>NC_088795.1:138156415-139446434 GCF_011386835.1 Chrysemys picta bellii | reverse complement strand
CTCGGGCAGACAGATTTCTCTCTACCCATCCTATTATGTAATCTCTTGATCCACGAGGGATAGAATTACTCGCAAACCCCCAGAAGCAATTGTAGGCAAGATTTCATTTCAAATGGCCAGCGATACAACAATTTCCACTCAGCAGGATTGCTCTCACCCTTTGGTGAACTCGCTTAGTGTTTTTGGAGACCCAGTCCAGAGTCTGCAGCCGCTTTGTTCCCAGGCATCTTCGGTGCATCACATGTGAACAGCACGAACAAGCAATGGGATGACTGAGCCCTACCTTAAACTAGTTCTAACAAAGTTTACCAGGAGCAACAGCTAAGATACAGGTGGGTGAGAGAGGTAAAACTAGTGATACACAGAAGCGCACAGAAGTTTAACTTTCTTGTCTTTGCCTTCAAAACCCTAAAAGCTAGCTCCTGTCTGTCTTTCCATTCTCATCTGCTTTTTTTTTTTTTTTAATGGAGATATCCTATCTCCTAGAACTGGAAGGGACCTTGAAAGGTCATCAAGTCCAGCCCCCTGCCTTCACTAGCAGGACCAAGTACTGATTTTGCCCCAGATCCCCAGGTGGCCCCCTCAAGGATTGAACTCACAACCCTGGGTTTAGCAGGCCAATGCTCAAACCACTGAGCTATCCCGTTTCCACCCAGACTACACGGCTAACAGCCGTGCCAATGAGCTTCATCTTTCATTCTTGCCTCCATGACTTCTTCCATGTGGCCTCCTTGCTCAGGGAATCACATCTCTGATCTGATCAGCTATGCCTCATCTCCTTTCCTCCTTGAAATGCAGTTTTCATTGCATCCACCAACCTTCTATTTAGACTGTAAGCTCTGTAGAACAGGGACCTTGCATGCTGCTGGTGCTATTTGCATAACAATAACGATGACCTATTTACCCTCTCTCATAATTAGGCTTGGAAGGACTGGATTTTTTCCGGTAAACATTGATTTCACTGAACATGCACAAAGCAATGAAAAAATATTTCCATCCACGGTAATCAAAATGTACAGACTGGCAAAGTAAGAGAGATGCTGCTTGAGAGCTTATTCGAGTTTGATTGAAGGATATTGACTTTGTATATTTTGACATTTGTGTTTTAGTGGTTATAAAGCTCTAACTTTGAATCTCATCGCCTACGGTCATAAAATAATTATTGTCTGACCCCTGCAGGGTGGTGAAAATTTAAATAGATCAAAATCTAAACAAACGCTTAAAAGCCATAATTTTGCTCAGCTGTAAAATTGAAATGGATACAAATAAAAAACCCACTAAAAATAACATTGCTATTGTCTGTCAAAATGATAAAAAAATAAAAATTGATTTCTGCCAGGGCTACTCATAATACAAGAAAGAGCAAAACCTACCTTAAAAAGGTCACACATCTTAAACGAGTAAGAAGAAAATGCTTTTTCATTCAGTCTCCAGTTAGCCTGTGGGATTACTGAATTTCGGAAGATTAACAAGGGACTAGGCATTTATAAGAAAAAGCAGTAGTATTTATAGAGATACAGTAGCTAGGACTGAAATCATACAGGTTATTAAATCTGTATGCAACAGGGCCTAATCTAATGCCTAAAACAGAAGCGAAAAGAAGCCACAATGGGTATGTCTACACAGAAAGTTCATCACCCATGGCTGGCCTGCATCAGACGACTCAGGCTTGTGGGGCTGGTGCTGCCCTTTCACAGGGGCTCAGACGCCAGCCTGAGCCCGAACGTCCTACCCCACAATTTTACAGCCCCGCAGCCCGAGTCAAATGACACACGCCAGCCACGGGTGTTCGATTGCAGCGAGACGTGCCCTATGTGTTATAGGAAAAACAATGCTTTTAGTAGCCCTAGGAATTAAAGGCATTTGATATTCTCTCTCTCTCTATATATATATTTTTAATGTCTCCCTATACATCAGTTCATTCTGAAAGCCCTTCTAGGAGTTAAGTATCAGCGGGGTAGCCGTGTTAGTCTGAATCTGTAAAAAGCAACAGAGGGTCCTGTGGCACCTTTGAGACTAACAGAAGTATTGGGAGCATAAGCTTTCATGGGTAAGAACCTCACTTCTTCAGATGCAAGTCTGAAGACCCTCTGTTCCTTCTAGGAGTTGATCACTTGCTGGGGTTAGGAAGAAACATCAACTCAAGAGACGGAAAAAACCCATTAGATTATGCAGTAGCATCATCCTCTCGGTGCAGGATAGGTCCCTATTGTAAAATTACCAGTGTTTGCTCTAATACAGTTTTGAATCAGACTTTAAGGTCAGAAGGGACCATTATGATCATCTAGTCTGACCTCCTGCACAATGCAAGAAGCCACAGAATCTCACCCACCCAAATGATGAGGCTTTTACTCCTTCCACAGACGAGTGGATCCCATGGCTAGGTTTCGTACTGCACAGTTAGGTACGCTACAGGGTTGTGCTCCTACCTCTGAAGCATCTGGCATTGGCCACTGCCGGAGACAGGATACCCAGCTGCATGGACCACTGGTGTCTGTCACTATGGCAATCCCTACTCTGTGTCAGAAGACAAATGCTGTAGCTCTAAATGATCTGATTCCTGATGCCATATGTGTTAAAGATAAATTGCAAATCTTAATTAATTACGATAACAAGCTGCTACAACTGCCCCAACAGAGTGGAGACCTGGTGCTGTCTGCTCTCTAAATTATTCATTCTGCTTTAGTCACTGACGATCAATAAACTGCGGCTAAAAGTGACAGCTCTTAGTTGAACATATTTATCTGTCTGCAGTCTAGCTCGAGCTTCTGAAGCAAGCTGTTCAGGCTGTCAACGCTGTACTGGGGAACGGAGAGCGCTGGGGGAAGAATCAAGGCAGAGTTGCCACAATTATGAAGGAGCACTGGGTCGCTGTGATGTAGTGACAATACTACTACTTTGCACTTGGATTGTAGCTTTCATTCAAGGATCTCAAAGTGCTGCACAGTTAATTAAGCCTCAAAACGCCCGGTGAGGTAAAGATGGGGAAACTGAGGCATGCAGATTAACAGACTGTTTTTTTAGCGACACTAAGCACCTGCAGCTCCTATTGAAACATCAGAACATTAATGGCTTTCCCAAAGTCATACATTGAACTGGTGGCACATAAAAAGGCCAATTTTATTTGATATAGGGTCTTTCATGCAAACATATCAAAAAAGGCTTCACAGTACAGAGTAAAATAAGAAGTATAATAAGAGTGAAAGAAATTAAGAGGTGTAGATAAAAGAGATTTTCAACTAAGACTTGAAAAGGCATGGAGAGGTGGAAATACAGAGGATGTTCCAGAAGACAGGAGCCGCAGAGGAGAAGACTCACATGATCAGAGTAAGGGATACCCAAAGTGTGAAGGGACTAGACAGGTGCAAATTAGAGAGAGGCAAATCTATGGAGGATTTTGAAGTTTTTCCAAACTTATCACACACTGAGTGCTGAAAGAGAAAGCACATTGATGAACTTGGAACTGCTGACAGAGCCCCAGTCATGAAACACTGAGACTAGACTCTCAATACATTCAGTGGAGGTGAATTTATTGTAATAATTAACATTAATTCGCAGATTTTGGAGCAGAAAAGGGATTAATGCTCCCGGCTGATTTTTTGTAGCTGGAGAGGAATTAGATATTTGGAAAATGCAATGGAAAAAAAAAAAAAAAAAAGATCAAATCCCCCCATTCATTTTAAGCCTGTCTACTAAAATCATTTAACTCTGGGAAAGTGTGCAAACCCTGAGTTATGAGCATAATTTAAAAATGATAAAGATCTGACCCATCCTTTGTGGTTTATAGATTATGAAACAATCTAGTCTCCCCCGGCCTGCATTCCATGTGAATGTTCATCGCAGAGAGGGTAAAAGGAAGGGTTAGCGTCTCCAATTACTTCCCCCTCCCCCCCTTCATTTCTCTCTTTTAGGCATCGGTGTATAGTTTACAATTTAATTTTCTGCCTTTGTAATCTGTAGCCCTTGTGTATAAAACGTCTAATGAAAAGGGCCTTTTTAAAATTAACGTGGTATTTGGGAAAAAACATGTGGTTCTATTTCATTATTGAGCTCCATTTATAAAAGAATCAAACGCTCAGACTCAGGGTGATCAGGTTCAGCTAGCAGGAAGCCGGAACATTTGAAGAATACAGCTACGTTAATGACAACACCCACATACTACTAAGCAGGCTTGGGGTACACGAGCCTGTTCTTGCTGAAGTTAACAGCCAAGCTCCTTTATTAGGCAGGGCTTAGTACAGGGAATTCTGGAGTGTGCATCAGACTTTGGCTTTCCCTCCTAAATGCCTCTGGTAGAGGGACTTTTCCTTCCTCCTCCTGGCTCTCTCTGGTGTGCAATGATGTGCCCGTATTTTTTTTAAAAAAGGGCAAGTGAAACAGCCTGACATCAACCCTGGGCAAAATAATGGAAAAGCTGATCCAGGATTCAAATGAGAAAGAATTAAAGGATAGGAAGATAATTTATTCCAGTCAGCATGGTTATGTGAAAAAAAGACCTTGTCAAACAAACCTGATTTAATTCTTTATTGAGATTACAAGTTTGATTGATGAAAGATAACTGCATAAATGTCATATACTTAGACTTTTGTAAGACATTTGACTTCGTACATTGATTAAAATTTAACGCTATCCCGTATCAATAGAGATCCACTCAATGGATTTAGAAGGGGCTGACAGACCTCAAAAAGTAGTTGTCAATGGGGAATCATCATCAAATGGGGGAGGTGGGCTCTAAATGGGGTTCTCATATGGATCGGTTCTAGGCCTGGAACTAGTCAATATTGACATCAATGATCTGGAAATAAATATAAAATCATGGCTGATAAAATCTGCATGTGATACAAAGATTGGCAGAGTGGTAAATAACGATGAGGGCGGGACACACAAAGCGATCTCGATTGCTCGGTAAGCTAAGCCCATTCAAAGAAAATGTGTCTTAATACAGCCAAATGCAAAGTTATACACCTAGGAGCAAGGAATGGAGGCCATACATGGAATGGGGGATTGTATAATGGAAAGCACTGACCGAAAAGGTTTTAGGTCTCAAGCAAGTCAACACTGGCTCCCAGTGCGATGCTGTGGGGAAAAGGGCTAATGTGAGCCTTGGATATATAAAGAGGGGATTAATGAGTAGGAGCAGAACACTCTATCCAGTTCAGTTGTCCATATTTTAAAAAGGATGTTGAGAAATTGGAGAGCGTGTAGGAAAAGAACCACAAAAATTATCTGAGGAATAGAGAAAATGCCTCACAGGACAGATTTAAGGAGCTCGGTCTGTTTAGTGTATCAAAACAAAGATTGAGAGGTGACTTGATTACAATGCATCTTCAAGGGAAGAAAATAAAAGGTACTGAAGGGCTCTAACCCAGCAGACACACTCAGAACAAGAACCAATGGCTGGAAGCAGAGTCAAATTCAAATTAGAAACAAGGCACACATTTTTAATATTAAGCAACAGAGGGTCTTGTGGCATCTTTAAGACTAACAGAAGTATTGGGAGCATAAGCTTTCGTGGGTAAGAACCTCACTTCTTCAGATGCAAGTAATTTTTAATATTGAGTGTGATAAGCCATTGGAACAGACTACCACGGGAAGTGGAGGTTTCTCCATCAATTGATATCTTCAAATCAAGACCTGATGCCTTGCTAGAAGATATGCTTCAGTCAAACACAAGTTATTGGTCTCAATACAGGGGTAACTCAGTTACATTTAATGGCCTGTGGTATACAAGAGATCAGACTAGATGATCAAATGATTCCTTCAGGTCTGAAACTTTTTGAATTTATGTTGGAGTACAGGACAGATTGAGCAAAGCAAAATCTGTCTTCCTGCCCACCTTCTAAGTCTTCCAGTTTTGTATTCAGGAAGTTGTTACCCCATCTGCTGAAGTGGAATTCTAATCTTAACAGCCACCTATCACCACAGAAGGCTCTCAGATGCTCTGTGAATCCAACAACTCCCCTCTATACTATTCTCTGAACAGCCATCGCTTTAGATCCAGTATAGACTTCTCCTTTCTTCACTAGCCCTTGCCACAGGAAGGACACTCATGTTCATCTGCATTGACCCCTTTTGCAGATCCCACCTTGAGTTCTCTTCCCAGGTCCCTGAAGTTACCCTTGATTTTAGTTACTCGATGGGTGTCATTTGTTCCCACATGGATTTCAATTAGAGGGAATTCCCCAGAATTCAGGAATCCTTCACCTTTATCATTTCATCCTTTATCCTAACACCTGGGAGGGTGCAAACTATTCTGTTTTCCTTATCCATGTTGCAGGTCCATGGCATTAACTGTAACACAGACTTCTAAGAATGCTACACTTGTTTGTTTAAAAACGGAACATATGTTTCAACGCATTTCACCGTAATACAGCCACCAGTAAGCAAAGTCTTTTTAGCTTTGCAGATATCGTATGGATGCAAATGCTTTTTCCTATCTCAATTGTTTTGATATGCTCCGTCACTAGTGACAGAAACAGTGAACAGCGTTATTCCACAGCCAGAGTGGTTGAATCTTTTGTGACTGCTAAGTTCCTTGGAAGGATAAATCAACTTTCTTGCCCCATTCCTGACCCGCGCAGTCTCCACAGAGTTCCAAGTGACACTGTCAACTGCAACAAAAATCTCTTCTATCTGAATTTTGATTTACCTGTTGTTAGAAACTGCTTTGGAGAATGAAGCTTAGGTTTAAGAATTCTCTGTTTTGTCAGAATGTTCACTTCGCGCATTTGACAGCCCTGGTATAGTTTCACCGTTTTCCCTGACGTGTCAGTTTGCCTTATTTGTGTGGATCTTTCACACAGCCATGGGAGAGGGAGGGGAGAAGAACATCTGAACAAACAGGAAAGTGTGATGGTAAAACCACAAACATTGGCAATGGGCACTACCTGAAATTAATTTTAACTCATTTCTTAATACTCTAGGCACACTATGTCTGGAAAATACCCAACACAAATCTTAATAACAACTACTATTTTTTTTCCTAATTGACTTTATTACAAGTCACTGGTGTCCCTTTAAGCAGGCAATTTAATTACTGACATTCTACAATGTAATTATATCGCATTTATTACACAGATGAATAAGGAATCTTGTTATACTAAATAAATAATAACTATATTAAACAAATTATTTTATAGAATCTAGAGATGGAAAACCCCCCTTAGGTTTTCTCGTCCAATTTCTTTTGCCAATGCAGGATTTTTTACTATTGTGCACCTAGTGGTGTTTTGTCCAGCCTAGTTCCACATGTGTTAAGTGATGAAACTCCCACTTTCCTTGTGAGATTACTCCATCTGTTAATAAAATCTCAGTCAGAAAATTCCAGTCTAAATTGCCCATGTCCTAATCTTATCCCATTACTCTGAGTTACTCACCCCAGCCCCTTTGATTATACTAAACAATTCCTTTTCCTTGGTGTGTTTACTCCCTTCCAGTACCTCTGGTCAGGCTGTGGGGACAGCAGACAGGTGCTGAAGAGCTCTGAGGTTGGACAGATAAACCAGCTAGGGATGTCAGTGACTCTGTGTCCCACAAAGGGTAGGGAAGAAACTACAGCTGAACTGGATGAGGGGCAGGTTGAGGCCACACAAGTAATTTCTGAAAAGTAACAGGATGTTACATAGAAATGGACTCAGCCAAAAATAAAGACTATAAATATGTACAAGTATTGAAGTGATAAACGTAAAGGGGAAAAACAGGTGAACAAGAATGTCTAGCAATGGTAGAGGGACCCTGACCTAACAAGCATAACTTAAGATATAACTTGGCTATAAACTAGAGAACATGACCTATGAAGGAAGGCTGAAACAATTGGGTTTGTTTAGTTTGGAAAAGAGAAGACTGAGAGGGGACATGATAGCAGTCTTCAGGTATCTAAAAGGGTGTCATAAGGAGGTGGGAGAAAACTTGTTCATCTTAGCCTCTAAGGATAGAACAAGAAGTAATGGGTTTAAACTGCAGCAAGGGAGGTTTAGGTTGGACATTAGGAAAAAGTTCCTAACTGTCAGGGTGGTTAAACACTGGAATAAATTGCCTAGGGAGGTTGTGGAATCTCCATCCATCTCTGGAGATATTTAAGAGTAGGTTAGATAAATGTCTATCAGGGATTGTCTAGACAGTATTTGGTCCTGCCATGAGGGCAGGGGACTGGACTCGATGACCTCTCGAGGTCCCTTCCAGTCCTAGAGTCTATGAATCTATACAGGTTAGGAGAAGGAGGTAAATTGCAGTATACCTGAATGTAAAATGTAAGCTCTTTGGAGGAGGGACCACGATATTGTGAACAACTGCAAAAATCTTCTATATAGTCAAATTTGTTGTTGCATGGGGATTTTTTTTTGATCCAATGTCTAGATTAACTCCTTGTGTTTGTTGTTATCTCTAGAATGTTCTATCAATAAACATGAAAAAAGAAAAATCTAAGACATGTGTAAGGACCAAAATATAGAGTATGAAATCATGGCAAAATCTGTTTGAGGGAGGCCATTAAATGAGATTAGTTTTTACAAACACACACATAATAATGTTTTGAAATGCGTTGTTAGACTCCACATAAATAAAATGCTTAGATTCATTTACATGATGAGGGGAATCATTAAGTAAAGCTGCATCCACGTGTCTTGGGACACGTCACAGTGCTCTCCCTGTGCTCGAGCCTGGAACAAGTTGAAATTCATATTAAATCACCCGTAAAAATGAGGAGCTGAACCACTGACTTGGCAGTTGTCACAAGAAAGTCTTGTGAGGTTCTAACCAACCAGCATTGCTTTGCATTGATGTTCTTCTGGAAATCATGCGTGTGTGGGGGGTGTAGGTAGGCAGGTTTCTGCTCCTTACCTGTAAGCAGCAATAATACTAATAGTATCAAGGGTGGCCTTTTATTTACTTGTTTTTATTGATCTGTGTCCCATCATCATATCCCCTAAGCATCCAACAATACCCTTACTTGATGGGAAAAGCTCTGGATTCCTCCTCAGCAGTTTGGATTCTCCAGTTTGATAATCTTCAGAGAGATTCATTTGTAGAAATTCCATAATCTTATGTAATCAAAAAGAGTTGAGGTTACATTATCCATAACACTAGCCGTGTGCTTCAAAGCATGTGCTGAACTCCGGTCAGCTCCCTCACATAGAAGAGCATGACATATTCCCATGTGCTAAATACCCAAAGTTCAACACTGGGAGAATAAGCACACAAGAATACGAAGGGTAATCTTCCCCCCAAACCCACACTTCTGGGGAACTCCATGATGTTAAGGAGACTGAGGGTACAGCTATACTAACCGCCGGATCGGCGGGTAGTGTTCGATGTATCGGGGATCGATTTATCGCATCTGAGATGCAATAAATCGATCCCCGAATCAACGCCTGTACTCCACTTCGGCAGGAGGAGTAAGCGGAGTCGACGGGGGAGCTGCGTCAGTAGACTTGCCACCGTGAGAACGGCCAGGTAAGTCGAACTAAGATACTTCGACTTCAGCTACGCGAATAGGCCTGAGAAGCAATGCTTACAAGAAATACAACTGTGGAGCAAAGGATTCCCGTCTAAATTACGAATGCAAACAGCAATAGTTACAAATGATGGTCTCTATAAACAAACATTTTTCTGGCTTTATTATTTTTCCTCCCCAAATGGCAAGTATTTGAAAGCTGCTCAGAGGTTCGGAAAGTAAGTTCTTCAGAGCACGGATATTTCTTTTACTTCTCGGTAAAGTGCCATGCACATTTCTGGCACTGTAGACATAAGTGGCCTCATTGCAGGAAGGAGGGACTTGTGGTTAAGACACAGGACTGGGACTCAAGCATTTAAAAAAAAAAAACACAAAAATCTGATTTAAAATCTCAACTTCTGACCACCTCATGCCTTTATAATGAAGGACCCAGAGTGATTCAATAACCTGTGGGTCCTGAATTTTCTATGTGGCTGCCAGGTTTTGAATGGATGACATGGTTGTCACTCACCATCCCTTCTTTTTCCTGAAAGGCTCAGTCATAAAACGTACATTCGCAGAAGAAACGCAAGCTAGATCATTAAAATTAGATAACTCTGAATAAACTGCTGTTGAAACACTACCTAGCTGAATGAAAACCTAAGATCAATTTTTAGTGGCGATAACTGTCATTTAATCGAGAACATGTGCAGCCTATTATTCTGACGTTTGACATAAGCTCTCAAGTGGTGTGTTAACAAGGCTTAACACGGGGACCTTGTATTGCACAGGTTTGTCTGCTACCGGGAATACTTATAAGATACAATCTGTTAAGACTGTAAAGCTAGGATGACATTTTTTGATGGTCAATGAAGCGGGGAAGTGTTTCATTTAGAGCATGTTCTACTAACAGCAATAAGAAGGTCTGATTGATAAATTACACGGCACCATCTTATTTCTGGGGATTGTTTTTGCCTTTGCTGTGTAATAGCACAACAGAGGCTTTAGGATGTTCTTAGCTATGCTAAAAGCAACAGAGGGTCCTGTGGCACCTTTGAGACTAACAGAAAATACTTTGATACTTAGCTATGCTATTTATTTAGTACAACACTTGATCTTAGCTCATTACTAAGACACCAGTAGAGACTGTTCTGGCAGCATGCCGTCGCCAACTCACCTAAGAGGCAGTTCCCTTACCCCCCAGAAATATTCAAAGGAGCAGCAGCACTTAACTTAAACAAAAAGACAAACTAAATAGATAAAGAGACTGAGAACAAGAGCTGCATTAATTCTATAAAGAGCAGTGTGCTTTCGAAAGGGAATTCACAGAAGGAGAATTTGCTTATGCACATCCAAGGACAGCAAGAGTTTACTTCTTTTCTGGGGGATTAGAAGTGCTGTGGCAGCTCCGAGGGGGTTGAGCAGAGAGGCTTATCACAGAGAGGGATTGGGAAGATTAGAGCAACTGGGAGGGGATCAAGTGAACAGTAACACCACACAAAAACCCCCATGCCTACGGACGGCAACAAGCTGCCTCAAGCATAATTTAAAAAAACTGGCATCGCTTTTTCCTATGGGATTATTTGAATACAGGGAAGTTTGCAGCAGACCTGTGGCGTAGAGGCAGCCAAAAGGGATTTTTAAAACATTGTCATTAATTCTTTTAATAGTGCCCCACAGCCTTGTCTACAGTAAAGCATAGGCTCAGAACCTTTTTCACCTCCTAGCACATTTCCATTGCACTTTGAGTCCACACACAAATGTTTTCCAAATGGCTTACTAGCTGTGCCATGCAGACTGGGATTTTTCACCGGAGTTAGTTCAGTTAAAACTATTTCAGACTGACCATTTCAGTGCCAGTGTGGATGAATGGCCACTAGTTGAAGTGGTTTGACCAGTCTCCCACTATTGTCCCGGTGGTTTTAGGAAATCCCCCAGAATGCACTCCTTTTGAGAGCTGAGCCAGGAACTGTGGGAAAGATACCCAGCCGGCATTGCAACTGAAACCATTTAAATCAGCACTAGCTAAACCACAGGGTAATCCTGCAATGGCCCTTAAACTGGTTCAGCCAGGCAGGGGTGGACTCATTGAACCATTTGTGCTTTTTTAAAAATTAAATTAAATTAATGGAGATATCCTATGTCCTAGAACTGGAAGGGACCTTGAAAGGTCATCGAGTCCAGCCCCCTGCCTTCACTAGCAGGACCAAGTACTGATTTTTGCCCTAAATGGCCCCCTCAAGGATTGAACTCACAACCCAGGGTTTAGCAGGCCAATGCTCAAACCACTGAGCTCTCTCTCCCTCCACTGCTTAAACCAGTTCAGTTACAATCAGTTCAATTCTCTAGTGTAGACAAGGCCAAAACATGCTAGTTGCCTCACAATGCAAACAGAAGATAATCTGACCAATTAATTCTTTGCATAATGTGATATCATGAAGAGAAACAGAAGAGTAGGAAGGGGATCGGGGAGGAAGGACAGGGACTATGGCAAGAAGATTATGCATTTACTCAGCACAGGCTAGTGCACAGCCTGGTGGAACACATTTTTTTTTTTTTTAAAACATAAACACCACCTGGCTAATTTTTCGCAGGTGTCCTGGTACAAATGGGTATTTGTACCAGGAGGAGTAGAGACTGGTGGCTTTATGGGCCCGTATTACCAGGGTATTCCATGCGTAGGGGGCAACATGCAAGAAATCATGGAAACACTCGTGACCAAAGAGTGCAGCAGGGCTGCCATCACTGGCAAAGTGTAGGGGCAATGTATGTGGTAAGAGAGAGAAGCTAAAGAGGGACGGATTTATGCAGGGCCTTGAAGGCAAAGACACGTTTAAATCTGATGCGGTGTAGAAGGTGAAAGCCAGTCGATGGATTCTTGAGGGTGGGGTGGGATGACATGGTCAGATCGAACAGACCAGTAAGATGGTCCTGGTGGCTATATTTTGTGTGGATTTCAGGGGGGCCATCTGCATGTCATGGAGGCCAGAGAGGAGGTCAATCTTGTATCCTCTGCACAGCCGGTCATTGACAAGCTGAAGAAAATAAAACCAAATGTGCTATTATGAGATTGTACCTACAAACTGGGCAATCTGTGTCTCTGCTCCTGAATCAGACTGAAATCCTTGACAGAAGGAATTGCATCTTCCTCTAGTCTGGCACAGCATCAAGCACACAGTAAGCACTCGATAAAAATATTTGTGTGTTTCTTTGTATTTATTCCCAAGCCTCTCCTATAGAAAATATTCATCATTACATTGTAACAATAACTGTATTTATTAGAGACCTTTCCAATCTTTCTGCATCGGAATTTGAAAAATATCTTGTAATACAGTTTCATCCAAGGATTTTAATGACAAACCACAAGAGCCAAACCTCAGCAGTTTATCATTAGAACTCTAAAATTAAATTTATAGGATCTGAATTACACCACTGAATGTTTCTTTACTTTTATAGACTATTTTCTAATATAAAAGTTATGCCATTTCAGTGTGAACCTTTTTTGAACATTCCATATTCCAAGCAAATGTTCCCATTCTGGAAAGCACTAGGATTGTCCTGCTCACATTCACACTATTGTAACATTAAGCACTCGATATTTTCTACATGCTGCGCAAAGCACAGACGGGCAAGAGTTATTGTACGTTACACAGGACAAATGTTTTTTTAGAAGGGTTATTAAATGCACCTGCTTCAGGGCATGAACCAACCTCTAAGAATAGGGGGTTAAATTCCATAACTGTGCACTATGCGGCTTTTTACAATTACTTCTAAAGCAGCTGACACTGATCAATGTCAGATATTGGACACTGGATTAGATGGACCACCGATCTGTTCCAAGATGCCAATTCCTATACGCCTCTGAGATGTAAAATTCAGATCCAAATTTCTAACTATCCCCTGCTCCCCTTAAAAACTCTCTTTCTCTCAGCACTTTGATTTGGGGCCATAGCCAGTACAAACATTAGCACCTTATTTTGGCTAATTTAATGTATGAGATGCCCAACGTTACACACCCACAACCTGATTTTCAGGAGGTAACGAGCACCTCATCTCCGGAAATCAGGCCCTGTGTGCCTAACGTTGGGCCCCCCAAAATGAGCAGCCACTTTTGAAAATTCGGGCCTACAAAACTTGCCCAGGGTCATACTAAATCAACAGCAGAAGCTTGGCCTGAGGCGGAACAAATGACCCTGTTCTCTCCTGCTCTCTGGGAACTGTCAGTAGCACACACACGTGGCAAATACATTGGTATAAAGAAACTGAATTTTAAAACTACACCTGCAACACTCAGCATACAGTGACCTACATTTGGTCTCAACAGCCAAACTCAGTAGCAAGGCAAAGGGCGGGGGAGGAAGCTGAAAGTTACTGGCAGGTTTCCCTCCCGACTTGGTTTACTGCCAAGGTCATTTAAGGGTCAGGCAGAGTTCTTGGTTTGGCCTTTTGTGTTTTCTTTTCTCCCTCCCTTATGTACACACTGATATGGTTTACAACCAAACCTCAACAGCGTTATCACATGGGGTTTTATCATCCTGGAGTTCACGGAAAGCAGGAAAAGAGGTCAGGTGCAGGTCAGGGTGTGGTGTAGCCCCACTTGTGTTATCAGCAGCTGAAGAAAGTGAATCCACCTGGCTTGTTTCTGGCTGTTAAGTGCAGCAAGGTCAGCCAGCATGCGAGAGGGTCATTCAGAGTTCACTTTTATCTAGGCCTCAGTTATCTACAGGATTTAGTTCATCAACTTTTCCAACTTGCAAAGACCAATTTCCTGCTCCGATTCTCCCTCCCTGTAATCTAAATAGACAAGCCTAGAGTTCAGCCCCAGTTCCAGCCTTTAGCATTATTTACCCCGTTACAATGGTCACTCCCCCTTCTGCCTTAAAATAGTAATTGTAATAGAGAGCCATTGAGAAAAGCTTAAATTAGTCCAATGAATCTCTTTAAAGTAATCTATACTGTGTGAGGCATGCCTTGAAAGACAATATTATTATTCAAAATCACATAATATGGCACTATAAACTTGTGCTTTCCTAACTTTGGACAGTTCAAACAAATCCCAGTTGAGAAGCCATTTTACTGTATTATTATTACAGCAGCAAAAGACCTGTTTGCATTGGAGTGTCTGGAATGCCAGAGTCTACAACAGGCGGAGAACCCGGCCCTAAACTGCTGAAGGTTAATCTATTTAGTGTCTGTCTTTTGTATATCTAACTCCTGTTGGTCAGTGGTGACAAGTCTCGCAAAGAACAATGCCAGTGGGAATAATAGCCCGCCCGTCTCTCTGCTGAAGACTAAAAGTCTGTTGCGGTAGACAATCAGCCCTGCCTAAGCTAGATAAAGTACTGAACATGCTTTGGAATGAGCAACAGCAGAACTGCCCAAGAGGCCATCACCCTACGTTGGGCTAAGAATGGTTGATTTGACCACGTATATTAACACAAACAGAAAGAGTTGTACTGAAATAAATTCTTCCCAATGGCCAGAGCTCAGACCACATGGAATTAGCATGTTTCTATATATTGACATGATGGAAGTTCAGGCCTGAGGCTTAGGGGTGCTGAGCACACACATTGGCTTTAACTAGAATTGTGTCAGACCCTTAATCAAACACACTATGCCTCTATGCATCCAAAGAAGTGAGGTTTTTACCCACGAAAGCTTATGCCCAAATAAATCTGTTAGTCTTTAAGGTGCCACCAGACTCCTTGTTGTTTTAATCAAACACTGGTTGACCAAATGTGAAGATGCAGTAATGAAAGTAGAACGTACAAAACACTTGACATGGTGTGCCTATGACATGTCACGTGCTATTTCTGCAAGGAACTGTTCTCTTGTCTTCTTGAGGGAATAGTTAGTGACACTTGTCAACAGGAGAGGAAGGTTAATGCACAGAACTGGGATGAGTGAGGGATTTTTTTGTGGGTGGGAAAAGACAGAGTAAGGGGAACTTCCCCAATCCCAGAAAGCAAAAGGCTATTTCACAAAGTGTTTGGCCATGAAACGTACCATAAGCCTCTGGACTTAATAGAAAATGTATTAATGAGATCACACTGATCCTACTAACTGGATAATTCCGGCCAGTTAAACCCATCAAAGGCAGTCACTTTATTTATTAATCCCCCAAAAGCAGAAGATTCAGCCAGCCTGTCAAAAGACCACAGTGAAAAGTCAGTTTGTTTAGTCTAATTATGAGCGGGCCAAGCCGAAACAGAAGAGAAACAAAACAGATCTTTGTGCTGTTTAATGTGCTGCTCCCAAAGATACCACATAACACTGCATTTGGGAAAGTGGCGGGACTGTCTTAGTTACTCAGTGGGGTCAGAAAGAGTACTTACCAATAGGTCACGCTAACTACAAGCTTCAAGCTGTGATCGTTAGGGGAGCGTGGCACATAGTCTTCCCCAAATGGTAGCCATTATTTAGTTTTGTCCAATCTGCAAGGTGAAGGCTATGTCAAGTTCAAAACAACATTTCACATGCGTCAGCCAGTTAAAAGTTCCATGGCCAAACCCAATTATTCCACCACTTTGATGACCTTGCACGTGCAGCTTTTTGCCATTACAACACTAAGTTTCTCCTACTGGGATTTCACCTGCCTGGTTTTGTACCATTCAATAAAGTAAGTTCAACCAGTGTGTCAACAGGCCATGTGGAGTTCAGGCAACACCTTGCTGCCCTCAGCTAGTAATTACAACTTCTTCCAAAACACACACAGATTCAATGCTATTTTCAGCTCTCAGCAACCTTACAAGGCCATGGTAACACATCTTACCTCCTCCCACTTCTACTTCAGGAATCAATTCACTTTAAGTGGTCAAGTGGAGTAATTTTCTCTGCAGCTTTAACAAATTGTTATGCCTCATGCTGTAGCAGAGAGCAAAAACTCATTTGTATTTTCTGATTAACGCTGCTTAATTAATCCCATTCCCTCGTGCCAAAAATTAATCTGCTTTTAAAGAGCTGTAATCTTCTTTCTAAAAGTAAAATTGGCCCTGGATTTAACCATGATTTTCACCTGTTTGGGGTTCAATAAAGGCAAGTTCAGCCGGCGTACCAAGGGACTATGCAGAGGTCAGGCTAACACCTCAGCCATCAGCAGGTTAATTATAATTTCATTTACACACACACACACACACACACACACACACACACACACACACACACACACACTGCTTGTTTCAACTCTAAATGACCTCACCTGCTTAATTTTTTTTTTGTCTATGTGGAGTAAATTTCTGTCAACAAAGCTGCAAGGCCAAGTAGAGTTCATGGTAACAATTCACATTTTTTAACAGGTTTCCCAGAACTAAATCCTAACCTTAAACACCAAACATTCCTTAGAATATACAGGAGCTTTAAGAGAATAAAAATACAAATCCATACCACCTTCCCCTAGCATTGAAAATAAGAGTGCATCTGTACAATGCCTCCTGGGCTGATTTCTACAGGCTACAGTTGTAAGTCAGTCAGCTCAGAGCACCTCATCTGTTGGATATTTATCTCTTGCTTAATTGCAAGAACAAAAACTTCTTTCTACACCTGATGTATGCTGCTTTTTGAAATCATTATAATGGTGGTTCTTGGCATCATAAATTACACCTGTACATTTTATAGGGCAAAGCAATGTGTGAATCTTAAATTTCATTCTGGCATTCTACTTTCACAGGGATTTACTTCTGTTGTGGTGCTGAATACTGCCAATATGATACGTCACCTTCCTTTGTTATTGTCCTTGGGAGTCTGCATTCAGCATCCAAGGTTCCTCTGTATAAAGGTTTTGGAGGAAGGATGATAGAAATGAGCATTCAAATACCACCTAGTTTGATACCAACAGAAAGTAGTTAAGAAGGTTAGGACTATAACAGGGTTTAAAAGAGAATTGGATAAATTCATGGAGGTTAAGTCCATTAATGGCTATTAGCCAGGATGGGTAAGGAATGGTGTCCCTAGCCTCTGTTTGTCAGAGGGTGGTGATGGATGGCAGGAGAGAGATGACTTGATCATTACCTGTTAGGTTCACTGCCTCTAGGGCACCTGGCATTGGCCACTGTCAGCAGACAGGATACTGGGCTGAATGGACCTTTGGTCTGACCCAGTACGGCCATTCTTATGTTCTGATGTACATCTATTGGCCATTTAATGGCTCATATGAAATGAGCTGAGGTCTCAGGCCAGATCCTCGCAGACAGGAATGCAAAAACCTCCTGCATAATTTCCATCATGCTCGGAGTTTTAGAGCAAAGGGACCATGGAAACGGAACCACCTTTTCACTCTGGACCTGATCCAGATCTCTGAAGTCAATGGCGAGGCTCCCGCTGACTGAAATGGGGTTTGAATCAGGCCTTTTTGAGGGGCTCCCATCAGAGCAAGGTGGTGACTGTCTAGAGTTAAACTTGCATTGCCACTGCCCATGCTATACTTGTTCTTTATACAGAGGATTTTGGTCTCTAGGACAGTCAATAAAGACATGAAAATGACAAAAACACAATTTAAGCCAAAATATTGTCCTCTGCAAACAGAGATGCAGTCATGGTCTTGCTATCTGTAAATTAAAGTAACTAAGACCTATTTATATAAGAAATTATTAATCAGTAGTTACACAAAGACTTGTATTAAAAATGTCGGCTCAAAGATCCCCTCACAAACAGCAGTGAATGAACATGTGAAAAATTCCTACTTCCTCATTCCCGCATTGTGCCAACTTTCTTCCATTTCTGTCCAATCACCTTTGACAATTTGACATTACAGATTCCACAGTATTTATTTATTTCCTCTTCAGAGAATTCTTCTAAGTGGAGATGGAGGATGGTGCGGTGACCCTTTTAACTTCCAAACAGCAACCGCAGGATCATGCCTGTGGCTTGTCAGTACACTGCCAAGTCACATAACGTTTTTGGGTTATGTAATACTATGAGGTGATTCTCGCAATATTATTCATGGGAGAACTAACAGGCATGAAAAATGAATGTACAATTGCTGTCTTGTATAAAGGAGCTTGATCTAATGATTAGAATAGGGGATTGGGAATTAGGCTTCCTGGGTATCATTCTTGGCTCTGCCACCGATTCATTATGTGATCTAGAGCAATTCACTTACATTTTCTGGGCATCAGCCTACCCCTCTGCAAAATGGGTATGATAATACAGTACTTATTTATCTGAAAAGAGTTTTGTGAGGCTTCATATTTGTACAGCATTACAGCAAGTACAAGGGATTATTACTATTGTAATCTATGGCGGTAAGCATATAACAAGCCAAACTTTTAAACAGGCTAAATAGCCGTTACACAACCAAGTTATATATATCTTCCAAAATGAATTAAAAATATTCAATCTATAGCTCTCTAAGCCAAAAAGCAAATTGCCGGTACTAAATTACACAAAATCAACTCCATCAAGGAATTCCAATGTCATCTCAAACCATGAGAACACCAGAATAACCCTACTGAATAATTTCCGTGCAAGTCAGGCAGGACATCCATTATTCCCTATATTGTACATGTGCAGTGCCAGCATCATAATCTAACAATTTGCAGGATTCATTACTCTTTTGAATGACCATAAATAGAATGTAATGTCATTGAACATTGGTAAATAATGTACTTTCTACAAAGCTCAAAAATAGTAGTCCATATCAGTAAATATACGGTCATCCACCGTAGGGTTAAACTGTCTCCCAGTGTTTTCTGTGGGTTTCAACGTGGGGTGGAAGGTGACAACTAGGGGTGTGCAATTGGTGGTTTCTTTTTTTTTTATTCTATATTGAAGCATGTTTTCTTGCGATAGCTGGATGGCCCATTCCATGATGCGATCTACTACTCTGGTGGGGTGTCTTGTTTGGTGAACGAGATTTTAAGCGTGTTAGGTGTGTATCCTGGACTTTTTCCTCAGCGCATATTCTGTGATATCTGAGTGCCTGGGCTGTAGATTTGTCCTCACCCACAACTATTTCACATTTGGGGACAATGTATACCTTCAAGTCAGCGGCACTGCTATGGGTACCTGCATGGCCCCACAGTATGCCAATATTTTTATGGCTGACTTAGAACAACGCTTCCTCAGCTCTTGTACCATAATGCCCCTAATCTACTTGTGCTACATTGATGACATCTTCATCATCTGGACCCATGGAAAAGAAGCCCTTGAGGAATTCCACCATGATTTTAACAATTTCCATCCTACCATCAACCTTAGCCTCGACCCGTCCACACAAGAGCTCCACTTCCTGAACACTACAGTGCTAATAAGCGATGGTCACATAAACACCACCCTATCCTGGAAACCTGCTGACCACTACACTTACCTACATGCCTCCAGCTTTCATCCAGACTACATCAAACGATTCATTGTCTACAGCCAAGCTCTAAGATACAACTGCATCTGCTCCAATCCCTCAGACAGAGACAAACACCTACAAGATCTCTATCAAGCATTCTTAAAACTACAATACCCACCTGCTGAAGTGAAGAAACAGATTGACAGAGCCAGAAGAATACCCAGAGTCACCTACTCCAGGACAGGCCCAACAAAGAAAATAACAGAACGCCACTAGCCGTCGCCTTCAGCCCCCAACTAAAACCTCTCCAACCTATCCTGAAGGACGATCCCTCACTCTCACAGATCTTGGGAGACAGGCCAGTCCTCGGTTACAGACAGCCCCCCAACCTGAAGCAAATACTCACCAGCAACCACACACCAAAAACACTAACCCAGGAACCTATCCTTGCAACAAAGCCCGTTGCCAACTCTGTCCACATATCTATTCAAAGGACACCATCATAGGACCTAATCGCATCACCCACATCATCAGAGACTCATTCACCTGCACATCTACCAATGTGATATATGCCATCATGTGCCAGCAATGCCCCTCTGCCATGTACATTGGCCAAACCGGACAGTTTCTATGCAAAAGAATAAATGGACACAAATCAGACATCAAAAATTATAAAACATTCAAAAACCAGTCGGAGAACACTTCAACCTCCCTCGTCAATCAATTACAGACCTAAAAGTTGCAATTTTCCAACAAAAAAAAACCTTCAAAAACAGACTCCAACGAGAAACTGCAGAATTGGAATTAATTTGCAAACTGGACACCATTAAATTAGGCTTGAATAAAGACTGGGAGTGGATGGGTCAGTACACAAAGTAAAAGCTATTTCCCCATGCTAATTTTTCCCCTACTGTTACTCACGCCTTCTTGTCAACTGTTGGAAATGGGCCATCCTAGATTATCACTACAAAAGTTTTTTTCTCCTGCTGATAATAGTCCACCTTAATTGATTAGTCTTGTTATAGTTGGTATGGCAACACCCATTTTTTCATGTTCTCTATGTATATACATCTTCCTACTGTATTTTCCACTGCATGCATCCGATGAAGTGGGTTTTAGCCCACGAAAGCTTATGCCCAAATAAATTTGTTAGTCTCTAAGGTGCCACAAGTACTCTTCGTTCTTTTTGCTGATACAGACTAACACGACTACCACTCTGAGATTTTTTTGGTGTGTCTGAGGTGGCTACTGGTGGGTTATCAAACAGTTATAACCCATACTTGATGGGGACACATGCGGAAAGAAATCTTTCCTGAACTCCCTCTTCTGGCCTTCAAACAACACTTCCATCCTAATCAACAGAAGCAAGCTCTCCACAGCCCACAATTCAAAGTGGCACCAGGCCCTGTCAGAACAGATGCAAAATTTGCAGACATATCTCCACCACTATGATGATCAGTACCCCCCACAACACACCTTTCAAGATGCACAGGTCCTACAAATGCCTATCGCATGTGGTGTATCTCATCCAGTGCATCCAATGCCCCAACAAAAACTATGTGGGCGAAACCGGACAATCATTACGCTCTCAAACGAACTCACACAGAAAAACGATAAAAGCCAAACACTCTGTTACCCAGGGGCCAATACTCTTCACAAAGCGATCACTCCATATCTGACCTCTCAGTCCCCTTACTTACAGTAAAACTGCACAGCACCTTCAAAAGACAAGCCTGAAAACTTAAATTCATAACTCTGCTAGACACTAAAAATCATGGACTTAACAGAGACACTGTTTTTTTGGCTCACTATAACAATTTGTAACCTAACTATCCTTTGTCTTATGACTGCAAAGGTGTCAATTGCAGTCACTTTCAGAGGTCTCCTGGAATGTGTCAACCCTTTATGCTTAACAAACTGTTCTACAGACCCTGATTATCTTTTCCAGATCTGAAGAATACCTCTGTGAAGCTTGCAAGCTTATCTCTTTAACCAATAGAAGTTGATCCAATAAAAGATATTACCTCACTCACTTTGTCTTGCCCATATGTTGTTATTGGAACATCTCTATGCAAGGAATAAGTGCTGTTCCTGGATAAACTTTTTTTTTTTTTTTGTTTAATTGTTGTAAATGTAAAAACAATTTACAATACAGAAATTTACTTTTTTCAAAAAATGATACAGGCAAAAAAAAAAATCCCATCTGATTCAGATACTACTCTGTAAATGCTTCTCTCTCTCTTCCTCATAAACACACACTTCGGTCCTTTACTTGCAAATGCAATTAGACAGAGTGAAGCAGAAAAAAACAGACTTCTAAGGCCTGGAGCCATGGACCTCTTTCATCTGTTTTAACCTGAAATCTCTGCAACGCCTCAATTTAAAACTGATACTAGTTTTTGTGAGGCACTTTGACAGATTAACAATAATTATGTATGATATATATTTGTGAAGCACCAGTAAAATAGTACTATATGAGGCAAAAATACAGACAGTCTCTGCCCCCATGTCTTTACAGTCTAGAAAACAACCATGGAAAGTGAAGACATCCTGGAAGGCCCAAGGGAAGACAGTAAATATGATAAATATATATGTATTCAGATAACTGAGAATGTATGGCATTGCTGAAAAGTTTAAACGGAAAGTTATTCAGTTAAGTACATATCTGACATTCACAGATTTTAATGTCAGAAGGATTATTATATCATTTAATCTAACCTCCTGTATAATACAGACCATAAAATTCCATTCAGTTATTCCTATACTGAGCCCACTAACTCGTATTTGACTAAAGTGTATCTTCCAGAAACACGTCCAGTTTGGACTTGAAGACTTCAAGAAATGGAGCACCTACCAATACTAACAGCCACAATTATAAAAGTGTTTTTCATCCATAAATCTCAAAGAACTTTACACGTTATCCCCATTCTATAGCTGGGGAAACTGAAGCAAATATATATGAACAATGTTAGACTCATATGTATGTTTACTCGTATATACATTCTTAATGATTTTTAACACAATACTCTCTCAGTTCTGTGAACGTCACGAGGAACAACGAATACTGCTTCAAGAAACAGAGAGGTAACTAAAGCTCCAAGTCTGCAATAGAGTCTGCCTATTAAGCCAACTGGACTCCATGCAGGTGCAAGATCCGGCTGTCCATGCAGATCTGACTGCAGAATCAGGGTCTCAGCTTTTACTACAACACCACTCTGCACCTTTACAACACCTCTTGTCTAAGGCTCTCCAAACTCATCTAGATAGCACTTCTTGCTTGTCAATCTGATTTTGGCTCCTAAATACCTATATCCCTTTTGAAAATGAGCCATAGGTTCCTAAATCAGTTATGAGTTGCAATTCTGAGCACAGCAACGTCTACATACCTTTAAAACCTGGGTCTAAGCGTTAAAATCTTTGTCATTGACAAGGGATGGATCACTTGATTGTCTGTTCTGTTCATTCCCCCTGAAGCACCTGGCATTGACCACTTTCGGAAGACAGGATACTGGGTTAGATGGACCATTGGTCTGACCCAGTATGGTCATTCTTATGTCATAGCTAATTAAGTATTTTATTCGTTTTACAGATGGGCAAATGGACAGAGATCTTGTCTACCACTCTTGCTAGTAACAGCAGAAACTACTGTATACGCTGGCTGCTGGTGTTAACTCGAGTGGCTTGCCCACCCCTGAACTAAATCACTGACTGAGCTAATATGAAGTTATTTAAAATTATTTTTATCCCTTTCAACACCTTTGCATTATCTTGAACTAGAAACAAACAGATGATGCGATATGACTAGGTTCTAAACCATTATTAGCTACCATTCTAAGCACGTCCTAAAATAGTCAGGTCTCGAAATGCACTACATCGTGCAAGTGTTACTAGTTCCTTTTCATCTCCATCTTTCATGATCTTACTTTTTCCACTGACAGACTCATGGTTTCCAAATCACACCCACAGAGAAGTAAGATAATGGCTGGGTTATGTGCTATGTACAGCGATGTCTTAGCTGACATCTTAAATTAATGAAGTATCATTTATCAAAATTATATGATTAATTGCAAAGTTCTTCAACTGAAGCTATCTAATGATGATGCCGGGAACCCATGAAATACAGTTCAGGTTGCGGAAAGCCTTAATTAAATCTGCTGAGTAATACCTGTAGTTGAGCAATTCACAATCTGAGCAAAAGGGTGTTATGTTGAGTTTTTTTATACTCGAAAATATAGTTCATTCAGAAGTGTACCCGAACCCTACCCGAACCAAGCCTTCTAGTCAGTATGAAAAACACTGGATAACCACTCCACAGCTATACCCCAACAATTTAAATTTACAAACAGCTCAATGCTGTTGATAGTACGTTTACTGTATTCATTATAACAATGCCAACAGACTTCCTAGTTAATACATTTTAGAAACATCACATACTATTTCTTCCATGCTCGTGTTATCTCCTTCTTGGCTTCTCTCTGTCTTCTCTCTCATTTCTTTTGTCCCATATATCATGATCATCTTCTGTGCTGTTTTCAGTCAGCTCCCTCTTTTCCTACATTGTACGTTTTCTCTCTCTTCCCCTCTATTTTATGTCACTCTCTCATTCTCCCCCCAAAAAATTTGCCTCAATTCTTTAATGCTTGTTATCTAAATTTCAACCACTCCCTGTTTCTCCAGAGTATTTGCTCCCATCTGCTCCCCTGACCACTCAGTCCCTCCCCCATCCTGCTAGCAAAGAACAGCCGCTCAGCTTCCTGACTCCTAAGGAAAGAGAACAGGAGTACTTGTGGCACCTTAGAGACTAACAAATTTATTTGAGCATAAGCTTTCGTGGGCTACAGCCCACTTCATCGGATGCATGCAGTGGAAAATACAGTAGGAAGATAGATAGATACACACACACGCACACAGAGAACATGAAACAATGGGTGTTACCATACACACTATAACGAGAGTGATCACTTACGGTGAGCTCTTATCAGTAGAAAGAGTAGCTCTGTTTGGGCCACGGGGCTCCTAGCTCATTCCTGTTTTTCACTGAAGGGGGCCAAAGGACAGCCAGCCTGCTCTCCTGCTCCGCCTGTACATTTATCCTGCCACTAGATCGCCAGTATTATTTTCTAACCCATTCTTTATACATTCTAACTTTTTCTTTGCTTTCTGAGCATTCCTGCATAATGATCAGAGGACTATTTTGTACTGTCAAAAATGGTGCCCAGATCTTTTTCCCAAGTTGTCATGACCACTATCACCATCTCACAACATTTTACAGACAGGGAAACTGAGGCACAAGCAAGGTTGCCTGACTCTTCTCAGGTCACTCAGAATTTTCTCAGAACGTCAGTGGAACACCCTGGAGTAGAAGCCAGCAGGGTCTGCCACCTAGTGTTGTGCTCAGACCACTAGATCATATCCAGAATAGCGCATCATCTCCTTTTATCACTGAACAGTGGAAACCATCTTGGTGGAGATTTTACTTCTGAAAGCTGAAAACAATTTAACAATATTACCGGATGGTGGAAACCACGACTCAGAAACGATGGCAACAGGTACTATGTGAAAACCGAAGACAAAACACACCTTTCAGTTTCACTTTATGAACTACTCTAAAGGGATCTCCAGCAAACTGCTTGTTGTACAGGAATATGAAACTAAAAGCCAACCCTGTGTATTCCTGGCAATGGGTTACTGTCCACAGGCAGTACTTAGGAGATATTCCTCTGTGTATAGTGCTCCTACTCTAACTTACTGTTGTTACCCACAAATTGCACCAAGCTCACTGAATTACATGTGAGGCACAGCGATTCTGCTGTGAAGGTGAAGAACGCGTGACTATTTTTAACCAAGTATTTATTTGGATTATTTCAGTGCCTGTTTTAAAGGCCTTGAAAATGCCAGAATTTCTATCACCTTCCCAGGCAGGTGCGCACCTAGCCTTCCCTTTAAGGCATTCTAACAGATTAGCACTGGGGATAACCTGTGGAATATTTGGTTTCCACTCACATCAGATAAGTAACTGAACGGGTCGTGTTCAGAGTTTTGGCATTGGGAGCGAAGACGACGGTAGTTTGGCATCAATCCTAACAGTCAGAGATACCTTCAAGGCAGAATTTCTTGTTTTGAAATGGGGAATCTTTGGCCTTTTCCTTTCCTTTGTCTGAACGTGTCAGTTGGCAGGGCCATGGTTTTCTGATCATATTAGTCTTACTCCAAAATGATAACATGAAAAACATGCTTCCGAGTATCGCCTTCGGTTTTACATCTTTACTAACCAATGACTGAGAATGACGATAGAACGCTTTGCTCTCACACTGCACAGGCCACCGGAGGATCTCAAAGAGTTTAAGTCAGTCCTGCAAAAGTCTACTTGGATACTTGCCTGGAGCACATAATTCCTTTTAACAGGAGGGTAAAGCAGTGTTCATTATAGCACCAATGTGGGTATGGGAAGGGTAGGTAAACAGTTTGTGTATGACTGGTAAATATTTAGGACAGTTTTGCAATGCTGGATTAATTAAGACTCATGACCACCTTGCAAGATGGGTAAACAGCCAGAGAAAAGGTTAAATGACGTTCCCAATGTAACACTGCCAGTCAGTGGTTAAGTCCGAACAGGCTATGCTATTAACACTATTCTGGAGGTGGGAATGGGGGCTTGATATTCCTACTTGAAAAAGTTTAAAACCTCAGACCTCTTTTATATTCTATTACAGTTACTGCAGACAAAGGGACTGTCTATGAACCGTTGGCACAGCCTCTCCAGCCCAATAAACTGCGATGAGGGGAAAGCGGTGCAATTTGACGCTTCCCCAGCCCACTCCTGCCACAACACTGGGGTATAGAGATGCAGTGACAGAAGTCGTTATTAGTATGTATATTTTCACAAAACTCTTGATTTCAAAGTGCTCTGAGTTCCTCGAATGAAAGGATTTCTAGAAGAGTATCTGTAAAATAGTAAGACCATTTAGCTTTCCTTGCTTAGAGGATGATATTTGGTGTGATACAGAATGACTCACATTCCTGGATGTTATATGGCGTGATCTCTCTCCGTTCAAATGGCCAGTCATTTTGGAAAGTGTATTAGGAAGTCTATAGCCCTTTATTCTAAGGAACTCAGGCTACAGCGAACCAGTCCATTGAAAGTGGGCTGAATGTTGAAATATCTGAAATGTTTGGTCTTTGGGTGAAGATGGCTACCATCTTGTCTTACAAGAATTGTGGCTAGGGTGAATATTCCTCTGACTGGGAGAAGGATGATTAAGATAATTTTTCTGATTGCCAGGAACAGCAAGTGTCTAATATCAGGAAACTAGGATTGAAAACAAAAATAACCAAGAATGACCTGCCCAGCAGGGAAATACCATGACATACTGACTGGAGAATTTTCTTCCTTCTCTTGGTACCCGCCCCAAAGATAACAATGGAATACAAAGTTTGTTGATAGCATGGAGAAGGAATGCAGCTGAAACTCAATTGCTGGGATTGGTGCATTAGACATGCAGAGATAAAATGTGCTTAAAAGGAACATTTCACTGTCTTGCTCGAGAAAGCTGGTGCAGAACTTCTTGCTGTGAATTAGTCAGATGACTGTGACAGAATTCTGCTGATTTAACAGGCCCTTGGAAAACGAAATTTCTGGGGAAGTTTCCGTCCTATAAACACCGAGTTCCATCAAGAATTAAAATTCCTCTGCTTGCTGTTATAACTTATTTCTCATTTTCATGCCAACTTGCATAACCGAGGAAGAGTGGTCCCACAGTTCAAGCAGGGAGCAGAGAAGTCAGGATGCCTGGGTTCTGTTTCTAATTGAGTCACTGACTCGGTTGAGTGAGAAAATCACAACCTTTTTGTGCCTCAGTTTACCATCTGTACCACAGAGTCAGTGATGGGACAGAGGGTGTTGCAAGACTTAACTAATGAAAGTGTTATGAAATCTTCCGATAAAAGTGCTAATCATGTTTGTTACCATTTGAACACAAGTAAAATAGGGGTCACAAAGAAGTAGGAGACACACATTGTTGAAACTGAGCATTTAAACTTTTGACCCCTGAAATTTGATTTGGTCACTCAGATGGATTAAAAACTGTCTGCGCCTTGGAACCCAGAGACTGGAACTTGACAGCCACAGCACACGTGATGACTGGGGATCCAGAATGGCGCCAAGCAGAAGCTGTGAGAAAGCAGACCAGATGTCTGCTCTGACACTGTCACCCATCCAAGAGAGGCTCAGCTGAGTGGCGTGGAAGGCAGCCAGGTGAAGAAACAAGGATGCCTGCTTATTTTTTTGTTATTTAATATGTGGGCTTAGCATTCACCCTATATTTGTTCCTTTTCTCTTCACTGATAGCTACCTCATGTCCCTCCCATCTCCCTTAATAGGGACACACACTGTGCTCCACGATACGCACAACAAGAGTTTGGGAAATTAAGTTCCTCGGCCATTAATGCAATGCACCATCATTGCATCAGTCTGGCACTGAATTCCTTATGAGGACATCCTATTCCAAAATATAATGGCCCTTAACTGCGCCAGATGAGAGCATGTTAAGGGGTTGATCTTTTGAAACTCTCCCGTTCCCCTCATAATTTATTGATGAAAGGATTCCTCCCTGGTTAGGTAATATCCCTCCAGATGAAAGCCTGGCTAAGTTTCTCTTCTTTCTACCATCTTCAGTAACATACACCTCCTCTCTAATGGCCCCCTGATGAAAAATTCACTACTCCACAGGCTGCAATGCCAGTAATACTGCCAGGGGATTATATTCCTTTTTACCTGTTCAGATTAATCAGGTTACAGCTCAAACCTACCAACAAAGCATGGCCTCACGCCTCAACTCTAGGACCTCAACCCACTTTGAACATACAACTTCTGCAAACGCTGCACAGTTATGGGGATGCCGACAACAAAGCCTGACCCACAGCACCCTGGGATGAGTACAAGGCAAAGCTTCAGGTTAAAAGGACACCTTTGTTCTCCCCGCATTGACACAATGCGCAAATCACATTTGCGCTTTGAAATCGAGCCTTTTTTAACAAAACAGGGTAGAGTTGGCTAATGCTTGGAGCCAGAGGAGTGGAAGCTAAGACTGTAGCGTTCTAGTCCTTGCTCTGCCCTGAACAAGGCACAGCTGTCTAGTTGGTAAAATCGGAATATTACTTCCCTCCTCATCAGCCAGGAGGAGACGTTTATATTTGCAATGTTGTATGAGAATCTTGCATGGATGGTGGTACAGAAGTGCTATTAATTAGCTAGTACATTTCGTACTCATCAGCCAGAGTTTATTCACCTCTGGGTGAAATTTGCCTTCTGCAGGGAACCCCAGGCCTACACCACCTGAGTCCTAAAACCATGTCTGAAGAGGTGCATAAGACTTGCACCATCCCTCTGCATGGGAGTAAATTTTAGCCCTCGTTGAAGAAACTGCATTTGAGAGAGTACTTTTTAATAACAGTTAAAGAGAACATTCAGCATGCAGCTCATTACCCAATTTCAGTTTTGACTATGTGGCGTGCAACAAATCTGTCTGCAACACGATACATTTTCTTAAAAAGTATTTAAAAAAAAGACTGAAAATACACATTGTCAATTAACATTAACTGAAGGAACCGGTGTAGCCACTCTACTTAAGAATGCAAGTAACGTAGACTGATGGTGCAGCATGTGTGCCACACACCCAATGATGCCATTTATCCTAAAAGCGTACCTCGAGGTTACAAAGTACGTCAATCCTGAACTTGGGAACCTATATTCCATCTGATTACATGAATTAAATGATCCACCTGCATTAGTTTTCATATTTCGCTGGCTCTGTCAGCTGTTTTCTGTTCTTGTTGATTTGCGATTGGTAGTCCCAATGCTTTGCTCTTGGCTTACCTAACCAAGTGACCAATGCAGGTTACATTTTCTAAACCCTGATCTGTGGAAACACTGATAACTCCTGGAGCCAAATTTATTCCTGAAGTAACTCCATTGTAAAGCTCATTGTAAAGTCAAAAGAATATTAACTACCAAAAGGAACCTTTGTGGATTGTATAATCAGCTAACTGGGGGAAGATCTGAAGGCAAAATTCCAAAGGCTGAGATCTTGACACCTCTGCAAATTGCCTTTGTTGTAAGGAAGGTGCTGAAATGCTCCATAATTCATACTCCAAACCGATCAAGGAAAAGATGACAGACAAGACAGACTTGCTGAATACACTGAAAATCCAAAGCTTGGAAATGTAGAAGCTTAATTAATTTCAGCAGGCGAATATGGCTTCAGGGATTCTGAAACGATTATTAGTAAACCAATGTTTCTCAACGTTTTCAGTTTGGTGTCCCCTTACCCAAAGTCCAAAATTTTCATGACGCTCTTACATTTACTGTAAAAGTAAGAGTAAAAAAATATCTATCAATGATCAGCCTATATAATTTGTGCATGTATGTTTCTGTTTCAAGCGGCTGACAGAGAACACTTGACCTTGATGGGTAAGAGTGTAACAGGGAGCAGGAGAGCGAGACAGTCTTCACTTTAGATTGTAATAAAATATTTAATGCCTGATGACTCCCTGACTGCCCTTCCATGACCACCTGGGGATTGTGACCCACCAGGTTAGAAACCCTGGAACAAACACCACATTTATTCCTATTACATTATTATTAGCATTGCATTACATTGCATAAAGTTTTGCATTTCATCCAAGAACCACAAAGCACTTTCCAAATTTGCATTAAGTCTCACCCTCTTGTAAGGTCCCATTTTACAGCTGGGAAAAATAAGGAACAGAGAGGTTAAGTGAGTTGACCAAGGATATCGTGATTCTGTGGCAGACCAGAACACTCCTGACTTCCAGAGCCTTCCTTGATAATTGTTGAATTTTCTATCACCCCAACATACACATCAGTGGCATGGTTCAAAACTAGGTTCAAGAAGTTCATCTTCCTCCATGGTGTCTTACATTGTTCATATGTGCTTTATGGGTTTGTGTTGCTGGAGGTCTCCAGGCTGTTTCTGCTGTCGGAGTTAATCAGGCATGTTGTTTACTTATTGTAAATCACATCTTTAGTTAATTTCTGTTAAAATGCCCAGAGGTGATTAATAATTATGATCAGGATTCCCCACAGAAGGCGACATTCTCAGAAAAATAAAGTGCTTCAGAAATGTGAGGAATGCTGCATATGGACCAAGTGGTGAAGAAGTAATGACTTAAATGAAGGAATCACATCTGGCTTAGTTTAGCCTAAAGCCATAACCAAACCACAGTCTCCTCAACAGTACTGGCACTGCTTTTGTGAAAAATCACACAATTATGAGACGACAGTTCAGAGTCCTGGCGGCAGGGAGTGAATATCACTTGATTAGGTGTCAAGCAAAACCTTCCTCACTGAAACAAATCTGATGATGATAACTCTGATCCCGGAGGAACGTGGTCATATCATGTAACTGGATGGCTTAAGTAGGGACGCATGTATTTAATGTGCCCCTGGAGAAACAGGCTAAGATGCACTGGCAGAGCGCCACAGTTAATCTACAGCATGCCTATGGTCTGGTGATGGAAGAGATCATGCTCTGTACCCCACCGTTCTCAACAAGTATGGCAAAGTATTCTCACAGTCACTATCCCTTTAGAGTTAGCAGTAAGTAGCATGCGGGAATCTGCAACTATTGGGCCCGATGCAGAGATGAGATCCCACAACTCCCATCGGCTTCAGTTCATTCACTAACACATAACTGAATTAGCACTCGATTCTATGGCACTGAAGCCAATGGAAGCTACGGGTACCCAGGTCCAGCATTGGAATAAGGATGATAAACACCATCCAATTTTTATTTAAAGAACAAAAGCAGTGACTTGAAAGATCAGACCGAGTCGGCTGAGGGATACACGTTAATAACGCTACTCAAGACACTTGGCAGCAATGTCTTTTATGCTCCACTAACACCTCTTCCAAGAGAAACTGCTTTCTGTTACCACCAGCCTTGCTTTGTAGTGATGCTGTTCATCATTCCACAGGGGCAACACGCAAGACAAAACAGTATTTAATCTGTTCTTGACAAATTTTATGTGAATAAAATAACTACAAAATAGACCAAATATGGTATTAAAGGCTACAGTCAATGTAAGTATATTTTTTAAGTGGGAGAAAATCTGCCTGACTGCTGGAATTATAAAACGGTGAAAAAGAAATAGGTGGGGTGGAAATTTAACTTCAAAATAATTGCACAAAACGTATTTTTCATTCATTTATGAACATATGAACGGCCATACTGGGTCAGACCAATGGTCCATCTAGTCCAGTATCATGTTTCTGGCAATGGCCAGTACCAAAGCTTCAGGGGGAAATGTACAAAACAGGGCAGTTTGTGTGATCTACCGCTGTCTTCCCCTCCAGTCTTCCAGCAGTCAGTGGTTTAGGGTCACCCCGAGCATGGGGTTGCCTCCCTGGCCATCTTGGCTAATAGCCATTGATGGACCTATCCTCCGTGAACTTCTCTAGTTCTTTTTTGAACGCTGTTCAAAATGAAATTTCAAAGCTCGTTCATTCCCCCGGAACAGAGCCCAGTTAAGTTGCCTGTTACTTTTAAAATAAAACACTATTGTGAGGTTGCTTATTTCATTTTAAAACCAGCATGTGAGGAAAACTCAACATTTACTTTATTTTTTAATACTAAATTCCACACGGGAATTTTGAAGGCACTGAGCTCCCTCAACTCTTCATGAAGTCAAGTCCTTGTTAGTAATTTAGTTTCATTCTCACAGGTGTTCGGCTCATCACCAGGTTGGACCATGAGCAGCAAATACTGCCCCATCCTTCCTAAGCACAGGGCCTCTGCTTGGAGTGGAGCTGGGGTGTTCCTGCTGCAAAAGGATGACGGCAAGATTTGGAGGATCAACCAGGGCTCCCTGCGCATTGGAACATCACATCAGTTCTCAGTGATGTGAATGAGAACCCTTCTATGGACTTCTACAGCCTGATCCCAAGGCTCACCTGATGGTAAGGGGCAGTAAATCTGCCACTACACAGACCCACTATCTGCCCCTCCCCACCAAACCTCTTTGTATAGGGGAAAGCAAGCAGTCCAGTGGGTACTCCAAGCCCAGGCATTAAGTAGTGGCAGCAGGGTAGCTCTCCAACTCATGTCCTGGCTGCATGGCCTGTGCTTGGGAAAGGATCTAGGCCTCCGTGTTTGTGAAAAGGGGGTGCCAGATTAACAGCGCTTTTGTTTCTTCACAAAACAACTCAGAAGCCGCAGAAGCGGCCCAGCCTCCCCCTCAGCGATGCAGAAATGTAGGGCAGGGGACTACCTGTAAAGGGTGACGGGTCAGCTCACTCTACAGATCAGTTCAGCTGGCTGCCCTACTGAGATTCTCAACAAAAGGGCCAAGTAGCGGCCATTGCAATGATGGCTTTTAGGCAGGGCTTAATTTGTGCTGGGGCTGAGCCGGCACCTCTCGGCTTGGCAGTTCATAGCCTCGGCACTTCTGGGCTTGCTGCATCATGCGTGTAAGAGATTCATGCGTGTAAGAGATTCAAACCACTCTCACATCACGCAGCTGCCAGAGGAATATCCCGGGAGTGCTGCACTGCTGCTCGCATGTGACGCTTGAGCCCCGCTGCCCCGGCATCTCTGGCTTGAACCCCGGCACCCCTTTCATCACAGCTTTTATGGTGAGGACCATGACCTCTAGAACTAGGCTCTGACTACTAAGCAGGACACTGGACAAGCGTCAGATGGTAATTCTCAATCTCTACTGACCGAAGCCAGATTTGGAACCTAGTGCTAGAGCTGGGTTGCCAGAGCTGGTGGACATGCCAAAGAGCTGAATGCAGCCTCATCCTTTGTAGCATAATGTTCTTTTATGAAAAAATAATAATCTCACTTGTATAAAGTAAAGAGCCTATTACCCTTTGTCGTCTGCAACATTTGTACATGGAGCCTGTGTGGCTTTTGCAACTAGTGAGCGTCAGTTTTGTTCGGTGTTAGAACAAGTTTATGTACTGCTGTGTGCGGCTGACTCAGTTACTAAACTGGCCACAAATCTTTTCAGTAACTCCCACAAAGTAGTTTTCAAATATACAGTGGAAAACACACACACAAAAATTCACATAAAAATGGTGGAATTAACAAGATCAGTGTTGAATTTCAGTGCTCCCTTTGCTTATTGTCACACCCTGTCATCTGTATGTTTTCTGACCCATCATCCGTATGTTTTCTATTTAAACTGTAAACTCTCCCAGGCAGCGATTGTGTATTTTTTAGCTCTGTGAAGCACCTAGCAAACTTTTGGTGCAAGGATAGTTGTCGACAGTATTCAACTACCACCAACAATTAATCACACCTTAATCAAACCAGGAAGGTAAGTCAGAAATATAGTTTTAAAAGACAGGTTCCAGAGTAACAGCCGTGTTAGTCTGTATCCGCAGTAAGAAGAACAGGAGTACTTGTGGCACCTTAGAGACTAACAAATTTAGTAGAGCATAAGCTTTCGTGGACTACAGCCCACTTCAAAGTTTTAAAAGAGTTGATGGACATCCTCTTAGAGGTCACACTGAAGAGCATTTCCTCACTTCTAATATAGGGAGGAAGGGTGTTCTTTTCATAAATACTTACCTCTTCCTTAATACTAATCATCCATAGAATTCAAAGCTTTTTACCGAAGAGGGAGTGTATCATTATTCCCATTTTATAGATAGGGAAACAAAGGCACAGAGAAATAAAATAGCTTGCTCAAGATCACACGGCAAGTGGTGGCTGAGCTAGGAACAGAATTTAGGTCTTCTGACTCTCTGTCCACTCCGCTAGTCCATGCTGACTGAAAAAGAACAAAGAACTGGGAAACCTGGATTCTATCCCCAGCCTTGTCAAAGATTCTGGGCCAACATTTTACTCATGAGAATAATCCCAGTTACAGAAATCTTGGACTTTCCCTCTCCACGATTTAGTCTCTATATCTGTAAAATGGGAATACTGCTACTTATCTACCACATAGGGCTGCCGGGAGGTTGCATTACTACACCTCTACCTCAATATAACGCTGTCCTTGGGAGCCAAAAAATCTTACCACATTATAGGTGAAACCGCGTTATATTGAACTTGGTTTGATCCGCCGGAGTGCGCAGCCCCGCCCCCCCGGAGCACTGCTTTACCCTGTTATATCCGAATTCGTGTTCTATCGGGTCACGTTATATCAGGGTTGAGTGCTTTACAAATACACCTCTGAGATCCTCAGAGAGAAGATGCTATAGAAAAGATACAGTAGCAATGGTCATGGTTTTAACAGGACAATTGTCAAAACACTGCTTTATTTAAAGACAATCCCATGCCCTGAGTGGCGTAGGGAGATTCATTTTGTAACAGACGTGGACAAACTACGTCCTGCCCGGCCCCTGAGCTCCCGGCTGGGGAGCCTAGTCCCCGGCCCCTTCCCCGCTGCTCCCCCTTCCACCACAGCCACGCTGCTGCGCGGGCCGCACTCTGGCCTGCCGCTCCCACTGGGCAGCGTGGGGAGCGTAGCTGGCTCTGGCCGGATGTCGCAGCTGCGAGCTCCTGCTGCTGGTAAGGGGATGGGGGGGGTTGGATAAGGGAGCGGGAGGTCCTGGGGGGCAGTCAGGGAGGAGAGGGCAGTTGGATGGGGCGGAGGTTCTGGGGGGGTGGTCAGGGGATGGGGAACAGAGAGGGTTGGGAGTGGGAGTCCCGGGGGGGGGCCTGTCAGGGGGCGGGGATGTGGATAGGGGTCGGGAGGGCAGCCAGGGGACAGGGAGCATGGGGGGCTTTGGGATTCTGAGGGGCAGTTAGGGGCGGGGGGTCCCGGGAGGGGGTAGTCAGGGGATGAGGAGCAGAGGGTGGTTAGATGGGGGTGGGAGTCCCAGGGGGCTGTCAGGGGGCGGGTGTGTGGATAGGGGTCAGAACAGTCAGGGGACAAGGGGGTTGGATAGAGGGCGGGGGTCCTGGGACGGGGCGGTCAGGGGACAGGTAATGGGGGGGTTGGATTGGGGATGGGGTCCCGGGGGCGGTTAGGGGCGGAGGTCCTGGGAGGGGGCGGTCAGGGGACAAGGAGCAGGGGGGGTTGGATGGGTCAGAGTTCTGGGGGGGCAGTCAGGGGCAGGAAGTGGGAGGGGGCGGATGGGGGTGGGGGCCAGCCTGTTTGGGGAGGCATAGCCTTCCCTACCTGGCCCTCCATAGAGGTGCGCAATCCCAATGTGGCCCTCGGGCCAAAAAGTTTGCTCACCCCTGTTCTGTAACAAGGAAATACCTCACCCAATAGATAAACTTGACTGTCACTGCTAGATTTGGTCAAATTTTTTGTCTAAACCTTTTTTTTTTTTAAATCAAATAAAGACTTTGATTAAACACATTTTCTTGTGAAATTTTCTCTGTCTCTCTCTAAAAGGTTCATAGAAAGTAAAATACATTTTTTGACCAACTCGACTCACTTCCTTTCAAATTAAAAGTTCAGTTTTGTAATTGTTAATAATGCACGTTTGATACTCATATACTAAATGCTTTGTAAACTTGATTATATTTTCTAAATAAATAGTTATTTGAAAAACAATTGCTTTTCACTGTCTTAGAACAACTCAGACAACTCAAAGTGAAATTTGTTCCCTTACTCTTATTAACTGTATTTCAATAGTCCTTCGAGTCCCCCATCAGGGATCACTAATGGGGAACAGAGTGCGTGTGAAGCCCACATGGGGTGAGGAATTCAGAATTGCTGCAGGGAAGGAAATGCAGAACGAAGAACAGGGGAGTCACAAAGCCAGCTAAACCGGACAGTCTCTACGTAAAAGAATAAATGGACACAAATCAGACGTCAAGAATTATAACATTCCAAAACCAGTTGGAGAACACTTCAACCTCCCTGGCCACTCGATTACAGACCTAAATGTCGCAATATTACAACAAAAAAAACTTCAAAAACAGACTCCAAGGAGAGACTGCTGAATTGGAATTAATTTGCAAATTGGACACCATTAAATTAGGCTTGAACAAAAACTGGGAGTGGATGGGCCATTACACAAAGTAAAACTATTTCCCTATGCTTATCCCCCACCCCCCCCACAGTTCCTCATATCTCCTTGTCAATCGATGGAAATGGGCCATTTTCATTACCACTACAAACAGTTTTTTTTCTCTCTCCTGCTGATAAAAGCTCAACTTAACTGATCACTCTCCTTATAGTGTGTACGGTAACACCCATTGTTTCATGTTCTCCATGTATATATATATATCTTCCTACTGTATTTTCCACTACATGCATCCGATGAAGTAGGCTGTAGCCCACGAAAGCTTACGCTCAAATAAATTTGTTAGTCTTTAAGGTGCCACAAATACTCCTGTTCTTAAAGCCAGGGATGTGGGAGAGAGGAGGATGGGGAAAAAAGAGAAACAATGGGAGAAACACTGGTAGTCCTAAAAGGGGAGTAGATTTTCCCACCAAGTGAGCCTGAATACAGCCATAAGGTACCCAACCAAACAAATAATGATCAGAACTGAAAGTTTAGTTTCTATATAAAGGCCAGATTCTGCCCATGACCTTTGTGTAAACCTCAAACTGGCTTCTTCTGAATCACACCTAACTGGTCTATCTTTAAAGAAAGCAATCTAATAATAGAGGTCATAATGTCCACCACCACCACTCTCACTCCTGATTACTACCTATACAGATTTCCTCACAACACTGAAAGAAAACACACTACAGTCCTACATTTATGCGTAGTCCACAGACTATAGTTAGAATTGGAATTTGGCCCTCTCCACCCAATGAGTTTGACATCCCTGTTGCAGGGTTTCTTGTGAGTGCTCCACCGCTGGAGGAGATTTTTGTTTTGATTAGATTAGGAGAACATTGAATTACTTATGTAAGAGCGAAAATGCAGCAAATTATGTAAACGCTGCAAAGAGATACAGTGTTTAAGAAAAAAAAAAAGAGCCTTCCAACCTTGGCCATGTGTCGACACATTCTTGGGAACGTAGATTTAGTTGTGTAAATACTTTGCATAAATCCCTCAAAGTAACATTTATTGGAACATCAGCCGCCCCAACAGCTTTAATTCAAAACTTGCATTTTGCATTAAGTGAAATGGATGAGTTTTGAATCTGGAACCCGTCTTCCGTCGGGATGCCAAATTGGATGACCCGCTTTGACGTTTAGTTCTTTAACAGAACTCCACGTTCTCTCTGTTTAAAAGTGTGCTGTGCTACTCGCTGTTCCCACAGCACCTGCTGCTCGTTGAAGAGCTGACCTAAATACTGGGTGCAAAGTGGAAGGAGGCAGAATTGCACATATAAAGGACTGAAAACAACAATAACCACCACCACCCCAACACATTTCTCTCTCATGTTGACCAAGCCTACAAGGTGCAGTAGATTATGGGCCAGGAGCAAATGCAATGAAATCTCAGGGAAGGAAAACATTATTTTAATCAAAATTATTCCCTTACATTTTACAACTGCTGGGCTTGCTATCTGTATTCTTGCTGCACAGAAGAATGATTGAGAGATTTAGTTCTCAGGCTTAAGTGAACCTAATTCTGAACCAGTGATTATCCAGAATATGCAAAGTGGGTCAGTAGGTACCAATGCACTGCATCTGTAAAATATGATGCTCTTTAATAACTAAAACAAGTTACTGATTGACCTGCACTTTTACCAAGCAAATCATGCAAGAGTTTCTGAGCATTTTACAAAAGGGAGGTATTTTATTTATTTATTTATTTTATTTTTATCTTCCTTTTGCGCCTGGTGAAACCGAGGCACAGATTGGTTGCATTTCTGATGCCGAATTGCTAAGTGAATAGTTGGCAACGCCTGCATACTGACACCCAGGCTCCAGCTCTAATTGCTAAACCATACTGCCTCTTTAAGAAGCCACTCTCCTGTTTGCGAGCTGAGAGTTACCTGGGAAGTAGCAAGCAAAACATTACAGGGCGTCGCAGGGAGAGCGACTTGAGAACTATACTCCACTAGCTGATGAGAAGGAGCCATGTCAGGGGCTCATTAAAAACGGTTTATCCCTCTCCTTTATGTACTAACAAAATGGGAACTGGGGAGAAGGGCGAGTTTCAGCTAAAATATAAAGCAGCAATAATTTGCATTTACAATATATAGCATTTTTTCACTCCAGAGAATCCCCAAGTGCTTTGCAAGCTGTACCCATCCAGCACCAGAGAAATGCAGCCACCTCTGGGGTCGGGAAGATGAAAGACTCAGGATGCTGCACATCAGTAGGGATGGACATTTGGAAAGACGAAAGCAAGTGAAACCCTGCTCTTCCATGAAGGGCTGTGGATGGCTGATGCTTGGCTCTTATAAGCACTTTTCCTTTGAAGAGCATAAGATGCTTCACAAAGGAGGGTAGAGTGCCAGGTCCACACAGAACAGATGGGACCTGAATTGTCAAGGTCTCTCCTGAAGGCCTCAGTGCAGTAAACTACACTGCACCATCATCCTCCGCAGAAAAGCAAAGAGCTGCCAGGATGTGAGCCTGTGGCTCCAAGGAGACGGCTGATGCCAAACCTGATGTTTATTCCCTTAAACCAGCCCCTCCGGAATAGATTTTTAAACACAGACTTTTAAAAACTCAAACAAAAGTAGTTTCTGAAAATAGCAGATTTCACTAGTCTGGGCTATTTTTTAATTCAACATTTTGGAGCAGAATACCCTTCCTCCCCCATCCGCCTGAGACCTATCATGCTCACCCTGGCCAGCATTCCTCACCGTCTAAGTCAGGAACTTGGTCTGGTGTACAAAGTGCCGTGAACGTCTGACAGCACAGGCAGGAAAGATCAGTGGCATGGATACAGCAGTAATGCTTCTGGATCAATTAATCAAAAAGCAACGGAACAGTAAGTGTCCTCAGGAAGTATCTGTAGTCACAGTCTATGCTACTGAGCTTGGACTACTTCATTCCAGTTCATTTTGCCTTCTCCTATGCGAACAGCTCTGCATTTGAAGTACTTGAAGCAATCAACCAAAATAGGTTATTATTATTACCTGATTTCTCCTTATCAAAGGAAAAACTTTCCTGTGAAACTTGTCACAAAGATTCAATAGAAACATCCAGAACCTGGTCTCATGTCAAAGATTTCATACATAGGACCTTTGGTTTTGTGTATTATCTGAACAATGGCATTTGTAGCAGCACTAGGTCCCCTAAACATGGTCCTGAAGCAATGCTTTAGCACTAACGCAGAGGCAGAAGAGTGCCAACAACTGAAAGACCAATTCTGTGCATTTCAATCTTCTTTGGTAGTCCCATCCCCATAACTGACCAGCAGGACCCAGTTGCCCTGAAGAGGACACAGCACATAGTGGCGTGACAGGGACACTATTTGTACAATGCAACAGTGCTGAAGCTCAGATCCATAGAGTACCACTACAATACAGTACAGTATAGTGTACCATACTCCTTCCAACACTTCCATTCCCAGCCTGTAAAGTGATTTCTGAACTACTGCTTTTTTTTTTTTTGGTCATGCCTAAGGAACTGCTGAATCTACTCGACACCTCCAAGCCATGACAGATGGCTCCACATGCTGCTGCTAATGCACTGGAAACAGCCGAAGGATGCAGTTCTCTGCCTCGGCGTTGTGCATAAGTGATGTGTGAGCTTTAATGAAGTAGTTTATATTTCAATGGTTTTGTGCTTTTTTCTACTATTTATATCACAAGTGTGGTCAGATGAGTGAAGGAATAAAAAAGGGAATGTTATTTCCACAGTCCATTACATCACCCTCTCCTCCTGGAACAACAAAATAAATAAATTAAAAAAATCTTGATATTAAACTAAAACATTTCTGCCATAAACACTGAGGACATAAGGTACGTGAAACATATGCGTCCCATGAGGAATACCGAACTGCACATGACAAATTTCCCATCTCACAAAAAGATATTAGGGGATTCTCTGCCCACTGGATATGCAGACTACAGCTTGTGCCTTGATTTTGCTCTCCAGAGCTCCCTTTCTGGCTAGCAGGTATTAGCTTTTCAACATAAAGTGTCATTAAATATCATATTGAAAGGGGCAGCAAATGTTTTCAATATCTTCAAATCAAAACCTTACCATATACAAAAGCACATGAGGAAAAGCACAACATGGTCAGACCAATCACCAGTGATGCATTCTTTAGGCATATTCCTATTCTTTAACCCAATCGGTGAACATTATGAGTGACTGCAAACAGAATGAAGAAGTGGTATTTTACCCACAAAAGCTTATGCCCAAAGAAATCGGTTAGTCCTTAAGGTGCCACCAGACTCCTTGTTGTTTTTGTGGATACAGACTAACACGGCTACTCCCTGATTCTTGGAAACAGAATAGGAATCGTTATGTAACCTGCAGCGATCGATGCTCCTGCTATAATTAGCATTTGTATAAAACTCAACAATGCTGGTGTTCAAGGCAGTGAACATGTCTCATTCTAATGCTCCCATTATTACCACTGAAATCAATGGGACTTAAGTTAAGCGGGCAGAATTTTTCTACAGGTGTGGAAGTTACATGTACATTTATTATGCTTTCCTGACTGCACTACAAGTTTGGGGCCTAAGTCATTTTTAACTGAATTGAATTTAATAATAATAATACCTCTCTCTAACACTGGAGAGAATACAGTCAAGCAAATTATGTACTCTCAGTCTAACCTTAAAGAAATCCCCCAACTTAAAAATATAAAAAACTTTTTCCACAATACAAAACCACCCTCAATAAAAATGCCGAACTTGTGTCAAACTAATCTCAAACATGAAGCAAATTTCAATGTGCTATTTTCCTCTGACATCCCGGAATGTGACTCTCAAGGACAGAACTGGCTGTTTGATTAGCTCCTAGTCCTGCAGAAGCAATTGTTTTCAAACAGTTTTGAAAAATAATTTTGTATGGGGTGTGCATTCCAGGAAGAAATGCCATTTACAAACGGTCCGTTTTTCTTTTTCTCTCTCTGCCTCCTATTTTAAACATTAAGAACAGAACAGGAACAGATTTCATACAAGTGTGTTCACAGGTACTGGATAAAGATGTGTTTGTTTTTACGGTACATGTGCCACGCTACTTTTTTTGTTGGAACTTTCCGAGTCCGTCAGCATGTTTAAATCCGAATAAGTCAATTAATCCACAATGAGAATCTGTTTTAATTAGCGGATCTTTACTCTGGGTACAAATTCTATTTCAGTTTACGTGACACATGTAACTGGTCTATCTGTTTACTTTCTCTTAAACTTTAAACAAAACAATCACGTCTACTATAATTCTCATTCCTGATTATCACGTCATTTCTACATCAGGTATGGTATGTCAGCAACCAAATTAAGCTATTAAACTCTGGAACATTTAACATGATTAGATTTCAGAAACGTTTACTCTTCCATTTGGATAGATGTGGTTTCTGTGGACAGGAGATGGTAGTGTGCCAAATAACACTCAGCTTGATACACACCCATTGTTCTCTCTCTTATTGGCTGACTGACACCATATAATAGAAAAGTTGGAGGAGGTTTTGCTGGAAACATACTCCACCAGCGCACCTTGGGGAATCTTCGGCTCCATCGAGTGTCCAAAATGAGCTAGAATAAAACTAAACTCAAACACACACTTTCACCCTAGAAACCAATTCTAAGAATTTCATTCACCCTATCATAGGAGTTGCCAGACTGGATTAGACCTGAGGTCCATCTAGTGCCATATCCTGTAACACTCCCACATAATATGGGATATTCTGCATAACAGAATCCGGGTTAGACCCTGAAGCATGAGGTTTCATATCCTTTCCAACTGTACATCATATAGCAGAAACCTTGTGACCTTTGGGTCCAATCCAAACCAACTAACCCATCTCAAACATAAGACCATGAAATTATCACAGCAGACTGCTCATAAACGTCAAGAAAAACCAAAGATTATTTGTTAAAAGCATTCAGCAAATGGTCAATTAATTCAAGAAAGTCAAGGTCTGTTCACAGATAGCTAAATTAATTAAATTATTCATGCTTAATTATTTGTTCAGTTGTATTGAGAACAGGGCTTCTACATGACTCACATAATGTAACCATCTCTTTTCCAACAGATTATTCATTCGTTACATGTCAGTCCAAAAATATCTGCCATGTCATCTGAGATCTAGTGTAGGTGAGAAGGCAAAAAGGAATTCTATATTAGAGTTGGTCTAAATTTCTTGAAATTTTCATGGACATTTTTCACTGAAGTTTCACATTTCGGCAAAATCATGAATAAAACTTCTTGAAATTTGTTCAGGTTGTTCATCCAGGTGGCTGGCTGTGTGTAACATGGATATGTGGGGCCCTCATTATGCTCCCCCCACGGCTCTTCCACTGGAGGGGCTCTGGAGTGTAAGCCCTGCAATCTACTGGGAGAGTGAAAACCTGTTCTTGTGGATCCCCTCCAAGATGCAGCATTTCAGGCATGCCGCTAGCCCGAAGGCTGGATTTGGCCTCTCCAGAGCTATGGAATTAATAAAGCGTAATACAACCTGACTGCAAAAAAACCCAACAAAGTTTAACAGTGCCTTTTACTGGATCGAATCAAAACTGCAAGTCAGAGAGAGAGCGAGAGAGCCCTATATTGCCAACAGTATTTCTCCTTTAGTCCATATGGTAGAGGGTTTGTAATTTTGGAATGGGAAGACGTAAGTTTTGTCCCCGCTGTCACTATGAAGTTCTTAATAGTCACAGTGTGCAACATTATGACAACCATGTTTTCCTACGTGGCCACAGCTCTGTTTCAATATTAAGGGTAAAAAAGGGGCCCAGTTTGTCACTTAATTCTGGTATTTGAGATCATGCAATGAATGGTGCAAGCATCTATGACCCAGAGTTAAAACCAATTCCATTCTAGCTATTCTGGAGCAGGATTTTCCAATTAAGGGAAAGTTTATTTTTTCAGTGGTTTCTTTGTAATGATATAAAAGGATGATGCAGCTCCCTGAAGCAGTCTTTAATGGATCAATTCAAGCAACAGTCTCTCTCTGCAATTAACGTGCCTCTCCTCCGTCCAACTAATGTGCTTGTTTACACTATCTGGCAAACTGCAGATCAAGTGTCCATTTCATCACCAGTCTTCTTTTGCCTAAGCCAAGACTAACAGACCATGGTGGTAATTTAAACACTGAAAAACATGCACAATATCGATCCAAGAGACTTGAAGCCAGTTAACTGCTACACTAAAATATATCCTCGAGGGGATGTGCCTTCAGTGAGGCCTGATAGAAGGAAAGAACTGAATGAATGGGAAGTTCGCTAGAGAGATTAATATGTATGACACATGACTTGAATAAGGTTGCATTTTACTTGGTTTATTACATGTAGCCATGAGTTAAATTTGTTAGAAAGGGCAGAAGGGATTACGTGGGAGAGGAATGTGAAACATACACCACAAAATGATCGTGGTTCTCTAAAGCAAATACTTATCTGGTATATCAGGACTGCTTCCAAATGATGCAGATGTGGTGCCTAGAAATGCTTAATAGCATCAAGTAATAACATGCACTAAATGAACAGATTACAGTTAGAGGAAACAAACCATGTATGAAGCTATTTACCTAACTTTCATGAGATTTACCCGTCCGAAAGAGGAAAGGGTCTGGGACATTGTGTAAATTGTGAACTAATTCACCATTGCCCCTGAAGGAGGCATCTAATTCTTTGAAAAGTGACTCTGTAAAAGTTGTGTCCCAGAGGATCAGTGGCACCTCTGCCCCCTTGTGGTTTCCCTGACAGCACCCCTGGAAGTATTAGACCTCTTGCTCTTACCTGTCTGGGATGGAAACTGGCACGCTTTCACTCTCAAGACTTGAACCTGGGTACATTACCCCTTGAATGCCAACTGCTCAATGCCATGCAGGCCCATCTCAGTCTGGGCACATGCTCGATCTTCCCTTTGGGAACCTGTGGCTGGGGATACTAACAGCCTTCTTCAAACAAAGTATTTTTATTTAGCAGTTGGAACAAAGTATCAGAGCAAAAAGGATTTTAAAACAACACACAACTACACGCATATTTAGTCTTCTCTAACCTAACTGTTCAGCAGATCGAGGAACGTGATCGTTCCCCTTTATTCGACATTGGTGAGGCCTCATCTGGAATACTGTGTCCAGTTTTGGGCCCCACACTACAAGAAGGATGTGGAAAAACTGGAAAGAGTCCAGCGGAGGGCAACAAAAATGATTAGGGGTCTGGAGCACATGACTTATGAGGAGAGGCTGAGGGAACTGGGATTGTTTAGTCTCCAGAAGAGAAGAATGAGGGGGGGATTTGATAGCTGCTTTCAACTACCTGAAAGGGGCTTCCAAAGAGGATGGAGCTCGGCTGTTCTCAGTGGTGGCAGACGACAGAACAAGGAGCAATGGTCTCAAGTTGCAGTGGGGGAGGTCCAGGTTGGATATCAGGAAAAACTATTTCACTAGGAGGGTGGTGAAACACTGGAATGCATTACCTAGGGAGGTGGTGGAGTCTCCTTCCTTGGAGGTTTTTAAGGCCCGGCTTGACAAAGCCCTGGCTGGGATGATTTAGCTGGGAATTGGTCCTGCTTTGAGGAGGGGGTTGGACTAGATGACCTCTTGAGGTCCCTTCCAACTCTGATATTCTATGATTCTATGATTCACTACAAGTTGGGCAAACTAGCCTCTTCAGACCCACAGCAGAATCAACTCACATTCTCTTAGGGCGTGGCTACACGCGAAACTCCAAAGCGCTCCCGCGGCAGCGCTTTGAAGTGCGAGTGTGGTCGCGGCGCCTGCGCTGGGAGAGAGCTCTCCCAGCGCTGCAGGTACTCCACCTCCCCGAGGGGATTAGCTTACCGCGCTGGGAGAGCGGCTCCCAGCGCTGGGGCACTGTTTACACTGGCGCTTTACAGCACTGTAACTTGCTGCGCTCAGGGGGGTGTTTTTTCACACCCCTGAGCGAGAAAGTTGCAGCGCTGTAAAGCACCAGTGTAGCCATAAACTTAGAAAGCAAGAGGTCTCCGATGACCCACCGTGGTCACAACAGAGAGTATGTCCTGTTGCGCTCGCTCACCTCCCTGGTCTGTGAGAATCAGTTTTAAGTAGAAGACAGGCCCTCCAAGTCCAGAAGAAATCTATTACCGTACTGCTTACTTTTTCCTTTTCTTTTGTTGGTTACAGAGCCCAGGGGTGAAGTCTCCTAGTAACTCAGACTAGTTTCACCAGGTCAGCCAGAGCATCCAATGGGGCCTATCCAAGATTCTTGGGCCACAAAGCCACTGTGATAAGCTAGCTTGACCTCCTGTATTACACAGGCCAGAGACCTTCCCCAAAATAATTCCTACAGCAGAAATTTTAGAGAAACACCCGATCTTGACTGAAAAATGGTCATTGATGGAGAATCCACCACAACCCTTGGTAAATTGTTCCAAATGGTTAATTACTCTCATCATTAAAAATGTATGCCTTCTTTTTAGTCTGAATTTGCCTAGCTTCAACTTCTAGCCATTGGAATGTGTTATACTTCTCTGTGCCAGATTCAAGAGCCCATTATCAAATATATGTTCCCTATGTAGGTAATTGTAGACGGTGATCAAGTCACCCCTTCACCTTTTCTTTGTTAAGCTAAATAAATTGAGCTCCTTGATTCTATCATTATAAGGCAGATTATTTTACGATCCTTTCATCATTCTCGTGGCTCTTCTCTGAACCCTCTCCAATTTATCCACATCCTTCCTGAACTGTGGGCACAGAACTGCACACAGTATTCCAGTAAAATAACTCTCCACTCCTAATCAAGATTCCCCCTGTGTATGCGTCCCAGGATTGCATTAGCTCTTTTGGCCACAGAATGACACCGGGAGCTCATGTTCAGATGATTATCCTCCATGATCCCCAAATCTTTTTCACAGTCACCACTTCCCAGGAGAGTGCCCCCTATCCTGTATGTATGGCCTACATTCTTTGCTCCTAGATGTATATATTTACACTTAGCCACATTAACACATACATTGTTTGCTTGTGCCCAGTTTACCAAGTGATCTAAATCCCTCTGCATCAGTGACCTATGCTCTTCATTATTTACCACTGCCCCAATTTTTGTGTCATCTGCAAACTTTATTAGTCACGATTATAGGTATTCTTCCAGGTCATTGATAAAAATGTTAAATACCATAGGGCCAAGAACTGACCCCTAAAAAAACCCAAACCCAAAACCAAACAAAAAAACCCAACCAAGTTAGTTTGACAGGATCTAATTTTCACCAACCCAAGTTGATTTGCATTAATTACATTACCCTCATTTAGTTCTTTGTTAACTGTATCATCCGCTTCATTATCTTGCCCAGGACTGATGTCAGGCTGAAAGGTCTGTAATCACCTGGGTCATCCCATTAACCCTTTTTAAAAACTGGCACTACATTAGCTTTCTTCTAGACTTCTGGAGCTTTCCCAGTGCTCCAAGACTTACTGAAAATCAACATTAACAGTCCATCAAGCTCCTCGGCCAGCTCTTTTAAAACTCTGGGATGCAAAACGGATCCCCTGGTCATGGCTGCTCTGCTGTTTGCATGGTTAGACCAACGTGGTCGCTATGTACTGTAATCACTGGCCTAATGGCTATCTCCATTGGCTGCAGGTGGGGGTACTAAAAACTGTCTGGTTATATGGGGATCTCTCATCCCCCTTTGTTAGTCTAACATACTATCTTAGAAGTCAAGCACGTAAATTACATTTTGGATATTTATCAAAATATGCAATTAATGCAGAAACACATGCTACTACTTTGTCAAACATGGCATCATAATTGGGTTTCCCACATTTACTGTGTCTCCGTGACTTCTGGATCAAATGTGCTATGTTTCCAAGTCAATCTGGGATATTTCTGACGTGTCACCAGTTTGTGTCCCATAACCCACATGTGGAGGTTATGCTCTGCCCTCAACTACTCTCTCTTCATGGGGGGTGCACAGGTGTAGCTGAAGATTTGGAACTGAGTTAACAGCTGGTACCTGCAACTAGAAACTCAGTAATTCTGTTAATATATGAGCTAGAATAGATTCCACCTCACTCTCCCATTATTCCTGTTGGCATCCCAGAGCCATCACCTCCAAAACTTACTGTCACTAAAGCAAGCAGATATGGCTCTGAAACAGAAGCTGACATTGTTTTAGAGCAGTACCACTCTTTTCATGGCTAAACAACTGATGTTGAGTAAAAGCATGAATTTCCCCAACTATAATGAAATCAACTTCTAAACAAACTAATACAAATGGTGAGAGAATTGCTTATCTGACCTATTAAATAACTAACTCATCCAGATTTCTAACAGCGACATCTATTCCTTTATTAGTTAAAAAACTATAATTAACTAATGTTTGGTGAGATGTAAACCAGATCTATCAAAATGCAAATTATTGTAAAGAATGTATACTATTATTGAATGGGAGGTGGGGGAAAGGGGAACCATAGGATAGGACAATGTTACAGAAATTAAAATACATTTTGCTGTAAAGTTTGCTGTTGTATAGTGCCACCTTGCTGTCAATTCGTCAATACAGGGCTGACATCAATAAAGTGGAATGGCTCTTTCTAAAAAGGTATGTTGTAGCACAACCACAAGTTATTGTGTTCGATGCAGGAATCACTGGAGGGAAATTATGTGTGTGTTGTCCATGAGTTGTCAGAGTAGAAGATCACAAAGGTACATGCTTCTCGTAAAATCTGAGAGCACTTTAGTTAGGATGAGAAGACATCTACTGCAGATCTGATTTTTAATGCTTCATAACCTTCATCTGCATCACTTTGTATTGCATGCTTCCTGGCAATGTAATATTAGAATAATAGAATAATAGAATCATAGAATAGCAGGGTTGGAAGGGAACTCAGGAGGTCATCTAGTCCAACCCCCTGCTCAAAGCAGGACCAATCCCCAACTAAATCATCCCAGCCAGGGCTTTGTCAAACCTGACCTTAAAAACCTCTAAGGAAGGAGATTCCACCACCTCCCTACGTAACCCATTCCAGTGCTTCACAACTCTCCTTGTTCTGTCATCTGCTACCACTGAGAATAGTTGAAAGCAGCTATCAAATCCCCCCTCATTCTTCTCTTCTGCAGACTAAATAATCCCAGTTCCCTCAGGCTCTTCTCATAAATTATGTGCTCCAGCCCCCTAATCATTTTTGTTGCCCTCCGCTGGATTCTTTCCAATTTTTCCACATCCTTCTTGTAGTGTGGGGCCCAAAACTGGATGCAGTACTGCAGATGAGGCCTCACCAATGTCGAATAGAGGGGAATGATCATGTCCCTCGATCTGCTGGCAATGCTCCTACTTATACAGCCCAAAATGCCATTAGCCTTCTTGGCAACAAGGGCACACTGTTGACTCATATCCAGCTTCTCGTCCACTGTAACCCCTAGGTCCTTTTCTGCAGAACTGCTGCCTAGCCATTCGGTGCCTAGTCTGTAGCAGTGCATGGGATTCTTCTGTTCTAAGTGCAGGACTCTGCACTTGCCCTTGTTGAACCTCATCAGATTTCTTTTGGCCCAATCCTCTAATTTGTCTAGGTCCCTCTGTATCCGATCCCTACCCTCTAGTGTATCTACCACGCCTCCTAATTTAGTGTCATCTCCAAACTTGCTGAGGGTTCAATCCACGCCATCCTCCAGATCATTAATGAAGATGGTGAATAACACCGGCCCCAGGACCGACCCTTGGGGCACTCTGCCTGATCCCGGCTGCCAACTAGACATGGAGCTATTGATGAACCCGATGATCTAGCCAGCTTTCTAGCCACCTTATAGTCCATTACATTAGCTTAAATACAATCCTGAAATGTCAGTCCTTGATTTGTTTGGCAAATACACCCTGTCTTTCCTTTGGTGTCCTCTCATGCCGCTCCAACCTTGTCATCGCTTTCCCAAAATCTTTCACTGGCTTTCTGTCTTGAACACATCAAATTTAAGCTCCTCCTCCTCACCTTTGCCCCTATTTCACATAGCCCCTCCATTTCAAACAGTCTGTCACTTCTTGTCCACCAAGGATGCTCTCTCCCTAAATCTCATCTCTTCCATAAATTAATCTTCCACTGGTCTCCTCACCAACAGTCTCTCCACACTTTGTCCTGAACAGGGATCCTGTGTTTTGTCTTGTCCATGTTAGTCTCTAAGCGCTTTAGGGCAGGAATCACATCTTATTCTATGACTTGTAAAGTGCCATGCACCATTATGACACTATCTAAATGGTTAATGATAAGGATACTCTTCAGATCAAGTGCTATAAAGTGAAGAGTCAGGAAAACTGAAGTGTTTTCCTTGAACAATTTTCTTCAAAATTCTTATGAGACAATGATAGTTCCATGGCTGGGACAAATGTCCCATCGTTAAGTCAGCAGCTTTCATGGAAGAACGGGAAAAGGACTGCAGAGATCTGGAGCACACACTCATCACACAATCCTTAATACTGTTCGAGTTTGTACCATCATTTTGTGTATTTCAGCTTTTTACCTATTCATAACATAACTAAAATGAGAAATGATCTGAGAGACTGTAGATTTCTTGCCTGGCAGAACACTGATAGCTCTTTCCCAACAAAAAGCAGGATGACAACAGATCAAACCATTATCACTCTGAAAAGGAGAAGGTTTTGAAAAAAATAATTGGGGGTAGTATCTGCCTCTTTGGGGATAAAGGATTGTGCTACAGAATTGACTTAATTACCCAGTGGGCCCCGAATGATAGGAGCTAAAACATTCCTAAAATACACTGCAGCTAAATTCTCACTTTCGCAAGCAGCAAAATGGGCAGATTTTTTAAAATCTATAAGATGAAGGGAAGCTATCGAGCAAGGCAGCTCACTGAAGGTTCCTTTATGGACGGCAACTCCATTCAGCATGCATAGCTTTCCTAGCCACCTCAAGAGTGACAGCTTCCAAGCATGCAGAGATTATTGGAGTGTATTCAGTTTCACAGGCAGGGATCTTGAGGTTAAGGGCATCCACCTCTGGCCCTCTTCATCCCCCATCAATCCTGCCTCAATCAACAGGTTAAAGGTGAAAGTGGGCCTTATCACTCAACTGGTGTCCATTTCCCTGATCAGATGACTGCCTCACAATCTCCTGCAATTAGAGGGCATCTGCCGTCAGGGTGGGGAGGAGAGGTTTGTTGCTACCAACAAGCTGGCTAACACCATCTAGCTACGACTGTTTATAATCACTCTCCATTACATGGCAGATATTTCAAAGTGACAGTTGTCTGATCTAAGGTGTAGGGAACTGATGACACATCCAAAGGGGCTTATTATTCCTAAGGAAGACAATGAGAGTTGAGCGAGCTCAGCAAAGTGCAGGATCAGACGCCAAATTTTAACAAATAACTAAAATGTGCTCCCAGTCTAGATGCAACTTTTCCTATTCACTGAGGTTTTGGGTGGAAATGGAGTTTTATCTGATTGAATATATTGTTTGCTCCACCACTGAAGGAAAAACAGACTAGCAAAGACATCCACATAAAACGAGTGCTCATACATTTCTTTGCACAGTTGTCACAATTCGACCTCTCACAGCGTTGGGGGGAAAATTACATGATTCTCACAATAAGCTTCCAGTCTACTCCTTACTTAGATAGGACCATAAAGTTACTTCATAGATGACAATTGATTCTCTGACCCGGGAGAGTTTACAACGGAAGGGTCCAATCTTTCTGACAATTAATATCGAACCCCCTGCAACATTTACTCCCAACAATATCCACAGGAGAACACTGTAATGAAAGAAACCCGGGCAGAATTTTTCTAGACTAACTGAAGCACTAACAGTATATGTTTGCACTCCCGATTTTTTGTTTGAAGGCTCTGGGGAGTATCTAGGCTGGCTAAATCCCCAGCATGCCAATACATCCTTTCTGGATCAAGGGTGATGGGTTTTGATGGAGTCTGAGCAGCTGAATGAATTAGGGGTTGTGTGAGCTTAATATAATTGAACTGCAAAAAGCCATGTTTAAAGTACTATTAAGACTAGCTTAAACCCCCCAAAGCAAGGAAATTCAGAGTTAAGGCTCTAAATCCGCACTGGACTCATGCCTTCGTGCCTTTTAACTTCTTGCAGAGCAGTGTTAGCTGAAGACCATGTCAGCCTGGATTTCAGCACAAACTCGGATTCATCTTTCCTTTGTGAGTCAGACATTTAGCATTAAGTAATTTATTGATTTTGAAGAAAGGCGCCTTTTTCAAAAGACTTTTATTTTTTAGTGTCCCAAAAACACATTCTGAGCCTAACAAGCAAGCAAAACATTAGCCTGGATTCTGGAATCGGCTGCTAGCTCTTTTAGGATGGTTTAGTTGCTCCACAGAGAATTCCTCCATCATGTTTTCAGGAGCTGCAGGATTGAGAGAATCATCCTATGCAACACCCTTACGACCTATGGCTAAGTCCAAGAGAGGGAAGGGGCATATTCAGAATCAGAAGGAGTGTATGTGGCTGGAGTGCTCTGCTCTGGACAAATGGAGTAACCCATTAGGGGGTCATTCAAAGCCACCAGGAATTTGGACAGCCCTTGGCAGTCCAAACCCACAATCCAGGAGGAAAAAGGTGACTTAAAAAAAGTGTCATAGCCAACAGATCTGCAGAGGGCATTCGAAGCGCAAGGAAAGGCATGGAACTTAGGCCTAGCCTCCCCACCCGTGTGACTGTGTCAGACAGAACAGCCTCATGGTTAGAGCACAGGAAGTCGCCATTAGAACACTCCAGGTTCCTCCCACAGACCTGTTGCATCTTGTCTGACATTAAGCTCTTGGTAATTCAGTTTGCTCAGAGATGAAATGAGTGTTATCCTTACTTGCCTGTCTCAGAGGGGTGTTCAGAGGCTTACCCTAATGTTCCTAAAGCACTCGGAGATCCTCACTTGGAGGGCATTATCAAAACCCAAGGTGTAACTACTCACAAATCTCCCACAGGACTAGCTTATTAATGCAGGGGTCATAAATGAAACAGTTGTTTAAATGGGGCATAATGAACCCATGACTTTGCATACGATGTATTGCTTTCCAACAAGGCATTATGGTAAATATTTTCAAAGACACGCAACTACATTTAAATATGGATTTAGAAGGCTAACTTTAGGCACCAGTTTTTGAACATATTGACCTATAAAAGTTAATTTTGTGCCTCTCTAGGCTGAGCTAAAAGACCCAGCTCTGTTACCTCAAAGAGTGGTCCAGCGAGTCACACTGTATTAGCATAGGTGGCACAAGTAGCAACCAAACCCTATGAAATGAGGGGACTGAGTGGGGATACAACTCAGAGGGAAAATTAGAAGTACTGTAATGGGATGAAATGAAGGAAAGGAAAATTTGCACCGACTATCAGGAAAGACATCCGGACGGTATAAAGCTATAGCACATTCGCCTCCCAGGGGAGAGGTGGAAGCCCCATTGCTTGGGGGCATTACACACTAAGTAGGAAAGAAAACACATCTAGGCATATGGCAGCAAGGCAATGCCTCACAAGCTGTAGCTCACTGACATCAACAATCCAGGAAGCCATCTCCTGCAGCATCAGCAGACTGGAACTTTTAAGCTACTTCTACCCTGCGCCTGAGAGTGCATTTCCCAGAGTGGGTAGACAGACCAGCGCTAGCTCTGCTCCAGCTAACAAACTAAAATTAGCAAGTGGCTTGGGAGGTGATTAGGCTAGCCACCTGCGTGAATACCGGGGAGGTCGGGTGGACTTGTAGTTGGGAGGGTCGGCTGACCCGGGGCCTGTGCCACTGCAGACCCATTGCTCTCACTAGCTTGATTAGATCTAGCACTTGACTGTCTACCCTTACTGGGAAGCACGCTCCCAGCTGCTCCAGACCTACCTAGAGTGCCAGGCTGAGAGAGACGGGGGATACTGCATGAGGAGATGGTCTCTCCCTGACAAAGCGGTCTACAGAAGGATTTAGTTGGAGAGCTACTGCAATAAGGAATCAAGTATCAGGGGGTAGCCATGTTAGTCTGTATCTACAAAAACAACAAGGAGTCTGGTGGCACCTTAAAGACTAACAGATTTATTTGGGCATAAGCTTTCGTGAGTTAAAACCTCACTTCTTCGGATGCATCCGAAGAAGTGAGGTTTTAACTCACGAAAGCTTATGCCCAAATAAATCTGTTAGTCTTTAAGGTGCCACCAGACTCCTTGTTGTTTTTGCAATAAGGAATGCTCCTGCACTGGCTGGGAGATGAACTGGATGGAACCTAATGGGACATTTTGTCATGTCTAACGTCTAGGATTCTGTGATTAACGCCGCGATTAGCCACGTTTTGCAAGGTCTTCTCTTTCAACTGAAAAATGTGCTTCAAATATGCAAGTGCGTGTGTGGACCAAAGACATGTCAGAGGGTTTGTCAAAAGCAAAACCACTATTTTAGCTTCCCCTTCGGGGAATTATTCAGTTTAACTGACAATCTCTCTCTCATGGTTTGAACATTGCAATGTGTATTTCATCAAAGCATGAAACAAGCCGTTCTTGACATCTTTTAACAAGTATTTCTACACATTGCTGCACACTCAGTGGGACGGGCAGTCCCCGTCCAGGTGTGGCCAAGGACTAAATCTAAGCACTTGGTGTCGGGCTCATGCAATTGCCTGTTTTCAACCTGCCTCTAGTTTATGAAACTAGCCCTACGCAGAGAATAGAAATACATTTACTTGGAAAAAATGGGAGAATCTGTGCTTACTGTCAAGCTGTCATGGCCCGTTCTGGGGCCATGCTTTCATGCTGCTGGCTGGCGAGGGTAGCCTTGAATGCAATTACTTCCGAGCATGAAACTGACAAGAGCGACACAAAGCAGACAGCAAGGACGGTGCAGACAGCATTGCAGTACAAAAGGTGTCCGTTGGCAGGAGGCTAAACCCAAATCTTTCATTTCATCCAATTTTTACCACCAAGTTTCTGATTAAAACATGAACTGCAAATCCACATTAAAGAAATACATGCATCTCACCAAATAACCTTCCAATTAACTTTGTCATGTCTATGAATGACCAATGAATTATTTAACAAAAAAAATCCATCTTTTCACTTTTTATTTCATGCTTCTCATAAAACAAGGGAGGCTACCTAGGATTATACAGGTAATGTGGGAAGTTAGGGAACATGGCGGGAGAGGGGGAGGAAAGTGTATTTTTGAGGGAAACATCCTTTGATTGTCATTCAACGTAAACCCACAACCACAACTGGCTTTGGGAAACAGTAAAAGACGCATCTAAAATGTTCGCTGTTTGACAAGTGGTAAGCAAAACAGCTGCTATAAACTCAAAGCCAGCGGTTGTCTAAGTCTTACCCCACTGAAGTGGTTTGAAGGGGTGACTTTCAAATTTAGCTCTGTCAAGTTCCTACGGTTTCACATGATATAACAGTGACAGAGCAAAAGTGTCCGTGGAACACCCCAAACACATATTTATAGAAAGACAAGGGTTCAGGTTTTTTAGAATTGCCTGTGGTGAGAAAGTCAGCATGGCTCCATGTATGTGCAGGAGGTGCACAAAATTCCTTGCAGGATCAGGGCTTCGCACAGTGAAAATCTGTGCAGACAGGAAACTTCTATTTATGTAAAATGTCATGCACTGCCCTGTATGAACAAATGATATCTGTACTTCCCAGAGGTTTTAGAATGACACAGAATGGTCAATTACCCAAGCAATACGCTACTTGTATCAAGACAGCATCACTCTGACACTCAAAGATATGGCGTTGCCTGTCCTGAACTGCAGATTCCACTAGGCAGGCTAGGTGAGTCAAGTCTTTACTTTACCCCAGCACAGATTACATCTTCGGCAAGTTATCAAAAATGCTGAAGACCAGTTAGTGGAAGAGAAAGAACAGAATACACTTAGTAGCAGGAAACTTACAAACAAATAAAATTAGAGAAAACGTGTGTAGAGGAGAGTATTTGACCAAGGAGCAGAAATATTAGAGAGGAAGCAACAAATGGACCATTGACTAGCTGTATCCTGGCTCATGTTGAATTCACTTGGGTGCATACTGCCCTTATAAACCATATTAACATTACACATACACCAGCCTACCAGTTAATACACTGCTTCATAGAAGTTAAACATCTGAGAAGCATTTATAGGGCATTTTATTCTTTAGAAAAACCCCACAGCTTTCCTCTTCAAAATCCCTGCATTCATCTCTGTATCTTTGGAGAAGAACCAACACCCCTATATTACCTAAAACACAAGGTCATGTGTGCTTTACTGACAACTCTGTATGTGATGTTGAAACACTTCTGTATGCAAAAGCATGAGATTTGGGAATGACAACTCATTTCTTTCCTGCGAGGCATTTAAGACAATATTGCAAATGGACCTTACATGTAAGCGAATGGACAAGTTTGATATGGAAACAAACCAGGCAGAATTGAATTCCCAAACATAAGTGGGTGTGTGGAGACTCATTATCACCATCAAACTTTAACGTAGCTTTGCACAAGTGTCATTGGATGACAGATTACAATGCACATCAATTGGATTCGGAGACGGTTCGCAATCCATTATGGGTTAAAAGCTGTTCCGGCATGAATCAGAGTCACAGTGGTGAGGAGATCATCGATACAAGGGATTATGCAGATTAAAGAAATACCCTATGCATCTGAAAGTTTTCAGAATGCAAACTATGTCAACCCTGCAAACAAGAGGTACTGCATCATTATGGCAGGAGAGACAAAGCAGAGGGGGTTTAACGGACAAAAAAAGATTGTTTTAATAGGAGAGAAACATCAGTCATCGAGTCCTACTTCATTCAGACTTTCTATCCAACCCCATCCATCTTCAGTGCCAAGAGATGACAGAGCCCTGCTCCCTTTTTCCCCCAGCCTGGTATATCAATAATGCCCATTTCTACCATAACAAATGACTCGCTAGAATGGCCCTTTTCCCTAAACTGGCTTGCCAAGCTCTAGGGATGCCTTAGTACCTGCTACGGTCAACATGGCTATAATGGGATCTCTTGTGAGGTAGGCATCAATGGGCGGAGCCTTTTGTACCCATCTTCATAAACAGCCACTTTGTCATTCATGGCTGGGGAATGTCTGCAAAAGAGGGAGCTGGGAGAAAAAAAAAAAAAAAAGACACACACACACACCCTACACAACCCAGAATGCAAATTCCTTCGCCCTCCTGAAACGCTTCTCCGGGCATTATCTGCGAACAAAAGTGCTCCATGCAGGCGGTCTCTGCATCACTGCTCTCTCTGTTAGCAACACCTGCTTAGTGTCAGCACAGAGAGTTTCAGAGTTATCTTTTTGCCATGTCAGCAGAAGCCAACCAGAGCACAATGGGCCCATTGCTTGGGGTCACTTACATCTTTCTCCCTTTCCCGACACCACCAACTTGTTCACCTCGGCCACTCCTAGGACCCTGGATAGCTAAATAAGTTGGCGGTCTTGAGTACAGGAGAGAAAGGGGGAGAATATAGGTCTCTGGCCTGAATCACCAATGCCGCTTCCCCTCCCCTCCCTTTTCCTTAAGACCTGATGGTCTTCAGTCACACATCTTAAAAGAAAAACAAAAAACAAAAACACAAAGACTTACTTGTCTCAAGTCGATGAAGGCCAACTGCAGTGTGTCCCCTTGGAACCCAGGCACTGGCCCGGATCTGGCAAACTCTGTGGGAAAGAAAAGAGGATAAAAAGCGCCTTTAACTAACCATGGACAGGGAGATTGGCAGACGGATGACAGGGAAGACAAGAGAGACTGGGGGAGAGGAGGACTGCACTTCTAAGGAGTCATGTCTCCCTCCCTTCAGCTTCTTTGTTTGCCCTTCAAAATTTGTGTCATCAAAACACCATTAATTCCACCGTCCTGACAGCAAGGAAACTGTACTAATTCGACCTGAAATTTATTCCCATGAGCCGCACTGGGCTTCAGAGTATTTGTTTTGTGAATGGACAAACAACTTGCAAAGAAGAAAGGGGAGGTGGGGGTGGAAAAGTTTTTCCTCTCAACACAATAAAATCTTCAGCTGTGAAACTCTTTTCAGTTCCGAAAGCTATTTATATTTTAGGGCACTGAAGGTATTTTCTAATTTCACGCCTGTCACCGGGTTCCATAAGCATTCATCAAAAAAATATGCCCAGCAGCACCATTAATTATTCTGCAGCAGATTATCTGCATTTTCTGGTATGAAACATTACTGCCCATATACAAGCACCCAAAACGGGAAGAACTGCCCCCACTGTGTGGCCTATTTATTTATTTTGTAAGTGGACTTTTGACATCTGAATAACATTGGTTTATAAAGCAAAGAACACTTCCAAAGCCACGTTTGCCCCTTTCTGGTGTAATCCGGCCCCAATTCTACAGGTGGTTTATTTTTCTTCTAATGTATTGGTTAAACTTAGTCCAAAACTAATATGTGGGACCATACATTATGATTTCAGGTTAGAGGATCATTTCACAGCTCTTGGTCGATAATTATCACAAAGAAGCTGATAACCGTATTTCTCCTTGCTGAGCACTTGTGTTGAAGGCCATCTGATCTTGCCCAAGTTTACTAAACCAACCATTAGAGCGACTCTTCATACAAAACCAGGACCTCACTTAGATACAAGGATCACGGCTGAATCTCCAACCTCACTTTACTCCCTCATGTCTAAGCGTACGCGGTTTGTGAAGTCACCTAGGAATACCATACGCCAACTGTATGTCCTATGCTTTTGCCTGGCTGAATTTTGTTGCTTTTGTGGAATTACAGTATGTCAAACTGGGACAGTTTGCAGGAGACACCGTTTACCATGGCTGTACAGAAGAAGAAAAAGTGCTCCAAGCTATAGCTTTTAAATAAAATGATCCCAACGCCCATGATTTAGCAGCTACGTCAGCACAGTTATGCATCATGTCAGGACATTTTAAGGTAGGGGAGCAGTCCTTCAGCCTAGCATGAAGCCTCCACAGCCCCCGTGCCCCTGCTGAGAGCAAAGGAGGATAAAAGCAAGGTTTTACTTCACATCTTCATGCCCAGACTAAGGTACTGAGGGATAACATATGGTTACCCACAAAGCCCTAAATGCTGCCACCTCACTCCATATATTCCCTTCACTGGAAGCCTGCTTCCATTATTTCTCTCACTTTGAAGTAATACCAAGAAGGAAAAATACATCTAAGAACCATATTTTTAAGGCCCTGATCCTGCAGCCCAGTCACTTGAGCAGTCCCATTGGCTTTAATGAGACACGTGGAATTTGCCCCATTTCCACATTCTCATGCAATTAAGATCATTTGTGCCCCCTCCACCGCAACCTTTTCATTCAAATGTTGGAGGAGGCACACCCTGCAATTTGGAAATTGGCTGCCATGTCCTTTTTAAAGTGCCAATTTTCAAATGTCAATAGTTTTACTTTTTAATATTTTAACATACCAAAATAGTCTAAACTGGCATTATGTCTAACCTCTCAATCAAGCATTTCTAAAGTGACTCTCACTGTAGTACAATAAAGGAACAGAATATTTGGAAAATTGCAGCAAGTTGTGTTTTGTTACAGAACTCAGAGAGGCAGTCAGATTAATAAACAGGTTTTCAAAACCAAAATTCCACACCTGTGCTACTAACAGAAACTTAATTTAACAAAGAATTTAACAAAAAATCTAATTTAAATTTCACCATTCAAGATGTTTGGCAAAGAAAGGTCCACCTCTGATGGTCCCTAAATATGGGCCCGAGGCCTAAATTTAGGCATGTGTGTTTGACAAGTTTGGTTTGGATTTACACTTGCACATCATGGAGATTGTACAGTTAAACTAGGCTGCTCAGTTTCTAGTCGATTTCATTTTCGGAGTCTCCAGCTATCGCCCAATGTGCTCCAATGTCCGGGCTGCAAACAGTCCAGGGGAAAGTTGAAATTTAAAGTGACAAACTATTTTCATTGAATTAGTTTTAAATTTCATTAAACCATTTATATGCATGTTACTATGCATTTTGTATAAACTTATTTAACAGTCTCAATTTCACCCGTGTACTCAGGGGACAGTCCACGCCCTAAGAGGGACTTAACCAATGCAGAGGTCTCATGCTGGTGCTCTGCAAGAAGTGATTTTCTGTTACATGCCCATCCCTACAGCATCTGGGCACATTCACATAATAGAAACCCCCCATATTAAGCATCTGAATACCACACACATTTTAAATGCAGGAAAAAGCCTTCTGGCTTCCCAAGAATGCACAGAAAATATTATCACTGAGATGAGCAACAGAGAGTCCTGTGGCACCTTTAAGACTAGCAGAAGTATTGCTCCCAATACTTCTGTTAGTCTTAAAGGTGCCACAGGACCCTCTGTTGCTTTTTACAGATTCAGACTAACACGGCTCCCCCTCTGATACTTATCACGGAGATGGCGTATTTCAGGGGCCCGTCTACAGGATTATTGCACTGGGGCACTGTGCTGTAACAAAGGAGTGTTTTGAGAGGGGCAGGAGTATATTCTTGCTTCTATAGATGTGGCCAAATCCTGTTATATCTATAGCCGAGTGAACATTGGGAGAAATATCAGAAATTATTTTTTTGAAAAAAGCCAGTTTGTAAATTCAAGTATCTAACAGTTGCTAGAAACTAATTTAGAATTCTAAACTCAACTGTAAGATTCCCAATTTGTGCAGACACCGTCTTTCAACTATTCATGACAATTTGTTTGCAAAAGATCTGCTGCTGATATTCTTGAATGTTTCCAGATAAGCAATACATTCCCAAATCTTGTGATCTGTTTAGGGACAATTCAAGGTAAAATCCATCCCATTCATTATGTGTGTCTAATTATTAGCTCTGCTCTAGTTATGTTGAGGAACCAGGTTACAACCCTGTCTGTAGTGGGGTGTAACACACTTTAATAAACAACTGTAATAAAGTATGGTCCATCCTGTACAGGGAAGAGTAACCCATGTTACAGCACCACTGTATTAAACATACACTAACTCAGTAAATTCTGTAGTGCAGATTGGCTCAAACGGTAACTCCTCAAAAAACTGGTGGAGGCATGCATTGCATGAATAATACATCCAAGGACTGAAACAGCCTATGAGATCATTATTATATTACTTGTATTACAGTACAAATGAGATCACAGATATTGCTTATACGATGCAATGTGTACATTGACTTCAAGGGATTGGAACAGGAATGAATGGGGTGTTTCACCACATTATTATTACAAAGTACTGCAGCACCCTCTGTACTCATAGGTCACATTTTACATACCAATGCCACAAACTTATCTGGGGAAAGGAAATGTACAAAGTCCTTTTAAAAAGGAACAGAGCTTTAAAGGAAAGACACAGCCAGTTCTTGGTTTTAATCTCCTCAATCAGGTTTCAGTACAGTTTTCTCAGAACGACCCAGCACAGTGGTGGCCTCAGCACTGTCAGATTCGTTTATTGTACTTTCTCCACTACCAAGGCGAGCGGCGAGATAGAGCAAGCCACCTACCATACGGCCCCTTGAGCAGAAAATCACAAGAGAATAGAGCAGATCTGTATGCGGCTGTTTGTACAAAGCATTTAGCCAGGCTAAAGGTTTGAGAGGCTTGTGTTCAGGCCAAAGAAGTAATGTCTTTGCAAGGCCTACAGCTAGGGCCACCCAGGGCAGGTTACAGAGGGACTCTAGCCTCTTTTCCAAAAGGCTTCTCCAATGAAAGAATCAAGGAACTGTTAAGCAATGAACAAAGAATAAAGAGTTCAAACACACAAGGAAAAAAGGCACCCATTGTAAATTAATGATACAGAATTTGGGAATCTCCTTTCATATACTGTAACACAGCTATACATGCAAGTATACAGAGATTCTAATACATCGTGTGTAGTTAGGAGTAAACACAGCTGGCTTCTTTATTCCCAAATTCACTAATTTAGGGACAAGGTTTTCTGCATCATACGTGTCCCACCTTCAGAATGATGGTGGGAATGGGTGGTACAATGATTTTATCATTTTCTGTAACCTGCATAATTTGCACATTGTTTCATTACTTGTGAATAATGCAGTTATCCCCAACTCGTGCCAATTAAACCTTTAAGCCAAACCATCAAGTTCTGTTTTTTACACACACACACACCCAGCCCCTTTTGTCACCGTAGTAGCTGAATTTTATATACACACACTATCTATATATACACACACAGTTTTTTTATATTATACCACGTGTATTATGTATTTCACACACACACACACACACACACACACACACACACACACCCTTGCAAAATCCTACCTTCCCATTTGCTCATGCTATGCAATATTTTTGCCCCATGTCAAGATGATAATTATAGAAGCACATTTTCTGCATGGGCTCATAAATGCTCAGAAGATTTTTGCAAAGCTGACACATACACTCTCTTACTCTTCTCTTCACAGACATTGTTGGTAGGACTAGTGGAGGAGGTGAGTTGGCAGCAGACCTTTGGAGACAGAGAGGGGGGCTTGGAGTACAACAGCTGAGAGGCTGTTGCGGGCAAAGGGGTGGCATCAAGGTAGGGTTTGCCTGAGCCCTCCCCCAACCCTGTTTATGGGATTATGAAGCTTCATACAGACAAGATTTAATCCTAGATGCTACAATGAGTCTGGGTCAAATCATAGTAGAAGGGGACAAGGGTTTTTAAATCAATTTGATATTATGAAAGTCACTGAACAGTAAGGAAGCAGAAAGGGCAGGAGAAAGACTTGGTAGGGAGGAGTTGGAAGAAACAAATTAGGAAATCTTGGGTGGCAGGAGAGAAGCAAGCTCCTCCTATCGATCTGGGGAAACAGCAGGAGGGGAGGGCTAGCTTGGTAGGTAGCAAGGATAATCAGCACATCTGGAAATGAGGGAGGAATAAAAATTAAACATGGCAGCCCTGATGGCAATCCTATAGAGTATCTAACGAGAGCTCCAGACCTCATAGTGCTCCAGAGCTGGGATGTACAACAGTGATTGAGTCTGAGAGTTGTAACAGTGCTGGAGCATAGCTGAACAGCATACAGGGTGGAACTTGAGATGTAGGAAAGAGAACACGGGAGCGAAGGGCAAACGGAGAGAACAAAGATGCAGGTGTGCTCAAAGGTATGTATGCAGAGGTGGGTGACTGAGATTTTGAACAGAATTGGGAAGAAGAGTTGAGTGAAGAGAGCAAATACACAGTCATAAGCTCCATCAAGGGAAACACCAGACTGAGTAAGAAGACTAAAGGACTTGGGGATGGATAGGAATTTGAAGGACAGATGGTGACAGGGCTCATCTGCATACAGAAAGACGACCCCAGGAGGATAGGAAAAGAAGAGCAAGATGTATGAAGGAACAGTTTCCATCAGCAAGAAGGTTGCCTGCTATGGAGTTATTCTCAGCTTCCATGGTGCCGAAAAGGTCTATGGCTTTGTCTACAAGATCCTGGGCAAGGAATGAATTTCCACTGGTGAGCGGGGTCAAGCATAGTATGTACACGTGTATTATATCTATTTATGTACAAAGGGCTAATTCAGCAGGAGATGCATATTGTGGATGGCTCAACAGTAATAAGAATCAGATTGGGATACTTACAGAAGGGGGTGGGGGCAAAAATGTGCTCAGAAAAAAGGAAAACACGCATCATCTATACACATTTTGGACACCTACATATACGGTATGCCTTAGTGTGTACCATACATTTACACACGTTCATCAAAAAAATCGAGATGTGCATGTAACCTAAAATAAACACGTGCAGTAACTTTCCTCTCTCTCTAATCCCACCGCATCGTTACTAGCACTCGCTGCCCTCTTGTGTGTGTGTGACAAACATCTCACACTTTGGGTGCAGTATAATAAATGTATTAGTGGTGGTGATGATGATTAGGGTTAGGGTGGAAAGAACTCTTAGGGGGTCAAGTTAAGGTGAATGAGTTTGGAGGAGAAAAGTTCACTGTAGAGGAGTCTCGAAGGAGCAGTAAAGAGGCGGATGAGGAGCACTGCAGGTGGTGTGGAGGACTGCAATGCTTTTAGAGAGAATAAATTACAAATCAAGCAAAGCTTCATCTCCTTTGGTTGCCTGAGATTCTGCAGGAAGGTGCTGGGGTCTGAGGATGTAGGCACAAAGAAAAGGAACAGGGATTAAATACATGCCCTAAATACAGTGGATTAGAACATATAAAACAAAGCACAGTTTAGTTGCTAGAAGCTAAAAGCAGGAATCAGCTTGTGGTAAATGCCACACAGAACGAAAATGGTTGAGAGAGAGAATCCTCAGTAGAATCCAGTGATAGCAAAGGAACTGGTGACAGGTAAGAATACAGAGGTCCAGAAGCGCTGAAGACAGTTAGTTGGGCCATGCTGAAAAATGGAGTGATATTGGGAGAGAATCACGTTTCTTGCCATACAGGGGAGGGCTCCTGTTTCAGCTAGTTCACAGAAAGTGTGCCTCTGCCACAAATGGCTAATAGGACACCATTAGAGTACAGTTTTTCCTCACCAGGGTCCTAAACAGAGCCATGCTGCTGAAAAGCACCAGGCATCCCACTCATTTCAATGGATGTCCAAGAAAACTGCGGTCACTACAATTGTTTGTGGTCATCGTATAGGTGTTTATCTGTACCGGTGAACAAATAGACATTTCACACAAGACTGCTCACTGTTGTATTAATTTCAATGGACTATATGGATCCAAAGAGTCAGAGGCGTTAACATGACCGTGCCGCTGTCCAACATTTAACAGTGTTAAACAAGGTTCACGGTTTGGTACACAGAGACCTCAGCCTGCTTAGCACCAGGGCAAACACGCCTTTAAAAATCTTTTAAACCTTTTGCTAAAGATATGGAAAAAAGTAAAACTAGTTAAAATATTAAATAAGGCTTTTATTTTAACCATAAGCCTTATTCCCTTTTCCTTTAGATGTAGAGAGATTTTATAAGGAAAACCCATTTGTTGGACAGTCCGTTAGATGGTATTAACTGCCCTTTTTGGGGGAAAGAGAAGTGACTTGAGATGGGCTGGACATGTTATTGTTAAAGTCCAATCCCGTTTCCTAGAATACAAGTCAAGACAAACATGCACAAAAGGGGAGAACAGCAAAGACAGAAAACGCAACTTCGATCTATGGTGTTGACTTTCACTTCCACCCTCAGTGCTGGAAAAACAGTCCCACAGAACACGGTTTTATCAGCCGTCCCGAGACCTGGCAAACTTCTCCCAGCATCAGGCTTTTGGGGGCATTGCTTTTAGCTGGCTCTTTTGTCATCTGCTCACAACAGTGTTGCAAAAGATACAGCATTGGCCAGCTACGGTAGACTCTTATTAGACAGCAAGAAAAAGGAGATGGATAGGAAAGAGAAGAAATAAGGAGGGGAAGGAAAAGGACACATTGGTGGGGGGTGGGGGGGGAGGGAGGGGAGAAATTCTCACATCTCAGGTGGTGTTTGGGATTCAGCTGGAGCCAGTGGAGATGGTGATGTCATCTGGATTGCTCTCTTGGCCTGGTCTGGTCAGGACGTCTCTCAGGATCAGGATGTCAAAGGCCCAGTGGTGTCAGAGTGGATGCCAGGGTCCCATGGTGGGGCTAGCAGCCATGAAGGTGAACCTCATTCCTTCCCCTTCTTTCAGTCAGTAATTTGTGTGCTTGTTCTCCACTTCCCCCCAAAAGTCTTCTTTTCAGGACCCCAAAGGGAAGTGATAGGCGGAATAGCTCATCCTCTCATTATTTTGTCCACCAGTGAGGCCTAATTTCAGTTAATTGATTTTCAGTTCCACGTTTCTTATTTATCTTAACACAGTCCCTGAGTTATATTTAATATATAATATAATATTATTATTATTCACAATAATCCAGTCCATCTCCCTTTTACACCTTTTCCTATCAACATTTATATGTAATTGGAACATTTATCCACTTTCCCACAGTTGAGATCACAATTAGAGGTAAACTTGTAGGCACAATTATAACACTACCACTTCCTCTCTCATTTCCCTCCTTCCCCACTACTAACACGTTTGAGCATCCAATGAGAAGTTAAAATTATACGGCAGACTTGTAAATCCTCAAAGGATGTCTAACTATAAATGAGTGTCGTCTGTTTCCACGTGCAGGAATTACAAGCAGTTTTAGTTCATGGTAGAATCCTCTCAATTGCTCTACGTGGCAATGAAATCACTCTCATCCCTAATTTTGGTACATCTGTTGGTGTTAACACAAACACTGGTCTCTCAATCTCCTCCAAAAGGCTATGAAATTTGCCCCAAGGATAAAGATTAAAGGATGGATGCAGCGACAAATGGAGCCCTGAGTGTAGTTTTTGTGCTTCTGAATTTAGGGTCAGACTCTGGCGTAAAAGATCTGGCTGGTGAGAAAGAAATATTAGAAGGCACATTGATAGGGCTAGCGCAGGGGTGGGCAAACTTTTTGGCCTGAGGGCCACATCGGGGTTCCGAAACTGTATGTAGGGCTGGTGTCGTGTATTAAATTGCTCCCCATAGGAATGTGCTACTTACGGGGTACTACTTACGGCTGCCAGTCCTAGTGCTCCGCAAGTAGTACATTCCTACGGGGAGCAATTTAATACACTACACGTGGCGGCTCTCACAGCCCCACCGCCCAGAGCTCTGGCAGCACGGCGAACTCAGGCTCCAGGGGAGGGGTCGGGGGCTAGGCTCCCCAGCCGGGAGCTCAAGGGCTGAGCAGGACGGTCCCGCAGGCCAGATGTGGCCCGCGGGCCGTAGTTTGCCCACCTCTATGCTAGCGGCTCCTAAGACCAAGGATTACTCAGCCAAAAGGGAACTCTAATTATGGACACATCTCTTTCCTTCTTGATATTTTAGAGCAGTGGTTCTCAACCTTTCCAGACTACTGTACCCCTTTCAGGAGTCTGATTTATCTCGCGTACCTCAAGTTTCACCTCATTTAAAAACTACTTGCTTACAAAAGTATCACAGCTCGCTATTTCTGAAAAATCGCTTACTTTCTTATTTTGTCTGTATGAAATTTTAGTTTGTACTGACTTCGCCAGAGCTTTTTATGTAGCCTCTTATAAAACTAGGCAAATATCTAGATGAGTGATGTATCTGTGACGTTGTGCAGTCTATATGGATTTTATAAAAACATAATAAGAAGTGAATATAATGTAACTGGAATATGCTTCATGCAAAAGGTCTCTTGTAAGGTATCATTACAAAGCTTATAATCTACTGAGTGTGATCATCCCATTTGTATAAATGTACCACTCTTGTATCTAAAACTAGAAATATGAAATATAACTCTGAGGGCCTATTGTCATTATGTAAAGTGTGGGCCATTAATAATGGTTTGGAATCTTGATGACTCCCATTAATCAGGACCATTGTCTGCAGATGGCTGTGTTTACCTGTGAGTCTTCCTGTATATGTGTGTGCTGGCAAGTGGGTAATGAAGTCTTGCAGTGATATGTGATCATGTCACCTGACCTGGAATCCATCTTTAACCTGTGCTTTTCCAATGAGGGGGGTGGAAACCCAGAGGACAAAGGGTTCCCGCCTTATGCAAAAGATATATAAAGGGGTGGAAGAGAACAAGGGGAGGGAGGAGCCATCATGAAGAATCCCCTAGCTATCACCTGAGCTGGAACAAGAGCTGTACCAGGGGAAAGAATTGTGCCCAGGCCTGGAAGGTGTCCAGTCTGAGAAAAACTTACTGAAGTATCTCTGAGGGTGAGATTATCTGTATTCAGTTTGATTAGACATAGATTTGGGCATTTTATTTTATTTTGCTTGGTGACTTACTTTGTTCTGTCTGTTACTACTTGGAACCACTTAAATCCTACTGTCTGTATTTAATAAAATCACTTTTTTCCTTATTAATTAACTCAGAGTATGTATTAATACCTGGGGGAGCAAACAACTGTGCATATCTCTCTATCAGTGTTATAGAGGGCGAACAATTTATGAGTTTACCCTGTATAAGCTTTATACGGATTTATTTGGGTTTAGACCCCATTGGGAGTTGGGCATCTAAGTACTAAAGACAAGCACACTACTGTGAGCTGTTTTCAGGTAAACTTGCAGCTTTGGGGCAAGTGATTCAGACCCTGGGTCTGTGTTGCAGCAGACGGGAGTGTCTGGCTCAGCAAGACAGGGTGCTGAAGTCCTGAGCTGGCAGGCAAAACAGAAGCAGGGGTAGTCTTGGTACATCAGGTGGCAGCTCCCAAGGGGGTTTCTGTGATCCAACCCGTCACAGTATCCCCCTAGAAAACCTCTGTGTACCCCCACGGGTACGTGTACCTGTATAACACAGGCCACAGAACTTCCCCCCCGGCAACATTCCTAGAATACATCTTGTAGAAAAACATCCAATCTTGATTTAAAAATTGTCAGTGATGCGCCATCACAACCCTTTGTAAATTGTTGCAATGGTTAGTTACCCTCACTGCTAAAAATATACGCCTTATTTCCAGTCTCAATTTGTCTAGCTTCAACTTCCAGACATTGGATTGTGTTAATCATAGAATGATGGAAGATTAGGGTTGGAAGAGACCTCAGGAGGTCATCCAGTCCTACCCCCTGCTTAAAGCAGGACCAACACCAACTTTCTTTGCTAGACTGAAGAGCCCATTATTGAATATTTTCCCCCATATTGATACTTTTAGACTGTAAGCAAGTTACCCTTTAACCTCTTTGTTAAAAAACTAATTACATTGAGCTCTGAGTCTATCACTATAAGGCATGTTTTCTAATCCTTTAATCATTCTCATGGGTCTGCTCTGAACCCTCTCCAATTTATCAACCTCTTTCTTGAATTTTGGGCACCAGAACTGGACATAGAATTCCAGAAGTGGTTACAGATATGAAGTGGGCATGGTTTTGGGGAAAATATGACATCTAGCTGCAATTCTCAGGAAACTGAATGGTGCATGCCACATCCTTTAATGCTTTCTCCTTCGAATGAGCTATGATCAGCATATTGTTTAAGATGTGTAAAGATCATCTGTAGGGACATTAATGCAGTACTTTGTAAAATACCTTGAGTACTATGTCAGACCGAAATGCAAAGCCTTATACTGGAGTTGAAGATCCTTACAAGAAGAGAAAGGTAAGAAATTATGATGGGAAGGCCAAACAGAGGCATGGCAAGTAGGTCCCTTGAACTTTGGCCAAAGTTTCAATAACCCGTTTCACAATTTCCATATTGAACTTGAATTTCCTCAATGACTTTCAAACCCAACACTGCTTTGTTGAATTTCCCCTTTAACAGCCAAATTATCAAGGTAGTGAGAATTTCAGAGAATGACCCCGCATCCCCCAAATTATCAAACTGAGCCAAACTGAATCAAAATTCAATAAAAACGTCGGTTCCTCTAATGCTCTGGACAAAGAAGAGCCCGGAATTCCGTTTACTTCTTCAAGAGGCAGAACAAATCTTACAGATGTTTCAAGGGGGTGTGCCTGAGCCTTCAGATGCTGACAGGTCTGAACTGCATCCACAACAACAGAGAACAACAACTCACTGCTGGATTGCCAGACATTTTAAAGTACAAGAAAGTAAAAGTTTTCAGATGAAATTGGAAGTCTTGTGACAGGAAGGCTGTTATCTGTCAATAAGTAATAGATAATGTTGGGCATATGTATAGAAAGAACTGAGTTATGGATGTCTAAAGGTTACTTTTCCAAACCCAGACAAAGACATGGAATGGAAAGAACAGATGATAAGCTCTCTGCTGAATTAAGATGTTTAATATTTGGAAAGGGTGAATTAGCAGTTCTAATGATAATTTTTTCTCCTGAAGGGGAGGTTGAAAATGTTTACAAACACCAATTGTGTGGTTCTGTATTTCAAAGGACTACTTGGGGGAAAACTGGGACACAGAGATGGAGGACTGCTTGGAATGAACTCTGGAAGCCCTTTAACATCAAAGAATTTGACATAGGTTTAGGAGCTTTAAAAGGCAGGAACCAGGAAAGAACTTTGGGACACAGAAGGGAAAGGTCGTGTCAGGAGTGGTCAGAGGTGAATGACTGATAGAGATGTAAGATTTTCTTTTCATTTTACTGTAATTAAGCTGAGAATACCTTATTATATAGTTTAACTTATGAGACGTTCACATGTAGAGACGTTATGCAGATTGTTTCTCTTTGTTTTACTATCATGTTCTTGCTGTTTTTAAGACTACCTGTTTTTAAGAAAACTACTTTTGTATGGGTAATTTCACGCAGACAGCCCATAACCACTCAACCATTCAAGGTCTCAATAAAAGACACGTTAGAACTGGTATCCTCTCCTAGTGTGTTGCACAGGGCCATGAGCAGATAAACACCAAGGAAAGCCCAGTAACCAAGGAGAAGATGCAAGTACGGAGGGGTACATGTGACACGTTGATAAGGAGTCAATGAGGTGTAACCTATAGAGGGTGGCATGTGGCAGGAGCGGTAGAGAAAATAAGAAGAGATGCAGGCATGGATGAGGATGTGAACAGAGGTGAAATCAAGGCAGTGGTAGATACGTGCAACATTGCACAGGTAGATTTACAAATGTAGGAGATGGAAGGGGAGGAGAAGAGCTCATACAAGTAAATCAGTGAAGGAGATAGAAAATGGTTCCAGGACAGATGGAATGAGGAGTGTACAAGGTCAAGAATCAAATGAGGGTTGCACATAGTGGAGACAAGAGGTCTTGGGTGAGGAAGGAAATAAAACTGCTAAAGAGAAGCCCATCTATCTTTAACAGTCTGCAAGGCTTCCAAGATTTGCTTGAACAGGGTCTGAAAGGGTTCGTATTTTGACATGCAATATTGACGTGTACCAATACACCACTGAACCATTTCATTATCACCGTAGCATTTTATATCCTTTAAGAAAGGTCACATGAGGAAAATACATGTGGAAGAAGGTGGCATTGCCTCTACTGACCAGGGATTCTACTCGTGTTCCCTTTGTGACTCCACACACACTAGTGCTGAAGAAAGCAAAATTATTTCAGTGACATGTGAAGCCAAAGGTATGGTTCCTGAATGGCTGAGGTTGGAAGGGAAGGGACTTGCTCCTGTTTTGTCTTCCTAGCATAATATTCTCTTACTGAGAGCAATTAATACTCCTTGTAAGATTTTATGCTGGAAAAATAAGCATTTTTTGACCATTTTGCTTTGTTTTCCCTTGCTGCTTAGCTCTGTTCTAGCGAGGAACATTCCAGTAAATCTTGGCTAATAGCCATTGATGGACCTATCCTCCGTGAATTTTCCAGTTCTCAACTGATTTATACTTTGGACCTATCACACTATCCCATGGCAACGAGTTCCACGGGTTAGTTGTGTGTTGTGTGAAAAAGTACTTTCCTCTTGTCTGTATTAAACCTGCTGCCTATTAATTTCATCAGAGGACCCCTGGTTTTGTATTGTGTGAAAGGGTAAATAACACCTCCCTATTAACTTTTTCCATACCACCCTTGATTTTAACATAATCTCCCCTTAGTAAGCTCTTTTCTAAGATGAACAGCCCTAATATTTTTAGTCTCTCTTCCTACAGAAGCTGTTTCAAACCCTGGACCATCTTTATTGCCCTTCTCTGAACTTTTTCCAGTTCCACTATATCCTTTTTGAGCTGGGGAGACAAGAACTGGACACAGTATTCAAGACGTGAGAGAACCATGGATTTATATAGAAAAATATAATTCCAGTGTCTTATTTTCTATCGCTTTCCTAACGGTTCCTAACATACTGTTAGCAGTTTTGACTGCTGCTGTGCACTGAGCAGACGTTTTCAGAGAACTACTGATGGTGACTCCAAGATCTCTTTCTTGGATGTAACAGCTAATTTATAACCCATCATTGTATATGTATAGTTGGGGTTATTTTTCCCGTGTGAATTACTTTGTGCTTATCAACACTGAAGTTCATCTACCATTTTGTTACGCAGTCATCCAGTTTTATGAGACCCCTCTGTAATGCCTCACAATCTGCTCTGGACTTACTATTTAGAATAATTTTGTATCATCTGCAAATTTTGCCACTTCACTGTTCATCCCCTCTTCCAGATCACTAATGCCTATCACCTATACATAAGAATGGCCCTACTGGGTCAGACTAAGGGTCCATCTAGCCCAGTATCCTGTCTTCTGACAGTGGCCAGTGCCAGGTGCCCCAGAGGGAAAATTCCGAAAAGAACAGGTAATCATCAAGTGATCCATCCCGTCGCCCATTCCCAGCTTCTGGTAAACAGAGGCTAGGGACACCATTAACAGGAATATGATACATCGAAGATTAAAGAAACATCAGGCAACTGTTAGCTTTGCATGTTACAAACCTTGGCAGTCCACACATGAACGAGGGGAGGCGGCGCACAATAATTTTGGGCGAAGGCTGTAGTGCTAAATGAATAACAAGGTTTCCACGTGAGAAAATCTATGGAGCCAGCGAATATAGCGAAGAACGAGGTGATAAACAGATGCACTGGGATCAATATAGGCACATTCTGGCATGCTTACTTATTGGGCTGCTCCTCAAACTGGTTGGTACATCTGTGTTTCGTATTGACTATACCCAGGAGTAACTCCATCACAGAGGTCCTTTGGGGCCATCTGCCTGTCCCAAGTCAGGATAAAGGAGAAGGGTTGGCCATGGGGGCTAGCAACTCCACCCCGTAAAAAAATTAATTTGCTACAGAAACGCCAACAATAGAGATAACAGAGACTTTTAGCCTGGAAAAAGAAGGGCCTTCAACTCGAAGACGCATGACGCTGGGTGGTGAAAGTCGTGAGGAAGCCACTAAGCCCATTACCCTTCTTGCAACTAGGAGGATTACCATCGGTACATGGAACGTGAGGACCATGTACGAGTCAAGAAAGACGGCGCAGGTCGCAGCAGAGATGAGGAGCAACAACCTGACCCTACTAGGCATTCGCAAGACAAGATGGACGCAAGCTCGACAGAGACGATTGTTGACAAGAGAGCTGTTGCTGTATTCCGGACATGAAGAGAGCGACGCACCCCACACACAGGGAGTAGGCTTCATGTTGTCCAAGCAGGCACAGAGAGCACTGATTGGTTGGGAGGCACATGGTTCCAGGATCATCACAGCATCCTTCAGAACTAAAATGAAGAGGATTAAGATGAATGTTGTACAGTGCTATGCTCCAACCAATGACAGTGAAGAGGGGGACAAAGACTATTTTTACAACGGACTTCAGAAAATATTAGAGACTCTCCCAGACAAAGACATTACCATCCTTATGGGAGACTTTAATGCCAAAATTGGACCTGACAACACAGGATATGAACAAGTCATGGGGACCCACGCTCTGGGAGAGATGAGTGAGAATGGAGAGAGATTTGTGGATTTGTGTGCACTTAACCTGGTCATAGGAGATAGCATCTTTCCTCACAAGCGGATCCACAAGAGTACCTGGGTATCGCCAGCAGGCACGACAGAAAACCAGATCGATCATGTCTGTATTAGTAAGAAGTTCAGAAGATCTTTGCAGGACGTTAGGGTTAGAAGAGGAGCAGACGTAGCGTCCTACCATCACTTAGTGGTGGCCAGATTGAAGCTGAAGAAGAACTGGATAGACGCGTCAGATAGAAGAGCGAAGTACAACGCAGCAGCCTTTTGAAGGATCATAAGATCAAGGAAGATTTTGGACTGCAGCTGAAGAATAAGTTTTCAGTACTACAGGATCGGTCTGAGGAAGAGGAAGACAGTGTATCCAACAGATGGCAGAAAGTGAGAGGGACACTTAGGTCAGCATGCCAGGAAGTGCTTGGAATCAAGAAATACCAGCAGAAAGAGTGGATCACAGCAGAGACCTTGACTAAGATAGAAGATAGAAAGAAGAAGAAGGCAGTAGTTAATAACAGCAGGACTACAGCAGCAAAGGCTAAAGCGCAAGAAGAGTATGCTGAAGCCCATAGAGTAGTGAAGAGGAATATTAGGAAGGATAAGAGAGATTATGTGGCTGGACTGGCAGCAGAAGCAGAACAGGCAGCATACAATGGTAATATGAAACAGCTGTATGACATCACCAAGCGACTGTCTGGAAAGTTCAGCAAGCCAGAACGTCCCGTCAAGGACAAGCAGGGAAAGTCTATAACAGAAATAGAACAACAGATGAATAGATGGGTGGAACACTTTGAGGAACTCCTAAATAGTCCAGCACCACTAAATCCACCAGACATCGACCCAGCCAACAAAGACCTTCCAATCAATTGTGATAGACCTACCAGAGATGAGATCAGAAAAGCCATCACTATGATGAACAGGAAGGCGGCTGGACCTGACGATAAGACAGCAGAGGCCCTGAAAGTAGATCTGGATGCTTCAGTGGAAATGCTGTACCCCCCCTTTTTGAGAAGATATGGGAAGAAGAAGTGATTCTGGCAGACTGGAAAGAGGGATACCTTATTAAAATCCCCAAGAAAGGAGACCTCAGCAATTGTGCCAACTACAGAGGAATCACATTTCTGTTGGTGCCAGGGAAGGTCTTCAACCGAGTTCTCTTAGAGAGATTGAAGGATGCCATCGATCCACAGCTACGAGATGAGCAGGCAGGTTTCCGGCAAAATAGATCATGCACAGACCAGAAAGCAACGCTCCGCATCATAGTCGAGCAGTCTATGGAATGGAACTCCTTGTTGTACATCAACTTTGTTGACTATGAGAAAGCATTCGATAGCGTGGATTGAGAGACTCTCTGGAAGCTCCTTCGGCACTATGGCATCCCAGTAAAGGTGGTTAACTTGATTAAGGACTTATATGACGGCATACACTGTAGAGTGATCCATGGAGGGCAGCTTACAAACAGCTTCCAGGTGCGAACCGGAGTCAGACAAGGATATTTGTTGTTACCATTTCTCTTTCTCCTTGTCATTGATTGGATTATGAAGACATCCACTTATGAGCGCAGGAACGGAATCCAGTGGACGTTGTGGACCCAGCTTGATGACCTGGACTTTGCCGACGACCTTGCACTCCTTTTGCATAGCAAACAGATGCAAGAGAAGACTAACGTAGTGGCAGCCACATCATCACAGGTTGGCCTCAACATCCACAAGGACAAGACTAAGATCCTCAAGATTAACTCCATCAGTAATGACCCAGTCACACTGAATGGAAGCCCTCTGGAAGAAGTGCAGTCCTTTACCTACCTAGGCAGCATCATCGACCAACAGGGTGGCACGGACGCAGACATCAAAGCAAGGATCGGTAAGGCAAGAGCAGCTTTCTTACAGCTCAAGAACATCTGGAGCTCCAGAGAGCTGTCTTTGGCAACAAAGATTAGACTGTTCAATTCCAACGTGAAATCAGTCTTATTGTATGGAGCTGAAACCTGGAGGACAACTAAAACAACCACCAGAAAGATCCAGACCTTCATAAATAGTTGCCTTAGAAGGATTCTCCAGATCCGCTGGCCAGACACCATCAGCTACATCTACCTCTTGGAGAGGACCCGTCAACTTCCAGCAGAGGAAGAAATTAGAAGGAGAAGGTGGGGCTGGATAGGACACACACTACGCAAGCAGCCAACCAACATCACTAGACAGGCATTGCGGTGGAACCCCCAAGGCAAGCGGAAAAGAGGCCGTTCAAGAAACACCTGGCGACGCGACCTTCAGGCTGATAGCATAAAAATGGGCTATACCTGGAACCAGCTAGAGCAAATGGCCCAGGATAGAGGACTCTGGAGATCTGTGGTTGGCAGCCCATAGCCCGATTGGGGTGACGGGCATGAGTGAGTGAGTGATACCCAGGAGTGGTTTGAATGAAAAATTGGAATTTAATGAAATTTAAAATATAATTTTACTGCCCTTTTAATTTCTCATAAATCAGCAGTTAAAGGACTTTAGAGATTATGGAATTGTTTATTTTATGATCTAAGTACTGTAAAAAACAATCTGGTTTAACAAGCACTGGACTGTTACACTGGTGAAAAACACTTTTGTAAGAAAAACAACAGCCTTCTTTTCTCTTTTTGTCGCAATGTCCAAATTTGGGTCATTTGTGGTTCCAACTACCTCTGAGATATGCAAGGTTTGGAAAAATATCAAAAAGCAGGGGGTCCTAAACCATAAAAACGAATAGTGTTAGAAAACGAGTAGGTTAAAAGCCACATATCAAACTCATTGTAAAATTGTAGGTTATAAGAATGTCCTTGAAGACAGCACATAAATTCCTTTGCAAAAACAACAACAAAAATAACTTTTCTATAGCCATGGGCATTTCCTCTTCTCTTTGTGGGTTCACAGCTTTTTTTTTGTTTTTGCTTTAAAAAAAAAAAAGGAAACATTTCTATTGGTTACAACAGACTGGAACTGGACCGCTGGGTTTAGTTCTGACTACTACAGCACTTGTCTGTGTCCTTGGGCAACTCACTTAACTTCTCTGTGGCTCAATTTACAATATGTACATAAGAACAGTCATACTGGGTCAGACCAAAAGTCCATCTAGTCCAGTATCATGTCTTCTGACAGTGGCCATTGCCCCAGAGGGAATGAACAGAACAGGTAATCATCAAGTGATCCTTCCCCTGTCATCCATTCCCAGCGTCTGACAGACAGACGTTGGGACACCATCCCTGCCTAACCTGGCTAATAGCCATTGATGGACCTATCCTCCATGAATTTATCTAGTTCTTTTTTGAACCCTGTTATAAGTATAGTTTTGGCCTTCACAATATCCTCTGGCAAAGAGTTCCACAGGTTGACTGTGTGTTGTGTGAAGAAATACTTTCTTTTGTTTGTTTTAAATCTGCTGCCTATTAATTTCATTTGGTGACCCTAGTTCTTGTGTTATGAGAAGGAGTAAACAACACTTCCTTGTACTATTTGTCAAGGTCTTTTATGTCTTCATATAACAGGTGCTATAAATGCAATGTAGTAGTAGTAGTAGTAGTATCATTACTAGTAATAATAGGAAAACATTTCAAAGTGACTGGTGACCTTCTGCAAACTGCAGACATGTCACTGGTAAAGCTGAACAAAGAACTTTAAACTCTTCAGCAATTAATACATCTTGGGAAACAGTTTTGCAACTGGGAAAAAAAAATCAATGTACCTTTATGTGTAGGTTTTGTTCCTTATAAAATTTTCTTTAGTGCTTTGTCCAACCTAATTTTAGAAGTCTGAAGCAATGTGGTTCCCATCACTTCCTTTGAGGGACAATTCACAGGATGACAGATCTCATGATTCACAGGTTTCGCTCCAATCACTAGCCTAACATGTTAGTTAGAACCTGGCAGCTCGATTCCTGCTTACCTTGCTCACACCAGAAATCCTGCTGACATATATTGGACTACTCACATGAGTAAGGTGGCAGGATTTGGCCTTTCATGTTTCCTTAAATTTATTTAAAGCCCTCAGAATGCTTTCTCTGCCAAGGTTTTTAAATAAATAAAAGGTATATTCAGTGCTTTGAAGCACTATCCAAAAAACGCGAAGTACGTTGCTTCTCAGGAAGAATTTGTCGTACACACTGGGAATTCCACGATGATCATGTCTGGGTTTGGTGGTGCAGTGCTTGGCCCTAGACATCTGCCTGATTATTGGTTCAAGGTAAGTGGGTGATATCTTTTACTGGACTAACTTCTGTTGGACGAAGGGTCCAGTTTTTGAACTACACAGAGCTCTTCTTCAGGTCCGGGGAAAGACCTGAAGAATTCCTCCTCTTCTTCTTCCTTCTCCAGACCTGAAGATTTTTTTCAGCATAGTACCTAATCATTATGCAAAGACACACACACTAGACATTTTTTAAAAATGTGATCATGCACGAAAACTCTGACACCTCAAGATCCCATACCACTGAAGCCAAAGGGAGCGATGTGTGCTTCGCATATCTGTAAAACCAGCCTTTAATTAAATACCGAGGGTAATTAATACTTCAGGTGTGGAGGGCAGGGGCAGGAACAAGGCAAACTGCATCACTATTGGAGATGATAAAGCTGAGCTTTGCACCTAAACTGACAAGTAGATAGAATTCTCGCAAACAAATTTATTTTCTTAGTACATTGGCTATCCAATGATTGATTTTTGTTTGTTTTTTAGCGTTGCATTAAAATCGGGACAGGCTGCTCCTCAGAGGAGGATTCAAATTATTCACGCTGTCAGCAAAAGCACCAGACAAACAAATAGGAGAGAGGGCTTTTGGTCTTCGAAAAGGAAGAATGACCTACGTCTGCGTTTACCATTCTCAGTGGCAAACAGCAGGGTTGACAGTGATGAATAGGAAGGTCAGGGCAACAGCATCTGTCTCAATTTTCCTGACTGACATGGCATCTCAGGCCTTGGCTGGGCGGAGCAGGTCGCCTGCCCCTGCTGCTCAGGTTGGCGGCACCTGCTATTGAATGTCTGAGTGCTCCTGATTTTGTCTCACAGAACAATTGCCTCCAGATCTCGTGGAATTTAAGGAATCGTGCTTTTAAAACCTATATTAAATGTCATCCATTTTCCTTAGTGTTTGGGGGTTTTAAGAGGGAAAAAAAAGCTGCCGCTTAGTGACCCATGTTAATGAATGGGAAGAAAATTCGACAGGGTTACGAAGTCCATTTTCAGCCAAGCGAAAGAAAGCTAAACTATTATTAATGACAGACGCTTCCCATTATTTTCAGCAGCGTAGACTGGCCCTCCATGAACCCAGATGTTGACAATTTGGGATTGAAGACAACTTTTTCAGGGCCATAACCATTACTAGACTTTTACGTGTGGAACTGTTGCAAAATTCAGATACGGTTCACACTGCTTGGGGCCAGATCCTTCCTCAAGGAGGATTCAAATAAGAATGTTGAGAATTAGGAAAACGTTAAGGATCAGGCCCTCAGACAGAAGAAACTTAACTGGGTAACCAGCCAGGGAACTTATTTAACCTTGATAGTGAATGTCAATGGTTGCTGATTAATTGAAACAATCTTAGCAATATTTGTGTTTAACAGCGATATTTGGACAGTATCAAATGGTACTCACTTAAAGAGAAGTGACATTTCAAGTTCTGATTTCTTTATATAAAGGTGTTACCAAATAAAGATTATAATACACAAGCATGAAATGCAATCAATATTTTCTCAGGGCCTGGTACTACTCGCACTGAAGTCAATGGCAGTTTTGCCACTGAGTTTAACGGGAGCAACATTAGACTGACAGAATGTCCCAATTCAGAGGGCTCTGCTGTAATGAGATTGTGCCACAGACCTTTGCCAAGACACATTCCCAATCCTAACATCAACCTTCTGGCGTTCAGGGTCCCAAGAGAGCCACAGTGGTGGGTATTTTGAAAATGCCACAAGTGAAAATTCTAACCCAAGTTGTGTTTTTTGTTTCTGAAGTTAATTTAAAAAAACAACAACAATTATTTATCAGCTTATGCAGAGGAAATTTATATTTGCATCAAGCAGTGTATCTACTGCAGAAGTGGATCATTTGATACTATCACAAATGCCCAGGGATGTAATGACAGACACATTACATGGTATGGAGATGAAAGTTGGCATATAAATGATCACTCTGAGGCAGTAATTTTCTCCTAAAAAACCCTAGTGGCTTTGTTAAAACATCTTTCCGCTGCAGTTGCAGAAGATTTGGGATGAGGTTTCAGGTCTTGTGTTTAGATTCTCTGACTGAACAACTGCTTGATTTTATAATACGAAATTTCACAGAAAATTAGTCTGTACTGCAAAATGGTGACTTTTTGTATATTCATAAATGATTTGAAAATATCCTTATAATTTAACTTGGAAAAAATGTCAACTAAGCATGTGCACAGTATTTTACCTCTGCTATGAAGGAAACAAAATGGTTCCATCGGTTCTGCACTGCATTTTACTAACCCCTATGTACACCTAGGTAATGAATTACTTGGATAAGGCTTTGGGCCTAATGCAATGTTTACACCCGGTTTTTAGCCAGGCAAACTGAAATGGTCTTTACAGGAAGTTTTCCTGAGTAAGAGTTCGGTAAGGACATCAGGATTCAGTCTATATAGATTCACACGCATTCACGTGACACCTGGACATTCACATTGTGCCTGTTTCACGGACACTGCACTGCATCCCAAGAAACCCTAAGCTTGATATAGGGGCAAATTCTGCTCTCAGTGTAAATCCTTAACCTTAAATTAATCTGCACAGGTGTCACTGAAGTCAATGGGGTTGCACAGGGCATAATCTGGTCTGGAAAAAGCCCATTACATAAGGGATGATGCATGAGAAGGAGCATCACAGCCCAAGTTGAATTTGTGGGGCTGGCAATTAGAGAAATCTTACCTTGCTAACTGAACAAACTATACATTGAAATCAGTGGGACACAGTGATTACTTAACCCTGCAATTTCATTTTCACAAAGTCACTTTTTTAGGGTAGAAGTGCATTTTAAGCGAAAGATCTAAGGCTTTTTACAGGGTATGTGCATAATTATGCTGCGTACCATCAATATAGTCTACTCCTACCTATTCTCCTCACTGCAAAATCAAATCATTGCAGAGAATAATTAGGCAAAGCACCATAATCGCTTAATGAGGAGAATGATTAAACTATTATCCACGCCTGCAAATCCTTGGTGTGTGCTTGATATCATCTACTGCTATACCACCCAGTACATTTTTTAAAATGTTCACAACTTATTCTGAATGCAAATGTCATGGATTCAAACAGGCTAGAAATAAGAAAGACCTATCAGATGACTAGCCCATCTCCTTGCCAATGCAGGACTAGTCCCTACAGCATATTTTCTAGTGTTTTGCCCAGTCTTGCTTTAAACACTCCAAGCAATTGGGCTTCCACAGCTTGTCCTTCAGAGAATTTTTTGCCCTGCCAGGTGAATGCCATTGAATAACAGTGAGATACTGTTATTCAAAGGACAAATAGGAAAGTAAATGCAAATTGTTAGCCAAATATATACATATTAGGCATAGCACACACCACATTATTATTGTAGTATACAGAGCACACGGGCAGTTATGTTCACAAATTATATTATGCCTTTCCCACAATGTTATTCACTTCCATTCATGCAAAAAGTAATACCCATAACCCTTTGCACAGCTGAGATCAGCAGTGGCACGGGCAGATACAAAACCCTGTGAAAGGCAAGATGCCTGAATGTTGTGTCGTAGTACAGGTTGGGATGTACTTCTATGGCCTAACTAGTACTTGGAATGCAGTATTTAAAACAGAGATAAGGAAGAAACTGGTGGATACAAGAAAACAAAACAAAAAGCTGGTTGGTGGTTTAAGTCTTGGGTGATGTGCAAAGTGCTATCTAAACCCGCAAACAACCCTACAATAGATATTCCGAGTTTAAAGGCATATTTTTTGAAGCACTCTTTCTGTTTCAGGCGAACTGAACACCACTGTGATAATTGCTTCCCAGAAGGAACGGTAAAGTAGGAACTCTCTCCGTTCTGTACTGTACCGCTTTGTCTTTGATAATAACATTTGGCATTTTAGTTATTTGTTCTCTTACACATTCTTAATGACAAACCACAAGTGTAGTCAAGCAACTGGCTACACTTTAGACAATAAAATAGAAAGGGATACTGCGGAAAATGAAGACTGTAAAGGTCAGGCCAAGAAGCGTGTTTGTAAAGTGGGGAACCCCCCTACGGAAGTTGCCTCGATAGTATATTTTCAACCGATGCCTATCATCGCCCTGATCACATTTTATTTCCCCTCTCCTCTCCATTTTTAAATGTAGGCTCCTAAGAGTCAGGGACTGGGTCTTCTTCTGGGGCTGGAAAGTGCTACGGCAAAACAAACAGTTGCTTCCTTTCAGTAGATCTTCAAGATGAACCCAAGAACCACCACTGTCCTAGCAGCAAGCCCCAGTGCCCAACGACTAAACAAGGTACAACAGGATAAATGGAATGATTTTGTGCCTTACGTTCACACTCCTCTACATCCAGGTTGAACTGCTGTAAGGCCCCCAATGTAAGCTGCCTCACTTCAGCTTCTAGCACCAGCTGCATCAGTGAAGTGGATAAGTGTTTGCATGCAGACATACATGCAGTCTGAGCCACCTTACCCTGGAAAATAAAAGGGAAAGCATTAAGGAAATGATGCATAGGATCCAAATGGGACCAACCTGTTCAAAAAAGTACTGTACATTCCACCCACCTTAAAGAGTCCCCGCTGGTACTTGGCATTTATATGGTTCCCAGACATATGAAACCTTATTGTAATGATCCTCATTAAAAGGATTCCTTTTTAATAACTTTAAAGAAGCTACAGCAGGGCTAGATCCTGCCTGATGGCAAAGACTGCCTAAGAGCAGCTCAGAGCCCTCAATGCTGAAGACCATCGTGTTTAGTGCATTCAGCGCCTCTCTGTATCAGTCATGGATCAGCGTTCATGTCGCACTCCCCATCAGTGCTCAGCCCGGGCCCAGGCAGCTAATGATCCAACTAGCGGACCAAATTCGATGATGAATCCTGGTCACGTGCCCTCTAAGGCACGTTGTGCACACGCTAAGAAGAATACCTAAGCAATGCCCAACAGCTAATGGGTACAAGTTACAACATAAGCTTATTTTGCACATCATCTTTCATGAAACCTGCATGCTTTAGAGAATTTACTTAGTTCCTAGGCCAAAAACAATAGCACCAATTGTATTAATAAGTACTGCAAACTCAAATCAACAAATGAACCAGTAGCTGAAGATCTGTAGAGTGGGATTTTCAAAAATGTTTAGTAATGGCCTAACTCCGTTTGCATTAAAATCAACGGGAGTTTTATCATTGACTCCAGTGGGAGCGGAGCTAGGTCTAGTGCTGAATTTCTCCCCAGATAACACATGGAATCTAGATTATGGTGCGGCTCTAGCGCCGTTCTCAGGCACTGGTTTGGATGAGAAGCAGAGTGGGGATAAGCTCGTGGCCCACTGTAGGGCGCACACACTCTTACTGTATATAGCGGTCAATGTAAAGTCCATACTAAAGACTGGCTCTAGCAAGCTTAGTGTTCTTCAACCTCCTTCTGATGCTATCTAGGTTCCTTGCAGACACAAACAAGGCGCGAGCTGAAGGAAATGTCATCGAAGGAACAAGGTAATTGAAATAGCTGTGGTAATCCTGATAGAATCACTCCCCTGGGGGAATCCGAGGCAGTTGGCTGCACCTCCTGTCTTGTCCCACCCTAGGGAATGTGATTATCAACATTCTGCTCCCCTTAAACCATATCTAATTCACCAGTGATTAATTAACTGGTGATGCCTACGGGGAGGAAAAGTAACTCAGCCATTATTATGTGAAGGCAGCAGCGACTGCTGCTGTGCACTAAAGCAAAGCCAAGTGGTCGGTGCAGACATTTCAAAGCCTTCTTTAGCTCCATAAATGACAGCAAGTACAAGTGGCCAAGACCGCTCCGATAAAGATGCAATCCTGCCTATACTCACAGGACATTAGGATTTTCTCACATTAGTTAGGAACTATTCCTCTTGTACATATACACCATTTAAACTCAAAAACATAAAACACGACCCATTTCCCGGGCTTTCAGTTTAGCCACACCTCCCCCCCCCCCCCAGTTTCAGGGCTCTCTGCACGGGGAAATGTACTGGTATAATTATACCAGTAGCGCTGTGCCAGTGTAAGTCACCATGGGGATGCTCTCTTTCGGGATTCAGAGTGCCTTTTTTGGTTCCACTTCAACCATTTCCAGAGAGACAAACTAAACTGAAAAGGGAACTCTAGATCCTGAAAGAGAGATGTCCCCACGGGGAGATATACTGCCATAGCTTTACTGATACCACTGCTTAAAGCACAGTATACTTATATTGGTATAGCTATCCCAGTAAACTTTCTTGTGTAGAAAAGCCCTAAATCTCTAGTCCTGTTTCTTGGTGGAATGAAGGAGAATTCAATAAGAAACAGGATCAGAGTTTTAGGGCTTTTACACACACGGAAATTTACCAGTAGAATTATAGCACAGTATAAATATACTGGTACCACGAATTATATAAACTTCACGTAGAAAAGCCCTAAAACTCTGATCTTGTTTCTTATTGAATCCTCTTTCATGCCACCAGCTATGCCACATATACTGTCCCCCACATTACCTTCAGCTCCCTTGTGCCTGTTCCAACACTTGTAAAATAGGAATGACGCTTATCTTTTGTAGAAAGGCAATTTGAAAACGATGGATGAAAAGCCCTCCATGAAAGCCAAGTACGATTATTTGTGCAAAAGGATTTAGGGACGGTCACACTGAGTGTTTTGTTGCACTTCTTTTTACTGCTCAGTTTAATAGTTTGTAAAAGTTGTAAGGTAATTTTTTACCAACGACTTAAACCTCTTGAGATTTGTTAGTATATTATTAAAAGCTTACATTTCTATTAGCTTCAGCTGCTACAGGAACTAAAGAGAAAATTCTTATTAAATCTTTAACTATTATTTCCAACACGTACTTTCTTTAGGCCTTGCCAATTGAAATTTCATTCTTGAAGAACAGTTGAGATCTCAACACAGGAAAGACAGTGCCAGGTACAACTGCCTGGAAAGGTCAGACAATAAAATGACTGGAGTTAATTGTATGCAGTGGTGTAGCAGTGCTGCTCCCAGGATTTGCGAGAGACCAGGTGGGTGGGGTAATATCTTTTATTGGACCAACTTCTGCTGGTGAGAGAGACAAGCTTTCAAGCTCTTCTTCGGATCTGGGAAACGTACTCAGAGGGTCACAGCTAAATACAAACTGGAACGGATTGAACAGGAGTACTTGTGGCACCTTAGAGACGAACAAATTTATTTGAGCATAAGCTTTCGTGGGCTACAACCCACTTCTTCGGATGCATAGAATGGAACATATAGTGAGGATATATATATATATGCATACATACACACACACACCCAGCATGAAAAAGTGGGAGTTGCCCAACCAACTCTGAGAGGCCAATTAAGTAAGAGAAAAAACTTTTGAAGTGATAATCAAGATAGCCCAGTACAGACAGTTTGATAAGAAGTGTGAGAATACTTACAAGGGGAGATAGATTCAATGTTTGTAATGGCTCAGCCATTCCCAGTCTCTATTCAAGCCTAAGTTGATTGTATCTAGTTTGCATATCAATTCAAATTCAGCAATTTCTCATTGGAGTCTGTTTTTGAAGCTTTTCTGTTGCAAAACTGCCGCCCTCAGGTCTGTTATTGAGTGACCAGACAGGTTAAAGTGTTCTCCTATTGGTTTTTGAATGTTATGATTCCTGATGTCAGATTTGTGTCCATTTATTCTTTTGCGTAGAGACTGTCCGGTTTGGCCAATGTACATGGCAGAGGGGCATTGCTGGCACATGATGGCATATATCACATTGCTTAGCCTAAGTAGTTAACACATATTTTAAGGGACCATTCAAGGTGAAGTGGCCAGTTAATGCCCCCCTGCAATGAGTAATCTGGGCAAAGCCAAGCACAAACTATTAAGATGCTTGCATACTCATGTAAGGAGCCGGGGAACAAAAGGGAGGAACTAGAACTACTGGTGGTGCAGGAAGTAAACCAGATATTATGGGGATAAGCAAAACATTGTAGAATAGTAGTCATGACTGGAATACAGGCATTGAAGGGTATGTGCTGTTCAGGAAAGACAGAAATAAACGTAAATGTCGTGGAGCAGCACTATATATTAATGATGAGGTAGACAGTAAAGAAATTAGAAGTGATGAAATGGATCAAATGGAATCTGTGGTCAAAATCACCGAGGGAAAAAAGGTAGCAGACGCTTCACTGGGATAGTGCTTGGGGTGTCCTACAGACTCCCAGGATTCAATTTTGATATGGACAGAGACCTCTTAAATATTTTAAATGAAATAAATACTACTGGGAATTGTGTGATTATGGGAGACTGATTTCCTAGTTATAGATTGGAGGACAAGTGCTACTAATAATGGTAGGGCCCAGATATTCCTGGATGTGACAGCTGAAAGATTTCTTCACAAAAGAGTCACCAGATCAATGGCAGAGATGATGCCATTTTAGATCTATTATTGGTAAGTAGTGAGGATCTCAGAAAAACTGGTTGTAGAAAACAACTTTGAACATAAGAACGGCCGTAATGGGTCAGACCAAAGGTCCATCTAGCCCCGTATCCTGTCTTCCAACAGTGGCCAAATGCCAGGTGCCGCAGAGGGAATGAACAGAACAGGCAATCACAAAGTGATCCATCCCCTGCCGCCCACTCCCAGCCATAGCAAACAGAGGCTAGAGACACCATCCCTGCCCATCTTGCCTAATAGCCATTGATGGACCCATCCTCAATGAATTTATCTATTAACTTTGGTTGAGTGATTCAGTTAATTCAGTTTAAACTGAGTGGCAGGATAAACAAAAATAGGTCTGCAACTAGGGTCCTTGATTTCAAAAGAAGAAACTTAAAAAAATTAAGAGAATTGGCTGGAGAAGTAGACTGGATTGAAGAACTCAAGGATCTAAATGTGGAGGATGCTTGGAATAACTTTAAGTCAAAGCTGCAGAAACTGTTTGATGGCATCACAAGCAAGGTTAAAAACTGGACAGGGAAGGGCTAGAGACCAAACTGGATGAACAGGTTATTAAGAAGAAGCAGAAAGCCTACAAGGACTAGAAGAAGGGTTGGATCAACAAGGAAAGCTATCTCTTGGAGATCAGAAGGTGTAGGGAAAAAGCGAGAACTGACAAAAGCCAAGGAGAGCTAGACTTTGCAAAGGAAATGAAAACCAATAGTAAAAGGTTCTTTAGACATATACATAAAAATAAAACAAAGAAAGAAGTGGGAGCGCTAAGCACTGAAGATTGGGGTGGCGATTAAAGATAATCTAGGTATGGCTCAACACCTAAAAAAATAGTTTCCTTACATTTTTAATTAGTAATGAAGAGCTTGGGGACAGTGGCAGGATGGCTAATGGGAACGAGGAGATGGAAATAGAAATGACCACAGCCAAGGTGGAAAACAAACTCAAACAGTTTAATGGGACCAAATCAGGACACTCAGATAATCTCCATCCAAGAATATTAAAGGAACTGGTACATGAAATTGCAAGTCCAACAGCAAGGATTTTTAATGAATCTATAAACTCAGGGGTTGTACCCTGTGACCGGAGAATTGAAAATATAGTACCTATATTTAAGAAAAAATGTGATCCAGGAAACTACAGGACTGTAAATTTTACCTCAATTGTATGCAAAGTCTGAGAACAATTTTTGAAATGGAGAGTAATTAAAGGCATAGAGGTAACCAATAATTGGGATAAAATACAATATGGTTTTGCAAAAGGTTGATCATGCCAGACCAACCTGATTTCTTTCTCGGAGAAGATATCTAATTTTCTAGACAAAGGAAATGCAGTAGATCTAATCTACCTGGATTTCAGTAAAGCATTTGATATAGTTCCACATGGGAAATGAGTTAAATTGGAGAAGACAAGGATTGATCTGAGAATTGAAAAGGAGAAAAGGAACTGGGTAAAGGGGCGATTACAATGGGTCATGCTGAAAGGTGAATTGTCAGGCTGGAGGGAGGTTACTAGTGGACCATAAGAACAGCCACACTAGGTCAGACCAATGGTCCATCTAGCCCAGTATCTGGTTTTCAGGCAATGGCCAATGCCAGATGCTTCAGAGGAAATGAACAAAACAGGGCAAATATTGAGTGACCCATCCCCGGCTGTCCACTCCTAGCTGTTGACAGTTAAAGGATAGGGAAACCCAGAGCATGAGGTTGTATCCCTGATCATCTTGCATTGATGGACCTACTCTCCACAAAAGTTCCTCAAAGGTCAGTCTTGGAACCAATCTTATTTACCATTTTCATTAAATGACCGTGGCACAAAAAATGGGAATGTGCTAATAAAATCTGAAGATGATACAAAGTTGGGGATATTGCCGGTACAGAGGAGGACTGGAATATACAAGATCTGGATGACCATGAAAACAGGATGAAATTTAATAGTGCAAAGGACAAGGTCATGGCACTTAGGGACTACCAACAAAACTTTTTGCTCTAAGCTGGGGACTCATCAATTGGAAGTGATAGATTAGGAGAAAGACCTGGGGTGTTTTGGTCAATCACAGGATGGCTATGAGCCATCAACGTGATGCGGCTACAAAAAAGGCTAATGAAATCCTAGTAAGCATCAGGCAACATTTTACCAGTAGAGATTGGGAAGTGTTAGTACCATTATACAAGGCACTGGTAAGACTTCATCTGGAATACTGTGTGCAATTCTGGTCTCCCAGAAAGATGAATCCAAACTGGAACAGGTGCAGAGAAGGGCTACTAGGATGATTAGGAATGGAGACCCTACCTCATGAGAGGAGACTTAGGAGCTTAGCTTATTTAGCCTAACAAAACAAAGTCTGAGGGGAGATATGATTGCTCTCCACAAATACATCAGAGGGATAAACACCAGGAAGACAAAGGAGTTATTTAAGTTAATGGCCAATGCTGGCACAAGAACAAATGGACTTAAACTGGCTGTCAATAACTTTAGGCTTGAAATTAGATGAAGGTTTCTAAACGTCAGAGGCGTGAAGTTCTGGAACAGCCTTTCAAGGGGATGAGTAGAGGACAAAACACCTAACTCGTTTAATGACTGAGTGATACATTTATGGAGGGATGGTATGAGGAGGCTGCCTGCAATGGCATATGCCCCATCCACAACTGCTATTAGCAAATATCTCCAATGGTCTGAGATGGGACGCTGGATGCAGAGAATTATTTCACAGGTGTCTCTCGCTGGAGGGTCTCATCCACACGTTCAGGGCCTGATTGCTATATTTGGGGTTGGGAAGTAATTTTCTTCTGGGTCAGATAGGCAGAGACCCTGGTTTTTTTTTCCATCTTTCTCTGCAGGGCAGAACATGTGTCATTTGCTGGTTTGAACTAGAGTAAATAGAGGATTCTCTAACTTGAAGTCTTAAAATCAAGATTTGAGGACTTCAATAACTCAGTCAGAGCTATAAGTCTGGTTTTCTAAACCTTTTATCATTTTTGTCCGTCTCCTTTGGACTCTCTCCAATTTGTCCACAACTTTCTTGACGTGTGGCACTCAGAACTGGACACAGCACTCCAACCGAGGCCTCACCAGTGCTGAGTAGAGCAGGACAATTACCTCCCATGTTACTATACCCTAAATATTAGCCTTTTTTGTAAAAGTATCACATTGTTGACTCATTAAATTTGTAACCCCTCCCAGCTTGGTGGCATCCACAAATGTTATATGCATACACTCCAGTCCTTTATCTAAGTCATCAGTGAAAATATTGAATAGTTTTGGACCCAGGACAGACACCCGCAGAACCTCACTAGATACATCCCCCGCCCAGTTTGACAGCAAAGCATTGATAACTACTCTTTTAGTATGGTCTTTTGATCAGTTTTGCACCAATTTTATAGTAAGTTCATCTAGACTACCATTTCCTAGTTTGCTTATGAGAATGTCAGGTGGGACTGTGTCAAAAGCCTTACTAAAATCAAGACATATCACATCTATCCAACTACAACTTTTGCTCTTATCCATCAGGCCAGTAACACTGTCAAAGAAGGAAACTAGAATGGTTTAGCAAGAAATGTCCTTGACAAATCCATGTTGGCTGTTACTTATCACTCATTTCTAGGTGCTTACAAACTGATGGTTTAATAATTTGTTCAATTAATTGTTTAATAATTTGACAAGATGTAAATAAGCCATCTTGTTCAGAGTGGCATTATTTTCAATTTTTTTCAATGAAAATAATAAGAGCTAAAACATTAAAATATTGAATACTATAATTTACAATGCTGTTGTCCTCTTGAAAAGTGGCTACCGTGTATGTAAAATTGGCATCTTCTTCAACCAACAGATAGGCTCTTCATGGGCATTTTCATGCATAGCTGCTCATACTTTCCTTAACAAAAAAACCCAACCACAAAATTCTTCTAGTCAACACAGCTATGAGAGCAAGTTTGACTCTTCTCTGTCTAATGCATTAGCCAAAATCATGACCGGTGTACATCTCTACAACCCCACTTATGTCAATGGAGTTGCAGTGGTGTAACTGACAACATAATTTAGCCTGCAGATTCCCAAAAGATGAAAACAAACATGATGTGGGAGCAAGATAGAATCACAGAATCATAAGGTTGAAAGGGACCACAAGGGTCATCTAGTCTAACCTCCTGCCAAGATGCAGGATTTGTTATGTCTAGACCATCCAAGACAGATGCTATCCAGCCTCCTTTTGAAAACCTCCAATGAAGGAGCTTCCACAATCCCCCATGGCGGTCTACTCCATTCTCCTACTGTTCTTACAGTTAAGGAAGTTTTTCCTGAGATTTAATCTAAATCTGCTAAGAATCATAGAATATCAGGGTTGGAAGGGACCTCAGGACGCCATCTAGTCCAACCCCCTGCTCAAAGCAGGCCCAATCCCCAACTAAATCACCCCAGCCAGAGCTTTGTCAAGCCTGACCTTAAAACCCCATTGCCTCTTGTCCTACCCTCTGTGGCAAAAGAGAACAACTTTTCTCCATCTTTTTCAAGTATTTGAAGACCGTTATGTCCCCCACCTTAATCTCCTCTTTCCCAAACTAAGCATACCCAGTTCCTTCAGCCTTTGTTCTCAGGTTCTCCAGCTACTCTTCAACTCCCATGATATGAAAGGGGTTTGTTCTTTCAATAGGAAAACCAGGGATCTGTTTGTCAGAGTTTGAATTCCATCTGTTTCTGAAGAATTATGATGGAAATTATGAAGGAAAATAATGGTAAGGAAATGGTCTGATAGAGGTTGAAGAAAAAGGAAATTTTAACAGAAATTTAGGGAGGTGTGAAAAACCAAGTTTTCCTTACTGAATATGGTCAAGGACATGCAGGCCATTGGGACCTGGATCCCATTCATCTGGCTGAAATACCAGCTAACAGGAAAGCTACCATTAGAATAGAGAAAATATTATAAGCAACCCACCTGAGGCTTTTAAAAAAGGGAGCACTGAGAGCCTTCCTTGAGGCTTGACTAAGATCCTAAAGTTGAGAAGGACATTGCACCAGAAGATAGATGTGGATAGGGTGTTTTGATGGGCAAACAGATTTCCCCACCCACTAGAGGGGAATGCTAACCACTAAGCAGACTTCCAAGGATGCCACCGTCTACAGACCAAAGCAACAAGGTGGGGCAAGTACGTTTCTTTTCCCTGCACATTTATCATACCCCATAGTCTCAATCTAATGCATTTTTTCTTGATGTGCTTTCTTTAATAATCTAACCGGTTTTGCTTGCCTGGTTTGTTCTCAGGTTTTCCAGCTACTTTTCAACTCCCAGTGGCAAAAGTTCCACTTAATTCTAATGGAAGCAGGGTTGGTTTTTAAGGTTTTTTGTATCAATTGAAGATTCACTGCCACTCTACATTTCAAACCTTCTCTGGCTAAGAAAAGCTAGACGAAGCTCTCTTTAGAGCCTGTCAAGTCACTCCTTTGGCCACAGGAGTCCTAGAGAAGTGATATGGGGTGACCTCAGTCCTATGGCTCCCCACAGTATTCTGTTCAGATTCTTCTACAGCCTTTATCATCATGGTAGTTGAGTGCCTGCCAGAAATGTCCTATACAACTTGACTAATATCTGTTACATGGCTTTTTTCTTCTCCCTTCCTCTCTCTATGAGGAAACTGTGTGGATATTTAAAAAAATTAAGCTTATATTATATATAAACACACACACACACACACACACACACACCCTATGCTATTAACAAAAGGCTGATCAAAGAAGTGCACCTTGCACTTGGAGTGAACGGTGGAGAAGTTGGTGATGGTTCTCGATCCTGAGGTCCTTCATTCCAGAGAGTTGGACCAACACCTAAGAAAGCTGTCATTGCACAGACAAGCTTAACCTTTGCGGTAGTCAGTTCCACTCTGCCTGAGGAGTCGAGCTGACTATTGTCCTCATCCTAGAGCTTCAGGTGACTTTTTAAGATGTCCTTGGGCCTGAATATGCCTGAAGGTAAGACCTAATGCCTTGAGTTTGGCAGTAGATCTCTGAGATGCTAGCGTAGAGTGGACGATAGTTCTAATATACTTGCACGGGCCTGTGTTGCTGAGGAACTATGCTGCCATGTTCTGAAGTAGCTGGAATTCCCCAAAGGCTGATGGTTTCATGCCCAGGCAGATAACATTGCTGTCGTATAGCTGAGAAATGAAAAAGGCACGTATTACTGTGTATGATGGAGTATTTTAGCAAACCTCAGTATGATTGAGAAGAAACCAAAGAAACAAAATCTGATCTTGGGAGGTCAATGTGTAGACCTAATTAACGTTTTAAATAGTGTTATCTATGTATATGAACTCTTTTACAACTACGATGTTTCCGTTAATCCACAGAAACTAATATTTTGCTCTCATACTAGCTCGTGCTTAAATTGCAGCACACACAGATTAAGCAGGTTCAAGATGCTAAAGGAAATGGTATTAGCAATTCAATAGGTAGCACTCGACCTTGTGATTCAGAATTGAACCAATGCCTCAGCACAGTAGTGAGTTCTGTGCTGCTGGAGGGGCACATTTCAAATATTTCAACCTATGGTCATTAAAGACCTTGTGACACTTTTTTTTCCTACCGGGATACCGCCATCATTTTCAGCTGTATGCAATATTTTGCTTCATTTCCTGCCCTAAACTGGTTTGTAGTACTGCTATATAGACTTCAAAAGCTGCTGTGTTTGACTCCACAGACGGCTGAAGTTCTTCTATATAAAAGTTCTCCAAATTTGTGTAATTTTTAGATACAATTTTAGACGACTGGACACTGAAATCATCTAAGCATCATCATCATCAATCAACATTTAACAAATGCAAGAGCAAGAAAAAGTTCCTAACTGTCAGGGTGGTTAAACACTGGAATAAATTGCCTAGGGAGGTTGTGGAATCTCCATCTCTGGAGATTTTTAAGAGTAGGTTAGATAAATGTCTATCAGGGATGGTCTAGACAGTATTTGGTCCTGCCATGCGGGCAGGGGACTGGACTTGATGACCTCTCGAGGTCCCTTCCAGTCCTAGAATCTATGAATCTATGAAAACATTAAATAAGTATGTTTTAATAAAAACGGGGACATAGTTACAGAACAGCTGGTTTTTATGGCAGCTTCCCAAAATTCTACTCCCCTTCCCAAATGGGGACAGAATTTTGGTTTTTTTTTGATGGCTGAGCAAAGGATCATGAGATATTTTCACCACTGGAGTAAGGACAGGCAAGTAGATTTTAATGCCTGTGCTAGTAAGTTTTCCTGACAGTTTTAGAATAATCTGTTTTTAAAATTAATCCATATAATCTTAATATATCTTGCAAGCGACAACCATTGTTGGGTTTCATTCATCTTCTGCAGGGGGATTTTCCTTCTGGTAAGATGCTGGTCCATCCATTATGGAGAAAATACACTATATATGTCTCCTATTGTTTATTGCTGTTCCCAATGTCCATGAGCATTCATTACTCACCTCAAAACAAACAGCTTTATTAAAATTAACATGAAACATGGGAACTGTGTTGTCAGGTAGAGCCAAAGGCTTTTACATTTTATCATGTATTTGTACCATTTTGACACAGTCTGTGATTTAAAGATCACTTGTGCCAATTTCTCATTTCCAAACCTAGTGGTAATCACAAAACTATTTCAGGGCTATTTTTCTTCATTATTGAGAACAGTCGCTTGGGTTTTATTATGCCCTGGCAACTCAGCTCTATTTGTTCACAATTTCATTCTAGCTTTAATTGACAGATATAAACAAAGCTGTCAGAAAGGACAGACAGCGGTAAGTTGTACATTGGGGCCAACATTTTGAAACATGAGATCATTTAAAAAATGTAACGTGCGCTCTCGCTCTGTTTTACAAGGAAATCAGGTGTTAAGAGCATTATTCTTTAATGAGAAATACAAATAATACTACTTTGTACCTGTCAGGCCAGATCCAACTGCCATTGAAGTCAGTGGGGCAAGACTGAGCCCTTACAGAACTTTCCACCTGTAATTCTCAAAGTTCTTTACAGAGGAGGGGAAGAGTTCCATTTGACACATGGCGTAACTGAAGCACCCAGAAGTTGAGAAACTTGCCCAAAGCTACATAGTGAAGTTGCAGGCAGAGCTGGGAACAGAACCTAGGTGTCCTGAATCCCAGAACCATTTTAATCCATTAGATGACAAGTCCTCTTCTGTTCTGGATGTACAAAAAATAACCTTTTAATGTTTGAAAGCCATTATTGAAGTTTTCTTTCTCTATGTAGACGGAAGATGGTGATCTGAACTGCCCTGGGACATTCATCAGGTATTCTGCCATGAAGCTCATCTTGTCAGCTATACCATAGCCATACCACTGTTGGTATGTTACCCTATTGCCTACGGTTCTTTAAGAGGCATGTTGGTGGCAGTTCAGTATGCTCTTCTTTGTGAGTCGGCATTGAATCCATGCTCCAAGTGTCACAAGAGGCCTGGACCCGAAATGACCTGCAGCCATCTTCTGTATGGACATAGCATAACCCGCAGCCATTTTGTATGTTCAGCCACCATACGTTGGAAATAAAAACTATAGTCGGGAAAATTCAGTCTTGGCTTAGGTAGATAGACGATACCAGTTGAAGCATTACTAACAGGGAGAGATGCAGTAAAGTCACAGATTCATGAGACTGGAAGGGAATAAGGACAAGCTAACTTGAGTTTCTGCAAGTTTCTTACTCGATAGCTGAGTTTCTTGTTAAAAGTTGCTTTTGCTGATAAGTAGAAACTATGAGGTTTTGCTGTTGCTAGAGAAATTGTTTTAGTCCATTAGGGGTTACGATTGGTTAGATTTATTGCATAGTCATGTTTTAAGTATAGGGGTTCTCACAACACATTTTTTGGTGGCCTCAGAGTGCGGCCACTAACTCTTGCTGGTGGCCACTCTGACATTTTTTCCCTAAAATATTTAATTAACGTTAGGAAAAACAAATAAATATGCACATATACATGTCCAAATCATTGACATTTATTTATGTAGGGTTTTTTTGCAGACTCAGTAATAAAAAAAATTTACAGTTATCTCTATTTACTGGACCAAAACAGAACAAACACAAAGAAGGTGCTTTGCACGTTTTGTTTTTTTTGGTTGATTTTTTTTTTTTTTTTTTTTTTTTAAGACTTGTTAGCTAGCGAGGCTGCTACTGTGAAAAGTGATATTTGTTAATATCACTTTTCACAGCAGACTTACCCAGCCCCAGCAAACTGGGTGACAAATTAAGCCCTGGATAGGGAGGCAGGGAAACCAGGGGCAATGTGGGGGCTGGAGGCGGCAGTGGGGCTTGGGGTGATGGGAGGCTGGGGGTGAGCCCAGAGCTGGAGTCTGGGGTCCTGCTGCATGGCTGGGGACTGGAAGAGGCAGCAGGGGCCAGGGGTGATGTGCAGGGGGTGAGTCCGGGACTGGATCCCTGGGGCTGGGAGCCGGAGACCGCTGCCGTCCGGCCAGAGCCTGCCACCCACTATGCCAGGGCTTCAGCACTGCCCCTGGGAAGGTGGGGAACTCACACTGCTTGCCTGCTTCTACAGTGTCTGTGGCTCCAGAAGGGGACATGCACCAGCTGACGGCCCTGGGGGAGGGGCCGCTGCTTTGCCCCTCCCCCCAATCACCACCCAGGAAGCTGTGGCCACATGAAAAGCCCCTGGTGGCTGCATGTGAGAAATACTGGATGAAGGACTCATTTTAACTATATAATGAGGGTCAAAAGAGACGCTTGTTGGAACTTAACTCCAGGACACAGCTCATGACCAAAAGCTGCCAGAACGCTTATATCCTGCACGACCCCGGAGCCCCAGGCAAAATCCAATCCCGACTGACCATTGGGAGATGTCCATCTGCTTTATTGGGAGTGGCGAGCATTAGATGCTTGGAGTATGTACTCTGTTGATTAATTGATAATAAACATACATTAAGGATATTTACTGTGTAAAGGCTCTTCCACTGGGAAAAGGTCCCATTAACCCGTCGAGGGTCACTGCACCCAGAGGAGGAGGAAAGGACTCTAAACTTGTGCGGATAACACAAGCTGGCACTAACGGGCACTTGTGGTTGCTGCTATCTTTCACTTAAGATGTAAAATAAAAATATCTTGGCCACTCCTGGACGAAGATCCTGCCACACTTTTCACAAGAGTACTGTCCTGATGTGAAAACTTAGTAACGTCAATTCCAATTCCAGCAACTGGACACACTATGGGCAAAAATCAAGGGAATAAAACTAGCAAATACTATGAAAGTGTAAGGAAACCCAGAAATCCCCTTTAGAGAATTCTTGGCTGTCTTTTGAATGGTATTGGCTAGGAATACCCACCCCATCTGAGCCTAAAAACCATACAAGCAAACTGAACTGGGAAGGAGCATGAATGGCTTATAGGTATTTAGGACAATTGCTGTCAACATGCCTACCACGTTGTACGTGTTCTTTTGGCCAGCAGGGCTTACATAATGAAGAGTGGGTGACATGATGTTGCTCTGAGGCAAAAGAGCAAAATCTTGTGCTCAGGTATCTAGTCAATAAGCGGAGTGCAAGGAATTAAGGAGGGAAAGGTAATTTTATTATTACAGCTTGATAGCACAACAGTTTCTTTACTGAACCTTCAAACAAAGATTTTTTGCTGCCCCAAGAGATTTTCTAGCACCATTTCATTTCACAGACACTAACTGAAATCTGAAGAAGAAATAAACACAATAGCCACTTTCAGCAAATTCTCCCTGGCCACTCATTTTTCATGCAGGGGATGCTTGGGGCCAAACACACTGCCGGGGTCAGTGGGCACAACCCCACTGAACTCAGTAGAGCTACCTCCCTAGTCGAGAAAAAGGCCTTTGGTTTCCACAGCCCTGACATCTAAAGATGTTTATTCATTTAAATAAGATTAAATTCCGCACGTAAAAGAGAGCTCACGGTCTTAAAAGGATTTTAAAACATATACAAAGTCAGGTAATTTAGATCCATCATTTTTTGGCTTTGTAAAAATGTAACTATAAATATTTTCTAAATAAAAAAATCAATTAGCCCAGTTATAAACCACCTGAGCTTTAGTGGCTATTGGACCAAAGATTCCATCTCTCCTCCTCCTCCCCTTTACCCTGGGTAGGACGCAACTGTTGATCTATACGAATGTAGGAATGACCACACTGGATCAGAGCAGCGCCCAGTTTTCTCCAGTATCCTGTCTCTGACAGTAGCCGGTATCCGCATCAGAGGAAGGCTCAAGAAAACCTTGCCATTACAGAATAACCTGACCACATTGAAAGCTTTTTTCCTAACCCCAACTTAATTAGACACTGATTAATTATGCCCTGAAGTATGGAGGTTAATATCCCCTCCAAAATTCTTGGGGTTTTTAAAATCTGATTATAAATCTAAAAATTCCTCTTAGCCATATATATGCCCAAAGTAAATGATACAGGATGTTCATGCTTGTGTTTGGAATGCATTCAGTTTAACGTTGTTGGCCATCAACTGCACTAAATGCGTCTTTACCCTAGAAACTTCTAATGCTTTTTTTCTGCCTCTATTACACCACCTAACACAGGTAGCTCCTTTCACAGATTTTCTAGGGGCTCAGAGTGATGCACAAGTAATATATTTAGCCCAGGGGGAGCAAAGACTCCCTTCTTCCTCTCTCAAGGCTCCCAGCCAGGCACAGGATCAGTAGGCATATGCCATATACTTGATAGCTTGTTTCAATTTCTAGAGGGGAAACCGTTACGTTGACTGCCATGTTCTCCACCAGTCCTCCATTAATGATGACAGCATCTGTGCAATGGTATAAGTGCTTTGGAAGAGTATAGGACCCTTCAAATAGGATGCCTCTGGTCAGGCAGAATAGCTACAAACTACATCTCTGTCTCGAGCTAACTCACCAGTGGTGCTGCTAGATTTCAGAAGAAGCCACAATATGCCTCCATATCCAGAAGGGCAGGGCAGACCAACGTTTAATTTTTGCATGTAGGCATCCCAGTAGGTGATCTCACAGGCAACTTCCCTGACGGCTGGGCAGTTGCATGGGTTTAAACAACAGCAGGCTCTGATCCCCATTATCCTCTCCAGGGCAGCTGTCCAATCAGCCTCAGTGTTGGCATATAGGCATTTCATAGGAAATGCTTTTACAATGGAGCCCTTCCAAGCTCGCCAACACTTCCAGGCCAAGAACAATCTTTTTTTAAGTGACAAGGGGGCCGTGCAGGCGGGGGAGATTAAGTATAACCAAGGACATGAGCGCTTTGAATGAAGTATACAGAAAAACTTTGTCTAGATCAAAGTTACCAATAAGTTATTCAATGACTTGACGGAAAGCTGAGGGGACTAATATATTAATAAAGTCTTCCAGGAAAACCACTGTTGTATCAACTGTTTATTCAAACCTTTACAAACTTCATAAAAAATTAACTGAATTTGGGGCAGGGAACCAGAGCCATAGGCGAAAGTTTACAAAATACAATCCTTGAGACGCCTGAATGTCTGCCGGTTTGCCCCTTTTGATTTCAATGCTCGGCATTACTCAGTTACTAAGTGGTTAGTACTCTAAATAAAGTGCTGGTCCTCCTCCCCCCAAATACATCATTGGAGTGGGGTTCATGGGTTTTGGTTTTTAAACTCCAGTAATTATGGCATTTTACTCTTATTTTACAAATGAATCGCTCAGTTCATGTCCTTCAGTGCAATCTAGTTCAATGCATGTTTCATAACCATTGTTTCACCTCTGTGGTCTAGATCTACATGACATCTTCTCAAGGGGAAACTCCTGCCCTTTACAGATCTCCCTCCTATCCATGGATGTCACACCCAGTATGGCCAACTGGAAGTCTGCCCATGGATCAGGTGCAAGAACAGAACTCTTCCAGCAGCTGCGCACCACAGAGCCTTCCAATAGGGTTAACGTGAAACCAGGCAAACCTTCAAGCATGCAGTTCACAGGCTACCTCCGACAGAGCCTGCAAATCCCTGCTGAGTCAATCATGTTTCAGGAAATCAGGCATGAAATCATCTAATTTCATTTGTATTTCATCCTTGGGCGGTAGATTAAACCCTTAAGAACCCAAGGGGCAGAATAATCACCATGGGGAAGGTCAGCACGGTAACTGCAGAACGTTGGTATTATTCACGGTAGCATATTTGTTTGAAAATAGCAAATATGTTAACAATTAGAGAAGGGGAAAGCTGAAAGGCTGCCTTGTTAATTAAGGAACTTGCTATCAAAGGACTCATTAAAAGCTACTGAAACTGAATGGCTGTTAAAATAAATACCCATTAATCTTAACATGCAATCAAGGAGCATGCTGCCACTACCTACATCACTGCAGGGGAAGGGAAGGGGTTCCTCAGATGCACACCTAACTCTGTTAACAAGCGTAAAAACCTCTGTGTCAATCATGTAACCTGAAGGCAACACGCCATGGGTTTGAAATGCGAGGGAAGAGAGTTCCATAGGTTGTGTTAAGACTTCTACAATCATGGTGGTTCAAAACTAAGTGTTCCTGACTGGCTAGTAATTTAGCCAAGAAAAGGGCTTGTACAAAATGCTTGTTTATTTTCAAAGTAAAGACTTGGAAGATTTCTCAGAACTGAAAGGCAGCCCAGTAACAACGTGCAACAATGAAGACGGAGACAAGGACTTGAAGTGACCTCAGACTTGCCAGTTTGGTCGCTGCCCAACACCTGAATTTCATTAATTTGTAACAAAATGTTAGGGGTGGGACACGATTAAACTGGGGTTTGGTTATATATGTCTATACATTAGAGTGCCCTTACTTCCTTAAAGGGGCAAGGGAGTGTTTGTTATACCAGACAGCAGAAGGAGGGTGGATGCCAGGATACGCGGCCTGAATTTGCCAGTAAGTGAGTGCTGCGTGACTGCACCTGGGACGCAGCTGAGTCTATAGCGGGCTGGCTGCAGGGCAGCAATGCAACACCAAGTCTTGTCTGTCTAGTTTAACAGGGTCTACCACAGCACCAGTCCCTGCCTGGCAGAGAGCAGCACTGCCTAAAGTAAGTGTTCAAAACCCATGGGGTTTGTTTTCAATCTGAAATGCAAACAGAACTCTTTCCCCATGTACACATCACTCTGCCCCCATCCAGCCACCATGGCTACATCACAAGCAACATTGTGTTCTGAGCAGCACAGGAAACTCACCGGGAAATATCCTGAGCTGTTAATGGTTGATGCAGTGCTTCCTGTTTGCTAGCAGGAAAGAGCTGCTTCTGACCTGACTCTGCAATCTGCCTCTTCCCCTGCCACAACAATCACTTGTATTATTCAGGATTTTTATGAACATAGGACCAAGTATATCTAGACCATTCCTGACAGGGGTTTGTCTAGCATGTTCTTAGAAACCTCTAATGACAGGAACTCCCTAACCTCCCTAGGTAACCTCTTCCAGTGCTTAATTATCCCTATAGTTAGAAAGTTTTTCATAATATCGATCCGAAATCTTCCTTGCTGCCAACTAAGCCCATTGCATCTCATCCTACCTTTGGTGGACATAAAAAATAAAATAAAATATATGGAGATATACCTATCTCCTAGAACTGGAAGGGACCCTGAAAGGTCATTGAGTTGAGCCCCCTGCCTTCACTAGCAGGACCAAGTACTGATTTTGCCCCAGATCCCTAAGTGGCACCCTCAAGGATTGAACTCACAACCCAGGGTTTAGCAGGCCAATGCTCAAACCACTGAACTATCCCCCCCTGGGAAAACAACTGATCACCAACCTTTTTATAACACCTTTTACATATTTGAAGATTTAAGTCCCCCCTGCCCTCCTTTTCTTCTCTAGACTAAACATGTCCAGTTCTTTTAACCTTTCCTCATAGGTCACCTTTTCCCAACCTCTTACCAATTTTGTTGCTCTCCTCTATATTCTCTCCAAGTTGTCCACTTCTTTCTGAAAGTGTGGTGCCCTGAAGACAATACAGTACTCCAATTGAGACCTCAGAAGTCCTGAGTAGCGCAGGACAATTATTTCCCACGTCTTACATATGACACTCCTGTCATTCTGGGATGTATTAACATTTGCCGCTTTCTGCAACAGCATCAGACTGCTAGCTCGTATTCATTTTGTGATTCACTATAACTCTCAGATCCTTTTCGGCACCACTGCTGCCTAGCCAGTTATTTCCCATGTTGTATGTGTGTATTTGTATAAAGTCCTCTGGGAATTTTAATGATGAATTTCCTGATTTTTGCACAGCTAAATTCTAGATCTTAACACAGTGATAGTCAAACTGCAGTTCTCGAGCCACAAGTGGCTCTTTAATAGATCTCCTGTGGCTCTTTGCAGTATGTGATATTAGAACCCTGTGTGATTTAACTATTAACCAGTCTAAGTTATTAACCAATCAGGATGCTTTTACTATGTTATTAACCAATTCAGTTATCAACTTGCACTACGTTATTAACTCATTTGCTGTGAGAATAATAAAAAACACTAAATATTTCCCGTCATTCACACGACTGTGGCTCTTCTGGGTAATGTTGATCACTACCTTGGCTCCTGAACCACTGAGGAGTGAGTATCACTATCCTAACATAACATTGACGGAATATTTTGTGTTAAATTTCCATGTTTTGCTTTAAGAGTGAGTGATCACATGGTGAAGTAAAAGGCAGTTAAAAAAAAGGGGGGACCAAAAGAGAGAGAGAGGCTGGTGCATTTATGTCCCTGGGCTAGACAGTCAGATACAGATTTGAAGGTGGCAGCCACTGACTTGCAAAGTCAAATCAAACTGTGCAAATGCTGGGGCTCCAAGAATCAGAGTGAAATGCACCTGTGGAATGCTCCGCAGCAGTGTTATAGAAAGGCAGCCAGGGTGATAGAAAGGCTGCCAAAACTGCTGAATTCATTCCAATGTGATCTGTTAAAGGGATGAGTATCTGCGTCTAATTCTGATGGGGCGGAAGACAAAAGCTAACTCCTCTGATCTTTAAAGATGGCTCGGGAAAGGCCTAGCAGGTCTCATGACTAAGTTCTGGCGCTCCTAATGACAGTTTCAAATTTTCCACGTTCTGTCAAATGAATCTATCCTGGGACATTCCACCAGGTTGAAAGTTTAATTGAACAAGTTCTATAACAGCACATTGGAAGATCCATTGTTCTTCATCCTCAATTGTGAGGGGAAAGAAGGTCTAGTAAGCCAGGAGAAAGCTGGGACTGTTTTGCCAGACTGGTCCATCATAACCAGTTCTCCTTTGCCTATAAACATGAAGAGAGTTCAAGGTATCATCTGTTACTTTGCTCCTCACTGGTGCTAAAAGTTGCATGGAACAGATTGTTCTGAACATGCAGTTTTCTAATCCTTATAAACTGGTTATTGTTAAACCACATCTTTTAATTGGTCAATAGCAGCTGTGCTCAATGATGGCTAAGGGCAAGATGCTACACGACTGAATTCAATGGGAGCGTTGTCATTAATTCAATAGGTGCAGAACAAGGCCCTAAGTTCATAGAAAGTTTGAATGTTTAATTCTTCCCATGTGCAAAGTCTTCGGGGAAGAAATCTCCCCTGAAAGAAACAACCAAGTCCTTTGCTTAGGTATGCCATGGTTGTGTCAACCTTATGGCTTGTGAAAAGAAACTCCTTTGGTTCCAGGACCCCACAGAATTTCAGGACCTGATGACTAAGTCTCTTTCCCCTTCTCAGGGGTTTTGCACTAGTCTCTAAAGGCCTGTTTGAAGGCAGAATGAATGTGGATGACACATTCTGTTTTGTTTGTGGATGGGTGATATTTGCCCTTGGATTTAGCCTGCTCACCCTTTTTTTCTAGTTGGATTTCAGTGATGGCTACAACGTTCCTCCAAATGGTTTCAAACCTACTTAGAAAAATAGAACCAAGCCTGCTTCTCTGACTCAGATTTATTGGGGTCCTTTTTTGGGAGTGGAGAGGCGGAAGGGATCTTGAGCCCCCATGCTCCTCATCATCCTACGTCTAACTGGAGAGGAAGTGGCAGGGAGACCGCCTCCTGGGAAGGACGACAGCCAGGATGCCATTCCTTACCAAGTTACTTGATTACTCACCTAAGAACCTGGATAAGACTCTGGACCTTTCCCTTTAGAGACAGAGAGGGGAGCAATTTTTGGACTTAGCCCTGAAGAGTCCTTGATGGCTAAGGACAGTCTGGTTTGTTGACTCCCAAGACCTGGAAAGGACAGTAGATGCCCTGATGGAGGTACCTCCAGAGGAGTTTTAGGTAGTCTGAGAAGAAGCAAACAACAATAACAACAAAGCTGTGCATGCTCTCAGTCTCTTCTCTTGGGGAGCGGGGGTCTGCAGGCAGAGAGTAGTTGTGGCAGAGCACCCTTTATGTGTTCCTGAGAGAAGGTCTCCTGGCAGATGGAGGAAGGTTCACTTCTTGACCACAGACTTGCTTTCTTCACTCTACTGTGCCATGGTGGGGAAGCAAGGAGGCAACAGAGAGATGGAACGGTGCTCCTGTTCTGGAAATAAAGCCTCACACACTTTTATCCGTTAAAGGACAGTAGCATTGCAAAAGGGGTGATGGGGAAATTTTGCTCCTTGCTACCTCAAAACCAGCTTTAAAATTTTAAGTAACATGTAAATAACGACAACACTGAAAAGGGCTTTCTGGACAATTAGCAATTGGTATGTTAAGGCAGGAGTGCTGAATCTCTGCTCTCTTTGTGCCACTGGAGGTAGAGAACCTGGTGCAAGCCCCAAAGGGGAACGGTCGAGCCCTTGAGTCCAATAGACAAATCTGAGCTGTGTTTGGTATTTGCAGGAAGAGAGGTGCAGCCCAAAAGGCTCAGATTAGGGGAACAGGTTGGGACCAAGAAAAGCAGTTACAATCTTCACGTTAGTCTTCTCTGAACAAGGGCTTCCTGTCCCTCTTTGCTCCATCCCAATACTCCTCTACATTTCCGATAGTAGCTTGACTTTTTTTTTTTTTTAAATCACTCAATTATTCTTGAATCACTGAAGATCAAGATGCCTCCTTCAAGTTGCTTCTGCCTCCAATACCCAGGGTTAGGCTCCTATCTGGAGACCTACCCAGTATGACGTTGGCTTAAACTAAAAACTTTCTTTAGCAGAAATAACTTTCAATCATTATCAACGTAAATCATTATCAACAGGCTCAGTAAAAACCAGTGACCTACAGGCAAACAAACACCTATAAAAGTAAACTACTTGACTATGGTCTCTTTAATGCCATCTCAAAAACATTAGAGGGATGATTTTTTAAAACAAACATCAGGCATGTAAATTGTGCTCCTAGTGTGTGTGTGTGTGTCTCTCTCTCTCTCTAGATATATATCTTCCTACTGTATTTTCCATTGCATGAAAGTGGGTTTTAGCCCGCGAAAGCTTATGCTCAAATAAATTTGTTAGTCTCTAAGGTGCCACAAGTACTCCTGTTCTTTTAACTATATCTTGGGAGTTCTAAAACTAGGGACTTTAGTTTAATTGTTTCAGCAGATGAGGATGGATTTAAAATGTAAGATACGGAGCCCATTTTCTCAGGTAAGTGTTGTTCTCCTGACTATAAGACATGGGACCTGGAAGCGTTCACATCACAGCTGGCACTGACTGACACTCTTGATGCAAGTCTCAGCAGAGAAGCTAAGGACTCAGCGAGCCATGGCAACGGAACTCCCTTCTCAAGTGGTGCCTCCAGATCAGGGTTGACACACGCTGCCATGGCAGCATGAAGGAAACTCGCATGGCCTATTCTCCATGCTGTCAACTGGACTGTGGAGAAATAAGGGATTTCCATCTCATGAGCTGTCAATAACACTTTTCCACAGCACTAAATTCTTACACAAACAAAACTTAAGGAAGGAAGGTATTGTGGATAAGGCTCCGGTCTCAGACTCAGGAGACAGGAATTCTATTCCTGGCTCCACCACAGACTCACTACATAGCCTCTATGTGCATCATCTTGCTCACTCATATTACAGAGGGGACACTTACCCTGCTCCACTAAGGAGCTGAGAAACTAAATTCATTCACGTCTGTCAAGTGCTTTGAGATTTTAGGATGAAGGTGCCAGGGAATTATTGGAGAAACACAAAGGTCCAACTGTTGGGGTCTCCAGTCACCTATGACTGAAAAGCATTTCAAATTAAAAAAACTGCATTGAATGAGTCTGTTTACATACGGAAAGTCTGAGGCCATCTACAAATCTTCTCAATCCCGTTTACACTATGGAAAATATTTAGGAGAGTGAAATCTTCCACTGTTCAAGTAGACTTCCTCTTGTGCTCTAACTGGGTGAGCCTTTCCAAATGGTTTGAAATGAATCAAACCCATTCATACATTCCAAGGCCAGAAGGGACCATTGTGATCTAGTCCGACTCCTGTATCACACAGGCCAGAGAACTTACGCAAATTAATTCCTAGAGCAGATCTTTCAGAAAAACATCCAATTTTGATTTAAACATTGTCAGCGATGGAGAATCTACCACAACCCATGGTAAATTGTTCCAATGGTTAGTTACTCTCACTGTGAAAAATTTACACTTTCTTTCCAGACTGAATTTGTATTGCTTTATCATCCAATCATTGGATCAGGTTATACCTTTTTCAACTAGATTGAAGAGTCTTCTATTATCAATTTTTTGTTCCCCATGTAGGTACTTATGAACCTTAATAAAATCTTCCCTTAACCTTCTCTTTGTTAAGCTAAATAGATTGAGCTCCTGAGTTTACCACTATCAGGAAAGTTTTCTAATCCTTTAATCATTCTCGTGGTTCTTCTCTGAACCCTCTCCAATTTATCCACATCCTTCTTGAATTGTGGAAACCAGAACTGGACACAGGATTCCAGCAGTGGTCACACCAATGCCGAATACAGAGGTAAAATAATCTCTCTACTCCTACTTGGGATTCCCGTTTATGCATTCAAGGACCGCATTTGCCCTTCTGGCCACAGCGTTGCACTGGGAGCACTTGTTCAGCTGATTATCCAGCATGGCCCCCAAATCTTTTTCCGAGTCACTGCTTCCCAGGAGACAGTCCCCCATTCTGTAAGTATGATCTAAATTCTTTGTTCCTAGATGTTTACATTTGCATTTAGATAGAAACACCCCCATTGCCCAACCATCATCAGTGAGCACCATTCCAAAATAGAACCAGAAAAACAGAGGACATTTTCATGATGCTCTTTTGTTCTGTATTTGCTTTGGGAGTAGTATTCTTTCCATTTGAAAAAGGCAGATTTTCCATTAAATATGAAGCAGCTGCCATATTGGAAACAAAATTGATTAAGTGGATTTTTTCCCCTAATGTATACTCAGAGAGCTCAAACCATGTTTATTTTTTAAAAAGTAACCTTTATTACCTTAACTGGCAGACATTTTGCCCTGACAAACCAGCAGGAATATATTATAAAAAAATTGCAACAACTTTACGAAACAATCTTAAACTAAGTATTATGTGAAAGATTGACAGTACACAATAATGACGTTCTGTATCCACCCACACAGCAGCTACGTTACGTGAAGTGGCACAAGCTTCCCCATACATTACCCCTGTCAATGTGACTAGTTCAATCTCCATGTGTATTTAGACTTCTGACTATTTGCTGAGATTGTCAGAAAGTGGGCAGCATGGTTTTGTGATGAGCACACGTCTATTAGGAATGGGACTGAGACCTGACTTACGTCACTGATGGAGCCCAGACTCAAACTAGTGACTTAGAAGCAAAAAAGCACAGTATCCCCTTTCCAATCCTGTGAGCCATCAACTCCCACTTGACAGAATTTCCTTTCTGAACAGGGTTAGGAGAACTGGTTATAAAGGATCAGTGAACAATATGGCCGGCACATAACATTTAGACCAGGGGTCGGCAACCTTTCAGAAGTGGTGTGCCGAGTCTTCATTTATTCACTCTAATTTAAGGTTTCGCGTGCCAGTAATATATTTTAACCTTTTTAGAAGGTCTCTTTCTATAAGTCTATAATATATAACTAAACTATTGTTGTATGTAAAATAAATAAAGTTTCAAAATGTTTAAGAACGTCATTTAAAATTAAATTAAAATGCAGAGCCCCCTGGACTGGTGGCCAGGACCTGGGTCGTGTGAGTGCCACTGAAAATCAGCTCGCATGCTGCCTTCGGCACCCGTGCCATAGGTTGCCTACCTCTGATTTAGACTCATGTTACATTTTTATAAGAAACAAGTATGTAAATTCCAACACAGTTTAAAACATGTAAAAGTTACACTGGTAAGTGTGGAGGCGAAAATATTTGGCTTGGAATTTTGCTTGATTCACTCCACTTATTACCACTCACAAAATACAATGACAAAGGTCCTCCTAAGTTTGAGAATCAAGCTAAAACCACGTAAGCACCTTGCTTGCCCTCTATTATGTCTAATCTGGACTGTAAGGTCTCTGAATAGACTTTTGTTAAAAGCTATGCACATTTACACTGCTCCATAAATAATCATTAATCACAGTCGTTTCTATAGTGCTGACTATTACAGTATTTGATCACTCAGATTGTTGTTGAAAAGAATAAATTAAAATAGCATAAACTAATAACAACTCTTAGTGCAATTTCTGTGACAGTACTGTGAAAAGGGATTCCAGAAACACCAACGAGAAATCTATTCCATTTGAAGATCTTGCTCCTTCCTCTAAGGCAGATCGGGCTGCTCCTGTGGTTACATGTAGCAAGATAGCTAGGGCTTTTGAAGCAGATGTGGTGTTAATCAGCATTCCTTTTCACATGCACAAGGGCAGTCTTATGAGATTTAATGTGGCCAGTGCATGAAATAAGAGAGAAGCGTATAATTGCAAAGTCTATTGTTTCACTTAAATTTGAGCCTAAAGGGAAAACACTTCAACTCCCATTAAGGCTTTTGGAAGCTGTGCACTGGAAATCTGGTGCAGGAAACAAGCCTGTTTGAATCCCTTACCTCTGGAGATGGGCTTTCTATTGCTAATTTCAATGTTTCATACGCCTGGTTTTTCTATTGCAAAACTCTAAGTATATCATAGTAATTTTTAAAAACCAAGTCTGAAGTGAAGTGAACCCAAAGCCAAACATAGCCAGTGTAACTAAACAAGTGACATCTAGGTGAATATGAACATGCCAGTTTAAAGGATTTATGGCACAGGGTATTTTGGCTTCACTTACTTTTCAAAGTACTGAGAGCACACAAGAAACCATGTAATTATAAGATAACTCTTTTTACCCAGCCTCTAGTTAACCAGCACTCCCCAGGTTAACCAAAGGTCAGTCTTGTCCCTGGATAACAACATACCCCAAACATTACTGCCTTTCTTATACTCATTCTTTTAAAGGTTTTGGATTTCAAAAACCCTTTATAAGGACAGGCAAGTACCAGTAACACATGGATATCAAAGCAAAACAGGTGAGGCAGCCCAGCAGGGAACAACCATGTAAGTGATCCTGTTCCCGTTCACAATCTCAATCTCCCAGGTCTGGCTGGGCTTCAGGGGCAATATGTTCAAACTCATGGGAGGTTTGGTCCTGCACCCATTCACCCCAATGACAGTTTTCGCATCGACTGGAACAGGAGAAGAATCAAGCTGGGGGAGGGAGACACACAGAAGACTGCATGATGGTATTTCAGAAACTTTGCATTGTCTCATATTCACTAAAATGTAGCCATGTTTGTCTGTGTGTCCCAGACAAGTTACAAATAACTTCTAATTTTCATCTTTTTTTCTGTACACAAACATGCTATAGCCATGTTATGGAAACCACAGCGTAAACCTAGCTGGTACCTAGGTTAAAATATGGTTTCTCTCTGTCTATCCAGACGGGCAAGAGGAAACCTTGTTATTTGGGATGACTATTGTCCACAGCCACCTTTAAACCCGGTTTCAGGATCTTTGAAATGCTGCAACATTGCGCTATCAGATTTTATTTTAAAATAATTCATTTTAAAAATGCACTCTGCGATTAGTGATCTGCTCGATCTATTAGTTCAAACTACCTACAGAACAAAAAATTAGAGGGTTACAGGAAAAAAAAAATCGGTGGCAGTTAAAAACAAATCAACTCAAACCAGTTTAGTAAAGCCCTACCGTAGGAAGGCACTCCTTCACTCCTCACGCATTGCAGGGGACTTACAAAGATTATTTTTCACCGATTTAGCTTAATGACACTAACGCACCCCTCTCCACAGGAAGCTGGCTCCATAGCGGTCTAAGCACTGGATTACATTTAGAGAAAAAAATACGTCTGGCTTCTGAATAGTGGAAGTCCTGAAAAGCCAGAAGCTGGACTTCTTGTCCCTTAAAGCGCACTGAGGATAACCCCAGGGCTGGATCAAAACCAAGACAATAACCAGCACTGCTTCATTAAATCTCATAGGAGGGGAGAGTGCTGTCATCACAGAGGCACCCCTCTCCTGCAGAGGCAGAGTATGCAGTGGGCATAGCACTCAGAGTCCCTGCTGATGCAAAGGATGAGGGACTGGGATCAGGAATTGAGCCATCGCTTTGATGGACTCTAGTCTCAAACGGCTTTAACAAACCACTTTCTTTTCAGAAGTTGGCCTTGATTTGAAAGCTACATGCTGATTTAGGAACCCCCCAGGTGTCTGAAGGCTGAAAGCACTCGAGACATAGCTATGCTCAGTTTCCAGGAAAGGGGGTATGTGCACCCAACTGCATCATGAAATGTCAATACTACTGTCACAGCCAACAGGCAGCTTTAATAAAGAGCATGGGTTAAATGCAGAAGCTTACAGTTGGGGTAAATACTACAGCGTAATGTGTACTATCTTACACCAGAGAACCCGAGTAGAGCAGAATTGTGTCTACAGTAATGAGGTGCACTTGTTAACACGTGCCTTGGCTTGCAAAGGTTGGAACAGAAAACAACAAGGTAGCGAGGATGTATTTTGTTTGTGATCTATCCATGAAAATGTCTTAGTTTTTCTACTGAACATGTAAACAAGCATAAATGACAACAATTAGAGGCATCCATTGAACCAGAATGCGGGTCCTGGAGATCTGCTTTGCTTTCTTTGTGCTAATTGCCCTAATCCAAATAAGCATGATCGTAACATCAAGAGCCTGCACTACTCACTGAGAAAATATTCCAGAATTATAAGCAGAGGGGAAGGTTTAGTAGTCTAAAGCACCAGGTTGGGAATATCTAGACTCTGTGGAACCATAAGTTCAAAACCCAGCAGGGTCAACTCCGCCGGTCAGCTGTGTGAGGTAGACACATACTGAGAAACATGCAGATTACAGCGTATGTGGGAGAGGGTTTTTCTAATAAGATATTAAAAACAAAGGCCAAGTCTGCTAAGTGGAGATTAAAGACCCCATGGTACTTTTCGTCATAGGAATTTGCCCCAGTTTCTTTGGCTAAATGACCCCTCTCCCATTATCGAGAAGGGGGTAGCAGGCAATAAGTGCACTGCATTTCAATAGCATTATGTATATATATTGCTAAGTTTATGGAGGGGATGGTATGATGGGAGAGCCTAATTTTGGCAATTAATTGATCTTTGACTATTAGTGGGAAATATGCCCAATGGTCTGTGATGGGATGTTAGGTGGGCTGGGATCTGAGTTACTACAGAGAATTCTTTCCTGGGTGTCTGGCTGGTGAGTCTTGCCCACATGCTCAGGGTTTAGCTGATCGCCAGATTTGGGGTCGGGAAGGAATTTTCCTCCCGGGCAGATTGGCAGAGGCCCTGGGGGTTTTTCACCTTCCTCTGCAGAGTGGGGCATGGGTCACTTGCTGGAGGATTCTTTGCACCTTGAAGTCTTTACACCACAAGTTGAGGACTTTGATAGCTCAGACATAGGTCAGGAGTTTGATACCGGAGTGGGTGGGTGAGATTCTGTGGCCTGCGTCGTGCAGGAGGTCAGACTAGATGATCATAACGGTCCCTTCTGACCTTAAAGTCTATGAGTCTATGATATTATTTATGATGTACTGGAATAAAAGGCAGCATTTAAATGTAGATCTTCTTCGTTAGTTCAACAATTTGGGACGGGTTCATCTTTCGTAAGGTTGCTGCAACCCTGCCACGTGGTGCCAGTATACTGCACTGCCTCAGCGTGTCATACTGGGGATATCAGCCCAGGACAAAGCTTGGTCCTTGCTCTCTGAGCAGTGCTAGTGGGCTTTGGAGGAGGTCCTAGGCAGTACTCCATGCCTAAAAGGGCTGCTGCGGCCTTTGAAGCAGGTAAGGGATCCTGGCAGACTGGGTTTATGTGAGAGCTCGCACTAGAGTATTCTTTCTAAAAAGATGCTGTGTCAATGCTACACTTATTGACCCGAGAGCGCCTTGTATGTCAGGAAACCTGTTTCTTCACTGTGCTCCTACACGCTCTATTTATTCACTTTCTATTGATAAATGGAGGAAAATGCGTACATTCTGGCAGCAGTGAAAGGGTTAAACGTCTACTCTGAAACAGTAAGATTTAGGTTGCTTTTCTTCACCTCTCCCAGAATACAGACCTTTTCTGGTTCAAATAACCCTCTAATATCTGAACTGCGAGCAGAACATACTGAATGCAAACAACACACAGTCATACTCACCGACATTGTAGAATGGACATCTACATCTCCCTACAGAGGACAACACAGGGAATTTAAATCAAATGCATAAGAGAGCAAAGTAACAGTGTGAATGGTAGTCAGGTGGGAGCAGTTCAGGAGTACGGTGATCATCTCCTACAACAAAGCTTACTCTTTAAACAAGACTCTCACTAAAGCTGTCACTTCAAGAACTTGACAGCATATTAAAGAACTGCGCACACATTTAAACTGACACCCTTATCTCAGTATCTCACTATGATCTCAGTATTAAGCTACAATATAATGAAGTTTTTAGTGCTCATATTCTGTTTTCATGCCAGATATTTTCCACCAGGACAACATAAGATGAGCATCTTCCTTGACCAAAGCAGTCAAGGCTATGCTTACAATAAAACTCAGATTTCTCCTGTATTTACTTCCATGCACTGTTTTCCTTCTTTCAATATGTGATGGAGGAAATGTTTCATCTACTAAAGCAACATAGGAAACCATTTTCTTTACAAGAAAAATCTACCTCTCTTTTAAAGTTCTCTCTACAAAACATGTGAACTGCCAGGATGACTGCGTTTATTTGCAACTGCAAAGAGATGTCGATACAGCTAATGGGGCACTGGACAAAGCATCCCATGCAAAGAATTCATAGAGTTTACACAGTTACAGCTGAAATCTGTGTTCACCATCTGGCAAAAATAAACGCACAGGAAAAGACTCCCTGTGCAAAGAGTTCATGCTGAATTGCTTGAGACTGGAGAGGTTACAGTTGTAGGATTGCTGAAAGATTACTTCCCTTTCCCAGGTCACTGTCACCTCTTGGCCTCAGCCGATTACCTTCCAAAGGAGGTTATCAAGATACAAGACTAACAGAGGATTAAAGGAAATTTAAAATAAAAACAAAACACACCCCTTTCCCCAACTCCCCTCCCCGCCCCCTAGCAAAAAAACATCCTTGCTTTGTTAACCTGACAGCTCATTGTAGGTGTTGACACAACCCTCCATCTTTGAAAGGCTTAAAGTCAACAAATCAGTGTGTTTGGAGTAGCCTTGTCAATGCGATTTACATTAGCTTGTCTAACAAGAAATAAAAACAACCATCAGCCATCTTGGACAAAAGGCTTTTTCATTCATTCTCTTTAAAGCGTTTTGCACAAAATATGAATCTATTTAAACTGTGGCCCTGTGCTCTCTAAAGAGCAGGGAAGCCACCTTTTTCTTTTAGCAAAGCATTTTATTTAAACTTTTACAGAAGGCGAGTACACTACCTTACCAACAGTGAGGCAGGCAGCATATGGTAAGTTACTTGCACTTGGTAATTCAGAAAGGAAAGGGCCTCAGGGCCAAACGTTCGCTGTGCTTTTATTTCCAATAACGTATTATTTGTTTTGAGCTGTTTAGTGCACTTAGCAGACCATTTTTAAATTGTGGCTCTAAACCACCATGAAAGTTCTGTGCTGTGGTGTTATGTGCCAGAGTCTCGATGGCTTAACCATGAACTCTTCACCCTGCAACATGTGCTAGAGACATGCTGGTGGGTCCTGGCTCCAATTTGCAGCCCTGCATTTGCCATCTTCCCAAACTAGCAGAAAGTTAGGAAGAAATGCAAATATGTCCTTCCCTACACAGCCCTGTCTGTCCTAGCCATCAATACACTAATCAATGCTATAAAAATTCATATCTAAAGCCAAAATGCTGTCAAAGGATGAGAGCAAAAAACCTAACAGAATCCAGGGAATTCAGAATTTAAGGAAATTGCCATTTTCCTTAGAAATACCTGCTGCTCTCACCCAATCTTGAGAGATGATGACTCAGTAGAAACTACAATAGACACTTCCCTCCCATCATCCCCTATGAAGTCCAAGCTGACACTGTAGAGTTGAAACTGGAAAATACAACTCCCATTTGATTGTATGAGAACAAAGGAGACTTTCAAAGTTCTTTTTAAATTCTACTAACTTGTAATATTTTGGGTCAATATTAAAATTTTACCTTACAACTATCGTGAAAGTTTAGGGTCTCTTGTGGATTCAAATCGGAATTGCATGACCAAAGCCCAGCTCTCAGACCAAAATTTACCCTGCGTACTGTTCAGTTACCACTTTAATTTTTTCAGCAAACTTGGGGCACCCAGGTTCTGCAAGTAAATCTGATCTGCTGGATACTTAGAGCCCTGACTCTGCAGGGACTTCTATACACAGGAACAGTCCTATTTAAGACAACGGAACTACTCACATGCATGAAGTTAAGCAAGTAAATAGGTCTTTGCAGGACCAGGGCTTTGTCTCAAGGTTATACTTCAGGTCTGGTCCTTTTTGTGTAGCCTTGGCAAAATTCTGCATGCCCAGGGTGAGTTTCTTTGATCAGCAAGCAAAACATTACACACTTTTATTTAGGATCATCATGATGAAAGGCAGGCAAGTTGCTTTTGAGTGTGGGCTGGTAAATTTTCATGACAATTTTCAAGGCTACTTTAATGCTTACCATTTAACCTGTCTCTTGCTATTAGTCATTTCCAGAGACTTATGTGGATTTTTCTTCTAGTGAATTTGAAAAGTTAAAAAAATCGGTGGAGAATATTGGTGATATTTTTAATTGTGTGAATTCAGTAACTGTGAAAGGTGCCTGATCAACAACTCTGGGAAACAAAGTAACCACAGAACAGGAGCAAGATGGCCAGGGAAAGGGGGCTCTTCTCTCAACATGTCTCAACCCTGTTTTGCAGGGCCATTTCTAGCAGTAAGAGGATAGTTCACTCTCCATGGACCACTCAATCTTTTACCTCTTATTAAACAGCTAAAAGTGTGCAGTCATGGTGGTAATTTGGGGGGAAGGGGGGAAATCGAGACTGCAAACTCTCTTCACACAATGCACCAACGCTCATCCCATGCAGGGCCGGCTCCAGGCACCAGCGCAGTAAGCAGGTGCTTCGGGCGGCCAATGGAAAGGGGTGGCATGTTTGGCTCTTCGGCGGCAATTCGGCAGCGGGTCCCTCAGTCCCTCTCAGAGGGAAGGACCTACTGCCGAATTGCCACCGAAGAATGAAGCGACAGTGGTACAGCTGCCACCAAAGCGCCGCCGATCGCGGCTTTTTTGTTTGTTTTTTTACGCCGCTTGGGGCAGCAAAAACGCTGGAGCCGGCCTTGATCCCATGGTAGTAATACTCGGTCATTAATGACTTGGTCTGGATTCAAACCAACAAGCTAGAGGTGAAAGGCTCTATTATTCCTTTAGCAATACTCTCATATATACCTATAATTCATCTTTTTTACTTAGTTGTTTTCTCTTTCATCCATATTCTTCTACAAAGTACATACTGCTTTTGTATTGCTTCTATGTACTGCTTTTATATTGTTAGACTTGGGATTTCTTTTGTGCATAAGGGTTGACGTTTTATTTGAAAACAATAAAAAATACACTTAGAAACAAAGCAAAATTATGGGATCAACCAGGAAAACCCAACAAGAATGGGAGAGAAAAGAGAGACTTAAGTGTATTTAAGGATTTAAAAAAAAACAAACAAACCAGGATGTATACAATGTCACATTTTCCCCTGACTTTAACATAGGCTACAAGTCACAGAGGAACCCTCGAACAACTTAGAATGAGGGCACATTCACACTGTTCTTGTAAAGAACATAGCTCTGAAATATTAAAAATTCCACACCCACCTCCCCCTACAAACTATTTAAGCTAGATGTGCAGCATTACAAATCACACTTTTAGATCTGATTAACTATCTCCCATACTTCCATAGGCGGTTGTGAGGATTCGTTTTTGTATGATGCTTTGAGGATAAGGTGCTACATATGTGCTGGCTCAATGTTGTTAACTCGTTACCTGGCATCCTTACTATTAGGAAAGGCAGAGTGACTTTTTAAGCAGTTGGGTAGTTTTACATATCTTAGCTTGATAGAGAGGTTGCTTCTACCCTCCTCAATCTTTTTTTGGAGTAAGCAGATGCCCTCCCTAGTCCCAAAACAATTTTGATTAATTTGAAAAGGAAACAATGTTTTAAGGAAGATAAATCACTCCAGGTCCATCTCATAAATCACTATGGGCATGTCTTTCCTTCTTCACAGCCCCACGTTAGCCATGCTTAATGCTTCGGTGAAAAGATACCCTGTCAATCAGGTCTACAGCAAGACAACACAGAAGCTGAGGATGAACAAAGAGGGAGTTTCTCTCCTTACTGGAGGAGGCGTGTGTGAAAGGGTTGAAGGGGAAGGGGTATGTTGCAATGATTTTGTGGGCACTTAAGTATTTAATTTCCCGAATAAATATTCATTTGGATTCCTACAAAAACATGCCTCTTCTTTCATCCCAGGTGCTCATGCATTAAAAACACCAATAAAGCATCCAGGATAAACTGAGAAAGTATGAATTCTTCTTACTTTTTACTGTACCATCTCTACCTAGCAAAAACTTACTACTAAATTACTCCGCAAGTTCAAGCAGTAGAGGTGTGTGCTATGGGGCTGAAGGTCCAGATTTAAAACCTGATGACAACCCATGGTAGAGGTCACTGTAGTTATATCCAGATCCCTAGTAAGACAACATCTAGTAGTTAAAGAAACCAATCTTTGGAGGCAGCAATCCCCAAATTCTAAGCCTGGTTCTGACACAAGTTCCTGTCTGGCCACTGACATGTCACTTCCCTAGCTGCGCTGCAATATGGGATGGAGTCATTTTGAAAACATAGGTGACCCAAAAGGAAGAGATGGGTGAAAACGCTCCAATCTCTCTCCACCACAGCCCAATCTCTCCTGCAAAAGTTAGTTGCGATGCTTAACATTCCCCCTTCTCACCTCATTCACAGTGGTGTCTTCAAATCTGATTAACTGGAACAAATCCTTCTCACCATGCCTCTGGCTGTTTCTCCATCCCTAGGAATCAGAACTAATTCCTTTCCAGCTGTCAAATCTTCTAGACACCACAACAAGGACCCTTATGGGATCCAAGATGCCGTAGGCGGAGGATTTCAAAAAGGTACCACTAAGGCTTTGGCTTTAATATTGGCTAAATGACACTGACGAGTGGTCTAAAACCTTTGTAGTAGATCAGTCAGAGAGATGAACAAGCAGGATGAAGCTAAGACAGACAGAACTACAAATGCTTAAGAGTCAGTCTTTTTAGTCTATATCACAGCTGATGAAATTTAACAAATTATGCGCCCAAATGCCACTGAGTTGGGCAGCTACCAGAGTGAATGATAAGTAGTAAAATGAAAGAGTGAAAAGATGTAACCACATGTAATAGAAATACATTTTTCCATGGTTTTGACATTTCAAAGTTCTACTGATTGAAAATATTAACAGGGACAAATCCATAGGACCCAAAATAAATTTTAACAAGAAAGGAGTTCTTTGTGGATAAGTGAAAATGCCTGATTATTAAGTTTACTTTACTATATAGGATATTATACTCTAGCAGGTCAATAACAGAATTCAATGGATAACGGGATGATTTCTCTAGAAATAAGTAAATGCAGGTGTATTGTAAACCGAGAAAAAGCTACTCTCTTCTATTTGATGCAGAGCTATATTTTGAACTGGTGACATTATGAGCACATTGTTACAAAATATGCAACTGAAAAACTCAAAGGCAAAATATATTCTCAAACGTGGTACCTTTTCTAAAATAGTCACTTAACACTGATTAAAATAAAACTATACCCCAGTTATTTAAAATCGAATTTAAATGGAGTACCTCGTTAATTATATCCCTTACCGTATTTTTTAAATCAACAGCTCTGTATGTTTCTCTAAGGCTTTAAGAAGCGGTTTTGGGAGCTCCCTGAGGGAGCCTGACTTCTGATAACACTTGAAATGCCTTATTTGAAAAATCAGTTCTGTTCATGACAACAGCACAATGCATCATTTCCACTACACTGCAGAGGTAAAGTTCTACAATGGCATCAGAACCCCCAGGCACTCCCAGTTTTCAAAGAAAGAGACCACTGTCACTTACAGGTAGGTGTGTGAACACAGCAAAGGTGCTGCGCAGGAAAGCAATGAGATCTACCAGGTAATCGCTGGCTTTGCTGCCCGGTTCAGCGGCCATCCAGTCGTAATCTGCCAGCTGCAAAAACTGGTCTATCTTCTGGTTCAGATTAGTGTAAATCTCTTCCTCTGCAGCATGGCGGGCATCCTGGGAAACAAGAGAAGACTCCTTAAAATGGGATGGGAATGAAATTGGCCCACCTAGTGTACAGAGCATGCAGTGCTGTGCACCGGTTCAACTCACTCTACATTAGTAAGGTAACAAGATGTGGTGTCACATTCATGGTTTGTTCTTCATTGGCTTCCCTTTTTTGTCCTACATGCTGTGTAGATCTTCCTTTTTTCTACCAGTCTAGCTGATAATGTTTTTGCATTCTCCCATTAGTGGCTCTGTTCCCTTTTCTAACTGGGTAACAATGCTATTTACTTGCAAGTCAAAGCAGGAATGTGGGCTTGATTTCAGCCTCTGAAGTGCACAGAAAAATAGTAATTTCTGAATACACCACATAGTCCTTCCAGTTATTACCTGCATCTAGCAAGAGGTTTCTATCCACAAGGAAATATTATTCTTGGACAGTCATGTAGAGAAATGCATTAGCAGAACTTATGCTCAGTAGTTATACCTAGGATATTTATACTGAATGTTGGTCTGGATGAGAACTGGTTCAAAGTTCAGCTCTGGAACAGGCTTCCAAGAGAGGTTATGGAATCCCCATCATTGGAGGTTTTTAAGAACAGGTTGGACAAACACCTGTCAGGGACGGTTGAAGTTTATTTGGTCCTGCCTCAGCGGAGGGGGCTGGACTCAATGACTTCCCAGGGTCCCTTTCAGCCTGACATTTCTATGATGGCTACAGTCTTCTTATAGCCTAAAAATTACAAGTGTGTAAACTTATGGCCAAGAGAGCTGTCAAGCAAACAACTGCTCTCAAGCATAAATGCAGAAAGCTGGGATCTAAGAGAATGTTGGCTTGAAATTCGGTGGACATGGTCAAATGAGCTCAGCTGCGTCCATGGCTGACATACTGTAGGAAAGCCAAACCCAGCAGTGTTCTCCAGACTGCCGCTGCTTTCCAGTATGAATGAAAAAACGGCAATGATGTTTTTCCAGCATCCTGTCTTCCCTGTACTACTACCCTATTGATATTAGTTCACCGTTTCACAGAGAAAGCCCGGGCCTGGGTGCTTTGCTCTTTGGGAAAAGTCACTTATCTGTAATTTGTGTTCTCAAAAGTTAACCCATCCATGTATTTTTGGTGAGGTAGTATACTTCCTACCATTTGCTTGTCTGAGGGACTGTTCGCTAGGGGCTGATAAAATGCCTTAATAGTGGCAAACACTTGATGATGATTTAGTTTGGCAGCTTTAGAATGTTACGGCAAAAAGGAATTTGTGTAGGTCACATGCACTGGGTGCACAAAGTGAGGAAAAACTCCAGCCTACCTTTTGGAACGTTATATAGGTGACTAATCTGGAAGTGACTCATTTGTTATTGTTTTCCTTGCTGCTTTGTTACTGTAGGGTTGATGATAAATACTAAATTGCTGACGACGGGCTTTTTTGTTTTTAAAGAAAGCAGTATTCAAATAATTTGAAAAACAACACATATTGAAAGGATTGCACAGATTTTATAAAATTATTAAAAAGATTAGTGTGGATGTTTCCAAACACATTTCACAGCACAAGATTATTTGTGGAGCATGCACAACTCACAAATGGTGTATCTACAGTCAGACATAATCCACAAAACACCCCAGGTTACTATGATTTTCTCACCTTGAAGGTGGTAGTGCCATAGAGTTTGGTAGTATGGACAGTCTCCGGGAGTACGTTGGTGATATTGGTTATGAATTCTTCTAGGAACTTGCAGGATTTCTCCAAATGGGTCGTATTTATAATAATCTGCACAAGCTGGGAAGGCAAGGAGATGTGTCAGGTGTGGCTTGTGTTTTTAAAGTAAGGGGTATGTCGGATTAATGGATGCCATAAACAGGGTGACCTATAGTCATGCTGACACTGCACAAACATACTGTACCCCGCTAAAGGCTAAAAAAATATTGTCCTGTTTTAACATATGAAATTTAAATAAAAGCTCACACTTGAGAAAGTAATTTAGCATGACTTTTGCTATTACCACGAAAGACTAATGAATTTTATAAACTCATTGTTCATTTTAGTACCGTTCAAATACTATTAAAATACAAAGGGTTACAGAAGATAACATATTTCTGGTCTGACATGGGATCTGTTAATAAACCCTAAATACCCTGTATTCTTGAGCGATAGCTCACAAAAATCACACAGTGGCATTTAGACATGAAGCCAGAGATGGTTTGGTGATAACTATGAACTGATAAAATGCCTTAGCAAAAGACCAAGCATTGCAAGTTTAGGGCAAAATGACCTTGCTTTTGCCTCTGATTCATTCACAGATAATTATTTAACTTCGCAAATAACTTATTTAGTTCCTTATTCACATTCACTTCTCAGGCAGGAGCCCAGTCTTCTTGCAAATTGCCTCCCATATTTCAGATGCGATATAAGCAATAATGGAAAGGTTCCAAGAACTTGCCATTTAACCCTGATGTCACATTAAAATATCTTCTGGGACATTTGTGCCATTTTGCTGGAATATTAGAATTCCAAAGTGACACATTCGAGACAAAAGGAAGTGGACTTATGACACCAGGAGAGAGAGTGCGCGCTTTACTAAATTTAGAACATTGACCTATAAGTATTCAAGATCATTTGCTTTCAAACGCCAATGATTCAGAAATAGGCAAAGTCATATCTGACAGGGTGCTACTCCCTCTCTCCCTTTGCCCACTTCTTAATTAAATACTTCTTAATTAGGTTATAATAATTGATTTTTACAATTCAAATCACACAAACCTTCACACCAAGTTTCAGTAATACCAACTAGGCTGAACAGATGTGCAAAAATGAGCAATTTCAATTCCTCTTGTTTATTACCCAGGCTTCAAGCATTGGTGTATAGGCAAGTAAATAACTTCTCATCACGTCCCTTGATGACTTAACTAATTTTAGTCTCATTAACTTGATTTTATTCCAAGTGAGTTCCAGTTTGTTCCCCCTTTTTATCTTCCCATTTTGTTGTTACTTTAACACCCTCTTGATTAGTCTAGCCAGTCTGCGCCCTAGAAGATCGATTCCCCTTTTACGGAGATGGAAGAGGGCATCCAAACTGTATAACTCATTCTCCCCATAGAAAAGTGGACCAATGTTCCACAAAATCAGACCCCTCTAATTTTACACCTCTTACCTAGCCAGCAGTTCACATCCAGGATCTTCTGCCTTGTGTCTTCCTTTGTTTATGGGACAGGAAGTATCTCAGAGAAGAGCTCTTGGACAGTCTTCTCCTTCCGCATCCTTCTGAGTTCTTGGAAGTCATCTACTATCTGTGAGGTATCCTGCCATGTAGTGTCATTAGTGCCAATATTCACCATCGCCAGTGAATATTAGTGCCCATCGTCTTCAGAAGCTTACCCAATTTTAGTCACATCTCACATCTTGGCTCCTGGAAGACCGCACACCATCCCATTGTCCATCTGGGTCTTACAGAAAACATTCTATTCTTTCATAGTACAGAATCCCAAACAAGGATTGTCTGTCCTCACTGGACGGTTGGAGATCTCTTTGTGGGCAAGTTTGATTGTCCTGTGGGTTGGGCTGAGCAGCCATCCTCACGTACATCCCGTCTGCTTTCCATTCCATTCAGCCAGCTGGATCTTCAGAGATATTTTCTGCAGATTCCACACGGAGGCCCTTCTAATGATTGGATTCTTCTAGCTATGCAGAATTCCTCATAGTCCTCTTCCCTCTGGTAATCACAATCTGCCCATCCTCATCTGCTTCCAGACATGCAGAATGCTCCCTGTCTCTCTTGCCTCGAGTGCTTATGAAGTGGCAAGCTTACGCTCTAGTTTCCACACACACTGGTTCCTTGATAGTCAATTCCTTTCTTCCTTGAATCTGTAGTGGTGAGGCTTTTCAAATCTGATTGTCCAAATTAAACAAATGAGAGCTCTTTTCTCCCCCTCTTGTAATCCCTTGTGTCCCTGATATGCATTTGCTTAATCCCGCTCTTTACTGATAATGGCTGCCCCATGGCCCTTTGTCTCTTGGTGGGAGATCAAAGCACACATGGTTTTAATTGGTGATGCACAAATCAACAAGAAGGGGGGGGGGTGAGGTTCATTGTCTCCAATGCAGTCTGGTTAGTATTTATATGGTATATCAAAGTGATGAGACATCTCAATTTACCAGGCTCAGTCCCACAGGCCTCCACCACGTTCCTACAAAACCCACTTCTATAAATTGACCTGCTACTTACCTTACATTAACTGTGGTCCTTTGAGATATTTTGTCGGTGTGGATCCCTCTTATGGTGCACATGCACTTCAGGCATGCAAGATCGGAATCTTTTGACTAGCACTGTCCACTGGGGCTGTGATTGTGTCCTGCATGTCCTCGTGCCCCCTCACCCAAGGGCATGTAAGTAGAGTGGCCCTGACCATCTCTCAGATTCATTGCTAATTCAAAATCCCAGAGAGCTGGATAATGAAGACGATGGGATGGAGAGTGGCTGTGGAATCCACCTGGGTGAAACACCTTGGAGACCTACAGTTACCATTATGTAAATGACCTTTCTTTTTTGAGTCTTTTTTGTCCATGTGGATCCTACTTACGACAATTAGTTAGCTGTTCCTAGATTAACAGGACACAGGTCTGAGAAGACTTACTGCAGCTAACTAAATAAGGACTGCAGAACTGCTCTCCTGACTTTAGTATCTGAACTAGTTGCTAAATCCAGGGCATAATGCTTGGTAAAGGTGTGGACTAAGTTGTATGTGAGCCCTGCAGCACTCTGATACGGAACATTTATTCGGCACATAGAGGAGATTGTATGGCCTCTAGCTGAATGGGTCCTGATGCTGCCTGAGGAGAGGGGCATATCTGTTAGTTGGTAACGAATTGTGATGCACCGAGTGATCCACTTGGATAATATCTGGGAAGAGGTGGCCTGACCTTTCACAGCCTTCTTCAATGCCACAAATAAATGGGATAATTTCCTGAATGGCTTGGTCCTGTCTAACTGATAAAGAAGGGCTCTGGAAACATCTGAAGATGGAGCTTGATTTTTCGCAGGTGTGAATGTGGTTTGGGGAAAGAAAACAGCGAAGCTGGTGGTTTGCTTTAAATGAAAATCAGACACCACTTTGGTAAGAAAGTTCTGATGATGACTCTGCACACCTTATCTCTATGGAAAAGAGTGGAAGGGGTATCTGCTACTGAGGCTTCCTCTGCAGCATGGGGCACAGTTCATTTGAAGGTTTAAACTAGGGTAAATGGTGAAATCTCTGTAAATTGAAGTCTTTAAACCATGATCTGAAGGCTTCAGTAACTCAGCCAGAGGTTCTGGGACTATTACAGGAGTGGGTGGTGAGGCTCTGTGGGCTGCAACGTGCAGGAGGTCAGACTAGATGATCATGATGGTCCCTTCTGGCCTGAAAGTCTATAAGATGTTTAAATCTCGCTACCTCTTCTGGCTGAGGGGACAGCCATCATGAAAATGGTTTTGAGAATGAAATGCTGTAGAGAGTACTTGGATAAGAGTTCACTGGGGAGTTCCATGAGGCCCATAAGAACTACATTAAGCCACGAAAGCTTATGCTCTAATAAATTTGTTAGTCTCTAAGGTGCCACAAGTCCTCCTGTTCTTCTTTTTATTAAAGTCCCAGGCAGAAGTGGACTCTCAAACCAGCGGAATTGTATCTGTGTGGACCCTGACAGAATTAATGGTGAGGCCTAATAGCTTAAAAAGACGTAGTCCAAAATCCTGGGAATAGGATTTAAAAGGATGAGACCATGTCGTGAAGCCCAGATGGAAAAACCTTTCCACTTTGAACTGTAGACTGATCTTGTCTCAAGAGGGCTTCCTGCTCTACATTAGAATTTTCTTGGACCTCTACAGAGCAATCGCTGTCTGTAGTGCTCAGTCACCAAACCTCCAACCCATTGGATGTAAAGATGTTGGGTTTGGATGAATAATTTGTCCTTGATTCTCAGAGTGTACATCTAGGACATCGGTGAGAGATCTCAATAGCTATGTGGACAGATGCAGTAGGTCTGTGAACCAATACTATCTGGACCAACAAGGGGCTCTGAGTACTACTGTGGCCAGGTCCTACCTGATTTTCCTTATGATCCTGGGTATCAAGGAAACGGGAGCAAAGGCACAGAGAAGGTTGTGACTAAGGGGTTCGGAAGGCATCCTGGAAGGAGCCTGCGCTGGGGTCTGCTCTGGAACAGAATAGTGGACATTTGTTCTTGGTGGTGGCGAACAGATAAATTCTGGGAGGACCCCATCTGTGGAATACAGGTTTGAGCATGGAGTCTTTCAGTGACTGAGCCCTCATGAACGGTTGAGATGAATGGCTGAGTACTGCCTGCTGTGGTAATGCGCCAAATTGTTGTTTGCTCCCAGTAGGTGAAGAGCCATGGACGTGTTCCCATGAAGATGGCTTGATTGGTTGACAGAGGGAATTGAAAGGGCACCCCCCTTGCCTGTTAATATAAAACATTGTGGAGGGGTTGTCTGTCAGGATCTGCACCACTATGGTTCCTTTCAGAAGCAGTAGAAAAAGTCCACAAGCTAGTTCAAATCACCCAGAATTCCAAACGGGGACCCTGAGCCATTCATCTCAACCATATGTGGGGGGTGGGGGACTCTTTCCAGAACCATCTGCTTTGAATCTAGGTGTTTTAGCCGGGTCCCCCAATCTGCTATAGAGACATCTGTAATCAGGGTCACTGTGGGAGGAGTGCAGAATATTTCTTTGCAGACAATCTTGGGGCCTTGTCCAACAGTCCAGAAAAGCTAGTACAGTAGTCCGTGCCACGAGATAAGTGTGCTTATGACGTTTGCTTGATTGGAAAACAGACCTCAAGCAGCTCCTGAGAAGGCAGAGGCAAAGTCTGGCAAAAGTACAGGATGCCACGTGACCTAATAGTTTGATGTTTGCACTGTAGGTCTCTGTGTAAGCTCGAAAGCGTCTCTCTTTCACCAACACAAGTTGGCCCAATAAAAGATATTACCTCATTCACCTTGTCTCTCAGAGATTCTTGCTGCTGTTGTAGGGTTTCCCCCGAGGCTGGTTATTAGGGATGTGATGATCTGAAACCTGTCTAGACGGAGATATGCCTCCAGCTTGGAATCAAGAAGAGCCCCTATACATTCTATGGACAGAAGTGAGGGATGACCCAAATAGCCCGAGAGAACCTGCTTTAATACGGAAATATAACCCCTTCTGACTGCACACCTCTAGTTGTCACCTACCACCCCTCGCTGGAACCCATATGGGGTATCATTAAACAATTACAACCCACTCTCGATAGGGACCACATCCTGAAAGAAATCTTTCCTGGATCTCTTCTTCTGGCCTTCAAACAATCCACCAACTTCTCCAAGTTCACCATCAGAAGCAAGCTCCCCACAGACCAGGATACGCCAACTCAAAGCAGCACCAGACACTGCCAGAACAGATGCAAAACCTGCAGATATATCACCACTGCTTCAATGATCAACACCCCCCCACAACTCACCTTTCAAGATCCATGGATTCTACACATTCCTATCACAACACACGGTGTACCTCAGCCAGTGCACAACCTGTGGTTGAACACTTTTCACAAAGCAAACACTATATCTGACCTCATCAGTCCTCATCCTTCAAGGAAACCTGTCTGGAAGATGATGCAGTGGTGGGTATTAATAGGAGAGGAGGGGGCTGTCTTATGGAAGGAACTAGAGATTTACTCTTAGAAGCTGCACTTCAGCTAAGTGCCTAAGTCACTTTTGAAAATGGGACTTGGCTCCTAAGTGACCTGGGAGGTTTTGGAAATTTTACTCAATCTGTGTGTCCCTCAGACACATTTTGAGAAACAGCGTAAAGCCTCTGAGATCCCCAGATGAAAAATGCAATGCACTATCATTTTATAAACACCGGCCAATATTTGTCCTACATAAGAATGAGCGTCAGGGTGAAGAACAGAGAAATAGTTTTGAGACAGAGCTAATGTCTTTTCCTCCTTTATCCGGACTAGAATGGGGTGGGGGGAGTTACCCATTTAGACCATAGTAGAAAAAAGGGGAAATTTGCTACCCAAACTGTATGTTGATAAGTGGTATGGAGCAGGAGGGTGACGCCAGCCTTAATATGAAAAAAGTGCCAAAGCAAAACACCGTAGGCAGGCAGCTCCTGCCAAATTAGACCTTTATTTTAAATTGGAGTCATTAAGTCTGAACTGTCGTGACCTGTAGGCATTTCCTGTGGAATCCCACTTCAGCTTCCAGAGAAGCAATGCCAATGCAGCTGAACAAACCCTCCACCACAGCACTCTCTCAACCCCATTATTTTCTTCTGCTGGCATCACCTTTCCTATGCCTCAGAGTGGAACACACACCATATGTCAAGCTCGTCTCTAAGCAGGGGGTAAGCAGCCTGGAGGGCCTCCCGTGGTAAGTTAACCAGTCAGCTATTAAGCGCTGTTCACAAAGTCACATGAATCAAATTGCTATTGTTTAAAAATATACTCGCAACAGAGGACGATTTTTTCCGCTGCATAGGGTAGGGCATAGCTCTACATTCCTCATTCCCAAGGACACCCTGGGGGGTAGGAGAGGAGGAAAATGCCCCCAAAGATCAGAGACGCTCTCCTGTGCTGGAGGGCAACAAGGCAAGGGTGAATCCCAGTTGTAAAACTGAGCGCACATATAGGGATAAACCAGTTCTGATGTGATGAAATTCTCCTAGATGCACCCCCATCTTGGATGTATAATTGTTCCCAAAACACAAGAAAGGTTTTCACAGCAAAGTCAGCCGTGGATTTCTTAGAGTAAATGAGTGATAGTCAGGTCTCACATCACAATTCACATACAGTTACATCAATTAAATACAGCTCTATTTTATTTAATAGTCCTTGGATAGTAGAACCTGGAGGCCGCACTAGGATTCATTAGCCTAAGCACAGTCCAAAGACTTGTACATGTCTCAATTAGTTTATCATCTACTCACATTAAACTGATTTAATATTGGAGTTGACGCACATTTATAGAAAAGTCAGACACTAATCACGTGTACACGAGCATAAAATCGCTGGCTCACAAACATTTTGTAACTGCCATAAACCTCAGCTTTCCTCCAGTTTGGGAAGTTATTTCTAAATATCTGGAAAGAAACGCGCTCTAGGGGGAAAGAGACCGCCTTTTATACCCCATGTTTGTCTGGCATTTAGCGCAATGCTGCCCAATTCACTCACTGGAGTTCTGACTTGCGGCTGTAATACAAATAATAGTCATTTGTTTTACCTTATTTACATTTTTCATTCCCGTAACAAGGAATGTAATAGCCAGCATATAAATGTGTTCTAGAATTATAAATATTCAAGGAATACAGGCCATAAAATGATAGACAATGACAACTGAGAAAGCAGCAGAGAAATTCCTCTCTGACCATAAAGCACTTACTAATTATTACAGCAATGCTAAGCAGCTCCCCATTGTTCTTAGCGAACCTAACGTTACGATAATGGTCCCATTGCTGTGTTTTAAAGACGTGTCCTAGAAAGCTGAAATGGAACCACAAACATTAGCTGACGGGACGCAGTCTCCTGCCATGACGAGTTTTTCTCGGGGAACTGAACTCCTTACCTCTGTCAGCCCTGTGTTTCTCCTCTTAATAACAGTCTGCAAACAATTGCTCAGCATTCGAGTCAGCAGCAAGTTGGTTGATTTTCGAATCATGTCGTCAACCTCCGTGGAGCTGAAAAACAAAAAGTTCAAAAATTAATTTGCACAATGCTTTGAAGCAGGGGGAAAATCCAAGGCCCCCAGCGCCACAGCATCTGAGCACCTCACAATCTTTACCCTCACAACACCCCCTGTGAGGTAGAGAAGTGCTGTTATCACCACTGTACAGGTGAGGCAGACACAGATTAAGAGACTTGTCTAATGTCACATCGGGAGTCTGTGGAAGAGCAAGGAATTTAATTCAAGTCTCCTGAATCCCAGGCTAGCACCCTCTTGCTTGGACCGACCACCCTCGCACTTCAGCACCTAATTGGCAAGGGTGCGGATTACCCCCAGTGGGTATTTAGCACTCCTTGGAACCCATGCCCACCTCTTCAATAGTGCCGTGTGTGTGTGTGTGTATATATTTATACTACAGGTATTATGTTTTGTGAAGTATCAGAGGGGCAGCCGTGTTAGTCTGAATCTGTAAAAAGCAACAGAGGGTCCTGTGGCACCTTTAAGACTAACAGAAGTATTGGGAGCATAAGCTTTCGTGGGTAAGAACCTCACTTCTTCAGACTTGCATCTGAAGAAGTGAGGTTCTTACCCACGAAAGCTTATGTTTTGTGAAGCTTCTTAATATCTGGATAAGTATTAATATAAATAAAAACAGATTTTTTTCCCCCCAATGCTTTCTACTGTCCTTGTTTTTCATGCAATCATGTCATACAAGTAACATGCCAGCACTGTGCATTTCCACAGGTGGTTAGGAGAATCTCCCTAGAACTGGTTCTCCTCCTGTTGGGATCAATGCTTCCTTTCCACGCCCAAGTAAAGCAAGGTAGAGTAAACCTCCTGAGAAAGCTGCAGGTGAAAGGGAGACTGTGGCGATGCAGAAATGCTTCCCCCTGCCCAAGACTGCGATCTGAGGAGAAGCGGTGGAGAGTTAACATTGCTGGAGGCAATATTACCTATCCTTTGTGTACTCTGCAGAGCCAGGGAGCACAGCAGGTGACAGCAATTGACAGAACGGCGGCTGATTGTGCCATGGTGGGAAAAGGAGGAGTCCAGGAGAGTGGGGAGCTAGAGTCCCTCCACCCAGCTACCCACCCTCAACAGAGCTGGTTGCTGGGATTCCCAACAATCCCCACCCTCCACTGTCTGCTTGAGCCCTGTCAGTCCCATAGACAGAGGGGCAATGAAGGAACATGTGCTGCCTCTATTGCTCCAACAGCGCTGCAGAAATCTTTCCATTTCTTTAACCTGCTCATTAAAGAGACATCCAGCCTCCATGCTGCAGTAGCCTTTCAATATCTGCTCTTTTATTTGCAGTGCATGCAGTTCTCCATTATTCCCAATATCCGCATTTTACCTAAACTTGCACCAAAGCCATCGATGCCAGGTCTGTGCTGGACAAAAATACATTTGTTTCTAAAACAACGGACTTTGTATGGGTCAAGAAACAAGAGTGAAAGGTCAAGAAACAGAGTGATAGGGCCCGATTTTCAAAGCTGGCCATGAACAAACCTCATACACAGAATTAAGTATCAGGGGTAGCCGGGTTAGTCTGTATCTACAGAATTGGGTGTGCCTAAACTTACATGTACTAATATCTGATATGCTTGTGCAAGTCAGGTCTTTTCACACACACAGACCTGATTTGCAAGCATAACAGGGTATATATGTAACACACTGGAAAAGTGCATGGTGCACCCACCTGCAGTGGCTGGCCTGCTAGAAGAGAACAGCCTATTACTGCTAACTGGCTGTTCTCTATCCTTTAGTTCAAGTGATAGAGATCTTTGGTGCTGTAGGTCCCCTGTTCAAACCTTGCTGATTATCTATGATGGGATTGGAGGGGTCATTATACACACACACAATGCTTACCTTGAAAAATCTGGCCCATATATTTTTCCTGAACCAGACCCACTTATAATTAATACAACCCCATTATAACTCATAACATTGATGAAGCCCATTCACTTTAATGGTGTCAGAATGCTTTGGGCTTTATTTTTAAGTGGGTGTTTTCAGTATACTAGAGAGATATGAAGGCTATTAAAGAATATTCCCACTTTACAGGTCACTTTAACTGCTGCTGGGAAGCCCCCTCCCGCCCCCCAAGAAGTCCTGTTCTCCCTCCCCCCACACTCCAGTTAGGTGTAATCTTTTCTTTTTGAAGTAGGTTTTGGAAAGTGACTGAAATGTTGGCTCCTTTGATCTATCATCAGCATCACATTAGGCCTGAAACAACATGGCCTTTATCTCCGAGAGCAGGATGACAGGCAGCTGCTGGTGAAGAAAATCTCAAACTGGAAGGTTCAGAAACATTAATAACTTTAGGGCTCCTGGTAAACCAACCCTGTGACCTTTGGCTCCTTACCCTGTTTAACCTGACAAATGGAGAGATTACAAAGCAGAAAATGACATGGTAAACAAAAGAAAGCCTTCAAGTTAGCTCCGTCCACTTGTGCGCTAGGTAGCCTTGCTCTGTACTCTGCTATCCAGCATGTCAGCTCACTGAAGCCTGTGCTGGCAGCAGAAGCTAATGGGCCCAGCAGGCCTCTTCCCATCCCAGAACTCTCAATCCAAGTGATGTAATTTTTGTGCACAGCTGCTCTTATTTCAGTGCGATAAAGGAGACTCTGTTCTTATTGATCTTCCCCAAGGAGGAAAGAAAGCTAGCATAAGTACCTCTGCTCACAGTAGCCACTCTCCAATACCTGTACCCAACAACAGACTGCCTTGTCATTGCAGGTTGATCTCCTCTGCACCGGTAACCGTTGCGTCTCTTCTGGTTAATGCCGATTAGCATCTGCTCTTTTGGGCACTGATCCTGCCAGGTGCTTAGCACCTTTATCTGCTACTGACTTCTACGGGAGCACAGAACAGTCAGTACCTTACAGGATTTGACTCTTGATGACAGTTCCATTTTAAACTAAACACTCCTAACTGAAGCCTCACCACGTGTCCCTGCCTGGTGCACTCCCTCTGATTCCTCAACTCCTTCCAGCCTTATTTGATTTTTATTATGTTGTACTTTGGGTTTCTTAGAGACGGGACAGAACCAAAACCCTAAGGACATTTGGATCCGGACACCAACTTCTTGCTTCAGGTCCATCTCTATCTCTGGTTCTTTGTAGTGTGGTTGGATCCACTGTCATGGACATACATTTTATTTATAAAGTGCTCCCCATCTCCTCCCATCCAAAGCTATTTGTGGTTCTGTACACCACACAATATAAAGATTAAATATAGCCATCGTAATATGAGCCATCCCAGGGAAAATGGTAAAAGCAAAGGGGTTAAATAAAGCCACTACACTTCACAATATAAAGCTAACTGTTGGTACAGAGGATCACCAGCTTTCTTTATCATGATGTCCCATGTTAATAAGAATGGCCACACTGGGTCAGACCAAAGGTCCATCTAGCCCAGTATCCTGTCTTCTGACAGTGGCCAGTGCCAGGTGCCCCAGGGGGAAATGAACAAAACAGGGAATCATCAAGTGATCCATTCCCTGTCGCCCATTCCCAGCTTCTGGCAAACAGAGGCTAGGGACATCATCCCTGCCCATCTTGTCACCACAGCACTGCTGATCATCAGTGTCAGAGCAGACCGGGAGGGACCCCTATGCGTGGAGAAGGGCTTGCAGAGATTGGGGGGAGAGAGGTGAAAAGCCACACTGATAAGAGAGTAGCGTGTACAGCCTGAAGGGCTGAGGGAGACACAAAAGCCATCTCATTTGGATTGCTGAAGTTAGCCAGTATAGTAAGAGGAGGCCCTGAGATATAAACCTTGGTATCAGAGGCCTGGTATGAGGCCCAAGGCCTGAACTAAAGTAATGGTCAAGGCTTTGCTAACATAAAGCAAAGTTAAGCTGTGAGCCAGAGGCAGGCCCTGATCACAGAAGCTGGTAAGGAAAGGGCTGATGCTGCAAAAAGAGACATACCTAAAAGGTACTGGACACTAGATATCAGAACATACAGTATACCGGAACATTCCACAGATAACATGGAACAGGCCGACCCATCCCAATGACAGGGGCAAAAGGGTAAAATGATGGAGAGAGTTGTTTTGATCGAACCAACAAGTACAAGGTGAGAGGCGGCACCTTACTACGTAGAAGGGTTGTACCTTGCTGCGTAGAGAGGTTGCACCTCAATACGTCAGGAGTGATGTGTAACTTGTTTGTACCTGTGTATAAAAATGTATCCCTGGGGTGGTGTCTTTGTCCGGCCGAGGGGGCAGTGGAAAGTCCTGCCACTGACTGAGCCGGGTCCATTGCCAAGAGGCATCTATCTAGTAGTATGCCCGGTAGACTAAGTAATCTACGGGGAACTGCAATTGTGTCCGAGGTCGCAATAAACCTACTCGACGTGACTTTGCATCTTACTAGACTCTGTGGTCATTGGGGGTTCTCTTCGGGTCTGCTGTGTCAACTATTTGCGCAAAGCTGGGGCAGCACACAGAGGGAACACACACACGCAGCCGAGTGATATCAACATAGGAGAAAGCAGAGCACCACACCGGCAGCATCTGACAACAGCCAGCTTCTTGTTGGTTCCAACGTTCATTTCTCCTATTTTTTAATCACTGAATGGAAGTTGAGGGTAGTGATGGGTAGCAAGCTGGTACAAATTAAATTTTAGAGAGGGCTTCTTGTCCGTGAGCTCCCATTAGAGTCACATGGCTGAATCCCTGCAAAGAAGGGGCCACGTTATGACACGACATGAGCTGCTCAACTTGCATGCAAGCAGGAGAGCGAACTTCCCACACCTCTGTTCTTGTTGCATTGCACAGCAGATGTCTTCTGGAAACCTGCATGGAGGCCATTCTGTAGGCTTGTGATCAGTGGAGACTGTATTGATATGAGACTATTTTGCCAGAGTAAATACTGTAACGAATTTGGATGACAGAGTGGGTTTTCTGTTTATTTTGAACACTGCCCGTTTTGCTGTTTTAGGAGTTTTAGCTAGAGAAAGGGAGGTTGGGGAAAAGCCCTTTTTGAAATTAATTATACTCACTTTTATTATTTAAACAACTTAGCCAACACGTAAGCTGTGCACTATATGAAAGTTCATTATTTAGTTAAAACATCAGGGTTTAGGGATCCAGCAATTTGATCATCGCCTTTACGCGTATATGTCCCAAAAGGATTTTGATAAATGGGAGAAGATTCAGAGAAGAGGAATGAGAATGATTAAAGGTTTAGATAACACACTTTATAGTGATAAGCTAAACAGATTGAGACCCTTGAGTATAACAAAGAGAAGGTTATGGGACGACTTGATCATTGTCTGTAAGTACCTACATGGGGAACTAATATTTGATAATGGCCTTTTCAATCTAACAAAAGTTTAACAAGATCCAGTGACTGGAAGTTGAAGCTAGACAAACGGAGACTGGAAATAAGGCACAATTTTTTAACAGTGAAGGTAATTAAACAATGGAACAATTTACCAAGGGTTCTGGTGCATTCTTCAGCACTGGCAATTTTTAAATCAAGACTGGATGGTTTTTATAAAGATATGCTCTGTTCAAAAAATATTTTGGGGAAGTTCTCTGGCCTGTTATGCAGGAGGTCAGACTAGACGATCACAATGGTCCTTTCTGGCCTTGGGATCATTGAATCTATGATCCTGGCAGCACATTCACAATGCTTTGGCATGGATGATACTTTCTGCAAGAGGGTTGTTGCACCACTTTCCTCAAGCTAGCTGGAATAGGACAAACTGCTTTGAAAATCGATGGTTTAGTATCATCCCTAACTTCACCCTTAAAGCCAGCAATGACATTTCAACAAAAGCCTTTAGTACACAAACAACTAATTCTTAATACCAATGCTTAGCACTTACACGCTGCTTTACATCTTCAAAGCATTTCAAAACTAGCCACTCTTTCTTTTTCAGTCCCCTAATATTATGCTCTCTGGCTCCAGTTCCTCCTTTGATGCATGAATACATCAATTTGTGACATAAATAAGGTAAGTGATGGGTTGTTAGTATGGAATATGGTACAATTTCCAACCTCTCTTTAATGGTCATTTAGATAGCTGGCAACATTGCCTGTTCGAATACTTCAGTTTTCTTTGTATTTTGGATAAGGCTGCTGGAAGACCTTTGGGTTTTGAGCCCCACAGAAATAAGAGTCAATTATTAGTAATAACACTACTCAAATATTCCACATGCTATACAAGATCCATTTACATGACTCCCTTGCGGGTAAACTCCAAATTCAAGCAGGGTTTCTATTCTATTCAGCTTTTACACTGCACCTACCACAGTGGTATCTCAGAGTGGCTCAGTTGCAGAATGGCATCAGGAGGCATCAGAATGAAGGACTTGATGCCTATATACACACCCAGCCACCCCATTCATTTTTAGGGTGGGTAAGTGCTAAGTGACCCTGGCTAATAGTGACATTCAGCATATTTTCCTTTTAGTTCCGAGCAATTGCAGTGTTGGTGAAAGATGCTGTGCTGATAACCCTGGAGGCCTCTGTTTATCCCCAGAGCAAGTAAATCCAGGCACAGACAGTAAGCAGAAAGGCGGTAGTACAGGATTTTCCATACTGCCCCACCAACAGGATTCCCTGCTGACCAGCAATGCCCAGCCCTACTTATCTAGGAATGAGACAATTGTTCGAATCCCCTGGAATGGAAAAATTTGCCCCCTTTTTCTTTATATCTAAACTCCTCAGGGCAAGATCTCTGTATTTGTAATATTTACATATTTGTGTTTCAGGTTTTTTTGTTTGTTTTTTTAAGTTTGGTCTCAGTTGAGTTCCTGATACAGAACATCTTAGGCTTTTATATTAGTGCCCAACATGATAGTATCTCTGCTCTTTTTCCTCCCTTTCCTACAGTGCGATGTGTTCACGTATTAAAAATGTACTTGGAAACAGACTTATAGACCGAAGTAATATGATGGACTCCTCGGCTAGATGCAATGGTATAAAATGGATTATTTCTTGTATTGTTCTCCATATAGGTCAGATCCTACAAGCACTTAAGCACATGAGTAACATTGATTTCAGTGGGGTTACACACGTGAGTAAAGTTATACCGCTGCTTAAGAACGGAATTTTCAAAAGAGACTAGGGGCTTGTTGTCACTACTGTGACAAATTGGTACCGCTGGTGCAGCAGTGCTGATTTAGCACGTCTGGTGAAGACGCATTCAATCGATGGGAGAGTGTTCTCCTGGTGGTGTAATTATTCCACCTCAATGAGAGGCGGAAGCTATGTCAATGGGAGAGCGTCTCCAGCCGACATAGCGCAGTGTAGACACTGATTTAAGTCGATGTAAGTTACGTTGCTCAGAGAGATGGTTTTTTCACACCCCTGAGTGACATAACTTACATTGACTTAGGTGGTAGTGTACATAAGAAAGGCCGTAGCGGGTCAGACCAATGGTCCATCTAGCCCAGTATCCTGTCTACCGACAGTGGCCAATGCCAGGTGCCCCAGAGGGAGTGAACCTAACAGGCAATGATCATGTGTTCTCTCTCCTGCCATCCATCTCCACCCTCTGACAAACAGAGGCTAGGGACACCATTCCTTACCCATCCTGGTTAATAGCCATTAATGGACTTAACCACCATGAATTTATCCAGTTCTCTTTTAAACACTGTTATAGTCCTAACCTTCACAACCTCCTCAGGCAAGGAGTTCCACAAGTTAACTGTGCACTGCGTGAAGAAGAACTTCCTTTTATTTGTTTTAAACCTGCTGCCTATTAATTTCATTTGGTGTATTGTGGGAATAAATAAATAACTTTTCCTTATCTACTTTCTCCACATCACTCATGATTTTATATACCTCTATCATATCCCCCCTTAGTCTCCTCTTTTCCAAGCTGAAGAGTCCTAGCCTCTTTAATCTCTTCTCATATGGGACCCCGTTCCAAACCCCTAATCATTTTAGTTGCCCTTTTCTGAACCTTTTCTAGTGCCAGTATATCTTTTTTGAGATGAGGAGACAAGCCCTACATGATTTAGAAGCTCAAGCCCCGTGACATCAATGTGATTTGTGCTCCTAAATCACTGGGGTACTTTAAAAATTGCCCCCTACATGCCTGCAGAGATTGGGCCCCATGTTTGTACAATCAAAGTCCTGTTAGATAACAGGTTGACACATTTAAAGGTTTCCACCTGTCTGAAAAATTCTATTAGTTCCAAAGATAAGGAATATCTTTAAAATGGGAAATTCCAAAAGAACTGGTGACATCTTTTAAACCAGTGGAAATTTTTAAGACAACTTACTGGAGAAGAATCTCTAAAACATGCCTCAGACTCATCCCAATGAAGAAATATTTTAAAACAAAGTTTTAAATTGAAATAATAAAGCAAAACAAAAAGTGTGCACACCCACGAAAGCTGTTGAAAATAAGACAGGGTCTTTAAATATTTTAAACATCTTTCATAATCACCTCATTATAAAGGAGAATATTTCTGTCCAACAAATACAAGGAGCTGGTTTAGAATAATAATTAAAAATATATGACTCATGTTTTCTGCCGCAGGGTTTATTCTTCAGGAAAAGACTGTAGAGTACTTTAGAGAACTGTCTATGTTAATGATAGCTGATGTCCCATATCCCATAACAGTAGCCATGACCTTCATGCCTGCTGTGATTGACAGCCTGACCCCAATCACTCCAGGGTGCAAGGTAAGTGACAACCGAGGAAGAAAAAGAAAGAGAAAGAAAGAAAGTAAACTTGCTGCTGGCTTTGCAGCCAAACTTCCTAATAAAAACTCATTCAAACTGTCAGAGTGAAATGAAGAAAGTGTCAACTGGGGTTTTCAGAGAAATATTCAGTATGTTTGGATGGAAAAACACAACAGCTCCACTCCTTTCCCCTTGCCCAAACGCACCCCTCCAAAAAAAAAAAAAAAGGATGAAAACTCTTAAGTCGAAAGGAATTTTAATAACTTCTCCATGGGGAGCCCCTGAGGTGGTACCCAGGAGAACACTTTTCTTCCATTCTCTGACAAACCTAATCATCTCGGTACTGGTTAAGAGTACAAAGCGCTTAGCTGCACTCCTCCAAGGCAAGCACCACTGGAGGAGTTAAATGAATCCGATAGCTCTGTGAAACGGGACCATTTTGCAAAAAGAGCAGAGGGCAAGCTAGCTTCAGAAGCCTAAATATTTAATGGCAACCCACAGGTTAACACCTGGGAGGCCCACCAATAAGAGCATTCTGCCAGGAGATGATTAAACTCTGGGACTGACCGTGAGAAGGCAGCCACTGGGTCTCAGCTTCCATAGCAGGACACAGAGAGAATGGGGATTTCTCCAGGAACTGAAGCCCAGACCAAAACCGACAGCTATTCCATCCCTACAGAGCATTCTACAGACTCTGGAAAAGCGTAGCCTACAGGCGTCCCCAATAGCACTGTTGTAAAAGATCAGGCCATTGGTGTGATATCCAGCCTCCAGCAGGGCCCAGTACTTGAAGCTGCAAAAGATCAGGAACAGCCACATACTGCACAACACCTAGCTACCTGTGTACTGTGCACGGGCATTAGGGGAGAAGGAACCCTTTCTTGCCCTCCCAGTGAGAATTCACCATTTATTTATGCACCTTCTGCAAGTTAAATATATTACTGTGCGTAAGCATGGCCCAACTTATAATTACTAGGTTGTATAATTGTTCTCCAGGCTTCCACAGACACAAAAACACTGTGTAAATAGCATCATGGCACCTGGGCAGGGAGGAAGGATAGTAAACAAAGAAATTTTGTAGGATATTTAAAAAATAGATTCAAATTTCATTTGTTTATTTATAAAATCCCATGGAAAAAAACGGAGACACAACTTGTTTGGGAGAAGGCAAATCTTCCAAAACCACAGAGCTCACGGAAAACATGTTCTGACAGCATCTGAGTATTCAGCTTAGCGTGCGTGTGATCCAGTAGTTAGGTCAGAGAACTATGGGGTGGAATTCCTGAGTTTTATTCCTGGCTCTGCAACTGCAACATTGTGTGACCCTGGGCAAGTTTCTTGATCACTCTGGGCTTAGTTTAGAATTGGCATAAATCCTACTTACCTTCCTCACTGGGGTGCTGGGAGGCTTGAATGGGAAACTTCTCCTATTTGATTTTTTTTTTTTTTTTTCATTCACTGAGAACTTTCTGCAAATCTAGACTCTCGGGTATAGCTCCTCCCTCCAGAAGGTGGAGAATTTTTAATCTTTTTGGTGACGTCAGACCCTATGTATAAGGTGCTTGTTGGCTCAACAAAGCCAGGTGAAACTCTGAAAGTTCTTCTCTAAGAGGGCTTCATGTAATTCCTACGAGTTTACTCCAGTTACCAGCTAGAGAAGTTTCTCCGTTAGCTCACGTGATAGAGACCCAAGCTTTTAGCTTTGTAGTCCTGGACTCAGTCTCCATGATGGCGGTCTATAGAAGCACTGCCCTACTTGAACAGGTTGAGTAGCTAGGTGCCTGGAAAGTGATACCTGATGTTTCCGAGGCACGCTTTAGAACGGAATCTCTTTGCCGAGTGGATCTGTTGGCAGGTACCTTTTCCAAACTGTAAAGGGGAGGGGAGGAAAGGCTGCTGGATGTACAACTTAATTAAGGGAAGAGGAACGGGTGAGCATGGACATATACTGGTATTAAGGGGAGGGCATTACTGCCCTCGGTGACGCTGAGGGGCGGGAAAGGGGGCGGAGGACTTGCTGCTATTCTCTCATTGTGCACCTGTGCTGCTGGACCAAGATGGTGATACACACTTCTGGTTTTGATAGCACAGAGCTTGTCGTCATAAGCTTCTTTGGAGAGCACGGAGGGTGAGTGGTGGAAACAAAAAGAAGGGAAATGAGTCGTTGGAGGAGGAAGCTAGTTGGTCAACTCCATAGGAATGGGAGGGTGTCCCCCTCGAGGAGGGTAAGCAAGAGCCTTGGGAAAGCAGAGTTTTCAAGACATAGGCCCTTGTGTTGTGACATGACCTTGGGCCCAAGAACACAGGGTGGACCCAGAGGGGTGGTGCCTAGCTTATCCTTTAGTTCCTGGAGTAGGGGAAGAGACCTGTTGGAGGCCACATACTGCCTACATTTCCTACCACTGTAGTAATCTTGGAAGGAGGATCCCTTTAACAGTTAACACTTGACAACAGCTGTTCCAGAACCTTCTCTGGAGGCATTCCAGGGAGCCCTATGTGAGATTGCAATGCTATGCCCACACTATGACGTCCCACCAGCCATTGGTCTGGTGAGCTAAAGACCATCACTACCATTGTCAGGGATGGCTGGGCTCAGCTGTGCTGTACAAACTCTTCAGAGGAATCACAGATGGAACAGACCCTAGTCCTCTGACTTTTTATGCAGCTGGCAAGATACTGTGCGCACCACCAGCTGGAAACAGCCACAGCTGTTCTTCAAGAGCTGGCAAGCCCCTTGTATCCACGGGATATCACACCACTAAAAAGGAGTGTACCATCTCTGTCCTCTGGCAAGAAGGAACTACCCCCAAATATTAGTACTGGCATGGAGGATTAAGGAGAAAATGAATATTTATAAAGTGTTTTGACATCCTGCAGTGAAAGGAGCTAAATAAATTGCAAAGTTATCATATTTACATGAACAATCATCAGTATCTCATACTGTACCTCAGGTGAAGATCTTCTGAGAACTTTAGACAGGCATAGATGAATTCTTTAATCTGATTGTAAACTTTAGGCACAAACTCAGAAAAGGGGAACTTCTTTGGAAACGGTTGCTGTAAAATGCAGGAAAGAATTAAAATAAGGACAACAGCAGAATTTTAACAGGGAAAAGCACCATTCCCAGCAAAACCTAGAGTGTGGTAGCTGCTTTCCAGCTCCATGCTTTCAAATTAATTCTAAATATTCAGCCAGGTTATGCAATAAAACAACAAGCCAGCATTTATTGTATGTTATACAACCGTTTCAGCCAAGTGAAGGACCAGATAATCACTCACAAATGGCACCGTACTGGGCCTGGAGAGAAATCTGCAGCTAGAAGGGAACAGTCAGAGGAACACCTCACCCATACCCATTACCAGCTCCCTTATTCATAAAAGGAAAATACTGGAAGACTCCTCAATGTTGATTTACCACCGCGCACGGCACAAGACATTTTGTTCTCTGTCACCTCTTACTGTTTCTGCCTAAGGCAGGCACTGGCTTACAACACCAATAGCAGGGAGGAAGCAGAGGTCATGTCCTTCAAATCAGCCTCTTACTAGTTTGGCTTCAACCACAGCCTAGACAGGGCCCAAGGGTCCAGAGCACAATGGTGAAGAAACTGGAAGCCAAACAGATGGGGAATGGGAAGGGGGGTAAATAATGCCCAAACACCTAACTTGGATTGAACTCCTTCCCCCCGCAAGCCAGTTTGTAATTACACTCACCAGGCCGGGAGCATACATTTGCCAGAGGCTGAGCGCAAGCCAAGCATGGTTTAAAGGGACACTGTGACACTGTTCAGGTCAAATTTGGCCCTACTTTTAGAGTTTTGTGAAGCCCAAGCTTTTACAAAACCGAAGGCATCGTTATATTTTAAAATTCTGCAGAAATTAAAATAAACCAAGTCAATAGAAACACTTCCATAAAATCAAAATGAAGTTCCAATGGAAACATACTTTTAAAAAACAAACATTCCCATGTATTGCAAGCATTGCGGAACTGTGCCAGCGCAATGATCCAAAAGTGAAACTGACTCAATACTGACAAGTCTGCTCTCTTCCTCTAAGCCCAGAAAATGTAAACCATGAAAAGTACACGTGATTTTTTTAAAATTATTTCCATTTTAATAATCTTTGGTGTTGTTAGGAACTAGCTTCTTAATGGTATCCCAACAGGGTCCCCTTTTAGAGGCTTCCTTACCTTTTCCAGCTCCGGATCCTGGAATGGGAACTGTCCTATTATCTTCTTATAAAGTTCTTCATTAGCTACGGGTATAGGACTGTAATTATCTGAATCAAGTATATTTCTGTAAAATATAAGAGAACAGTTACAGTAACCCTTCTTGTGCAGAGAAATAGTGTTACCACCAGGAGCACATCTGTCCAGAAACCGAGCAGAACAGCCAATATCCAAGGTTACTGGCATTCACAAAGGCCTACCATAGTGAATTATAGCAGTGCAGAGCATTTCAAGGTGAGAAATAGGGGACATGTGGCTCTTTAACCTAAAATGGCTAGGCGTGCTGCTCTTACCCAGGTGTTGCCTCTAGCCCCAATCCTTTCCCTACACAAAGACCTCTGATCCGAATTAGCAGTGCTTTCAGTCTGGGTCATTTGGGGTTTTCACTTGGGTGAGTAACCCGCCCACTTTACAGTGAGGACGCAGGCTAAATCACTCGAGCGCTGATGATCCTCCAATGCCTTCCCACAATTCCCCCTCTGAGCCCGGATGGACAGATACCTTTTCCCAGCATTCACTGACAAAAAAGCCACAGTGCAGCTCAGCTCACTGCAGCACAAAGAACTGGGCGATGTGCCTCCAGAAGCCCTGACATCACAGAGGTGAGTGCAGCACTAGTGAAGACACCGCAGCTCGGGTCTGGCTTTGAAGTGTGGCTGGTTCACACCCAGGTTAGACTATCCCAGTGCTCAGGCCTGAGTGCCAATCACCCAAGTTAACTCTGCAATGAAGACATACCTTGTATTTTAGGTGGTCAAAGAAGTAGCACAAGTGAACGTATCACATGGATATCACTTGTGATGAGCGCTCTGAGGCTGATGAGTCACTGAGATAATTACTTGCAAGGCCCAACCAAACCACAAGCCAGGGTCTAACCAGGTGACCATCAGGCAGGTATATAGGCTCCGAATGAAAGCAGTGACTCCAGTCTGCTCCACGTCTCTACTTTGTTGGTAGTTCTGACAGACTGCTCCTATGCCAGCCTGCTCCTGCCCCTGCTTCAACCTGTGCCTATCTCCGCTCCTGCTCCAGCCTTCATCTATTCCTACTCAAGCCACGGCAGGTCACCCAGACCGCAGACTGCTCCCAGACATGCTCACCTCTGGTGACCGAAATGGAAATCCCCCTGGCAGTTGGTCCGCAATCTTCAGGGTCAGCTTGCCCAGTTGCAACAGGAGAACAATTCCCTCTGCTCCCAAATCCCAGCAGATCCAGTACTGCCGGCAACAGTCCCTCTGGAACATGGCCCAAAGGTTCCACTGCCAGAAAGATTTGATGGCAGCTGCCAGAAGTTCTGTGGTTTTATTAAATGCTGCTTTTTGTTCTGGATGCATCCCGCAATGTATCCTGATGACCAGACCAAGATGGGTCTTCTCAGTTTATTGATCAGTGAAGCCCTAGAATGGGTCTCGCCACTTCTGGAACAGGCAAGCCTGGTCCTTGCTAATTTCAATGAATTAATCTCATACCCTTTCGGTCCCATTTGATGATCCGAATAGCACTCGTGTTGCTGAAGCTGCCCTGCAGTTTCCCAAACTTTGGCCTGTCCTGCCATATGCCGCCTACTTTCAGTGTCTGGTTGCCGATACATCAAGGAACGAGGCTGGCCAGGTCTACCATTTCTGCCAGGGTCTGAACGATGATGGAAAAGATGAACTGGGCTAGGTCAAGCCCCCACTATTCTGAACTCATATTGAATTTTGCATTGGACCAAGAGTCATATGAGTGACTCCAAGAAAAAAAGACATGCCTGTAACCTCAGCCAAGCCCTGCTCCATTGTGGCCATCTGCATGGACTGCTCCAAAGCTAGAGCCTATGCGGACCCATGCGACATGAAGGCACTTCATGGGTGAAACAGCCTTTGCCTATACTGTGGTGGACAAAGCTCTTTTGCCACTGAGTCCCCCCCCGTAAATCCAGGCCCTTGACAAATCTAGGAAATGACCAAATCCAGCCCCATTAGAGGGGTCCCAGCTGCACATGACCATGGAATCGAGTTCTCCACACAAGCCCTCTCTTCTGCCATCACATATCTTGGCAGTCGCTGTGTTGGTCATGGTCAACCTGCTTATAAAAAGTCACATTTTGTGCCATACTTTCTCACTGCAGAGGTAACACCCCAACTGTTTTACAACCATATCTTGAAACTCCATGGTCTACCATGTAATTTTACATCTGATCTTGGGGTATGTCTTCACTACCCGCCGTATCGGCGGGTAGCAATCGATTTATCCGGGATCGATATATCGCATCTCGTTAAGACGCGATCCCCAAATGCGCTCACCGTCAACTCCGGAACTCCACCAGAGCGAGCGGCGGTAGCACAGTCGACAGGGGAGCTGCGGCCATCGATCCCGTGCTGTGTGGACCCCAGGTAATTCGATCTAAGATACTTCGACTTCAGCTACACTATTTGCATAGCTGAAATTGCGTATCTTAGATCGATCCCCCCCCAGTGTCGACCAGCCCAAAGACTGCAATTCATTTCACATTTCTGGTGAGAGTTGTTTGATCTCCTGGATGTGGATCAGCATGTCTCCTTGGCTTATCACTCCCAGACCAATGGACGGATGGAATGAGTGAGCCAAATACTTGAACAATACCATCATTGCTTTATCAGTTACCACCAGGATGACTGGGTTTTGCTTCTTCCTTTTGCTGAATTCGCTTACAACAACTCTGACCAGAGATCAACCCACCAGAGTCATTTTTACGCCAACTATGGTTTCCACCAACCATTTTATCCATCCATGCCACAAGTCACGCAGTCTCCAATCTAGTTGAACACTTGCACTGCATCTAGGGAGAGTTGAAAGCCCACCTAGAATCAGCCAAAAAGGATTACAAACATTACACTGACCTCTGAAGGCACGCAACCCCTCAATCACGGTTAAGGATGAAGTATGACTCTCCACACAACACTTTGGTTCGAGTCAAACTTCACGAAAAGTGGATTACTGATACCGTGGCCTACTGTGGGTCATCCAGCAGATCAAACCTATAGTCTTTGAACTCCAATTGCCCAAAAATATGAAAATACACCCGGTATTCTACATCTCCTGGCTGAAAAAGCATATTAACAACACCTTTCCTGGATAAGTTCAACGGCCTCTCCATCCAATATGGTCCAGGGACATGGGGAGTAACTGGTGAAGATCTTGGACTCCAAAGTTCACCGAGGGAATCTCACTCACTTTGTTGATTGGGAGGATTATGGTCCAAGCTGATTGCTCCTGGGAGCTGGCCAACAACATACATGCCTCTGCCCTACTTCGAGAAGTCCCTGTCACACGCCAATAAACCAGGTCTGAGGATGCCTGGTAGGCATCTTTTTTAGGGGTTGAGAGGGAGGGAGGAAGGTACTGTGATGAACCTTCTGAGCTTGATGAGTCATCCCTGAGCCTGAGTGTTTTGAGCCTGATGAGTCACTTGAGACGATTACCTGCAAGGCCTAAGGGCCCAGTCAATCCACAAGCAAAAGTCTGACCAGGTAACCCCAAGGCAGGTATATAGGCTCCAAATGAAAGCAGCCACTCCAGTTTCCTCACTACCTTGTTGGGAATGCTCCCTGCTAGTTGGTAGTTCTGACAGACTGCTCCTGTTCCAGCCTGTTCCACGCCCCAGCCCCGGTCTCATCCTGTGTCCTGCTCCAAACCCTCCTCTAGCCAAGGTTGGTTACCCAGCTTTGTTTGCAGCTATGTTGGTATTTCTTCTCCCTCTCCCAAGGTGGATAGGCTGCACCAAGTTATAGCAAGTTTAACATAGGCGGAATTTTAGACATAAGCATGCAGTTAGTGTCCCTTTAAATAAAAATAAAAAAACATTTTAGCCTGTACATAAAATCTCTGCAAGGAGAGTCTTGCCACCGTGTATAAAAAGCTTCTTACCTGAAAACTCCTGACCATTTCTTTAGCAGAGTGTCACTATACTGGTCTCTGATTTCCAGTAGCATATCAAATAGCTGGTTTACAGGGAAGCCATACCCCTGCATTGAGAAACGCAAGCACCTTCATTCAATAAGAAATGCTAACACTGGGATTTACCAAAAAAAAAAGGAAGGAGTCAATTCTACACTTCCATGACAATCATCAAATTTAATCTGATGCGAGGACTGCATGGCTCAGGGATTCGGTACCTGTGTACTAAACTCTAGGCAGCCAGTTCAAATCCAGACTAGATCACTAATGGGTGAATGTTATTGGCTTTTTCACAGGCCTGGCTCCTAAGAGATAGGAGTGGACATCACAAAAAGCCCTGTCACATTCAAACACCCTTGTAGGCAGTCTCAGCAGAAAGGCCAAGGGCCTACTCTGAACCCTAGAGGTGGTCTCTTTGGGCCCAGATGGACCAATCACGTGGGTAAGGCAGCATGGGCCACTCCCCACAGATTAACTGCCCTGTGCAAACAATGTGTCAGCCTCCTGGGCTATCAGTCTGGCCCCTGAATTCACACACCACAAAATAAAGGAACAGAGATGACATGGTGAAGCGGTGCCCATCAGCCGGTTTAAATGGCTGACACCTTTTACGAGCACTACAGATGTTTAACAAGATGTACATCAGCATCTGACAGTCACATACCTGGAGTGTATCTGCAAACAGAACTATGAGGTTCTTCAAGTCTAATACCAGATTCGGGTCAGAACAGTAAGACTAAAAAAAAAAAAAAAAGGGGGGGGGGAGGGAGGTTGAAAAAAAGTTTTAATCGTTACAAATAGAAAAAACATCCACACACACCCTTCTGTAATCCTTCATCTTCTCTAATAATATATAGACACTTGATACAACCTTATTATCGGTAGGCTTTTAATAGCCTATTATTATACAGCGTGATCGGTCACATCATGATACACTGTCACAGAATACAGAAATACTGAAACATGATCCCATTCCAGAACATGTTGCAATCAAAAGCTCTACAGGACACACAAGGATTTCTGTTGCTGTGTAGATACCCCAGCAAGATGTCTTTAAAAGTACCGAGAACTTACTGTATTTATCAGGAGACTGAGAAGGGAAAAGGTGCAAAAGCAGTACACTGACAGATCAAAGACACTGAGTGTTATCTATTGCTGAAAAAAATTGTTAATTACATTGTGTCTAATGTTAGCCAGGTCTTGCAAAACAGAAAATATCCCCAAAATTCTGTATATTAAGAAGATTTCATTTTTAACTAGAGTGTTCTGGCAACATGAAGAAAAAACATTGCATGTCTAGGTGTCAGCAATATTAACGTCCATACGATGATATAAACAATTACTACAGCTCAAGACACTAGTCAGAAAGATACACAGCCTTCTGGGAACAGCTGATCAAAATCGCAAATTAGATCATACATCCTCTTTGCACATAATCTTTATATTAGCAGACTACCCTACTAAAGAGAAATATGCCAAATTTCAAACAGACTCTCACCAAATATATAATCAGTGATCCTAAACTGGAAAAAAGAAACAGAGATTTCAAGTCCATTGGAAAACTCGAGGAATGACTCTGTTAATCAATGTGACAAAGAAACATTTCCCAATTCACTGCCCAGAAAACAGAGTAGGAAAGAAAGATAGTTCCCTACTACTCTCAGAAATGATAAAAGATCTCCCACTCAAAAGCAAAGAAGAAAACCCGAGCATAATCCTGGCTGAAAGTACAGAGACGAAACAGGCTCACTAATGCAACAGCCTCCCACCAAATCAGAGATGAATGATAATACAGGATGGACATGCAGGGTCGTTATGCTGTTGCCAAAATAACTGTTTGGTGCCAAGATAATTTGATGATGACCGTAATATAAATGCTGAACGACTACGTAAAACCGCGTGATTGTTGTAAAACCTATTCCTATCAGACACTTCGTGTATTAAATTGGGCAACACTTGTCATGTTAGTAAAGTTATTGAAATTTTAAAAAATTGAAGTGGTTTAATTTGTTTTGCTCTCGTGGATTACACTGCGCCACCAGAACCCCCCCGATTCAAAAGAGTACAGCTTTATGATAGAAATGTTCGGGTCTATTTTTCTCTGCACATATCCCCTTCCACAAGGCACAAACGGAGGCAGCCAGCAAAGTGTATCTCCAGTCAACACAGCTGCCATGCTATGGAGAACCAGAGCCATGGGAAACATCTGCAGATGCTCATCTATTTGGGTATATCTGAACACCAGGTTTGTAGCCTGGATTCCCTTAACATGTTTATAACATGAATTAGTCCCATCTACACTGGTAAAACCAACCCCCCGTTTTGTAACATCGTTTGTGCACAGCCACATGACAACTGAGCGTAACTGTAAAGTAGATGAATGTAAATCTGAACATGATTTGAAAGTAAATAGCATATTGTGCCTCCACATTACACAATGTTTAGGCTTTCCTATGAGCAGGTTACAGAACTGTGTTGGAACCGGCTAGAACAAGGTCTCAGATATGGTTCCAGCTGAGCGTGGTTCCCAGAATAGCAGGATGGAAATGTTAACATGGGGCTGAAGGCAGTTTCAATGAACAGAGTTAAATTGTAGTAGCACTATAACTTTATAAACCGGTTCAGTAATCTGCTAGTGTGAACAGGCAGCAATAATAATGCACTACATGATGCAGTACCAAAAAGCAATCTGCAGCTGTCTGAGCCTTCTTGAAACCCACATTAAGGATCACGATAGCCAGTGGAGATTCTTCAAGGAAGGCGGGGTACAATGTGCCTACCTCAGGTAACTCGATACAGTAGAATGTGGACCTGCCATAAATCGAATTGGAAACAACTTGGTGTGTCAATTTCATTTTCCTCTTTTCAGCTCTCACCAGCCTTCACTGAGGGTGGAGTGGCCACGTTTTATTGTTGTTGTTCCCCCAAAGAGACATTTCTAACTTTCAACTGATTTTTAAAAGAACATAAAAAGTATAGTGCTAGTGCATGAGAACCTGAAAATAAAACTGACCAGTTAATTTTTTATTATTATTATTATTATTATTTTACCAAGCTGAGAGAAATGCCAAAAATAAACAAGTCACCTAAGTGGTGAAAATATTTTTTTTTTTTAAATACTTTCAGTTTTACTCATCCAAGACATTGTAACATAGGGAAGAAAATCTACTTCTTTGTCTTTAAAATGTATGATATTTAACCCTACGGCGTGTCTTTCACTGGCATTTACTTCAATGGAATACCAAAATGTCCATGTTTCAGTTTAAAATACAGAACTCCATACAAAATGCATTAATCCAATGACGGAGAATAAGTAAACTCCCCCTACTGGTGCATTCCAAAAATGGTTGACCAAATAATGGAGAAATGGAAATGTGAACCAGTATTTATTATGTCCAGTCCTGCAAACAGAGGAGAGCTCAGTGCAGGATGATTGGGACTATCCAGAGCGGAATAAAGCCTTATCAGTATATAGGTATATATTCAGTATATTATTAAAAAACAAACAAACAAAAAAACACAAACAAGAAACAACAAAACAAAAATCGAACTCCCAGAGACTCAGATTGTTTAACTGTTGCTGCAAATATAATGAATCCGTGGCTTTTACTTACTGAATGTGTTCTTAGCGCGGCAATAGTTTTTGACAGAGCCATTTCCCACAGTTCATCGATATAGGCTCTATTGACCAAGCCCTGGGATGTATGTAAGATGTGATCTTCAACTACAAAAAAGCTAACAGAGGAGAAGGCACAGCTGTCAGACGGTAGAGTCCCTATGACATCAACATGGTTTTACAAACATCACATGCAACTGACACATGCAAAACTAGCAAAACTCTCCTCCACCCCTCCTCCTGCCCAAGGAAAGCAATCTGCTGCCCAATTCTGTCTACGTGTACAGAAATAAACACCAGGCGATAGACAGATATAAAACTCCACTGAATACTTCAACTGATGTTTTGAAACAAAGCTTTAATTTGTTGCTAGCAGCAAGTAAGCTGGTAAACATCAAATTTAAAGTATGTGTCAAGGAGACAGGTTTAAATAATGTCACCAAAATCCAACACACCCCACAACACAGATGTCAGAGGGCAAACACTTCCTAGAATTTTTCCTACTGACCAATGGTTGCCTTGTGATCAGTTATGCTGCAGCGGAGGAAAGAGTATTTGGGAAGATGCCCTGTCCTGCATGAAAGGAAAGGGAAGGACAGTGGGATTATTGGAGTGGAGGGAACTAATCAGCAGTGACTTGCCTTGGTTATTTTCCTGCATTTATAAACTCAATCCATGCATTTGTTTAGTCTCTGGCTTTCAGATCTGTGCCAACTTCCCTGCTCCGAAATGACAGGAATTTTTTTTTAAAAGCGGTGCTAAATAAAGTAAACTGGGTCTCAGCATATGGAATAAGAATCAGGTATTTTCAGTACATGGGATATTTCCAATTGTAGGAATTTTTAATCACAGAAGCATAAGAGTTAGACCTAGAAGTGACCTGCTACATCACCCAGCCCTATCTCTTGGCCCATGTAGGACTGTGCTCTATAGCACATTTATAAATGTCTTGTCCAGTCTGCTTCTAAAAGTTGCAAGCGTCGAGGTCTCCACCCGGTCCCCTGAGAAGATAAGAGATCTCGCATTGTCAGGAAGTTTTCCTGCCTTTTAGCTTATGTTAGACTTTCCTTCATTTTTTATTATTACCCCAGTGTTTCACCCCAAATATTTTTTCTCCTTCTCTGGTGTTTATACTTTTCACATGTGTGTAGACTTATGTTCCCCTTAAGCATTGCTTAGTCAATTTAGAATTTCATATTTTTTATAAGACAATTATTCTAGTTCCATGACAGAAGACGAGGCATTGTTCCCAAGAAATGGATTCCCTAAACAAGTCACACAGAAGAGTCCATATATTTAAACCAGAAGTAAAGCTAGCATCTTCAGCTTTAACCCATTCAAACTGCTCCAGGCACGCTGTCCAGCAGCCACTGAAGTCAACAGGACTTTACATGTCCTTAAAATTAGGTATGTTTTAGTACTTTTTTTGACTGAGGCTAGAGTGCACAGCACTTTGCAGGATCAGACCCCAGATGGTTATGTAAACACATGGCATTATTCATGTTACTACATTAAAGACAGTCAATATCTTCATTATAAATCCCTGTTTATCTGGTTTATAACCACCATAAAGTATTGTTCTTGGCTAAAATAAGGACAGTCTTACAATACTTTGAAATCCTACGATGAAAGGATATCTATAGATACAAAATATCTTTTTTATTATTAATATGCAGGCATAATTCCTAGCCACATTACACTATCAATAGGTTTTTCCCCTAATTTGAATTATCTATTGATCTAGAAGGCAATCAATCCACTCCAATCTCTAGTTACCTAATATTTTTGCCAAATCAGAACAAGGAGTAATAAGTGATGTGCAGTCCATTAAAAAAACTCAATACAAAAAACCTAGATTATATAAAAATATCTGCTCAGTGGAGGAAGCCCATTAAGGTACAGTAATTCCTCACTCAATGTTGTAGTTATGTTCCTGAAAAATGCAACTTTAAGCAAAACGATGTTAAGCAAATCCAATTTCCCCATAAGAATTAATGTAAATAGGGGGGGTTAGGTTCCAGGGAAATTTTTTTCACCAGACAAAAAACTATATATATATATATATATATATATTATATATATACACACACACACACACATTCACACAGTATACGTTTTAAACAATTTAATACTGTACACAACCAATGATGATCGTGAAGCTTGGTTGAGGTGGTGGAGTCAGAGGGTGGGATATTTCCCCAGGGAATACCTTACTGCTAAACGATGAACTAGCACTTGGCCGAGCCCTCAAGGCTTAACACATTGTTGTTAATGTAGCCTCACACTCTACCAGGCAGTACAAATGGAGGGAGGGGAGACAGCATGGCAGACAGACACACACCCTGTGTGTGTGAGAAAGAAAGATGCGCATTGCCCCTTTAAGTATGCTGACCCCACTCTAAGTATATTGCCTTTAAAAAAATCAGGAAGTTGAGACAGCAGCTGCGGCCAGCAAGCTCTCTCGGTCCTGAGCCCTGTCCTGTCCCCACCCTGCTCTATATGGAGAAGAGGTAAGCAGGGGGCAGGAGTAGGGGGGACGGGGACACCCTGAAATTAGCCCCCCTCTTCCCCCCTCCCTTGCACAGCAAGCAGGATGCTCCAGGGAGCAGCTTCAAGGCAGAGGGCGGGAGCAGTACATGGCAGTGGGGGGAGGGACAGCTGAACTACCAGCAATTGGTAGCCTGCTGGGCGGCTGCTGCACAGGGAACTTCGGGGAGCGGGAAGCTGATCCAGGTGCTAGTCCACCCTGGTTCCAAGCCCCCACCTGCTAGCTGCAACGGGCTGCTCTTCCTGCAGGCGGCTGCCAAACAACGTTATACGGGAGCATTGCCCAACTTTAAACAAGCACGTTCCCTAATTGATCAGCAACGTAACAACGAAACAATGTTAACCGGGACGACTTTAAGTGAGGAGTTACTCTATTACAAATCAGTGTCAGAATGCTATCAGTGTACATTTTACTAACGATTGCTGCTCAGACGGATATAAATGCATGCTGCGATTTATAGTCAATCTTGGTTGATGAAATTTCTCCAGCATATTCCATCTTTTCAGGGGCAGCAGCCTTATCTTCTTTTCACTCAAATTTGGGCCATTTTTTGGAAGACTTACTAGACTGTAGTTTGCAGTAGTAACAAACTCGTTTTTTAAGCCACAGGAATAGAGGCTGAATGATCATACCAACAAACATCCTTTCCTGAGCAAGGCAAGGATTGGGATATCAAAGAACTATAATCAAGAGGATTACAACATCTGCATAATTCAATCAGAATTGGCCTATTCATCTCATTATAGCAGCAAGTTGACATACACAGTGCACAAAACATGTTTACTCTCTTGAACTCAATTTTGCAAGCAGTGCACAATAACTGTTCAGTCTTTAGAATGCCTGCACTAGTGACACAGCAAGGTTTATGGGTGCAGTAAAATATGACTCTCCTCTTAAATGCTTAGGAAGCACAAACCGCACTTTTCCTGTTTTGGCTCCTAAAAAGAATTGTCAGAAAGATCAACATTTCCTTTTTTTTGTGCCGTTCAATAACACAGCACACACATATTTCGAGAATGTGTATATAAAAAGAATACCTACCCTACAATTTGATTAAAATACTTCCTGTAGCCGTCTAAAGTTTCGTGCTGCAACAAAGAAAAGTGAACAAAGTTTAAAACAAAGAAGGGCAATAAAATTGGAAACAAATACGAGACCACACACATGCAACAATATGTGCAGAGATAATGTGCTGCTCCTTTATTAGGCAAAGCATCTTTGATCACTAAAGCTATTAGACAGTCATACCATATTTGAGGGGGGCTGAAGCACCAGTCTAGCCTGTTTTCTTCTCTGTTTCCTGTAGTAGTTCTCAAAGGTTTCTCTGGCACCCTGAAAAACAGATCAAATGAAGTCAAGTTCCTGGCCTTAGAGTTAACCCCAATCACCTACACATAAAACAGCTGCTTTTACATGTTAAAAGTTGATTTACACCATTTTTTTCTGACCTCGGTGTCAACATTCCTTTAAAAAGCTTGATTCAAATACCAGTTTGTCCTGGATATTTATATAGGTAACTATTTTGGCATAAGTATTTCTGAAGAATCCTGCTATGTTCACAGACACACAGACGTCCAACACTACTGTGCAGCATTTCTGTGTGCATTGATGTCTGCATAGCACACTTACTGTACTGCAGTGCAAATAATAGAATGTCAGGGTTGGAAAGGACCTCAGGAGGTCATCTAGTCCAACTCCCTGCTCAAAAATCCCCAAACAGATTTTTACCACAGTTCCTAAATGGCCCCCTCAAGGATTAAACTCACAACCCGGGGTTTAGCAGGCCAATGCTCAAACCACTGAGCTATCCCTCCCCACAATAGTTCTATCAGATTTTGCACACTTTAAAAAACCTAGGCATGGTGGAAAATGAAACCATTTCAAGAGAGAACAAGCAAACATTTTGTGAGAAGGAACAAACAACCCTGGAGAAAGGTTATAGAAATGCCTTTAGACACTTATAAGGCCCTCACCACCATTATATCTGAGCACCCGCAGTAAAACCCAGATCTACAAATAAATCTAGGACTAGAGCGCTGGTCCTACAGTTCTATAAACACAGGCCTCTCCCACCTGACACAAAGGAAGCTACCTCAGTTAAGCTACACAGGGTGAGTGGTTTCCCCTTCACTAGGGAACTTAAGGCATTTCTATTTTTTTTATCATTTGGTGACTGCTTCGTCTTGGGCATCTTGTCCACATCCAGGAGTGTGGCCATCCAGTAAGCCTAATAAACTTATGAGCATCCTCAGAATCCACCTTATTGAGGCATCAAGACATCCAAATTCTGCCCAGGTTATGTGGCTACTGTGGCACCTTATTGTTTTATCCCTCCGTATTCCTACCTTACTCTTACCACCCTCCCCTCTCCACCTTCTTACTGAAATTGGATTAGAAAATCTTTAGGGCAGGGACAGTGTCTCTATTTGCACTTTAAAGACCAAACTTTTTTTTTTTCAGATGCTGCACAAAACAAATAAAAACGACTCCTAAGTATTTTTAGTCTGCTCCATGCACAACAAGAGACTTGGGTCTTTTTTGTTTAAATGGAGAAAGTGAATTAAAAAGCCCAACAATTGTTGCTATACTTCCCACACATAAACCTCCTCCACATATTAACGTACAAACAGAGGCTGAGTTAACAGCCCCTTTATTAGAAGGTTCTCAGGAAATTTCTGCCGTTAATATTTCTAGCAGTGCAGTCACACACACTCCCCTCCTTTGTGTGTAGATTACGGAGCTCCAGCAGTTTAGGTAAAATGTATTTCATTGAGTGGCCCCCTCCAGATATAGTCACCCAGGTGCTCTGTGTACCTAGATCTTGGAACACTGTTTTTTCACGTTTGTAACATTGGCTCTCTTTGTTAGAACATATGCAATGCCTTTGTCCTTACTGAAGGTGAAAAGGCAAATTCAGACCTGGCTTAAGCTATGGCAAATCCCCTGAAGTCAATCAAGTTGTTCCACTTTGTACCAGGGCTGAAATTGGTTTTAAGTCAACAGCAAGTTTGACATTTTAAAAAGAAGCATTAGGAGCCAGAAGCTGTTTAAGAATAGCCTTTCCCCATGTTCCTCCCTATCTCTCTTCTGACATTACTGCCATCTGACCCCTCATCGTATCAGCTGGGGTGGGATAACAGGATTGCAAGTCAGGGATTCACAGACTTTAAGGCCAGAGGGGACCATTATCATCATCTAGTGTCTGACCTTTTGCATAATACAGGCCAGAGAATTTAACCAAGTAACTTCTGCCTGCATGAAGTTGACAGCTTCTGGTTGAACTTTTAGAAAGACATCCTTAACACCCAGCTCCTCCCTGCAACCTCAGGTCTCAGACCTCCCCTTCCACCTCAACCAAGCTCCTGTGTGAGGATCACAGCCATTTCTCTGCAGGCAGACTCCCAGTTTGACGATTGGGGGAGAGAGAGCTCAGTGGTTTGAGCAGTGGCCTGTTAAACCCAGGGTTGTGAGTTCAATCCTTGAGAGGGCCACTTAGGGATTTGGGGCAAAATCAGGACTTGGTCCTGCTAGTGAAGGCAGAGGGCTGGACTCGATGACCTTTCAAGGTCCCTTCCAGTTCTAGGAGATAGGATATCTCCTTTATTATTTATTTATTTATACAATTCCTGCTTGTTAGGTCATCAGTGTTAGAAACACCAGCTTCATAGTCGCAAGTGGAAAGAAACTAAGGCAGGGAAACTCCAAAACTCAGTGTAAACTTGAGCAATTTTTTTACAATGGAATTTTCCCTTAGAAAGGCACCATCTGGGGATTGAATAGTACTAGCCTCCTTCTTAGGAACCGCAAATGGTGCCCCCACCTAGAGCGCTAAAAATCGTCAGACTTTTTAGCCCCCTGACTTGCATAATAAATACATCGACATTTGTCAGGCGATTGTTGTTATCCACTTCCTCTGACCTCCTGGTGACTGGGATGATAGTACTGAGACCAAGATTCTTGTCCCAGCTCCGCCACTGATTTGCCCCACCACTTTAGGCATGTCATTTAACTTTTCTATGTCTCGGTTTCCTCAATCTCTATTAGTGGCATAATAATGTTTAACTGCCTTACAAGGGGTGTCTGTGATGTGAAAAAGTTTGAGACCCTTGACAAGTGCAAATTATGGTATTCTAAATGAAGAATCTTTGAAACAATTTCTACACATCTCTGCATTTCCCTTATGCCATGCAGCAATTCAATGGCTATTATTCAAGCACTTTTCAAGACCAAACCTCTCAACTGTACCTTCATTATGGCCAGAGTTAGGTTCCTCTCCACTCCCCACAAATATGGCACTTGTCTTTTTTTCTGTTGAATTTAGGGCTGCTGAAAGGTGCAGGACTCATCCTTGCGACTGATGCTCCCTTCTAACCCACATGACAAACAAAGCACCATCGGTAATAACATTAGCTCCTCCACCCCACAGCCTCTAATGTGTCTTAGAGGTTGTCTAACTCATTCATCCCTTGGCTACTTTCCTGACACTGCCAATATGGGTGCAAATTAATACCTGATGTAGCAGTGGCTTATACGATTAGGATTTTGTTGACTAGGAACTGGTTTGAAATGACCAACCCAATTGGCCAAACTTAAATTTATTCATTCCAATAATAATTAATTCCAATTGGCCAAACTTAAATTAAAAAAAAAAAAGCTGTCATTACCAACATGGTCTGGATTTGAACTTATGGCCAAGAGTAGTGGTTAAAGGCTCTGTATCCCATTCCATTTCTATGGCCCATTCTAGTCCTTTCACTTTTATTCTTATACAGAAATATAGTCAGAAATGCAGAATCATGATCCTCAGATTACAAAGTTCATTAGGACAAAGTTTATTCCAGTTCATTTTAAGTTTCCTTTGCTAACCTCTCAACAGTTGTCTTGTATCATCCCATTTTACATCTCTGCCCCATCTACGGGCCTTGCCAGGCTCAATTCTTTTAACAGAAGGCCCTGAATTGGCACAATGGGTGGTACAGACTCAGCTACACGACCACATCAATCATCCTCAGACCACGGCAAGACGAAAGCCCCCTTCAGTAAGGTAATTGTCTATCTTGCTAAATGGTTAGGCAGGAACTTTTCCACAAACAACTAAAACAGGTTGCTGGCAAGAGAAAGTCTGTCTCTCTACTGACTACCTCCAAGGGTGAACCTACCAAAACTCACCTCTGACAGCATCATTCAGATTCTTGATTGAAACCACTCAGACTAACATGGAGCAGTCTCCTGTTAACACTGAATTCACAGAGCAAGCTCACACTAAATTCTAGTTTTTCCTTCCCGGAAAAATGTTTAGAAAAGCAACCTCAACTGACTGGGTGAGTTCCAGCAGTGTACAGCACCCTCTGGGAAGTGCAAACAGATGAGGTTAGGTGCAATCTTCAGTGCGGAAGGGAACACACGGGATTCTTTCAGTCACTGAAACCAGCCACTGCGATTGCTTTATACAGAATCTGAGAGTCAATTGGTGGTTAATTTCCAATTATTTACTGTACACAGAGGTTGCCATCTCACCAAACAATGTAGGTGAGATTTTAAGGTGACCTCAAGGGCTTAATGGAGTCTTCAAATGCAAGTCACTAGGAGCACAACAGCAATTTGAAACTGGTCAAACATTTTAATGAGTAACTTAAAGAAGAACTTAATCCACAATGAAGTTTCTGCTAGGAATAGCCCCCAACCATTCAGTTAAAATAAGGCACACTTTTACTCATCCCTCAAGATGCACAGCTAAGAACTCTCCTTCTTTTCCATACATTCCAAGGGAAAAGATGAGGAAGAGTCCCAGATATTGCCCTGATCCTCTCCTACCATTCCCCCAGCCACCTGTTCAAGTGCGCGTCTTCCATCTTCCTGGCATCCCATACCTCTTTTTGGTCAAGTCACCTAGTGACTCCCACAATCTCTCTGCTACCTCTGACAAGGTCGCACTCTCATTGTGTGTGCTCTAGGGCATGTCATACACCTTGGGGCATTACCCTTCAAACATGCTACCTAGGCAATGGGGCTTTGCACAGAAGGTGCCTTTGGTGTAGAACCTCGCTGCAGGAGAGCACTAAGGAAAGCCTACTGCACCCAAAAGCCACCAGTGCAACCAAGCATCTGACTTTCCCCAACCCAGTGTTTGAAAGCTAAATTGCCAGCTTTGTTTTTTTAAATGTTTTCTATTTGTCTTTTATAAATCCTCTGCCCATCAGCAATTATTTTATAAAATAAAATAAGGGGGGGGCAGAGCTGTTGGTTGAAAATGAAATATTTGAGGCAGCTTTACAATGTTCCCTCCCTTTCCTTCCAAAGTAAGCAGAGGTTAAGACTGATAAATGCTTTCCCTTTGGAAATCACTCCAGAGAGACTATATGTAGAATTGTTATTGCTTGACTTTAAAACCGAGTATTGAGATTTGGGGCTATAAACTAGCCTCTCCATTTTTGAATGAAACCTCTTTATCCCCCTCAAACTTCTATACTTAGCATACTGCACAAAGCAAATGCCTCCATGTTTCAATCTATCAAATGGCTTGAGTCCCAGATTTGAAAGGACTGGAGGGGGAGAAACAAAGTATTTGGAAGACATTACATTTGAACAGAGATCCTAGAGATCAGAAACAGACAAGACATGCTGGTTCATCCCACTGATCTCACAGTCAACGCCAAATTGTTCGCTACAGAACCTAGTCCAGTCTATTTTTAAACGTCCCAAGTAATGTGAACTAAGAGATTATTCCAAAGCATAAACCCAGCTCTCTCAGGCAGTCTTTCCTGATATTCCCGATATGAGTCAGCAATGTGCCCTTGTTGCCAAGAAGGCTAATGGCATATTGGGCTGCATTCGTAGGAGCATTGCCAGCAGATCGAGGGAAGTGGTTATTCCCCTCTATTCAGCACTGGTGAGGCCACATCTGGAGTATTGAGTCCAGTTTTGGGCCCCCCACTACAGAAAAGATGTGAACAAATTGGAGAGAGTCCAGCAGAGGGCAACAAAATGATTAGGGGGCTGGGGCACATGACTTATGAGGAGAGGCTGAGGGAATTGGGCTTATTTAGTCTGCAGAAGAGAAGAGTATGGGGGGATTTGATAGCAGCCTTCAACTACCTGAAGGGGGGTTCCAAAGAGGATGGAGCTAGGCTGTTCTCAATGGTGGCAGATGACAGAACAAGGAGCAATGGTCTCAAGTTGCAGTTGGGGAGGTCTAGGTTGGATATTAGGAAAAAATTATTTCACTAGGAGGGTGGTGAAGCACTGGAATGGGTTACCTAGGGAGGTGGTGGAATCTCCATCCTTGGAGATTTTTAAGTCGGCTTGACAAAGCCCTGGCTGGGATGATTTAGTTGGGATTGGTCCTGCTTTGAGAAGGGGGTTGGACTAGATGACCTGAAGTCTCTTCCAACCCTAATCTTCTATAATCCCACCAACATTTTTCCCCTTTCTTAAGTTCATCCCATCCTCTTAATAATATTCCCCTGTACATCCCTAAACAGTTTCTCATTCCTTTTTTCATTCTGCACTCCCCAAATATTAGGAAGTGTGTTTTTCCTGTGTTGTTGCTTTGCTAAACTATACATATTTTCACTCTTGATCTATCCTCAGTCTAGTCAGCCTCCAAAAGTTATGTGTGTTTCTCTTCTGTGAACTTCCTCTAATAGAGGGGTGGCCAACCTGAGCTGGAGAAGGAGCCAGAATTTACCAATGTACACTGCCAAAGAGCCACCGTAATACGTCAGCAGCCCCCACATCAGCTCCCCCCTCCCCCATGCCTCCCGCCCACCGGCAGCCCTGCCAATCAGCGCCTCCCCCTCTCTCCCCGCACCTCCCGATCAGCTGTTTCATGGCATGCAGGAGGCTCTGGGGGGAAGGGAGGAGCGAGGGCACGGCAGGTTCTTGGGAGTGGGCGGAGTGGGGGCAGGGCCTGTGGCAGAGCCAGGGGTTGAGCAGTGAGCACCCCCGGCACATTGGAAAGTTGGCGCCTGTAGGTCCAGCCCCAGAGTCGGTGCCTAGACAAGGAGCCACATATTAACTTCTGAAGAGCCGCATGTGGCTCCAGAGCCACAGGTTGGCCACCCCTGCTCTAATACATCAGAATCGTTCTGGTAATAAGGTGACCAAAAGTGAATGCAATATTCCAGGTTTGTGTATTTTTTAATCTTTTATAAATGAATCAATATGGAGGACAGAACCACCATAGGCAATGAATAACTTATATTTTATATTGTTCCCTTATAATCACCACAAAGTGTCATTACTAATGGTTATTTCTGTTCATGTCCCTATTTCTCTTTTTCTAAAGGGCTATCATTTTAGTATCTAAAAGCTGTTCAACAACCAGATTGCACAGAGAGGCCATTAAAGCATCACTGACCCACTCATGTTGTCCAGCCACCCTTCCTATCGCTTTCACACTCATCTGAGCTTTTCTATGGGTGGTCTCTGTGTCTTCTTGTCAGTCACAAATGTTCCCAACTTCTTTCTAGTCATATTCTTGGCCAGAAGGGACCATTGTGATCATTAGTCTGACCCGCTGTATATCACAGGCCAGAGAACTTCCCCACAATAATTCCTAGAGCAGATCCTTTAGAAAAACATTCAATCTTAATTTTAAAATTGCCAGTGATAGCGAATCCATCATAAACCGTGGTAAATTGTTCCATTAATTACCTTCACAATTAAAAATTTACATACCTTATTTCCAGTTTGAATTTGTCTAGCTTTAATTTCCAGCCATCGGATCGTGTTGTACATTTCTCGGCTAGACTGAAGAGCCCGTTAGCAAATACATGTTCTCCAAGTAGGTCCTTATAGACTGATCAAGTCAGCCCTTAATATTCTCTGAGTTTCTTGAGGCTATCATTGTAAGGCTTGTTTCTAATCCTTTAATCATTCTCATGGCTCTTCTCTGAACCCTCTCCAATTTATCACCATCCTTTCTGAATTGTGGGCATCACAATGGGACATAGTATTTCAGCAGTGGTCGCACCAATGCCAAATACAGAGGTAAAATAACCTCTCTACTCCTGCTTGAGATTCCCCCATTTGTGCATCCCAGGATCGCATTAGCCCTTTTGGCCACAGCGACGCACTGGGAGCTCGTGTTCCGCTGATTATCCACTACGGCCCCCAAATCTTTGTCAGAGTGACAGTTTCCCAGGATAGACTCCCCCATCCTGTAAGCATGATCCACATTCTTTGTTCCTAGATATCTACGTTTACATTTAGCCATATTAAAATGCACACTGTTCGCTTGTGCCCAGCGGGCCAAGCAATTCAGATTGCTCTGCATCGGTGACCTGTCTTCTTCATGATTTCCCTTGCCTGCAAGTGTTTCTAAAAGCAGCTGTTTCACTCTGCATACCTTCAATACTCAACAACTCGTACATTCGGCATATCTGTAAAATCTATTCATCTCTTTTTTTTAAAATAGAAAAAGACAAATATTAGTGGCCTAACAAAACAGAAGTCACATTGGAAATATTATCTTCACACCCGAAACATCTTGAATCAACTAGCAGCTAAAACTGGACAGGGAGAGAAAGAGAGAGTGAGGTTTCCAAGGTACGTTTCAGAGGATCTGCAACGCACTATGAAAACTTTCCTCCAAAGCAGACTATTGTCTGTGCAAATGTTTTTTTATATCTCAGTGCCTGTCTCTGGGGTAGACAGTCCCCAGAAAAGAGGGAAAAAAAACCACACGTGCTTGCTCATTTATTTAGATTTATTTGATTGGAACAGATTTCTCTCCCTCTCTGCCCCCCACCATTCAAGCAGGCAGCCAAAGATTCAAAATTACAGTCACAAACTGCACATTTATTCTAATCACCGGTCCAGGAAAAGCCATCAATAACACCATATGTTTTATAAAATTACTGGGCAGAACTTTATTTTTCAAATTAGCTTTGGAGCATCCAGTTCACAAACTTGGCAATGAGCGCCAGATAATCAAACTTGTTGATGATCACCACATCGGCTGCCATAAGGGAAAATGAAATATAATCACACGAAGGCAGATGCAAGATTTAAGGAACCAACAAAAGCTATAGCTAAGGGGTAGCAGAGGTGAAAGTACAGCCAGTTATGAATTACATGAGGATAGTTACAGCAAGTTTCATGTTTTTACTTTAATATATATTTGCATCTAATTTATTTTTCCTGCCATTTCAAATAATTAATGCACTGCTCTAATGTCTAAGAAGATTCACAACTACATGCCTAGAAAAGTGTATTGTGGGTCCAAAACATGCTGAACATGTCATGTCTCACTAGGATAACCAAGAGGTTTAAGTGGTGTTAACCTTGAAACAGAAAACCGTCCAATGTACAGAATGTACTAATCATTTAAGAGCTGTGTAAAACATGGCAGTGACAACACTTTGCACGAATGCAGTGATTGTCAGCTGAGACACTCCAAGCGTTTTACAAGTATTTTTTTAATCCTCTTATCACCTTTAATGTCTGCAGAGACCAGGCAGGACTTCTGTAAGATCTCACGCAAAAGAGTCAAAGTAAATGGCAGAGTTTGCTATTTATCCACCTCAGAAGGTGGGAGGGCTGGGTTAGTCATGCTGGGATTTGAACCTAGAGTTACGAGGAGTCCAGGTATTTCAAACTAAAAGATTTAGCACAGACTTCCTACCTACTATAGTCAATTAATGCTTGATTCTGTAGTTGCTCCCCAAGCACAACTGCTATAAACATTGATAAGAATTGTATCTATGGAGTGGCTACAGAATTAGCCCTCTAGTCATTTGGAATAACCTAGGTTTCCAATCCAAAGGAGCACCGTTAATTTATAGCACTGGGAATCCTCTATCCACAGCTCATCTCATTCTAAATACCGCAGCTTTGGTTTAAAGTAAACAGGTTATCAACTTGATCTTCCACTCAGCAGTGATAATCCTGAGTTAAAGCATGCTCCCATCTGGATTTATGGGTGTATTAGTATTTGCTACCGTTTGACCCAGCCTTTTCTTAAATTTACTCTTGGCATTCACTGGCTTTTTGATCCTTGTTAGACTTTGTTCCATGGTGATTTTCAGTTACACAGACTTTCCCCCTCCTTCATTTTCTCTGAGAGACTTACACAGCATCTCAACACAAACAAAAGTGAGATCAGCTCCATCATTACAAAACCCACTCTGAGCTTTACAAAAACTGTTCACAAAGTAAGTAAATAAGGGGATTTTTGTACCTATGGAGACCCGCCTTCAAATTGCCTAAAGTCACAGGTAGAAATTTAACTGGGTGATCTGAAATTGAGGGACATTCTTGGAAATTCTCTGTGCACAAAGCTAATACCAAAGGCCACAGCAGTTCCACGAACAACAAACGTACAGGATTGGGATCAAATGCCCTGATCATTTTTAGTCATTTACGATCCCAGAGCACTCTTTGTGAGTTGGTGATGCCAGGGCCTTGGCCAAACTCCAGTGCTGGAGATTATATTCGGCCAGTTTTAACTAGATACAGTAACACTTCCTTCTCTACCCCATCGAGTAGTGCTGCTGTGCATTATTAACTATCACCTTCGCCTGGCTGAAAAGACCTCCCCGGATAGTTTGCATCTTATTTTAATTCATGTGTTTGAGTGCCAATGGTGCATTTGGCACCATATAAATATTAAACCCGGGGAATTGCAGACAAGTCTGCTTAACTTCAGTACTTCAGTACTGCTTAACTTCAGTACCGGCAAGATAATGGAGCAAATAACAACGGTGCATATCAATTAGCAAACACCTAGCAGATAATAAGGTGATAAGTAAGAGTGAGCATGGATTTTGCAAGAACAAATCATGTCAAACCAACCTATTAGCTTTCTTTGACAGGATAACAAGCCTTGTGAATGGGGGGAGAGGAGGAGTGGTAGATGTAGGAAGGCTTTGGATATTGCCTCACAAGACCTTCATAAACAAACTAGGGAAACACAACCTAGATGGAGGTACTATAAGGTGCATGTATAACTGGTTGGAAAACCATTCCCAGAGAGCAGTTACTGGTTCACAGTCAAGTTGGAAGGGCATATCAAGTGGGGTCCTGCAGGGACCAGTTCTGGGTCTGGTCCTGTTCAATATCTTCATCAATGATTTAGATAATGGCATAGAAAGTACACTTATAAAATTTGCTGACAATACCAATCTGGGCAGGGCTGCAAATACTTTGGCGGATAGGATTAAAATTCAAAATGATGTGAAAAAAGTGGAGAAATGCTCTGAAGTAAACAGGATGCAATTCAATAAGGACAAATGCAAAGTACTCCACTTAGGAAGCAACAATCCGTTGCACACATACAAAATGGGAAATGACTGCCTAGGAAGGAGTACTGCAGAAAGGGATCTGAGGGTCATAATGGATCACAAGCTAAATCTGAGTCAACAGTGTAACACTGTTGCAAAAAAAGCAAACATCATTCTGGGATGTGTTAGAAGGAATGTTATAAGCAAAACACGAGAAGTCATTCTTCCGCTCTACTCTGCGCTGATTAGGTCTCAACTGGAGTACTGTGTCAAGTTCTGGGCGCCACATCTCAGTAAAGATGTGGACAAATTGGAGAAAGTCCAGAGAAGAGCAACAAAAATGGTTAAAAGTCTAGAAAACATGACCTATGAGGGAAGACTGAAAAAAATGGGTTTTAGTCTGGAAAAGAGACTAATAGGGGACATGATAACAGTTTTTAAGTACATAAAAGGTTGTTACAAGGAGGAGAGAGAAAAATTATTCTCCTTAACCTCTGAGGATAGGAGAAGAAGCAATGGGCTTAAATTGAAGTAAGAGTGGTTTAGGTTGGACATTAGGAAAAACTTCCTGTCAGGGTGGTTAAGCTCTGGAATAAATTGCCCAGGGAGGTCGTGGAATCTCCATCATTAGAGATTTTTAAGAGCTGGTTAGACAAACACCTGTCAGGGATGGTCTAGATAATACTTAGTCCTGACATGAGTGCAGGGGACTGGACTAGATGACCTCTCAAGGTCCCTTCCAGTCCTATGATTCTGTTTAACAGAGACACAGGGTCCAAGTCTGCTCACACTCCTGTTTCACCCCACCATAATGTCATTGTTTTTAATGGAGTTGCTCTGAATTTACATTGGTATAAGCAAAATCAGAATCTGAACCATAGTTCCTGCCCCAAAGGGCTGTAACAAACTACAGTAGATAACTATTAGCTCAGTCACAAGGAAAACCATTCAGGCATAATGCGCTTTGTCTCAGTGCCTGTTTGAGATAGTGCAGAAATTCTGGAATCTTGCAAACACCATCCCCAAAAGACTTTGTAGAGCGTGGTGTGTTTTAAGGAAAGGTTTGAAGGAAGTGATGGTCATTTGGCACATAAGAAGAGGAAAACTGCTAGAAGCATAAGGGGAACCATGAAATAAATTGCAAAGAAGTTGGTAAGGTGCTTGGAGACCCCTCAAGACGAGAATAAATCATTAGTGACTGGGGGACACAAGGAAACAAGGCTCCAATCCAGCAGAGCATTTAAGCACACACTGCTTAACTTTAAATACAAATATTCCCGATTAATTCAATAGGATTGTGTGTGTGCTTAAAATTAAGCATATGATGAAGTGCTTTGCTGGACTGGAGCTCAAAAGAAGGCTTCTGCCCAGCTCAGATAGCAGCACAGTATGGGTTCATTTCTTTACATTAAAGAACGAGCATCATTTTGATGGTGACAACAAAAGGTAAAGCGAACAGGGAAAAAAATACAGTGGCTACTGTTTCTGAGGTGAACCATCCGCTTTGATATTTACAGAACTACATACACTCACAAGTGACCATACTAATTTCTACATGCCTGGCACAACTGAAAACCAGGTACTGATGACAAGAGCAGAGAATTGTCACATTTCCATTCTCCCATCACACTCTTGTCCTGAGCCAGTCTCCTTGGTCACACAGCTGACTCTCTGCCTCATAGTGTTTTGTGCAAGTCGGTTTGTTGAGGTTTTATTTAATTCCTCTCTTCTTCCAGAAGGTCCATATTGTGCACTGGACACTGCATAGGTAAACATCTCCTCCTGCTTGTAGCTCCTTCTATATACACTCAATACTTGTTCAATTATTTCCTCTTGTCCCCCACCAACCCAATGTCGCACAAGCCAGACTAGATAGTATCCACTTCCAGACCCTACCAACCCAGGCCAGATTCAAACAGATGACTTAGTGGGGAAGAATGCTGTATCCCGTTTCCAGTCCCCTGTATCAGTCACTTCCTACCCATTTCAACTCCTTGACTTTATTTCATTTTTTTAACTAGTTTTAAGCAAGGTACGGATTGAAGTACGTTCCCTGGAATCTGGCCTCTATGGTCAAAGGCAACATATGACAGTGCTAATCAGGAGAGCAGCAGGTAGCAGTTAAACACACAGCTTGTTGCTTGCTGCCAGTCAGCTGGAGGTGGTCTGAGTTGATTGGCCTGCCTCTCCTGGAAGGAAGATCAAGTACTTTGAAGAGAAGCTTCTTCCCATCCTTCTCCAGATGGGGCTGCAAAGCTCTGGTAGACCCGGAAAAGCTTTAATTCACCTGTGGTTTCAAGCATACACTTGTGCATGTGGGATGCATGTGGTGGACTGAATTTCCAGCGGTTTTTCTACAAAGAAATGAAGATGCACAAGAAGTTTCTCTTGTCTGGAAGGAAGTTAGCCTAACAGCAACTATTCTCAGTAGGAAAGTGGATCTCCTTGGACCTGATGGTGATCTCTCTCATATGGCTAACTATTGTATGACTAACCAGTTCTCCCACCGCAGCTGCTGATTTGCTTCCAACCACTCTGAGGATACAGCCAAGAATAGGTTAACTATACAGGATGGTGTCTTAAAATAAATAAATAAATAAATTCCCCCTTTGGGATGGTTTCACAGCAGCCACTCTCTAAAAGGGACCTCTCAGAAAATAGGGCATTATCCCTTCTTATTGATTGGGATGGCAGTGGAGCATTGTTCTCTCAGTTCAGTCTATAGGAAGGAATATCTATTTTCCATTTAGACGGGGTAAAGCCTTTAATTTCACCCTCCTGGCTGCAGCTGGAGTTCCCTTTTAACTGCCTGGCCATGGGAGTGAAGACAGTTTTATATGGAGGAAAATGCTGAAAAGGCCGCTTTAATATTCTTGCATGTGAAAAGGGGAGCGCTTTTCATAGTGCTCTGTAATGAGGGTCAGCGGGATATTACACTTCACCATATGGCTAATTTGCACAGCAGGTCAAATGCTCTATTTGCTTTTTAAAGACGGCCCTATAGATCAAGCGGCACTAAAACAAACCAAAAAAAGCATGAGTAAAAGATGCCCCCTACTGTTCAAGTCTGGAAATTGCCAGGCAGCAGACAAAGGCCACTGCATGGCATTCCAGTCACACAGACGAGTGCTACTTCATCACCTCTTTACCTTTTTAAAAGAGCAAAAAGTAGTAGTGTGGAAGATGCGTTAGTACAGAGCTCCAGCAAACAAGGCAGCAGGCAGAAAAGGAAAGCTGCTTTAGGGAATCCCAGTTGTATCAATATTTTAATATCCCCACACGGAAACACTTGCCAAACTCCACAGACTACTCAAAACGAGCTTTCACTCCATTTGCTTGCAATATGAACCTGTGCTAACTGCTGTCACTGTTCCAAGCGGTTGACTAGCTGCCTGACCTTCTGACTAACGAGTGCTCTGTTTATTAGCGTGATGGCCCTTGTAACCTATGTTTGTCTTGGCACTTCCTCCTTGCCGTGTCCCAGGCCTGACCCAAAGAAGAACTTCCCCTGCAGGGGCCAGCAGCAGTCTGCAGTACTAGAAAAAAAAAATCTGATCACTAAAGATTATGGAGCCATGGGGCCTGGGCTTTTGAAGAGAGTAAACATTATGATTAACAAGCCTGGCCTTTGTAATCGGCTTCCACCCCTCCCCTCCAGATCAGAGTGTTAATTTATTAAATATTTTAACAAAGGGCCTTTATTACTGGCCTCAGTGTGGCTGGCTCCTTTCATAGCATTACCACCTACATCTAATAAAGCTTTAATTGACTACTGCTTTTCATAACCTCTGACCTAGGATGATAAACAGTTGGGCCATGGTAGCAAAAGGGTAAACCCCAAAGGAGTTTGCATCCTGCTCACGCTTAGCAACCCCCCAGTATAAAATAGATTTGCTTGAACAGAACAAAAATCTGTGCGTCATTTGCATTGATACTTAACTCTTGAAAAGCACTTTTCATCTGCAACGTTATTCCTAAAGATTAACTAATTTATCCTCACAACATCCTTTTTAGTAGATAAATATTCCCATTTTGCAAAGAGGTAAACAAGACTTAATGTCTTGGCAAGAGACTTGCTATAGCTCAATCCGAGATCCTGGGCTCGATGCAGGAATCTCTGGGTGAAATTCTGTGGTCTGTGTTGTGCAAGAGGTCAGATTAGATCACCATGCTTTTTTCTGCCTTAAAAATCTATGAATCTATGAGCTGAGGTTTCAATGACTTGTCCAAGCCCACGTAGCAAGTCTGTATCAAAGCTAGTATTAAAACTCAGAAGTTACTGGCTCCCCATCCTGTGCTCTGACCATTCTTAATTAAAATTAGTTGTTTCCGTAAAAAACTTGCCACTTTATTCTTCTTTTTATAGGCACTAGCCTGGAAGATTAAGGAAAGCAGCGAGTTACAATAGGCAGAAAAACTGGGTTCCAATCCAATAACTCTTCCTCCAGGATTATCAGAGGAGCTCATCTTCTGCAAATATTAAACGTACAGCCCACGGGGGACCAAGTTCTCCAGAGCTGAGGCAAGGGGTTCCACCATTCACAAACTGCTGGATGTCCAGGATCTGCACTAATTTGTTTAAAACAGGGCAAATCACCACCACACTAACAATGCCTGTGCAACTAGAAATCCCAGGATGCAATATTTCATCTTGATAAAAGCATCCAGTCCACCATAGGCTATACCTCCAGTATTTTCCCAGGAGTCAGGCACAAAAATTATGAGATTGGGGGGAAAACCACCCACATTTGGGGGTCTATTTATCTGCCTTCTGTTTTCTGAGTCTTTAGAGTGCACTGAGGTCACGTTTTTAAGCTTTTCTCCACCAACATGAGGGCTAGAAACGCTCTCTTTAAAAAAAAAGAAGAAGAAAACTGAGATACTCATATAAAATCGCTTCTGTGGGAGCTGGGGCTTTAAGTAAAGCACAGAATGCTGCAAGACTCGTGATCATGATCATGATCATGAAGAATACTGTGCCCATCTAACACCCTCGTTTATTGCCATAACAGACTCCTTAAGCCCCTACGTTTTGTATAGAGATGTTTGAATGGGGTAAATTCCAAACATGTTTTGCCCACCCCCTCTTAAGGGATGCCTACACTGCAATCAGTGTGACTGCAGCTTGGACAGGCATGCTCACACTAGGTTTAGTCTAGCTAGCACAGCTAAAAAGAGCAGCGAAGAAGCCGCGGCACAGGCAGTACACGCCTGTCCAGCACCATGGGTGCCTAGCTAGCCACTGCCGCTTTACGGCTATTCTTTGCCACGCTAGCTAGATTAAAGCTAGTGCCGCTGGGCCTACCCAAGCTGCAATCAGTAAGGACGTACCTTTAGGAGTCAAGGTACGAGAGGTTCTGTGTGAAATCCCCACACAATCTAAAACCACAGCAATTGTCAAAAAACAAGCTGCACTAAGAATCTAGCAAGAATCAGATTTTTCGGAAAACGGCATGCTTAACACATTTTGTCTTAAATTCTGCAAAAGCTAATCTATATTAGCCCCATTCGGGACTGTTAAAGTACAAAAGGAAAATCTTGCATTTCTGGAGAGTACATCCACTGTTCACTTGGCCCTTTTCTCTATGAAGCTGTGGTCAGGCCATGTATCAGGTGTTTCAATGTCACTGTTCTATATTCTCAGACAATCAAAAATTCCCCATTTACACCTTTCAAGTTATGCTGAGCTGCTCCATTGTTATAATCCCTCACAGGGGTATTTACTCAAACATACTCAAGGCACGTCTACACTTACCAGTAGATCGGCACTGCTGCAATCGATGCAGCGAGTGTCGATTTAGTGTGTCTGGTGAAGACACACTAAATCAATGGGAGAGCACTCTCCCATCAATTTGTGTACTCCACCTGCTCAAGAAGCGCAAGGGAAGTCGATGGGAGATGTTCTCCGGTTGACAAAGTGCAGTGTAGCCACCACGGTAAGTGGATCTAACTAAGTCAACTTCAGTTACGTTATTCACATAACTGAAGTTGCGTAAGTTAGATCCATTTATTGCGGTAGTGTAGACCAGCCCTCAGAATGTATAATTCTCTCATTAAGTGTCCTTTGTATGTTTTCCAAATCCATTCATCATATTTCTTGCTTTGGATAAACAGTTTCGGGTTCATGACTTGCCAATAGCCATTATACAACTTTAAGTTATTCTGAAGATACATCCAACACAACAGTTGTATCACAGCTTGCAATCACATCTTTACCTGTCAAGGGCCATCAGATCTTTGATCTAACCTTAGAAATATGCTAGCACATTTATTTTCCTGCCTGGAGAAGTCAACCTGAATATAGCAAAGGGCTCATATTTTTAATTCTCAATTTTTTCCTATACTACCCCAAATATGAATCAACAGATGAGAATGATCATACAGTCTTGCCAACTCTCACCATTTGATCATGGGTCTTGTGGTATTTGGTGTTGTTTTTAAAGTCCCAGCCTTTGCAATCAAGAGACTGCATGAGAATCTAAGATTTCATTTATTTTTAAAAAGCCTACTCAGTTGCAAAGAAAAACTTTAAAAATGTGGAGTGTACCTTAATGGCTCAGAAACCAGAAAATAAATAAAAACTCAACGTTTATTCTTTTTTAAGTCTCATGATTAGAGACCTGCGCGGATACAAAATTTGTGTCCGCATCAGATCCTCAAGCCGCAAAAACAGTCCGTGGATGTGGATACAGATATGCGCAGATAGAAAGCAGATGTCCACAGATTTGCAGGGTTCTAGATACAAAATTTGTATCTGCATCCAATCCACAATCTGCAAAAACCAGCCGTGGATATAAAGCAGATATCCATGGATTTGCAGGGCTCTAATCATGATTTCTTCAGGCCTTACTCGTGATTTCTGGTTCAGGTTGGCAATTATTATAACCAGCAATTTTCAGAATTTACCAAACAGCAGCCTCATCTCTAAAGCAGACTTGAAACTCTTTACCTTGAATAGTTACTGGATTTTGAAAATAATAAAGGTATAGTTTCCTATGACAGGGGTCGGCAACCTTAGGCACGCAGCCCATCAGGGTAATCCGCTGGCAGGTCGCGAGACATTTTGTTTACATTAACCATCTGCAGGCACAGCCCCCCACAGCTCCCAGTGGCCACGGTTCGGCATTCCCGGCCAATGGGAGCGGCGGGAAGCAGCACGGGCAGCGGGGGGCCATGCCTGTGAACGGTCACCGTAAATAAAATGTCTCGTGGCCCGCCAGCGGATTACCCAGATGGGCCGCGTGCCGAAGGTTGCCGATCCCTGGCCTATCACCCTGCCAAGCAGTGAGAGGTAGTGCTGGCGAGCTGTTAGGAGACAGACACTAAGTGCTGTGAGAACTTGGCTGAAGTGGTCCAAATTGTACAGGAGAGCAGCAGAGAAGACTGACAGGAAAGGCATCTAAATAAACTCCTAGTTTTAATTTCCAGAATCAACCAAAAACACCTAAGCACATTTATGGAATGACATCAGCAAATGGGACTGGAGGTAAGAGCAGAATGAACTGAAAACTTGTATAAATCAAAAATTGAGTAACAGTGTTTATAGTTTGTAATATGGCTTTTAAAAATGCACCTGTGTAATATGACTGACTGAACTGACTAATCTTGCTGTCTGCGCTTGAAAGAGTGGGCATGAAGCCATCAGCCCCTAGGAAACGCCAATCAGTAGAGAATGCTGCAGTATGTCTCCTCAGCAACACTGGCTACCAGTGCACACCAGACCTGTCCTCTGCTCTCTATGGCTTCCCATAGAATATCAATTCAAGTTCAAGGTCTCAGACCTTATCTTCAAGCCCTCTTTCTACTACAGGATAAAATTCATTTATGCAGCAGACAGAGCTTTCTCGGGGACTGTAAAACAAACTGTCAAGGGAACTAAAGAACCGTCACAAACCACAGCACCCTGCACTCCAAGTGCTAGGAACACTCCGCCGACCAGCCTCTTCTAACACACACAAAGTGTACATTTAAAAAAACCCAAAACACTACTTAAACAAAAACATACACACCTCTCTGCCTGGGGAAAGATAAGAGGGTACGTCTACACTCCCCGCCGGATCGGCGGGTAGCGATCGATCCATCAGGGATCGATTTATTGTGTGTAGTGTAGACACAATAAATCGATCCCCGATTGCTCTCCCATCGACTGCTGAACTCCAGCTCGGCGAGAGCAGGAAGCAAAGTCGATGGGGGAGCTGCGGCCGTTGATCCCGCACCGCGAGGACACGAAGTAAGTAATTCTAAGTCGATCTAAGATACATCAACTTCAGCTACGCTATTCTCATAGCTGAAGTTGCGTATCTTAGATTGACCCCCCCCACCCCCCAGTGTACACCAGGCCAGAAAGAACAATAATAAATGATGGATGCTAGTCACGTCTCTTACTGCACGACGGGACGGTACTCAGATATTATAGTGATGAGGGTGATAAATGAATATATCATAGAATACCGAATAGGCACAACTGGCCTCCTCAGGGAAAAATTAGATCACTGCTTTCATCGAAGCACTTTATAAAGCAAAATTTACAAAGACTTCAGAGATGGGAGTAGTAATACTGATAATTTACCTTTACCTTTCATGGGCCATTTTACCTTTTCTTGGCCTTTGCAGGGTTCAATCACAGCTGCAATATTGTGACCTGTGGGATAAAAGGTAGGATTCCCCACTATGAATTCTATTTGGTTGTTTAGAATCTAGCTCCTTGGAAACTTGAAACCAATGGCTACTTTCTTAAGAGAAAGGGTGTTTGAATCCATATGTTCAGGGTTTGGTTGGTTACAGGGTTGTGCTTTCTTTTTAAATAAGTAGAAGGAAAGCCCTTGCCACTTGCCAGCAAGTTAAAGAAGTATGGGCTGGATGAAAATGTTTTTGACAGAACAAGGAGTAATGGTCTCAAGTTGCAGTGGGGGAGGTTTAGGTTGGATATTAGGAAAAACTTTTTCACTAGGAGGGTGGTGAAGCACTGAAATGGGTTACCTAGGGAGGTGGTGGGATCTCCTTCCTTAGAGGTTTTTAAGGTCAGACTTGACAAAGTCCTGTCTGGGATGATTTAGTTGGAGTTGGTCCTGCTTTGAGCAGGGGGGCGGACTAGATGACTTCCTGAGGTCCCTTCCAACCCTGATATTCTATGATTCTATGTAGCAGTCAACACAGAGGACTAGGAGATGAGATCTGGGTTCTCTTCCCAGCCCTGCCACTGACCTTGGGAAACTGAAACACACAGAGAGTTTGACTCCTGTCTGCTGTAAAATATGGCTAGCACTGCTAACCTTATACAGGTGCAGTGAGGCTTCATTAGCATTTGTAAACAGCTTTGACAGCCTCAGATGAAAGGTGCTAGAAGAGTTCAATGTAATACAGAAGAAAGGACATTCTGAAGGACTTTTTGCACTTTACACTGAGCAACATAAAAATGGATGAATTTTATGTACGGACAAGCAAAAAAGACGGAGGGAATTTTGGATCTGCCAACTCTGACATCCTTTTAAATAAATGATTAGTGCTCAAGAGAATTTTAATCTTTATTTGCTATAATTCAAGATTGCAGAAATATCAATCATCTCCTGTGATGTCCCACAAGGGAGCTTGGCAAGTACTTGGATGAAAGACCTGTGAGGAATGGTGCACAAAATGGTATTAGCTGTTCAGTGAGGAACACTGTACTTTCCCCTCGAGCTCGGTACTGGATAAACCTACTAGTGAGGCATTAGGGGCTACTATCTTTTGGGTGTGACATAAAACCACAGACTTGACCACTTCGGTAAATAAGGATTCCAAGGAACATTTTGGGTGTTAGCCCCAGTGTGCTAGCTGAATCCCAACTCAGATAAAATCCATTTTACCTAAAATCCCCTATACTTTCAATTGGATTAGAGTCTTAACTTCTAGTCCTAAACTATTATGTACTGTCACGCCCCTTTAAACAGCTATTACATTACTCCCCAAAGGTGGATTTTAAGGTCAGAAGAGAGTATTGTCATCATCTAGTTGGACCTCAAGCATAATACAGGCAATAAAATTTCACCTTGCATATCTCAGCTGCAAACAAAGTACTTGTGTACACTTTTTATAGTGTTGCCGTAGCCGTGTCGGTCCCAGGATATTAGAGAGACAAGATGGGTGAGGTAATCTCGTATATTGGACCAACTTCTGTTGGTAAGAGAGACAAGCTTTCGCGCTCACACGGAGCTCTTCTTCAGGTTTTATAAACAGGTGTAAAGCACACTTGGATATTCAGGGTGAAACAGGCTCTCTTAGTATGATGCAGCCACAATTCTTCTTGAAGAGTAATCTATATCTCAAACTATCACTCACATTTTAGTAGGTTTAAATGTTAACCTGAAATGTGTCTTCTTCAAATTTAACAGTAGTTGATGAATTTGGTGCAAGTGTTTGCTACTCCTTCTGTCATTCAGAGATGCCAGAGTTTATTCAGCTATGGTATGACAACCCTTAGCATATTAGATTTTCAGCTTCTCCAATCCAAATTTTGTCCACCTTACATCATGCTTGGTAAAGTGTGGGGGTTATAATGTTTACTCAAAATAGGTAAAATATAACAGAACACAGATGATAATCTTCCCAATCGTGCAGCCCTTTCTAGCACTTACAACTCACAAAGCTCCCATTGAGTTCCCTATGTACAAGTACTGCTGGATTAGACTTTCAAAATTAAATTTCTGGTATTTAAAAATAAATAAATAGTTTGCATATTTAAAATAGGTTTAATTTTCACACAGAATTAAACGATTTACAGGTTTTAAACATTTTGCTTTTGGGTTCTTCAGAATGGTCATTTCTATTTTTTTAAATAGCTAAAACAGGAAGAGCACAATATTTGGAACTACTATGGTTGCAAAGTGATCTGGAGTTATGATCATATTGGTTTTTAAAAAGTAAGCAATACACTAAACTTTTCTGAAATGACAGCTTTGGCTTTCTTATTTCCTTGTAGTTAATACTACTTGGAAGGGGTGAAAAATAACATGTACTAATTAAGATACATTGGGAAGAGTAATACTTTTGACTGATGAATGAATACATTTTTATCTCCAAGCAGCAGCAGTGAAACAAGCGTTGAAACACATGATCACACGCAAGAAGAGATCCAGGGCACTGATAAGACATCAAACAAAAACGCTTTTCAATTTTTTAAATTTTTATTTTGTTTTATGACAAAACAGTTTAAAAGCATACTCTTATGGTTGGTAAGCCAACGCATGCATATTCTCCTTACCTGTCTGTTCTGAGGTCTGATCCATACTTGTCCCCTGTGATCAAAGCCACGGATGGACACATGCAAGATGCAGTCTCTATCACCAATTTTTAAAACCCATTTAAAATCAACATTTGATTATTTTCAAGCATTCTTCTCCTAGAACTACCAAGATGTGCACATGGCTAACTGGAGTGATCTGGTGCTGTAGCTATCCTTCCTCACCCCCATTCTCCTTCCTAATATCAGTTACCCCATGAATTGCAACATATCCAAGTTAGGTTGTAAAGCACTTAGTGGCAGGGACCATGTCTCGCCTTTTATTTATTTATTTATTTATAAAGCATCCAGAACACTTTAGGGATCTACAGGGGTAAAATACAGCCCTGCTTTCTAAGCTGGTGGAATTTTCTGGAACGGGGACATTGATTTGGGGATAGAGAAAGGTATTTGAAAGGTGTTTTTATGGCACATTTTGGACTAACTGGCCTTAACAGAGCTAACAATAAAATTAAAAGCTAATACACATGTCCACATTGTAAAGCTTTGAAGGATGAAAAGCAAACATACTGAATATAAGCTATATGCAGAAATCACTTCAGCGTCTCTGTTAAATGCAACCATCTCTGGGGAACAGTGTGACAGCTCTTTGAGCATACAAAGCAGTACTATTCAATTGTTTAGGGCACAAAGGGTAGAAGAATTGGAGAGGAAGCCTGGTCCCGGGGCTAGGGTGCTAGCCTCAGACTTAGGAGACCCGAGTGGCTCTGCCACTGACTACTTGTGTGACTTTGAGAAATTCATTAGTCTCCCTGTGCCTCAGATCACCAAATCTGTAAAATGGAGTATCTCCATTTTAGCATGACCCTACCTCACAGAGGTGTTGTGCTGAGAGAGACATTAAAAGACAGTGAGCTGCTCAGAGAGGCCATAAAAGTATCTAAGATAGATAAGGCAGAACCTTGCACTGTCAACAGAACAGAATGAAGACTTGTATGAAGGCAAAATATGATTAACCAAATCACTGTTGTAACATTAACACAACAGGCAAATAAATTTCTCTTGAAGATGTAGACTGGGGCCACTCAGTAAATCTTTATCCCGCACAGGAGAAAATGCCACTTCTAACATACCTGACAGCACAAAGAGAGCACATGCCAACGTGATATGCATATTCAAGTCCCTATACTTTAACAGCTAAGGAGGAATCCAAATCTATTTTGCAGTGAACACTTCTGCTCGATATCCTATACAAGGAAGCTGATGTTTTAAGTTTTGACTGACGAGACCTTTACACGGTGACATGCTGCAGGCTAAAAGAAAGAAGCCAATCTCAGACCAGAACTGTGTAACATTTTAAAGAAATTACTGCATGCTCAAACAATGGAATATTTGTCAAAGTACAACTTGATCACCAGAATTCATCTGTTTTTCATAACTACACTTGACCTAAACTACATTGACTGAACAAGGTAGCCTGTGTTTTTCAGTCTGGAAAATATGGCTTTTCAACTTTTAAATTTTTTTTTAAAGAGACCACACTAAAGAAACACTAATTACAAAATGACTGTGGCCCAGAAGACTGAAGTGCATTAGGATTTAGCCAAGGATGACGAAGAATGATTTTTCCTTGTTACAACAGCAAGCAGCTAGTCATCTTCAGGTCATATTTTGGACAGTCTCCCCTTGTTTCAGTTACCCTCCAAGGTTAAGCCCAGGAATGTCTGCTTTACTTGTATGTTGGTTTCCATTCTTTCCTCTATTTCCAGCCTTCCTTTCCTTTACTAAGGTTACCCCAGCATCCTGAGGTCATGATGAATGGATACAATAGTGTGGGGTTTAGGGTTAGATACCGTTTCATAACATGTTTTAAAATTCTTCATTAAACTTTAATAGTGAGTTGGCATGAAAATCCTCCAGTTTTCAAGAGATTACCACTCTTCCCACCAGAAGAGCCATATATGCAAAGACTTCATGTAAGGAAGAGGGACAATTATTTCTCAAGTATAAGCTGTGCACACTGGAAGGAGCCTGGTCTAGCCTACCTCAGGAAAAGTCCGTTCCAAGAATTAGCAAAGAAGGATTCATTCATATGAGTAGTATATAGTTCCACTGATTTCGAAGAGAATACTCACTGAGTAAGGTAATAATCATGGTCAGAGTTGCAGAATCTGCCCATGGGTACGATGAACAACAAAACTACAGGGCGTGGTGGGGACAAGGAAACAGGAAGACCACAGAAAAGGACAAAGGGAGACAATGTTTTTAAGAGAGTATTAGCTGCAAAGAATTCAGGTAATTAATTTTGTTCCTGTTTTGCATTTTGCCTTTTTAATAGCTACCTCTTGTCACAGAACTAGTAATCGCTGACAGTCAAACTCTGCATTAGTTGCCTGGAAAAGGACACAGGGAAAAATACGCTACTAAATGGGAGACCTTTGCACTAGGAAAAAAAATGTTACATCATTAAATTAAAAATGATTTTATTTTAAGGTCTCTTTAGTAAAGAAGAGGCTCCTCTTTCTATCAGTTCAATTGCAGGCTCAGAAATTAGCAAAACCATCCATCGCACATATTGTCTTCGTTTCAAGTGAAAGAACATTTACTCGTGTTTAAGACTGATGTGTGACATTTTAAGCTTGGGAAATCATTTGTTAAATTGACAGATTTGTTTTGCTCTCTTAAGCAGGAGTTCCAGGGCAAAAGATCTTGCAGCAAAAGTGAGAAGTTTATTTTATTTTAGCATACATACTGCAGACTATTGTCCTCTCTGCACAGAACAGAAGGCAGTTGTATAAACCCATCCAACAATGTAATCAAACCCCACTGTTGGGATGAGAGGGGAGTTCGGTCTCTGACACATTAAGTCCTTAGCCTCTCTGCTGAGACTGTCAACAAGAGGGGCTAGTTAGTTCCAGTTACTATGATGGCTCTTAGGTCTGGTCCACACTAACCCCCGACTTCGAACTAAGATACGCAACTTCAGCTACGTGAATAACATAGCTGAAGTCGAAGTACCTTAGTTCAAACTTACCGCGGGTCCAGACGCGGCAGGCAGGCTCCCCCGTCAACTCCGCGTACTCCTCTCGCGGAGCAGGAGTACCGGCATCGACGGCGAGCACTTCCAGGATCGATCCAGGATCGATTTATCGCGTCTAGACAAGACGCAATAAATCGATCCCAGAAGATCGATTGCTTACCGCCGGACCCGGAGGTAAGTATAGACCTACCCTTACATGCACAGGAGAAAGCCAAAATTCTGAAGGGGGTGAGTCTGTCTAAGATCACATACAGTATCAATGTAATATTGGATACCTTCTCTGTCAGGGGAAGGACTTGGTGATCTAGTAGCTGTTGTCCATCTCTATGACTTAACCACCAGACGGTTACTCCTTTCATTCACTACCGAAATAGGCTGAATTCAGACAGGCAATCTAGACACTTCATAGCCCACTTCTGACCAAAAGTGGATCTGAAGTGCAGTAGTTCTCTGAAAGATGGCACTTCCTACTCGACCAATGTTCTCCTGCATGCATTCACAGTCAGATCTGCTTCCTTTACCAACTTAACAAAAAAAGTTTGCTCTTTTTATAAACCCTGTTAACACTGCGGAACCAATATAGTTTATATGGTGGAGTCCAACAGTTTAGGACTCGAGGTTGGATGGAGAGCGGCAGGAGTAATGGGGTGGATTTATTAAAAACAATGCTGAGAGAAATTTTAACAATGTTAACACATTGCAATAAAAGACAAAGGGCTCTAAGAAATAAGTGAGACAAGAGAAAGTGCACTAAAAAAAAACCAAACATGAAAGGGTTAAAACCACCAGGATTCTCTCTCTCACACACACACACACACACGGCATTCAACATATACACATATAAGCACCTCAGGTTACTTAGCTTGTATGATGGAGTCCTTGACTTTACCCTTTGTCTTTTTAGGCTGTAAGCTCTTTGTGAAAGGGACAGTGCTTCCCTGTTTGTACACCATCACATTTTTCCATTCCACAGCATAAACAACTGTGCACTACAGCATCATATAAACTAGAGCAGTTTGGCAGGATTGCCTCGGGAAGCATGCTTAGGTGCCCTGTGCTTTCAAAAACAAGAGAGCTCACTGAGCACCCAAGATACAATTTTTTTTTCTGTTATTCACACATTAAAACAAAAAGATGGTAAAATAAAATGGTATTGGATTTTTTCAAGCAGCTGTGTGCAAGTCGCACAGCACTTGGGCTACAATACCTCTACTGTGATCTCCGCAGTCTGCAATTTTCAGCATTATACTCCCCATCAGAAATATATATCCTTTGACTAAAATGTGCAGCTATTATTCAAAAGAACAGGTGCTTCTTTTATACAGCATTACACACACAAACACAGCTTTTCATCCTGAAGGATTCCAAAGCACTTTAAACTAAGTACTACAGCAACACTGAAATACAACCACTTCTGGGGTGAGAGGGCACTGGAAAAGCTGGATGTGGTATATCACGCAACAAGAAGATGTGGTTTAACAGTACAAGGTAAATGCCAAGTCTCTGTAGAATCTTAAGTGTCCATGTGTAGCACATAGGACCTCTGATTTTTAAGTATCAGAGGGGTAGCCGTGTTAGTCAATCTGTAAAAAGCAACAGAGGGTCCTGTGGCACCTTTGAGACTAACAGAAGTACTGGGAGCATAAGCTTTCGTGGGTAAGAACCTCACTTCTTCAGATGCATCTGAAGAAGTGAGGTTCTTACCCACGAAAGCTTATGCTCCCAGTACTTCTGTTAGTCTCAAAGGTGCCACAGGACCCTCTGTTGCTTTTTACAGATTTTTAAGGTTTCACCCCACAGATCCACAAACAGTATGCCACTTAGAACTCAAATTATTAACTTCAGAAGGATAAAGGGATGAGTCATTTGTGCCAGATTTTAAACCAGTGATTCCAGGAAGTTTTGCAAAACTGAGTCAGCCTCAAAGCTATATGCAAATTTATTAAACATACTGCAAAATACATTACTGCATACATAGTGCTTATCAGATCAGATCTCAGAATCTTTGATCTTGCCTCATGTCATCCATAAAACATGACCAAAGCAGACCACCAGTTGCAGTTTGAAGAGGCATTGGTATTCAGAACATTACTCAATGTGTTTCTCTTATCTTTCCATCATTAAAACATCCCATCAGATAGCAAGCCACTTTGGTACCACACTCTTGGAATGCAAGGGCATCGTTTGTTCATTGTACATGCTGTGCCTTATTTCCACATTCTCCTGAACAAAGGCAAGTGCCCCTGAAATAGCGGGTGTATGCGTCATAAGTCTGTCCTGCACATTGCACACCCCTTCCTGAATAAGTATTTGTAAACAGACGGAGAATTAACATTCAGCCAACTCAAGATCCTTCATAAAAAAGGGACTGTATTCAAAACAGGATGACAATCATTTCCCAACTAAGGTACACAGGTATTTAAACTAAAACTATATACGTAGCAGGGAAAGAGCAAAAACACAGCTATGCACCAAGCAATTCTATGTGATTCCACAGAAACATGGTGGCTAATTATGTCACGGTCCTCTTTAAGAATGGGAGTTTCTGGAAGCGCTTGACAATTCTCAGGAACTATGTCAGGAGAAAATATGTTTAGTAATGCAGATAGTTGGACTATACTACACAAATTCACATTCATAACTTTCTTTACAAGCAACATTTTAAAGGTTCACACTTTCCACTTACTCTATTGAATAAAAACACCCTTAAGAATCAAGGGTACCAAACATCTAGGTACATCAAAGTAATAAAATAAAACATGGATATCACACAGTCACGATTGGTATCACTTGCTAAAAAAAGAGAGAGGAAATGAATTCAGTATGCAGAATGTCAGGCTAAGAGCATGGTCTGACAGTCTAGTGGTAAGACTCTGCACTTCTATGAGACAATACAATCCAGGCACAACTCCAAAGGAATTTGGCCCCTGAGCTCTCTATTACTGGTGTCTCACCCTCAGAGGCATGGAGCACCACCAAGGTAGGGGCAGTAGATCATATTCAGTCCCAGAAGGTAGTCTCCTACTGTTCAACTGCAACACCACCTACAGCCATTTAAGGAGTATTTTTGACCCAGCTGCAGAAAGAACAGCAGCTCCGAAGTAGAAATCTGAGGGTGGGAAGAGAGGTTTAAAATGGGAAGATCTGCTAGGCAGGCAGAGAGAACCTTTTCCCCTCCAGTTTAACTGAGTTTTGCCTAGGAAAACAAACAATGGAGGCTGGCCTTGTTTTCTATCAATGGTCTCAAGTTGCAGTGGGGGAGGTCCAGGTTGGATATTAGGAAAAACTATTTCACTAGGAGGGTGGTGAAACACTGGAATGCGTTACCTAGGGAGGTGGTGGAGTCTCCTTCCTTGGAGGTTTTTAAGGCCCGGCTTGACAAAGCCCTGGCTGGGATGATTTAGTTGGGAATTGGTCCTGCTTTGAGCAGGGGGTTGGACTAGATGACCTCTTGAGGTCCCTTCCAACCCTGATATTCTATGATTCTCACTCTAATCCAATATGCTTTCAGAAAACTCTTTTCAGATCAGTGTTCCTCTTCAGCACTGGCTCCATCACTGTGGTGCTCTTCCTGAGAGGATACTGCACCTTGACACCACCACAGAAGTTCTTCACCACAATGTCAGAGCGTTCTCCAAATTCAGAATGTTTCTGTGACCCCTATGGATCTCACAAGCTCAGCAAAGTCAGGCTGGATCAGTATTTGACCAACACAAGAAGTAGTTCTGAGGATACTGAAAACTCAAACCACTCCATGCTCTGGACCATTTAAGATGAATAATCTCTCATGACAAACTGTCCTCTGAGTCCTGACCCCATACCTTCCCTGGGGCAACTAAGACTGATGGTTAACCCTTATTTTAACCACTGGGATAACAACTGATGTGACTGAATCCAGAGAAAGCCTTAAGTTATGCTTTAAAGTTTAAATTTATCTGCAATTTGCTAGTCTACATATACAGTGCGACAGACAGGTAAGGCTCACCTAGTTCTGTAAATAAATTAAAAAAATGGTGATCACCATGAAAGGGACTTGAAGCCCTGAATTAATCATGCTCTGCAACCCCTACCTTCAGGTGACAAGGATCCTGCATTTGGGTTACTGTACGTTGCCACTATATTTAGGAGGAATTATGTGTTTTTTCCCTAAGATGGCTGTTTTCCAAACTGAGTACTTGGAGAGCAAACGCGGTCTGTGATCATATCTAGCCAGCTTAGAACGAACACTGATTTCTCTGCTTCTTCTTTGATCGAAGTCAAGTTGTATCCCCCTGGGTAATAAGGTCATAAGGTTAAAAGAGCAATATGACAATTACAAAAAGTTAAATCTATGGCCACCACAGATAGACACACTATCCAGGGTCCATTAGCACGTAGTACAGAGCAGTTATCTCAGGTCACTGACACCAGTTCACTCTAATGGCTTTTCCTGTGTCCTTATCAATCCAGTGCACAAAGTATCTCACCCTAGCCTTTCCCTATGATCTCAGTACCATGTTTACAGCTATCTAACTCCACCAGACACCGGTGAGTCAGCCAACTCAGCAGACAGTGAGATACGCCAGAACAGAATGATGGGACAATCTGCAAAGCAACTGAGATGAACTAGGAGTTAGATATTTCTAGAAGGAAAAATTTCCACTAAACAAAAAAAAAATCTCAAGAGAAAAGGTGAAACTTTTTAATAGCTTTACATTCCCAAGGACACAGTGGAAACAAACGTCGCAGCCCTGATCTAGAAAATAAGAATTAACAACAGACCCTCCGCATTACAGTTCACATTTCAGTATCAGTGAATAATATAAATATGTATTTCAAAGAGGAAAGGCAGCAGCTCTTTTAGTAGGAAAAAAGTCTGAGAGCTACATTACTTGAACAGTAGTTTCAAGAATAAGAGATGCTCAGCTCTTAAAAGAGGAACTACTTCAATCCCTTTTACTAAAGCATGAGCAGATGAGATTTTTATCTAAACTGTAGCACCTCTAGTCTTGCAGATTGGGCAAGGAGCGAACAGTACCAGTCACAATAATCAATATTTCCAACAGGCAGACAAAGCAACAGCTGGCAGTCACCAGTGCAAATGAAATATTACAGTACAAAGTCAGAAAGAAGAGGAACATGAATACATCAGAGTAGGGACTATTAGGAGGGGAAAAAAGTTCTAGGACAAATAAATAACAACATTTAAGTTGTGATTCTGGAAAGTGACTCATGATGTTCCATATTTATGGTCTCTCGAGAACTCCAGATTTAATCTGCTCAGTTGAACGTAAAATGATGTTATTTCTAACTGCCAGTCCCAAAAATTCAGCCTGGAATCTGAAAGTCAAGCTGGGTTCCCTTGTGTCTCGTGAATCACTAACTGTATAAATTCTGCAATCAACACTTGATTAACAATTCTATGGACGCATGAGTCCAGCTCCCATTCCCACAGCTGTGCTGGCTCTGAAGGGCAAACCGAAGTACAGAGTAGTAAAAACTTGTTGCAGTCACTGAAGTAAACAAATGGCCGAATACATCCAGAGAGAACACCTGAGTAACTGAGGAGTAGGAAAGGGCACATTTTACATAGCTTTGAGAGTTGAACCCCACCTTTAAGGGCAGGTCAACAATGGGAGAAGCCCTCTCGTCAGCCTAGCGCTGTCTATACTGGGAGATAAGTCAGTGCAACTGCATCGTTCAGGGATCTGGATTTTTCACACCACAAGTGATAGTTATACCGATGTAAGTTTATAGTACGTACCTGGCCTAAGACAATGAAATGGCTGATGAAAGGGGATGAGATGAAAACAGGAGCAGAGATGACAACAAAAATCTAGAGAAGACAAATCCTAAATGAACACTGATAGGGTAGGTCTACACAGTCCTCAGACGTGAGCCTCCCGGCCTGGGTCAACAGACTCGGCTTAGCGGGGCTTGCACTAGTGCTCTAAAAATAGCAGTGTAGACAGCAGTGTGCAGCTGCAGCTCAGGTCAGAGAACAACTTCAAAGCACTGTCTACACAGCTATCTTTAGAGCACTAGTGTGAGCCCTGCTAGCTCAAGTCTATTGACCCGGGCAGGGAGGTTCACTTCTGCAGGCTGTGTAGACCTACCTAGACAACAATATTCACTGCCTGAACTAGCAACTTTGTTCTCCCTTTACCATTTCTGTACACCAAAGCCAGAGGTGTTAAACTGCATCTACACTAAGCACTCAGAAGTGTTTCAAATGAGTTTTAAAAAACTAAAATCTTTTCCCTCCGGACTCCTTTATCCAGAATCACAGTCTCATCTGCTAGCTCCACGCAGATTCCTCTGCAACCGTAGCCCAAAACTGCACTGGATTTTGTTTTTGACGGTCTCACTCCTGCTACGTTCCCCTCCCTATACCCTTCAGTTTATGGGAAACGTGACACAATAACCAATTTCCATTTTCTATCATGTAATGCAAAGCAATTCCATCTCTCAGGTTCGAAATCCAAGACTGCCAACAGCTATACAGATGCCATAAGAGATAAACAAACCATCTAACCCAAACCCCATCTGTGCTAGTTACATTTGGGTGAGGGAAGACCTAGTATATAATAAATATCAATGGCAGAATCACTTCACCCAAATACTGTACTTTCATCTCAGCTTTGTACAGTGCTCCATTAACCAATTCTGCATACTGCTCCATTACCTCTGGGTATATATAGGACATGAAAAAAAACAAATAATGTAACTAAGTTGTAGATTTACAGACTAATTGTAAGTAAATGTCTTTACATATATTGCTGCTAAACAGAAAGTGGGTATGTTCTGTTATTTGTGTGTATCTGACTGGGAGTTAACTTTGGTCCATTGGTTAGAACAGAGGAGAGGCAGGGTTTTGGTCTAGGCTCTCTCCCTGACTCCCTGTGCTACCTAAGGCAAGTTGCTTAGCCTCACTGTGTCTCAGTGATGATGCATTTGTTCTCCCAACTCTCTAGTTCATTTTTTGCATGCAATTCCAGGATTTCAAATATTAATGTCTGTGGTATCCAGAGATCCCAAGTGTTGTCAGACGCTCCCGGTGTGGTGCTCTGCTCTGTTCAATGTTGATATCAATCAGCTGCGTGCGTGTGTTCCCTCTGTGTGCTGCCCCATCTCTGCACAGATCGCTGACCCAGCAGACTCCGAGAGAACCCCCAATGACCACAGACTCTAGTAAGGTACGAAGGCACCCGGCCAGGTTTATTGTCAAACGAAGCACAGTAATAGTTCCCCCTCAACTTTACTCTAGAGGGCATACTACGAATATGTGTCCCCTGGCAATGGACTCAGCTCAGTCAGTGGCGGGACACTCCACTGCCCCCTAGGCTGGACAAAGACATCCACTCAGGGATGCATTCTCATACACAGATACAAACAAGTTACACATCACTCCTGACGTACTGAGGTGCAACCCCTCTACGCAGCAAGGTATATCCCCTCTACGTAGTAAGGTGCCACCTCTCACTTTGTACATGTTGGTTCGAACAAAGCAACTCTATCCATCATATTCCCTTTTTGACTCTGTCATTGGGATGGGTCAGCTTGTTCCTGGTTATGTGTGGAATGTACAAGTATGGGAGTGTTCTGGTATCTAGTGTTCAGTACCTTTTAGGTATGTCTCTTTTTGCAGCATCAGCCCTTTCCTTGCCAGCTTCTGTGAGCAGGGCCTGCCTCTGGCTCACAGCTTAACTTTGCTTTATGTTCGCAAAGTCTTGACCATTATTTTAGTTCTGGCCTCAGACTGGGCCTCTGATAAGGGTTTTTGTTTCAGGGCCTCATCTTACTACACCAAGCAGAATTAGGGCCCCATTATGCTAGGCACTGTACAAGCATATTAGAAGAACATGTCTGTGTCCCTGTCCCAAACCACATACACGATAAGCCGTTAAAAGAGGAGAGGGGTACACCACATACACACAGTTTTTATGTGCATTTGTCATTTTTTATTTTGCTTGTAAATATTTAAAGTGGCATCTATTTCCCCCCTCCCACCCCCCGCCATTATTAGTCAGCTGATTTCTCAAAGTAAAGGATTTCTGACAAATAGTCCCATAAAGCATCCCTATCAGAGTCTGTCTCCCCTAGCTCTGTTACCAAGTCAAGGACCAATTCTCAATTAACCACAGCCTGACCCTGGTTCACTTTCTTTCCCTCTCCTCTGCCCTTCCTGCAAAAGTTCAGCGCTTCCTGGAAAAGTCTCACTGCCTGTTTGATATTGTACTTCGCTTTAGTTGCTGAAGGAAGGATTTACAGGTGCCTGGCCCCGTCTGCAAGACCATGACCGAAAGCTGACCTCATGTTACAATATGTGAACTCCTGCCCTGCTGATAAGGCTGGCAGATATGAGTAGGATTTTTCAAATAATCCTTTGGGAATTTATAAGCAGCACAGCCATAAAACTGAGGTGACTGGAAGGTCGATTTCACTAAAAATAATAAATATTGCAATGTTTATTCAAAGTAGGCCTTTGTAACTGCAGGCCAAGCACTTAGATAACACTATTGTAAATGACAAATATTAGGAGGTTTTGGTAACTATTATATTATGAGCCTTCCGTCTGACACTGATGTGACCATTTCCCTTGGGGCTTGTCCAATCTTTGATATTGTTCAACACTAGCTGGGCCTAGAAAACCAGTTCAGGACTCAACCACAGGTCAGGAAAAGGGTAATTTTCCTTTATGGTTGCTTGCCTTATTTCCCTGCTCTTGCTTTACATGCTTGTCTTCTTGAAAATTCTGCCTTACAGTTTCTCTTTTTCTTGCTTCTTCTAGGCCTTTTGGCTGAGATTCTGTATTGTGTGGGTTTGGTCTAGTGGGCTCAGCAGAGGACTGGGGAGAAGACCTCCTATAAATTCTAACCCCAGCACAGTCACCAACACCTTCTGTGACCTCAGTTTTTTCCATCTGTCAATTGGGAATAACACCTACCTATTCCACAGGGATGTGGGGCGGGTTAATGTTTACAATGCATTTTGAAGATGGAAAATGCTATATTAGTGCTAAGTATTAATATTTAACCTAACAATTTTAGGTATCTCAGAGCGCTTTACAAACATTGAGTCTCCACACCTACGTGAGGCAGGCAGGAATAATAATTTAATCACTCAGACATGTATCCATTGGGGGACTATATTCTACCCCCAAAAGAGGGATGGACTTCATCTAACATGACTTTTCCCATCTCAAGTTACATTTTGAGCACATCAGAGAGGCTCCAGGTGCACTCTCTCCAAGAGCATATTGGCTGGCTAATGGTTTACTTCCAGCTGCAGCAGAAAGCAATCAAACAGCAGCGTGGAGCATTAGCCTGGAATCTGTTTCTAGAAGTAGCATTTTTCTAGCATACAATAGGGGAAATACACAGCCACGTTCTATATATGACAAAGGATGAACAGTAAAAGCGCCATTACGTAAACCAAAATATAATGTCAGTCTAGAAATAAATATGTACAACAAACTACAATACTCTGAACATCCACTGATGCAAAAAACTAATGTCCTGTTTTCACCCTTTACATAATAGCATTATATATACCCTTCTATTAAACAGCTATATGCAAAGCTATGACAACAGAGCCTCTGATTTTGCTTTAAATTAAATATTTAATTTAAATATTTAAATAACGGGGGGAGGGATAGCTCAGTGGTTTGAGCATTGGCCTGCTAAACCAGGGTTGTGAGTTCAATCCTTGAGGGGGCCACTTAGGGATCTGGGGCAAAGTCAGTACTTGGTCCTGCTAGTGAAGGTAGGGGGCTGGACTCGATGACCTTTCGGGATCCCTTCCAGTTCTAGGAGATAGGATATCTCCATAATTTTTTTTTTTTTTACACATATTCACCTATGTACAACTGAAGTTTTTCCAAATCAAATAACACTTTGAAATCTACCAAGGGGTTCAGACCATTGTAATTTTCTCCTAGCACACTCCCTGAAGCAGGCTTCCAACATCTAGTATTTTGTCTTTGTCCAAGACAGAGTACACTCAAAATATAACACATTCTGGGTAGGTTAACTTTTTAATGCCAATAAAGTATCATGGCATTGTAGCCGAAGCTATATAATTAGTAACAGATGAAGACATAAAAAGGTTATATACACATTTTTATGATGATTCCTTTCCTTTAGCAAATTCATGCACTCTTCTTATGTACTGGCTTGGCTTTAGAGGGTTCTCCTGTGGCCGAGAAAGCTGAAGAGCTTTCTTCAGCAACTGTGGGTGACTGTCATTAAAGAACAGCTGCAGACTAATAGGGACCCTTTGGGTCTGTGGATTTCCAGTTTGGAAGGCTCAGATGAATTACTCATAATTTTTAGACTCCTGCAGTATCTGGCACAAGGGAGTAAAGGCTGAAGTGTTACCCATGAAGGTAGTTTTCTCCAGTGAATTTTATTGGATTTTAAATGGACCCACCTTTCTAAACAAAGCAAGTATCTGGAAGTCTAGATCCATCATCTTCTCAAATGTGGACAGAAAATTAACTGGATCTAAAGTTGCTGATGATCTATCTATCTTGGGGTTTTTTACTGCCAAACATCCCCTCAGTATCTCAGTGCCTTCCAAGTAAAGATGATAGCAAATTCCCTAGGACGTCACGAAGTCTCTGGCTCATCTCCCTTTTCAGAATAAAAACCTCTTGGTTTTGTTGGCTGGTTGATTGGTTTGTTAGTTACAAGTTTTTATCTTTGTATATTTTTGGGAGGGAAGGGAAATGTTTCGGTAAGTAGGAGTGCCAATGTGGTGGGTATCATTTTTGCTATTGTGGGAAGGTTTCCACCATTGTGTGTAACTGATGATCAAGAACTGACTAAAATGCAGCAGAAAATGGTCTTATCACTTACACAGCCATGTAAACATATCTTGATGTTTTTCAGGGCAGTCTGAAGAAGTCTGACTTCTAGAAAGCTGGAGCCAAGACAGTAAAACTGTGGATTTAGTTACATACCATATGATTTTAATGATAGGAAATTCTCCAGTCTTCAAAAGAAGGGAAGTGCAATAAACAACAACAACCACCTAAAACTGCTGTCTTTCTTGATTACTCAATACATTACTTTGCACTGATAGAACAGTTATTTTGATTAAAGAAGAATTATTTTAGGAAAATATATTTAAGCTAGAAAAATGTATTTGGCTCCTAATAAACCCCAAAGCTGTCGTGGCTGAAGAAAATGGTTTATATATCTTTGCAGTGTGCGAATATAAAATAGCTTTTTGGTTTTTACTCAAAGCCCTTCCTCTACTGTGGGCTCCCAATGTTGCCCTTGCTTCTCTTTGTCACATGCTGCTGAGGTTCTAATTTGACTAGATACTGCATTTTCTCTTGAGGTGAACATAAGCACACACTAATACTAGTTACGTAACAGCTTCTTTCCAAGAGTGTCTACATAGACATAAGGAGCTGCATCTAATCTTGCCATTCAAAATCAGGGCAAACTTCAGTGCCATTTGTACAAACTGCAGTGAAAACACCATCGCAGACCTACTTACCAGTACAGAATAGATGTGCAAGCATCGGTACACGGGCGAGAAATCCACCAAATCCTGGGCACCAGGCACCTACAAAAACATGAAATGGAAAACAAGAGGATCAACATATAATGTACAAAGCACCTGGCTACAAATAAAGTACAGAGTGTGTGGGAATATACAGACACACTATAGACTGGATACCGAGGATTTCAGTTATAATGAATTTCAATAGCTAGTAAGTACTGTTCAATATTTGGGTTTTTAAAGCAGGTATGAGGGGATCAAAGCAGCAAAATTCAACTTATGCTGCCCCCACCACTCCGAGCATCTACCTCTCTAAAAAACACATACCGTATTCGTACCCTTTGTTAGTCATCTCAGCAGAGAGGCAAAAGATGTGACCGACCATGGTTGCTAAATGAGCTGGTGGTCCTAGCTAAGGGTTGAGGCATGTTGGCAGAAGCTGTCACTGACTCGATCTGTGCTGCACCTGTGCTGCGGGAAGGTACTTCTCCAGGACTGCTAATTTGGCATCAACACTTAATTCACTTAAAGGACAAACTGAGCCATTTTAAAAAAACTGCTTACTGAGCCTGCCACAGGGCTGAGAAAGCACACAAGGGCGAGGCAGAAAGTAAGAGACCATAGAAAACTGTGCATGAATGTGAGGTTCAGCATCCGCAAGCTTCACACTATGGATCTACTCAGGTCAGTAGCGTACAATCACAGGCAAGGGGCAGTCGAGCGGGATTACTGACATTAATAGCTTGCACCGATCTTTTAAAACCAAAACTAAATGTACCAATTGTACACACACAAGGAGCAAAGTAAACGTGTGCTCCTATCACTCATAGAATCATAGAAGATCAGGGTTGGAAGGGACCTCAGGAGGTCATCTAGTCCAACCCCCTGCTCAAAGCAGGACCTAATCCCACCTAAGTCTTACCCTCCCGCCCCATTATCTCCATTTCTTACCTCTAAGTGTTGTGTCTTGTCTTAACTAGATTTCAAGTGTAGACATAGGGCTTGTTTACATTACAGGGGTTACAGTAGCAGAGCTACAGGTTCATAGCTATGCCACTGTAACCCCAGCATGTGGATGCACACTACTGTGACAGACGGGGTTGACCCATCACTGTAGTAACACCACCTCCCCGAATGATGGTACTAGGTCAAAAGAAGCTTTCTTCTACTGGCCTAGCCACGTCAGCATAGCAGTGGATTTTTCATACCCGAGTACCGTAGCTATGTTGACCTTTTAAGTGTAGACCAGACTAGAGAGCATCAACTCCTCAGGCAAGAACTTTCTCTTGCTATGTGTTTGTACAGCACTCAGCACAATGGGGCTCCAGTAATAAATCAACAGTAGTAATGGCGGGGGGGGAAACACATCACCTGTTCGCAACATACAACCACCACCAAATTAACTAATGATTTCCCATGAATTAGAATTTAACAACAATTACGCTTCTCAGATTGTTAGCAGTGATCATTAGCGGTCCTTGGAACCATGGCTGGTGGTCCACAAATTAAATGTTTTGCTAGCGAAGAGGTGTAGGTTCGGGGGAAGCAGGAGGGGAGTTGATCTACAAGAGGAGTTCTCTTACAAGAGCAGTCCACAATTTTTTTTTAAATCTCTGTATTTCCTTAAAAGCCCAAACATACATAATATAATAGCTATTGCTCTAGAACAACTTCAGACCCCTTATATTAAGATTTAACCTTATCTAAAGCATGTTCAGACAATCATGCACAAATTCTATAGAATATCTGTTTTAAAAACACACACATCCTTGTGGAAGTGCTCAAATCCTTTACCCTCTTGTGCAGGGTGTTAACCTGAGATTGACTTAATATGAGGAAAAGAACAGACTGTTCCCCCCACACAGAGCTCCAACCCTAAGAGTGAATGAAATAACACACCCAGCCTTTTGAACTCTTTTCAGACTCAGTCCGCTGTATGCTTTTGCACGTACAAAGTATTCGAAACAAACTACTGTGGCAAATTTAAAACACTGCCCAACAATCTGCATTGTTTTCTACTGCACTGGAACAATACATTTATTGCTCTCCTAGCAGTCGTTAGCTTCCCTGGGTCATTTCTTGCGTAACTTTCACCACCACCCGTCACAAAAAGACGCTGGTCATTACAGTTTTGAACACAAACCCTACCGGAACTATGGCAGGTCAGCAAGGGATGCCCTAGAGACTGATGTCTGTACTACTTAATGTGGCTTACGAACTTGCCGCTCTGACAATACTGACTGCAATACAAAAGCAAAGCTCAGCACGTATAGTTTGTGATGGAATGCCACATACTGGCAGGAAAAGGAAATGAACTATCATTGAAAATCACCCCTCAATAGCCAGATGAAGAGTATTTTAGACACTGAAGTAACGAACAATGCCACAACCAACATACCTCTGATTAAGCTGTGGAATCTCTCTTTGTAGCACTTGTTTTACTCTCATAGTAGATAAGCTTGTGTTTCTGAGGCTAGGTCTACACTACCCGCCTGAATCGGCGGGTAGAAATTGATCTCTCGGGGATCGAATGATCGTGTCTCGTCGGGACGTGACAATCGATCCCCGAATCGACGCTCTTACTCCACCAGCGGAGGTGGGAGTAAGCGTCGTCGACGGGTAGCCGCGGAGGTCGATTTTGCTGCCGTCCTCACAGCGGGGTAAGTCGGCTCCGATAGGTCGAATTCAGCTACGCTATTCACGTAGCTGAATTTGCGTATCTTAAATCGAGCCCTCCCCCCCGTAGTGAAGACCTGCCCTGAGGTTTGAGGAGCAGCAGAGATATTTCTAAGCTTGCAACGAAAGGAACCTAAAGCCCCCTTTTAATAAAAAGGGCACTAGACTCTGCCATCAGCACCTCAGTCTCATCTCCTTTCTCCACGTTCACGAAAAGAAAGTGTATCCCATCCTTAACCTGAAATTTCCTTTCTTCAAACAGCGAAGCCCACAAACTCTAACTTTGGGTCTTCAGCACATTTGCAGTATGGGAGGGGAAGTGAAGACTACCACCACTTGGGTTAGCTTCAATGCCTCAGGATTCTAGCTGGCTTAACCTTTATAACAAATTCTTAGCTCTGAAACAGGCAGACATTGACTTAGGTGATAGCTAAGGAATGCTCCGCTTTTTAGTTTTGGCCCCAAGCGTGTCCAGAATGGGCTGTATCTGTGGATACTGCTACTTGTAGATAGAACGTTTTCATGTAAGTATGGCTACACTTCTCTGTACCTCAGCAAGAAAAGAGCCACTGATCTTTTACTCTGGAGTTGATAGGAACGGCTTTAGGAGAACTTTCGAGGGGGAGCCCATTATTTTGATTACTTCTTTTTTTACAACCTTCCATTCAGGCACGATAGCTATGCAGTACACCTCCTCAAAGTCCACATCCACTGAGGGTTAAGTATAATTTACAATATTTAGCAAACTAATAGGCAGCCATCCTACATCTCTCTGCATACAGCGGATAGATTCTCTTGGCCCTGAATGAGTTCACTAACCTTAAAGACAAAGCTCCGATTGCTAATAGAGGTACTCCACTCCTTGCTTTGTACATCTGCGACGTGCAACATCTAATCCAGGTGGATTTGATGGTTTTGAGGCTTTTAACCCCATGCTGGGAGTGGTACACAATGAATCATGCTGCAGATTTACAACATCTTCTTGTGTGGTCTAGGTGTACTTCAGTTGCCCTATGAACACCTAGACTACGTCAATAAGGGCTGGAGCTATTCTAAGCACCATCTTATCTGCATGAATAGTGCAATACTAGAGCTCACCGGAGAGTTCTTCAAACTCAGACATTGTTCCAGCTGAGGTTATGGTGACAGCAAAACTACTTTGATTGACTGGAAGTAAGAGATCTCTCTCACAAAAAATTAACATGGCTTTTGCATAATTATTGGAGACAAATATAAAAAAAAGAATGGTGCTCTCTGGATCAGACACAGCTGAGGAACTATTAATGTTCAGATGCATGGATATATTTTTCAGTCTGCCTGCTCCAAAAATGCTGAATAGAGCCAACACATTTATTTGGAGCATTGTATTTTTTATTCCCATAGCCAGGCACGCTGGGTACGAGCAGAATAATCCCTTGGGCCAACCAATGCAGCATTTGGATTCCTTCTTCTGGAAGTTCTCTGACACTAGGGTGATGGGCACCAGGACAAAATCTGAAGTTCAGGTTTTTTTGCCACCTTGCTATCATCCTTAGATGCAAAGTCAGCCTTGGGCAAATTTAAATGCTCAAGTTCTACGACTCTAGGATAAAGACGCCATTCTCCCTGGTCTAACCCACATCTGCTCAGCCAATCTGCCCTGATATTGAGCTTCCCATTGGCAGGCGGGGAGGAAACATACCAGATTTGTTTCTCTATTAAAGGATCTGGGATCTCATCCTTCCTCTCTTTTTGGCCACCAAGTCCTTTGAATAGAGCCAGGGAGGACAGGACATGTCTTCAATCTGGAGAAAGCCAATTCACCGTGAGGGTGTGTGAGGTCTTTGCCCCTTTTGAATATGGTCTGCAGAGCGCGTGCTCTCTTTTATCAAACTGAAGAAAGGAGAGTAAACACCAACCTACCCTGGGACACATCTGACCACTGAAGGGAGACTCTTGTGCACTAACTTCTCTCTCCACCATTAGTTCGCATTTTGCTGGGGAGGGAGGTATGTGCTCTATTGGGACTGAGCACCCCATGTGGGTGGAGAGTAAGAATGATCCTTGGGAGCAGAAAGAGCCCATCCTGAACGAGAAGGGTGAAGAATATCCAATCTAGCCCAGACTGAGTAATTCACAGAGGGTCTGAAGCACTACATTAGGAGTCAGCTGCATGGGACATTTTTGAGGAATAAATCTCCACCACAATATGTCCTGGCCACCAGACCTACTTCCCAGGGAAGGGAGATCCTCACTGAGGAAAACCCAAAGGGAAAACACCCCGTTTAACTGTGAAGACAGATGGATGAATGGCTGGAGAGGAGTCCTGAGGCCTCTCACTGTCCTTCTCCAGGCTGTATCAGTGTCTGCCAGGTTGGTCTCTTCTCAAAGAGTAGCTAGAGGTCCTGGATTGGCTTTTGTGCTGAACCAGGGCTGCTGCTGCAGAGGGTTTCGGGGGCCTTTAGTCTATCTGCCCAAAACCCTACTGTTCCCTGCGTGGGAAAGGGCTGTCTGACACTTCTCCTGGCTTCTTTGTCAGTGGTGCTCTGTTTTTCCTTGGGAGAGGTAAGCCTAAAACAGTCCCTTTGCGGAGAAAGCGATATGGTGCAGAAGATGCAGAGCCCCCCCATGCACTCCACAGGGTGGAGGAAGAGAAGTGCAAGAGGAGAAAATCTTCCTTTAAGCCTGTTTCCTTGGCTGCCTGTCTCCCATGGTTCCTTCTTTTTAAGGAAGCAAGGTGGGACAACCCACCAGAGTGCATCAGGAGATGTTGGCGTCACACAAAACAAGCCAACATTGTTTATTCACCCTGGGGGCTTTTAGCCCTAAAAACAGCCAATTCGTTTGACCTGAATTTGGAAAATCCAATCCGGAATCCTGAATACCCTAAACTCAGCAGCAGGTGGTCTGATTTCCGCCTGTCTGTGAGTGTGGAGACAAGAAAAACTTAGAGGGCTCTTCAAGAGGAGAGGCTTTCAATGACTAACAAGTGTGACTGTCTCCAAAGCTGCAAGCAGGCTGAGGATCCAATGTTAAGACCTCACTGAAGAGCATGGTATTAAAATTTTTCTCACGTACGATTCCCTAGAACATTTAATGGTTGCATTTCACTGTGCTCCCTTCCAGATGAAAACAGCGGTATCTGCACTAATAAACTATTGTTTCCTTTCCAAAGAGCTTTTTTTCCCCGCAAGTGGAAGAAATCCGATTAAGATAGTTAAAAACACTTCCTCTGCCTGCCCCTAAGGAACTGCTCTCTCCAAGGAGCTAGTGAGGAAACAACAAACAGGAGCTGCATTTTATATTCATGCTTGATGACTCTAAGCAAACTGAATAAACTTTATTTCTTCACTTGCTTCTAACAAGGCGCCTAGCCCCTGTCATTTTCATTAGCACTCCCTCTGGACACACGTCTGTTTCACTACTGATTTCATCACCAAGGACAGCAACTACTCATGTATGCTCTGAATCTTGTTTCTGCAAAGACATTAGTCCTGTTGCCAATTTAAACCAACTACCTTCCAAAAGGTATCATTAAACCAGGAACGAAAGCTTATTTACTAAGAATCTGGAAATGAAAGATCTCTTCAGTCATCCATCATTCAGCCAATGCAAAACTATTCCCTACTGCAGGTTTACTAGTGTTCTGCCAGTCTAGCATTTATTGTGCCAAGACATGGAGCTGCCACCACTTCCTCCGAGAGACTATTCAACTACATAATAAATCGAACTGTTTGGAAGTTCAGCCTAAGTTTTCCTTTTCCTTAATTTCATCCCTGTCTCCTGATACTAGAATACTAGTTTTGCTTTCCTAAGTAATTCCTCTGCCTCCTTGATATTTACAACTTGCAGATATTTGTAGGCTGCACAGGTCCTGTGTCCACTACGGCACATTAGTCTCAAATTCTTCAGCAGTACCATGTTCTACAGGGCGCTGGTGTCTTATTCTGCATCCAGCTCGACATTCCACGGCAGCATGGAATGCAGGCAACTATTCAAGAACAAAGCAACAGAGGGTCCTGTGGCACCTTTGAGACGAACAGAAGTATTGGGAGCATAAGCTTTCGTGGGTAAGAACCTCACTTCTTCAGATGCAAGTATCTGAAGAAGTGAGGTTCTTACCCATGAAAGCTTATGCTCCCAATACTTCTGTTAGTCTCAAAGGTGCCACAGGACCCTCTGTTGCTTTTTACAGATTCAGACTAACACGGCGACCCCTCTGATACTATTCAAGAACATAAAGGTTGGGGGAAATCAAATATTATGTGTGCATTTACAGGTTTGTATTCATTTCCTAAAAATGCACCTTCCCTATTCATTCTCCCTATGTTTAACTTCTGCCCAATTTCTAATTTGCTGTGGGATCAAGTATTGGTGCAACATAAAAAAACAGAGGGCCTGCCCACAGCTTTGAAGATCAGTGTATTACCCTACCTTCTCACTGCTATGAAAGGGCTAAGGCTGTTCACCTTCCTGGCTGCTGGCATGCAAGGGTTACAGCACAGTAGGTAGACTGTGTTGCCCTGTAGATATGATGCTTGCTTATATTTATACAGAAAATATATATGTGAGTAGGCCCAAAAATTATTTCCTAAAAGCAAGCTTCAAATAGTCAAGCGAGACCTGGTAAAATATGAGTAAAGTGAAGTGAGACAACTCAAAAGCAAGCTGGAGATAAGTTAGGGCATAACCCCAGGTCGTGTTGTAAACACGTTTTGGTCCTATCTGGTTTATACAAGTGTTTGAGTTGAAGTGTTAATATTTTAGAAAATGCTATCTATATTAATAGCTATTGGTACGGTATTTACGCAGATACTAATTAAGATTATGTTTAATGTTAAATAGCCAATGAGAAAGAAAAGATTTAATTATGATAACAGAAATAGAGATATGGTAAAAGGTGGATTCAACATTAACTAATTAACGGGCAATATTATAACTGATTATAAAAAGGGTAGCAGGCTAATTTTCGATTAGGCATGCCCATCCACTGTCACGGTCCCTTAGAGAAAGGATTATACCCATTCTCCTCATTTAGGGACTGATCATCATTTCATCTCAGAATGTGAGTACCAGTGCAGTGTATGGTTAGTTTGTAATGCCTGTTTGTTTAACCACCTATTTTATAGTAAATAAAGTTTTTAATTTGATTACTTACTATGTCATTCACAGTCCTCCACTAAATTATCTGTAACCAGGGACTTAGGGGCGGGGAGGCAACAGGAGATTATGCATTCCAGGAGCAAGGGTCAGAAAGGTTGTATATTACACAATATATTTTACATTTTCTACTGGCAATAACTATTAAACTTCAATGGAGCTACACCAGCAGAGAATTTGGCTCCTAATAGGTAGAAAAAAAGCAGCAAGAGATTCCAAAACATTGAACTCTGTGGCTCAAGTTTTTAATGAACCAGAATCTTTATAATCAAGTTATTTAAGCCTCTGATCACAGAAAATGTGTTTTCATTGTCAGCCAATATAACATCCCAGCACAATTCCACAAAGGCCAAAGTATCTGTTTAATGGACTTTTTTCCTTCTTTCAAATTAAATGGCCATGGAAAACATCAGACTATGACGCCTAATAAGTAAAGGACTGGAGGAACCATCTCTAGTACAGAAAAGGGTAGTTCACTCTGTTCTCATTTAATTTTTGTCCTCTCCGCTGGATTGCCAACTGGGATGTGGTCCATAGCTCACTATGAACCACACTGAGAACCAACTACTCATTTCATATAGTCCACTAAACATCCTTCCATGATAAAAACCAATGTAGGGCAAATATGAGCTGGCAAACTGGATGCGAAATGCCCATTTACAATCCCCTGAGCCATCCAATCTCCTGGTTTTTATATTATAAGTGTACCTCTTCATCGTCATCCTCGTCTTCAACATCCAGGATCCCCGAATCCTGTTCAGACATGGGGCTAGTGTTTTTCACCTCCAGATCTGAGCTTGCACAGACATCTTTCTTATATTTCTTTCCACCACCTATCCTGGGATGCTGAGATACAATATTATCCAGGTTTCTTTGCTGCTGGGCCTAGAACAAAAGCAGATTTAAAAGTTACTGATGACATTCAGTGATTTATTAGTTTGGATCAAAAGATGTAATCGTTCAGAAAATGCTACAAATATGAGACAAAAAACAAAACAAAAACCCACACACTTGATGGAACTGACAATTCATTAACATATTTTCTAACCTAGATATTCCAAATAAGCAGAAGACTCATTTCAAAACCGCAGGTGATTATGTAATAACGCAAACAATATCATGATCGTTCACAAATCAAATTCCAAACCCATCATGCTGCCATATTGATCTATTTATAACACTGATGGAGAGATATTAGACCACAGGCCATGTGGTGACTGTCACAGGATAAATTAAAGGGCTGACTTAACTGTTGGATATGTTCCTCTATTCAACCCATGTTAACAGAAAGCCCTCCACATCTGGACCCCAGAGATTCCTGAAAGCATTTTTGTGGTACCCCAGGAGAATGTAATTGTGCACTGTTCATTTACATGATCTGTAAAGGTACACAACCGAAATTCTCTCAGTGAGATAATAACCAGGATTCAGGACTGGAATGGATGACCCAGTAGAGATCCCTTCACAGGAAAATTGCTATATGGGTCTATGATCTTGATCTGTAGGCAGTGTTACAACCAAAGGTTTGTTTCTAGGGAACGATGTTATGCCAAAAAAGCACACATCTACTAACCTGAAACTGGGTATGGATTTTCTTTTTATTAGTGAGCATAATAACTGTGAGAGACAGGTAAACTGCTTAGCCCCAAATGCCAAAGTATGTTGGAAGAGGGTTTAAATTTGAAATTCAAAACAGGGATTATACATAGGTGTTACACTGTCCTATACACAACTCCAAAGCCCTGTTTAATCTGCCACAAAAAAATGCCTGCCCTGCAGTAGAAGAGCTGATGCTTTAGATGTGGACTGATATCTTGCTACAAGAAGAAGTATATCAAGTATTGAAAAACGTGTCGAGATATACTGGACTCTCCAGAATGTCTTTCCAAAAAGTTTTTTTTTTTCTCTTTTTCTTTAAAGTGCAGGTTTTCCCCCTTTCAAAAACAGATTCCCCTCATATCTGCACTGACTCCCTGTGCCAGCTTTAATTTCAACTGATACCTAAGTATTTAACTGTTTCTCTGCACCAGTGAGAATCCCATTGGCAACACATCACGAATGGGTAAGAAACAAATAGAGCACTCTTATTTATTCTGAGTAACTCAATACACTGAAACTTTGGAGACAGTAGACTACAGAACCAAGGTGTCAGTTGCTAGTGACAGTAAGAGTGATATGCACTCTACATTAAGGCAAGAACCATTAGAATAGGGAAAGGGGACATTTAGATTATTTTTGTTTCTGCAATGGGGGAAGAGAGAACAGAAGGTTTCCAAAATCCAAATCTGAAGGCATATGCTTTAATGAATGCATTTTGTAAAAGAGTGCATGGATGTAAACTTTCTCTTGGACTGTTTGCAACACCGGGCATTGCAGCAGTGTGATACTGTGAGAAACAGGAAAGTGAACATGATTAGAAACCAAAAGATTAATCTATTGCCATTGCTCAAACTGAAAGAAAAATCAGGCAGCAAACAAACTATGTAAATAGTGAAAAGTAAATTGAACATTTTTTTCTTTTAAACATCTAAGGTGACAATATCACAAGTAAGGAATTTATTTTTAAAGTATGATTTTTATTTTGACAACGTCTCTTTAATGTCAGCTCCTTTTTAACGCCTGGTTGTGCAGAAATTTGCTACAATCAGAAACAGGGTTATTTATCCATATTAGAGAGATAAGGATCTTTAAAGCCCATGTATTCACATGCTACATTACTTTATATCTGAGCACAAAATACACCAAGATCTGCTTTATATCACAAGACTGACATACGTTTATGATGTACATATATGTAACACAATCTACTCATTCTTAATAGATAAATACAAGCATTCAAATCAAAGGATTTTTTTTTTAAATCACAGTTGGCATTAAACATCATTGCGTAAGAAAGTAGAATGATGGAGTTAAATGCTAAATGCCTGGGAGCTACTTCTTGTACTGTGCAGTAGCACAATCTTGACCTCTAGTGGTTGGAAAGCAGCAGAAAAAATAATTAGGTTAAGCTTCAATGAGAAAAGAAAATAATGACTGGGCTGAGATGAGCAACAAACAGCAGACAGACTATTCTAAAGAGACCTAAGAATGAGGCTCAATGACAGATTTTAGCAAGACTGTCCCAGGCAAAAGTCTGTTCAGTAGCACTGCACAAGAGAAGTCTTCCTGGTGGCTGTGACACTTCAAACATGATGAACAACTGGGAAACAGAGTGGCAAATTCTGCACCAGAGTCTCTAAGGGTACGTCTTCACTACCCGCCGTATCGGTGGGTAGCAATCGATTTATCCGGGATCGATATATCGCGTCTCGTTAAGACGCGATATATCGATCCCCAAATGCGCTCACCGTCGACTCCGGAACTCCACCAGAGCGAGCGACGGTAGCGCAGTCGACGGGGGAGCCACGGCCGTCGATCCCGCGCCATGTGGACCCCAGGTAATTCGATCCAAGATACTTCGACTTCAGCTATGCTATTCACGTAGCTGAAGTTGCGTATCTTGGATCGATCCCCCCCCAGTGTAGACCAGCACTTACTCCGGAAGCTCCACTCCATATAAACCTATTGCAACATCATATACCAAAGATTAGGACTCAAAAGGGGAATATGCTTTTGTTCTTTCCAGCGTTCAAGCAAGAAAGATCCTGGACTTGTTTCTGCTCTCAGATACGCCGATTCAGGCCAAAGGAACTCATCTGAAGTGAATGAAGTTATAAAGTGAACAGAATTGTAAATGATACCAAATTCAATCCTAAGGTTTCTATGAAAATCTCCCAGGTTTATAGAATCATTTTTCCTCTTGCCCTTTTTAAAAAGCGTATAAGCAAAATTTTCTCCCAATACAAAGTTTTCCATGAAACATTAGTCTTTAAAAAGATCCTAAAATGGGCGGTTCAAAGAAAAATTGTATAGGAAATAAAGTAGTGACATTGGCCATGGGAGAGGGGGGGAAATAACTCAACGGAGTGAGCATGCTGGAAATAAATGAGCCTGTACTCTCACCCTCTAAGCTTTAAAAGTATTCAATAGGTTTTAGCATATGAAGCTGAAATACAGAATTAACGGCAAGCGAGGCCATATTACTCAAAATCTCTCCGAACAGAGATCATGTGATACTCCCTCCCACGGTGCACCACTTGTAGGTGAATTGTATTTTTATTTGGACAGAGTGCAGGTATTGATTATTTTTGTTTCTGTGCAAAGCATATTTGTTAATTAGTGAATCCTAGACAGGTCTGAACCAAAATCCCACAGCCAAACATTGTGTCTCTAACAAGAAGAGCCAAACACCACAGACCTGATTATTCCTAAACCTGGGAGTTCTAAATCCAGATCTGAACTCTAGCTATCCTGTTCAGGTTGTTTGGGTTCGGCCTACTAGAGAAAAAGGAATTTCAGCAATGAATTCAGATCCAAACCCAGCTCTGAGGTTCTTAATGTGGTTTTAGTTCAGGCCCATCTTTATTAAAGAGTATTTCTCCTTGTATTCTCCATTCTACCACTGCAGAGCCATGAAAGGCAGTTAGAGGGATTCCCATAAGGACTATGAGTGTCTCATCATGCAAGAAGGAGCTGTATGCTTTTATGAATTACACACAAGTCTCCAATAATAAAAATAAAAAGCTATCCAGAGCTACATTTCCTAAAGGACTAACTCGTACTTCCTTCACTTACACCAACAAAAACAAAAACCACCACATACAAAAGTTTGAGAACCACTGGTGTAATGTACTGGTGACCCCTGTCACATAGCAAGCCTCTGAATGCGACCCCCCCTTATAAATTAAAAAACACTTTTTTGTATATTTAACACCATTATAATTGCTGGAGGCAAAGCAGGGCTTGGGTGCAGGCTGACAGCTCACGACCCCCCATGTAATAACCTCACGACCCCCTGAAGGGTCCTGACCCCCAGTTTGAGAACCCCGGCACGACACCTAATGAAAGCAACACAGCCATAGCTGATCACTATGAAGTCCATTCCTGTACTACCATAGCGCTCGGTCTTGCTAAGACACTGATCTGATGCTATGTTAAAGGCATTCTTACAGAAATGCTAAATTGAAGTTGAGAATTAGTTCACAATGCTCAGATCCTAAAAGAAACAGATTCTCTTAGGTCTGTAATCTCAATGTTACATTCGAGCTCTATAAAGTACATGCCAGAAAAAAAAATTATTTGCTTTGTATGTCTGTGGGGCTTTTTATTTTGGCAAGACACAAATTGGACTGAAGTGACCTGTAAGTGAGAAATATCAAATTTTCTTTAACTTCTGCAAACTTGGGTGAAGTCACCAAGGTTTCAGTTTCACCTTGCGTGAGAAAAAAACCAGGGAGAGGCCCAGAGGAAGCTGCTATGGAGAAGTGTTAGCTTAACTGCCAAGGAACTCCGCTGCTGCTTGCACCTTATACACACATGCACACGCGTGAACACGTACCCTTCCTGGGTTCTGGCAGGGAGAAAGCTGTACAATACGTTTGACATTGCACATAAAGGAAGAAAAATTACCTGCATCAGAGGCACATTTGGATTTTAATGCTCTGTTTCACATAAAGGCATCTATAGGGAGCCCAATGAAGAGGCACACGTTAGAAACCACATCAAAGCATAAGCGACACTCCAGCATGACCTCTGAAAATTGGCCTGGGGCCAAGGCGGGGGGGCCCTCAAAAAAGAAACCCCTTACCTTTTGGTGTGGTTTACATGAAAGCAAGTGCGTTTTTCTATTATTCTGTAAAACTGCCTCTATTACCCAGAACCATCAATCTCTGTACTCTCTGCTTAATGTGACAATAAAAGAGAGGGAGGTTAAGAAACAAATGTCTGTTCACAATGCACATTACATTTAACAATCCACGTAGTTTAAATTCCCTTTAAGCACAGTCATTTTCATCTGCTCACAAGACTAGTGCAGGGGCAGGCCAATTTCATTTGTGCGTACCAACAGCTGTGCAACTGACCTGATCAGGCAAACTCCAGTCCTTCTAAAAAGAGCACCTGTTGGGGGAGATGGGAACTGGATGGCTCGGGTAATGGGATACAGAGCCTACCACCCCTAGGTAGCAGGATCAAATCCAGGTCACTAATTACCTAAATGTGTTAACCATCAGAGGGCTAGTCACTGGTCTATGGTCTGAAACAGGCTAAGATTTCTGTTCAGTTCCACAGTTGGCAAGTGTCCAGCTAACTAAAAAACACTCACACAACTTGTTGGTAGGTTGAGAGAGACCACAGATTTAAAAGACAAGGAAAAAAGCTCTCTTCCCAGTCTTAGTGCTCGTCTACACTGGGAAGCTATTGCCAAATAAGCTCGGGTGTGAATTTAAAGCACAAAGAGCTATTCCTCACTAAATCCCAATATGGACACACTCACATTACGCACTGATTTCCTTTTCGCAGCCTGGCTCAAATCACTTCCAAAGTGGACAGCTATTCCGCAATCGCCATTCTTGGCTATTTCTCCATGTCCACAAATACTTACAGGTGACATCTCCCAACCAGAGTAGAGCAGTGTCGGGTAGTGCTAAATTCTCAATGAAAGTGTAAAAGGAAAAGGATAGTTCCTCCCCCCACCCACACACACACAAAGATCACCCTTAACTAACAGTTCATATACAAGTCTTCACATTCTGAGTCCAGCCTTGTACTTTTAGTTTCCAGATCAAACTCTCATGAAGAGTAAGACTGCATGTAAGTGTAACTACCTGGGAGACTTGCAACGAACCAATGGATAGGGATATGCTACGTGTCAGGCCATGCATTCCTTTATTCTTTGCCTGACAAGGCCCTAGCAACGTTTTCCTTTTCAAATATATCAGCAACTTTAGGAACTAACCGTTTTAAACAGCAACACACATTTTTTTGTATTGATTTGCCAGCGCTGAGGGCAAAGCATATGCCTCATCTTCACTCCCATTGCTTCAACCCATCAAGGAAACTGACAATGTTTACTTTAAAATAAAGAATCTAATTAGCTCTTTCCTGATGAGATAGTAGATATGGCACAGCAAAGAATGATTTATTATTTAAACAGGGCTGAAGTATTGTTGTGGTTAGCTTTAGTGGTTTTGATTAGTTACTGAACATTTGCTGCTGTGATTGTTTTATAGACCACTCTAATGGACTGAGATGTAGAACTTTAAAGAATATCCCTAGGAATGGAATACATATTCCTTAAAACAATATTAAAAAAAGCAGACTAGCTACAGGGGAAGAAAAAAGAAAGTTAATAAAAAATGACAATGTGCCTGGTTCTCTGCCAAAGAACCATTTGAAAGTTATAAAATCACTCTCAGATCAGATCAAAGCGAGTATTATTACTGCAAGGTGTAAACTCAACACATCAACACAACTTCTGTTAAGTTTCAACTAAAATCCAGTCACATGTCAGGACGCTAAGAGTTTTTGCCTATCTGCTTTCTCAGTGCTAACCGGTTATCATGGAGCGCAATTTGTCCAAAGTAAATCTGACAAAGTTCACCGTCAGTGCAGGAAATGGGGCCCAAGAACGTGATTTTTATTTGATGCTTGGTCTTAAGAAAAAAATCTGAAAACCCTAAATCTCTGAAGAGAGAACACTCTCCAATATTTCAATGTTAACACCAAGGACAGAGTCTCCTGCAAGTTCCCACTCTCCTCTCCCCAGTAACGTGACCACCACACCCTCACCCACTCCACTGCTGAAATCGAGATTGTGACGCTGATTCAATAGAAGCAACTGCAAGTACTGTACTCAGTATGGTGTAATAAATGTGCACCGTTCGTGTGATAACATAGACTTACTGGATCAAGCATGAAACTGACAACCAGGAATTCTTGAGTTCTTTTCTTAGCCCTGTTACTTACATCATTCGTACCCTTGGGCAAGTGTTTTATCCTCTCTCTGCTTCATCTTACCCAAGTATAAAATATGGTTACTAATACATATATCCTCATAGGATGTTATAAGGATTAACTAGTTTAGGTTAGTCAGGGTTATGAACATTTAAAGCTCTTTATAACCACTGAATACTGCTAACCTGTTTTCTGGGACACCTACTACGTGGAGAGAATGATTCTAATAAAGACTCACTCAATTACTAGCTGTAGTCCACAGAGAATATATCCTATACTAAAACGATAAACTAACTCTCAGCCAGGAGAAGCAATCAAGTACTATAGGTCAATATAGAATGGGGCTTAAAGAAAAACAGGTTTTTAAAAAGGAGTCCTTTTTCAAAGAAGCAATGGAGATTTATACCCACTGCTGATCTGACCCCAAGAACGAGCCACCTGAATGTGTGTATCAGAAGTAACCAGGCTAATGTTATGTATGTTTATCATACATGCGCAGAAGGAATAGAGGTGCGGAGAATTAAAATTAGTTTTCTGCATAAATGAGCAGACCCGAAACAGTAGCGGATGCAATGCTTTATCAGATTTCTCAGACATACGATTTAACAGGAATAGAATTTGGTTGCTCGAGAAAAATATCCTGACAATGTCAATATTCAGATCTTTGATTTTTTTTTAAATCCCCAATCCTCTTGTCGTTGCCTTATTACCCAAAGCAAAATAGAGTGCTCAGTCAAATAACTGACTACGAACATTAATCACCACTAACAATTTCGAAGTTCATAATCAAAGATGTTTCTGAGCATAAACAGCTGATGAAGTCTCCTGCTCCCTGCAGCACTGTTTACTCTGCAGCAGTTGTTAGTACTGTCTTTTCATAGCACACAGAGCATGCAAAAATGCACAATGTCTTTGAGATTTAATTATGGCTCAAGGCATATGTGAACACTTTGTATCTCAGTCCCAGTTAAATTCATTAGAAGGATCAATACATAAAAATAATAGGAGCAACTAGATAATCTCAGCAAAAAAAAAAAAAAAAAGGTAACCAGTTCAATTATTCCTTTCACATCAAAAATGGTTAACTTGTACCAGAATAGGGGTATGGAACAGCTTCCGAATTAGGAGAGATTAATACAACTGGGACTTTTCAACTCAGAAAACAGATGACTGAGGGGGGATATGATAGAGGTCTATAAAATCATGACTGGTGTGGAGAAAGTAAATAAGGAAGGGTTATTTACTCCTCATAACACAAGATCTAGGGGGTCACCAAATGAAATTAAAAGGCAGCAGGTCTAAAACAAACAAAAGGAAGTATTTCTTCACACAACGCACAGTAAACCTGTGGAACTCTTTGCCAGAGGATGTTGTGAAGGCCAAAACTATAACAAGGTTCAAAAAAGAACTAGATAAATTCATAGAGGATAGGTCCATCAATGGCTATTAGCCAGGATGGGCAGGGATGGTGTCCCTAGCCTCTGTTTGGCAGAAGCTGGGAATGGGCAACAGGGGATGGATCATTTAATGATTACCTGTTCTGTTCATTCCCTCTGGGGCACCTGGCATTGGCCACTGGCGGAAGACAGAATACTGGGCCAGATGGACCATTGGTCTGACCAATTATGGCCATTCTTATGTTTTTAGGTATAGATAGAGAAGCAAGGATGGGTTAAGCGCTTTCTTCTCCATAAGGAGCTACCAATAACCTTGTAAGTACTTCTGTGTTTAAATGGGCTCCTGATGGGACAAATGTAAAAGCCTTTTTTATTAGAACCGTTCAAAAGAAAAGATCCAGACAGGAGGTCTGTTTTTCAGAGACTGAGGGCAGTAGAGTAAAATCTCAATCCAAAGGCTGAAACTCTCTCTTTAAAAGGCTACTGAGGAAACACACTGGCTCCCTTCTACAATCCTTAAGTGTTGCTGTGGTCTAAACACTCGTATTACACGGTGACTACACCTAGACACTGAAACTTAGCAGCAGACAGCCAAAGTATGACCAAGGCCATTTATTTCTCCAAAGTTAGTATTAGAAGAGAATCCCAAGTCTTGGAGCAGTGCTCCTGAGACTGAAATCCTTAAACCTCAACATTCAGAGCCTTTAGGCAGTTCCACTGGAAATGGTATGTGCCAGCCCACACTGGTAAGAATTACTCTTGCCTCAATCATCTTTCTTTAGTATGGTTAGTACAACTTATGGGTTTTCCATTAAAGATACCACTATTTAGCAATTGTAAACTTTTGAAAGAACAACCATAAGATTTTGTTCAGTTATGAACAACCTACATTCCCAAAGTGTTCGTAACTCTGAGTTTCTACTGTACTTTATGTAGATAGCTCCACTTGCAAATGGGGTGTATGAAGGCACAGAAGGTGAGTGACTCATCCAAGGGCACAAAGCGAGTCGGTGACAAAGCCAGATTTAGACCTCAGCAGTTCCCAGGTCTTCGCTCTGTGGTTATTTCGATAAACTACTCCAGCCCTCAAAAAACGTTTTGCTATTCAGTTAAGTTTTTCTCATATCTTGGCCACTACTGGTTTTGCTGGGTTTTTTTGTTCTGTTTTGTTTTTTTTAAAGCTGCCTTTTCTCTGAGATCTTCAAAGCTGCTACGCTTCCAATGCCCTCTGTGTGCCTTGTCTAGGACTCCACAGATAAGTTTCCTTTCAAGATCCTGTTTTTGTTTCCATTTGTCAGTCTGGTTTTGTTCTTTCTTTAAAAAAAAAGTCTGAGAAACTGGCTGAAGAAAATATTTTGCATGCCTCTCTCGGACAGTCCTGATTATCCTGGAGCAGAGAAAGATATGTCTGGATATGAGAACTATTCGAGGATGATGCCTTGAGAAGTAAAGTCATGCACAAAATGCATGAGATATAGCCTGGCCTTTCCCCAACGCAGTCTACAAGTTTGATAAGTGAGCATGGAAGTTCTGGGCGGGAGATGTTCTGCAACATAGTTAAGTAAAAGTTCCCACAGAGTCTAGATTTTGTGTCAGAGATCTTATGTGATGATATGAGAACAGGTTCCATAGCTGGCTTTCAGATGCATCAAAGCAATCTGCAAACTACTATGAAATTTAGCCAAAAGGATGGAGGATGACTCTTCTGGCCTCACACCATGAGAATTAAAATTTTTGCAGGATACACACCCACTAATGGCTCCTGGTACAACCTTGTTAATGTCTTCCCCTCACCTCTGCATTAGTGGTTCATCAGCTCCATGAACTGCCCAGCTGAGGCACTTTCCCAATGTCAAGCCCATTAACAGCTTCTAGTGCCCTATGTGCACTGAATCATAGGACTGGAAGGGACCTTGAGAAGTCATCTAGTCCAATCCACTGCACTCATGGCAGGACTAAGTATTATCTAGGCCATCCCTGACAGGTGTTTGTCTAACCTGCTCTTAAAAATCTCCAATGATGGAGATTCCACAGCCTCCCTGGGCAATTTATTCCAGTGCTTAACCACCCTTGCTACAATTTAAGCCCATTGCATCTTGTCCTATCCTCAGAGGTTAATGAGAATTTTTCTCCCTCCTCCTCGTAACAACCTTTTACAAGTACTTGAGAACTATTATCATGTCCCCTCTAAGTCTGCACCCCAGACTGTTTATGCATATTATTTTGCTAATTGGACTCCTTCTCAGTGCCTTTAGCCTCAAATCATATAATGTCAAATGCAAGCTTCAGCTGTGTGTCAATCCACTTCTTACTGTCTTCACATCAAAACTGGATGTCTTTCTGGAAGATAAGTGTTAGCCAAACAGGTTCCTGGGGGCTCGAGGGGTAACTAGGTGAAACAATGGCCTGTGTTATGCAGGAGATCATACTCAATTATCTAACAGTCTCTTCTGGCCTTCAACTCTATGAATCTACGAAAGAGGTTTATAACTCAGATTTTGTATTACGGTTATTTAAGGTGAAAAAAATATTCTATACAAAGGAGATGACAACCAGAGTAAAAATAAATCTCGCACTTTTTAGGCATGACAAACTTTTGGTAATAATAACTATTCCCTAATTGCTACAATAGCCATAAATTGGAAAAAATGAATTAAAAACACAGAGGAAGAAAAATAATATGAGGGAAATAAGGAGCATCTCTTTCTCCAAGCAGGCTGACTACAAGGGATGTTGAGTGGCATATTATGTTTTTTCATTAAAAAAATTCTCACGTAGAAGCAGCTATATGAAGCTATCTGAGAGCATTTAATTTTTGTTTGGCTCATTTCTTTTCACTTAAAATCCACTAAGATTTTTAAATGAAAGGTAAAATATCCTGTTAGACACACCTATTTTCTAAGCAATCATTCTGAAAGTTTAAATAATTGGGCTTTCTGAGAAGGAACACTGGGAGGAAAAATGGCAGAGCATTTGTAATGATTACTGCATTACACAGCACAAACCCATGCTCTCTCCAAACTATCCAGTCAATTAGACTTTCAAAACACAGTCAAAGAACATATTTGTACACTCAACATTCTGGACAACTGTCTTCCATATCAAAGGATGTTTCTAAGAGAAACTTTTCCCCTAAATTTGTTATTGAGTATATCATTTGTACTTCAAATATTAAGGTATTTTTTAATTATGCAACATTGTGAATATATGTGGATAACTCAAGACTTGAAATTAACTCAAGACTTGAAATTAACTCAAACTGCCCTTGTAAATTACCTTCAAATTTATCATAATTTCTCCTCATTCAAAACTTTTAACACTTGTGGAAGAATTAACCGGAGCTATTCACATTAAAAATATATGTACAGTACACCCTCTATCCACAAGTTTCAATAATTCTCATTAAGACTTACAAAATGTAAATGCCAGAGTTATTGACTGAACATGCTCTGCCCTCTACAGGCTAATATGGAAACAGTATAGAGAATTATATTTAATTATTTCGACAATGCCATAGGTATCCCTGGGTCTTTATAAATACAAGACAACATAATTCCTGTCCTGAAAAGTTAACTCTTTAACCCTGAAGAGATTTTAAAGGGCTATTGTATATCTGATTTATTTTCTTGTCTAGATGAGTAGTTACTTTCCTTTTCAAGTCACAAACGTTTCAATTAAAATATTAGAACTTGTACCATCTACAATGTGACTGAAACCTTCTACCAAAACACCTCAACATGAAAAGTTTCTAATCATCTGGGTTGAAAGCCTGGCTCCATTGAAGCCAGTGGGAATTTTGCCATTAATTTCAATGGAGCCAGGATTTCACTCCTGATATTTAGTTTTGCGGAGTATTAAAATATGAGAGGAATATACAAAATATACACCAGATCAGATCAGAGGCTGGGCAGAATCCAATCTATTTTAAAATTCTACAGTGTCAAGTTAAATCCGCTTCTTGTCCCACCTCAAATAATCCAGACTGTCATGAGAATAGTACAATTACAAATGCGGTATACACAGATAGCAAACTGATAGATCGCAGTATTTTTAATTCTAACCATGAGTAAGATCCTATCTCATAAGTAGTCTAGCCATTGATCTTGCCAATACCTCCATTTTGGCTAAAACAAGAAAGTCACAGCCCAAAAACCATGATGACGTGACGTTTGGCCATTTTTTACTTGTTTACTTCAAAAAAGCATTATATGCTGCCATTTCAATCTTTGGTATTATTTCTAACTCTTCTAAATTTAGGCATCTAAATAAAATAGCCAGATTTTCAAGTCTCCTGAGTACTTTCAGATCCCACCTGACTTCCAAGGTATTTGTGAGTGCTCTGCACTTTTGAAAGCTAAGGGGCCTTAATAGGAATTAAGAAACGCCATTTTGGGGCACTGAGGCATAATGTGTTTTAGCGATTTTGGTTGTCTCAGTCAAACTTGGCTGTTTCCTGCCAGTGCTATTTAAAAGATTAAAAAAAGAATAATAATACAGTCTGAACAAAGTATTATATGCATTTCTATTTCATAAAAACAGCTTAAAACTCATGAGAACATGACCATGCATAAAAGAAATAAATCTCTACAAATTAAACGCATATTGCATTCACTAACTACAAGATATTATCATATCACTTACTGGGTTTTTTTTTTTAAATGTACTTTTTATTCACTACCTGTACAGGACTAATGGTGAAGTAGGGTTTGGGTTAAGCTGTGACAGCCCAAGATTGAACATTTAGAACTTGGTATAGTCAGTCTTCATAGCAAAGAGCAAGTGCTAGCTTGGATACGTTGCACCCTCCCAGTTTGTGACCAATATGTACAATAAAGCCTTAGAATTTTTGTAATGCCAATAGTGTGCTAGATCCTTTATAGGTGAACGCATACATTTTCAAACCTGTGTATCTAGCTACTTTCCTAACTCATCTTTCAGCATGTAACTAAAAGTAGCCTGATTTTCAAATTGCCTGAGTACTTTTAGCCCCCCAAATGGCTTCAGTGGTATTTGTGAGTGGCACCATGGTTTAAACATGCAAAAGCAAGTACTTCTTCACGCAACGTACAGTCAGCCTGTGGAACTCATTGCCAGTTGATGTTGTGAAGGCCAAAAGTATAACCGGGTTCAAAAAAAGAATTAGATAAGTTCATGGAGGATAGGTCCATCAAGGTCTACTAGCCAAGATGGTCAGGGATGCAACCCCATGCTCTGGGTGTCCCTAGCCTCTGACTGACAGAAGCTGGGAGTGGATGAAAGGGGATGCATCCCTTGATAGTTGTCCTGTTCTATTCATTCCCTCTGATGCACCTAGCATTGTCCACTGTCAGAAGACAGGATACTGGGCTAGATGGACCACTGGTCTGACCCAGTGTGGCCATTCTTATTTTGAGTGCTCAGCACTTTTGAAAGTCCGGCTGTTTATATTAGGGATTCAGAAATGTCATTCAAGGGCACTGGTTTTGAAAATTTTGGCTGATGTGTGTGCCCAAAAAGGGTTCAAGTCACCCATTCCCTACAGTTTTGACTGTTTATCAATGGTTGACGTACTGCGGTAGCCTAACTGACTGCGGACACTATTTAACCATCTGAACCCAGTAGAGACTGGTTTTCTGTTGAATTTCTGTTGAATTCAAGGACATCATCGTAAAGCATTTATAAATCAGCAGTACAATCCCTTCATGGTAAAATATGGCATTCAGGCAGGAACTCAGCCTGGAAGCATTTTTCAAAACTTCCATTTCACAAGAAAAAAATCTGCATTAAAAAAATTATATAAAAGAGGGAAAAAAAGATAATTCATTTCAGATGTGGTGTGGTTTTTCGTTTTGTTTTTCACATTTGTAAAGCTCAGACAATGGTTTAGATTTAAAGAATTAAATTTTAAACCTAATTTGATCATCAAAACAGTTTCATGTTTGGTGCTATTGAAGAAAATCTTCAGTGGACAATATATGAAACGAGAAAAGTAAGTTTTGGTTTTTTTGTACCCTTTGAATGCACACTTCCAAGATTAACTCAAATGGCTCAGAATCTTACACTGCCCCCTCAGGATGCTGGAACAATTTGTATAGTGGGGGTGCTGAGAGCCGTTCAACCAAACAGTAAACCCTGTATATAATGGAAACTACTTCAAGCCAGGGGGTGCAGTCTCACCCCCAGCACCTCTAATTCTAGCACCTATGTACCCCCTTCGCACAGAATGAACAGGCTTTAATCTCCCAAACACTAAACCTTCCTTCCTTAAAAGCCACATTCATGAAGCCTTCCAATATACTGATCCCTCAATGATCACTACACCATCTCGCACTGAACTGCTCATCTTGTGTATCGTGCTTGCCTGAGTTAGACTAAGTTCCTCCAGGAGACCCTGTCTTTCAAAGTGTCCTTTATAAGTGGCAGACACCTCATGTGCTGTATAATCACGCTAGAGTTAATAATACTTGGCATTTACATAGTACCTTTCACCCAAGAACTCAAACTTATGCTGGTGAAAGAGACAAGCTTCCAAGCTACACAGAGCTTGTCTCGCTCACCAACAGAAGTTGGGCCAATAAAAGATATTGACTCACCCGCCTTGTCTCTATCATTAATTTTGGTCTTTTTAAATTTGATTTTAACTTCCAAATCTATAGTTTTAAATACAGATTAGCATTACTTAGTGAGATGGAAGGCCGTGTTACCTAGTGGTCAGCAAAGGGACTGGAGTTTGGGAGATGAGGGGTCTATTTCCCACTATATCACTGGTTCACTCGGACATCTGAGGGAACTGGGGTTATTCAGAAGAGAAGAGTGAGGGGGGATTTGATAGCAGCCTTCAACTACTTGAAGGGGGGTTCCAAAGAGGATGGAGCTCGGCTGTTCTCAGTGGTGGCAGATGACAGAACAAGAAGCAATGGTCTCAAGTTGCAGTGGGGAGGTCTAGGTTGGATATTAGAAAAAACTATTTCACTAGAAGGGTGGTGAAGCACTGGAATGGGTTTCCCAGGGAGGTGGTGGAATCTCCATCCTTAGAGGTTTTTAAGGCCTGGCTTGACAAAGCCCTGGCTGGGATGATTTAGTTGGGGTTGGTCCTGCTTTGAGCAGGGGCTTGGACTAGATGACCTCCTGAGGTCTCTTTCAACCCTAATCTTCTAGGATTCTATGATCTTGGGCCAATCATTCAGCACCTATGTGCTTTTGTCTTCATGGGTGAAATCCTGGTCCTATTAAAGTCAATGGGAGTATTTCTTCAGAAGAACAACTCTGTATAGCTCAAAAGCTGGTCTCTCTCACCAACAGAAGTTGGTCCAAGAAAAGGTATTACCTCTTCCGCCTTGTCTCTCTTATATCCTGGGACCAACACAGATATAACACCACTGTAGCCAAAATCAACAATAGCTTTCACAGAAAATGCAACTTAAAAATTAGCATCTCCTTGGACTTCTCTATAGTAAAAATTTTATAACCCTTCTACATGTGGCACTCAGCTATAAAACACGTTAGTGGGAATAATGCCCTTAACTACATTTCATTGCATATAGTAATGTTTCATGATTGGCAAAGATAGCCTGGTTCCTATTACTAACTTTTTTCCATTTCAAATTTACTAGCTAATTTTATGGAAACAAATAAAGGAACCTGCATATTATAGATGCAATAACGACAAAAGCATAACTCTAAAAGAACCACAAGACAAATCTCTCACCCTCTTTCCTCCCTCCCCTTCCAATTTTAATTTATATACTATAAAAACTATTGTCTTTCAGCTGTGCTATGGATCCTCCCTTAGTCCCCTCCAGTAGCTCCCCCTCTAGCAACTGGCACATGTGCAGTCCAGCTGTACACGTCTAACACACAGGTGCTGGATTCTATGCTGCTGGATAGTATTTTGAAAGGTAGTGGAGGCATTTACCCTCAATTCTTTCACAGGCAAGTCCACCAGTTTGATAAATAAATTAAAAAAAAAAAAGGTAAGTCAAAGCATTACAGCACGGTGTTAACAGGGGAAGTTGGAGGGTCACATTTAGACATGGTTTAAGCAGTTGCACCTGTACCTGGCATCAATGGCTTGAACCTGCTTTTCTCAAGGTGTGAATTTGGCCTAGAAAAAGCTTTGGTGATTCATTTTGTTATTGTATCAGAACAAGTTAAAGGTAAGAAGTAGTCTCATGGGACAAAAAGAGGGGTGGGGTGCTGAAAGGATACCACCATATCACCACCATCTCCTTGGAATGAGGTGAAAAATGAGTTCTTGCTAGACATCAACCCACCACCAGTCATAAAGGTCTTTCCCAATACCCATGAACATTCTTTACATCAGTAAAAAAGGTAGATTGAGTTTGCCTAGTTAATCATGCTTTATTTCGGGATAACACAGAAATCCCGAGTCCATCTATGTACTTCATAGCACTCAGAAGTGTAACAGGTTCACCAACATTTTAAAACGGAGGACAATTTGGCTGTTACTTTACTGCTGAACTCTTCTCCACTCCATGAAGTTCCAGGAAAACATTCTTGTTCACAAAATTAATCTGGTCCACACATGGGATCTGGATAAAATGAGGTAGTGGTAGAAGACAAAAACACGACCGTCAGCATGTTGTTTATAGGAACATCTTCAGTGATGTAAGTCTACATGGGTGGTGGTATGTTGTCAGTTCTAACCCTGGGACATGAATCAATACAACATGTTGTCAATACATTCATTTTTCAAATGTTCCACTTACTCTGGAGTCTCAGGACTGCTAAATAACTATGTTTTAAGTGACTCCCGCACCAATTACTTTGCTTTTCACTTCATCTTGTTTTCCAGGGAGAGGCATAGATGGCAAGCCATAGGAACAGTTACGTCAGTTCATCTTTCTTATTAGCCCATTATCTTCCTTGAACTTCTATTTGTCTTAGACATACTTTTCCGACAGTCATTCTCAGGCACCTAACCTTCTTCAATTCACACTTCTCTGGAAGCCTACACCTGAGTTGTCATATTTCTTTGATCAGTAAAGAAATAAAAATACGTATGAATTTGAAAAGCTGAGGGGGAGGGTTAAATGTCCTTGGTCAGCCCAGGAGGCAGACACCCTGTGAATAGGTACACTATGAGCAGTGGTACTGCCTAAAGACTTGTGTGAAGGGACCACCAGTTTTCATGACCAGTCAGTTACGGTTTTATTTTCTGCTGAGACTGACAAAAAAAAGATGCTAATTAGTACCGATTCAACTTGTGAATTTTGTGATATGAATACCTAGGACCTAGACACCAATAGCTAGCTAAGCAAAGTGACAGTACATAAATTGTATGCCGCATCTTTCAGACCAAAGCTAGCCCAGAGCACTTTAGAATAGATTGCTAGCAGGAATACAGTGATTGCATACATGACCACAGCAACTAATATTAAGCAATAGATCACATGACTGAGATTGACCTTTTCTGGAGACTTTGAACTGTGTTAACTGATTTTGTGACTTGCAGTTTTATAAGTATTCAGTGGGAGATTCTTCAATGGGGTAATTTCAGAATCAGGTTTCTAAATCACTACCAACTTTTCCTCTTCCTGATAGCCTTGGTGACAGGGCATTCACAACTACTTCCCTTAACTCTGGGGTGCCACTGGCTGATTCTGTACAAATTGCAGAATATTGTGTTGCTAGAAAACCCGGGAGTATCAAGTATTTACTGTCTTTGTGTGCGCCATTTATTAGTCCACAAAATAAGGACTAAAGAAAAAGAATATCAAAATATCAGTCTTTTCTTATCGCGGTGGTAGAAAATGAAGCTGCCTTGTGATGTTCAGTGAAATGATTAGTTTCAGAGTAACAGCCGTGTTAGTCTGTATCCGCAAAAAGAAGAACAGGAGTACTTGTGGCACCTTAGAGACTAACAAATTTATTAGAGCATAAGCTTTCGTGGACTACAGCCCACTTCGGATATGCATCCGAAGAAGTGGGCTGTAGTCCACGAAAGCTTATGCTCTAATAAATTTGTTAGTCTCTAAGGTGCCACAAGTACTCCTGTTCTTCTTTTTAGTGAAATGATTTTTTCCCCTCAGGCTGGTAACTCACAAAGGTTGGGTCTGCAGATAGTGTACTTTAAATGGGTGATGGCCCACTGACACTAAATATGCAACCATCAGCAATAGCAGTAAACTGTTCTCTGTCAGTAAACCAATCGAAAACTCCAGAGCCTATTAGAATGGGACTCTCAAGAGATCAGAGAAGAGAGATCGTTTTGTAACTAACTGGCCTTAAACTAAAAGTCAGTACCTGGGATCTTTCTTGTTCTGCACGGAGCTCCTCTTGGACCTTGGGCAAACCCCAAACTATGTCTTCCTTCATTCTCCATTGGTAAAATGGAGAGTAATGAGAGACATAATTCACTGATGTTCGCAAAGTGCTATGAAATCCTCTGATGGAAGGCACTCGAGAAGTATTAAATATGATTTAATTTCAACATCTGGCAGGTCTTTGAGCGCCTGACATATCTGCTCTCTACGTGTCTGAGTCACATCTTATGAAACGCAAGTTTCAGCTTTGGTATCATGAACAAAGAATCTCATTAATGTTAACTTGATGGGCTCTGCATAGTTGTGGAAGAGCAGGCAGGATTGTAACTGCCTCATGCATTGACAGCGTCCAACTGCAGAATCTGTATCACTGGTGACTGGCGGGATGGAGAAAGAGCACAGCTTGATTTGCAGCTCCGAGGGGGAATTTACAGCCCTGACACTGACACAAAGCATAATCGGCTGAGGAAGTTTGCTGTGCAAATCACTGAAAGCGCAAAAATATGGAAATCCTAGTAATTTTTTCCAGGGTAGAAACACACTTTGAGGATTTGTATGGACTCCGTAGAACTACTGCAACTAGTTATAAATGATTAAGTGAAACAATCACATTCCATCCAACACACAGAGCATACAGACAATGATTTCAATCACGGCTTTGCTAATTGCTGCTCTATTCAACCCAGACTCAACTTAGTGTGTGGCTAGTAAAATGTTGACTTGATCTTTTCCTTCTTCTGGTGTTATTTTTAAAATGCACTATAAATGCTAGCATCATGCTTGGGAAGTATGTCTAGAATCAATTGTAGGTGGGTGGTTTGGGGGGGTGGTTGTGTTTTTGTTTTTTGGTAAATAATTGGAACGTTTTGCCCAGGGCAGATTTTCAGACGCAAGTTAATTAAGAAACAAACAAGCAAAAAATATAGCTTTCCAAGTCTACTTTGGTGGCCAAGCTGGCAATCTTGCTTTGCTCCCAGACTGTCAAGAGCTGGGAGCACTGCAGATACAGCCCATTTATCTTCTCAGGGAGGAATGACACCTAATGAGTCTTTGAAGGGAATCTTCAGAAGGCTTTGGTGCGTCAGGCTCAACTTCTCAGAAGCCACTTGTGCAGGGATAGGCTACTGAACTTGGATCAGTCCTCAAGACAAATTATATATGAGAGGAAAAGGCCAAGGTTTGGCTACATGTCAGAGACAGGTCAAAAATCCAGGTTCTCCATGACCATCCTGAGATACAAGAAATAGTTTCCACTTGTCTCTGTACTTCTCAGCCTCCAGAGGAAAGTCGTCAACAAGGTTGTTATCCCAATGAACAGAGAACACAAATATTTCTAGTGTTAATGGATCTCTACTTACTGTAGAATAGAGGCACCACAGGTGTGATAAATGAATATATTACAATGTTACCCACATTCTGATAAATTACCTACATACTTGTTGATTGAGGTGCCATTTCCTATCATATACTGGAACAGCAGAGCCAAACTGCCTAGGTAAACCAACACAACATAATCCAAACATGCTAGAGCTACGCCTACAATACACATCGATGTCAGCAACATGCAGGGTACGTGTAGCTATACACCACAGTGAAAAGCAAGCTTCGTCCATACTGTGGCACGATCTACAAGTCAGTGCAAGTCTCCAGCATCCAGGGAAGGCTTCAGCATCTCCCCCTTGCCAGAGTCTTTCCCCACTACCAGAGTCTTTCCCTGCAGCGGGGGAAGGACCCAGGAGCCAGGAGTCAGCAGGACATTACACTGCTAAAAACAGAAGTGTAGACGAGGCATTACGGCTTGAGTGAGCATAAAGACGCATAGGGTATAGGCTTCATGCAAGTTTTTACTAACCTAAGTCATGCCTCACCGTCTACACTGCTATTTATACCTGTGCTGGGGGAGCGAGCGGGGTGTGTGTGCAGTGTCCGTACTCATAGTAAACGTCAAAGTTATAGTCAGCAGTTGTGTAATATTGCTAACTATTGAAGATTTAAAAGATTTGTTAGTTCAATCTCCTTAAAAGAAAAGCTTGTCAAAGGATCTTGCAACAGCAGGTGATGGTTTACTTGCTCTCTTATCTGTACTGTATTCCTCTTTATGCTTAGTGATTTAAGGTCACAACCCATGCCCTGATTTTCTGTTCCCCTGAACTCCATCTACAATCTCATATGTGAAGGTTCATGCTATGTGGTTGCTGAAACATTTCTCTTAATGAGCCTCCTCACTCCTCCTTGCTACTGGACTGTGTTAAAAATAACTAGGACCTGCCAGTCATGCTTAACAACCATTTGTCAGCTCAAGTTTAGTTGCCTTTTTCTCTTAGGGTATGTCTACACTACCCACCAGATCAGCGGGCAGCGATCGATCCAGTGGGGATCGATTTTAGACGCGATAAATCGACCCGAGCGCTCTCCTGTCGACACCTGTACTCCGCCGCCGCGAGAGGCGCAGGCAGAGTCAACGGGGGAGCGGCAGCAGTCAACTCACCGCAGTGAAGACATCGTGGTGAGTAGGTTCAAGTACATCGACTTCAGCTATGTTATTCACTTAGATCAATTCCTTCTACCCCCCCCCCTCCGTTCCCCGCTCAGTGTAGACCAGGCCTTAGACATCTTTTCTTCCTCATGGTTACCTACTAGAAATCATCCAGACATTTCCTTTATTCCTTGGCAAAGGCAAGAGTACATTCATTAGAGCACATTTCAGTGATTTAGAGAGTTGTAGTAGGATATCTTGGTTTAGACATTTAACATATTAAGGATGAGGAAGACTTTTCTAGTGAGAAGTCCTGGTTACAGGCACTACACTTATTTTTTAAAGGGTGGGCGGGAGGTATTTGTGCTTGTTCTTTCCTGCGTGGTCTAAATTTTCGGCCTTCTGCAGTGTTCTCTCTCATGTCAGAAAGGCCCATTTTCTTCACAGTTTTAAGACATCCCATCAGCAAACTTTTAGCAAGCCACTCAAACTTCTCATTTGGTTCAGCCCATAAGATACTAATGTGGAGAACTGGGAAACATTTTTATTATTTTTACAACTATTGTATGCCTCTAGTGCATCTGTGCAATACGACCCCGCCCAAATACACAGTTAGCTCAGAAGGGTTGCTAAAGAAACTGGACAGGAAAGGGGAAACAATGACATAGGTAAGGAGCATCCCCTCAAACACAACCACCAGGTTTATAACCATGCAGAGGGACTTCTCGGCCCAACAGGGATGCTTCCAAGGCTGAAACTCTGAAGGTCAAAAGAGACGGGTCTGTTGAAGGATCTGCTCTACAGAAAGGGAGGGGGAAGCGGTCAGCAGCTGCAGGCTGTCAGACACCAGGAGGCAAGGGTCTGCAGTAAGAAGGCTGTAATATGGTGCCCCGGGGGAAGGGAGGGTCACTAGGGCTAAGTCAGGCCTACCCCAGGGCTCAAGGGGAATGTCAAGCATTGGTATGACAATATGCTTGTAGGGCTTGTTTTAAATCCCCTTATGGCAAAATAAACCACACTTGGTTTTAAAGAAGCGGCTTCTGTGTCACTGAAAAGAACAAATTAAAATTTTTTTACTAATACCGTGCACAGGCCCCCAAAGGGAAACTCGCTGGGCCTGTTAAGTAACAATTAGCAACCAGAAGGGGTATAACACCTGGAGACACAGTCCGAATGGTTGGCTTGCAGGATCCCACTCTGAAGAGAAGTGGGCGCCCAGGCCTGCCACTTGAAAGGGCTGCACTTGAAGGACTGGAAAAGGGTCTTAGAAGCCTGGCCAGAGACTACAACCACCAGGGGTCAGAAAAATTTCGTATTTACGATCATCCTACATTTGTTTCCCCACAAAACAGGTAAGTTCAATTTTGTACCAAAGATAGTACAGAAATATATTCCCTTAAATACACCTCAGCTAAAAAAAAAAAAAAAGCCTAAACGCTGTAATTCCCCTTTAGCCAATGGGATTTTGTGAATGAGGAGTAAAAAGAAAACCACTGAGGTCTAGCTCTCCACTGACTCTGAAGACCGCTCAGAAATGTCTACACTTGCGACTGAGATACATGTGCAAAGTTCTCTGTAATGGCATACATTTATAGAGTATACATAATAGGTAAACAAATGCGTAACATACTGGCAGAGCCTTTGTGCAATCCTTCTGAATTGGGAAGTCAGTAACAATCAAAAACAGAAGTTCCCATGATAAACCAAATGGCAGAAATATTCAGACACCCCTGCAAAAATATTCTTGCACTAAGATATACAGTAGGTATTAATTATATTGTAATAAAGAGCTAAATGCATTGTACATTTTTTTTCTGATTTACTCTATCACTTCTTTTAATTATAAGCTAAGCTGTGTTTTAAAAATTCTTTTTTTTTTTAAACAATAAAAATAGAAACAGCAGTGTGGCAAACATTTGGAAAATTTTCGGAGTCAATTGTTTATTGGGACTATAGCTGATTTTAATGAAAAATATGGTTACAATTTGAAAAAAACCAGCGCTTTTATGTTTTGCATAAGGAAAGTCCCTACATTGCAACCTCCAGGGCACTTTTAAAAAAATCCTGAAATGGTCACAGGATTCTCTGGCCAAAAGCCCTAATCGAGAAGCAAAAGATGTGGGTTGCAAACTATTCCAAGTATCCACAACAAGTGAAACTGGATGTAGAAAAATATGTTCTCAACATTTACTTCTGTTTATGATGAAAATGGAAACATATGACCCATAACAACATATTGTGTGAACTGGTAATTAACCATCTACAGATGGAGCACAATTGTTGATCATTTCCATTCGGCTCAAAGAAAAGGTCAGCTAACGGGTAACCAAGTACCCTCATGCCAACAGGAGACCATCTCTAATATGCTAGCACTTACTGGAGATGGTCTGCCTGCTCTGCTCAATACTGGTTTTAAAAAGGAGATAACCACCTACTTTCAGAAATCTGTCCAAGCATTGCGGGATGTAGTTCAGGTTTCAGTAAGAATACTCATGGTCAATACAGCCCTTTTAACGAGTACCAAAATTATCGAAGGAAAATTAAATCGGATTTGACTCCAAAGTCTGTTGACAGCACCTGACAGACTGTTGGCTGCTTAGGCTCCCCCAATGATTGAGGGAGGACCTATTTCTTCTGTATAATTCTCTCCCCCTATATAATAGTTAAAAACTTTATTTCCCCTAGCCCCACCGCCACCCAAAACCTTCACAAACTACTCCTTATGCTCTCTTCCTTGCAAGCTTTAACTGTCATGCTTGTTCGGTTTCACCTCGCCTTTTCCAATAAAAGAATCTTTACCTTCCGATCTCTCAGCAGTGCCTAATTAAGGCATATTGGCCGCTTCTTATTAATTGCATTGGTCTCTTTCCTAGAAATTGTGCTTTGCACCTTAATTATGGCCTTGCTTAGAATGTTCCAGCCTTCCCCCACTGTACCATGCTAACTAGATTTCCTAGGGTCCAATCATAAGAGATGCTGAGCACCATAGGGCACTTGTTTTGAACCTATTCCTTATACTGTGATTTTTCCCCTCTTTACTTGTTATTTCATGAATATCCAGAAGATCAAGGTTGTTTGCTCCTACTCCAATTGGAAATGTGTCAGAATCACCTGCATGAACAAAGGCATCTCTAAAGCCACAATGAAATTAGTTATCTTGCATTTGGATCTTTTAAAATGTTAAGCAAAGACCATCACCTCCAGCAAGTGGCTTGCACATTATAGTGCAAATTCAATGCCAGCAAAGAGCTATCAGGACCTCACAGAAGCAGATCCTAAATGAGGAGGAAGAGCTAGGAATTATGGGAGCTAACTAAAGAAGTTACTTTACTACTGGTAATCATGTAGGCAAGGGTGATCCAGTGGATAGGTCTCCTAATTCATAGTCCAGTGTCCCATTTTCTAGTTTAAATTCTGCCGCCGGTATGATGTGTGACTTTAGACAAGTCATTTAAGCTCTCTACCTCATTCGCCCACATCCCCAATAAAAAAAGGGGGGGGGGGAATAATGGTACAGACCCACCTTTGTAAAGTGCTTTGAGACAGGAGTCAGCAAAGTGTTCGTGGTAATTTTTCAAAAAAATTAATGACTGAATGACATAACCGCCCCCGCCCCCCATGTCCATCACTAAGTATGGTAATTTTGTCAAGTGTCCAACACGCAACATAGTGGTGCCAACCCCCTGCTTTGAGTTCTATGAATGAGAAGTGCTGTATACATGCAAAGATATTAATTGGGAGGTTGCAGAGGACTGAAGAAAGCATTGCATCAGTTTTTACAAAGGAAGTGATTCTGGAAATTGCCATCCATTGAATGTAACTGCCAACCTTAGAAACATAAAGGAACAAACAGTGATGGAGGAAAAACTTTAACCACAGAAGATAAAAGGAATAGATAAGCAGCATAAGTTAATAAAAGAGAAATCATATCATGCAAACTTGACATCTTCAACAATCAGATTATGAAACCTGTGAAAGCAATAGTGGATGCAGTGGAGGAAAGATATCAATGAAGCATTTGATAGAGTGCCTCAGAAAATCTTCCTCACCAAATTCATTCAAACTGGCATGGATACAACTTTGATAGCCACCATCTCTGGCAGCACCAAGGAATGAACTGGGAATCTCCAAAGCTGAAAGTATGGGTCTCTACTGCTTGAATAAAATAGCCTGGCTTGCAAAGATGAATAGAGCCCAGCGCGAATACAAAATTTGTATCTTCATCCAATCCACGATCTGCAAAAGTGGTCTGCGGATATAAAGTGGATATTCACAGATTTGCAGGGCTCTAAAGATGAAAGTTGTAATAAATCTGTACCCTGTGAATCTCAGTAAGCATAATACACACTGACCAGTGGGTTACATAAGCTCTGTCATAGAATCATAGAAGATTAGGGTTGGAAGAGACCTCAGGAGGTCAACTAGTCGGACCCCCTGCTCAAAGTAGAACCAACAGCAACTAAATCATCCCAGCCAGGGCTTTGTCAAGCCGGGCCTTAAAAACCTCGAAGGATGGAGATTCCTCCACCTCTTTAGGTAACCCATTCCAGTGCTTCACCACCCTCCTAGTGAAATAGTGTTTCCTAATATCCAACCTAGACCTCCCCCACTGCAACTTGAGACCATTGCTCCTTGTTCTGTCATCTGCCACCACTGAGAACAGCTTAGCTCCATCCTCTTTGGAACCCCCCTTCAGGTAGTTGAAGGCTGCTGTCAAATCACTCTTCTCTTCTGCAGACTAAATAACCCCAGTTCCCTCAGCCTCTCCTTGTAAGTCATGTGCCCCAGCCCGCTAATCATTTTCATTGCCCTCCGCTGGACTCTCTCCAATTTGTCCACATCCTTTCTGTAGTGGGGGGCCCAAAACTGGACACAGTACTCCAGATGTGGCCTCACCAGTGCCCAATAGAGGGGAATAATCACTTCCCTCGATCTGCTGACAATGCTCCTAATAATGCAGCCCAATATGTCGTTAGCCTTCTTGGCAACAAGGGCACACTGCTGACTCATATCCAGCTTCTCATCCACTGTAATCCCCAGGTCCTTTTCTGCAGAACTGCTGCTTAGCGAGTCAGTCCCCAGCCTGTAGCGGTGCATGGAATTCTTCTGTCCTAAGTGCAGGACTCTGCACTTGTCCTTGTTGAACCTCATCAGATTTCTTTTGGCTCAATCCTCCAATTTGTCTAGGTCACTCTGGACCCTATCCCTACCTTCCAGCGTATCTACCTCTCCCCCCAGCTTAGTGTCATCCTTGAACTTGCTGAGGGTGCAATCTATCCCATTGTCCAGATCATTAATAAATATCTTGAACAAAATCTGCCCCAGAACTGACTCCTGGGGTACTCCGCTTGATACTGGCTGCCAACTAGACATCGAGCCGTTGATCACTACCCGTTGAGCCCAACAATCTAGCCAACTTTCTATCCACCTTATAGTCCATTCATCCAATCCATACTACTTTAACTTGCTGGCAAGAACACTGTGGAATGTGGTATCAAAAGCTTTGGTAAAGTCAAGATATATCTCGTCCACTGCTTTCCGTATATCCACAGAGCTAGTTATCTCATCATAGAAGGCAATCAGGTTGGTCAGGCATGACTTGCCCTTGGTGAATCCATGTTGACTGTTTCTGATCACTTTCCTCTCCTCCAAGTGCTTCAGAATGGTTTTCTTGAGGACCCGCTCCACTATCATATGGACTGAAAATTGATTTAAGAGCCATAAACCAAGATTCATGATGAATTTGGGAGGTGACTAGTAGGATTTGATAGAAAAAAGCACAAGACGTGGTTTCATTTAACCACTATATTAAATGGACGGTAAATTAGAAGGTGCTGCTAACAGCAGTGAGGGCACAAATACAAAAGTGATCTAGAGAACTTGAAACCTGAACAGAAACTACAATCAGAATCAGCTAGGAAAAAATCTTCATATGTCTGTAACAATGAGAGAAAAACACATGTAAAAACACAGCATCCAAAAGAGACCAGGGGGCCATAATGGACCAGAAAGTAAGGTATCCGCCAGCAATTTAATGTGGCAGCAAAGACAGCCAAAGTCATTTGGGATTCCTTATTCAGAAGAATCACGTCATGGAGTAGGACACAGCAGTTCATTTCTACCTGGCACTGGCAAGATCTCAGTTTGGACACAATAAACCACAAGGATGTTGACCAACTGAAAAGACATCAGAGGACAAAAAATAATTAAAGGGGCTGGAGAGATTGGTTTGTGAGGGAAGGTTAGGAGACGTTAAATGTACGTTCGCCGGCTATGCATACAATAAGGAGATACTTGTAGATAGGTATTTATTGTGGATGAAGGGTGTACACAGTGAAAAGGAAAAGAATCATAGAATATCAGAGTTGGAAGGGACCTCAAGAGGTCATCTAGTCCAACCCCCTGCTCAAAGCAGGACCAATTCCCAGCTAAATCATCCCAGCCAGGGCTTTGTCAAGCCGGGCCTTAAAAACCTCCAAGGAAGGAGACTCCACCACCTCCCTAGGTAATGCATTCCAGTGTTTCACCACCCTCCTAGTGAAATAGTTTTTCCTGATATCCAACCTGGACCTCCCCCACTGCAACTTGAGACCATTGCTCCTTGTTCTGTCATCTGCCACCACTGAGAACAGCCGAGAAAAAGAAAAAAAGAAAAAAGGAGTTTACTGTGGCCCAAAGATAAACAATGAATTGTAACATGTATGCAATAAATTAACGTATATATTTAAGAAGGAAAAAAAAGATTAGGAAGTGCCACATATGTGCAATGTGGGTTTAACATGTGAAACAGTGGCAAGTTAAAGTTGCAGTCAAATCCTTATTTTGAAATGTCTTGGATTTAATAACTTAATGCTACTTTTTGCACTCAATGTCTTTAGACAGCGCCAGAAAACTAGAGTTATGTTTTGTTCCAAGGGAAAGAGAGAGATGCTGTTAGATGTCTTTAGTAATACCTCCAAGTTACCTTTGTAATTGCAGGCTCCCAAATGTATTAATCTAGATGCTCAGATACCACAATGATGGGCACAGTACAAAAACCTGAACAGAAAATAATATAACCCACTCTAGGTAAACATAGAATCACAGAAATAGGGTTAGAAGGGGACTTTGAGACGTCATCTAATCCATCTCCCTGCACTGAAGCAGGACCAAATATACCTAGACCATCCCTGACAGGTCTTTGTCTAACCTGTTCTTAAAAACCTCCCGTGATGAGGATTCCACAACTTGCCTTGGTCGCCTGGTCCAGAGCTTAACTACCCTCATAGTTAAAGTTTTTCCTAATATCTAACCTAAATCTCCCTGGCTGCAGATTAAGCCTATTAATTCTTGTCCTAACTTCAGTGGACATGGAGAACAGTTGATCACCATCCTCTGTACAACAGCCCTTAACATATTTGACAACCAGCTATCAGGTCCTCCTTCAGTCTTCTTTTTTCAAAACTAAACATGCCCAGTTTTTTTTAACCTTTCCTCAGAGGTCAGGTTTTGTAAACTATACTTCTACCTCGATATAACGTTGTCCTCGGGAGCCAAAAAATCTTACCGCGTTATAGGTGAAACCGCGTTATATCGAACTTGATTTGATCCGCCGCAGCGTGCAGCCCTGCCTCCCCGGAGCACTGCTTTACCACGTTATATCCGAATTCGTGTTATATCGGGTGGCGTTATGACAGGGTAGCAGTGTATTATCATTTTTGTAGCTCCCCTCTGGACTCGCTCCGATTTGTCCATATCTTTCCTAAAAAGTGTGGCACCCAAAACTGGACACGGCTCTCCAGCTGAGGGTTTACCACTGCCAACTAGGACAATTATCTCCCATATCTTACATAAGTTTATACATCCCAGAATGATATTAGCCTTTTTTGCATCTGCAACACAATGCTGGCACATCTGCAATTTGAGATTCACTGTAACCCCCAGATCCTTTTCAGTACTACCACCTAGCCAGTTATTCCCAATTTTGTAGTTGTTCGTTTGATTTTTCCTTCCTAAGTGAAGTACTTTGCACGTGTCTTCATTGAATTTCACCTTGTTGATTTTAGATCAATTCTCCAACTTTTCAAGGTTGTTTTGAATTCTAATAATGTTCTCCAATGTGTTTGTAACCCCTCCCAGCATGGTATCATCTGCCAATTGTAGAAACATACTCCCCATTCCAGTATACAAATCATTAATGAAAATACTGAACTGGACCCAGAACAAACCCCCTGCAGGACCCCACTAGATACATCCTCCCAGGTTGACAGTGAACCATTGATAACTACTCGACCAGATATGCATCCACCACACAGCAATTCACATTTCCCAAGTTTCAGTATCAGAATGTCAATGTGGGAATGTGTCCGAAGCCTTATGAAAATCCCCCTTGTCCACTAGGCAAATAATCCTGTCAAAGAAGAAAATTAGGTTGGTTAGGCATGATTTGCTCTTGACAAATCCATGCTGGCTCTTCCTTATAATCCTGTTAGCCCTTACACATCAATTGTTTAATAAATAGTTCCAGTATCTTTCCAGGTATTGAAGTTAGGCTGACTGGTCTATAATTCCCTGGGTCCTCTTTGTTCCTCTTTTTTTAAAGACAGATATTCTGTTTGCCCTTCTCCAGTGCTCTGGGATCTCACCCATCCTTTAGTTCTCAAAGATAATCGCTAGTGGTTCCAAGATTGCTTCAATTAGTTCCTTAAATACCCTAGAGTGAATTCTGTCAGCCTTGATGACTTGAATACATCTAACTTATCTAAATATTCTTTAACCAATTCTTTCCCTATTCGAGCTTGTGATCCTTCTCCCTTATTGTTAATATTAATTCTGTTGAATCTCTGATCACCATTAACCTTTATAATGAAAAATGAAGCAAAATAGGCATTGAAAACCTCAACCTTCTTGATGTCATCTGCTGCTAGCTCTCCTTCCCCATCTAATAGTGGACCTACTTTCTTTCATCTTTCTCTTGCTCCTACTGTATTTATAGAACCTCTTCTTATTGCTTTTTACCTCCCTTGCTAAGTATAACTCATTTGGTCCCTTAGCCTTTCTGATTTTGTCTCTACTTGTTTGTGGTATTCTTTTGTTCTCATCCGTAACAATTTGTCCATGTTTCCCCTTTTTGTCACATTCCTTTTTGATTTTCAGGTCATTAAAAAGCTCCTGACAGAACCATAATGCATCAGAAAATACAGAATTCTAACCTGCACGGACAAAAATAGCAAATATTAATGTTCATAAGTTTAGAAGTTTAACAGGACCAGAGGCGACTATGTTTTTTGCCGCCCCAAGCACAGCAGTAGGCGACCTTCCGCTGGTCACGCAGATTCGGCGGCGTTTCTGCAGGTGATCTGCCGGTCCCGCGCCGTCGGCGTACCCGCCGCTGAATTGCCACCGAAGGCGCAGGACCAGCGGACCTCCGGCAGGCATGCCGCTGAAGGCTGCCTGACTGCCGTCCTCATGGCGACCGGCACGCTGCCCCCCGTGGCTTGCTGCCCAAGGCACGCGCTTGCTGCGCTGGTGCCTGGAGCCGCCCCTGAACAGGACTCTTCAAACAACTTGTTTTTCTATCTTTAATGAATATAAAACTAGCTTTAGCGTCAGCTGTTTCTGAATTATGCAAGCATTTCAATTTAAATTGAAGCCTGTATAGAAAGGGTTGGGGGGAGGGTGTCATGCTTATATAACTCAAAATAATTGAACTGATGTTGCTTAAACTTTCCAAACAAATTCACTTTTGGGATGAACACAAATGTAAACCTAGAAGTATTTTGTTTGAGAAAGTAGTGAGAAGCAAAAATGGGGGAGAGGGAGCGGTTGGGAGTGGGGGACCAAAACCACATCTCATTCTTAACTATGTTTGCTACTGGGGAATAATGTCATAATACAACAATAAATATATGCCAAAGACAATCAAGGAAATACTTTCCAAGTAATCAAAACTCTGGTATGTTTGATTTTTTTTCCCCCCCAAGGTCAGTCATCCTCAACTGAATCAGACTTTTGTTCATTTTCCCGTAACACAGCAAATTTAACTATCCAAGAATTTTCTAGTGTCATCAAAATCCATAAACACGTTTTATTCTGTCCAGAAGAACATTGAACTTGGCGGGATAAAAGTACCACAGCAGTGGCCCCAATTCAAGAAAAATCCTCTCAAAGAATCGAAATGTTTCCTAGGAATTAAATGAACGAGGTCTGGAAAATGTGTGTCTAATCTAAATACATATATTCTCTCTTTCTGTATAATATTAATAATACATATAAAACACATTTTGTCTTTGACTTACTTTATATTAACTAACCTTCAGTGAAGTAGGCAAATTATCTGCATTTTACAGATAGACCCACTGAGGCACAAAGAGGCTCCATAACCTGCCCATGGCCACACAACGAGTCTGTTCAGAGCCAGGATCACACACTGGAATTTCTGGCTCCCAAGTGGTCTTCAGACCTCATGTTATTTTTAATAACTTTGACAGAACTTGGTTCTTACCACAAAATGAGGAAAACACCATGATTAATAGATTCATTGATAGGTTTTAAGGCCATGGAGTCACAGATTTCAAGGTCAGAAGGGACCACTGTGATCAATCTCGTCTGACCTCCTGCATTACACAGGCTTTAGAACTTCCATGAATTAATTCATTCCTGTTTGAATTCGAGCACATTCTCCATTATGTAGTTAGACTGATCAAGTCACACAAACCTTTTCTTTGATAAGTTAAATAGATTGAGTTCCTTGAGCCCATCACTACAAGGCATGTTTTCCAAACCTTGCATCATTCTTGTTCAAGATCAAAGTTTAAATGTTCCGATCTTTGTAGGGCAGTTTCATCGGTCAATCTAGAAACATTTATTCAACCTCAGAGAGAGCCAAGATTTCTATACAAGAGAATAATGTTAAGGAGGTATTGTGTTGCTGAACTGCCTTTCAGATGAGAAACTAAGAGCTTAACTGCTTGTGGTTATTGAATATCTCATGATCACTTTCCATAAAGGTGGAAGGTGAGGGATAGGTGAACTCTGGTGTCTCTGTCAAATTATAATTTAGGCAACAAAGCTCTGATTTTCTCACAACTGTGTAGTGGTTTGGGGTGTAGAAGAAGCAGTACACCTCTGAAAGTTAGGACAGTCACACTCAGAGTTTCTCTCTCTCACTGGTCCTCACTTCGCATCCAGCTCTCTCACCTGTTGCTCCAAGTAGCTGCTAGTATGCAGAAATGTCCACATCCCAGGACACTGCTTTGACTGTCAGACTAAATTAAGTAGAAGGTAGCTATGAGGGAAAATGCCTAGCTCCAGCATAGTAACTCTGCTTTGACGGACCAGGTGGAGGAAACTTCTTAATGGTGGAAAGGCACTGCAACAATGTATTATGGAACATGTAAGCTTGTGAAGGCACAAAAGCCATCAGTGGCTATCCACTGCAGCTACTGAAGTTCCCAGTCCCTGCAACCTTTCATGCGATCAGTCTTTGACTTCAGCAGCCGAGAGAGTGAGACTGCCCCCATGCAACAATCTTCTCACTTAAAAAAACCTCACGCACAGGCATTCACGCATCATTAACAAAGTCCCATGGCAATGGGGGAGTGGGGAAGCGACAGGCGTAAATGAACACTGCATCACAGTCACAAATTTGCATGCAAGTGAGCTGGGACGCTGGTCGCTCAGCTTTAAATCCCGGGCAGCAAGGATGTTCAGTAACACCCTCGGTGCATGAAGAGCACTTTTTCAGGAGAGCACTCTTCACTCTAGTAAGGGAAGGGGCTAGAAAAGATTCCCTAACCATTGCCTAACCAGCTTTAATCTGGCTAGTTCACTGCAAGTGGTGGAACATCCACCCAGCAGTCATTCTATAAATAAAATAAGAGTTGTCACTGTGGCAACACAGAACATACAGACCTTAATGGACATAGGTAACACATCAAGACTTGAAAGACATATAGCATTAATTGCAAGGAAACTTACTAGATACAGCATCCATATAGCTGCCCTCAGCAAAACCAGACTTGCAGACAAAGGCTCCATAAAGGAACTAAGAGGTGACTATGCCTTCTTATGGAAAGGGAAACCAGCAAAAGACGACAGAATTTATGGCATTGGTTTTGCCATTAAAACTAACATTCTGAAATCACTAAAAGACTTACCTGTGGGCAAAAATAAATGCCTAATGACTATGACTTCCCTTTGGATATTCACACTTTGAAATGCTTCTCAGTGCTTATGCTCCAACCATGAACAGCACAGAAGAAATAAAAGAACAGTTCCATTCCGATTTGGTTGACAATCAAATCTACATCCAGTAAAGAAAAACTCATACTTCTGGGGGAAACTCTAATGCCAGAGCTGGAAAAGAGCATGGCTTGGAGTGATGTAATAAAGAACAATGGAGTCAGAAAAATGAACAGCGATGGTCTGCTCCTACTCAACAAGTGTGCCGAGTGTGAGTTCATTATTACCAACACAGTCTTCAGGCAAGCCAACAAATATAAAACTTTGTGAATACATTCAAGATCAAAGCACTGGCACTTCATTGACTATGTCATTGTACAACAGAAGAGCCATCAGGGATATTAAGATCACCAGAGCAAAGCAAGGAGCAAACTGTTGGAGTGACCACAGGATGATCAGAACCATTTTCATTACATGCTCTACCCCTTCGACAAAACAATGCTGAACAGATTGAATTGAAATTGAATAAAACACAGTTGAGACATCCATTTAATCAACAAAACCTTAGAGGAAAAATCTGATAGCAGTAAATCACCACCCAATAACTCACTCAAAAAATGAATATATTCAAGTCAGTCTTCTTTCAATCCTCAGAAGAAACTCTAAGCAAGAAATCAAAGACAGCACCAGGATTGGGTTGATGAAAAATGATGATGAAATCAAAAAGATCCTTGAGGAAAAGAATGATGTGCTTATGTCTTGGCAAAACAACAAAGAATCACCATAAAAGTAGGACAAATTCAGGTATCTACAACCAAGGCTCAAAGATGGCTTCATGTTCTACAAGGTAACTGGTGGGAAAAGAAAGCAGAAGAAAAAGAAATACAGCATTACATCGATACTTAACAAAGTTGCCATTAATTGCTCATCAAAATCAGGACCAGCTCTACTAAAGATCTACCTTAATCAAAGACAACAAAGACACCTCTGAAAGATGGCTGCAGCACTTTACTGAGCTTCTCAACCACGCTTCCTCCGTCAATCCACGCGTACTAGAGGACTAACCCAGCAATCCATACATGTGTTGGGATTCCCTCTGAGATTCCTTCCATTTGGCTTCCACAAGTCAGACCTACAACATGAAGAAACCACTCAGTTGCCTACCGCTGAGGAAGTACAGAAAGTTATCAAACAAATGAAGCCAGATAAGTCACCAGGCAAAGACAGCATGAAATCTTTAAACTTGCAGACCCCAAAATTGATCTAGTTACACTACACAAAAATAAAGGCAACAAATCTGACTATGGAATCTCTCTGCTATTTCCATAGGTCATAAATTCCTCATTATGAAACAGTATCTGAGAAGCTTCTTCCAGAGACTCAAGATGGAGTTCTCAGGTTGGAGCTAACAGACAATTTTCATTGTGAGACAGGCTGAGAAAAAATGCATAGAACTAAACATGGACCTGTATGCTGTCTTCACTGAGCTAAAAAAAGTGTTTGACACTGTGAGCAGAAATGGCTTCTGGAAAATTCTAGAAAAATTTGGCTGCCCCACCAAATTTGTTAACCTCACTTGTCAATTCCGTGAAGACATGACTGGTCAAGTACTCTCAGAGCGTGAGCTTTGTAAAGCATTCACCGTGTTTAATGGGGTGAAACAAGGCTGCATGTTGGCACCAGTCCCCTTTGGTCTCTTTCTTGCAGCTGTTCTGAATTATACAACTGACAACCTTCCAAAGGGCATGTACGTTAGATACAGAACTGATGCAATCTCCAAAGACTTATTACAAAGACCACAAGTCCTTGGGGAGCTCATATGTGAAGCCTTTTTTGCAGATGACTGTAGTCTACTTAGTCACAGTGAAAGTGACCTAAAGCCTATCCTTGATAGGTTCTCAGAGGCAACTAAACCCTTTGGACTTACCAGCAGCCTGGAAAAAAAATGAAGTCCTCTTTCAACCATCCCATCAACCACTAACTAAACATCACCGTCAGCAGTACAAAACTAAAGAATATCAATCACTATACATAACTAGGCAGTACAATCTCAACTGACAGATTCCTGGATCAAGAAATATCAAACAGAATAGGAAAGGCAAGCCAGGCTTTTGGAAGACACAGGACACTAAATCAGCATACCATCAAAATGTTAACAAAACTGGTGATATACAATAGCAGCGACAAAATCCCTTTTATAAGGGTGCAAAACAGGTACAGTTTATCACAGACACATCAAGCAACTTGAAAAATTTCACATGTGCTGTCTCGCTCTGTTCTGAAGATCCGCTGGCAAGACAAAGTCTCAAACATTAACATTGAGGCAAAGATCATCAAAGCTCAGCTTTGAGGAGCAAGTCACATTGTCACAATAGGTGGTGATAGACTCCCCCAAAAAGTCCTCTATAGTGAGTTGAAACTTGGAAAGCGCAGGAAGGGCAGTCAACATAAATGCTTTAAAAGACATCCGTAAGCAGAATCTCAACTCATGTGGCACAAATATTGATAACTTGGAAGACAAAGCCAAGAACAGACCTGAATGGAGAGCAAATATCAATAAAGGTTGTCAACACTTTCAGACAGAAACTGATAAAAAAAACATGGCCAAGTATCATGCCAATTTTTCAGTGGACGCTTACATAGAAATATCGAACATCTGTTTGTGATCTTGCTCCTCACAGATCAGACTATAGAGTCACAAGAGAACATAAAAGATACCGTGATGTTATCATCAGATAGGACAGATACACGCAGTAGTCTACTTCAAAACTGTAAAGAAGTGGCAGTGCTTTGAGAGGGGAAACTATGTTAAAAAAAGAGAAAATTAAGTGCAAGTCAAGTTTCCCAAGGGAAGCATCCCAAGCACTCTCCTTGCCACAAGGAAAAATTAGGTCCATCTCTTCCCATGTGACTTTGGCAACAAGTAAACACGCTGATTTGGGACATCCCTAGGGCCATTGAAATAGAGTCCATGTCAATCAGAGCTTTGAATTCATGGACCATGGAGACACTATTTGTATTTGGCAGTCTCTCTGGTTCAAAGGATCTAGGGTAGTATTTCTCAGATTGTAGCGTTTGGGGTTTTTTTAAACACGTAAGCAGATCTGCAACAGTAGTCCATTGTAATCCTGTTGACATGCCATGTTATCAATTTATTCACCACATTTTTTTCCATACTGATTGGGAAACTTATACCAGGCTAAAAGAAAATGACATAACATTCCAGAGCAGAACTGTCCAGGATTTACAACATTAAGCACTTTATCAACAACTAACTACAGGGCCAAATAGCATGTGAAATTGGCATAAAAAAATTCTACAACTTGCAAACACCCACAATATTTTCTTGCACACCTATCTTCCTTGGTAGTGGAACAAAAATGGCTAGTCCCAGAGTACATAAACAGTAAACACAGAAAGTTGATCAGTTGTGCTCTTTCGCTACATACCAAGTAGCCAAAGGATGCAGTTGAACGTAGGGCCCAATCAATTTACACCCTGTATTACAGGAGAATGAATTAATCTTATTTCACAGTTCTTTATTTACTAATAGTGAGACAATATAAACTGCACCAATAGCTCATTTAACTAGAGGCAGGCAACTTTACCTCTGACTGTCATGTAGGAGATATTTGAAAAACTGGATTGTTATTCATAGAACAAGAATGAACACATCACTCCAAACCGAAATCCAGACAAAAGAGGAAACAAAGTATTTTTTTCATTATTCAGCCTCTGGGGAGGTTCCAGACTGATTTCAATCTACTTTGTCCACATTTCTACCTTCAATAACAGAAAAACCTAAGTTCAAAAAATGTGACCACAACTACAGTAAATTCAGAGTTTCAGTCATGATGCCTTTAAACAATTTTCAGTATGCAACATCCCCACGCCCCAAGGTATACGTGTAGACAGAGGGAAAGGGGGAGCATGCACAAGTTGTATAAGCAATCAAACAGCTTTTATCTTTCCTGTAGCTTCCCTTCCAAATCCTCTGACTACGCCATGTAACATCTCGTATACAAATGTTTTCCAAAATCCCTAATATGCCCCAAGAAAATGTTCCATGGATCATGAATTACACCGATCTTCCTGCAATATCAAGATACAAAAATGTCAACACTAGGCTTACAACAACTGGATTTTAGGATCGTCTGTACGGTTTATTCATCCCATTCCATTACAAAAGCACCACAGGATGACTTCCAGAGATCTACCTCCCTGAATGCAATGACCTGACCCATGGTTCACAGTTGGTCAGCAATTTGGATAAACAATAATGGTTTCCAATTGGTTTTATTGTGGTTTCCAACTGAAATATAATTTTCCATTCTTCAAAGAAACAAAACCTCCTTTGTGTTATGGCTATCCTTCAAGTGTTCACTAAATCCCATTTCTACAGTAGCCCTTCTCTTACCACATCAGTCCTCCTACTGCAGCAAAAAAAAATACTTTCCACTGCTATTTTTATCAAGCCCTGGAAACAGAATAAAATGTAATTGTAAATAGAGAAACAGTATCTCTCTATTGGGGCCCCATAGGGATTAGTTCTTGGCCCTATGCTATTTAGCATTTTTATCAATGAGTTGGAAGAAAACAAAATCATCACTGAAAGTTTGCAGACAATGCAAATATTGCAGAATAATAAATATTTAAGAGGACGGGTCACTGATACAGAGTGATCTGAATCGCTTGGTAAACTGGGCATAAGCAAACAATACGGTTTTTAATATGGGTAAATATAAATGTATGCATCTAGGAACAAAGAATGTAGACCACACTTAGAGGATGGGTGACTCTATCCTGGGAAGCAGTGACTCTGAAAAAGGTTAGGAGGTGGTGGTGGATAATCAGCTGAACATGAGTTCCCAAATGAGACGCTGTGGCCACAATCTTTGGATGCATAAACAGAGGAATCTCAGGTAGTAGAGAAGTTATTTTACCTCTGTATTTGGCACTGGTGCAACTGCCGGAATACTGCATCCAGTTCTTGTGTCCACATTTCAAGAAAAATATTGATAAATTGGAGAGTGTTCAGAGAAGAGTCACAAGACTTATTAAAGGATTAGAAAACCTGCCTTATGATAGATTCAAGGAGCTCTATCTTTTCAGTTTAACAAAAAGAAGGTTAGTTGATTACAGACTATACGTACCTACATGAGAAATGAATATTTGATCAGGGCTCTGCAACCTAGCAGAGAAAGGTTAACACGATTCAACAGCTGGAAATCTAGACAAAATCAGACTAGAAATAGGATGTACATTTTTAATAGTAAGGGTAATTAACCATTGGAACAATTTCCCAAAGTGTTTTGTAGAGTTTTTATTACTGATAGCTTCTAAATCAAGATACAATGTGCTTCTAAACAATAATCTCCAGAAATTATTTTAGGGAAATTCTCTGGCTTGTGTTATATAGGAGGTCAGACTAGATTATCACAATGGTCCCTTACAGCCTTCTAATCTATGAATCTTTACTACAAACTATAATTGAAAATACATCTTTACCATATGGGAAGGACAAAATGTTAGGTAACATACCAAAGGCTTAAATCAATTAGCCTTGCAAAAACGGTCATGAAAATTTACCAACCAAGGAAAAATCCCTCTATACTTCCCTATTCTACGCACGATGATGAAATAATGTATTTTCACTGGGCTTTGGGGGGGGGGGGGGAGGGAGGTTTGCCCCATCAGAATGAACAAATAGAACACTGCAAAACTGAATAAACAGCCAGCCTTCATATTTCACACCAGCATTTCTCAAATTACAGTTTGGACTTCTTTGCAGTCCACAAAACCATGATAACAGAGAAAATCATAGGGAAATAGAGGATTGGGTAAAGGCCCAACAGATTCGCTCTCTCTTCCAAAGAGATTCACAGAATGAAAAGATTAAAAAACAAAACAAAAAACCCTAGTTCCCACCCCTGCAATTACAGTAGGAAAAAAAAAAAAAATCACAGAAGCACAATAACCCTGCCTTTTAATAACATCTAGCAGAATGAGGAACTAGGGCTATCGATTAATCGCCGTTAACTCACACGATTAACAAAAAAAATTAATCGCGATTTAAAAAATGAATCGCGATTAATTGCAGTTTTAATCGCACTGTTAAACAATAGAACGACAATTGAAATTTATTAAATATTTTGGACGTTTTCCTACATTTTCATATACATCTGTACTGCAATAGAACGTGACCCGCTATAACACGAATTCGGATACGACGCGGTAAAGCAGTGCTTCGGGGGGACGGGGCTGTGCACTCAGGTGGATCAAAGCAAGTTCAATATAACAGTTTCACCTATAATGCGGTAAGACTTTTTGGCTCCCGAGGACAGCGTTATATTGAGGTAGAAGTGTATATTGTAGTCTGTGTTGATTGAAATCAAAGTGTATATTATTTTAAAAATGCTAAACAAAAAATAGTATTTTTCAATTCACCTTATACAAGTACTGTAGCGCAATCTCTTTGTCTTGAAAGTGCAACTTGCAAATTTAGATTTTTTTTTTGTTACATGACTGCGCTCAAAAACAAAATGAGGTAAAACTTCAGAGCTTACAAGTCCACTCAGTCCTATTTCTTTTTCAGCCAATCGCTAAATCAAACAAATCTGTTTGCATTTACAGGAGATAATGCTGCCCTCTTATTTACAATGTCACCAGAAAGTGAGAACAGGCGTTTGCATGGCACTTTTGTAGCCAGCATTGCAAGGTATTTACATGCCAGATATGCTAAACATGCCCTTTCATACTTCGGCCACCATTCCAGAGGACATGCTTCCATACCGATGACACTCGTTAAAAAAATAATGCATTAATTAAATTTGTGACTGAACTCCTTGAGGGAGAATTGTATGTCACCTGCTCTGTTTTACATGCATTCTGCCACATATTTAAAGTTATAGCAGTCTCGGATGATGACCCAGCACATGTTGTTCATGTTAAGAACACTTTCACTGCAGATTTAACAAAATGCAAAAAAGGTACCAATGTGAGATTTCTAAAGAAATCTGGCATGTAAATATCTTGCGACGCCGGCTACAACAGTGTCATGAGGACACCTGTTCTCACTTTCAGGTGACATTGTGAACAAGAAGCAGGCAGCATTATCCCCTGCAAATGTAAACAAACTTGTTTGTCTGAGCGATTGGCTGAACAAGAAGTAGGACTGAGTGGACTTGCAAGCTCTAAAATTTTACATTGTTTTATTTTTAAATGCAGGGTTTTTTGTACATAATTCTACATTTGTACATTCAACTTTCATGATAAAGAGATTGCATTACAGTACTTGTATTGGGTGAATTGAAAAATACTATTTCTTTTGTTTTTTTACAGTGCAAATACTTGTAATCAAAAATAAATATAAAGTGAGCACCGTACACTTTGTATTCTGTGTAGTAACTGAAATCAATATATTTGAAAATGTAAAAAACATCCAAAAATATTTAAATAAATGGAATTCTATTATTGTTTAACAGTGCGATTAATCACAATTTTTTTAATCGCTTAACAGCCCTATGAGGAACTTGTCGGTATTAGTGTAGTACAGTGAATAAATCATGCATTTTACTTGCTCAGAACACAGATTATCTGAAACAAATACAGCAGCAGAAGCAGCTCTGTAGTAGAAGGGAAATTTTACTTCCAGGATTTAGCAACTCACCTGCTCACTAAGTCACCAGAAATACATTACCTCAGTTTGCACTGCCAGCAAGACTGGTATCCACAGGACACAGAACCTTTCACAGACCTGAGACCAAAACTATGGAACTCAACACCAGACAAAATAAAAACCACCACCATTCAAAACCAAATGCAAAACCCACCTCTTCAACTTAGCGTGTCTGCAATAACCCCCCGCTCTAACAGATGAGTATTCACATTTTATATACAGTTTTTTGTAAAAGTCTCAAAGATAGATTTAAACTAGTTCCTGCCAGCAGAGGTGGAAGAGAGATTTTTATATATTTTTGTGCTTACTTCTCATGCAAGATACTAAGATACCAGGGGAATGGGGGACCATATAGAAAACCTCTAGGTAAGACAAGGGGTATTTTCTATCCATATGTGCAAAGATTTGGAAGTTGATTTGAAAGATGCATGATTGCAACTACAAACAAGGCCCATTGCTTTGCAAATGTCAAGGAGATATACAGTTTATGTTAAAGTTTCACTTTCTTGTCAACCAATTAGCCAGTTTAATAATAATGGGGATCCTCCAGATGGTATATTCAGATGACAGAATAGTCATCACAATGCCTGTTTCCCCATAAATCTGAAATACTACGCACAACTTCAATAGTATCTCTAAATGAAAAGGCACACAAGGAACTAACATACCACCACAAAAAGCTGAACGAAGGGTATGTCTACACTACTGGGACAGCACTTGTTGCCATATCCGAGCTAGCTCCCTAAAAACAGCAGTGTCGTTGTGATGGTATTAGTGGCAGCACAGGTTAGCTGCCCAAGTATGTGCCAGGCCACCCAAGCATGTATGGGTGGGACTGTACTTGGAAGGCTAGCTTGTGTTGCCGCAGCCACACTGCTATTTTTAGCAAGCTACCTCAATCACACTAGCTCAGGTATGTCTACACAAGCTGCAGTCACGCTACCCAACTGTTGTGTAGACAGACCCTCTGAATTCAGCGATACAAACTACATTTAGAGGGGCAACAAGGAACAAGGATTTCTTGAGTACTATTTCTGCATCTGCCACTGACTGATTATGTGGCCTTGGACTGAAAATGCAGATACAAACTTCCCGTCCTAGTATAACCCAGGGATGTAGAGAAGGAACTAGGTAAATTCTTGCTTAGTGCTTTAAAGATGGAAAGTGCTACATAAACAAGTACTATGACTATACCCTATTTAAAAGAAAAAACAATTTCCCCCATCCCTCCACTTTCTGGGATGGGATGGTTCAAAGAAATTGTTTATTCTTAGTGCCACTGTATATACAGGAAGATTTATATTAAAAACCTAACTTATGGGAGGAATCCTTAGTCACTGATTGGCCCATGTAAAGGAAAGGCAAGGGAAGAGGTGGGCATTCAAATTGTTAAATTACTTTATTATGAGGATTTACCTATCACATGCAGAAAGTTTTGAGACACAGTGCTGGTATCGTGGACCATGAACAAGACCAATGGTTCTAATCATTGCTCTCCTACCCTGAAGAGAGTAAAACCTACATTTTACATAACAAGGACAGGTTATTAACAGATACACAGTGGCCAGGGAGAGGAAGGACAAGAGTAACAATAAAGATCATGTAGTACCTCAATAAGGCACATATACATCAACAGTTCTGCTATTTTATTTCGGCAAGATGACAAAAAGAAGTTTTTAGGAGGGAACTGAATGATGAGAGAGAGAAGGGTTGACAAAGGTTTAGAGAGGCTGTTTCATAAAGGAGGGACATCAACAAGGTTATTCAATGGAGTTAGTGCAGGGAGATGAAAGCCTGGTGGAGAGAAGAGCTTGGAGGAATTTGAAAGAACTGTGAGAGACCAACATGAATGTTTATAAAGTGTATGGAGATGGTTAGATGGAAGATGCTGCAGATATACAAGGCATTTTACTACTTGCCTCTCTCACTAGGGTGTAGAGAAGAGATGTGTTTGGAAAGTGAAAAGTACTACAACAATGCTAAGTAATATTACTCCTTGGTTTAGTAATTTTAAATATATGCAATGCACTCCCACTAGAAAATATATCCAAACATCCATCTTCTAAGCAATGCTACACCAGTGACAGAGCATGTTTGATGTCTTACAAAGCACTAAAAGGTAGGTGTTAGTTACGCATAGCAATTTATTAGAACAACAATTAGCACTCACATTGCAATTCAATTTTTCAAACACTTTACAAACATTCATTAATCCTCCCTGTGAGCTAAGGATTGGACACATTTTCAAGGTGGGGCAGCTGAGGCTGAGTGAAAGAGAAGTTTTGTGCAAGACTACACAATAGTTTCCTGGTCTATAGCGCCATTCCCCAACCTCCAGGTTCCACTGATGACCAGCAGCTTCAAATTACAGCCAAAAAATTAACTTTTAAGTCGCAGTATTAGAGATTTACAAAGAGATCCATGCTTTATAGGGTACGTCAGCCCTCTCCAAGAAGTTCTTCAATCTTTAAAATGGATCTGTTCTGTTAACGTATCATCAGCTGTCTCAGAAGTCTGCTAAGCTTGGTTTGATTGCTGAAAACTTCTACGCTACAAACTGCAAGTTATTACATAATCAGGCAGGATCCTTTGATGTGGCATCAGCAAAGGGGGCCCCATCTAACGTGAAGAGCATTTAAAGCATTTTAGGTTTTCAGGGTCTTGAAATCAAATACAGAATTTGTGTTTTCAGTTTACCCTGAACTCTCAGCAACCTGAGAAGACAATCCCCACATGGAGAGATGGGCAACTTTATATGCTTGGCAGCTGAAGAAAATATGATCTGTAGAAACACTTATGTCTTTTATAAAGGTTCTGAGCAGTGAATGAATTTTCTCCCTTTTTCCTTTACTTCTGGAGGAACATGTAAGCAACAGACAAACTCACTATTCAAGACTAAAAAAAATCATCGTGTTTCTCCTGTGCTTGCTATTGCTTCCATTTATACCTCAGTTCCCTCCTCTTCTCTTTCTCTATAAAGCAAGGATCTTTTTGTAAATCTCTAATACTCTCCTAAAACATGGGGGGGGGGGTTTGGACTTAGAGGTTCATCTCTAGACAGTTTTGCTACAGGGGAAGAGAGGAAAAGAGGACAGGCTTGGATGAAAAACAAACTTTGCTCGTAATTAACAAAAACTCAGTGACACTGTTCATACCTACACGGGTGCACGTTGAATATGTGCTTGGATGTATATTCCAATTAACACACCTATATATTTGTAAATATATGAAACGTGAAAAATGTATATTTGATTTAAATGTGGTTTTAAACAGAACAGGAATTGCATCTAGCAGAATGGAGTCCTTCGCCTTATAGTGGTACAAACAAACAAAAACCCCACAGCATTTTACATACATCAAAAAATTAAACCTCACTATATGCCTGTGAAACAGGTAAATATTAGCCCCCTTTTACAGGTGAGGAAATCGTGGCAAGGAGAGGGATTACAAGGCTTGCCAAAGCTACCCATTAAGTCAGCGTTAGAGCTGGGACTACAACACACAAGCACTGGACTATATGGCTTTCCTTTCAAGTATAGAGTTAAACATTAGAGAGGAAACCTATTAGAGGTAATTTTATCCAAGCCCTTTTCCTTCCCTCAAAAGAAAGTCTCTAAAGGATTGCTCCGAACAGTATATTTTACAGTGGTGTATCCTAGAAGGATAGTGGGTTACTTGTAAAATGCTATCCGGACTGAGGACACACAATACATCAGCAATGTTGCTCCAAAAAAAAAAAAAAGACACTTTCGTTGCAGGCTCATCTCACATACGACAGTGGCACGCAGGCAGGAGACAGCGCACTGAACTAGAAGTCAGGAGACCTGGGTTCTAGTCCCTGCTCTGTTACTAACTTGTGGGAGTTGGGGGAAGTCGCTTCAACTGTCTAGAATGTTACTTCTCTCCTAGTCTTTATCTTTCTATTTAGATTGTAAACAGTTTGAGTCAGGGACTGTCTTCTCAGCAGGTTTTTGTACATTACCTAGCACGGTGAGATTCTGATCGGGGTCTCTTGGCACAGCTGTAACATAAATAAGCCATGATATTTGGGTGAACACTACTCTACATATGTAGCATTGTGCTGAGTGTGTCAATTACCCAGTAACTAAATGAATAAGCCACCATCCACAAAGGTAAAAAGAAGAACACTAGGGTTTGTGGAACCATGCTTACCAGCACCATTCAACACCCCACACAAGCTGGCTGGTGGTAAGTTCACCAGGAGTTTAAAAAAAAAAAAAATTGGAAGGGAGGGGCACACCTCTTTCACTCATGGCCACTGGCAGAAAGTTAAATGACTTTGCAATTCCATCAGATGGAACAATTTAGATGGCTTTAAAAAAAGGGGCCCATAGCCATCAAACCAGCACAGAGAAATACAACCACCCCAGTCGGACCTGCAGCTCTTCATCACTCCTTTCCCCAAAGACGTGCTCAGGCTTCAGGGCTGGTCCGGATAGAAGTCACGGTTCCTGACTGGACCTACAGCCAGTAATCTGGTAACCAACCAACCAAACTAGTCAACAGCAAGGCAGAGGGTTTTACAGTGTTATTGACCAACCGGCTAAGTTTCTCCGACATATGCAAGAGTTTCATGACAGAACCAGCCTGTGCACCTGGATGGGTCACAACCTCACGTCCTTAACCTTCCCGCTATGTGTTAGGTTCTCTTATTACTTCTCTGTCCACCTCAACCTTCATTCGGTTTTTGCTGTTACTGTATATGGTTTCGGATTCTCTCCCTCTCCGTTGGAGGGACCCCAGGACTGAATCTAATCTCTGTTGGAGCCAGTATGTAGTTTCCCATAGTTTTCTGCCCCTAATTCGGCCCTCCACTATGGATTTGCCCCACAAGCAGGTTCTGCCTTCTTCCGCAACACTGCACACGTACATAGCCACTTTTCCTTATTACGTCCCAGTAGATAGCCCCTTACCAAAAATCCATGACCCAAAGGAAGAACTAACATATGAGTTGCCACAACAGCATGTACATGCTGAGGGGGCTTAACGCCTACTGGTGCTGAAAGGGGACGGCTTCACTCATCTTTTGCAACTCATTTATTATTTTTGCATTCTGGCAGCACAAAGGCCCAATTTACTAGCCCTAGCAATTGTAGGAGCATGTGTAACGACTGCCAGTGTGGCACCTCACAAGTGGACACAAGCACCTACTGACCCCCACAAAGACAGCACCCAGGTTCCCACCATAGGATGAGTTACCAGCACATGAGAGTTTGCATCTAGTTCTGCCAAAACGTCCTGCCCGGTTTAGCTTTGCAGCTGGGGCCACGTAGAACCCCATACCACATGCATCTTTATTTACATCCTGGTATTTGGCAAAGGCCAAAAATACTTCCTAGCAATTAAAACATCTCCTGGACATCCCTACAGGCTTAATTCCCAGCACACCGAAATCCAAATACCCAAATTGGAAAAAATAAAGAAAAAGAAATATACTGATTACCTGCCAGTAACCTCAAGAGTGGGAAAGCCAAACCGTTCAGAATCTGTGTTACCATCTGGCTACCACATAGTATCTGGGAAAATATTATTGTTCTAACTGAGTTTGATTTACTTGTCAAGTTAATTGTTTCAGTATTAATTAAATGTGCTGCTCTGCAGCTGCAGAGAAAGCTCACATGGATAATGTACCGATCACATAGTATACACCTCCCTTCAACCACCAGAACCGGGGTCATGTTATCCCCTGGGTAGTTTAGAAATATTTAATTTTAACGTTTAAAAAATTTGATACCTCTGCAGTACCCATTTACTCTAGGGTGAATTAGGCACAGGACACACATTCAAAATAAATACACGTTTCAAGAAGCATAAGCGTTTCCTTACTAAAAATTCATTGCAAGAGTCGCTATTGCAGACATGGTTCAGTTATATCCAAGTATAACATTAACGGACAACACCACTTGACACTCTCAGTGCTTTTCATCTGTAGATCTCAAAGCACTTTACAAAGTCACTGCCCCAGGGGGAAATTTTCTTCCAGAACTGAGGAAAGCAGCATATTTTCCGAGGGGCACAGACTCCACACTCTCTTCTCGGTTATATAAAAAGAGAGACAGACAGACAGAGTGTAAAGCAATTCCTTCCTCTGGGTCGCCCAATCTGTTCTGGCTTTGCCTTCCAGACTTTTAAACTCTATGGCACATTAAATAGCAACCAGAAGAAACCCATTGAGTTTTTCCTGAAATGCTAACACACACTAAAAATACTGAAGACACTCAAGAAAGCTACAGAAGAATTTATAAAATCATACACGTGCTCTGTGATTCACTTCATAATTAGTTATTAGTTTATTTAACTAATTTACTACTTTAACTATTTATATACAGTATTTTTCAATTCACCTCATACAAGCACTGTAGTGGAATCTCTATTGTGAAAATGTAATTTATAAATATAGAAATTTTTTTTTACATAACTGCACTCAAACAAAACAATGCAAAACTTTAGAGTCTACAAGTAGGGGCATGTGAATGTTTTTAGCATATCTGGCACATAAATATCTTGCAATGCCGGCTACAACAGTGCCATGTGAACGCTTGTTCTCACTTTCAGGTGACATTGTAAACAAGAAGCAGGCAGCATTATCTCCTGCAAATGTAAACAAACTTGGTTGTCTGAGTGATTGGCTGAACAAGAAGTAGGACTGAGTGGACTTAGAGTCAGAGAATATTAGGGTCGGAAGAGACCTCAGGAGGTCATCTAGTCCAATCCCCTGCTCAAAGCAGGACCAGCACCAACTTGTATGAAGTGAATTGAAAAATATTATTTCTTTTATCTTTTTTACAGTGCAAATATTTATAATAAAAAATAATATCAAATGAGCACTGTACACTGTATTCTGTGTTGTAACTGAAATCAATATATTTGAAAATGTAGAAAAACATCCAAAAATATTTATACTAAATTTAAATTGGTATTCTATTATTAACAGTGTGATTAAAACTACAATTAATTGTGACTTTTTAAAATCTAGTTAATTTTTTTTGGCATTAATCGCATACATTAACTGCAATTAATTGACAGTAATTAATACATACACATATATTCATATCGTAGTATGTGGCTATATACTAATTTATTTGCTTTCTTCAAGCCCCTACCCTATTATGAAATTTCAACCAGCCAATCTGAATGTCCTTAGAACACACTATTCTGATGTTCGGGTCTTTTAAAAATTGATCAAATTCTAAGTTTTTTTACTTTACTTCCACAATTTTCTATCATTTTGATACAACGAACTGACAACCTCTTTCACAAAAATCAATTTGGTGTAGAAGTTTAAATTCCTCAATTTTAAATACTAGAAATGATGCAACAAAATCAAGGCTATGCTCCCTCAGCCACATTTCACCCTCTTCCTTTTGTTCTGTATTCAATTTATGACCATGTATTTGGACTAGAATAACCTGTATTGTTAAGTAATGGAAAGGGTTCACAGCTCCTTGGAACTGCTTTTGATCTTTTCCTTGCCTGGTTCTACTTCTTTGTTGTTAATTATGTCAAGCCAGTTTTCCATTGACACTACAGGCTGATTACATTACCATTTCAATACCTAAGTATCTCCAAAACCTGTAAGTTTACTGACTTTTCATAAAGTCCCATGCTATGCAAGTCTGCGCTGTGTTTGGATCAAAGTCATCCTCATGCTCAGAGCAAATTTCAACACTTATGGAAGTTGGACTCTCTTACCATGCTCAAATCTTTGCCTTTCACCACTAACTGCTCTTTGGAAATTTTTGGGTTTGATCAGACTCTGCTCTTAAGTAAAACTGATGTTACAAAGCTGCTTGAATGCCTGGGACAGACACTTATAATCATCGCAAATGTGTTTAACTATGACATTGAAAATGTCTCAGTTGGAGATCAAACTCAATGTTCTGTTCTACCACTAAAATAGTTACATTCGATCTTGAAGAATCTAAAGAAGCAAATTTACTGCAATTTTTCAGATAAGTGTGAATTCTATTTTACTAATTAAAAACTTTTGACAATGTTTGTATTTTACTTAAGAAGAATTATCTATTTTCATTACTTTAGTCCATTCAATTTTTTCTCTCGTCATTTCTTTAAACTTCAGGCATGCTGAGCTAGATAAATTCACACAATGAAATTCTGTAATCACTCAACAGTAATCATGGATTTTCAGTATTGATCAAAGGTTTCAAATTTACTATGATTAGCATAAGAAACAACCACCTAGTGAATTCAGCACTGTAAAGACTGAAAAATAAAACGAGCTAGCCAGCTTTATAAAGAAACACTTTACCAGATACCCTGCTCAACCTTCCAAAAGTTTCTGAATTCTAACAAACTAGACCCGGTAGTTACTGGCAGCAGGGGAAGATGCTGCCTCCTAGAGTTCCTTCTAGTTGAAAGGTTTCAGAGTAGCAGCCGTGTTAGTCTGTATCTTCTAGTTGAAACACTCTCCGCAATCAGGATACCTGGATTTTCTTTTCTTTTAATTACAGATTGTGTTAAATAAACTTGGAGAAAAAAAGCACACCAATTTACCCTACTGTAGAGCATGGGGAATTCCTCCTAATGAAACACACACACGTTTGGATGTCAATTTCCCGTTCTGTTCTGGCTCATCCTTTTGTCTTCAGAGTGGGCTGGATCTCCAGATCTCATTATTTGAAGAAAGGACATTTTCAGGTAAGCACAAATAAAATTCTCCTATTGATTGTGCTGCACCCCACAGATCCATTATGTGAAAGTCAAGATATGATCCAATGTAACATAACACTTAGGCTTTAGGTTATGGTCCTGCCTGTTTCCATGCAGAAAGATGTTGAGCTGTTTATTAGCTTGTGTGTGGTATAGATGGAAGCAGATGGAAATTGTCTTTTTGGTACTAGGTTTAAGTCTCCATTATAGTAAAGGGCCAGCTCTTTCGTATCTGCCTCTGGGATTTCTTCTAGGTCATAGGCGCCAACTTTCTCCAGCGCCGGTGGGTGCTCCCACCCCCACTCCTGGCCCCGCCCCAACTCCACCCCATCCCCAATGCCCCTGCCCTAACTCCGCCCCCTCCCTGCCCCATTGGATCCCTTCCCCAAATCCCTGGGGGCCTCTTCCCCCAGTGGGCAGCCTCTTCCCCCTCCTCCCCCTCCCTCCCTGCCCCGCAAATCAGCTGTTTCACGGCGCAAGAGCTAGGAGGGAGGGGGGAGAAGCAGGACGCAGCGGAGGCAGAGGCAAGCTGGAGCAGGGGGGCGGGGCCACGGGGAGCTGACGGTGGGTGCTGAGCACCCACCAATTTTTTTCCGTGGGTGCTCCAGCCCCGGAGCACCCACAGAGTCGGCGCCTATGTTCTAGGTGACTGAAATCCCTGTCCTGAACTGCCAGACAAATGTTATTTGCATGGATAAATCCCTGGCAGTGATACTGGGAAGGTAATTTGTGAATAGCTTAAAAAGCGTTGGTACTACAACTGAGCCCCGGCGTAGGCCATTATTTTACCACCTTCAGAGGCTTTTTCGTTTGTCGAGTAAAACTTGGAAACTGAGGCCTCTCAGCAACAGTTCTACAACCATGACAACCCACTTCAGTAGGACCAATGACAGTTTGTGTAGTAGGCCTGTACATCAGATTGTGTCATATGCAGCAGTAAGATGGAGGAATACTGGCATGTCTTCTGTGTGGCATGGAAGTCACTTGATGCAGATGGTGAGTGCCAGCATTGATTACAGATATTGTGGTTTATTATAGACTCATAGAGTTTAAGGTCAGAAGGGACCATTATGATCATCTAGTCTGACCTCCTGCACAACGCAGGCCACGGAATCTCACCCACCCAATCCTGTAACAAACCCCTAACCTATGCCTGAGTTATTGAAGTCCTCAAATCATGGTTTAAAGACCTCAAGGTGCAGAGAATCCTTCAGCTTTATGTACACACAGATAGCACTGACTGTGGAGGCAATTCTTTCAAGGTAAGCCTTTCAAGTAATTTGCAAAGAGATGGGGTGGTAACCTGTTGCAAGTCAGTGGTCCCTCTCAGGTTTTGGTAGGGCTATTACTTTTGTTCTGTGCAACAGCTTAGGTATTTTATTCTCCCAAATGACTCAAGATAGAAAGATGGCTAGCCACTGTCTTAGTTTTTACCAGGTTCTTTAGGAATTTGGAGATGTTATCAAGCCCACAGGCTTTACCTGGACACTAAGGCATAGAGCAGACGTCTACAAATAAATGGCACTGGCTAAAAGCTGGATGATAAATACGTAAAATTTGGTGAATTTAGATAAAGATGACCAGGTAGCTGCCTAGGAGATTCACCTATGGAGAGGGTGACTTCTCTGCCCTGAGACTATCCATGCTCCTAAGAACTGGATTTGATGCTTAACAGAAGGAAGACTATTTCTTGTATGTACTTTGGAAATCAATGCTACGACAGCTGTAAGGATTACTTGTCAATTAAAAGTACAATACGGGGTCTCATCAGAGAAAGCGCCCAGCCTCAAAATCTTGTCTAATTGGAGATAGTCACCATTAGGACGTCTCCTTTAATGCACAGGAAGTACAATGACCCCTCCTGCGGGAGTTATATTCTGAATTCAATCTGGGTAGTGCTGAAAGGAGCAAAAAACAATTTCCAGACGGTGCTCTCTGTCCTTGTGTGGCAAGAACAAGGGTTGCAGAGGTAAGGAAGCATTTAATGTTGGGATTGGTACATAACTTCCTTTTCTTGAACACAGAATCATAGAAATGGAGGGCTGGAAGGGACCTCGAGAAGTTATCAAGTCTAGCCTTGGTGTATTGTGGCAGGACCAAACTGATCACAAACTACTTGACCCTTTTGCTTGGACACTCTTATACACTCACATTAAGGCCCTCCTGGAGGAACTCAGTTGGTTAGCATGGTAGTTAAGACACACCAGCCAGTAGAATAAATTCTACTTTGTGAACTTCTATTTTAGGGTCCATAAGATGATAATCACTCCATCCAAGTATCCATTTTGAATGTGTCTGGCCCTGAGACAGACGCATCAGAAGGTCTGATGATAATCAGGCCTGAGAACCACAGCTGCTATAACCAGAAAGGTATAAATAGTATAACGGCAGCTTTTTCCTTCCTGTCTTTTGTATGGGCCTGGGGAGCAGTGAAAAAGCGGAGAAGGCATACAGCATCAACACTGCCAAACTTCGAGAGAGGTCATTCACCACCTCAAATCCTGGGTACTGAGAAAATGGAAGCCACAGGGCACCCGGATTCAGAGGTCAATGTCCAACCCACCACATTGATTTATAATGAGTAAGGCTATTTCTGGATATTTCCACTCTACTTAATCCAGCTTCTGCCACGTAAGCCGTGGTGTTCATCTACCCCTCAGTAGGCAGAACACAGAGATAGGAAACTTTGCTCTGCCCAATACAGAGGTTGAGTTTCTCTGGATTGGGCTCTTTGCGTTCTTTCTAGTTTGTTTATATTTATGAAAACCCCATTAATTTGCCACAACCAGAACAAGTCTGATCTACAGAAGGAACAGTGTACCAGGACTTCAATGAATTGTGTTCCAGCCAGTGGATGCTATGTTCTCTCTCTTTATGGTGCCCATTCCCTGGATTGCACCGGAACCTGAATGGGACCCCTCCATTAGCCAAGCTGGCATCTGACAAAGATCATTCTGCCTGGTTCGCTACTGGGTGGATCCCTTCAAATAATCTGATTTTTTGCATTCATGCTGCCAATGGAAGCAATAGGGTGAGATGCAGAGAGGAACAACAGGAATTATTGGTTAGGTCTCATAGGAACTCTGGGTCATTATAGCTAAGCTTGGCAGAATCCTCCCTCCCCCCCCCCCCAACTTAAACAATTAATATCGATTTTTAACTATTTCAATTTGTAACCATTTATTTTTACAGTTGCTGGAAATTAAGAGCAGGATAGGCTTGCGGTTTGGGCAGTGCTGAGCGCAGGGCTACAGAGAATTCCCAGTACTGACAGCAGGGCTGAAGAGGTTTCCCTGCATGGCCAAGAGTCTAAGGCAACTGGGTGAAGGCACGGAGGAAGCTGCGGTCCTGACCCAGCAGAGCAGAGACCCCTCCAGCCAGGGCTGCAAAGAGGAGGATGAGCGCCAGGTCACGGCTGAACAATTTCTGCCCAGGAAGGGCCTAAACATTCCTGGCTGGTGAGTGAGCGTGGCCATGACAGTGGAGCTGCAGAGAGCTCCCTGCATGGCTGCAGGTGGCGATACCTGATTCTTGCAGGCACAAGGTGCAGGGACGGCTGTGATCCAGGCAAAGCAGAGCAGAGACCCCCCCCTACCAGGACAGCAAGGAGAATGACAACAAGCCCCCAGTCACAGGGGAGACCACTTCACTACTGAATGGTTCAATCACCAGGCAGATGTCATTCAATTGAGGATGGACCCTCCTGCTCAACACTGTCCTCTTCACAGCGCTGGCCTGGGGCTCTCTGCTCTGCCAGCCATAACCACAGCCTTCCCCTCACCTTGCGCCTGCAGAAATCCACCATACCACTCTGCAGATCCCCTGTCACGGCCCCACTCCCTCACTCTGTTGGCAGTGGGCTCCCTACGCAGCCGCAGGACCAGAGACACCCGATCCCTGCAGGCACCAGGTGCGATGGGGGAAGCTTCACTCACACAGTTACCTATGTGGCCAGGGACATGGCGTTTCTAACTGGTAGGGATTGTTACCTGAAAGACCGGCCTCCTCGCTTCACAGGCCTCCATGGACAGCCAAGCAGGCAGTTAGCACCGTATCTCCCTCCCTTGTGCATGAAAAACTTCAGGTCGCATCAGACCAACCCAGGGGAAAAATGTTTCATCTGAAACCCCAGGGCCTCCGCTTGCTTTCAGCAGCAGATATTTTTTCGTTGATTTCTGTGTGTCCGCTGAAACAGATGTTATCCAAAATCTATCGATTTAAATCGAACCTTTCCCAAGCCTAATTATAGTGCGTCTGTGGATGAGATCAGCATTCTCGACAGGCTCCAACCAGCAGATTTTTGTTTCTGTGACATCACTTCTTTTCTTTTATAGCCATCTTTTGTTAACAGTCTGCTGAGACAAGACCCTGTAACCATAGTATTCATCCTCAGCCCAGGCCTATGACCGAACTTGCCTAGCACCATATGTCTGTCATGAATCCAAGACACTCCAGAAACTGTTTTAGCTTTCTCTCTGTACAAAGCACTGATCAGAAAAATTGTCCAGGAAGAGATGAAAGTGAAAGGAGACAAAAGTGAACTTAGGAACTCATTCATATAGAGCCCAGTTCTGTTTGTTCGTGAATCCCTGAGGTTAGGAACAAGATGGGGAATGGGTTGTATCGTTCCATTCTGACGATAGATGGCTTCATTTATATCCTGGCATGTCCACAGGTCACCTGAGAGTGGGAATGGGACAAAACTCTTCCAGTGCCTCTTGCATAAATTCCAGACAGGACCTCAACCATGGACAATGTTCAGTAACCTCATTTTGACTACAGCTGTTTGCTCCCAAACTGAGGGAGCCTAGCACCACCAACTGGGGGGTCTAACTCCAGAAAGGGCTGGTTGGGAGTCGCACAGATTGCTCTGAGACAACCAAGGACAGCTACTGACCTCCCTTCTGTACTGTGCACTTGTTCTAGCTACTGCTCACAAAGTAGTCTTGTCTTCTGTTGAACCAAAGAGACTGCTTCAATTTGCCACATGACCTGCATTCTCTTCTAGTGTGGCTGTCAAGAGCCAGGACTGTCAATAGACTTTTCCGATGACTGTGGATTGCATCAGGTCTCTATAAAGTTTCCCATTGTATTACTAAATGGGGAAATGATTTGCCTGTGCAACTGATCTCACTATACATTTGTGTTAAACAGATTTGTATCCCACTATCATTTCCAGGGAGAAGCCCGTAGGCCATGGGACCTTCAGGTTGAGACAGACCATGCTTGCAATACTGTCCACGCATGTTAGCCCTGCTGCTGAAAGCAAGCGGAGGCCCTGGGGTTTCAGATGAAACTTTTTTCCCCTGGGTTGGTCTGATGCCACCTGAAGTTTTTCCATGCACAAGGGAGGGAGATACGGTGCTAACTGCCTGCTTGGCTGTCCATGAAGGCCTGTGAAGCGAGGAGGCCGGTCTTTCAGGTAACAATCCCTACCAGTTAGAAACGCCATGTTCCTGGCCACCAGGGAAAATCACCACGTTAACCTTCAGTAGAGACACCAAGCTGAATTCAGATCAGTACACAATTTTGACTAGCAAACACAGAGGGACTTTCTGGCCTTACAAAACAGAAGCATGAGGGGCAAGAAAGCAGAAATGGTGGGCCGAGGAGCCCCTTCCTGTCTGCTTGTTCTTCTGCATTTGGACTCCTGCCCCGTTCATTGCTCCATAACAAGCTGCTGTGGAGAGGAGGTGGAGGTTATGATGAAGCCCGGCACGCTGCAGCAGAAGCTGGGAACCATAACCTGAACATTAGGGCGTGGTGACCCATAGCAGCAGTGGGGAATGACATCTCAAGACTCTCCCAGTCTTTTCAGAGTGGAAGGAAATCCCGTCTCTATTACATCTGCCCAGGGCCCATGAAGAGGAATATACAGCTGCAGACATCCGAAGCACAGTTGTCAGAACTCTGCCTGAAGCAGCCCATTCGCTGTTTTTGTTTGGGGGCGGGGGGGTGACGTTACTGGCGTAACCTGTGACCGTATAGATCATTGTTATATATTTGCAGCAAATATTGTACAAAGGTGTCTATGGAAAGGTTATGATTTGCTGGTTATGTTTATGCTATCTGGATGCGTGCATCATTTTTGTAGTAGAAGTTATGAATACTGGTTAGGTATTTGTATATCAATGTGTTTTGATTCTAAGTAGCCTCCGTGAAGCATTTGGTCAGCTTCTTGAGAAGGAACTATTCTCAGTAAGTGCCCAGTCAAGAAACACTTAGTTGACAATGAACTTTGGGAGACACCAATCCACATCTGAGCTTTCCTGGAAACGTTCAAACTAACATGTAAACAATGGCATCGGCTTATAAAGAACTGAGAAATGCATGGACATGTGGCTTGCCCATGTGACTCCAAACTCCATCTTGCTGTGATCTTGCACTGGAGAACCAAGGGGTTTCCACCCACAAAAGAAAGCCTATAAAAGGCTGCTGCATTTCCTCCATCTTGTCTTCAGTCCTGTTTCTTGCCTCTGGAGGAACTTTGCTACAAACTGAAGCTCTGAACAAAGAACTGAATGACCCACCCAGCTGTGGATGAACTCCAGAGACTTGATTTGAACCCGCAGTTTATTCCACCACTGCTACAAGCCTGAACCAAGAACTTTGCCATTACTGTATGTAATTGATTCCATTTAACCAATTTTAGCTTTCATCCAGATTTCTCTCTTTTTATGAATAAACCTTTAGATTTTAGATTCTAAAGGACTGGCAATAGCGTGATTTGTGGGTAAAATTTAATTTGTATATTGACCTGGGTCTGGAGCTTGGTCCTTTGGGATTGGGAGAACCTTTTTCTTTTACTGGGCTATTGGTTTTCATAACCATTCATCTCCATAACAAGTGGCACTAGTGGTGATATTGGGAAACTGAAGTGTCTAAGGGAATTGCTTGTATGACTTATGGTTAGCCAGTGGGGTAAAACCAAAGCCTTCTCTGTTTGGCTGTTTTGGTTTGCCTTGGTGTGCAAAGGAACCCCAGTCTTGGGCTGTAATTGCAATTTGTCCTGAATTGGTACTCTCAAAAGCTTCCCACCAAAGGCAGGATCGTTACAGGGGGTTGTTTGTTTTTAATATTTTGTATAATTTGATTCTCAAACTACACTTTGCAAAGCTGCCCTTCTGCCCATAAGAAGAAAATTCCCTTTATTTGTGTGCACACGACCAGAGAAACTGGCACTTCTGCGGCCTGGTCTTTTCTTTACTGATCTGCCATGCAGCACTCCATGAAGATGAGCAGGGGAAACAGCTGTGACTTTATTTCCTCTTTGGGAGTTTGCCACTATGATCCTGCTTCAGAGGGAGAGCACAACTGGATTCAGATATTGCTCCAAAAGTATTTCAAGTGGCTAGCAATCTTCCCTGGCCTTAAAGAGACTCATCTTATTGTCTCCTGTTCTTCATGTGGGTCCCTTCTGGGTCTCAAGGAAGGGATTGGCCTGGGGTTCAAAGGAGGATTTCCCAGAAACTCTGCCACACCCTCTTCTGCCTGGGGTGTACATGGGCCAGACGAATCTCTGTTTCCCTTGAAGTCCCCAGCCTGGCACATCAGTAGGGATTTCCCTGGGAGGCCTGTTGTAGAGGTGGTAGCAGAGGAGGAAGTGGGACCATCAGAGCAGAAGGAGAAGGAGGTAGCAGCAGCTGGGCTCTCCAGACAGGAGTGGGGCGCAATCTTCTACTGGGCGATCCTTCCTTCTGGAGTGGCTCCCCTCATTGTGATGGGTGAGGGCGAGCTGCTTGCTCCTCAAGTGATGGTTTTCAACATGGAGTCCACAGACTATGTCTAAGCTGGGTCCATGAAAGGCAGGCTCCTCCCTGCCTGTCCTGGCTCCGTGCTGCTCCCAGAAGCGGCCAGCATGTTCGGCCCCTAGGCAGAGGCACAGCCAGGTGGCTCTGCGTGGTGCCCCCACCCACAGATACTGCCCCCGCAGCTCCCACTGACCATCGGTCCCAGCCAATGGGAGCTGCGGAGCCAGCGCTGGGTGAGGGGTCAGCACACGGCGCTTCCCTGATCGCCCCTGTGCCCAGGGGCCGGACGTGCCAGCCGCTTCCGGGGAGCTGCCCAGAGCCAGGGCAGGCAGGGAGCCTGCCTTAGCCCCACTGTGCCACCAACCGGACTTTTAACGGTCCAGTCAGCAGTGCTGACCGGAGCCGCCAGGGTCCCTTTTCGACCAGGCATTCTGTTCAAAAACTGGACGCCTGACAACCTAGTAGGGGCACCAGCCACTGCAAACACCTCAGAAGGGGAAGCAGATCTGAGGGGACAATGTCCCCAGAAGGTAAAGGCAGCCCTGAAATGTGGCTGGGAATGAGATGGGCACATTACAGAGCCAAACTGTTCGAGTTTTAAGTTTGGACTTTCCCTCAGAAAAGCTCAGCAGCAAGGAATGCTGACTGAGCGGCCAGAAACTGGCGAAGCAGAAGAAATGGAGGGAACTTCAGGGGGCAGAGGATTCCCCTGCTGCCAATGACTAAAAGATCTAGTTTTGTCCCCAGGCTGCAGGCAGACTGAAGTGCCCATTCTAACAAACCTGGGGCCCTTAGCATAACGAAAAACAGTTGATGCCATCCATTAACCATACCTCCGGCTCCAATTACCAAGGACTCCACCCATTCCCCTTCAGGCTTCTCCACAGTCCTGCAATGTTATTTCCCAATAGACCTAATAAGAACTCAAGGCTCTCAGCACTTCTCTGAACTTCTGACAATACAGTTTTCATTCACAGATTGAATTAGAGCCTGAAAACTTTCAAATGCTATTACTGTGTAATACTTCAGAATGGCACAGAAGTTCAAACGGAATGAAAAACTAGGGGGAAAAAAATCTCAAATACCTGGTAGGATCTTCCTCACTGACATTAAAAGCAGAGCAAGGAGTTGCATTCCCCGTAATGTGTTAAATATAACTGATATCCATTTCCCAGAGGAAAATTGACCATGAATTTGGACTTGAGTAGTTAAGTAAATTATTTAATGCTTTGTTTTAAAATGTATTTGTAGTTGTAAGGGACCATTTAAAAATCATGCATGGTAGAGAATACTAACCACACTCAGATTATTAAAACTGAGGATTTTAACAATCCAACGGACTTAGTAATATTTGTGGGCTTTTTGCATTTTTTTTTTTAACTTGGAACATGAAAAACAACTAAGTCAATATTACTTATTTGTAGGATTTCCAGGTTCGCAAAGCTATGTGTTGGGGGGTTTATTAGTTGCAAGCAATGCAGTAAAATGCTCCATTTTTAAACAGTAGTTTCCACCTTAATTTAAATAATTATGGAAACATTTCTGGTGGTTCTAATGTTTTAGAAAACATTGCTTTCTGAAACAAAATCTAAACTCAGGGCCAAATCTGAGCTATTTTCCAACACTACACAACAGATTATAAGACCTTGGACTCCAATTCAGCAAAGCACTTAAGAATGTGGTTAGCTTTAAGCATGTGCTTAAATTTTCATTAATGAGAATGAGACATAAGGACATGTTTAAGTGCTTTGCTAAATAGGGAGGTATTGCTGTAGCAGGACCTTGAGCAGTTGTATTTCAGAACTTTACGTTCCCTTTTTAATAGTGACTTATTATGGTTTCTTTTCTAACTGAAAATGAAAAATTAATATGGATGCAATGGTATTTTTCTTGGTAACTGGCATGTTTTTCCAATTCTATGCATGTTATTGCACTCCATTTTACATATAAGCATTATTTATTCAGCTGAACTATTTCCAGTTTATCCTGTATGATTCAAACATTAATTTGATTTTTGGACAACGGTGACTCCTTTCAGAAATCAGTAGGGATTTATCTACAATACACCAGATATTTTTACTGTAGAAGTATGCTTTGTAAGAGTTACATTGATCTCAGATTAAAAATCAAATTTGAATCTGTTTTTATACCAGACCATCACCATAATATCTGAGCCACTGCAAGAGGTTTAGAAAAATAAAATCTCTACTAAAGCCTCTTAGGAACACTGAAAATAGAAACTTAAAAGGCACTGTGTCAAATCCCAACCTCAGAGCTGCAAGACCAGCCCTAATTAACTTCAGTGGGAATTGTTTTGCGTGTGTATCTAAGGGCAGAATTTGGCCCAACAGCTGTAGGATATGAACCTATTACAATCACTTGATGCTATTTAAGCCTATCAAAATGAAGGCAACATATTAAAAGTGTTTTCCAGTCTATAATATTTCTAACTCATTTCAAGTTAAAAAGGGCCATTTAGAAATTGACCAGAATTCAAAGTTCACTAAGAGTTGGAAGTGAGCCTGGTAAAAATGGGTTTTGCTTTCCTCTTACTTTGCAAAAGACCTACACAAACAGTGAAACCACCTGTCCACAAAATGGTTTTGAATGCACAAGGTAAACACATTGAAGTAAAACAAATAAATGTTTTTCTAACATTTATTTGTTTTACTGGTTCCATTACAGGCATCTTTGTGTTGTTTTGTTACAAGAGGATATAACATTTTCAGACAGATGTATGTTTTTTAAATTGACAGTGTCGCTTTAAGATTGCAAATCTAAATGGTACAGTCATCCACTGATACTTTGCATTGCTATAGCATTCGCCATTTAAGGCTACGTCTACACTGCAATAAAAAAACCCCACGGCACTGAGTCTCGGAGCTTGTACACACTAGCGCTTACTTCGGCATAAGTCACTCAGAGGTCTGAAAAAGTCATCCAGCTGGGCGACGTAAGTTATACCCACCTAAGCACCGGCGTGAACAGTGCTATGTTGGCAGGAGACGCTCTCCCGTCAACATAGCTACCGCCGCTCGAGGAGGTAGAGAAATTATGCTGAAGGGAGAGTTCTCTCCCGTCAGCATAGAGCATCTGCAGCTATAGCGGTACAGCTGCACCGTTGTAGCGATTCTAGTGTAGACTGACTTTTAGCGTCCAGGTCAACTGATTCAGGCTTGCAGGGCTAAAAATTGCAGCATAGATGTTCCAGCTCAGGTTACAGCCCGAGCTTTAAGACCCATCCCCCTCGATGGGTTTCAGAGCCCAGGTTCCAGGCCAAGCCCAAACGTCTACACTGCAATTTTTAGTCCCCACAGTCCCAGTCCGAGTCAGCTGACCCAGGCTAGCCACAGCCATGCTGCGGGTCTTTTACTGACGCATAGACAGACCCTCAGTGCGTAAGTACTTGACAAATAAATTTTCAACACTTGGCATAGTAAGGAAGAAGGGGGCAACCAAGGTAAGGAAAAAGGAAGTAATACACTCATCACGTGGCAGAGATCAGAATAAAATAGAAACAGAAATTCAGCACTGACCAGGCACTCAGGAAACATGGAGTCTAGTCTCTGCACTGCCACTGACCAGTGTAATCTTGGGCAAGTCACTTCCCCTCCCATCCTCTCTTTGTCTTGTCTATGTAGATTGGTGCAAGCACATGCATGTGTTTGGTGCCTAGAACAGTGGGACCTCCAAATCTCAGTTGGGGTTTCCAGGTGCGAGTGTCATACAAATATTCAGTAAAATCTCTTTTCCCCCATCCTGTGCTTTAATCTCAAGATTACCCCTTTCTCTTATTAAATCATCTGATATTCTTTCCTCTAATTATATAATCCAGGCTAAATTCAACCTCCTTATCCCATTATGTATGCATGATGGACTGACTAGTGGCAAGAGAAAATAATTCTATTAAGGTACAGACTGTACTCTGCAAGGAATAGGTTAAATTCACACGATCACCTGCATCAGAGGTCCCCAAAGTGTGGTCTTCGAACCACTGGTGGTCTGCGGAGAGCTGGCGAGACTCATGACACCGGTTCTTCCCCATGTCCAGCTACTGCTACATTAGCATTATGCAACAGCTGATAGACTGAACCACTTTCCTAACATTACTTTGCCACATAAGCAATTACTGTAGATGTCATGGAGGTGTTGCAGGATCCCAAAAGGGGCATGTCGTGATCCACATGATCACAAAGTGGAGGGCAGGAGTTCCATGAAACTACATCAGTATTAAAATGTGGTCCAAGCTATGTCAGGGCTTGGGAACCCTGGACCTAGATGCAGCAGCTCCCAAACGTTATTAGTTCATATACTACTGTTTTTAAAACAATGTTGTGAAGTGAATGGATGGAACATCAACCTCACGGACAACTGGCTGGGACCCTTAACCTAGAGCATTCCCTAACATTTCTGAAGGCTTATATGCCTGCAGCAAGGAACACAAACTCAATAGTTTTTCCACAGCTGTGTCACTCTGCAGAGTACTCTTACAAATAGCACCTCTGCAGAGAACTCCTTATATTCCCTAATAAGACAAGACACGTGTGACGTTTTGAGTATAATATAATATCTCATTGAAAGGTGACAGGGCCAGAAAGAGTTAACTCACAGACTGACCTGACCAATGGCTGAACTGTAGAGACTGGTTAGGAAGATAGGTAAATGAATAGAGCTTTGAAATGTAAGTCTATATTGTTAGAGGCAAAAGGGTAGATGTTTGCTCACGGCTTGTGATGTAAGCAAACAAGTCTTGTCTATTGCTACAGCTTTAATTCAAAGATCAAAGAAGGAATATTAACATTTGATGATGATACTTGAGTGAAATAGTAGTATTGTCTACATGTCTCTTTGAAGGTTGTGGTAACCTCTATCTGAACTGTTTAATGGATAAATTATCCTGTGCTAATTGCCATGTTGTTTAAAAGAAAGTAAGTTGAGCCTATTGTTTTCTCAGGCCAAAAGGCTGCTGGAAATGTATAAAAACCTTGGGAACGATCCTTCTGCATCTCAGATCTGCTCTGGGTTTCAAGAGGGGCAACCTTAAGCCACAAAGATTGAGATCCCCAGTCTTTGACTGGAGCCACCCTGAATATGGACATTAGAAATAGTCCATAGGTTATAGTCCAAAAGGACTTTGGCAACTACAAGCTCACCTCTGCTATGCATCTGAACCTCAAGAATTGAATTCAAGTCTCTATGTATGTTGATCTTTTAACCAATACTCTCTCTCTTTTCGTTTTTAATACATTTTAGCTTAGTTAATAAGAACTGACTATAAGCGTGTACTTTGGGTAAGATCTAAGTTATTATTGGGCCTGAGTATGTGGCTGATCCTTTGGGACTGGAAGAACCTTTTCTTTCATAGGATGAGATAAGATTTTCAATAATCATCATCATCATATCGGACAGGTGTCTGAACAGAAGCCTGAGGCTGGGCACTTTAAGGGAACTGCGTTGTGTGGACTTCTGAGTAACCAGTGAGTACTATAGAAGCTGGTTTGGGCTGGCTTGGTAAATCTAAGTATTGGAATATCCACCAGCGTTTGGGGTTTGTCTGCCCCATTTTGTTTACAGTTCACCCTAATTGAGTGACCTTAGCTGGCTCCCACAGGCAGCACCGTCACAACATGTCTAAAGCAACTCCTGAAGTTAATTTGTTAATTATGCTCTTGGTTAGGATTAGCTAGGATCACCAGCAGAAACCCTAAGGAAATTATCCAAAATTACTTTTTTTGTCCCGGGGGGGGGGGGGGGGGGGAAGAGGAGAAATAAGGGGTTGAGTTGGAGACTTCTATCCTGCCATGTGGAGTCTACGTCTGGTTTTATGCTGTTGGTTTTGGCTCTTCAAAAGGGAATTAAATTAAATGAACAAGTTCTTTTTTATCCTTTCTGAATATGAGAATGTTTAGATGCAGAGCAAGGGGGGCACGGGTTGCCTTTTCTTTGACCACACAATTTTTTGTCAAAGCTCCTTTTAAATTGAGAAGTCCCTCAAACATAATCCCCTGCAGCTGTTATCACCCACACACCAGGTCTCCAATCAACGTTCATGCCACAAATCTCCCTTAGCAAGATTAGTGGGTCATAGGATATTACAGGTTAGCAACTAAGGAGAAGATAGGCTGTTCTTTTTATGGTAGCCAGACAGCACCTGAAGCCCCAATCCTGCAAGTGGACCTGCAAAGGCAGCCCCCCTTCTGTGGTGCTTTACCCATGTGAATCAGTTTGCAGGATCTCAGCCCAAGTGTCCAGTCCCAAGTACTCCTGCACAATTTACAATTCCTGACTCTGTGGAGGGCATTTATCAATTGAGTGCCAACAGCACGTCCAATGCTCTGCAATCACAGATTGAGATGCAGTCCCTGCTCCAAGGAGCTGACAGCTTACTTCAGACAAAAACCAGTTCAGACTCCTACAGGTCTGCAGTAAGGATACACAGGTTTAAGACGTAATGGGGATCAAAGAGAAGGCAGAGGAGGAAGGTGACACGTATAGGAAAATGTGAGATGTAATAGCATGCTCAGAGCCCTGAGTAAAGATTTAAGCTATTGCAGATGGAGGAGAGCTCGTGGTAGTTTAACACAGAAGATATGGTAACTTACCTCTCTTGGGGCATCTTCCAGGAAAATAAAATGGAAGTGTGAATGTATCTGGATTATAAAAATATACACACAAACCGGTAGGTACGCAGAAGATACACACACTATAGTTTGGCACCAGCTTCCTATCAATAAGATATATTCCTGTTCTCTTGTATTTTACACCATTTATTTCTTCTTTCTGGCCTCACTTCTCCAATCTTTCCTTAACCTTCCCCTGTGTAAATATACACTCCCCTTACTCCCCACTCAACCATCTCCCCTTGTTTCCCACTGGTAACTTATTTTAGGAAAAACAGAAACAGAGGTTTAAAGGCCATATAGAAACAGGGAGAGGTTTAAAGATATGAAATAGAAAAGTAGTGTGTTTATTAAAAATAGAGACAGACCTTGGCTCCTAAAAAAGAAAAGGATTTGGGACAATCAGGTAGTGCCCACTATTAGACATGTAAGGGCAAACACTTATTATGTTACCCCCATGCTCCCTCCCTGCTCCCTCCTCCATTGTTTGTTACACTTACTTGTTGAGTCGTCTCTTAAACTAGATCATAAACCCCTTGGCTACATTTGTACAGCCTCCAGCATGATGAGGCCCTGACCTGAGCCTGTGGGTGCTACTGTACTCAATATTTCCAAGATGCCCCTTTTTCACATCAGCACCTACCTTCTTGCCCCCTGCAGCACAACCTACAACAATCCAGACTACACTTTCCCAAGGTCTAGAAATAATTTCTGGGTCACAGCCTGACAAACACAAAACAACATTACAGGCAAAGCCCACAGCCACACAGCCCAGCTCGCACATCACCCAACCAAACCGGGGGGGGGGGGTGGGGGGGGGGAGGGAAAGAGTACTCTTGTTTCATAAATACCAGGGAAGTCTCCTCAATCATTTCAGCTATTTTAACACCAACTTCTACCTCAAAATTGGGATATGAATCGCTTTCCACGAAACGATGGTTTGCATCAGCCCGATTCTGCCCCCAATTAAAGAGTTAAAGCTAGCAGCATTCAAAGGCTAAATGTACTCAATATTTCTGCAGGCAGAGATTAGAAGCAGCATTTTCAGTAGCCACTGCTGTGGTGAGCAAATATCACTGTTCTAACATATGCATTTCAAGAGATAAAGTTGGAAATAAGTGGTGAAGCATATCAATAAAGCGAAGACTGGCTCTCTTATTTCTCCCACGAAGGGTGTAGGAAGAGCAGGCTGTGAAAGACAGAAATTAAAGAGCCCGACGAGTAGCAGAAATGACAAGATTAATAAAATTAATCAGCTGGAAAAGGCAGGAGTAAACTGGGGTACAGAGATAGGGGAGCTCACTGTACATTAGATAAGTCAAAGTAGCTCCTCCTTACCTCCTCACAATACAAAAACAAGGGGTGTATTCAAGAACACTGAAAGGCTTCAAATTTATAGCTGATAAAATATTTTTTAAACTAGGGTTGCCAATTTTGGTTGGATGTATTCCTGGAGGTTTCATCACATGAGATAATCTTTAATTAAAAGATTAATCTTTATTTCCTGGAGACCCTAGGACATTCCTAGAGGGCTGGCAACTCTATTTTAAACACATCACGTGACAGAATCTGTAGAACTTGTTACCACTAAATGTCATGGGGACGAAGAACAAAAAAGGATTTGGCATGTGCCTGGCCGACTATAACATCCAGTTACATTTCAGGGGATTTTAATAAAGTCTACAGAATATAAACTTTCAAACTTCAGGGTTTAAGCCAACCTCAGGGCAGTTAGTAAAATTATTCCATAATTGTCCATTATGGGGATTTCTGCACCTTCCTCTGAAGCATTTGATATTGGCCACCATCTGAGTAACTACACTGGTATGATCTGCTACGGCAATTCCGACAAGCACCACAAACAATTTCCTGGTTTTTCTTGGTTGATGGACAATTTTATGCTGTTACTTGAATAAAAGTTGTGCATGTGTTCACAGTGACAAGCGATGGTTAAGATCCAGTTGTGATCAGATAACATGTCCAGGCGCAGAAGTACAGGCAAGAGAAAATATTTCTGAATTCAAAAAACACTCTTTGGTGTATAAAAATAAAACCTGCACAGCTCCTCAAAATCTTCTAAGAAACCTTCACACCGCTCATTCCTCCAAGACTTAGAGAACTTTTTTACCTTTGTGTGCTGCTGCCGCCTCTGTTTACCTTTTGGAGAGTTTCATAGTTTCCATATATTAATCTGGTCCTAATGTGTTTGTAATTATGGATTCTAATACACAACACTGTCTGATACCACATTTTCTTTAAACGACGACAGTAAGCTCACGAAGCATTAACAACAAAACTATTATTCTTTAGCACTGGAAGGACTCCAAGACTGCTCAATTGGGTGGAAACTACTCAAGTCATTCTGTTTGTATGACCAACGGTTTGAGAGATCGTTCTCCCAAAAGAATCGGATTGATTCCTTCTGGAATATCTGAAAATAGCCTTGTAAACAAGTTCGTTAAATTAGATCTTATGAGCAACAAATAAATCGTTGGCATCTGACATTATTGCAGTCTTACAGAATTTATAACAAATCCAGGGCCACCTAGAACTTCTCACTGACCGCAATGCTGCTCCCCATGACTCAATTTCACATAGCAGCAGGGACAGAAATGTGTTCCTTCTGCTCCAAAAGTATAAGCCTTGTACCACTTGAACGAGAGAAGAATCCCCGTTAGCTACGAACGATATAGGGACTCTAGGCACACTGTTGAGCAGCACTGACACTATCCAGTAGAGGGCACTGCCATGCACACAAAAACCAGTTTGCTACAATCTAAAAATGTTCAGCATCCTTTTTATATACCATTTTCCTGTTCATATGTCTGTTTTATAAGAAAATGCCAAAAAAAATTTAACTACAAGAAAATAATTCTAGAAAAGAAACATGAGACCTAAAGACCAACAATGGTATTTCATGGAGGAGTTAAGCTAAATGGAACTATTTGCTACTGAGGTTGTTTTTGGAGTCACTTCATTACTAATCAGCATTAAAAATCCGTCTCGGTTATTGAAATGCCACTCCACCAATGTTGAATAATGTGGAATATAGATAGAAGCACATTAAGAAGTAGCGGGTTCCCTCAGGCTCACACATCACATTCCATTGACTACACAAGAGTAATATCAAGGAAGACTATGTTATCTAGCAATTACAGCTGGCACATCAGGTGCCAGCTCATGCCAAGGCCTCTAGGCCTAAACTGAACACTGATCAATACATCGCTGGAAATCAGCCTGGCTCATCTGTGTGTTAGCATGGTTAAAATAGAGGTTAAGTTTATAAGAATGTGTTTAGACTTTATAAATTGCTCGTAGGATGCTGCATGTAATAATTTCACTTATAGCATCTGTACTCCATCTTATACAAGGTTATATTGAGTATTTGCATTGTAAACCTCTGTAATTATGTAACTCATCAAGCAGGAAAGGAGCATTAATTAATGCAAAATGAAGGTGTTAAGTCCTGCCCATCAAGAAGGCCCAATGAAAGCAAATGAGCCATTGTGAAACATTCCTAGAATCATAGAAGATTAGGGTTGGAAGAGACCTCAGGAGGTCATCTAGTCCAACCCCCTGCTCAAAGCAGGACCAACACCAACTAAATCATCCCAGCCAGGGCTTTGTCAAGCCAGGCCTTAAAAACCTCAATGGATGGAGATTTCACCACCTCCCTAGGTAACCCATTCCAGTGCTTCACCATCCTCCTAGTGAAATAGTTTTTCCTAATAACCGACACAGACCTCCCCCACTGCAACTTGAGACCACTGCTCTTTGTTCTGTCATCTACACTGAGAACAGCCCAGCTCCATCCTCTTTGGAACCCCACTTCAGGTAGTTGAAGGCTGCTATCAAATCCCCCCTCACTCTTCTCTTCTGATGACTAAATAACCCAAGTTCTCTCAGCCTCTCCTCATAAGTCATGTGCTCCAGCCCCCTAATCATTTTCATTGCCTTCCATTGGACTCTCTCCAATTTGTCCACATCCAGATGTGGCCTCACCAGTGCCGAATAGAGGGGAATAATCACTTCCCTCGATCTACTGGCAATGCTCCTAATAATGCAGCCCAATACGCCGTTAGCCTTCTTGACAACAAGGCCACACTGCTGACTCATATCCAGCTTCTCATCCACTGTAATCCCCAGGTCCTTTTCTGCAGAACTGCCGCTTCGCCAGTCAGTCCCCAGCCTGTAGCAGTGCATGGGATTCTTCCTTCCTAAGTGCAGGATTCTGCACTTGTCCTTGTTGAACCTCATCAGATTTCTTTTGGTTCAATCCTCTAATTTGTCTAGGTCACTCTGGACCCTACCCTATCCACCAGCCTATCTACCTCTCCCCCCAGCTTAGTGTCATCCGCAAACTTGCTGAGGGTGCAAATCTATCCCATTGTGCAGATCCTTATTAAAGATGTTGAACATGAATTGCCCTCGGTGAATCCATGTTGCCTGTTCCTGATCACCTGCCTCTCCTCTCCAAGTGCTTCAAAATGGTTTCTTTGAGGACCTGCTCCATGATTTTTCCAGGGACTGAGGTGAGGCTGACCGAGTTCTCTGTCTTCCCTTTTTTAAAGATGGGCACTATATTTGCCTTTTTCCAATCATCTGGAACCTCCCCAATCGCCATGAGTTTTCAAAGATAATGGCCAATGGCTCTGCAATCATATCAGCCAATTCCCTCAGCACCCTCAGATGCAGCGCATCCGGCCCCATGGACTTGTGCATGTCCAGCTTTTCTAAATAGTCCTTAACCTGTTCTTTCACCACTGAGGGCTGCTCACCTCCTCCCCATACTGTGCTGCCCAGTGCAGCAGTTTGGGAGCTGACCTTGTCTGTGAAGACCAAGGCTAAAAAAGCATTGAGTATTTCAGCTTTTTCTACATCTTCTGTCACTAGGTTGCCTCCCGCATTCAGTAAAGGTCCCACATTTTCCCTGACCTCCTTCTTGTTGCTAACATAGCTGTAGAACCCTTCTTGTTAGCCTTCACATCCCTTGCTAGCTGCAACTCCAGTTGTGCTTTGGACATTAAAGAACAAAGACTTTGTTAATTGCTCCTCCCCACATCAATGAAGCTTGTGGACTCGACCCATCAGTTTGAACTCCGGGGGAAAGGAACAAAAATCTCTGACATGAATAAACTGGATCTCTACGCTGCTTGGCCTTTGAGAGGGCAAGCTTTCTAAGCTTTCTAAGCATAAACAAGGGATCCCCAGCTTGGACTGGGTTACCCTTAAAGGACAAACTGCAAATTACAGCAACTTTTATTGCCTTTTGAAACCTAAGAATGTAACTCATTTGTATGGGTGTTTACCTGCTTTAACTTTGTAAATAACTCATTTCTTCTTCTTAGTTAATAAATCTTTCATTAATTTATTGTAGGATTGGCTGCAAGTGATGTCTTTGGCATAGGATTTAAGGTGCAACTGACCTGGGGTAAGTGACTGAGCCCGATGGGACTGGCAGTAACCTGAATATTGTTATGATTTTTGGTGTAAGGGACCATCTATCACAAAGGCAGGCTTGCCTGGGTGGCAAGATAGTCCCCTTGGGTATTCTGGTCTACCTGTGATTCCATGTTAAGACCTTTATAGTGCCTGAGCTCACACTTGACACTTGGTTGGTGAAATCTAAGTACAGTACAGAACTCACAACCAGTTTGGGGTTTGTGCCCTGCTTCTTAACAGTCTGCGAGGGGAGGGATAGCTCAGTGGTTTGAGCATTGGCCGGGGTTGTGAGTTCAATCCTTGAGGGGGCCACTTAGGGATCTGGGGCAAAATCAGTACTTGGTCCTGCTAGTGAAGGCAGGGGGCTGGACTCAATGACCTTTCAAGGTCCCTTCCAGTTCTAGGAGATGGGATATCTCCATTAATTTATTTATTTATTATTTGCTCTGAAGTTGGTACTCACGCTCCAGAGCCACTCCAGAAAGCTTGAAACTAGGGTAGAGGAAGTTTGAACTCCTGTGATCCCTCTACTACTAAATCATTGTGAAACTTTCCCCCTATGACTGTGTTAACAGCCCACTTCACCTTGAATGGTCCCTTGAAATGTGTGTTAACTACTTATGCTAAACAATCTGTTTCACCTTCTATTTAGCTGTGATACTATGTTTCCCTGACCTGAAGAGCTCTGTGTAAGCTCGAAAGCTTCTCTCTCTCACCACCAGAAGTTGGTCCAATAAAAGATATTACCTCCCACACCTGGTATCTCTAAGATCTTGGCACCGACACAGCTACAATACCACTGCATATAACAAAAACAAATTTACTTGCTTCTTTATAAAATGGCTACGAAGAGCATTTGCCTACTGTACCTAAAAGCTGCTGAATCTTGCCATTTTTTTATCAACATCTTTGGAGATCTGCACAGGAGAAGTGCTATGGAAGGGTGAACTATTTATGCTGCTGTCGGAAAAAGGAAAAAGTTGAAATGTTTCACTTTTGTGCACATGTATAAAAATCAAAATGTCAACAGTGGCCATTCTGGATGCTGACCTCTCCTCTAATCCAACACATTTGGGTAACTCCCCTCTTCTTGCACGTACCTGAAGTAGTTCAGACTTGTCAGTGGGGCCAGGAGATCTGGCCACCCCCCATCCATCTGGGGCAAGATTCTTTGCCTTTGGCAATGCAAAGTGTGCACACCTCCACCTTGTACATTGCAATCCTGGGGCTTTTACTGCCAGACTCTTTTACATGGTACGTGCTAGATGTGAGATTAGTGCTGCAGACTCTTTCCTGACTAGTCAGTTCTGCGAAGGTGTGTTTTCATGTGTTTCTTTCCATCCTACACACCTGGGCCCGAGACCATCCCTCCCTCCATTGCTAGATGGTTCGAGCGCTGCACCGCTGACACACACACAGTCACAAATAAACAGGTTTCAGAGCCCACTCAGTCCATTCCATGGTGATTTACTGGGAGGAAAGGGCATTCTGGCACCACCAAGCAGGTTTGTCAAGCTGCCACCTGTTACCCATCAACACTTATAAAAGCACTCTGGGCTCAATCTTCATTCCTTTGAGGAAGCACCCCTTGGCAGGAAGGTGTTCCACAGGTGAACCCAAAATACATTAATGCGGCTTGTTTCAGGGAAGGGAGAACATTCCTCTTATGAGCAATCTCTCCCTCCCTCCAGACTAAATTTTCACTACTGCTTGCTGTCAGAAATCTCTCTTGGGGAAAAAGGTCAGCAGCCAGAATGGAAAATTGGTTACCTGATTATTTCCTTCCAGACACTGGACTGCCTTCCTAATCCATCCTGCCTGAGCAAGGTATTTGGGTATCTTTTTTATACGGCTGAATAAGCCACAAAAACATCTCAAAGCTGCAGATCGAGGCAAATTATGTGCTGTAAGACAATTAACTAATGACAACGCACACTTCAGAAAACAAAGGAGAGATGCAACAATGGCATTCTCTGGCTGGGAAGTGACTGAACTTTTAGTGCCAAGAAATATATGTGATGGGGATAAGCAGGAATGGAAGGGGTAACCACCCCATGGCAAACAGATCACTGCTGCTATCACCCAACCGCCTCTTAAGGCCCAGGCCAAGCCCTACCAGACAGACTTCAGTGTATTCCCTGCAGACCCTACACTTCCCGTCAGCACATCAGCATCAATGATTCTTCTGTTTATCCAGCTAGTTTGAGGTTCTTGCTCACTTCCCAATACCTTACCCGTGAGAAAGGGAGTGAGAGAAACCCGTCCACAACTGCATTTCATTTGAGTCCCCCACAAGCCTCCGTGAGGTTCTTTATCTTGTTATTCTAATGCAAACAGACTTCTGTGATTTTTTTTTTCACATCCAAAATTTCACCATTGCAGTAACCGCAATCCTGGCAGGCTCTCCCCAGCCTGGAAAGGGAACAAACTTTCAAATCATTTAGAAATAACCATTTCAAGAACACAGCTTTTCTTCTTTCCGCCCACAAAAGGCAGAAATTTCGCTCGGAACCGCAAGCTGTCAGCTTCCCAGCAAACCCAAAATCCCACTTAACTCTCTATTGTAAACAGTGTAGTATTGAGCTACCACATCAATAAATAAAATTCTTGAAGGAATTATTTTTGTGTTTGATTCACATTTGTTCTGCATATGCCACTGAACCCAAGGTATTCGTAACATTCAGCTCCTAAAAGCCTCAGCCTTTCCAAAGAACCACGCACAAGGGAGAAGAAATAGCCTTTCCCAATGCTGTCACTTTACCTTGCTCCAAAAACCGACCAGCACGCAGTCAGAGATGAGGTTGATTTTACACCTTCCCCCACCCACACACATTTTTTCAAGCTGGTTGAAACCTGTCTTTGGATTGAGATGTAGGGAATTCAAACGCTCAGTCAAACTCTACACCACCACCCTGGGTGGGCACGATCATGTGATTACTCTCGATCCTCCGATCCGGAGGCCCTTGGTTTAAACTCTGGCATCACCACCACTTTACATTTGCCTCCTGATATCTGGTGGTAAGTTTACACTTCCTGACCTTTTCAGAGAGAGGCAGAGGTTGCTCTGGGAAAGGAAAGCAACAAGAAAAAAAATGACTCATGAAGCTCTTACTGTCTAAAGGCCAAATGAACCATTTCTGGTAGTTGCTGACCATCACCCAGCATGTGTGAGTTGGGCTACTGTATTCTATTAAACAGCTACCTAGTTTCTCTCCATTGCATTTCATCAATGAGTAAAGTGATTCCCAAGCAGCTTTCAAAGAGCTCTGCACGCCTGCAGAATTTAAGGCGATCACAAAAGCTATTATTGGGAGAGGGCTGTACTCTAGTTACTTGAGCAAAGACCTAGGAATCAAGAACTACTCAGGCAGCCTTGCTTCAGGGCACATTAGGAACATCTCTCTGCAGACTCAAGCAGGCGGCTCCGCACGAGGAAGGTCTCTTCTGCAAGCTCAGACAGATAGCACTACCCGAGTCATGCTGGGAAGACGCTCTCTCTCTTGCCATAAGGATTAGTTTAGGTTTTGCAGAAACCAATGGAAGTGGTCCTGCTACTTACACACCAGGAAAAGCTTCTCAAGTAGATCTGGTGCCTGGACAAGTCATCCTTAGGAGAATTAACGTTGGTTAAGTACTTCAAAATGAAAAATCCCCAAAGCAAAATGCTTAATATCAACCACCACTGTAAGGAGCTCAGAGTTCAGCAGCAGGAGAGAATTTAGGTTGACCATTTCAACTTTCCACAGTGGGCGTCTGTCTCATTGAAGCCATAAAGAATTCCTCAGGAAGATTTCGGAAACAGAAGGATTATTTAGCCACCCACACACTGACAAAATTAACCAGTCATGGAAATTCAAGATAATAAATGCCATAATTTTGCTTTTAACTTCATGACTTTTTTGTTTCAAAAGTGAATGTTTCTAATTTATTGAGAGAGAAAATCTTTCATTAGTTTGTTTTTCCATGGGTCAGAACTCCCAAAAATATAAGAAATTAACACTCTAATCTAAACACACCGCTAGCGTCTGGTCACTGATCAGCCCTGCGCTAGTGTTCCTGGAACAGAGTTATACAGACACCAAAATTGGACTCTCCACACCATTTAGTAACCTCAAGCTGAAGTTTAAAAAGACTCTTTTTACCCATGCAAGTATTTTATAAAATAATTCTATACATTTTTATAGCCTCCACAGAGCTCGAGTCATTATTTAATATTAGGTGCTTCAAAGCAACCAATACCACTAAGCTCCAGTATTCAGTGCCCTAAACCAAAAACACCAACAAAGCCTTTAGCATGCATTGCCAGGACCTCAGTGAAGCATTGCAGGAGAGTGTGAAAAGCTACTGAACCATAATTATTAGGGCCAATTTCACAAAGCTGAAAATAATTATGAGCCAAATCAGATGAGAGGAAGAATTTAACCAGAAAAATGTGAATGATAATTGGAAATCATTTAAGAGCACCCTACTAGGTGCCCAAAAAGATAACCCCACAATCAAGGAAGAAGGCAGAACTGTTTAAAAAAAAAAAAGGACCTGGTTTGGAGGGGAAACAAAGGCAGCTATAAAAATAATATATAACAAATGGAAGAAAGGGGAAATCAATAGTAATTAATATCAATCAGAAGTTAGGAATTACGGAAAATGGATCAGGGAAGCCAAGAGACACAAGGAGAAATCTATGTCCACTAGAGTTAAGGACAATAAGGAGGAGTTTTTAAAAGTAGGAACAGAAAGCATCTTAACACAGGTATTCGTCCATTACTAGATGGAAATGGTGGAATTATCAATAATAGTGCAGAAAAGGCAGAAGTGTTCAATAAATATTTCTGCTCTGTATTGGGGGAAGCAAATATAGTCTCATTGTATGGTATTGATAACATTCTTCCCATTGCACTCATATCTCTGGAGGATGTTAAACAGAAACTAATAAAGTTAGACATTTTTAAATCAGCAGGTCCAGCTAACTTGCATTCAGAAGTTTTAAAAGAGCTGGCTGAGGAGCGTGACCATTAGTTTTGATTAAAAATGTAGAACTATATAAAATTAACATGACATGCATTTACTGGACTGAAAACTGGCTAAATAAGTCTCAAAATGTAAGTGTAAGCAGGGAATCATCAAGCGAGTGTGCTTCTAGTGCAGGGGTCAGCAACCTTTCAGAAGTAGTGTGCTGAGTCTTCATTTATTCACTCTGATTTAAGGTTTCGCGTGCCAGTAATACATTTTAACGTTTTTAGAAGGTCTCTTTCTATAAGTCTATGATATATAACTAAACTATTGTTGTATGTAAAGTAAATAAGGTTTTTAAAATGTTTAAGAAGCTTCATTTCAAATTAAATTGAAATGCAGAGCCCCCCGGATCGGTGGCTGGGACCCAGGCACTGTGAGTGCCACTGAAAATCAGCTTGCGTGCTGCATTCGGCACGCGTGCCATAGGTTGCCTACCCCTGTTCTAGTGGGATCCCAGAGGGAATGGTTCTTGACCCTAAGCTATTTAACATTTTTATAAAAGCCCTAGGGAAAAAACTACTATCACTGATAAAGTTTGCAGATGCCACAAAAATTGTGGGAGTGGTAAATAATGAAGAGGACAGGTCACTGACTTAGCGATGTGGATCGCTTGGTAAACTGGGTGCAAGCTAACAATATGCGTTTTAATTCAGCTAAATGTAAATGTATAAAGCAGGCAACAAAGAATGCAGGCCATACTTGCAGGATGGGGAACTTTGTCCTCGGAAGCAGTGAATCTGAAAAAGACTTGGGGGTCATCTGAACATGAGCTCCCAATATATTATGGCCAAAAATAGCTAATGAGATCTTGGGATGCATAAACAGGGAAAACTCGAATAGGAGTAGAGAGGTTAGTTTACCTCTGTATTTCTCACTGGTGCAAATGCTGCTGGACTACAATGTCCAGTTCTGGTGCCCACAATTCAAGAAACGTGTTGATAAATTGGAGAGAGTTCGAAGAAGAGTTGTGAGAATGATTAAAGGATAAAAAAACATACCTTATGGTGATAAGTTCAATAGACTGAGCTCCTTGAGTCTAACTTAGGGTATGTCTTCACTACCTGCCGTATCGGCGGGTAGCGATCGATTTATCAGGGATCAATATATCGCGTCTATCGATCCCCGAATGCGCTCACTGTCGACTCCAGAACTCCACCGGAGCAAGCGGCGGGTAGCGGAGTCGATGGGGGAGCCGCGGCCGTCGATCCCGCGCTGTGTGAACCCCCAGTAAGTCCATCTAAGATACTTCGATTTCAGCTACGTTATTCACATAGCTGAAATTGCGTATCTTAGATCGATATCCCCCCCCCACAGTGTAGACCAGCCCAAAGAGGTTAAGGGGTGATGTTATTAGAGTCTGTAAGTACCTACATGGGAAATAAATATTTAATAACAGGGTCTTCACTCTGGCAGAAGAAGATATAACATGATCCAATGGCTGGAAGATGAAGCTGAACAAATTCAGACTGGAAATAAGATGTAAATTCTTAACAGTGAAATTAATTAACCATTGGAACAATTTACCAAGGTTCATGGTGGATTCTCCATCACTGAATTTTTAAATCAAGACTGGATGTTTTTCTAAACGAACTACTCTAGGAATTATTTTGGGGAAGTTCTCTGACCTGTGTTATACAGGAGGTCAGAATAGATTAACACCGTGGTCTTTTCTGGCCTTGGAATCTATGAGTAACTTCATATGCAAAATACAACAACTGGATTTTCAGTTTTGCACTAACAATTAAGATCATCATGTTTCTCACTAGTTATATTTCAGGTTGACAAACCCAAAATTCTCATTTGTGTCTCTTCTACTTCGAAGTCCAGGTGCAGAGGGGTCATGCAATGCCACATAACAGACCACATAAGCCAGCGGTCGCATTGTGATGGGGGAGCTCTGGAAAAAGTGGTTGAGCAGGATGAGGTCCATGTGCCATCTCCAAATGTTCTTGCAGAAACAGGATGGGATGGATCAGAATAAGGGCTAAAGGGTTTGTAACGACATGGATCCAATGGCCCAAAACCCTTGGCAGGAAACGTAGGGAACCAACAGTCACTATTCCAACCTATGTCTTTCCATACACAAAGGTCAACCATGTCCTTGTGACCACAATGAGTTATTTTATGTTAAAAGGGGAGTGGGGGGGAGAGAAACAGGAAAGAACAGAATTAGAGCCTCAGTGAAAGTGCACAGAGTTGTGTTTGCATGCCCAGCAATCTCCTCTGAAGCAGTTGCCTCTGAAAATGAAATTACTGCTGTACAGAACAAACCTGGACTGGCAGAGGCAGATGGATGTGACCATGATGGCAAAGACCAATTTTTTTCAATGAATGAGCCTCATACTGTATGGAAGTGAAATAGTGATTAGGTGAACTTACTTCATGTAAGATGGTAAGGGCCTACGTGTATTGAATGGATACAGTGTTAGCTAGCAATATACAAGCTCATGTGTAAGCAATACATAAGCAATATAATTGTTGGTCTTATTGAAAGTAGTCAATAAGAACTCTGAATAACCCTTTTGGGAAGGAGTGCAAACAAAGCCTTCACAGCTTCCTAAATATCCTGTTATTCACTTTTTGGAATGTCCCTAAATGTCCCTGACTTGGGTATAGAACAAAGAAGAAGTTACTGTGACCTACTAAAAATGATCAGGGTAAACAAGGGAAGTCCCTGTCAAATAATAAGATTAACAGCTTTGTTACTGTTAATAAGCAGATCAACATGTTATTTTATCTAGAGTGTAATGCAGAATTTCATACTTGGTCATAAATTATTATTACATAAATCAGAGGGGGTGTTGATAGAAGTAGGATGTCATCTTGGGTATAAGAGTATACAGAGACTTAAATCTTTGCCTTTGTTTGTATACAGCCTTTGTTCATGTACATGCGCCCAATTCATTGCCCTGTTACACCCTAACTGATCACTGGGGTGTGGTATTCTGTACCTATACTGAAATAAACCTGTTCCTTAGATCTGAACAAGGAGTTAGCAGCGGTTTTTGTCTGCTACAGTAAGCAGCGGTTGTCTGCTTTGTGCGGTTCGTAAGGTAACCTGTGGTCCTGGTTGGTGGCCCTGAAATGTCCTTATACATACCGCCCCTCTATTGGGACCTTCTCCAACTTGCCAACATTTCAATCCTTCACGTACTTCACAGGATGCATGCTTCAACTGTATTTTCTGGGTCTAATTTAAGATTCTTGGGACAGGACTGTGTTTTCCTCCAAGTACTATACTGAGCAGATCAGTAGTGCTCTAATAATTTGTAGGGTTTGTTTGGGTTTTTGGGGGTTTTTTGGGGTTAAGATTTCTGGTTCAATTTTAAACAGCATGTGGCACTTTTCTGGGTGGAAAGTTTGTAGCAAAGACCAATTCTGGCTTCTCAGAAATCAAAAATTCCTCTTCTATTCTAATCCTTATTTCCTCCATATCTCTCCCAATACAGTAACCTGAAGGAGAATATTATAATTAACAAAATAGTCTCAAGAAAAAGAAAGATCACAATTATCTCTGAATCTTTTTTAACCTATTGCTAGAGTACAGATGAAGCAGATGGGGTATTTCTATTCATCATAATTAGGGCCCTATCAAATTCATGGTCCATTTTGGTCAATTTCACAGTCACGGGACTTTAAAAACACCAAATCAAAGAGTTTTGGAAGGGATATAAACTCAGCAACTGCACAGATTAAGTGCCAAACTCTAATGAGGGTTAGGAATAAACTTCCCTGTTATCAGGTGTTCCTATAATGGCTTACTACAGGATTGCCGAGAGGCAGTCTGGTTCAGCAGACAGGACTCTGGGCTGAGATTCCAGACACCTGGGTTCTAGTCCCAAATCCACTGATGACCTGCTTTGTGACCTTGAGCAAGTCATTTCACATGTATGTACCTCACGCTTCCCCTCTCATCCTTTGTCCATCTTTGAGGTTGTGACTGTCTCTGTCTGTACAGTGACAGCACCAGAGGACTCTAGGCAAAACAAATAGTTTTTGCACCTTACTCTGCAGCAGCTAGTCAGATGATACTGGACTACATGGCCCACTTGTAGGGTAGTTCCTATAGTACAACGCACATCAAATATTACTATAGCTGAGATTTGAGGGGTAATATACGATTTCAATTTATTATCTGTATTTGACAGGATGTTGAGCTTAGGTTGGAGAAAGTGATCAGCTATACCAGGAAAGCAATGCGTGTGTTGGTCTTTCACACCACAGCAGGAAGGAGAAAAATGGTTACTGTACACCTCCAAAAATGAGCGCAGTGATTCAAGGGCAAGTGTAGGATATAAAACTACCTTTTTAGTCCTTTTTTTTTTTAAATGGACACAGTCAACTTGAAATCCAGTCCCTTTCACATGAAGCCACGTTTGTCTCCAAACTCCATCCACACAACAAGAGCTTTTTGTAGAAGGACTCATTTTTCCGCCCATAGAAAAACAAAGAAATTTTAAAAATACTAGTTTGATTCCATTTGTAAAGTCAGTCCTCGGTCTTTGGTGAAATGGTACATAAGGGATTGATTGCTCAAGTCTGAGAGTTACTTGGGCTTCTACTTAGATAAACTTTATGACTCACAGGATCCATTGAAGTGGTTTCCAATAGCTAAATCCTCAGATCATGCTGTCAAACTTCAGGGCTATGAACTCAGAGCACGAGAAGCAAAAATGCTGAGTGCAACTCTGCCTTCAACAAATAGAGCAAGCACAAAAATATTAATAATACACAGTGGCACAATCATGCATTCTGCTTTTATGCAACCCCTGCTATAGGAATGTCTCAACCGCAGAACTTCATTAAACTCACTTCTCCTACAGTAAAGTTCCTTTTCATATGAAAATTTTGCTGTGGAATGAAATTTCACACACATTAAGCCATGAATGTATTTAATAAGGAACCCAAACATTTGCAACAGTCACCAAACTCATGAACCAAGCGTTTCCTATAGCCTAGCAGGGATCGAAGGGGATTATTTATGCAGGGCCAGAAAAACAAAAACCCAACAACGGAACACAACAAGACAACATCCCTGACCCCGAAGACTTTACAAAGCAACTCAGACAAGTACAATACACAGGGATAGAGAAGGGCATTGTGAATTAAGAGGTCAATCCAAATGTATCACAAAAATGGGGGCGTTTCAGAAGGGACACAAAAGCGATGAGGGAGAAGCACTTGACACGCAGGGAGCACAAAGCTGACACAAGCATAGGAGGGAGCACTAGGGTGACTGAAGAGGCCTTGTGACTGGGGATGTAGGAGGCAGCAAAGGCAGAAATGCAGGCAAGAATGGATTTGTGAAGAACCTTTAAAAACGTGGTTCAGCAAACGGGAAGATTCTCTGTATGGCACTTGCTTCAATCTGACGTTAGAGGCAAAACTAGATTTTTTACCTAAACTCATGGTAGGGAGAAGCAAACCATTCATTTTTAGCATATTATCACTCATTCTGATCCTTTCTTAAGACTATTCTGGCATCCGTGAACCCTGAATGTACCTTTCAAATAGACATTAAAAGGACGGCTCCAACACTACAAAGTATTTCCTTTAGAGAGATGCACTTTAAATACTTATTCAAGTGCTACCCACTGCATCAAAATGTCAGAGAAATATTGTAAGCACTATCCCCTGCATACCAGAGAACAATTTCAACTTACAACACTTCACATTTGTTTCAACGGTGGTTTGTTCTTTTGTCTGGAAAAGTAATTTTTCAAATGAATGGTTCAATTCTTTATCCCTCAGTACAGCACACTGAAAAAACATCTTTCTTGCACAAGTACAGTACACAATAGGCTTTGTCTTGTTAAACAAAAGAACATGGACTTTCTTTCAATTATTTCCAGCTGTTTGATCGACGTCTTATGGGATCAGAAGTCAACAGCAATCGGCATCTGGCTACCTGCACAAAATGCACACAGAGAATCTGAAGAATTCAGTTAGATTAACTAATCTAATTCATTGATTTGAAAGCCAGAAGGGACCGTTATGATCATCCAGTTTGATCTCCTGTATAGCACAGGCCATAGAACGTCCCCAAAATAATTCCTAGAGCAGATTTTTAGAAAAACTCCCAATCTTGATTTAAAAATCATCACTGTTGGAGAATCCACCACGGATTGGTAAATGGTTAATTAATCTCAGCATTAAAAATGTATGCATTATTTCCAGTCTGAATTTGTCCACCTTCAACTTCCAGCCATTGGATCGTGTTATATCTTTCACTGCTAGATTGAAGAGCCCATTATTAAATATTTGTTCCTTGTGTATAAGTACTTATGAACTAATCAAGTCACCCCTTAACCTTCTCTTTGTTAAGCTAACTAGATGGAGCTCCTTGAGTCTATCACTATAAGGCAGGTTTTTGAATCTTTTAATCATTCCTGTGGCTCTTCTTTGGACCCTCTCTAATTTATCAACGTTCTTCTTGGGCACCAGAACTGGAGACAGTATTCCAGCAGTGGTTGTAACAGTGCCAAATAGAGAAGTAAAATAACCTCCTACTCTACTCCTACTCAAGATTCCCCTGTTTACACATCCCAGGATCTCATTAGCTCTTTTGGCCACAGAGTCACACTGGGAGCTCATGTTCAGATGATTATTCGCCTCAAACCCCAAAATTATCACTCCAAAGAAAACCCCACACCAAATACTTTCTCCATAACACAAGTTATTGCCATCTGTCCAGTAGACATAGCAGCCAATTCACCATAGGATCAGATGAACTTCCTCAGGTTTTTTGTAACTCCTAGGTCTGTAAAAAGCAACAGAGTTGCATCCAACGAAGTAGGCAGTCACCCACGAAAGCTTATGCTCCAATACATCTGTTAGTCTTAAAGGTGCCACGGGACTCTCTGTTGCTTTTTACAGATCCAGACTAACACAGCTACCCCTCCTAGATCTGTGTATGTTTAAGTTAGAATCACATGCAGGAAGTTCTCCAATGGGAGGATTCCAAGGTAGATATACAGACATTTCCAGGAGGCAAGAAAACCAGTGTTTATTGGGCTATTAGTACTGGATTGGATTTAGATCCTGAACTTCTTGACTACTATGCCAAGGAGGGAATGGAAGGATCCCTGAAGGAGAATGTATCTGTGACATACCAGACTACAAATCCAGACTAATAAACAGCTGTTTATTGCAACCTTGAGTGCCTTACAATGCTTCGGTTAAAACAACTCCCACCTGGGCCACTCACAAACAGCCTTCCAGCATGCAAGCCCCACACTGCTGAGCATGTGTGTGAAACTATAGCCTGCCAGCCACATCTGGATTACATTTTGGCTCTCACCAACCTGGGTTATATGGCAGGGTGACCCCAACATACCCCCAGTCCTAGATTTTCCTCCAGAAACATATGTCCCATGCTGTCCAGCCCTCTCCTGGACAATACAAGTTATATAAAGTCTTATTTCTTTAATAGAAATAACATGCACACAATGTGCCACCGCAAATGGAGTTTCCCAGGCACTTCAATTTAAACACACTAGATTAAACAATTCAGCAAGTTTATTAACTACAAAGAGAGAGATTTTAAAGGAGTACAAGTATTGGGGCATAAAAGTCAGAAATGGCTAAAATAAAAATAAAAATAAAACACAAGTGGTTTCTAACTGAAACTGTGTTAAATTCCAAGCAATATTTTCTCACCACAGGCTTTCATCAGTCTTACTGACCAAATTTATTAGATTTGGACTCCTTCTCCAATCTAACGATTGGTTACTTTGTCCCTTCAGGTGCAGTGAATCGATGGGAGAGAGGGGTGCCTGGGGTTTTTTGTCCTTCCTTTTTATAGCATTGGTCTCCCTCCTGAAAGACATTTCCAGCTGAGATTCAGGAGACAAAAAGTCCTTGTGAAAGGATATTCCCTGCTGATTTTTCCCCCATTTGAACTTTGTCTCCCCTTCCTCCTTGATGATTTGTTTACGGCTTAAATGAAAATTAAGCAGAGCATACGTTCTTTTGTTTAGGACAGACCTTTAGCCAATTTCTGCTTGGCGAGAGCTATGGTTTGGAACATGTGTAAATAACATCATACGGGGGCTGTTATAACGTTACAGGCAATGTTGCAACATGTATTTTATCAGGACAATAATGACCAGCAAATTATGAGTTTTCCAATGATGCTTTGCAAGACATGCCTTGTACAAACATTATTACAATAGTGGGTAGGCTGGGAACACAGCGGTACATTCTGTCACAGCATCTTTACGTAATTTTGCGCTAGTGCAGTGGCTCTCAAACTTTATTACTCGTGACCCCTTTCACATAGCAAGTCTCTGAGTGCGACCCCCCCGCCAATGTAATAACCTCGCGACCCTGAGAGGTCCCCACCCCCAGTTTGAGAGCCCCTGCGCTAGTGCCGTCAGCAAAGTTTCCTGTTGTTCCTCAAAACAAGTAAGTCAATGAAAAGTTCCTCATTTCTGGAAGATCTCATTTAGGGATCCCTCAGTTTCACATTCTCCCACTGACTCAGTCTGGTGTTAAGACAAGGAGTTAATCTTGGAATCTCATCCTCCCAGTCAGGAGACTTTGTATATGAAAAAATTAAATTTCTACATAAAGTTATCAACGTTTACATTAAAAACTTCCAAAGACCCCCCAAATTCCAAAAACAAGATTAACCCAACCTCCTCACCAAAATTACTATTGAATTATTTTACACAATTTAACCTTCATCTCAGATATCTTTATACTCCAGTCTTTCCCCCATCCCAAAAAAACAAACCTCTCCTTCTGTATACAGTACAGTGATCACCAGTGAAAAAGGTTACTTTGGAGTATTTCCCTTCTCACATTTGGAGGAAGGATCACTGCATTCACCGTGGAAAGTTATGCTCAAGGATCATAGTGAAAACAAATACCACCACATGTTAAATGTTCAATTGTTAAGGACATCCACTGCACTTCCCATAACAAATGGTAACATCACACTAAGAAAATTACTACAAAAAGCTGATCTGTACACAAAAGCTTTAGACCTACTTTTATAACGTAACTACTTATATTCAAGAAGACTTGAGAGATTAATTTTACATATAATATTTATATATGATCTCTCAAGATACTACGGTAATGATGTCTGTGTAAGTATCTGAGCACCTCACAATCTTTATTGTATTTAACCTCACATCACCCCGGAGAGGTAAGGCAGTGCTACTATCTGCACAGATCCTACGGGGAGATGAGGCAGAGAGAGACAAAACGACATGCCGAAGGTCACATTCCAGATCTGTGGCAGAACGCAGAACTGAATCTGGATCCCGCAAGTTCCAGGCTAGCTCCTTAATCATTGGACCACTCTTCCTCTCTGAATGACTTTCAGGTTTCCACATAGGGAACCAAATACACCTCTACCCCGATATAAGGCGACCCGATATAACACGAATTCGAATATAACGCGGTAAAGCAGTGCTCTGGGGGGGGCAGGGCTGCGCGCTCTGGTGGATCAAAGCAAGTTCAATATAACACGGTTTCCCCTATAACGCGGTAAGATTTTTTGGCCCCTGAGGACAGCGTTATATCAGGGTAGAGGTGTACTATCTTTACCATCATGGCAAATCCCGAAGAGACGTGGACTCCTAGCAAGTCAAGTGCCACTGCGACGGGGTGAACTCACCCTGCACTGGACGGCAAGGGTTAATCCACACTGTAGTAGAGGAAGCCACGCCCCCACCGGGTATACTCCAGGTGTAGCAGCAGTATAAGAAGGAGCAGCCCGGCTCAGTCTGGGCAGACCGCCAGAGAAGGAGGCTGCTTCTTTCTGGCTCCGGTTCTGAGATCCACACAGATGCCCACCTACCTGTGGACACCCCAGGGAGCTCCGAGCTACAGGGAGTTGCACCGGCTGAAGAACCCAGAGACCCCGAAGATGCACAGATCACAGACTGGAGTGACAAGGTAGGAAGTAGCCCGGGGGGGGAGGGGACGACAAACCATTCTCCCGAGGCCAGTCAGCGTGTTGTGGACAGATCCCCGCTGACCCAGTGGCAGACTCGCTCGCCACTGCAAGGGCCCTGGGCTGGGACTCAGTGGAGCAGGGAGGGCCCACTTCCCCCTACCTGGCCACCCCCCCCCCCCACCCCCAGATGACAGCCCACACTTCCCCCCTCCAAGCAGCCACCTGACTATACAGCCCCGCTCGGAGGGCAACTTTATTGACTCCGGCTGCTAGGCCGTACAACCCCGCCCAGAAGACAATTTTATTGGCTCCGGCCGCTAGGCCCTACAGCCCCACTCAGAGGGCTACCCTATTGATTCTGGTCACTAGGCCATACAGCCGCGCCCAGATGATGACTCTTAGCTCCAGCTGCTAGGCCATACAGCCCCGTTTGGAGGGGTATCTCCACCGACTCGGGCTGCTAGACCTGGCTGCCGGCGAACGCAGTGGATCATTAATGACTCTGTCTTCTAGGCCTTATTGCCCTGTAGACCCAGGGTATCTCTATTGACTTTAGCCATCAGGCCTTACTGCCTTGCAAACCCCGGGGTACCCCTATGGATTCTGGCCGCTAGGCCTTACTGCCCAGCAGAGAAGAGCTACCCTCGGATGTGGGTCACCTGATCCTATTGCCCCGTGGAGCAAGGCAATTCCATAGACTCTGGCCAGAGGGTCTTAAAGCCCTGTGGATCAGGGCATCTCTATGGACTCCTGCCTTTAGGTTTCACAGCCTGGAGATCGCGGGCAGCTTGACACTAGATGGGGTCTCCCACCCCCTGTCACAGCCATCCAGATCAATCTCTGGCAAGGCGCTTAAGGTAGTCCGATTGTTTATTCTGTTTATATCTATCACTGGCAATCCTGTCGCGAACCGAAGTCTCTGGCACCCATGTGATCACCGGCTGTATAGCAGCATTCCTTGGTACACACACTTCAGAATTCGCTGGTCTTTCATTCTGATAATAAGTCCATACCAAGAAACCCATGGACACCAAACCTGTGCTGGTGGAGGCAGTTGCTGGGTTTGACTTTGAATATCTTCATTTCTGATCTTGTCCTGCCACTTGGTGGAGAGCAACTGACAGAGCCGATTACTGTTAGCAAGAACATGATCAATAATGGTCCTAGTGAAACCAGCAGACTGTACCATGTCTGCTTGTGAGTCTTTGGATGACAGAAAAGCAAGTCAGCAATCATCATGTCATCAGCAGTCACTGCCAAGTCCTATTCTTCTGCCCGAGACTAAAATTCCCAAGAGTATTTGCCCAGATATCACTTTCCTTTCCTACCTACGCATTGAAGTCACCCAGGATCACAATGACATCTCTTCTTGGAACTTCATTAAAAAGACTGACTGAAATTGCTGGTCAAAATTATCTGCAGCAGCATCGTTGGCTTTGGTGTTGGTGGAACCATACATAACAAGGATTAATAACTTGGGTGTCTACTGTTAGTTGACACCTTTACTGTGCTGACCTCAAATCCACATAATCTTCTCTCTATCTTTTAAAGAACCCTGTTATTCTACTGGTTCTTTTGGAGGCTGGACGAAGATGCATGGAGAAACGAATCCCCATTGGAAGCTAGGACTATATTTACTTTACAAAAGTTACATATACATGAAAACCTGCTACACTCTCAAGAAAAAGAAACACAATGAACATGTTTTGAAGACATACACAGTTTATAATGAACCCTTCATCAGTATCTCTACATCAAAGACTCCTGGAATAGACGCGTAGATAAATTGTTTTGGGAAGTTAACATGACTAAAAAAAAACGCAATTAAAATAGATCACCGGTGTTTTACCTTTCCCAGCTCTTACTCTGCTCCCTGGAGCATCCAGAGCCATTAGGTCAAATATGAAACCCAAGGTCACAGCTGCTAATATTTTACCTGAAAAATCCTTTGAAAATTCATATGCATTAGCAGCTGTTCACACTTTCTAGCTCTCTCGTCATGAAACCCGAGTTGCCGAACATCTGCAACTCAGTTGCCAACTACCAATCCGAGGATCTAATATCTTTGCCACCATTTTTTTTATTATTATTACTTACCTACAGTCTGATTTCACTGCACAGCCTATCTTGAGTCATGCAAAAGAGCTGGTGATCAGGTACTAATGGAAAGTGACCGAAGGGAAGCAACCTTGTTTTACATGTGGTCAGGCCAGCTGTCAACTCTTTCAACTATTTCTATGTAGTGTATGATGTGCAGTAAATATCAGGGAAATCAGATAAGGGAGGAGGAAAAGTGTTAGTGACAAAGAAGAGAAGCTGCTAAGAGGTGAATATTTAGTGATTTCACATTTGGCCTCATGGCATAAAAAGTGTAACTGACCCAGGAAATCTCCACGAGGTGAACAAAAAGCCTACTACTGAAAATATTATGGCCTAAAACTTTACATCTTGTACAACCCCAGTAACTTCTTTTGCAAGAGATACACATGCATTTTCCAGAAGCATGGGGGAGATGGAGAATCATAAAGGATTGCAGAGTCCAATAGCTAAGGAGAACTTTGCTCCAGAAGAGGATTTTAGTGGGCTGTAGGGGAGAGGTTATATAGATATTGGGTGATGTTTTGTAACAAGTCATGCATAAAAACTAAGTAAACACAAGGCCTCATTATTGTAACCCTTGTTGGCACAATCTACTGTATTCCCCCAGCTATCATTAAATTAGAAATAAAATGGCAGGGCCTGGAAAATGAATTAGTACCGTACACTGCAGTGATGAAGGATTAAATAACATCAGGAGTGTTAGCCTACTCTAGAGGAAGGATCAAAAGTTTGGGAGTCAAAAGCGAATTCCAGAGTTGAGATTGCCTTATTAGGAATAGAAGAATGACCATATCGGGTCAGACCAATGGTCCATCTAGACCAGTATCCTGATTTCCAACATTGGCCATTGCCAGGTGCTTTAGAGGGAATGTACAGAACAGATAACCATCAAGTGATCCATCCTGTGTCATCCACTCCCAGATTCTGTCAGTCAGAAGCTAGGGATATCCAGAGCATGGATGACTCCCGCACAATGACTCCAAGATCTCTTTCTTGAGTGGTAATGGCTAATTTAGAGACCATCATTTTATATGTATAGTTGGGATTTTGTTTTCCAATGTGCATTACTTTGCATTTATCAACATTGAATTTTATCTACCATTGTTGCCCAATCACCCAGTTTTGGGAGATCCCTTTGTAACTCTTCGCAGTCTGCTTTGAACTTAACTATCTTGAGTAATTTTGTATCATCTGCAAATTTTACCATCTCAACTTTTTCCAGATCATTTACGAATATGTTGAACAGCACTGATCCTAATACAGATCCTTGAAAGACACCACTATTTACCGCTCTCCATTTTGAAATCTGACCATTTATACCTACCCTTTGTTTCTGGTTTTTTAACCGGTTACTGATCCATGAGAGGACCTTCCCTCTTATCCCAGGACTGCTTACTTCGCTAGCTGCTCTTCAAATTCTTTTTTGGCCTGCCTAATTATACTTTGACTGGATTTGCCAGAGTTTATGCTCCTCTCTATTTTCCTCAGTAGGATTTAACGTCCCATTTTTAAAGGATGCCTTTTTGCCTCTAACCGCTTTTTTAATTTGTTGTTTAGCCACGCTGGAACTTTTTTGGTCCTCTTACTGTGTTGTTTTTAATTGGGGGTATATATTTAATTTGAACCTCTATTATGGTGTTTTTAAAAAGTGTCCATCCAGCTTGCAGGCATTTCAGTTTTGTGACTGTACCTTTTAATTTCCATTTTACTAGCTTCCTCATTTTTGTCTAGTTCTCCTTTCTGAAGTTAAATGCTACAGTGGTGGGCTTCTTTGGTATTTTCCTGCTCACAAGGATGTTAAATTTTATTATGTTATAGTTGCTATTACCAAGCGGTTCAGCTATATTCAGCTCTTGGACCTCATCCTGTTCTCCACTTAGAACTAAATCAGTGGTAGGCAACCTCTGGCACATGTGCCGAATGCGGCACGCAAGCTGATTTTCAGTGGCACTCACACTGCCCGGGTCCTGGCCACCGGTCCGGTGGACTCTGCATTTTAATTTAATTTTAAATGAAGCTTCTTAAACATTTTAAAAACCTTATTTACTTTACATACAACAAGAGTTTAGTTCTATATTATAGACTTATAGAATGAAACCTTCTAAAAACGTTAAAATGTATTACTGGCACGCGAAACCTTAAATTAGAGCGGATAAATGAAGACTCGGCACACCACTTCTGAAAGGTTGCCGACCCTTGGACTAAATCAAGAATTGCCTCTCCTCTTGCAGGTTCCAGGACTAGCTGCTCCAAGAAGCAGTCATTTATGATGTCTAGAAACTCTCTCTCTACATCCCATTCTGAGATGACATGTACTCAGTCAATATGGGGATAGCTGAAATCCCCCATTATTACTGAGTTTTCTGTTTTTACAGTGTCTCTAATCTGAAAACGCCACACCTACAGCCCCCTGCTACTTAAACTTGGAGACTCAGAGGGAGTGATGTGCAGCATCTCAACTGATCTCAGCAGTCACATTACCATACAAGGTAGAGGTGTTTTTCCAAGGTAGCCAGAAACCAACCTCAATTCTAAAATTCTGTAGATTGCTAGTCTCACTGGAAGATGAAGAGGCCAGGAAGTTGATCTCCCTCACCACCCGAAGTGGTCCTTCCACACTTGAACATCAGCAGCCTTGCCACTTCCTATTTCCAGCTGTGCATAAAAGTATTCAGCCCTCAAGGTCAGCATTCTGGAAGATTTCAGCCACAATGAATTCACGTTAAGAGGCAGACATCCACCCACGTCTTCCAACGTTTTATTCTGCCTTTTCCTGCAAAAGGAATAAGCAGCATCCTCTAACACGGTGGCTGGAAACCTTTCCAGACTACTGTACCCCTTTCAGGAGTCTGATTTGTCTTGTGTACCCCAAGTTACACCTCATTTTAAAACTACTTACTTACAAAATCAGACACAAAAATACAAAAGTGTCACAGCACACTAGTACTGAAAAATTGCTGACTTTCTAATTTTTACCACATAATTATAAAATAAATCAATTGGACTATAAATATTGTACTTACATGTCACTGTATAGTATAGACACCAGTATAAACAAGTCATTGTATGAAATTTTAGTTTGTTCTGACTTCGCTAGTGCTTTTTCTGTAGCCTGTTGTAAAATGAGGCAAATATCTAAATGAGTTGATGTGCCCACCGGAAGACTTCTGCCTACCCACAGCGGTATACGTGTACCCCTGGTTGAGAACCACTGCTCTAATACCCCACAACTTTGTGTCCTAGCTTGAGAGATTTACAGAATGTCAAAAGATATTAAAATACTCACTTTCTCTCTGAAAGGAAAGAACGGAGACCTATAAACAATGGCGTCAGGGCATTTCAGCAGCTTAATCCATACAGGGCATGGGGTTTTTTTTAGTCAATCTAAGACTGGTGGGTCTATGAAGTCATAAATGACACGAATTTGGCTTAAGAGGGAGGAAAACAAATGTGTTAATGGAAATGGCTTAACATTTTGAAGACTTGTTTGTTTGTGATAAAAAATGCCAGGCTCAACTGTACACAAGCAAGCCAGCCCATACACAGACTACTGCCATTTTATTGCAATGGTTCCCCAGACCACCAAGTGAAGGGGGCAGTCAACATTTCCATCAGCAACAACTGTTCAGAGTTTTAGAAAGCAGAACAACAAACTTTCTCCAGGCTGGTTGACGCTTAGCGTTCAAGGTCTCTGCCTAGGTGGGGATTATTAGTATTTTTAGAACCACATCATACGCAGAGAGTGGTTTTGGTTTTGCTCCTGCTCCAAGGAGAGGAGGGAGAGAGAAAGTGACACCCAACTTTGTAGAACTGTAGGAGTGCAAATCAAAAGACTAAGTTGTGTAGGAGGCATTGAAACGCCAACAAATTTGGGCTCTGACAAACCAAGGTAGGGTGCAAGATGCCAGGTCTAGGATCCCCAATGAATAACCATCAGACAACGGGGCCTTCTCTTTCAAACAAAGGGACTGACTGTTTCAGTGCCACTTTATACTGGTTGCAACTGTGGTCATATCACACGGTGACACAGACAACCCCTAACCAGCGAGAGCTTTATAAAGATCAAAATCAACTCACTGAACTCCACCCAGACATTAATCTGAACCTAGTGCAGATCCCAGAGCACAGGCATAACATTCTACATGTGAAGCGCTGCTCAATAAAGCAGGAAGCCACATTCTTCTTTGACTTAAGAAGCAACTAAATGCACTTCTTACACAAGATATTTATGAGGAGACTGGCCAAACCACTGGATAACATACTGTGGAACACAATCCTGCAATGAGTTATGGGAACAGACTCTGTGCCCTACAAACGTGGGTGGATTTCCATCATTCCTAAATGTTAACGAGCCTACAAAATAGACAAGCAAGGGATTATGTCCCAAATTTCACACTAAGGTCCAAACTCTGGTCACATATACGTATGAACTACCATTTACAGAGAAATCATTGGGCATGCACATTCAAGCACAGATTTGGATCCAACGGATTGAGAAAGTTCACCAATGAGACAAAATATAAGATTAAGAACATAAGAGCCTCCATAGTGGATCAGACCCTCTTACCCAGTGTCCTGTCCTGGTTTAGGGTCGCCCCAAGTGTTGCACCCCTGACTATCCTGGCTAATAGCAATTGATGGACGTACCCTTCGTGAACTTATCCAGTTCTTTTTTGAACCGAGATATACTTTTGGCCATCACACATCCCATGGCAATGAGTTCTGTAGGTTAGCTGTGTGTTGCGTGAAAAAGTACTTCCTCTTGCTCATATTAAACCTGCTCCCTATTAATTTCATCAGGTGACCCCTGGATTTTGTATTGGGTGAAAGGATAAATAACACTTCTTTATTCACTTTTTTGAAATTTCAAAGCTGTGTTAAGTCAATGTTCAGTTGTAAACTTTTGAAAGAATCACCATAACGTTTTTTTTCAGAGTTACGAACAACCTCCATTCCCAAGGTGTCCATAACTCTGAGGTTGTACTATAAGTAATATCTAGCTCTTATGTGGAGTCATTATGCGTTTTATAATTAGGGCTCCGCATCGGTCACAGAGGTTGCGGAAGTCATGGATTCCGTGACTTTCCGCAACCTCCCTGACTTCTGCAGCCGCCAGTGTGGCTGACCCCAGCTAGCTCTGAAGCCAGCTACTCAGGTGGTCCCAGGGCCGCTGCTGGAGCAGCTCTGCAACCAGCCACACTGGCCGTTGCTTGGGTAGCCCCAAGGACCGCCTGAGCAGCGGCCAGTGCGGCTGGCCCCAGGGACCTCCCGAGCCCCCGCCAGCCCCAGCCCCCCAAGATTTATAGTATAAGTCATGGATAGGTCACGGGCGTGAATTTTTGTTTATTGCCCTTGACCTGTCCATGACTTTTACTAAAAATACTCATGACTAAATTAGTTATAATCGCTTAAATGTGTATCATATAGTGTATACTGGTTAGCAAAAAAAGTACTACATTTAGTGTAAAGGCTATATTTGATTTCAAATCAACATATTTCACTGGTTATATCCACCAAGGAGAATGAACCTTTCTTTAGGAAAATAACTAAAAAATATAAATGCTAAACAAGATTAAAATCAATTATTTAAGTCAAGGTTTACTGCTTGCTGATGTAAATCATGATTAAAATCAGTGATTTAAATCAAGCCACCAAGCACTGATGTGATCTTGTAGCAGCCAGTAGCTAGTCAATGGCTCTGATAGCTTTTAACTAGCTAAGAAGGCAACAGTGGCAACCAAATATTTTCTCTGCTGGGGGGGGAACTCATCAGAAGGGTCCCTTCAGTGAGTCAGGCACCGTAGCCCCATGTAAATCAGTGAATTCTGCCACGTCCTGTTCTACTCATCTGATTTGAAATTGCATTTTATTCAGTGATTTTGTTTTAAAGACGCAAGAGGGTCAGGAAACAAAGGAACAAAGATTCTAGGTTAACAGTTAAGTGCTGTTTCTAAAAAGTCATATGTTTTCAACCATCCGGGCTCACAGTCAGTCTCCAAAGCTCCGATGGTGAGTGGATGTGCGTCACAAATGCCATACCTTGTTCAGCTTTTACTCTTGGACACACTTAACTGGGAGACATACACATGTTGTGTGTGTACACAGTGCAAGCACATACAAACTTAACTCTGCAGTAGCTACAAAAACAAGCTATCAAAAGTGCAGCTGCAACATTGCACTCAAAAGACGCTTCAACAACACCTGATACATTCAATTTTTTAAAAGTCAGATTTTATAGGGCCAATGTCCCTATTTAAAAATAAAACATGCACTGGTGGCTAATAAAACCGGGTTGTAACAGCCATGCTTGCAAAAGAAATGTTTTTAGAGTTAGCAAAGCTCATAGCCTTTTAATCGCACGTCAGGCACCGGGCTCTCAAGAACAAAGCCTCGGGGTTTTTTTGTAGTCTCTGCCAAGTGCTCCTAGATATTAGATCTCTGGCATCCATGCAAACCCCTCAGAACCGAAGGGGTTAATGCAGCCTCTGAAAGTCCACCAAAAACTTGTTAGCTTCAAGGCAATGCCACCAACTCTGAAATAAGATAAAATGGAAAACAATTGTGTTTGCCAACTTGGCTTCAAATAAAAAAGCTTATTAAAAACATTCACATTTACTGCTAATAGAAACAGTGCAAGTAGAAGACATACAAGAACTGTTTTCACTTGTTATTATATAAAATTTATAATATACAACAAATTTATTTGATCCACAGAATCCAAACTGCTTTTCCTACAAATCTGTTCATTAATATTTTCAGCGACCCACTGTTACAGAATTGCACTTGCCAGGAATTTTATGACGAAAATACTGAGGGCAACAAAAAGCATTTACATTTTGTAACTAATTCCTGGTAACTTCACAGCAGGAAGCAACAGCAGCATGCTTTACCACACAGAGATCCCGTTCAGGGACCTCAAATTGCTTTCCAAACATCAATTAATTATGCCTCCATACCCCAATGGTATAACATGGGTGGCATTCCCATTTCACAGAAAGGAAATGATGTCACAGAACTGTTAAGTGACTTGTCCAAAGTGTCACAGCAAGTATTAGAGCTGGGAATACAACTCAAGAGTCTTAATTCCCAGTAATCTGCAGATCAGACCTAGGTTGCTTCTGCAAAGCCAGACAACTGGAAAAGTAATCTAGTGTCAATGTGAGAGGCACATGCCCTATCACAGCATCAAGGGGGCGAATACAAGACCAGGGCCCCCACTGTGTGCTGTCTGATATACAGATAGTAAAAAACAATGACAGGCCCTGTCCCAAACAACTCACAATCAAGGTTATGACAAACTGCAACAGTTGTGTGAGAAAGAAGCAGGTTGCAGAGGGGTTGGAGGGGAAGGATGAGTTTCACCTTAAAGTAAGCAGAGATTTCAACTAGTGACCAAGTTATCCAGAAGAAAGAGTGCCTGCTGCCAGAGAGAACAGAAATGCTATAACGGATGAGGGACAAATCTAGCAGAGTTCTAATAAGGTCTCATCTGACTACCCCAGAATGTGTACACTGCAGTAGGTGCCCCAAAGAGAGAAATTCATCCCACGTTTCATACGTTAACTCACACACATACTCCTATCAGGAGTTATACCACCGCACTTACATACGCAGCGCTTCAGTTGCTACTGAGGAGTGTAGAAGTGACACCTCAAGTGCAGGCGACCAAATTCTGCAGCGTGGCCTGGACAGCACCCTCACCTTCATATGTTCCACCTGTGAATACTCTGCCAATACAGCCAACTTAAAAGATCAGAATATTGAAACTGATTGCATTTGACAAAGCCTAACTGAAGGCTGCTATGTGTGCTCCTTAAAAACGGATGAGCAGCCCTAGAACTGAAGATTAGTGGTCTAGGGAAGATGGCCTAGCTCAAGAGAATTAAGATCTAACATTTCTGGATTGACTTCTTTCCCGTTTATAGTAACTGTTTCTTTAATTTTCAGGGTCGCAAAAGAGAACCATGATGAGTAATTCATTGCCCAAGAGGATGAACTGGAGTTTATTTTAGGCAAATGAACTTTTCAGTGTGGTTCATAGGGCACAATATTCTAAACATAGGTAGCCCACATGTAGTGGCCATGATCCAATTAACCCCCTTTCCCTGAATTCTTTTCAATCCCAGGATGGAGGGGGAAATCTACATTAGAAGGGAGGCAGATAAGAGTGAAGCGGGGTTCCAAGGCACTGGGGGAGTAGCAGCTGTGCAGGGGGTTTGGAAGGGAAGAAAGGGGACGGAATTAACAGCAGAGGGCTGGAAAGGTTAGGGCCGGGAGCAGCAAGATAGAGGTGTGCTGGGAATGGGGAAAGCCAGGTGGTGAGAAAATAGGTAGAAGGAAAACTGAGCCACTGGAGAGGGAACCAGATTAAGACTAGGCAGGGTGACCAGCTGCAGAGGTAACTGTTAGCCCAGAGGAAGGGCTGAAGAGGTGGCTGTGAAATGGTAGGAGAGAGAAGAATTTCTCTAGGAATAAGTATGGCCCAGTAGATGTATCCCTCCAGCTCCGATTCATACTCCACTGATTTATACACATCTCATCCATTTTAAACTGTAGGAGAAGCTGAAACTTTCCTAATTGATCTGTGGTGACAAACCTGATGTATTTTGTGGGGTGAGGGTTTTCTCAACCTTTTTATTCTATCAAGAGCCTGGAAGGAGACACACAAAGTAGTTTAAATAAAGCACAGTTGAAAACATCATAGCCCTCACTTAGTACAAATAGCCAGAGAAAGGGTCCTGGGCATGCCGGCAATCACACAAAAGAAAAGAGGACACGGCATGCCGCACACTTGCTCTTGACAAAAACTGAATGGAAACACTGAAGCCTGAAAACAAAGGTTGGGGATCCTCAAGAACAGAAGACACGCCAAAAACAGCCAGCAGAGGAGGGGCGGTTTGGGTTCTTTTTAATGAACTTAGAGAAAAGGAGGAATTTTGCTTATGAAAACAGGCCACAAAAACTTTACATGGATGACCCAACACTCCCTGTATGTTTACAGGAATTGGCAAGTTCAGGAAACTCACTTTAAGCCTGCTTTAAATACACCTCAACCTCGATAGAACGCTGTCCTTGGGAGCCAAAAAATCTTACCGCATTATAGGTGAAACCGCATTATATCGAACTTGCTTTGATCCACTGGAGTGCGCAGCCCCGCCCCCCCGGGAGTACTGCTTTACCGCGTTATACCGGAATTCATGTTATATCGGGGTAGAGGTGTACCACCTTAGAAATATAAAACTGAAGACTAATTGGTCTCTCCAGTTTTGCAGCTTGTTACTAATAAAAGGCATAGTACATACAGCCTGGTACTTGCTGTTCACCTGCAGCAGTGGGGGGAAAGCATCATGCCAATATCCTGGTCTGGAAATCTACACGTGCTGTTTTCCATTCACTGTCTAAAGGGTTAATATGACATAGGTAAAGAGCTGCTGAATCCTCAGGAATGGAAGTATATGCACAAGTGATATACTTATGCTCATACATGCTGTATTTTGTAGCAACACAATCATCCACCCCATCTCCCCAGCAACACATTTCCAAGTGCTTTCTCCAATTTGCCACTTTCTTCTGATATCTTCCTAAATTCCCACTGTACCTAGCGGTACTTGCTGTGCCCAAGAACCCAGACCTTGCCATCCTCCAAATATTAACCCCCCACATGTCCCCAGAGCACCACAATCCTATTTCCCTGTAGGCCACACACACAGCCCATTCTAGCCCACTGGCCCCTGAAAAAGACCTCCCTTAGTCATACTTCAATATGTTTTGCTACAAATCATTGTGGACTGGGCACCTACTTAGGTGAGATGTTGCTTCAGCTTTCCAACAATAGTTCCTTTTGTAGTGCAATTAGATGGGAGTACTGAGCATGAGTAGTGATTAGAGGTGGAAACTGGATGTCAGGACTCAAGTTCTACTCCCAGTTCTGCCACTGAAACATGGTGAAACCTGGGTCCAAACAATGAAACCCGCTACATTTCAGTTTCACCATCTATAAAATGGAAATACTAATCTTCACCCACTTTCCAGGGACCTTGTGAAAGAGAAGCTCAACTGTTTGCAAGGCACTTTGAGACCCTTTTTTTTTTAAAAAAGAACACCACCACACTGAAGAATATAAAGCACTCAGCCACTTAATCTCCTAAGGATTTGCAATCAGCCTGCACCTGTCAGGACCAGATCTCCTGTAATGACTGATTGCATACAAGGTCTGTTACTATCCTGAAAGATAAGTTTTGTTCCATCTCATCAGTGGATCTAACCAGGGTTTACAGTACTTGTGTTCATTTAATCTCTCACTTTTTTCCATCTGCTCAGTGGGAACACAAAGTTGAAGGACATGATAAAAAACCCTATTATTTCCATATGGGTTTCCAAATAAATGGCTTTCAATTGAAATACCATATGCGCAAAAGGACTCACGCAGGACCTGTAAGGAGTGCTGTGTCCACAGTACACATACATGTGTCCAGAGTCACTTTTCCCTTTTTGGTGTTTGATTCTGCTAAAACAAATACTTTAGCCCCTATCTTGTAGCAAGACATTTCTTTGCATGTCATTTGGCAGATGCAATTGTGGGGCCCTGCCAATTCACCCTGAAGCCCTCCGTTTTAATCAGTATCACATAAAGTTTAACACATGCTTTGAAATGTGCACCAGATTCAAAGCTTCGCCTCAAGGGGGTCCTGCTGAATAACACATACCATCCCGGCCGCTGCTCCTCTAGCAATTATCTTTCAACTTTGGCCGAACCATTCGAACTGTCAACGCCAGCACGCTGCCAACCAGAGGAAAGGTTGTGGGGTCAGAACTGAAAACAAGACTCCTAAAGGCTGGTGCGTACTGAGGACACTGTGGGGTGTTTGTTTATACTGCTGTCTGCTTATAAGGAGAACCCCCAGGGCACTTGTTTCATGGGTTAGCAGAACTATAAACAGCGTTAAGAGGGGCGGAAAAAGGTTAGCGATGACAGAAGTGTCAGCATCTGCTACGCCCCTCCTTCAAAAGTTTGAGAAGTCCAGAAAGTTTGCACATCATAACAGGCAGCCTTCTCTGGTGATCAGAACATAGGATGAGCCAGGAACTTCCAAATTCTAACCCCAGTTCTATCACTGATTCCCTTTGTGGCCTTTGTTAAATGAGGAACCCTCCCGATAGCTCAGAACTCATCACCTGTAAATAGCAGATAATGCACACCTGCTTCACCCGCGCGTTGTGAGGACTCCTGTTTGTACAGCGCTAAGAGGACAAAAAGTACTAGGTCATGTTATGATTATTGTGGGATTAGGAGATTTAACAGAGTTGGAAGCAAGAGCAAAAACAGTGATTAAACAGCCCGAGCTTCCATCTATGGAGTGTTGGATTGTTAGTAGCTTGATTAGAAAAATCCTCATGCAATTCCTATTAGAGACTAACAAGGCAATCCCGCCCTCTCAACCGCAACTAGGAAGGTGGTGAGCTGGGACTACTGTCTACCATACGGAACTTGCTTCATTTCATTTCATCCTCTTCCTTCCTCCCACAACATACGTTAGTTGCATCCACCTGTTGCATCTTGCCATACAACGAGACTGCAAATTTTTTGAGGCAGGGCCTGTCTAATTGTCTTCGTGACAATGCCCAGCACTAAGGGGCCTCAATCTCTGATTCTATTTGTAACACAAATGGTAAATAGTTTTGAGTCATAATTCTGTTGCTCCTCCCAGCCCAGCCTTGTCCATTTGTTTACGTGCCCACCGTGTGCTCAAAAAAATCTCCTCTCTCCACCCTCTTGTGCCCTACAATCTCGGACGTCAATATGATCATACGATGCAGCTGTTCTTGCTTATTTTTATTCAATTTAAAAATTAAAATTGGGATTTTCAGAAATGCTCTTTGTTAGCCTACCAGCTCCCACTCATGTCAATGCCACCAGCCTCATTGAATTCAATGCGAGCAGAATTAGGTGAATGCTGAGTGCTTCTGAAAATCCCATGCTGAGTATAAAAAAAAAAAAGAGAGAAATCTCCATAAATAATTATACTTTAGAGACTGGGGAGTTAAAACAAACCCTGCAAACAGGGAGGGAGGGGAGAAGTTTTTGCTATATAAATGACAGGTTTCAGAGTAGCAGCCGTGTTAGTCTGTATCCGCAAAAAGAAGAACAGGAGTACTTGTGGCACCTTAGAGACTAACAAATTTATTAGAGCATAAGCTTTTGTGGACTACAGCCCACTTCATCGGATGCATCGAATGGAACATATAGTAAGAAGATATATATACATACAGAGAACATGAAAAGGTGGAAGTTGCCCTACCAACTGTAAGAGGCTAATTAATTAAGATGAGCTATTATCAGCAGGAAAAAAAAACTTTTGTAGTGATAATCAAGATGGCCCATTTCAGACAGTTGACAAGAAGGTGTGAGGATACTTAATATGGGGAAATAGATTCAATTTGTGTAATGACCCAGCCACACCCAGTCTCTATTCAAGCCCAAGTTAATGGTATCTAGTTTGCAAATTAATTCCAGTTCAGCAGTTTCTCGTTGGAGTCTGTTTTTGAAGCTTTTTTGTTGCAAAATTGCCACCTTTAAGTCTGTTACTGAGTGACCAGAGAGGTTGAAGTGTTCTCCTACTGTTTTTTTAATGTTATGATTCCTGATGTCAGATTTGTGTCCATTTATTCTTGTGTGTAGAGACTGTCCGGTTTGGCCAATGTACATGCCAACGTACATGGCAGAGGGGCATTGCTGGCACATGATGGCATACATTTTGCTGTGGATTTCCTACTGCAAATTTCCACGGACAATAGAAATTATGGGCAAAATAGCCCTCATCAGTATAAAGGCAGAGTTCACAGTGAATTCAGGAAAACATCAGCTGCAGTATGGGGGAGGCCACAGAGGCTTCTGTTAAACAGCAAGTTGTAAAACATAAGATCATATTTGTAAAAATTGCAGCTGTGCCTGCCAGCAGTGAATTAATTGGTGCTGCAAACTGTACCCTCTTTTTGGATGAAACAAAGAATCCTGGATTAATGTCACTGGAAAAATGACTGAAGTGATCAACTGAGTGAAGTGGCCAAATTGTCTCACGTTGCTTCCTATCAATCAGTCCACAAGCATCAGAGGAGCTTGACCAGTAACTACCAGCAGTAACATTATCAAATGTGCCTAAGTGACTTAAATACCTAAATCCCAGTCCCAAAAGTGATTTAGGCATTTAAGAGCCTAAATCTCACTGGAAGTTAATAGGATTTAAACACTTACGTCACTGTGGCACTTTTCAAAACTTTTCCCCTTCTTACTTTTCTTCTCTACCACTGAAAAGATGCCTCCTTCATTCTTCTCATATGAAAGAGCTAAAATTTGAGGGGGGGGGGGGGGAGAGGGGGAAGGAGAAGCCAACTAAGAAAAAATTCACCAGGACTGGTGGCAGTGGGTTCCTAGATTAAGGCCACAAGGCCCCACTGTGATAATCTAGTCTCATGTCCTACGTAACAGGCCACAGAACTTCCCCAAAAAAACCTCCTGTTTGAACTAGAGCAGATCTTTTAGAAAAACATCCAATCTTGATTTAAAAATTGCCTGTGATGGAGAATCCACCACAACCCTTGGTAAATTGTTCCAGTGGTTAAGCAGCAGTTCAGTGACAGTTCCATAGTAGTTTTCCTCCTGTTGTGATAAATGAAGAGGGGGGTAGCTCCCTTTTATGGACACCCAACTAGCCAGTTAGCTATAAAGTCCCTCTTGGTGGCTGTTCTCTGCTTGCTTTACCTGTAAAGGGTTAAGAAAGTCCCTCAGGTAAAGGAAAGGGAGTGGGCACCTGACCAAAAGAGCCAATGGGAAGGCTAGAACTTTTTAAGAATGGGGGAAAAAAAACTTTCCCTTTGTCTTTCGGTTGCTCTCTCTTGCCTGAAGAGATAGGGGCAGCAGGAATGTTGTGTAAAGTTTGAACTAGGTATGAAAAATTATCTTCCATACCTAGAAGGAGTCATTGGGACAGGGGATGTTTAGATAGAAGCAATCAGGTTTATTTCTTTATTTTGGCTTGTGGGTTTTCCTCTGTGCTAAGCTCAGGTATTTTTGTTTTCTTTTGTAACGTTAAGCTGGACCCCAGGGAGCCATTTCTGGTGTTTAACCCCTTTTCAGTTGCTTTATAAAATATAGCAATAGCCTGATTTTCCAGATGTGTTTTCTTTCTTTTTTTTTTTTTTTTTTTTAATAAAATTTACCTTTTTAAAAAAAACCTGATTGGTTTTGAGTCTTAAAAGGTCTGTGCATATGTTGTTTAATTAGCTGGTGCAACAGCTAATTTCCTTTGTTTTCTTTCTCAGCTCTTCCGGGGGGGGGGGGTGAAAGGGCTTGAGGGTAACCCACAGGAATGAATTCCCAGTGTGCCTTCCTGGGTTCCAAAAAGGGGTTTTGCATTTGGGTAGTGGCAGCGTTTACCAAGTCAGAAAAAAGCTGTAACCTTGGGAATTTAATACAAGCCTGGAGTGGCCCCCCCTTCTGCACTCGAAGTACCAGAGTGGGGAATCAGTCTTGACACCTGTAAAGACAAACTCTAACCCTGTTAAAATGTCATCCTCCTTGTCCATTTGTGCACATTGTAGATTCAATACAACAGGCAGTCTAAATTAAAGCAAGGCACAGAACTAATAGCAGGCTTCTTATAAGTCATGATAGATATCACACAGTGCAGAACCGTGCAGGAAAGCTTGTGCTGTGACCGGTAACTCAATGCCTGGCTTTAGTCATCTCTAGTCATTCCTTGTTTTCACAACAGCTAAATTCATGCACAATTTTTAAGAGGAAAAAAAACGTAAAAAACCACAGCCCTAAACAAAACACTGTAAGGCTTTCTCGCCACTGACCCCACTCGCTTGTTACTGCGTATCAGCCATCTCACCAAACGGACACTAAGCTACAATCAAAAAATTAACTGACAGAGAAAAGAGAGACCCCCCAAATCTTCCTTATTACATAAAAACTTTAAAAAGCTCATGGGTGATGCAGAAATCATTCTTGAGGTTACATATGAAATTAAAATCATGTTACTACCACATGATTTCTGGACCTAAATTCACTTCCCAATTTCAGATCATCGGAGGTTTGGGAGTGATTTTTTTTTGTATTCTTCCTACTCGTGCAGTATTTACAAAAGGCCATGCAGAAAGAGCTACTTCCAGCAAGGAACAGATCTATCCATTGCACTGCACTAAGCTTTTTGGGGAGACCTGTACAAAGCAGGACCTCACTGCAGGGATGGAAAGAGCCGTTGTTTGTGCACGCACGGTTCTGGAAAAACATATCGCTTGTGACAAAGACACCAGAAGAAGAACCACCACCACACTACCTACAGGTTAGATCCTCAGCTGGTAAAAACTCAGGTAGCTCCTCAATTTCAATGACTCTATCCACCAATGGCCCTACACTTGGGCTTGGAAGGATTAGATTTCATCAGAGAAAGTTGAGATACATTGATATCACCATCCACACACAAGCCAGCCAAAAATGTTTCCATCCATATAAAATCAAAATTTACACTTAGGCAAAGAAAATTCTACTTGGGAACTTAGAGCCTGATTTAAGGCGATTTACGTTGGATATTTTGACATATGATGTTGACACTGTGTTTACTGGTCAGAAAGCTTTAACTTTTTGAACCTTAACCTCTATTGTCTTTAAAGAATTATTGTCTGACCTCTCAATTTCCCACAGCTATGAAAATTCAAATCATTACAAATCAGAAATTTGCTTAAAAATAACCTGGTATTATTATTATTATAGAAATTGTATAAATAAAGGTGAATTCTGCCACGCCTACCTACACTTAATTCCCTAAGGCTTGTTACCTTGAAATACCGTTTTATTGCTGTGTTCTGTGGATTCATTCTCTTTAGGCTTCTGATCAATGGCACAGTACTTTCACATTTTCCACCAGTTCCTGTGTAAGAGTAATCAGGTTGTCTTTTGCTGTAACCCTCACTCTCACCTCTTCCCCATTTTTCAGTTAAATTTAAAAAAAAAAACTTCAAAAACTTAGTTTGCTGAAGGATTTCATTTTGTTTTGGTCACACACACCCATTTGTAATTTGTACAGTAGTGTCATACAACGTGTGCTCTGAGTTAGAGGCTATGGAGATCTTAATCAGTAAGATCCATTGTAAAGTGTAATAGTCCCTTAATATGTTCTACTATAACTCATTAGCCCACCAGAGTCCAGAATTTCCCAATGAGCTGAAATGCTCTTTTGTTGAGTTTTAGAGGGCGCCCGTTTCCATATTACCTGTCATCTGCTCAGATCTCACCAATTGAAAAGGGCTGGCCCAGGTCAGTAATCGAGAACACCTCTAAAAGTCACCTGGCAATGATGGTGCCCCGGGGGGTGTTATGTATAGTGGACAACATGCCGCCAGAGGAGCTATCTTTCAGATGAATCATAAAACGTAAGTCTTGCCCCCTGGTGGTCATTCTAGATCCAGTGCCCAGACCAAACTCCAACATATAGTCTCTAAAACAAACCTCTGCAGTTTTAAGTGGATACAAAATTCTAGGCACGTCTGGGATCTAGCCCTGACATTGCGAAAGACTTCATCTCAGACAAGTCACTTAACCAGTCTGTACCTTACTTCCCCCATTTGCAAGTGAAATTAATGGTCATCCATCTTTGTAAATTGTTAACTTCTGCAGGTGAGGCGTTCCATACTCATGCACAGTACTACGTATTCTGCTGCCCTACTAGGTTAACATGGGCTCCCAGAACCTTATCAACTTTACTTGTAATATCTACTGTCAGCCTTGGTACAATGACTAGAATATCCACCAGCTACAGACAGTAAAGGGAAGTTACAACTTATACACAATACAAGCACCTAAGACTAAAAACTTTTAAAGGGGCTTTTAAAAATAATTAAAGGTTGATTAATTTGGGAAACTCTTAAATGTTATTCCATTAACACCTAGAGAGCCCAACCAAGCCTGTGGCCTAATGTGCTAGGCGATGAGCTAGCGTCCCAGGAATAAAGCAATACAGGTCAACTGAACAGTTCCCCTTAGCTCACTTCAGTGTGGTATTCCAGATATCCCATATAGCTACAGTCCTCTGGCACAATAAGTAGGCACGGCGTAAGTTAAAAATGGCTGATTTGATATTTCTCTGCTTTTGTTAGACTTTTTCAGTTATGACAGTTGGAGGATGAAGGATTTATTTTGAGAAACATCCCTGGGTTTCAGGAGTTTAAAATGACCTAAAAAGCAATTAGAGGAAAAACTGGTCCAGCACAGGGCTGCCCTATAATTAAACTTTTGAGTTTACTTATGAATGACGTAGACACATCTACGAACAGCTCCATAGAGCAGCCTGGTATGCTACAGGAATACTATAGTCCCTGTGGCCATTAGTCATAGATACACTGAAATAAATCAACTCTATGATTTAGCGGTTTCATTTTTGAGGTCATAAAAAAATCAGAAGAATCCCCATTAGTTAATAACATTTCTATAAAGTATAAATGTTAAATACAGACTTAAAGGCACAGAGTTCCTCTTAAATAAACAGAAAAACATTCCATGAAAAGCCAGGAAACATTAGAATAAAAGTTCTTTTATGATAATAAGCACATTTGTGCTCAAATCTTGTGATGTGGGGAAAAGCACAGGAAAGCATAAAGACCTCAAACATCACGCATCACGGGAACAGAAACGTGCTTATGTCAGCAAATGTACCTATCACCACCTCCACCGCATGGCCCACATGTGCCATTGGCCTCCACCTCCACTGAACTCCTCATCCATGCCTTCATCTCCTTCCTCCTTGGCTGCTGGCTTCCCCAAGTCCCAGTTCACCAGACTCCAAGCCTGGTCAGAATGCTGCTGCCTACCTCCTCACACATACAAGGAAGCCCTCCCACATCACACCAAATCTACCTTTGGTCAACTCCATTGGCTCTTCCATTCATTTCAGGATCCACTTTTAAATCATTCTTAAAATCTTTCCTTTAGTTATTCCAACTCTCTCTGCTTGCAACCCTGTGCCATCTATTCTTGTAGCACTGGTTTCCTGTTTGGTTCTCCATTTAATCCCCCTATTGTCAATGCCAGAGTCTTCTCCTCTGTATCTCCTGCTATCCTGAAAAGCCTTTTTACGTCTCTTTTTCAATCTCAACTCTAAACAGATATTTCCCTGTCTCAGCTATTTGTGTAAGCTCTAAAGCACCTTAGGTACAATTTGTATGAAAGATCCCACTGTTTGGAAGGTATTACACCAATATTTTTGCCTTGGTTTTGGATGAAAATAATGCTCATGAGAGAATATACAGACAGACAGGCTAGTATCAACACTCTAGCTCACTAGCGCCCACACTTCTGCTACTTGCACAGCTTAGCGAATGTACCTGTCCTAATTTGCAATAGCATCCAATCCTTTACTGTCTGTGAACCCCTAATGCAGAGATGGCCAGCCACAAGAGTGCAATTAATCACTGGAACATACCAGAGATGTGGTGGATTCTCAAACACCTGTCGGCTTGAAAGAAAAGGTATTTAGAATCCAGAGAGTATTTTTCAACAGTTTCTAACAATTTTAAAGAGGAACTGTAAACCTTTGAAGATCTCACCCTGACCGTAACAGAATGTGTAGATTTAAGTTACAAATACAGTATTTGGAGGAAGACACTTTACTGAATCTCTCCTAGGAATTTTTCAGATTAATTATATAGTGAATGGCAAGTGCTAAATGATCAACTCAGTCTTAAAATGGTCGGAATACAATTTTACATGTCAAATCTTAATGAAGTAGCAGCCTAAGATTAGAAGGAAAAATTAAAGATGAAATAAAAATGAATATTTCTTTTTACACAGGCATTTTGTACTGAAATAAAATGGAAAGCCTGTTTATTTTCTCAAGCTTTTTCTAATAGGGTTGGGCTGATAACAGAAAGTGGGTTGGGAAGAGGAGATTTTATGATGGCTTAACTCCCTGCTCTCCATGTGTCAGTATAAAATGCCTGCATCTGTAACTTTCACTCAATGCATCCGAAGAAGTGAGGTTTTTATTCACAAAAGCTTATGCCCAAATAAATCTGTTAGTCTTTAAGGTGCCACCAGACTCCTTGTTGTTTTTGTAGATACAGACTAACACGGCTAACCCCTGATATATGATGGCTTGACAGTTTAATGAATATTAATCCATTAAATTAGTCTGTCTGCACACACGTGCATTACATGGTTAACTAAAACATTTTAAGTCTTCTCAAACTAGTGTGTTTTAAAATGGCATCTTTCGATTAAACAGCTGTTAATAGTAAAATAATCTACTACAGAAAGACATCATGCTGTTTCACTGCTTCCTTGTCAAACTCCTTCCTATTTTTGTCTATTTCATGCACCTGCTGCCTCTTGTCACAAGCCTGGACAGCAACAGACTGTCTTCATAGCACTTGTTTGAAAAGCAGCTGGCACAAGGGGGTCCCCGAAGATACTAGTTTAATCCAAATAACACCACCACCATCCAAACTAAGTTTCTATTGCAGTTATAGTATTTCAGAAAATCAGTTCCACATTACCAAACTATCCAGGTGGGGAAAAACAAGAGTGAAATTAGAATAGCGAAACAAAGTAGATAGTCTGACATTGCGCCATCACTAGGTGACCTGGCTGGTCCTTTTCACAGGGTTTTTCCCCTTTAAAGTTACCTTCCTTTTGTCAGACTCAACATTATTTTAATTTATTGTAGTTTTTGTGCTTGTTAAAGAAAACATCTGGCCTGGGACAAGATTAAAGCATTCAGTGGAAGCTCTGAAACCTGAGGAATACTTTATCAGTCCTCGGCCATGTCTGTAAAACAAGGTCCCATAGAAATAAGCACGACACAGGGATCTTACAAGCACATTAAGAACTAACCTCAAACTTGGCACTGGTGTACGCAACCCACGTGGCAGGGGATCCTAAGACTGAAACAAGGCAAGCACGAAAGGCAAAGCACAAGAAACGACCTTTGGAATAGATCTGCTCTTGCCAAGAGTCTGACACACAGTAGAGCGGGGACATTCTCCGCACAATGCATTCAGAGAAGTACAGTTAAATCTAATTTACTATAAAATATACATACAAAGAAAAAACAACTTCCATATGTGTTACAGAAGATTATACAAAGTTTAAAAATCTTGGGGATGATGATAATTAAAACCACTGCACAAAATGCATTTCTTAACATTTTTCCCGGGCCATCGAAAGGCCAGCAATCAGCATCTGGAGTTCTAGCAGCAGTCTGAGAAAATGTCATTCTATCCCCCTTTCCAGAGAGGAATTGCTTTGCCCATTTGGCTCACGATGGTGTGCATGTGTTTACATTTAAAACGAAGCACAGGGACATAGCAGGATTTCCCAATAATACTGAAATTGCCACATGCCACGTCTCTACTTATCACCATCAATTCAAATAAATTAACTGACAAGAACGTCCTCAGATGTTTGGAAATATGTCAGCCATTGTGAAAGCAAGCTGAAACAGAAAGCCGAAGAGATTCACACTCGGTCCCAACCAGCCTCAGATCAGGGTTCTGAAAACCAGCTAACCCTTTACTAAGCCAGTGGTTCTCAACCTACTTACCATTGTGGGCCACATATGCGGCCCATACTGTGTTATGTGGGATGCATCCAATACTACCAGTATGGCCCTGAGGATGTCACACGGGTCACAGCTTATGCTAATTGTGCCGCAAGAGGCCCACGGGCTGCAGGTTGAGAACCACTGATTAGTAGCACCCTATACAACAAGTCGTCCTCTTGGCTTTAGTGGAATCACAATGTGAGGTACTAGTCAACCTAAGGACATCACAGTGTCAACCTAAATCCAGTAAGAATGCAAGACTACTGAGGAGATATATCAAACTTACGAAGTTCTGATCATCCAGGGCACGTAAATATTAGTTTTCCATGATCATCATGGCAAAGGGCAGGCAAGCAAGTCGATTTCTGCCTGGGATGGTAAATACTCGTGCCAATTCTGCAATTGCTATCTATTACATTTAAATATTTGTCAAAGTACTGTATACAGTAACGTTGCTATACACATTAAACAATACATTTACCTCCCGCCATTTAGGTGTGCTATTATTCGATATTCCCAGACAAAAACTCTGTAAAGAAGCAGTTAAGGCTGAGAGACCACATCAGTAATTTAGAGTAAAAACCATACAGAGATGTTTGTACCTCAAAACTAAGCATTATAAATCCAGGGAATTCAGAGTTCAGATGTAATTTAAAAGAAATCCAAACATATTAGGGTCTGGAAATGCAATGTTTGAATGCCGTAACAACCTTAACTTCACCCTGTAATGATACCATGAATAACTATACAATTATAATTAATGTATATTAGCAATTATGGTCTCAAATTAAAAGAAGTTAGAAAAATGTGAAAGAAATCTGACATCTGTGCTGACATTTCCTTTTAAATAGTAAGTGTAGCATTATGATAGCAGCATATATGCAGATATACTTTAGTGATCTTTGTCCAAACCTTAGCAAGCAATGAAGTGCTGTATTATATCTAAAAAAGATGAAGCTTAGTCCATAACAATTTCAGAAAAAGATGCAGTCAGGAGATCTGTATTCTATTCTAAGATCTGCAATGATACTTGCCCAGTGTCACACAATGTAATTTAATCTTTATCAGTTTCTCCCTCGGTAGAATACTTGCTTTTCCCACAGGGCTGTTACAAGGCAGTGTTTGTAAGTGCCTCATCTTCCTCAGATGACTGACATCAAGGAAGTGCAAAGTTTTGTGTGAAAAGACATTGCACTCCTATCAAACACAGATTAGGTTTGTATATCTCAACAGATTTTTAAGAGAGTATATTCATTCATTTGGGTGGCTGATACGTTTTACCACTTTCTAGGAATACATACCCCCAAGTCACACTTTACACCACCTGAAAGATGTCAAAAAATGTTATGGGTCTATATTTTCACCATACAATTGTTATATTTGGCTTGAAATAACAGGGTCTGTGGCTAAAACAACTAAATAGCACCTTAAAAAAATGACGAAAATACCAGCACATTGAGACTCGTAACAAGAGATCACTACCTACTCAACATAAACTGTGTCAATTCATCCTACAGATGCTATGAAAAATATGCTTGTTTCCATCTGTCTCTTTGAAAAGCAGGCTGAATGGTTTTGGCCGTCCAGACATAAACTTTATCCGATAATGACTTATGGATTGGTTATTTTTGGCCCCCCATGTCAAAACGCTCACAGGGCTCACACTGGATACTTAGCATGCGGCACTCTTTCACACGCCTGAAATATTTCAGATGTTAAGCTATATAATACAAATACATACTGGATATCATCAAGTGTTAATAAGATGTAATTCATTCCCAACAACCCTATAACTCAGATCTAAAAAAAAAAAAAAACAGGTTCACGGGGCCAAAGTCCAAAGCAAGTTCAACACTGAGACACTTTCATCTGCCTGAGTGCTGTATATTTAGTAACAATATTTGGGGCAGCAGAGATTCCCAAGGGATAATAGGTAATAAGGTTCAGAGTTAAAACACAGACACGTGGCAAAGGAATTAAATAATAGTTTCTCGATGGAGCAACACAAAAGTCTCCCGGTTCCTTCGTAAGACTGACCCCAGGAACTATGACTTGACTTCACCCCCCACTGTCAGTTTCCTGTCCAACAGAGGGAGCCAAAGAACTCCCAGCATCTTTGAATGCCAGCCAGAGACACAACTACAGCTTCCTGTGTTCCAAGACAGATAATTTTGAGTATCACAAAATGAAATGTTCAGCTCTTGTCATCATTGGCCTCAGATTCGTAATGCTACAAAAACATCATTTCCTTCAAACTCTTTCTGCTCCCCATTGGCAAAATCAGAGAGTGGAACAGAATGTATGCTATGCTCATTTAAACCGAATGCATAGGCCCTCTAGAACTGCCAATCGCTGTTCAACACTCTCCCAGGCTAGATATTATTACGGAGCGACTATCAACCAGAAACCGAACAGATTAAGCAAAAGCTACAGTGATGCAAGAAGTGGTGTTGTAAGTCAGCAGGGGGAGCTCTTTCCTTCAGTTCTATCAATATAATACGTGAAGGGACACTGCTGCTGGCAACACAAAATTTAGGACCCTGGTCATTTTTGATCATTAAAGATCACATGGCACTTTTGCCAGAGTAAACCCAATGGACTGATCAAATTCCAACTTCCCTGGCACTTTCAATGGGAAGTGGCATTCTTTGCATCATTTCCTAAGCTGCTATGTAATGCCGTTGTGCGTTTAAAAACAAACAGCAGGCCTCAACCCACAGACAGATGCACTTCAGCAGTGGACGAAACAATCCCTGTTTTACAGTTTGCATCTTAGTTTACTAAGCCCGCCGAAATCTTTGGGATCCTTTTGTACGAAAGGTGTTAAAGAAATGGAAGCTAGCAGTAGAAGATTTCTAAATATTTGCTACTTAGTGAGTCAGGCTGTCACATCTCCTCTGTCCAATAGTCTGTTTCGCTTAGCATTTTATTAGCTTCTGCCTCGAAGAAAAAAAAAATTCCTTCTTAAGCTTTTTCCCCAAGTAACCAAAAGATACTCAACAGATCCTGTGCAGCCTAAAAAGGGTCACTGGAAAAAAACCCTGTAATCCAAAGCGATGCAATTCAGTTCAGAAGCCTTTAAGACCAAAGGGGTGATGGATGAACAGGAAGGCAGCAGGAGATCAAGCACTACTGAAGCATATGAGGCAGTGATCAGAGAGAAAATTTTTCAAAGAGGGCAAAAGAGACAGCAGTGCTTACTGAAGACCAGATGAAGGGTCTCTCCCCCCACCCACCTCAAGAGACCCTTTTAAAACTCCAGCTTTGTCACCTTTGTCTCTGTCTGGTTTGGGAATTTTCCACTCTCTCCTCCCCCGAAACAAGTTGGAGGAAGTACAAGTCATGGACAGGTAACGGGCCAGGCAGCAAACAAAAATTCCTGGCCCGTAACCTGTCCATGACTTTTACTAAAAATACCCATGACTAAAATGTAGCCTTAATCATTATCCCTGGCCTGGCAGGGATGTGACACAGCCTTGTCAGCAAGGGTGGAATCTACATACGTACAGGGGCATCCCATGATACAGCAATTTCATAATAACTTCATCATATCAATTAAAACTCATAAGTTGTACAGGCAGATTCCCCAAGTCATCACAGGGTCATCAACTACAAGTTGAAGGAACCAAGGCTGACACACACATCTAAATTGTAGAAGAAAGAGGAATGTGATGGATAACTACCTGGAGGGGAAGAGGATGGGGAAAAAGAGACTGATTATGTGTAGGTTTCAGAGTAGCAGCCGTGTTAGTCTGTATCCGCAAAAAGAAGAACAGGAGTACTTGTGGCACCTTAGAGACTAACAAATTTATTCATCCGAAGAAGTGGGCTGTAGTCCACGAAAGCTTATGCTCTAATAAATTTGTTAGTCTCTAAGGTGCCACAAGTACTCCTGTTCTTTTTTCTGATTATGTGTAGTTTGAAAAGACTGAAGGTGGAAGAAGGAAGAATTGGAAGTGACAAGAGGGACAGCGTGTGAGAGAGAGGAGGAGACCCCACCATGAGAAAGGCTGTACTAGATGGGATGAGCCAGGTTTCAGTGAGTGCAAGGCAATGGAGGGACATGAGACAGATCAGAATCTGCAGCGTGTGTGTTTGAGGTGGCCCAGCCACTCCATTGGGAGTAGCAGAAATGAAAGGGGAGGTGGTGAGGATGAGACTAGTCCATTCCTGGGAGTAGAGAGGGTGCAGGTGAAGGCTAGGGCAGAGTAATAAGGATCCTCGCCAGAGATGGAGAGAGAGCAGAGGAGGAAGCAATGTGGGATGTGGATATGTGAGGATGAAGAGATGGATTCATCGGACTCTCACTCTGCCTACCCATCCCACGGGTGTATGTGTGCACCTCTCCCATGTCACCTCTGCCCACAAGACACCAACGCATACTGCTCTGAGATTTCAATGTGCATTAAACTAGCCTCACCCCTGCCCCCAATGTCACCACGATGACAACACTGGAAACTAAAACCATCAGACAGAACATCTGCAAGCCCTTACGTTCCAACAATTAGTAAGCCTCCTTAGCTAGACACGGAGCATATCTGAAGAACAGCACATTCCCTTCATTAGTTGGACCCCCAAAAAAGTGACTGAAAACTATTACTTCTTTCCACGCACACGGCAAAGAATGACCTTTCAAGAAACTGGATTGGCTTTCATGGCCAGAAAAAAAAAAAAAAGTCTTTCCATAAACAATTAGTCTTCTAGTAACTGTTAGCATCAGGTAAATTCAGAACAGTTAATAAGACCAATTTAAATACCAGGAGACAAAAAAACACTTTCCAGACATTGTTACTATGCCTGAGTCTCTGACAGGATGAGATGATCAGAGCCATTTTCTTTGCAGATTCAGAGATGCTAACTTGACTTAACTTAAGTACTAGGTAGAATGGAAAAAGTTTGCTCTCCATTATTCCCAAAATAATGGAGCTCAGAGTAGAAAGCCTATTCTATATTATGTTGCAGGAGGGTTTCTGAACAAGGACAATAACAGCAGACACAACATGAAGGAAACCAATTAATGGAAAAGATTGTAGAAAGAATGGCATTTAGAAGATAAAGAAAAAATCATTGAGAAGTTTTAAAGAATAGTGAGAAAAGTCGTATTTCCTTGCTGTAAATAGTTTTGGGTTTTTTTTAATACACATTTATGTACAATTCACCAGGGATCGCTTTCAAAGTCAATGCAATGGCAAGGTATTTGTGAAACATATAGTGTAAAAATGTAGCTACTATTTGGAAGGAGCTCAGGATGCAGAAACGAAAGCATATTGCATGCTAATGTTTTACACTGACCATGGGAAATTGACACTGGTTCTTTCAGCTCTGTAATTTTTCACTATGCACAGCACAGCAGCACAAATGCCAGGTTATGCTGCTAAATGGGAGATCTGGATTATACAACACACCTCGGCCTCCTAGACTTTGGGCTACTAGAAGTCATGGGCAAAGTACAGAAAAACATGTCAGCGCTTTGCAGCTGCATCAGAAACAGAAAACAGACTCTCCTAGCAGCTGTAGAATAAAGGATCATTCCGTTTCATATAGCAACACTTAACAGTTAAAGCAGTTTTTGAAACACTGAACTACAATCGTTAGATACCCTAGCATAGAAAAGGACAGTTAAAACTGAACAGGCATGCTAAGCTTATCAGTAGAATGCAACACAAGACCCTACCTGTTTCATTGCCGTCTCTCCAATCTTGTCAGAGTGCTTACGAATACTCTCCAGGAAGTCTTTGAGGTCTGACATGGAAACGTCTTTTATCTCTTCACGCAGTTTAGGGATATTATCCACCATGATCTTGCAGAAGCGGTAGTGGCTCACCTGTGGCAGGTACGTATGCTCAAGGTGCTCTAATGTCTTCAACGCAGGGTAATGTCTGGGAAGAGTGTAAATCAGATTCAGAAGTATACAAGACTATTCTGCTGTTCCACTTGACATCAGAGGATGATGGCAATAAATTAGCACTTCTATATACCCCTGGATCTCAAACCACTGTACAGAAGTACACGCACCTCAATGCTCATGTACAATATAGGGGGAATTATTCTCACATTTGCAGATAGATAAACTGAGGTTTAGCAAAGTTAAAGTGTGGACATACTCTGAGAAGTGATTGTGTAAAAATGGCTCTGCTTTACTAAAGAGATGTCTGTCTTGTGCATATTGAGAGTTGGATCTGGCTACCTGTCTAATTCTTTCAATATTGCCGAGCACTGTTAAAAGCCTCCCACCCTAGAAGCGGCTGCATTTACGTGGCGGATCAAGTAATTCCTATATATCCCTTCCCTACCTCACAGGGGTGCCGGAAGACACAGTGTTTGAAACGCACTTTGAAATCCTTGGCTAAAAGGCACCGTAGGAATGCAAACGGTTATTCGTATCCAGCTTCTTCATTTATTTATTTCACTATGGTGCCCAGAGGCTCCGGTGAGAATCCAGTCTAGGTGCCGCTCAGGATACAATGGCTATCGTTGGCCCAAAGAATTTTGCTCTGATGCTGTTACTTCTATTCCTTTGTACTTCATATTTGAGCGTAAACTCACATTTACGTAGCACTCACTTTCCATCCAAAAGGACTAAGCTACACTAGCTAATTGTGAACATAAAATAGATCTGATGAAGGGAAAACCATCAGAACATTGGCCCATCTAGCCCAGTATCCTGCCTCCAACAGTGACTGACGCCAGATGCTTCAGAGGGAATGAACAGACCACAGCAATTTATTGACTGATCCATCCAGTCCCAGCACGTAAACCTTAACTATGGAGCTGTTAGCGATATCTCTGAAAATTTATTTTGATCAGCACAAACATGTCTCTAGAGTGAAATAAGGCAACCATAACAGGACACAGTTTTGGAGACGTAATATAGAATACCACGTCCAAAGGGAAAAGCTGTGGAGGTGAAAATTTAAGTAGGAACACAGCAGAGATTAAATTTGGCCAGGAGAATGTGAGTAAAAAAACCCAACTCAAGCAAAATACGTGTGTAGGCATAAGATATGCACTACCATATCACTTTAAAAAAATAACACTCAAATCTCTTTTCAAAACAATTGTTACGTAAACATACAGTCAAGTCAGGGGAAATTATTTTAACTAAAAATTGAAAGGACCATTAAGAGCAGCAGAAGTCACATAGTTTAATCTTGTAACATGGGGCACTATTTATATTACAGCGGGGTACAAAAAGCTATTTGCAATAAAATGTAATCCCCTCTGGAGAGAGAAACTTAAGAGTGGACAGAAAGCCAGAGCTTAAACTGGAGGAATAAACACACATTGGGGTTTTGTTATATTTTAGGATATTGTTTATTGAAGTAGAAGATGCTAAAATGTGGCCTGCAGGAACAGTGTGTGTTCACTGATGAGGTCTACGACTGCCTGCCGAAAACAAAGTCTAAAATATCTGGAGCAGGGAGTAAGTGCAGAGGCCAGTGATTTTTATTAATGAAGTAATGCAGCTTTAGCCCCACAGTGCCTGGTGAGTTCTTAGCACAAGCAAGGCGTCCAACTGCGTTCTGCTCTCTCAGACAAGAACAGCGGCGCCTCAACCCACGACAGAAATCTGATATTTTTGAATCTAACATCTTACATTAGGTTATCTTTCACCCCAAATGATCCCAAAGTGCTTAACAAGCTACGCGCACAGAGGGATCATTTCACCAATGAAACGCAAATGCTTTTGGGGTGAAAGGATGGCAGCCAGGTACACAGATGGGCAAGAAGGCATTTTTGGCCAAGAATATCTGGGGCCTACTCTTATGAATATTGCCCTGGTAATCTTTCATGTACAAACCCAGAGCAGAAAGGATCTCATACCTTACTGTCTTGTCTAAGTGGCCACGTATAATTTAGGGGGGCTTTATTGGCATAAAAAGCTATGCAAGTGTTACCAAAGAGGACATCTCTCAGCTGTCAGCCAGTGGTTGGAAAAATCCCGTTAGATCCGCACACTGTTTTGGGGGTTTGTCAAGAGTTAATTTGTCAGCAGTGTTCAATCCTAATGCAGTGACAGGTTCGTATATCGAGCAATATCTCCGCCATCTCTCTTTTTCTCCCAGGCTAGGCACAGTTTTTCCTCATCACTTTATGAGACTAATGAGTCCTGATCATCTGAGGAAATCTCTCTCACTTCCTTGGATTTTGGAGAAGGAAGTGTTGGGTCTCAATCTCTCCTGTACTCTGGGTTGTACAGTCAATCCTCTCCAGCACATCACGCACAGTGAACCAACTGAGACAGGGTATTCAAACCTGAAGCTCAGACTACCAACCCATCCCCTATGGGCTATCAAGAGGAGACAGATGCAAAAAGGGTTTAATTTGTTTTGCTGCTTTAGTAAATGGAGCCATCAAATCCAGACAAAAACTAAGTGTTCAGATTTTACTTAAATATGGCCCTCAATAATAATTTCTATACAAGTCAAAATGAATCAATCAAAAGAAAAATTGAAGTGGTTCCCAGAATCAGTTCATGGAAACACTATCTAGAATGAGGGAATCATATGGCATATGAATTCCTTTCAGTTCACGCCACTGTGATCAAATCCAGCTCCCCCCACAAACACACCACCAATAGCTACGAATCCCAGCTACAATTAACATTTTAATGAACATCTCATCGGTCAACAGATAAGCCCCTCACCGATGCTATACACATAGTCAAAAACTAGTAGACTAGTAGGCTACCTTACACCATGCTCAGACATACTAATGAGGGAAACCCCTTCTTGAACAGCTAAATAACGCTCTAACTTCCCCCCTCTAGTCTGACTTTCAGGAGCAAGCGTATCAATTTACCCAAGGCTTTGGGGATGCAGAAGCACAGGGGCTGATAGTATTTGTTGGGTAAAGGTGTTTCATGTCTGGTTAGCTATTTCTAGTTTGGAGTAAGTGCTAGTTCAATGATTTTTTATGTAACTGACTGGTGAGCCTAGGATGGGGGGGGGGTGTCAGTCAAATTGAAATATTTAAATAAAAATGTAAGTGTAAGTATGAACCTATTCACTAGAAAAACCTGGTATATGAGGAAAGATTATACATTGTTACAACGACTATTCTAATCTGCACCTGCATTTGGATTAGACTGAAGAGAGGGTGAGTGGAAGAGTGGTTTGAGAGCTACTAATGAGAAATTAGATAGTTTCGAAGCTGAGCAAACTGCAGTATAGATCTCTCAACTCCTGAGAATATCTTCCTTTGTTGAGTTTAACTTAGGCCTCCAGATGGGTGCTTTGTGATTCTTCAACATGCATCAATCTGTAAAATTTACCTTTTAGATGTCATTTGCTCTCTCAGTTTGCTGTACATCTCCAGAACTGGGGAGAAAAGAAAAAAAACATACATACATTAAGACAAAATATATGAAATTAAATCTAGATGAAACTGTACCAGTAGCAATGATCAATTTCAGATTCCTCACCAGGAAGACACAGTGTTAGTTTATCGACGGTAGCAGAAATATTTCTCTGTTGTAGTCGACATTGTTTCAGCTCTTCCATTGCTACTACCAACTTAAAGAGAAGAAAAGAAAATTAAATTATGCCAACGGTGGTAAACAAACAGCTTGTATGTATATGTCTCCATGATGTACTCATCTCTCACCAAGTTCCCAACAGTAGGTCTACAACAATGCCTGCTAAGAGAGTTAAGGAACTCATTCACTCATGGAGTAGGGAAGAATTTTGAACCCTCAGGAAGTTACTGAGCAAAGTTCTATGTCTGTGTAGTGCAGTAGGTTAGACTAGCTCATTGTGATCCCTTCTGGAAACAATCTATGAACTGTATTCCACTCCACATATGCAAAACAGTATGGTCCCCCTCCTTGCATGAGGAAAGCAAGACTTGATGGATGCACAGGAGCCAGTAAACAGAGCTGTAAACAGGGGAGTTTGAGTGGGACTTCTATTAGTGGAGCAGGGAAGAGGCAAGCCCCTGGTTCGTAGGGGCAGTAAGTGAGGTTTTTTGTGGGTATGGTGTGTTTTTTCTGTTTTGTGCAAGTTTTTTTTCCTTGTTCAGTTTGTAGAGGCTGGTAGGGGGAAGTGTGCTGTGAGCAAAGCAGAGCCCTGATAAGGGGGTGGGGCTTCCCTGATGAGGGGGCCTATAAAAGCAGCCAAACAGTCAGCCAGAGGCAGAGGTGCAGCAGCACAGGAGCCAACGAACACAGGTGTAAACAAACAAGGGAGTTTGAGTGGGAGTTTGAAAGTGGAGATGGGGGAAGGAGTGGGGAGGGATGTTCTGGTTTTGATTTGGGATTTGTTTGGGGTTTTGGTTGTTTTCTTTTTGGGGTTCTTGGGGATTTCTGGTTTCCCACTTTGGTTGGTTGGTTGATTTGTTTGTTTTATGGAAGTGGTTTGAGTTTGTTTTTCCCCTAAGGTTTGCCAGCTCTAATCTCCGTGAGAAGCATCAGTTCCATCCCCCTCAGCCAGAGACAGATTATCTCTCCACACACTTTGCTAGTGGTTGTCAAATTTTAAATGGCCGAAGTATCACGGCCTCAACCACTTCCCTTGGGAGACTAGTCCTCACTCCAATAGGTCTTTTTCTTTTCCATTCTACGTCGGTTCTTATACTGCATTCATACATTGTCTATCTTAGCACCTTTTAGTAGTACATGAAGAAACAGAACTAACGTGCCCAAGGGAAGAAGTGTGTGCAGGGGAGTGTTTTGCTTCTATTTTTTTTTTTAAACGCGCGTGCGAGCACACACACACACACACACAGTTATACATTTATGTTAGAATAGATGAGGGCAAAGAAATGCACCTTGCACTCAGCTCCTGAGGGAGTTTATTTCAAAGTCTTGGGCTGACACCCAAGAGAAGCTCCGTCTCTCGCATAAAAGAGCTTTACCCTTAGGGCTGGTCTACACTGGGGAGGGGAATCGATCCAAGATACGCAACTTCAGCTACGCGAATAGCGTAGCTGAAGTCGAAGTATCTTGGATCAAATTACCTGGGGTCCACACAGCGCGGGATTGAAGGCCGCGGCTCCCCCGTCGACTGCGCTACCGCCGCTCGCTCTGGTGGAGTTCCGGAGTCGACGGTGAGCGCCTTCGGGGATCGCTATATCGCGTCTTAACGAAACGCGATATATTGATCCTGGATAAATCAATTGCTACCCGCCAATACGGTGGGTAGTGAAGACATATCCTTATTGTAGTGAGTTCCATTGTGCCTGAAGAGCAGGGCTGTTGGTCATGGTCTTCCTCCCATAGGCAGAGCCTCTTTCTTTCCTATCAAGTCTGACTTTTCCTTTTCTCAATCATAGCCCTTTATTCTGATAGCTATGCCTCCCTGGATCAGCCTAAATAATCTCCCCCATTCCTTGGTGTTTACCCCATTCAGACTCATGTACACTGATGTCCTCTCGGCCGTCACGAAGTTATTAGTTGGCTATCTCAATCTCTTCCAGAGCCAGTCCTAGGGATGTATGAACAGTGCACTCGCCAGCAGCACGCTGTTGGGGTCACCGTTTTTCAAAACACTGACATTTACCACAGGGAACTGTCCAACATTGGCAGGAAGATGGAATAGGTCTTTTCCACCTCTGAAGCCCATAAACCAAAGTACTTACTTTGAACGTACCGACAATAAAGTGAATTTCTTTGTGAACTAGGAAGATGGAAGAGGCGAGAAGAGCAGAAGATTTTTATGGGAATAAGGAGCACGTGGTGAGAGTCCCTCCAGGAGGAGGAGAAGACGAGTTGCAGGAATAGACGTTTCTAGACACTTCTCCTATATTATATATATGCACACAATTGGCACTGATCTTTCTTCATATATCAGTGCCTCTAGCTCACTAACCAACTGTGTTGCTATCCAACAATTTCCCTTCAATTTGTCAATATGCCTTTAGTTGTAAGATGTAGAAGACTGAATGCAGTTAAAGGGGAAACCACACCCAAAACATATAGAGCTTCACTTGCTCCCTGGTTCGATGCCTCCACATATGCAGCTGAGGACCACGTTGACTTACTGCTGCTGTACTGCTCTGCAAACTGACCCTTCAGTGTTTATTGGCACGAGTAAGCGGTGAAGGATTGAGCCCACTGTATGTCCATTATCATTTCAAAGTCTTCATGCTTTCCAGGTTTCCCCGTCCATTCAGTTTTAACCCACAAATTATGGAAAGGGATGGTCGCTTCATACGCATCCCCATTACATCTAATGACAATTAGGTACAGGTATCACAAGTATTATACATATTTAACACTATGGTCACACAAGTGATCAATAGTATTGCCCACACAGCTGTGGACTTCTGAAACAAGAAGTCTGTGCATTCTAATGGTATTATAATACATTAAAATATTCAAAGCTAATAGATCATATAAGGGAGGCTTTTAAAAATACAGGGCTTACTTCCTTCCCTTCACTCTGCAGTTTTCTATTCGTGTCTGTCACTTGATGCTGTGGGAGGAAAAGAAAAAAAAAACACATTAATTTTAAAATTTACATGTAATCAAGAGGTATTTGCACAAGAGCCTTTACTATGGATTTCACCAGCTTCCCTGCAATTTCTTACAATTTCCTTCTGCGCCCCCTAAAATAGATGTGGTTAATTTGGCTTTCTGTGGCATTCAGTGGATTTTCTGACATAAGGAAAGATCCTAAGAGCAGCACAGATGATATGAAGGTGGCCATACAAGAGTTTCTTGCCAGTTACTAGACACCAGTGGAAGACAGCAAGGGGTAACACAGCGAGATGCCACCTTTGAAAAGCTGTGCCCCATAGCACAATATTCTGCCATTGTTATTCATGTAAAGTTGTAACTCACTACTTGAATTCTATTCTATAGGAGTAAAGGAGGCATGATCTGGTCCCTGAGTCAAGTGCATTTTTTGTCAGCAAGTGAATGGCTTCTTATAAACTGAATATCGATTAGCTCACATGCTGTTTCATACGGCAGTTTATATGAACCGTTCAAAGTAGTTGACGGGGAAGGGGAGAAGTGGATGAATCCACGTCGACGTGGTACCTGTTCTTGAAACAGTGATGTTCAATCCTGCAAAGTCTAAATTCTCTGGATCAACAGTTATAGTTATCAAGTTATATAAAGTTTATAGCTATAAAGGGCACTGGGCTTGCTCCTGTATAACACACAAAAATTAAGATAGTTCCTGTCCCAAATGAAGGGGTTTACATATTGTAACAGGGCCGGCTGCCTCACATGCATGCCTGTTTAGTACAGGGTCAAACTACAGGCAGCCTGCCTCAGTTTCCCGTCTTGGACTGTTCAAATAAATTTCATTTCAGGCTTTTTTGGGGTCAAAAATTACCCCTTATTGGGGACTGAGCTCATTAATATAAAATAAACCGCAAATAAAATTCAAACCCCAAAACAAAGTCCATTCATAAGTCCACACAAAAAAAAGGTTTCTCTTCCTCCTCCCAGAACTTACTGCCTAGAGCCTTTGCCATCCTTCCCGGGTTTGATCAGGTTTTCTCCCAGGCCTCTCTGCCATGGAGAGCCTCTCTCTTTCTCTCTGCAGACACTATAACAGTTTCCTGATCTTCCCCCTTCATTGCAGCCACTTGCTGTCCTTTATAGGGAATTATCCAATTCACCCCAGGTGAACTGGATAATTCTGTCATCAGGGTTGGCTAGCCCAAGTTCTTCAGCCCTTAAGGGGCGAGCCACCCTGTTACACATTCTTTGGCCAGGGAGGAAAAATTGACCAAAAAGAATTTTGGTAGAGTACACATATGAGTTTACACAGAATTGCACTGATCTACTGCTGTCTGCAAGCTTCCATTGAATTTCAACTTCTTGCTCAGCTCTCTCATCACTGAATTTTAAAAACTAATCCATAACTTTAACAAATTACATGAATTTCTTGGATTTTATACAAAAGCAGCGAGAGCCAGGATCACAGCACCCTGAGCTACCACAGAGAACAAAACAACACAATGGATTATGGAGATTTACCTAGCTCATAGAACTGGAAGGGACCCCGAAAGGTCATCGAGTCCAACCCCCTGACTTCACTAGCAGGACCAAGTACTGATTTTTGCCCCCGATCCTTAAGTGGTCCCCTCAAGGATTGAGCTCAAAACCCTGGGTTTAGCAGGCCAATGCTCAAACCACTGAGCTATCCCTCCCCCCTGTAGCAAGCAGCCCACCCTCATCACCTCTGTTTCCAGCAGAAGAGAAGTTGAGCTTATACCAGGGATGGGCAAACTTTCTGGCCTGAGGGCCACATCTGGCTATGGAAATTGTATGGCGGGCCATGAATGCTCACAAAACTGGGGTGTGGGGTGCAGCCAGAAATGAGGAGTTCAGGGTGTGGGAGGGGGATCCAGGCTGGGGCAAAGGGTTGGGATGCAGGGGGGTAAGGGCTCTGGCTGGGGGTGTGGGCTCTGGGGTGGGGCTGGGGATGAGGGGTTGCAGGTGCAGGCGGGTGCTCTGGGCTGGGACTGAGGGTGGGAGGGGGATCAGGGCTGGGGCAGAGTGTTGGAGTGCAGGAGGTGGTCGGGGTGCCAGCTCTGGGTGCCGCTTACCTCAAGCAGCTCTCAGAAGCAGCGGCATGTCCCCCCTCCGGCTCCTACGTGGGGGCGCAGCTAGGCGGCTCTGCACACTGCCCTGTCCACATGTGCCGTCCTTGCAGCTCCCATTGGCCACGGTTCCTGGCCAATGGGAGCTGTGGGGGCAGTGCTTGGGGTGGGGGCAGCGTGCCGAGCCCCTTGGCTGCCCCTACGTGTAGGAGCCAGAGGGGGGACATGCCGCTGCCTCTGGGAGCCACGCGGAGTGGGGAAAGCCCCCGACCCCGCTCCCCAGCTGGCGCTCAAGGGGCAGATTAAAATATCTGGTGGGCCGGATGCGGCCCCCTAGGCCGTAGTTTGCCCACCCCTGGCTTATACTCAACTCTTCACCCTGTCATGATCCCCTTATATGAAACCATTACTCACTACAAACTCTGATGTCTTGACCAATTGCTATGGCTGCCATAGCAAGGATCTGCTGCTGCAGCCATGCTGAGAAAAGAGCAGCAACTAAGGGTAGGTCCACACTACCCGCCCGATTCGGCGGGTAGAGATCGATCTTCTGGGATCGATTTATCGCGTCTCATCTGGATGCGATAAATCGATCCCAGAAGCACTCCCCCATCGACTGCGGAACTCCTGCTCGCCGAGAGGAGGAACCGCTGTCGACGGGGGAGCTTGCCTGCACTGCGTGGACCCACAGTAAGTAAACTTAGTTCGAGCTAGGAAACGTCGACTTCAGCTACGCTATTCTCGTAGCTGAAGTTGCGTTTCCTAGATCGATCCCCCGCCCCAGTGTGGACCAGCCCTAAGATTTCTGAATGAATTAGTATTAGTGAAACATGTCAGACTGACATCCTAGAAATGAGGTCCTCTGCTTATCCACTACAACATGTATGGCAGTGAAAACTTCCCCTAAACTGCCCCACAATGTACCTCAAACGTAACCTGGAATACTCCAATTCTAGAGGTGGAAGGATCATTCAGTCTCCATAAGCCATTCAATCCTTTACATCTCTCACAAAAATGTAGACAAGACAATTATGATGTTGTGTGGAGGATCTGTGATATAAAGAGGACCAAGACGCAACTCATTCCACAGTGGCTGCTGATTGGCCAACAGGTAGCAATGATTTTTGGCCACTTCCAACTTGGGTCAGATTGAAACTGGTGACCTAGCAGTGAAAGGTTTTAAACAGCCGCCCCAATACCAGTTGCCTGAACTGTCCAGCCCCCACGACGGCCAGACTTTTTTAACTGCTTGTGCTTGCCTCCATTAACTTATCGCATTGCAGACAAGAAGGATTCACCTCATGACTTAACTTTTTACAACTTCACCGGAGTGGTCGCATAGCAGCGCTCCCCCCACCTCCTGCAGGAGGTTCAGTTCTCCTGGCTAACTGCCCTACACAAAAACTGCTCATTTCCTTTATGATGTACTGAGATATTTCAAGTAGAAGCATGGTATCTCCTCTGAAGATTATTTTATTTTCTTATACTCCGAAAAATCTTACTAGGAAAAAGAATTCACGTAGGCTAATTTAAACCTGCCCCAAAAAAGATGCCAAGTCTATACAAGTCTCCTATTAAAATTACATCTCAATCCCAGCTAAAGCAAAAACGAACAGGAATCCGTTCCGCCCTTGTACATTCTGTTTTTTAGAGTCACAGACACACACAGAAAAACAGATGATTATTTACATAGGAGTTCCATAGACACACACACAGCTTTTCAGACAAAGAGATTTGGAGATTTTATAATCTAAGACAGACAAGCACAGCAAGGGGTAACAAACAGCAGGTGGGGACATGGGAAGGATGAGGATATGGTAGTGAAGGATCATGAGAGGGGCTTACTTAGTTCATTCTTCTCTATATGGAACATGTGGTACCAGGCATTTGTTTAAATTAATTATAACATAGGAACAATCAGATGGAGGGCAGGAGAAGAGCAATGAGAGGGCAACTGAAAGGAGTTATGAGCAGGAATATGAAGGAGAAGAGAGTGCAGTACATGGTACCGAGGACATTCATGGTACAATATTTTACAAGCCAAATAAGCAAAAGGTTATTTTAAAAAAGTAAAACTAGGAGAGATTAAATGTAAAAAAGTGAATTTGTGCAACCTTAAGGCTGCACAGTTATAATCAAAGAGTAAGCAGAAGTTTAAATGTTGCCATGATTAGAAATTTGTCCAGATAAGAGTGACACCTTTTTGAAGATCTGTTCCTGTGACTATTTAGTTACATCTGGGTTACTTTTCTGGCAAAATGTAACTTGCTACTCCTGGTAGTACAGCAGAGCCTATACAGCTAAGGTAGGGAGACCATAACGAACCAGTGTCCCAGTGGAGAGCTGCATTGTTGGGAGATATCTTCTGGATGAGTCGTAAAAATAATAAGATAATACTAAGAGTTCCTGACTATGTGTTAGCCTTAATAAGCACACAGTATTGCCTGAAAAAGTTAGAGAACTTAACCCTGATGTTCTGATGCAAATTTCAACTTGAATTCTGACACCTAAAATGGACAGAGCAGTCTTCTTCACTTTGTATTGTAAACAGTGTTGTGCCATGTTTCACCCCAGCGGTGTTTGCACTTCAGTGGTACTGCGGGGGGGGGATGGGGTTGAGTCCTGCTATTTAGAGTGCCTGAAAGGCAATTCTGTAAATATAAGATTACACAAGACTCCAGAAACTTTAAAAAAAGCATATATAAATGATAAATGCTGTAGGTGAAATACTGAAGATGTAGATTTAATGCATATGCTATGGAAATATGTAAGACTAAAACTATCGAGGAAAAAACCAAAAACAAATACTGTACTGAATGAATAGTTGGAACACAATGAACACTCTCCACTGGATCCATGGATGGGTCTCCAGGGAAACCCTCATGAGAAGGATTCCACTACTTTTCACAAACAGATTTCTGCATATTCTTCTCTTGGACCATTTTATAAATCAGATAGCTATGGAAATCGAGGGATCCCTAAGGGCACATGAATGGACTTCACAGTGTGCCACCAATAAAGAAGTGATTTGTAGATTGAGAAACCACAACAAGTCTTTTCAAAGAATGTCGTATTCTTGGCTAGAAACAATGGTATAAGAGTAGGCTATTTCTTTCATACGTTCTTTGGCCTTAATCCTGCAATCGGCGTTGCCTGTCAATGGGCCTCCGGGCGAGAGCAGGAGTTTCCCTGCATGCATAACTGCAGGATGGTGGGCCTGTATGAGTAAAACCTGAAGTCCTGCTAGGATATGCCTTACACATGCACTGCGATAAAGAAACGTACGGTTACTTTTAAAACCTCAGCATATTAGAAGATGAAACTTTTTTACTCTCCAAAGAATTTTTTAGTATTCTCCCCTGACACATCTTCTCCACTTAGACTTCCATACAACCACCCAAAGGTCCCACGTCAGGCTGCCCCATCCTTCCAAGTGAGAAAGGCTAGCTGTGTTACACTCCGGAGACAATCAAGATGTCTTTGGGGGGTGGAGGGTGTCATTGTCACTAAAGAGCCAGCAATTCACTGTTCTTGGATGGTTTCTGTCAAACTATCGGTGACTCCTTGCTGTTGAAACCTGTAACGAAACTAGGCCTCGAGAATACACACCTCCACATCAATCATGCCCTACACCACCCTCAAGAAAATACCACAAGAAAATGAGGCAACTTCCCCAATTCCGGAAACTCAGACGAGGGAGGGTTTGTTCTGATGTTACATTTTTAGAACTCACAAAATTGTTCATTCTCCACATTTTAGGTTACAGTGTCTGAGAGAAAGTTCCGAGGTCACCTGTTACTCCACCTGCCCCCTATACCTAGAACAGACTTCATCATCATCTGGGTTCTCTCTTTCCCCTCAGAGCTCATCCCTAGTTTGCTTGCCACTGCTGATCTGCACTTAAAGCTTATTTCACTGAGGGAACTGGTATAAGCTATACTGGCAAAAGTGCAGTCTTTTGCTGGTCTAAGGTGTGTCTATACTAGAAGCGTTTGCTAGTATAGCTATAGTGGTGTAAATGACCAGCAAAGCTTTTCTAGTTTAGACAAGGCCTTGGTCCTTCTGACGTTTCTCACAATCCTCCAGGTTTCCACTAGCCAAAATAATTTAGGATCATTGTCAAACTTCAACTCACAGCCTAGCTCAAATGAGAGCAGAGTTACAGGGTATGGCTACGCTGTACTGAGGGGGCAGGGAGCGACTGCAAAACATGAAGGCATAACCGAGCTAGCTTTAATCTAGCCAGCTAGGGTATCAACAGCAATGAAGCCACAGCAGCACACAGTGTATGCATATAACCCATGCGACCCAGGTTATATACTCAAGGGGCTAGACTGCACTGAAGTCCATGCTGTCGTAGACTCACCACTACTAGTATCAAAGCTAGCTCGCGTAGGTCTACATGTGCTGCAATCACACTTCCAACTGCAATGTAGACGTACCCAGAGCGACCACACTGCAAAACACTCGAACTACACAGAGTGAATGAATTCGCAGCTGATCAGTTGTAACATGAGCTACTGCATCCCCAACTGCATTACCAGCTTGAAGCTTCAACCCATCCCTCCCGATGGACCAGCTAGCTCAAGCTTAAATCACCCCTTAACTCAAGCTAGATTTCTGTGGGGGACGGGACGGGAGTCATGTTAGGAGCAAAACTCAAGCTACACCTCAAGCTAACAGTGCAGTGAAGACAAGCCCTAAGTCAGTAATGAAAATATTTCACTGTGCCACAATATTACCCTTTGATAACAGAGATATGTCTTTGCTAAATTTCTCTCTTACCTTAAGCTTCTGGGCTTCTCCCCTAACTTTCAGGAGCTCCGTGATAGAATCTACAAAGCCCTGGTAATGGAAGTTGCACATTTTCTCAATCTCTCGGTCATGGTTTCGAATTCGGGCTTCCAGCTTTTCCATGAAACGACCATGCTCTTCGCCATCATAGACAGACCTAAGAAAGAGTTTCCACGGAGGTGAGAATTGCGTCACCTGTTTATATAATTACTTAGAATAAATTCACAAAATGCTAGTCGTTAAGCCATAACCAATAACCTATGGACCAAGTGGGGTGGGGTGGGGTGGGGGGCATGTAAAGTGGCACTTTACTTCTGTTTTTAACTCGTGTTTGAGAATATTCTGGTCTCACGCTCATGTTTTCCTCTTTTCCATTCAACAAACATTTGCTTTCATTCCTGTTTCTCTCACAGACCACAGTGTGTCTATTCAGAGCACTGGTAACTGGACACAGAACCTTCCACCTCTATTTAGGTCAGCAGTTCAAATCCAGCTAAGCCAGGAGAGACCAAAAGGGGCTGCGATTGGACGGGTGATTGGTGGCCTTTATGAAGTGACTCTGTGGGCTTCAGATCAGCTCCCAGAGGACAAGTCACATGAGAAAAGCACAGTCTCTGCTGACACAAATTGCCCCCTTGTTACCACGGTCAGCAGAGCTGTTGGAATAAGTGGGACATGGGACTGAACTCCCCACCTCACCTCCCAAGTGGTCCTTCATTGTCAGAGGTAATGAACAAAGGCAGGAAGGCCTGGGGGAAGCTTGCATTCATCTTCCATGCTGGGGACAAATAGGTAATCTCGAATGGGGTCAATCCAATAACATCCATATGCACTAAATTCACACACACGGAAGTCATTCAACAGGACTTCTTGGGTTCCCATATTCCCAAACAGAGAACTCCCATATAAGATTTGATTACTCCCTGCATGGAAAGCTCAGATTGACACCTAAAAACAAACAAAATCAAACAATGTTCTTTTTGCTCCATACATCAGAGACAGAAAACACTGTAACAGCATCATCACCGACAATTCTGTGAGGCAGACTAGATTACCTACAACTCATCCGTCGGCAGATACATTGCCTCTGTTAGCCTAACAAACTTGATCTTGGCAACAAAATAAGCAGATGTTATTCCAGAAAGATAAGAGTGATGTAAAGTATGAAAGGTACTTTTTTTTCTGATCATAAGCACATTAAAACTTTTCCACTCATGCTAGAAAATTAAATACAGGCTTACAATCCACAGGATATCCCAAAGACACTGACAATTTTAAGACATCTAATTCTGAATTTAGCCTTCTTGACTGACTCGCTGATACTCCTGCAAACCTCGAAGTTTACAGCAAGTGTGTTTAAAAGTGATGTTATGTAATTTCAGAGACCGATTATCTTAATTCACTACTGCTGTCCAGTGATTTGAAAGGTTGGGGATGAAAAGATAAACTACAGAAATACAAAAAAACCCAACTCAACAGATGTATCAAGTAACCCTTTAGAGGAGGTGGTCAACTAGGTGGCTCCTAGTGAACATTTTAAGTAATGCTGGGGGAGAAAAGCACCTAAGTGATTTAGGAACAGGTCTGGCTTTTGGTGGCATTTGTGCTCCTAAATCACTTGAACATTTCACTTTCTGAACCCAAGATAGCATCCTTCTGTGTCTACAGTAAAAATCAAAATGGGACTAAGCGCTGAGGGGGAAAATGTTGAATAATTATCCTTATGACATGCGTCTGACGAAGTGGGTATTCACCCACGAAAGCTTATGCTCCAATACATCTGTTAGTCTTAAAGGTGCCACAGGACTCTGTCCTTATGATGTATTCTTACAACTTGAGTTATGCACTTTCAATCCCCCATTATCAGAAGAGTCGTAATAGGGCGGAAACCCTACATATTTAGGGTCTTTACTTATTCTGCATTGATTGCAAAAGAAAGCTTTTAAATAAGTCCAATTCTACGCACATTTCATGGTCATTGACAAAAAGCAGAGTAAAAAGGCATGCAATTCTTTGAAGTTCACAACACAGCCTTCTTCAGTGCTATCCAGTTTCTGCCTTTGGAATAAGCATCTGAAGAGACAGTGACCTGACATTCATGAAAGCTAGGATGTTGTTACAGTATTGATTATGGTGGTTTTTATTGCACGGTAATCAGGTAGAGAGTTTTGCCAAGAAATGACTATTTAGAACTTAGAGAGAGGCTGCCATCTAGTGATGGTCTATTTATTTGCAATGTTCCTTATGTATATCCTAAATCAACACTGCACATCCTTTCTAATTACCTGCATCTTAGCTACAATCCAAAAATACAAATATAATAGCATATGTATTATTCAGCTATATAACTCCTTGGTGGATGGCACTATAAATTTAAAAGAAAATGGAAACACTAATTGAAAAAGTTCCAAGCTGACATAATGCAGTTCCACCAAGGGAAAAATACTGTTTTGCATTTATATAACACCTATTATCCAAGAGTCTCAATATGATATATGAACATTAAGCAAGCCTCACATCTCCCTAATTTTACAGATGGCAAAACAGATACAGACGTCCAGTGACTTATTCAAGGCCAAAGCATGAGTCAGTGACAGGAAGCAACAAATCCTAGGAGTCCTAGATATCAATCATCAGTTTAAACTTAACACAGCTAAAGCCAAATCCCTTGTCTTCCCTTCCAAACTCTCCCCTTTATCGATCACTGTCTACACCACCACCATGCTCTCTGTCACAACGGCCCATAAGACAGGCATCTTCTTCAACAACACTTGGATCTCCAAGACCCAAACACGCAGGCCACAGCCAAACCTTGCAGCTTCTTTCTCCATAGCATCTCGAAATTCCCACCAGACTGACACCACACACGTTTGTAGACCAAAGTCCTGGCCCTACAAATGAACTCATTGTAGGCAGACTACCGTGCCTGTGTGGTGACCCACTGACTTCAACAGGACTCCCTATGGGTGAAGAGACCCATATGGGCTCACTGCAGGATCGGGGCTCAAATCTTATTTAGGATCTTAAAATTCCTGAATAAAGGAAAAAGCTTCTTTTTCCAGCGACAGCCTTTTAAACCAATGAGGGCCATTTTATTTCATTCTGACAATACATCTGCCCCGTTTTAACTGACGAGTCCCTAACCTATCGCCATCATATTATCTTGAGTATCTGCAGCCGCTTCTAGGTTTTAATAACAAACAACTGTTATGATCATCTAGTCTGACCTCTTGCTTACGCAGGCTACAGAACCTCACCCAGTAATGAATGCATCAAGCCCATAACTAGAGCATACCTTTTAGAAACACGCCGAAGTCTTAACTTCATATCCTCTAAACTCACTGCTGGCACATTTGCCTAGTGACCGCCAATTCTGACTGAATGCCAGTTCCAACACTCAGCTGTTCTTCTCAATTAAATGCTCCCATTAACTCAATCTTGCCATTTAAAATGAGTGCAAATGATGAAAGACAAGATGGGGGAGGTAATATCTTTTACTGGACCAATTTCTGTTGGTGAGAGAGACATGTAGAAGAGCTCTGTGGAGCTTGAAATCTTGTCTCTCTCACCAACAGAAGTTGGTCCAGTAAAAGATATTACCTCATTCACCCTGTCTCTCTAATATCCTGGGACCAACACGGCTACAACAGTGCAAATTCTTAGGTATTTTGGCCACACTACACTCTGCTGTTTGATCACCTTTCTCCCCCTACTATTTGCATTACTCCTGCATTCTCTGACTTACTCTCTTACTTGCCTACTTATGCCTGTAGGCATCCATCACCTAGTCTACATCCATTTTATCCGATTATTCCTCTTGCCCTCACTTCTAACCCTCTCTGGGACTCTATCCCATTTGCATCCAGGCTGACACCTTGTAAAGCCCTTGGAAATGTTCCGATAGAAGTTTTGTAAAAGTGTTCCTTCTTATGTCTGCCCATTGGAGTTTTTGTTTACTGAGCACATAAAAAAAAGCAACTTAAAAAAAAAATTCAAGACTCAACACGACCTTGGATTGTCGTGTTTCATAATGCCCATGTTCATTAAAACAAGCTTTGGTTTTACAAAGGTCAACTGGAAAAAGCTTTTCAGGAAAGTTATAAAAGGCAAATGTACTACCAGAGACACAGTAGTTTCTGACAGTCTTGTTTTTAAACAAAGTTTATCCCATACAGTGAGGCAGCCAAACTTCACCCATCTGAGGCCCATACTGTCAATCATCAGGGCCCTCAGGGCCCCATCCAAGTGGCATGAATTGGAGCACTATGAAGCCACCTTTATCTTTAACATGGTGGTGAGGATCTTTGCGACAGGCCTACACTGCACTGCTCCATCCTGATCCACTGCGCCTTGTTGTCTCTAAGCCACATCCTCATTCGAAAACCTGGATGGCTATGGCCTGCATGCGGCCCTTGGGATTCATTTTGACCACTCCTTGCCATACATCTTGGTAACTCATTAAAATGCATTTAGGCACAGGCTGGGAGGATGGAATGGGGGTTGTGGCTACCGCACAAGACAAGCCTGGAAAATAGGAGTCGAGGGTTCTGTTCCAAGCTCCGCCACAAGCTTCCCGCATGGCCGAGCTAGAAACTGAGGGAAAGGGCATAGAAAAGCTGTGTGAAAATAGGGATAATGCTTCCCAATTGTACAGGGGGGCTTTGAGAGTTCATTCGTTAATATTTGCAAAGGTCTTTGAGATCCCCAGATGGAAAGTGCTATGGAAGTTCAAAGACGACTTATGCAAGCACAGCAGAATACTAATGCAACACTACAAGAAACGCTTCCCAAGCCAGTATTCAGCCTGAGTAGGAACGTCTATAGTTTGTTCTGCATCCTGAAAAGAATGGGTCCAACAAACGTGGTTACCAGCACTCTAATCTGTTTCAAATAACGACAGATTAAGAGCCTGACCCTGCAACCTTTACTCCAAATGGGAGTTTTGCCTGCTTTATGACTGCAGGATTGGATCTCCAACAGAAAAAAAATAAATTGAACAAATTACAGGAGGAGGAGGAGGAGGAATGGGGAGGGAGGCAGGAAATATCTCCCAAGGAATCTCTGGGGACAAAATGAAAAAAAAAAAAAGAATCTGGAACAGTACAAGGACATTCTGGGGACAATGAACAGAAGTGTCTTGCTTTATGTTTTCAATTAATATGTGGAAAAAAAATTTGAGTCTGGTTCCGGACTTCAATTTTTATTTTTATTTTTTTCCTTCTTAATCTTCTGTAGTGGTTTTAAGGCCTCAGAAACATTTCTTCTCATTCGGCTACATAAAAGCACTAGCATTTTGTTTATTCTGAAAGTTAAAAATGAGATGAAAAAAATTAATTACTGCATAATATTAAAAAAAAAGATTAATGCAACATGTCCATGGAAGGGGTCAAACAAAGTTTGACAGGCTCAGATCTGTTTAGTACACAATGTGAAACACCAAACTCATTGAGTTCCTCTGTTCATATTCTTGCGGTTTGCAAAATGTCTGTGTAGCAAAGGGACACCAGCAGATTACACTTAAAAAAACAAAAACAAAACAAAAAAAACAGTTCTCTTACTCGTGTTACTAATACTTGACATTTTTTCCAATTGAAAATCTTAAGTATGGAATTTCCTTTTCATCTTGTATGCTACTTTTATTTGTGCACTTCACTACGTTTTTGCAGTGATGATCGATCAGTCAATCCATTTTCAGGTTTTCCTGAACCAGCAGAGTGTTCTGACATTTGGGTTACAAACCCTGCCAGGAAACATTAAAGCCACACCACTCTTGCATACTTTTAATTAAAAATATTTTTGTAATCATGACAAATTTTGTATTAACAGTCAAAGTGGTTCCTTTATTTGTATAAACTCAAAACCTGTATTTTCAACCTACATTGACAGAGTCCCTTTAACAACTGTAAACATTAGCAAACTACTAGGGGAAGTGATTTAGGTTGTCATGAGATTCTACTCTAGAAAGCAGTTCCTGAAAATAAATCCTGCTCTTTCCAGGGCTCTAACATGGCTGAGTAGCAGTTAAAATATGGTTTGACCCTGCTCTTACAAGCAAGTCCTAACCATATTATAAGGAGGTCAAGAAGCTATCCCATTGTAACCCCAATCCCCACAATCAGTTTGCTTGTGTAGCTAGGATGCTGAGCTTTGAATCTAACCATTAGATGGCACTGATTAACACCTTTCATGAAACGGATTTCCTCAGCGCCTGCCTTCATCACATACAGCAAGATATGCTGTGACTGCCAACTCCATCATAGATGATGGTTCCTGCATGGCTTTGCTGGAATAGGAAATTTAGGGAAACAGGAAGTAGATACAGGGCCTTTAACATTCCAAGGGCATCATTTAAGAAACAAAGGACACAGGCCAACCAAAGCAAGATAATGCAAAAATTCAGGCAAGCTTCCCCCACTTGTCTAGGTGTTATACATAGTGCACAGGTAAATACCGTAATATCACACCACGACCGGGAACATCTCAAACACTAAGGCATACCTTAGTGATAGCAGCCTTGGGACAAGGGGAAGATTGTAAAGAAGACAACAGTATGTAGTGTGAATGCCGGGTTTTTTATTCAGAAAAACAATTTTATTAATTTGTTATGGATCTTTATTAATATGCTAAACTTCAGTAGCACTCTTCGTTTGAGAATCTCAAAGCACCTTACAGCCATGAATTATGTCTCAACACCCTATTAAGTAGGAAAGGGATACATATAGATCACTTCCCCAGCACAGAAGTGGGGCCACTTCTGGAGGGAATACAGCAGCTGCTTAATAAAATTACTACATAAGTTTAAGACAGGAAATTAAGAAATTGTAGGGAAAAATTTAAGGAGTCTGAACAATTATCCGAGGAGGGATTTGGCCAAGAAACTACAGTTAATATCCCTACTCTAACAAAAGTGCTATGGGCCTGCTAATTACCATAAAAAGACAGGATCTCAATATTTACTTGACCCATTCAGACCTATCTATACTAAAAAAATTCTAAAATTCCTTCCCTTTACTACCACTGGGTCAAGCTCTACCAGTGGGTGCTGGCAGCAAATTAGAGCTTGGCTACACAAATTATTCTGAAATAACTTGGTGTGAAATCTTTTATTCCAGAATAAAAGTATTTTTTTCCCCAACTTAGCTTAACGGATTTTGGAAGCAGATTCTGGAATAAGTATCCAGACATGAAGTTGTTCTGAAACAGCGATTCCACTTTAAATTCCCACCCTACGTTATTCCAGAATATCTCGTGTAGACTAGCCCTTAACCACCCTATTGTGGTTCCCTGTTCCGAACAGGGTTAGACAGCACAGAGCCTAAAATACTAGCGCCCACTGTCCCTGTCTAGGCTAGCTCCCTCACTGTTAAAGTAAGTAGGAAGGCTAATGCAGCAACAACTATAGCTTCTCAGAGTCACGCTGCCAAAGTAGTGGTCAGCATACAGACACTTAACAGGATACTGCAATTAATCTCATTGCTGTCAGTTCACTGTGTCAAGAATTTACCAAGGCCTTGTCTACAGACAAACTGTCCTTGGGTTAACTAGAGGAGTGTTTTAAAACCAATTTAGTAAACTCCGTGCAAATTTACATTTCGATGCTTATCTTGGTTCGAGTGGCTTAGCTTAGTCTTATAAAAAAAGAAGTCAGAAGCCTCTTTGTTGACAGATCATGGACATGAGCCACCTCAAACCGGTTGCCACTCACGTGTGCCACAAGTACAGATTCTCCTTACTAACAGGGCTTTGGAGCTGTGCTCCGGCTCCACTCCAGCTCCAGGCAAAAACCTGCAGCTCCACTGCTCCGGAGCTGCTCCGGGTTCCGCTCCAAAGCCCTGCTTACTAACATGCCACTCCTAAACGTATCACACCATGGCAAGACCTATGGAATTACTTCACACAAAGATGAATTAAGGGCAGAGGATCAAATTTCCTGGCATTGTGTCATGGTTTTATTTCCTCACCATTTTGTATTTAATCGGGCCCCAATCCTCCTATCTTTGTTTTTATTTCATTTTTCACAAGGGGACCCGCACAAACTCTAGCCACTGTGTAATCATAGAATCACAGGACAGGAGGGACCTCGAGAGGTCCCCTGCACTCAGCATGATAAAACATACAACGAATAGTGATCCGTAGCAAATTATCTCAAAGCGATTTCTCACAACACTCGTTTGAGGCAGGGAGTGGGTCAGTACCAGAGCCAAGAATATAAGTTAGGCAGAGAAACTTAGCATATAAGGGGACTCTGGGTTCTACTTGGGCACCTAAATGAATTAAGTGCATATTTACTCTGGTATTTCTAGATGCTGGAAAAGACTTCAACCGCCTGGTTGAACTGCTTCATGGATTTTGAATTGGAGATTCCTGAGAGTCTGTATAATAACTCAGAGGCTCTTTTTCTTGTTGTGAATAGTCAACTAGCAGTTTTTCCTGGCCAGTTTTTCATCCCCTCTCTACTGAGCTACTGACAATTCTCGTACAAAATCCAGAATAAAGATTTTCAAATCAGGGAAACTGTCCTAAGTCTCATTTACATTTGTTTTGGAAGAAAATGTGGTCTCTCTCTCTCTCTCTCTCTTTGATGCAGACCACAGAGATCACCAGTGGAACTGAGCCTAGTGGGCACGCCTCAGCATCCATGATACTGTTCTTCTCCTTTCCTGCCCGTCATTGATGTGAAAGCAGACACCCAGAGCAGGAATTTTTCCTCTTCCTCTCTTGAAGGAGGAACCCAGGGAGCAAGACGCAGCCCCAGGAACGGAAGTGCAGCCTCTCATCTCCTTTGCTTGCTGCAAAGAAGACCACCTGCTCCTCAGACACATCCTCTCTGGCATGAAGCAGGTCTTGTACTTTCCTGTGAACCTCCTGGTAGAATCTGGATGCCTGCAGCCAAGTAGCTTGAAGTATGGATGCCCCCATGTCAACTGCCCTGACCACCATTTCACCCGAGTCAAAGGATATCCACATCTGGTACTGAGCTAGTCCTGCCTTCTTGCGGACTAGCTTTTTAAGCTCCTACCATTTTTTTTTGTGGGGAGGGAATCAACCAGGATGGAGGTCTCTTTTCATAGCTCCATCCTTTAGCTATGCAAGCCTGATATCCACAATGCAAAGAGCTTCAGAGACCACTAAATTCTTCCTCCAAATGAATCCCAGCACTATAGCTCAAGATTCTGGAATGCAGCACCACAGGTGAAGCTCATCTTCCCGCTAGCTATAACTACCTCTGCTGCCAAGGTCTCGTGGAGCTTGTGGGAGATAAAGCCAGCAACCTCCTTGGCGAGGGTGCACTTTTATACTCAGTGGTGTTGACATGCATAACAGCCAGTAGAGGGTCTGAATAGCGTTCTCCCCTGCTACCTCTGCCATCAAAGGCCAAAAAAAAGACTAGTTGAATTCCACAGGTGTCACACCAAGAGACTAAGACATAAGTGTGCAAATCTGCACAGATTTTTTTTTTTTTAAGCAAACAGCCTAATATGTGAGCTACTTAGGGCCCAACTCTCTTTCCACTAAAGTCAACATCAACCCTCCCAATGGCTTCAGAGGTGTAGGACTGGGCCCTCTGTTAATATTTATTAAGTGCTCTGAAGCACCACTCAGTTGCTTATTTACAAGAGCAAAGCAATTGAAAGAATGTAATGCAGAGATCCCTCGGCCACATGTGGGGTGGAACACAGGAGCTGCTTTGTGCCAGCAAGTCCAAACAAGCCTTTAAGAAGAGGAAGTCAAGAATAATGACTCCAATTTAAATTAAGTTTGAACAGTTTGGTTACAACCTTCCAATGAGGGAACAGGCCTTTTATCATCTGCAGCTAAGAGGGAGAGCTTGAAAGCCGTTAACATGCGGCGTTGCAAAGCGCCAGGAAATGTAGGGAGCTACCCAAAGCCAGGCAGCCAGCATAGCTTCAGCCAACAAGAATCCCCCCAACTGAGGCAAATATGAAGAGAACTGGCCCTGAGCAAAGCTTTTAATTTCCCTCATTTTAGAGAACACAATGGAAACAATTCCCCAAGAACAAAAGCGATGCGTCAGTGGGCCCTACTGTCTCAAGCTCTTTCAAGTTGGAAGGACAGTTGATTTGCACCATGTGTAGGATAGGAATGCTAGCTAGAACCAAGCGAGATAAATTCAGCCCCTCCAAGCTGGTTAATATTAAACCGAAATGAATCATCTTTACAATAACGGTAAACAAAAACACCGGTTTACAATGGAAGAGATTTAGCAATGTGCCCCAGTCACACTTCCTTTGTGGGGAGTCTCAGTGTTCATACCTCATGTACTATTGTTGGCAAAAGTGTTGAAATATGGGTCAGTCACATGCGTAAATGCCAGAGGACACGGCATTAAAGACACCACAATGTCCTCAACTCACCTCTGCTTGGCCTACCATGGTGTTCCAGCACATTCAGTTCTTTATTAAAGATAAAGCAAAGGGGAACATAGAATGGCTTGGATGCATAGCGTATGTGCTACAACACAGAGAGAAAAAGCTGAATTATAGATATCAATGTTCCTATTTTGGTGGGCATAGAGCTCTGTCCTTTAATAAAACCACTAAATAAAAACTGCATTGTTTAAAATGAAAGTAGCTATAAATTAATTGGAATACAATTCAGCTCTCTCTCATTCCTCAAGCGCAGAAAGAGTAGGGAGGTGATTTTACCTCTGTATATTGCATTGCTGAGACCGATACCGGAACCTTGCACCCAGTTCTGGCATCCACATTTTAAAAAGGATTGAAAATTTTGGAGGCTGCAGAAAAGACCCACAAAAATTATTTGAGAACTGAGAAAATTCCTTACAGTGAGAGACCTAAAAAGCTACATCTGTTTAACTTATCAAAAAGAAGATCAAGAGGCGACTTGTTTACAATATAAAGTACCTTTTGGGGGAGAAAATACCAGGAATTAATGGGCTCTTTTTTCTAGTGGAGAAAGGCAGATCAAGAATTAAAGGCTGGAAGCTGAAGCCAGATAAATACAAATTAGGAATAAGGTACTAATTTTAACAGTGACGGTGATTAACCACTCAAACAAACTACCAAGGGAAGTGGTGGATTCTCCATATCTTGGTGTCTTCAGATCAAGACTGAATGTCTTTCTGGAAAATACGTGTTAGTCAAAAAAGTTATTGGGCTCAATACAGAGGTGACGGGGTGAAATGTCATACTCTGTGATCTACAGGCAGATATCTAATGGTCTCTTCTGGACTTAAACTCCATGAATCTATGAAATGCAGGCATTTTTAGAAGGAGATCAGCCTTCCTGTACCTGTACCTCACTGAATCTCCGTCTCATTTTCAAGTCTCAGATAAACACCTATTTCTCAACTTGTCTTTATGTCTTAATTTCACTCTCCTTTATTAACTGTGTAACTGTATTTGAAATAGAGATTGTATCCAAGATGCCACTAATTCAAGGGCCGAACAAACTGTATGGCCACCAGAATGCGTGGTCTGTTCTCAAAAATCGGACACTACCAGCTGAAGGAAAATCTTCACTAGATATAGTAGCATTTGGGATTCTGTTCAGGTAACATTGGCAGTGGTGCACAAATGCAATCCAATATGTAGCAACACGGTGCAAAATAGTTGCATTACAGTGAATTTATAGTTGTGGCTAATTCTCCATTATTCACACCACACTATTAGAAGATTCAAAATGACATCCCTGATTCCTGTCCTTGGAGAAGTTGCCCCTTTTGCTCCCACCCAACAAGCTATCTTTGTTTCCTCCCTTGCCTACAGAAATGATTTACTTGCTAATATCGGCGATAACTAGCTCAACCCTTTTCATAAGGTTGAGGGTAACCTGGGCTCCTCTTTCAGCTGACTTTTCGGCAGCTAAGCACAAATATAGTGTGTTCTATACAAACCATTGTTCTTGCCTGCAGAGAGTTGGAAAGGAAAATGGGATTATTTTATATACAATAAGATAGAGTACAATTCCCATTTGACAACTGTTAAAGGTGACAATAGAGATGAAGACCCTAAAATCCGACTTACCATATCTCAAGATTTACAACCTGCTATAGAAAGTCTTGCAGCAATCATTATCGGCGAAGAAAAACTATTCTCAAAGCAGTGATCAGTCACTGACGCTGGGGCATAAACACTTCCACTTCAGCATAGTCAGATGCCCTATAAACTGTTGAAAAATGCTATGCAAACAAAGCTTCCAATTTCAGCTGCATATAGAAAAAACTGGAGCAAACAGTATGCAAAAATATGCTCTTGGTTCAGAATATTAATAACTGAATAAAACATATTTTCAAACTTTTAAAGTGTTAATATTGTAGTCACTACACCTTTACAAAACACATTAGAATACCAAAAAACAATTAATATCAAACTTTAAATAGGAAGCTGCCATTCTGGTAACCTGACAATGTAGATAAAGCAGCTCCCACGGGAAATCAAGTGACTCAAATTGTAAATTCTATTCCATCTTCCCATAACAACTTGAAAGTCCCCTACTTAAAACATGCCCTAAGTTGCAACAGCCCCATTCCTCATGTCCTGGACCAACTCCTTGGAAGAATCTGTACAGTGGCAATTCTCACTTACAGAGACACCACCAACATAGATAGTTATCAGCGATTGAGAAATAACAAAGTAAAAAAAACCAGTGCAGCTTTCCTTTAAGCACAAAAAAAAAAAGCTACCATTTGAAACATAGCTGCCAATGAAATTATTCCAGCTCTATAAATAATTTGTAATACCTGCAAGGCACAGATTGATGGAATGGATCCAGCTTGCTTCCAAGCTACACATTCATAACAATCATAACATCCTCCCCCTTCGACATTTAAGATTGCCTAATTTTAAAAAAAAATCCATGCAATACATCTTTTAGCAACATACTATTATTTATTATTTGTAATGTGGTACCACCTAGTGGCCCCAATCACAGAACGGCCCAGTTATGCTGGGCTCTATATAAACATAACAAAAAGACATTCCCTGTCCTGTCTCCCTCTTCCCCAGTAACTAGATCCAGAGCTGCTTTCACAGTAGTTCTAAACTCAGTAACTATTTCATGCATTTAAGGCTCAGCTTTGTTTACATATAAAAAGGACAAGCCAGCAGCAAGATCAATAACAGGTTAGACATATAGAGAGGCTTTTGAATGCAGTAGCTAGAACTTCGGCTGTAGTGCCTTCCAGAATCTAGGGCCAGACCCTGTGTGAAATAAAAAGGACCATGAAACTAGTCATTGTCAGAATTCCTTCATCAGGTTAGGATTTCTCCATTTTTCCCCTCACACACACCCCAGAAATCAATCAAGTTATGTCACCTTCATGCCAGGAAGGGATGGACCGGTATTGTTATTTCTATTACTGAATAGGCACAACGGATGGGAGTAATGGAGTAAGATGTAGTCCTGGGCATGGGGAGAACACTGGCCACTCTGCATATAATTGTTTCATACCTCAAACATCACACATTAGTGCAATAAAGTTCAAAAAGCATCCAGACATTGGGAAATGTCTCACTCCAGTGACAGCAGCTTTGCATTAATGGTGATTAGTTACAAATAAGCTATATCTTCAGTAAGTGTATGTCTATCTAAGGCATATCTTTAGTTCCCATTACCACAGTAGGGGGAGGGGGCTCACAATCATTAGGGTATTTATCTCAATGCCCGTGAGGTAGGAAAGTACAATTACTCCCAACAATCTTTTTATTTTTTTATATATTAACCTACAGCAAGGAAACTGAGGCAAGAGAATATGCAACTTGCCCAAGGTAAAACAGGAATCCAGCACAGGGGACAGTACTGGGGTCTCTGAGTCCTAGGCTAGCACCACTGGACGACGAAGTCAGCTCTCGTGTTGACTTACTGTGTGGCCTTCTTTGGGTAAATCACTTAATTGTTGTGCCTCGGTTTCCCCATTTGTAAATTGATGATGATATATTTACATTAAGAAAGCACCCAGAGGCTCTAACTGGCATCAGTGAGTCGGGGGTGAGTGCTGGAGAAACACAAGTTAAAGTCCTTGCCTAAAGCAGCTTACAATCTAACTTAAGACAAGGCATAACAAGTGGGTATAATACACTAGAAGGGAAAGGAAGAGATAGGTGGCAGAAATAAGAATGTGTGTTAACCCCAGGGTCCCAGGACCTTGCAGGGTCCAAGTTCGAGTCAAGCCGGGACCCAGGGGTCCAAGCCCTATTGCTTTGCAATGTAGCTGCAGCCCTACTTGACGCAGGTCCAAGGAGTCTTCCAGAAGCATCCCACAATTCCATGGATTGGCTATGCACATGACTTGACATTTCTGAAATCAAAAGTATGTTGTGTTGTTTTTTTTTAATTGGGTAAATACCACTGGCCCTCTCCCCAGCTATAGCCAGTTGGCAGCTTCTGGCAGCCACCAACGTAGAGGTAAGTCGTGGGGAATGATCTGAAGGAGAAGGTTGTGGTTTTTCATACTAATTTAGGAATGGGGTTTCATGAGTAAGAGGCAGCATGGAAGAGAGTCAAGACGCTTGTGGGAGAAGTGGATACATGCTGACAGAGAGATAACTCAATAAAACAGACACTGAAAACCAGACATTTTCAGTGACACCACCATCTAGTGTTGTAAATTCTAAATTGCGTTTAGTTTAGGCTTCTCTTCAAGCAGAGTCACCGTGCCAAACAACATGCAGCTTGATTTCGGTGTGAAGATGACTAAAAGGAGTCCAGACTGATTACCTGGAAGGCCCCAAGTTGAACTTCAAGCACAGAGCAGCTGAAGCCAGGTACTTCAGCTGATGAGCAATCCAGACTCCAATTGCAGTGGATTTCATAAGAGTTTAAGCCAGACACAGAACCAACAAAGAGGAAAGTTCTCAGAAAAAACAAACCCAAACAGCTGTTACCAAAAGCAATCTGGAAATATTGTAATACCTTCTCCCTGAATAATCTACTATGCCACAATTTCGCAAAGGTTATACTGTACTGAAAAGTAGGACAGGAACCTGCAGACTTTACTCCGGAGGGAATTCTGTGGCAAAAAATTAAAAATTCTGTGCCCAGAAAATTAAAATTCTGCACACAATATTTTAAACTTCTGCAAAATTCTGCAAATTTTAATTTGTCAAACAAATGTGGAGGCTCCAGCATGGCTGTGGGGAGCACAGGCCACTGGCTGCACAGAGGTGGGAGATCACTCTGCAGCTCACCCCCAGGACATGGACTCAGCAGTGAGGCTGCACCCAACACTGACACAGCGCAAGGACGGGGCCTGCCCCTCCATGGCAGGTGCGGGCAGGCAGGATCCAAGTGTGGAGGGGCTGAGTGGGGGGGGAGCCAGGTGTGGGGTGAAAGAGGTCTGTGTGGGGCAAGTTGGGTGTGGGCGGCTGAGTGGGGGATCCAGGTGCAGGGGAGAATCTGGATGCACAGGTGCTTGCTGGGGGGATTCCAGATGCAGGGGCAATAGAACTCTGCAGCACAGTCCAAGGTGGAGGTGATTGGGGCTCAGCAGGGTGGGGATCTGGGAGTGGGCAGCTCATCAAGGTGGTCCAGGTGCAGGGGAAATGGAACTCAGCAGGGTGGGGGGTTTGGGTGCAGGAGGTGTGGTGAGGCTCAGCAGAATGGTCTGGGTATGTGGGGGGTCAGGATGCACAGAGATTGGGTTGACGGGGGAGCAGTTCCCCATACAGTGATCAACTGTGGAGGGAAGAGAAGAGTGGTGGGTGCATGAAGCTGGGGGGGCAGGGGGGAGGGCGGAGGGTTTGCAGAGCTTTCTGCAGCCAGGGGAGATTTCCGGGGGTGGGTCTGACCTGGATCCGGCTGCTCCGTGAAGGGGAAGAGGAAGTCCCATCCTTCCCAACCTCTCAGCCCAGCCGGGACTAGCAGCTGAGCCCAGTACAGGGTAGGAGCCACCCGCCAGGGCTTCCCCAGCCCCGCCCCACCCCCTGCAGTGATTTACCTCTCTGCCAGCTGCTCTGGGCACCCAAAACACACTGCTGGAGAAGGGCACATTTCTGCTCTTGCGGCTTCCCTTTGCTTCCCTGTCAGAAAGTCACTTTTCTACAGGGAAGCAAAGAAAACTGCGAGGGACATGAATTCTGCGTGTGTGCAATGATACAGAATTCCCTCAGGATTAAAATTTTGGTTCTTGTCTTTTAAGGCCCATCTGAAATGTGTTCAGTAGTCATCAGGAATCAAAATAGTCAAAAACCAGTGGGAGAACACTTTAACCTGTCTGGTCATTCAGTGACAGACCTGCGGGTGGCTATATTACAACAGAAAAACTTCAAAAACAGACTCCAATGAGAAACTGCTGAGCTAGAATTGATATGCAAACTAGACACAATCAACTCCGGTTTGAATAAGGACTGGGAATGGCTGAGCCATTACAAACATTGAATCTATCTCCCCTTGTAAGTATTCTCACACTTGTTATCTAACTGTCTGTACTGGGCTAGCTTGATTATAACTTCAAAAGTTTTTTTTCTCTTAATTAATTGGCCTCTCAGAGGTGGTAAGACAACTCCCACCTGTTTATGCTCTCTGTATGTGTGTATATATATCTCCTCAATATATGTTCCATTCTATATGCATCCGAAGAAGTGGGCTGTAGTCCACGAAAGCTTATGCTCTAATAAATTTGTTAGTCTGTAAGGTGCCACAAGTCCTCCTGTTCTTCTTTTTTCTTGGATGTGTAACATTACGAAGAACAGATGACTTTTTTTTAACTGTGGTTTGTCAGAAAAGTACCTCTTTTAAGATGCTTTTTAAAGATCTATACAAGAACTTGAAGCAACTGATTTCCCTTAAACATGACCTTTCATCTGTAGCTATCAAAATATTTCACAAGCCATCCGTCCTCACATCCCCATAAGATAGGTGTTCTGCACATTTTACAATGCATTAAACTAAGCAGGGCAAGTTAAACAGAGCAATTATGTGACTTGCTTATGGTCACACAGCAAATCAACGGCAGTGCCGGAAATAAAGCCAATCACCTGCTCTCATCACCACACCCTCCCACCAATGGAGATCAGAAGCAAGAAGCGTTCAAATTCACAATGACAAATTAACAATAGTTCAAGTGTACGTTAGGGCCTAGTCTCCTCCAACCCACTCTAGGCCCCCAAATACACAAACATTACTCAATCATACTAACATGCATTGCACGTAAAATTTTCATAAGCGCTCAGCACTCAGAATTAGAGTCAGATTCTCAAAACGGTTCAACAACCAGTGGCTCCAATTGAGGATAATGGGAACTTCTAGGTGCTGGACGCTTGTAAGGCTGGCCACGTCATAGAGGTGACTGATGGAGAACTCTTTTGGAGAGCGTAGCCACATCTGAGACTATAAAGCCCTTGCGTATGCAGAATTACAAAAACAAAAAATTGAGTCTTGTTATGAGGAATCGGTTGTCGAATAAAAAGAATGAGTAGTACTTGTGGCACCTTAGAGACTAACCAATTTATTTGGGCATAAGCTTTTGTGGGCAAAAACCCACTTCATCAGATGCATGGAGTGGAAATTACAGTACGAAGATATATATACACACACACAGAGAGAACATGAAAAGATGGGGGTTGTGGCGTTCTGTTACTTTCCTTGTTGGGCCTGACCTGTAGTAGGTGACTTCTGGGTATTCTTCTGGCTCTGTCAATCTGTTTCTTCACTTCAGCAGGTGGGTATCCTGATTATCACTATAAAAGTTTTTTTTCTCCTGCTGATAATAGCCCAGCTTAATTGATTTGTCTCATTAGAGTTGGTATGGCAACCCCCATCTTTTCATGTTCTGTGTGTATATAGATAGATATAGATATAAATAATCTTCCTACTGTATTTTCCGATCAATGCAACTGATGAAGTGGGTTTTTTTGCCCACAAAAGCTTATGCCCAAATAAATTTGTTAGTCTCTAAGGTGCCACAAGTACTCCTCGTTCTTTTTGCTGATACAGACTAACACGGCTACCACTCTAAAGTTAATTTACAGCTGGAAATGGAATACCTGCCTTTAAAAAAAAAAAATGAATTAGTAATGGTTACATCTAACAATCTTTATAATTACATTAATTACATACTTCACTATAAATGTAGAGTTTCCTCCTTTGTATTTTCAAATTTAAAATATAGTAGTTGAAATCTCACAGCATAAAGCCTATTAACTAAAAGAAAAATGGTCTTGACCAGCTACCTGTGCTAGTAAGATACAGGCTGATAAGATATTCCATGTATGACACTGGAGGCAATTGTCCTGCTCTATTCAGTACTGGTGAGGCCTCCGAATACTGGGTCCAGTTCTGTGGGACACACTTTAGGAAAGATGTGGACAAACTGGAGAGACTCCAGAGGAGATCTACAACAACAACAAAAATGTTTAGAAAACCAGACCTATGAGGAAAGGTTTAAAACAACTGGGCATGTTTAGTCTTGTGAAAAGACAACTGAGGGCGGAATCTGACAGCAGTCTTCAACTATGTTAAGGATTGTTATAAAGAGGATGGCAATCAAGTATTCTCCGTGTCCACTGAAGGTAGGACAAGAAGTAACAGACTTCGTCTACAGCAAAGGAGATTTAGGTTAGATACTAGGAAAAACTTCCCAAGCATAATTATATATAAAGATAGTTAAGCACTGGAATAGGCGTCCGAAGGGTTTAAAGAACAGGTTAAACAAAACACCTACCAGGGATGGTGTAGGTATACCTACTTGGTCCTGCCTCAGCTCAGGAGGCTGGACTAGATGACCACTCGAGGCCCTTTCCAGACCTGCATTTCTATTATTCTAGGTTTACACCAAAAAAAAAAAAAAAATCAACAGCCCGCAGTCGCACAGCACTATTCCTTTGCAATGCTTCACTGAATGTAATTTAAAACATTTGATTCCAGGACTCAGCTTTTTGCTTCCTGGGATTGCCATAGAGGTAGTGTGCTGGAATAGGAAGCAGCTACTAGGATGACCGGGAAAGCAGCTGGTAACGTTCATTGGCACTTCTGGCGCATTTACAAATAAAAGCAAAAATCAGGTGATCAGCGTAACCACTGAGAGTCGATTCGGCTGGGGATCTACATCTGCCACCCTACAAGCATACCAGCAGGGGACGCTTTCAGTTACCAAAAACTAAACTACCTCCACCCCCCATTTTTTGCACAGAAATACCCATAAGGATAAATTCAGAGCAGTGGACCCACTACAAGAGAAGCCAAGAATGACCTTGTTTGTATCTGAGAGTTGATTAATGTACAGAAGGAGGAATTTTGTTGTAATTGTATTTAAAAGTACACCTGCATTCACAAAGACTGGTAGCGTGGTTTCAAAGCTGGGGTTACACCACGGGTCACTCAGTTCTATTCATCTGTGCCACTAACACACAGTCTAACCTTTGGCAAGTCTCAACCACCACTTTACCCATTTGTAAAATGGTTAGAGGCTATAATTTCAAGTTTCCACTAGTTTGGGGTGCTTCAGAGTCTGCGTTCTCAACTTTAGACATCTAGGGTAGGGGTTCTCAAACTGAGGGTTGCAAGGCTATTATGGGGAGGGGGGTGGCACGAGCTGTCAGCATCCACCCCCAGTTCCCACTTCACCTCCAGCATTTATAATGGTGTTAAATATTTAAAAATGGGTTTTTAATTGCTGTGTGAAAGGGGTCACCAATACAAACGTTTTGAGAACTACTGATCTAGGGTCTAACTGACATCAAATGGAGCTGTGGACACTCAGGTCCTTTAAAAGGCACAACCAAGGTTACTAGGGGGAACCAAGCGCCGAAGCATCCCAAACTAAGGACTCCTAAACCCTTACCATAAGAATTAAGCCATCTCACACAGCTGCAAGGACTCATTACTTAGGGCTTGAATATTACCATACCTTTCATCAGAGGATCTTAATAGCCTGCACAGCCTTAGCATGCTAGAGACTGATCGTCCTGATAAGTCTTACATGCATTTATTCACATCTGCTACATCAATTAGAGGGATTAAATAAGTTTAACAGCTCCAAAGGGAGTGGTTATACCACCACCTTGGAGGAAAGCATTTCAAATTACAAGGATAGGCACAGGAAGCATGAGAATCCTGCACCTTTACCCAATGCTCAAGCTATTGGTTTCTCACTGACAGAAGCCAAGAAACTACATGAAATTAAAAAATAAAAATAAACCCAAATTTCAAAATATTCTAACAGGGCCACTATTTACATCCAAAATATTACAATGTAATAAGCGGAGCAGAATTTGACTGCTAATACTCAAACTTAGCACTTATATACATTACATCTTCACAGGGCTCTACAACGTGAACTAAGCCTCAACACCCATGGGAGGCAGTACCCCATGTTATAACAACAGGGAAACGAGGTACAGATTGGTTAAGTATCTTACCCAAGGGAACAGAAAGTCAGTAGCAAAGACCTCAGCAGTTTCTGGTTCCCAGCCACGTACTTGAATCTAGTAGACGACCCTGTCTCTTTGAAACTACTGGGAGTAGACTGGTGGGGGTGGTGCAGATAAATGTTTTACTCCACTAACAGCGATTTCCATCACTTTAGCACACTGGACAGTAGAGGTCAGAAAGCTACCTGCCACTGGAAATCCATTGCTGGTCAGTATGGGACAATGAAAAAGCAAAAAAAGTATCAATAGTTTCTCTAGAACAGAGCCTTCCTGGTGGCCTAGCAGGGTGGACTGCAAGCGAAACTGACGTAGTGTCAGTTTCAGTTTGGTATCACTCTGTGGTGTGATATCAGGGATGAAGGAGGAGAGAGGCAGGACACACAAAATGGGAGGGAACAATCGGCCACCAGAAGTAATCCTAGCAAAGGAGCAGGATGGGTAGAGATCCAAAGAAAAAATACAGGCGATAACTTAAGTTGTCTGGGAAAAGGATGAGGGAGAATGGGCTGTGTGCTTGAGCTTCTTTCACGTACCAACCAGGGACAATTAACCAGCATGGTAACCAAGAGAAATTCAGAAATAAAACTGCTCGCTTCAGAACTTAGAATCTTCCCATTCGAATGTATTTTTGGTGGGAGGGAAGGAAATGTACGTACATCAAAAGCAACATAATTTTCTTGTTAATTAAATATACGGACTGCAAACTTTGAACGCGCGGTTTTCACTTATGCATGAAACTTCAGTTTGGTGGTGGGTTTCAAGATTACAAACCCAATTAAATGTTTAGAGTGCTTTTAAAATCAAGTACAACTTGTTATTCAGTTTTATCAAAATACCTCAAGTTTGAGCATTCGCCTGCTAAACCCAGGGTTGTGAGTTCAAACCTTGAGGGGGCCATTTAAGGATATGGGGCAAAATCTGTTGGAGTCCTGTGTGCTGTTATAGAGTGGGCACTGGGCGGTTGCTTTGACATATAGGTGCTTTTTGGTTACTAGAACATACTACTGAGGAGAACTAAATTTGAACTCTTACAGGATTAAGCGACACTTCATTACAAGACATTTGCTTTCAGAAAAGAATCAAATTTAATAGCTTTCTTTTGTTTTGGAAATAGCTGATCAACCTCAAAGTGATTGAGAACATTTACCCGATCATTCAAACTGAAGTGTGGTAATTTTAAGACACTCGGCCAAGTTCATTCCTAATGTAAAACTTCATTAACTTCAATAGAGTGATGCCAGGGACAAATTTGTCACATTAAGTGTAAAATGTCTTGATCGGATATAAAAACCAACAGGGTTTGTAATTAATATATATAAACTACTCTTCAGATATAAACCTTTGCCCACAAAAGGAAAAATAATTGCTCAGCTTTCATGAGGAAGGAAGAATAGAGAGGCAATTAAGCATAACACTAGGAAGCCAGGAGACCTGGGTTCCATACCTATTTGTGCTACAGACTTCCTTCTTTGTGACCTTGGGAAAGGCACTAAGGTATTTGTAATTCAGTATCTCAATTTGTAAAATGAAAGATTTTTTTAATCTGTATTGCATAGTGCCCAGAGTCCCCAATAAGCTACACTTGCTTTGTGTAAACGAATTAATTCCTTAACTGTTGCAATGCACTGGATGAAAAGTATTACAGAGATGCAAAGTATTACTATGTTTTTATACCAGAATTAAGGTTTAGCCCTCTTTGCATTCTCCAACCAAGGTCCTGCAGTATTTGCACTTTTGCAACTTTTTTTTCTGGGTTTGTCACCCAGACTTTTTAAAAAGACTATCTAAGCTTAAATTGTAGGTGATCACTTGAACAACAGACATTTTGAACTGCTGAAAATAGGGACCCAATCAATAAAATCCCATGTGGAGAACAAAATACTGTAGTCTTTATAGAATTACACCATGCTTTTCATGCTGATCGATTTACAACCAAGCAACATAGCAAGGTAGCAGAAGCAAACAATCAGGATAGCTAGTACACAGTACAGTCGCCAGATGGCAGCAAAGTACAAGATTTTTCTTCAAAAATCCAGGGCAGAAGAAATAGTAGAAAAGTTACTCAGACTAGCCTAGGTTGAGAGAGAAGTGCCAGGCTCGGGGCTTAATCCAATCACTCAAACTACACAGAGTGATTGGATTAAGAGATGAGTTGCAACCTTGAGCTGATGCATCCCTATTGCCTTACTAGCTCAAGCATCAGCAGCGCTCAGGCTTCAACCCCGCCTCCCCCCCACCAGGCCAGCTAGCATGAGCTCAAGATTTGTGTGTTAAGACTGGAGTCAGGTTGGGACAAAATTCAAGTTATACCTCAAGTTAACAACAGAGAAGACAAAGTCTTCGAAACTGAGTTTATGCCAGCACAATTCAAGTTTCCCAACGCTGGTGGGTGCACTGGTGTGGACAAGTCACCAGCATTTAAGCCATCATACCATCTAACCCAGAGGTTCTCACAACAAATTTTTTGGTGGCCTCAGAGTGGCCTCAACTCTTACTGGTGGCTGCACTGACACTTTTTCCTAAAATACTTAATTAACTTTAGGAAAAACAAATAAATATGTCCCTATCCACGTCCAAATCGTAATTTATTTATGTAGGTTTTTTTTGTTTTTGCAGACTCAAAAATAATGCTGTGAAAAGTGAGAATTGTATGTTCGTTTATATCATGTGGCTGTGATCAGTGATATTAACAAACCTACAAGTACCACTGATTGCAGCCTCCCAGCCAGCCACTAAGTCTGCTGCAAAAAGTGATACTTGCATGTTCGTTAATATCACTTTTCTCAGCAAGCCCCAGGACAAATTAAGCCCTGGGGGGGTGAAGGGGGGTCAGAGGTGGAGGCAGTGGGACCAGGGGCAATGGAGGGATGGATGCAGGGCCAGGGGGAGGTAATGGGGACCCGAGGCGATGGACTGGGGAGGCAGCCGGGACCCAGAGGAATTGGTGGGGGAGGGGATCAGCAGCCACCACTGCACAGTCAGAGCTGGGGGCGGCACGGCTAAAGTCAAGGCTCGGAGCCCATTGCTGCACAGCCGGGACTAGGATCAGCACCCAGGGTTGGCTCCCGCCGCCACACAGCCAGACCCGGGAGCCAGAGCCCACAGCCAGGGCCACATGGCCAGAGCCAGGGGCTGGAGCCCTAAGCCCCGCAGCCAGGCTCCTGAAGTCCCGCCACTGGAGCCTGCAGCCCAACCACCTCAGGGCTGAAGCCCGAGCCCCACTGCCCCCCTGCAATCCAAGATGGGTTGAGAGCTCACCTCGCTCTTGCAGTGTTGTGCCCCACCTGTCTCCAGAGGCGGTGCAGGGCAGTGCATCCAGGAGCAACAGGAAGGGGGGGAGGGGAGGAAGGTCGTGCTTTGTCCCCCCATCACCATCCAGGAGGCTGTCGTGGCCTCACAAAAAAACCCTGGTGGCTGCATGTGGCCACGGTGGCCGCATCTGAGAAACATTGATCTAACCCCACTCAAAGCAGTCCTAGATAATACAGGACTTGTTTAGACTAGGAACTGGAAGTTAACACATGCTAAACTATTCACAAAGCAGTGTGTCTAACATTTTAAACTGGTCAAGTTAGCGCTTAGTTCCTGGGTTTTAAACTTGACCATAGAACTTGCCAAAAAATGTGTTTTTCCTGCAGAAAGGCCTAATATTTTGATTCAGTAATGCTGCCGCGGTGCCTCATGGGACTTGTAGTACAGGTCCCTGATGCTGCCATTCTCCTCTATAGCCCAGGCTCCCTGGCCAGACTACTACTCTCATGATGCACCAGTCTTCCTTTTCAGAGAGGGAGGCAGTGCATCATGGCAGATGTAATCCAATTGGAGCACCCAGCCCTGAGAAAAGAATAAGGACATCAGGCAACTGAACTACAACTCCCACAAAGCACTGCAGTGACATATCCAAGTAGAACAAAGAGAAGACCAGTGCTAGAATAGCGTGACCAGTTCTTGTGTCCACAAGTCAAGAAGGATTCTGGTTAAGTTGGAGAGGGTTCAGAGAAGAGCCACAAGAATCAGGATTAGAAAACATGCCTTACAGGGAGAGACAATTATTTATTTTAACAAAAAGAAGGTTAACGGGTGACTTGAACACAGCCTCTAAGTACCTAACAGGGAACAAATATTTAATATTGGGCTCTTCAATCTAGCAGAGAAAGGTATAATACACTCCAATGTCTGGAAGTTGAAGCTAGATAAATTCAGACTGGAAATAAGGTGTACATTTTTTAACAGTGAGGGTAATTAAACACTGGAACAAATTTACCAACTATCCTGGTAGAGTCTCCAGCACTGTCCATTTTTAAATCAAGATTGGATATTTTTCTAAATTATCTGTTCTAGGAAATATTTCAGGGAAGTTTCTGGCCTGTGTTATACAGGAGGTCAGATTAGATGATCACAGTGATCCCTTCCGGCCTTGGAACCTAAAGAAATATTTCTAGTTTTGTCCAAAAACTGAAGATACTTGGGGGTTTTGGGCAACTGGTTTTTCAACAGAAATGTTTCCTCCGGAAAGCAGGCACATGTCATGAAAATTTTGTTTTGTTGAAAACCCAGTTTTTCATTGAAAAAGCAATTTGATGGAAAAACTTCAACCAGCCCTATTCGACCAGTTTAACACACATTAAAGGCACACTGCCTTCTTTATACTAGGTTAACAATTTATGTTGGGTAGTATCTTCCAATTCCTAGTCTAGACAAAGCAATGCTGGTCAAAACTCTAGCAACCTGTCTAGACTTGCACACCCACCGCTACCTGTGAAGGAGCTGCCTGGGTAGACATGCTACTCGGGGGAGGAAAGGGAGAGAGATTAAAAATGCAAGTGTAGACAAGTTTTATGAATTACACAGGGAAAAATCCCAACTATATAGCTGAATAGTTAGCAAGTGGATCAAAATTAGGCTACCGATTAAGTTACTTCTACTAGCATCAAGATCAAGTGTTATCCTTAGACAGTTTTCATCCCTTAATATTTAACTGCAAGGTGTATAAAGTATAATAGAAGGCCCTCACAAAACTCCATTGCTCTATTTTCAAGTATATTTGAAATGGCTTATGTTACGAGGCTACATAGCTAAAACAAAGTTCTGTCCCCCTGAGAATGATGAAAGTAACCCACGTTATTCATTATTTGTACTTCAATAGCAGTAAAAGTCCCACTCATGGATGAGGACCCCTTGTGCTAGGCACTGTACAAAACACAAAACAAAGAGTTCCCATCCCCCAAAGAGCCTACAATTTAAGTATAAGAAAAGAGGCAGCAGATGGAGACAGGCAGACAGATAAGGGAACACAAAAACAACGAGACAACATTGGTCAGCATGATAGTGGTCTCAGCACACCAGCTGTATTATTGTTAAGTTTTTGCAGGTATCCTGGCAAAGGAAAATTTGTAGAAGGAATTGAAAGGACAATGCAGTAGCTTTGCAGAATATATCTGTTGACAGATCAGTGGAAAGGTTACTAATTAAAGTTGTACAAAGTCTTGAGAAGCCCTCTATATAGTCTGTAAAGCACATTAGGATCCTGCAATAGAAAATAGCTATTATAGTAATGAGCTGTTGCATCACTGGGAACAAATAGTTTCAAATGTATATTCCTAAAGCAATATGCTTATTTTAGATAACATCCACTTGGACTCTTTAAAGCAAATGTAGTTAGATTTCAAAAAGTGTTCTGTATGGTACAATCCATGTTGAACTCCTTTGAGGTTGCTAAAAGAATGGCAAATCTACTCATTGAGATACCAGATTTTTTTTAAAATGATCTACAATATGTTCAACCAATTTCTATTTGTAGTTCCTGGTGCGCCCTACAAGAGGTAAAAGATGTGTCCTCCAGCTTTAAATAGATGCAACCCCTTCTGTTTGACCAAGGAGTTGGAAGTCCTGAATAAGCTTAAAGTTAGAGTTTATACAGAGGAAAGTTGACCATTCTTATTCATTAAATTAAGTTTGGTCATGGCAGAATAGCATCCTGTTACCTATCTATAGCCCCACCTCTTTTGTGGATCATTCAGCAATAAAATCATTGTAGGCCACTTAGTGCCTGTTGCTTAAGGACTCGAGTGTTTAAGTTTAGGCACTCACTTGAAAATCTTGGCCTGAGCTGTTCTGATTAAGCACCTGAACTTGCCTAAAGAATGCCTAATCAACATAAATGCAAGAACCTGCACCCAAAACCAGCGACGCCCCCCCCCCCCACACACACACATACACACACCCCAATGCTTACGGCACCACAGGTCTACCAAGAACTATGCAATTTGTAACTGTACCATACGAACAGGTCTGTATATCAGGAGGACTTGGCCCAAAATTTCAGTGTTGACATAACCTAGGTGAGCACTCAAGGTTTCTAGAGTGATTTTAAGGGAGTTTGAAAAAGAAATTTGTCAGATGGAATACTAATGGTTAAGCATTCCCATAACAAAAATTAACATAAAGGAAAACATTTCTACTTGTTAGGGGGATTCCAGCTGCAACTATGTTACTCAGGTTGAACTGAGTTTTGCACTCAGCACAGGGATTGAAGCTTTTTGGTAAGTATGAAACGTACAGCATTTACTCTGCGTATAGAATGAATTTTCAAGTTAGTTTGTTTGGGAGTTAAAATGAAAAGTGAGTATTCTAAGAACTGCAGCATCGCTGTTATGTATTTTGCCCTACATTACTGACACGTACTCTCAACCTTATCTCCATCTTGATGCCTTGGGTGTCCAGGAATTTATATTGCCAGAGCACCTAGAGGTCAGGTCAGGGCCCGCTACTGGACTAAGTGCTGTCCAAGTGTATAGAAAATGACAACCCCTGCCCAAGGGCTGTATGCTAGCCTTACATGGCCCAGTTCCAGGCGGGGAAAGTCAGAGGCTTAAGTATTTCCTCTGAATTCTTTATTGCTCAGCACCAGTTTCAGTCTCTCCACCAACTGACAAAATAACGTGAAGCTCTTCAATACCATCCCCACTTATTATGCTATACGCTATCACACAGTAACATCTGCACGTACAGTCAGTTCTTTAGAGGCATATCAAGCCTAAATTGCCAAATCTACTTGAAACTTATTGTCAAGGCTGCTTCCCCACTCTGAACTTTAGGGTACAAATGTGGGGGCCTGCATGAAAACTTCTAAGCTTAACTACCAGCTTAGATCTGGTCCGCTGCCACCACTCCCAATGTGCTAATTCCCTTCCCTGGGTAGCCTTGAGAGACTCTTCACCAATTCCCTGGTGAATACAGATCCAAACCCTTTGGATCTTAAAACAAGGAGAAATTAACCATCCCCCCTCCTACCTCCCACCAACTCCTGGTGGATCAAGATCCAACCCCCTTGGATCTAAAAACAAGGAAAAATCAATCAGGTTCTTAAAAAGAAGGCTTTTAATTAAAGAAAAAGGTAAAAATCATCTCTGTAAAATCAGGATGGAAACTAACTTTACAGGGTAATCCAACTTAAAGAGCCCAGAGGAATCCCCTCTAGCCTTAGGTTCAAAGTTACAGCAAACAGATAAACACTCTAGCAAAAAGGTACATTTACAAGTTGAGAAAACAAAGATAAAAACTAACACGCCTTGCCTGGCTGTTTACTTACAAGTTGGAAATATGAGAGACTTGTTCAGAAAGATTTGGAGAGCCTGGATTGATGTCTGGTCCCTCTCAGTCCCAAGAGCGAACAACCCCCAAAACAAAGAGCACAAACAAAAGCCTTTCCCCCCCCCCCCCCAAGATTTGAAAGTATCTTGTCCCCTTATTGGTCCTTTGGGTCAGGTGTCAGCCAGGTTACCTGAGCTTCTTAACCCTTTACAGGGAAAAGGATTTTGGAGTCTCTGGCCAGGAGGGATTTTATAGTACTGTACACAGGAGAGCTGTTACCCTTCCCTTTATAGTTATGACACTTATGCATTTGCTAATCAATCTGCTGGCATATAGGGTTGGTTCCTCTGTTGAAAACTGTGCTCATAAAGTAGATTTTACTTAAAATGAAAACAATAAGGAGAATTTTGCTAAAAATAAAGTCATGCCGAAAGTGAATGTAAATGATAGACTATCACCCTGAAACTATGGCTTTGCAATCAGAGTAGCAGCTTTGTATTATGAAGTACTTTGCTTTTTCTTTATTAGACGCAGCCACACCATATTTTGAAAAGTTTCCTGTACTTTTATTAAATCAGTGGCAAATGCACTGGGCAAAGCCTGTCCCCCACCCCGCAACCACCCCCCACCCCCATACATGAAGGGACCTAGCTCCAGGTTCTGATGGGTCTTGTAGTACAAGTGCATGCAGGATGGAGCCAAAGGATCACAATTACAGGAACCAAAGACTGTTCCCCACCCTCTCCCTTCAATCTAAGTTCTTATTCTCCATCCATCATCATAGTGTCTTGTCAACTCCTGATCTACCTTTTTGGGCAATTTACTACAAGCATTTCAGTCTCAGAGGCTTGTTTTTTTGGGGAGGGGGGAGGTTTGGCTCTGGTGGCTAGAACCATTTGAGATATAAGTGCTTGAAGCTGTGCATCAGATAAATCAGAAATGGAAAAAGGTCGGATAGATCATGTAGTCTATCCACTAGCCAGTGTAAAATGTGTTCTTGATCTGTAAGTGCTTTGTCCAGTCCTGTTTTCAGTGCCCCAAGGAGGCTCACTTCACCATTAGAAAGTTTTGAGACTGATTTTTCTTTTGCTTACTTGCACCCCATTACTCCTAGTAACATCCTCAATTTCAAGCAACAATACTGAGTTTTGCCACTTGAGGGCACCAAAACAATTGCTAAATTCTCAAAAAGAAAGGCAGCAAAATGCCCCATTTATGAAGCTTTGCTGAGACCAAATGCTTTAAAACCCCAAAAGTGGACAACTTGTGGAGAACATATTTTACAGAGAATGTGCTGTAGCAAATAATTTATTTTATTTTCCTTAATTATAATTACAGCATCCAACAATACTGTAACAATTATCCGACGGTCTGCATTCTCAGCTGATGGACCCAGTTTCACAAGGGTTTATAGCTCATTTGCACTTGGTGACCAAAGCTAGCAATTGAACCCAGGTTCATTAGTCATCCATGCCAATACACTGACAGTAACTTCATGAGGAAGCATCAGCTGCCTTCTACGGAAAATGCTTTGGACGAGAATTGTCACAAAGCAAAGGTTTAAGGAAAACAGACATGTATTTTGCACTTTTGGCATTAACACCTTCAGCAGTCACAGGTCACCAGGCTCATTTTTGTTCTTCATGAAAACGAAGTGGTATCTTTAAAGACAACTCTTGTTTTCAATGCAAACTGTAAGAGGGTAAGCAGTATTTATAGTAACAGGCCTTACATTTATATAGGATTCAATTACAGGTAATCCTGTGGCCTGTGTTATTTATACAAGAGGTCAGACTAGTCAGTTACAATGCTCCCTTCTGCCCTTGGTAGCACCTTTCATCCCAGAGTATCCCAAGTCACTTCAACTGCCCCATCACTTGTACTAATCCGTAGGTGGAACACAACCATTTAGGACAGGAAGTAAATACCTTATGTATAACTACAAGGTGGACGAGCATTAGTTAGGGGAACAGGGGGCATTTTAAGATGTAGCGCCAGGGTACCAGGTGGTTTAAACATTATTAATTCAGCATACAGGATGCCTTGAGCTTGTTGATCTGTTCCAATGTTAATACTTAAGGAGCGATACTGCAGTCCTTCCTCGGGCAAAACCTTCCATTCAGTTCGGCAAAGGACAGACTGCATTATCAGGCCCAATTAGGGGGGAAGGAAATTTACTGAAAATGCTTTATCAGACCTGGTTGTCCTCTAGTTATGCAAGTTCCTAGTGGGTACATATACATGAATTAGTGTCTCATTTGCATACTAGTCCATGGAGAGAACTACCACCCCAAACACTCATTAGATGCCCTACACGGGATGTATCTATAATAAGTACCCTTGGGGAACCACATAACTGTACATTACAGTAATCAGAGCTCCTCTAAATACACAATCAGTAGGGAAATCCTGCCTGAATAGGTTACAATGGAAGAATAAAACAGGTTTGAGTTTGTTTTTTAAACATATGTAAAACTTACTCTGAAATATGGTCACTTCCTACCTATGCCAGGTACCCAAGAACCACACACCCACCGTGCTAACTTTTGCCAATTGGTTTTTCTCTGGTGCATCTGCATAGTCTCAAAGGCAAACTAATTGCACTTGCATTTTGCTTTTAAGTTGTATCACTTATTGCTGTACTGGATTTTCTTCGAAGGGAATCATTTTTTAATTACATGGGGTTTAATTAAAAAATATATTTAAGTCAAGGTTATAAATGAATGTGAGTTTGATGGCCTCAATCCCGTTTCCAGGAGACGGCAGTAGACTGCTGGTACAGACACAGAAAATTATGGAGTAATAAATAACAAGGATGAGTTATTTCTACAGAGTGATCTAGATCACACAGTAAATGGATTCATTTGAACAGCATGAACTTTAATACTGTTGAATACAAGGCCATATCTAGGAACCATGAACGTAGGTCACATGTATAAGATTGGGGACTGTATTTTGGAAAAACTCAGAAAAAGATTTTAGGGTCACGATGGATAAGCAACTGAACATGAGCTCACAGTGCAATAGGGTGTCTGAGAGCAAAGGCTATCCTTGGATGTATAAGCAGGAGAACATTGAGAAGAAATAGAGAGGTGTTTTTACCATTGTATATGACATTAGTGAAACCATCATTGGAATATACTGTGTCTAGTTCTGGTGTCAAAGTTGGAAAGGGTTCAGAAAACAGCTACAAGAATGGTTTGAGGTCTGGATAGCCTGCCTTACAGCGAAAGACTGAAGAAGCTCAACCTATTTATGTTTAAGAAAAAGATAGGAGGTGGATATGATCATGGTCTATAGGTACCTACATAGGGAGAAGATTAGAGGACTCTTTAGTCTAATAGACAAGGAGATGGAAGCTGAAGCTAGGAAAATTTCAGGCTACAAATAAGGCACACATTTTTAATAGTGAGGGTAATTAACCATTGCAATAACCTAACCAGGGATGTGGTGGATTTTGTATCACTAAGTCTTTTAGAAAGATATCCAGTCTGGTTTAAAAAGAAATGCTCTAACTCAACCAGAAGTCATGCACCGAATGCAGGAATTTCTTGGTGAAATTCTATGGCCTGCCTTATGCATGAGATCTTGACAGTTTAGTGAAAGTGTCATTGGTTAGCTCCTCTCGGTACTTTTATAGGACAGGTATTAACACTAGTTGCCTCAGCAATCTGACCCCCTTGTTCCTAATTTCTATAGGTCAGTCCAGAATCTTCTCATGTCAGAACTGCTGAGAAATCCTGACTCATTAACCTTCAATAGGGTGTGAGTAATATGCGACAGAAAAGCATTTATTTTGTTGTTTCAAATAAAGAGTTCAGGGTAGGTGCAGGATGGAAGCAAGCAACTAAACAGGCATCTGTTGTACACACAAGTAGACTGCAGATCCACCTATTAAACAAGTCCTTTTTCTAGACCCTTTTCAAGGCTTTAGCAAACTGGACTCTAGCAGAACCAAGCCCTGGTCTACACTGGGGGTAGGGGGTAAGGGGGCGGGGGGGGGGGTTGTCGACCTAAGATACGCAACTTCAGCTACGCGAATAGCTGTAGTCGGCGTATCTTAGGTCGACTTACCTGGCCGTGAGGACAACGATGAGTCGACCGCTGCCACTCCCCCGTCAACGCTGCTTCCGCCTCTTGCAAGCTGGAGTTCCGGAGTCGACGGGGAGCGCGTTCAGGGAGCGATTTAGCCACGTCTAGACGAGACGCGATAAATCGATCCTGATAGATCGATCTCTACCCACCGATCCAGCAGGTAGTGAAGACCTGCCCTAAGTCTGTGAGGTATAAAGCAGCAGGAGTTGCAAACACCATGCATTCTCCTTATTACAAAAGTAACTAATAATCCAAGTTCCGCAATCAGAATTTAAAAGAGCAGCTTGTCATCTTGCACCAGATCATTAAATCAACCCAAGCCGCCCAAAAAGCACAGGAGGAAAAAAAGGAAACTAAAGCTACTCTCTGTACTAGAGTTAAGCAGCAAGGCAGCCTCTCCGATATCAAGCACATGTCATGCATTTGTGAAAACCAGTGCTAGCGTAAATCATCACTTGGAAACTGTCAGCCCAGTGAGAAGTATTTAACACCTGCTCTAAGATCCACAATCCACCTAGAAAAAACAAACTCGTCCAATATTCCCTTACAGAAGAAAGTGTTTAAAGATCAACCTGAAGGCTAACTGGGGGAGGGCAATCAAACAAATCATGAAGACCATGTGCAAACAGAGGAAGAATTAACACTGACTACACTTGTCCACACCACAAAGATCAGAGGTAAAAAACCAAGGAAGTGTGAAGCCTAGATCTCAGATGTCACTTATGAACTGCCTTACTCCTTTGGTGGCAGTGGGATTTACCAAACACTTCTGACACTGGAGGTAAACTGAAAAGGGTTTATTTACATTTCTGCCCTCCTTTAAAAAAAAAAAAAAAGTGTACTAAAAATGTTTCCCTCTTTTTCCCCTTGATCAACCAGTTTTTCCCACTCACCTGAGATCACTAAGGATATGTCTACACTACGAAATTAGGTCGATTTAATATAAGTCGATTTTTTTTAGAAATTGATTTGATGCCGTCAATTGTATGTGTCCCCACTTAAGACCATTAAGTCGGCGGAGTGCGTCCACAATACCAAGGCTAGCATTGGGAGCGTTGCATTGTGAGTAGCTATCCCAGTTCCCGCAGTCTCCGCCATCCATTGGAATTCTGGGTTGAGCTCCCAACGCCTGATGGGGCAAAAACATTGTCGCGGGTGGTTCTGGGTACATGTTAACCCCCCCCCCCCCCCCCCCCGTGAAAGCAACGGCAAAAAATCGTTTCTCACCTTTTTTTCCTGGGTTACCCGAGCAGACAACATACCACGGCAAGCATGGAGCCCGCTCAGCTCAGTCACCATACATCTCCTGGGTGCTGCTGGCAGACGCGGTACTGCAGTGCTACACAACAGCAGCTCCTTGCCTTTGCAAGTTAGCAAAGACGGTTAGCAGCCATATTGTACCGTCTGCTGCTGTCTCCCGGTTCCGTCTGGCCGGCCTCGGTAAGGTCGGTCGGGGACTCCTGGGCAGACATGGGTGATCCTGGCCGGCCTTGGTGAGGTTGGTTGGGGGCACCTGGACATAAGTGGGAGTGACTCCAGGTCATTCCCTTCTTTAAGTTTCGTCTAATGGAGATTCAGTCCTGCCTGGAATATCAGGCAAGCCTACCAAAGAACCAGAGAGGCAAACAGCCACTCCGGGTCAGAGCCCCAGACATCCCGCTTCTATGATGAGCTGCATGCCATTCTAGGGGGTGCCCCTACAACTACCCACCCCTGTGCTTCCCTCCTCCCCCACCCCTCCTGGGCTACCTTGGCAGTTATCCCCCCATTTGTGTGACGAATTAATAAAGAATGCATGAATTTGAAACACTGATTTTATTGTCTCTGCAAGCGGAGATCAAAGGGGGGGGGGGGAGGGGAAGGTGGTTGGCTCACAGGGGGCGGGTTTTCATCAAGGAGAAACAAACAGAACTTTCACACCGTAGCATGGCCAGGTCATGAAACTGGTTTTCAAAGCTGCTCTGATGCGCAGCGCATCCCTGCTGCGCTCTTCTAACTGCCCTGGTGTCTGGCTGCGCTTAATCATTTCGTCTTTTAGAACGGAGTTCTGATAGCACGGGTTCGTATCCCCATACAGCGATCAGATCCAGTACCTCCCGTCCGGTCCAGGCTGGAGCTCTTTTATGATTCTGGGACTCCATGGTCATCTGTGCTGATGAGCTCTGCATGGTCACCTGTGCTGATCAGCTCGCCATGGTGGCCAAACAGGAAATGAAATTCAAAAGTTTGCGGGGCTTTTCCTGTCTACCTGGCCAGTGCATCTGAGTTGAGACTGCCAGAGCAGTCACAATGGAGCACTCTGGGATAGCTCCCGGAGGCCAATACCGTCAAATTGCGTCCACACTACCCCAAATTCAACCCAGCAGAGTCGATTTCAGTGCTAATCCCCTCGGAGAGGAGTACCGAAATCGATTTTAAGAGCCCTTTAAGTCGACAAAAATGGCTTCGTCGTGTGGACGGGTGCAGGGTTAAATCGATCTAATGCTGCTAACTTCGACCTAAACTTGTAGCGTAGACCAGGGCTAAATCCAGAGTTTCTTTCAGATGAAGCCAGCTAACACTTCGTTCTCAATGGGGTTCAAATGATACGGACTTCAATAGCCCAAGCATTTTCAGAACTTCAGCAACAGCCGGGTCCCAAAAGCCAATAAGATACGTCAATGCCAACTCATTTTAAAACGCAAACAACTTTAAAAGCTTAAAAGCAGGAGGGTTTATTTAAGACAGCAGACAACCGTGGCCTTACATATATATGGTACTGTCACAGTTAAGGGCAACTGCACCTGTATTTCCCCCACATGGTCCATCAGGGCACCCACTCCAGGCTTCCAGCTCCTCAGTGAGCCCCTCTCTTGGGAGGAGACCCACGTCTCTCTCCCTCTTAGCTGGGTTTTTTCCGGCTCACAATCCCCTGCCTAAACTGTGATATCCCAAGCAAGCCAGACTGCATAAATAAGCCAGCATCTGTGCTTTGCTTTCTCTCTGAAGGCCATGAACAACTGTAATGGCCAGCAGTCACAAGTTACCGCACAACTCTTTCTAAAGCAAGCACATTCTTAAGGTGAAGCATTATAGAGAAAACATTAAATACAACAAAAGCACCCACACGCTTGCTAAAAAGCTTACCAGAGGTCACCCCAACTCCAGAACTGGGCTCTGGTAGGTGTCAGTCCTTCAAAATCCACAACTGGGTTTTCCCCATGGTTACAAGTTCATAACTGTCTCAAATTCAGAACCAGAACAGCCACGAATAGTTCAGTCTCTTTTTTTATACTGCTAGAGCCTTTGGATTTCCAAATTCCGGGAACAGGTAATCAGCAGACAATGGTCCTCTCCGGAGGGTGCAGCTTCAAAGGCTGGGTTTTTGCATAACGAAAGGTCAAAAATTTGTATTCACCTCCTCCTAGAGATTCCCCAGGCAAAACCCTGGACACAGTCCCAAAAGTCCATTCTTGTCTGGTACATTGTTCAATACAGTTCTTTGAAGTTCATAACTAGGGCCCTACCAAATTCATGATTTCATGACCAGCATTTCTCAGATTGGAGGTCCTGACCCAAAAGGGAGTTGCGGGGGGCGGGTGGGGAAAGAGTCGCAAAGTTATTTTAGGGGGCTCGCGGTATTGCCTTCAGAGCTGGGCGGCCGGAGAGCGGCGGCTGTTGGCCAGGCACCCGGCTCTGAAGGCAGTGTTCCACCAGAAGCAGCACAGAAGTAAGGGCGGCAATACCATACCAGGCCATCCTTCCTTCTGTGCTGCTGCTGGCGGCAGCTCCGCCTTCAGAGCTGGGTCTCCGGCCAGCAGTCGCCCAGCTGCTGCCCAGCTGTGAATGCAGCACCACTACCAGCAGCAGTGTGGAAGTAAGGGTAGCAGTACTGCAACCCCCCCCTACAATAACCTTGAGACCTCCCCACAACTCCTTTGGGGGTCAGGACCCCCCCAGTTACAGCACCGTGAAATTTCAGATTTAAATATATGAAATCATGAAATGTATGATTTTTTAAATCCTATTAATGAAATTGACCAAACTGGACCGTGAATTTGGTAGGGCCCTATTCATAACATTTCCCAGGGTTCACATCACATCGCCCCAGGGAGGTTGCATACAATCCCAGCCCACAATAATACATAACCTATGCATTTAATACAATGGACTCCTAAATACTTAAAATTAATCCAATAAGGTTTTTCAAAGATATTGCAGGAAACTGCCATCTCTCTTTAAAATAGTTACTGCAATCCATTTCTTAATGTTAATTGGTAATACCAACTCATCCAGCACCCCTAACATACACGTTTGGAGAAGGAAAGACAGTAACACAAATTTTTTGAGAGAGTATTGAATGTGGTGTTCCAGAACACATGCATTTTTGACAGGTATAGAGGATGTATGAAAGGTTGGCATGTGGCTGTTTGCACCTCCAACATTCACTGTGTGATGCCAATCTAGTCTTAAACGTTCTGGAGTCCTGTAGTACCTGTTTAGTATCTTGTTCTGGAAGAATCGCAAGGATAAAAGATGTGAACTATCTTTCACATTAAGATATCCTCCCAGGTTTCTGTGGTGACAGTAAGGCTAAGTCCTTTTTCCAATTTTTTGATACTGAGATTGAGAGGGTAATGCAAAGCACTACACCACCTATAAATAACTCCTACAAAGTGACTTTTGTTTCCATATTTCTTAACATCTTCTTTAGGTGAGACAGTTGAGACAGACCAATTGTCCCCTGTACTTGCATAAAATCCTTAAACATAGCCACTGAAAAAGAAATTTGAGCCATCAGTAGATGGCATTTGTTAGACATGTAATCCAAGGAGGCCAGTCTATCATCTTGTATTATATCTTTAATTTTTGTTAATCCTTTTTCTATCCAAATTGTCTTCAGTGTGGTGATAGCCTTGATCCTGAGGCAGAGGGCTACCCCATAGTGGTACAAGAAGAGAATAAATAAGACTGGATGCTGTAATCAACATGTTGCAGGATGCCCCATGTAGATGCAAAGATTGGATTTTTCATTAAAGCTATAGGTAGCCTCTTACAGTTATTCCTGGGAGAATTCTGTGCCACTGCACGCACCCAGAATTCATGTTGTCCTCAGATTTCTTTGCTTCCCTGCAGAAAAATGACTTTCTGACGGGGAAGCAAAGGGAAGCCGCTAAGCGGTCATGTGCCCCTCCCCAGGCCAAAAAAAAAAAAAAAAGGAGGCCAGACTGCCGAAACAAACAAACAAAATTTAAAAAACGGCAGCCGCAGGGAGCGTGTGGAGAGCTGTCAAGGCAGCTTGCAGGGGGGTGAAGGGGGGCACCCGCCCACTCCCTCCACCCGTGGGCAGAGCCCCTGGGGGCTGCAGGAGGTGCTGGCTCAGCCGCTCCTTTAAAGGCGGCTCGGCCGGGCCGGGCTCAGATCGGTGCGGGAGGCGGAGGCCGGTGCAGGCAGTGGGGAGTGGCGTGTCCCGGGGAGCCCAGCGCCACGGTGAGCGGCGGGGATCGCTAGTTCGTGCCCCTGCAGGGCTGGGCTGGCCGCCCCAAAATTGGCCGGAATGCCGCCCCTTACAATGTGCCGCCCCAGGCACGTGCTTTCTCGTCTGGTGCCTGGAGCCGGCCCTGACTGCAGAGAAGGAGGAAGACTGGGGACACCCCCACCAGATCAGACCCACCCCCCCCATCTGCCCAATCCCCATGAATCCGGACCACCCATACCCAGGTCCCCACACCGAGCCTCACCCCCCCCCACATCCAGAACACCCACACCAAGTCCCTCACACCCAAATCCTCCCCACCGAGTCTTACCCTCTGCACTCGGAACCCCCTGCTGAGCCCCTCTCCACTGCATCCAGACCCTCACCACCCTGCATGGACCCACACCCTTGCATCCAGATAACTCCCCACCAAGCCCCCCGCACTCGAACCCCCACCCCAATGCATCTGGATCACCCCCATACCTGGACTTCCACCAAGCTGCACCTGCATCCCTACCCCACCAAGCCCCATTCCCCCAGCACCCAGACCCCCCTGCTAAGCCCCCACACCCAGACACACACAGACCCCGCTGAGTCCCAACCACCTTCACCTGGACCCCCCCACTCAGTCCCATTGCCCCTGCACCTGGAACCCCCCATACACACACACACCAAGCCCTGTGCATCCAGATCCCCCACACACCCAGACTGCCCCACACAGAACCTTCTCACCCCGCACCTGGATGGCCCCACACTAAGCCCTTCCACACTTGGATCCTGCTGCGCTGGGCCTTCCTGCCCACACTTAACGCACCTGACGCAGAGAGGCAGGGCCCCGCGGTGTTTCTGGGGCAGGCCCAGCCCTTGCACTGTGTCAGGATTGGGTGCAGCCTCACTGCCAAGTCTGTGTCCCGGGGGGCTGGAGATAGGGTGGGGGAAGAGCTGCAGGGTGATCGCCCACCTCCGTGCAGCTAGAGGCTTGTGCTCCCCACTGCCATGCTACAGCCTCCACATTTATTTACTGACAAATAAAATCCACAGAATTTTAAAACACTGTGTGCAGAATGTTTTGGCACAGACTTCCCTTGGGAGTATAAGGTACATGCTGGTGTGTACACGGAGCTACTGCAGGGGAACCACCTTACAACAAGATGCATTTGAAATGCTAGATAATATAGATACAAATCTGGCAACCCCATACCTCAAGTTGCCCAGGATTTTTAAGGATCTTGTGTGACAAGCGAGGCAGATTTTTATCCCATATAAATTGTATGATGAGCATATTTATTTGAGCAAAGAGCAAGGGAGAGACCTTGAAAAACAATAGGCTAATGATAAAAGTTGATCTTGAGCAGATGTTCATTTTGTCTATTTCTATTCTCCCCAGTAAAGATAGAGGGAGGAGATACTGCCTCTATCTTGTTGGACATTTCTTCTAATATATTGTCCATATTTATAGAATCAATTTTGGGAAGATTAGGACAAAATTTTAACACCTAAATAGTTATTTCCTTGCATATTTGAAATGGAAAACACTGAATCTGGGAAGGAACCGGTCTTTTGGATATATCCATAGCTTATGATTTATCCCAGTTAATGTGAAAACCAGAGATCTTTCAAAAAATATTAACTATATTCAATAATGATGGGATTGATGAGGATGGATTCCTCAATAGTACAAAAATGTCAGCAGGATATAAACTGATTTTATATTTTTTCCTGTTTATAGTCACACCTTCAACGGCTGAGTGCTGACATATGTACATTGCCAGTGGTTCAACAGAGACATTAAGAAGAAGGGGCGAGAGGGGACAGCCCAGGCATGTCCATCTTTCTAGCTGAAATGAGGGAGAAATAATTTGGTTAGTTCAGAGTGAAGCAAGGGGAGAGTTGTATAATACACTGACCCAATTCAGGAATATTGGTCCAATTCTGAATTTTTTTAGGACAGCCATTAGATAAGGCCATTCAACCCTATCAAAAGCTTTCTCTGATTCTAGATATAAACCAATGGAAGGAACAGCTGACATCTGAGCGATTTTTCTTAAATTATCAGCAGCCAATTTTCCTTTAACGAAACCAACCTGATCTGTATAATTGATGGGATGATGGTGTTCAATTGTGTCGCTAAAATTTTTGTAATCTGTATTCAATAGAGATATAGGGCAGAAGTCACCACATTTGCAACCATCTTTGTTCTTTAATATTAAAAGTAATTAAAGCAATTCTCATGTCCCGAGACATGGTGCCTTTTTTGAATGTTTCAGTGACGATCTTTGAAAGAATAGAAGATAGCTGATTACATAATGTTTTGTAGAAATCTGCCAGAAAGCCATTCATCCCAGGGGCCTTGCCGGAACTCATTTTTTATAGCCTGTTCAACTTCTTGTGTTGTGATAGCTTTGTGCATAAACAATACTTGTCCTGAAGTGAGAATATTAAAAGGCAGGTCTTCAAACAAAATGATCAAATTTATTGGAGTCAAATTAGTTGTCTGATTTATATAAAGCTTGACAGAATTGCTTAAACTGATTATTTATATCTATTGGCTCACAATTGGCACTCCCTTTCTCTTGCAAGAAGAAGGAAGTAGCCAACAATAATATTTCTATCTTCTGGCAAGTCGTTTACCTGCTTTATTACCCCATTCATAATATCTTCATTTGACCCTGTTAAGTTCAAATTCAACTTGGCTGGATAAGCATTCATTATATTTAGATATGGAGTTAATTAGAGAATGTAAGAGGTTTTCATTATTTGGGTCACTCTTGTGTGTTCTTTGCAACTCATCTATTTTCATGTCCAGAGAGATTCTAGTAACTGGAATCACGCTCTCTCCCCTTTTGGGAGACGTGCTTTATGCATTCACCTTTTACAATAGCTTTCTGAGCTCTCCAAAAGATGAATCGGAGATAACGGAGTGCTTATTTTGTTGTATGAAGTTAAGATGACTATGGAACAAAACTTTGCATCTTTTAGTAGCAAAACCTTCCAACGATAAGATTTTAACGATGTGTAACCAGCATCCATGGTAAGTATAACTGGAGCATGATCTGAAATTAAGATATTATCAATAACTGCTTCTAGGTATGCTGGAATCAGTTCTGAAGACAAGAAAAAAGTCAATTTGGAGTAAAATGAATATACTCTAGAGAAATATGTATAGTCACGCTCCTTGGGGCATCTCTGTCTCCATATATCTTTTAAATCAAGTTCATTCATTAACAATGAGGGTTGGCCTATTGTGCTTTGAGAGCTGGGTCTCATGTAATTGGATTTGTCCAGATGTCTATCTAGCACAGTATTCCAGTCGCCTCCCAGTATTACAGGAATGTCAGTTGTATTAGAAAGAATGTCTGCAATGTCTTTGAAAAATTCAGAATTACCTCCATTTGGATTATAAATGCGTCCTAGAGTTAACTTTTTTGAGCTGAAACAGCCTTCAAGAAGAACTTATCTTCCTTCAGGCTCGGATCAAGACTTTACACCTTGAAAAGTTAAACTTTTATGAATTAACACGGATGTGCCTCCGCTCTCAGGATTCAATGATGAATGATACTCAACACCTACCCACATCTTCTTGATTCTATTGGCATCTATTTCTGCTAGATGAGTTTCCTGCCATAAAGCTACTTTAAAATATATATAACCTTATTCCCCCACTGATACTGTAAAACCACATCTCTAGGATATGGTCTGTATTTATATACAGTATATTAGATACTGGTTAGTTTCTAATGAATTTATGTCTTCAATTGAGCCTTTAAGAGGGGTCAGGTATACAAAAAGAGCTATAGGTAAATATCATGCATCTTCCAAAGTATATTTGTAACAGAAAACAGAACAAAAGAAATTTTTTAACAGACTTAAAACAAGACAGCGTGGGCATGTTCAGATTCCAGATGGTTTCAGTGCCATCTGCTCCTCCCCTCCCAATCTTAGCTAACAATAGTCTAAATATCTCTAAATGAAAATATATTTTAAGTCAAGTATTACCCTGTAAATACCATTGGGTATTCTAGAACATGTACACTATACTCCTACCTAAACAAGTATTTATGTATATATACACACATGCATATACAGACAGACAGAGTCATCACATGTAAATTTACAACTGGCTAGGTAAATCAAATCTAAATTAGTACAAAAACTAAACATAAAAATTACAATATAAAAAATCATATTCATGGAATATCAAATGCCCTGCACAAATTGAATAACCAGTGCTATTTAAGTTTTAGGTAATAATCTAATTTACATCTCAGGAGTACTCACTGTTCCAAGGGACTTGTCAACATATTCCATCAGAGGCAGAGCTAGTGAAGAAATTCTGTCTAGCAGTGCAAGTTGTGATGATTAGTGCAGATAATACTTCACTCAGTAGACGGTACTATAAACCCCAGCTTAGCATTAAACTGTTACTTATGCATTGAAGTGCTATACAGTAATTATTGCTTAATTCCAATGGAGATCAACAGAAGAGTTGAGCCTAGCTGGTTATCTGCTAGGAGTGAGACTGAGGGGTTCGGAGGGCAGGAGGGGGATCAGGGCTGGGGTTGGGGTGCGGGGGGAGTGAGGGCTCCGGCTGGGGGTGCGGGCCCTGGGGTGGGGCTGGGGATGAGGAATTTGGGGTGCAGGAGGGTACTCCGGGCTGGGATCGAGGGGTTCGGAGTGGGATCAGGGCTGGGGCACAGAGTTGGTCCTGAGGGTGCAGGCTCCAGGTGGAGCTTACCTGAAGCAGCTCCCGGAAGCGGTGGCACACATCCCCCCTCCAGCTTCTACACGGAGGCACAGCCAGGAGGCTCTGCGCGCTGCCCCGTCTGAAGGCACTGCCCCGTCTGAAGGCACTGCCCCCGCAGCTCCCATCGGACGTGGTTCCTGGCCAATGGGAGCGGCAGTGGTGGCGCTTGGGGCGGGGGAGGCACATGGAGCCCCCTGGCTGCCCCTACGCGTGGGAGCCGGAGGGGGGACATGCCGGCTACTTCCTGGGAGCCACGTGGCATGGAGGCTAGCAGGGAGCCTGCCAGCCCCACTGTGTGGTGCCGCAAACCGGACAGTTAACAGCCCAGTCAGTGGTGCTGACCAGAGCCGCCAGGATCCCTTTTCCACCAGGTGTTCCGGTCGAAAACCAGACACCTGGTCACCCTACCAGTAACTCCTGAAGTGGAGGGAATTATTCTTGAATACTATGTAAGTGAACAGTTATCAAGTCCAACAGCATGTGGTGCCATATATGGATTTTCTTCAGTGGTACTCAAACATCCTGTCTTGTAATTTCACCATTTATCACCTAGGAGGTGAGAGAGATTTCCACCCAGTCTCCTGGAACTTTTTACTTTCAAAACATTCTGAAGGCCATACATTTTTTTGCCCATCATTCAGAGTAAACTGATAATGCGTGAGCATAAAACAGCTCCCCCAGCGATTTAGAAAACTCTTTTCCGTATCTCCCTCCTCCACACCACATGTAGCTTAAAAAGCTAAACTCAAACAACCTGGGAGATGGAGGAGGATGAGGTGTAAATGTAAGCATGTCATTCAACAGAAGTTTAGAATTTTGCCTTGAGAGGAAAAAATAAAGTCCTATCTCTTTTCCTGTATGGAACCATACAAGGAAAAAAATAGCAGTACACAGCTTCAATAAAAAACACAGGATGTGTAAAAATAGGGCTCCCGATTACAACAGGACAGTCAACTATTTATGAGTTCCACTTCATATAAGGTTACTTATCTGTCTCTCCCCCATGTCCAGCAGCTACCAAGGCTTCTATCTACACAAAGGTCTTGAACATTTACAATTCAAAGTGAAACAGAAATCAGGCTTTGTCCGCCCACAAACTTGCATTAAAGTGCTTTTAAATTTATTTATTTAAACCTCTGCAGATCCCCATGTGGACACCCTTTAATTGGTTTAAACATGGTATTTGCAGATTCTGCCCAATGCAGATTCTAACTGCATTAAACTAAATCAACATAAATTGGGTTGAAACCAATTTAAAGGTGCTCTGCCCATGCCAGGATTAGCAGTAGTTTAACTAAATCGATTTGAAACTCATGCAAGTTAAGCTAGTACAAATTTGCATGCTACATTATCTGTGATTTTAATTAGGAACCAGAGACAAGGAGAGCATATCTTGACTTTAGGAAAGTTTTTGATACAGTCTCCCACAGTATTCTTGCCAGCAAGTTAAAGTATGGATTGGATGAATGGACAATAAGGTGGATAAAAAGCTGGCTAGATCGTTGGGCTCAACGGGTAGTGATCAACCGCTCAATGTCTAGCTGGCAGCCGGTATCAAGTGGAGTGCCCTAGGGGTCTGTCTTGGGGCCAGTTTTGTTCAACACCTTCATTAATTATCTGGATAATGGGATGGATTGCACCCTCAGCTAGTTTGTGGGGAGAGGTGGATACGCTGGAGGGTAGGGATAGGATGCAGAGTGACCTAGACAAATTGGAGGATTGGGCCAAAAGAAATCTGATGAGGTTCAACAAAGACAAGTGCAGAGTCCTGCACTTAGCACAGAAGAATCCCATGCACCGCTACAGCCTGGGGACCAACTGGCTAAGCAGCAGTTCTGCAGAAAAGGACCAGGGGCTTACAGTGGATGAGAAGCTGGATATGAGTCAGCAGTGTGCCCTTGTTGTCAAGAAGGCCAATGGCATATTGGGCTGCATTAGTAGGAACATTGCCAGCAGATCGAGGGAAGGGACTATTCCCCTCTATTCGGCACTGGTGAGACCACATCTGGAGAACTGCATATAGTTTTGGGCCCCCCACTACACAAAGGATGTGGACAAATTGGAGAGAGTCCAACAGAGGCTGTTCTCAGTGGTGGCAGATGACAGAACAAGGAGCAATGGTCTCAAGTTGCATTGGGGGAGGTCTAGGTTGGATATTAGGAAACACTATTTCCTAGGAGGGTGGTGAAGCACTGGAATGGGTTACCTAGGGAGGTGGTGGAATCTCCATCCTTAGAGATTTTTAAATCCGGCTTAAAGCCCTGGCTGGGATAATTTAGTTGGGATTGGTCCTGCTTTGAGCAGGGGGTTGGACTAGACGACCTCCTCATGACCCTAATCTTCTATGATTCTTCTATGTCTAGTGGTCAGAGAAAGGGAATGAGCACCATTAGAGCTGGGATCTATTCCTCACTGCTACTTATTTGTTGTGTGACCTCAGGTAAGTGTCTGTGTGCCTCCGTTTCCCCATCTAGAAAGGTAATACTAACCCACCTTTGTAAAGTTCTTCTAAACCATGGCTTAGAAATGCACATTAACAGTGAAAAGGTAGAACGGAGTCCCAGCTGAGCCCAGTGAGAAATCCCACCGAATGCGTGCTGTTTATCGCAGTAGAATCCATTTCTCTATGGGGGCAGAGACACATCACTATTGGTCAAGCATCAGTGCAGCTCCACTAGGGCTGGCAATGGTGGAAACATGAGCATATCCTGAGATAGACAACGTAGTGGTTAAGAGTCTTCACTAGCATTTACACCATCGCTAGCATCAGTGCTAGCTAAACAGACAAAATCTGAAGTCTTTAAATACTAACTCCCTCCATGGACTTGAAACCTCCCTTGTCAGTTTCCCTATACCCACTTTACAGATATGTGCCTCAGGAAAATGTCCCCAAATCATTTTGTGTTTATAAAGCACTGTAAATCATTATCCTCCATGATATATAACCTGTACATATTTCCCTGCACTATCAATACCTGTCAATAGACCATTTTGTAAGGGGCTAGCTACACACAACCCCTATTGTCAGACAGTTCAGGCTCTGAAGCACTTTCAGCAGAGGAATGGTCATGGTATTGCGGCATCTGTTCCAAGCATGAGCTGCTCTAAAAATACAAGCCACATTATGGAGATTCAAAAAGCATGCCAAGAGCTCATTAAAGAGCGACAAAGTCTGCCTAAAAGAGCCTTCCGGCTGCATTTCAGAAGCTTGAAAACAAAGGAGGGGAAGGGTAAGGACTTGTGAGAAAAACCAAGGCTGCTAAAATTTCATATGTAAAAGCATACCCCAAAAATCAATAATAAACAGGCCTCAACATCTGTAGTGTCTACGGCAGTGGTGGGCAACCTGCGGACCGCAGGCCGCACATAGCCTGTCAGGGTAATCCGCTGGCAGCCGCGGGACAGTTTGTTTACATTGACCGTCCGCAGGCACGGCCGCCCGCAGGTCCCAGTGGCCACGGTTCGCCGTTCCTGGAAAAATGGAAGCTGCGGGAAGCAGCCATCAACGTAAACAATGTAAACAAACCATCTCACAGCCTGCCAGCGGATTACCCTGACGGGCCGTGTGCGGCCCACGGGCCACGGTCTACGATATGAGCGGCAAATCATCCAATGCTAAACAATCACCAAACACTCTGTTAATATCTACACACAAGATACTGTAGTCACATCTAGCAGCTGGAAACAACAAAGCCTAGTCACAAATTACAGTTTTACACACACACACACACACACACACACACACACACTTACACAGCTCTTTCTGAAAAGAAAATTTAAAGCATGAAAGGAAATACCCTGCAGCTCCTAAGAATCGCCAGAATGGATGAGGCCTGTGGTCCATCTAGTCCAGCATCCTGTCTCTGACAGAGGCTATAACAAGATGCTTCAGAGGAATGTGCAAGAAACCATGCAGTAGGTAGATGTGGGATAATCAGTTCCCAGGGAAGATCTCATCTTAATCTCTGATAGAGAAGGGTTTAAAATGTGAAGTAGGTGGTTTTATATTCTAGCAAAAATTGTTACCATTAACTATTATAATAACTCTAGATATTTCTGTTGTCAATATAAAAGTGTCCAGCTCAGAATAAATAAAACCTCAGAAATAAACCTCAGAAATCCCCTGATAACTGGAGACTCCAAACAACTTTGGTAGGATTGGTAATTATCCTATAAAATCACCTGGTGCTCAAATTGGCAGCCAATTTGACACCCTGTAAGCAACAGTTCTAAGTAACTGAAACTTCTCACTGCCAGAAGCTGGGACTGGACGACATGGGATAGATCACTCGATAAATTGCCTGTTCTGGTCATTCCCTCAAGCACCTGGCACCGGCCACTGTCAGAAGACAGGATACTGAGCTAGTTGGACCATTGGTGTGATCCAGTCTGGTCATTCCTGTGTTCTAAGTAGGGGATTTTCTTTTCTTTGCAATAGTCCCCATATACTGGCTGGAAGTCTATGGAACTGGTATAGGTTTCTTTTCTCTCTGGACTGAGGTTAAGTGGGTACTAAATAATTAATCTTCCATGTCTATTAAGATGCAAAATTAACTAGTTTAATACAACACGAAAGTGCAGGTCTCTGAGAAGTGATTACGCAAAAATGGCACCTTCTCTGTATATTGCTTGTGCCCAGTGAGCATTCAGTCACACCCAACTAAAATAAGTTCATTGCATTTCACCACTTCTTTTACTGCAAGATCACTACAGCTATTGGAGATGGAGATGGATTCCATTCCTTTTCATGCATCATCAGAATGGTTAGTGAAGAGTTCCAATTGCAGGGTGAAATTATGCCCTTGTTTATACTCGTGCAACACATTTGAACACATGCTTGTGCAACCCCGGTGAACGTTATAATCAAACAGTTTAAATGGAGGAAAAATGCATATCCCTGGATCTAAACCTGATTGCTAGAGAGCCTCAGGCACACTATTTGTCATCTGGTATTTAACTTTGCTAGTACCTAAAGGCCCTAATCAGGATCAGGGCCCTGTTGTATTAGATCTTGTACAGATACGTAACAATACCATCCCTGCCACAAAGAACCTACAATCAGTTTGAAACAAGATATGACACATGAGTGTCAAACAAGAGGATGAGGGTAACAGCAAAAAGACTTCAAGGTTACAAAGGTTAACTCTAGAGACAACTCAATACCTATGAATCCCTTACAAAAAAATAATATCCCCTATGGTACACTATCCTGACTGTCCCTTATCACAGGTAATTTTGTAATGCTCAGCTTTGACCCCTATGCTTAATCAAAGAAAGGATCATCTAAAGATCTGCCGCTTAACGATTTCACACTAGTGAATTTTGGTATTGATCACAATGCATTGTGACAACACTGATTAATTGTGACAATGATTAGAGGAGAAAACTTCCATTCACACAAATATCTCGGCAATCAGCAATTAAGGGGAACAAAAATACTGGAAAACTGCATCACCTCAAAAGGATTTTGATAAAAATCACAGAACTGTAGGACTGGAAGGGACTAAGTGTTAATGTTACACTGTGCAGTGACAAAATGGACCGCTATTTTCCTGTAGGTTGCTAACTGAAACTAAGCTCAAATTAGTAATGCATGAAAGTTGTTACTTATGAGTTGATGGATTTTAGCCCAGTTCACAGACAAATGACACTAATTGCCCCCTTAGCTAACAATCTCCACATAAACCCGTGGAGACTAGGTTGCTCTGTCATCCCTAGAGGTGCTCTTAGGCTGAGGAACACTGATGTGGCAGGGTGGGGATGCTTGCATTGTTTCTGGCCCTGCTATTCCTGTCCTGTAGATAACAGGATTTTAGTCAGCAGGGCTGTCAGCCTGGCACCTTTCACCAGCACTAAATTCGCACAAAAGATTGAAAAAAAAAAAGGAAACCATTATCCAGTATTTTAAAGTCTGCCTGAATACAATAGTGGCTCTTGAAATGCACTTAGGTAGTTCTCTTCCTAAAAAGGGTAGAGATGAGGATGTTCATGTGTTACTTGCAGAGTTAATAGCCAGTTTACTCAGCAAAGCCACAGTTCCATGTTCCACAGCAGGAGTCTTGTTTACATGTCACCCAGGAGACTGACTCAGACATTAGACTTGGAAAGAGTCCTACTAGACCATCCCTTATTGCTGCTCTGAACTGATTTGTGAAGGGTCACAGGCCATATAAATAACTGAGGGGAGGGATATGAAAACCAGTTTTAAACCTTCGCCTATTCCACTGGCAATGCTGGACTGTTTCTTACGGCAAAACTCCTATTGCTTAAACTAAGCGCAAGTTAGCATTTTCACCTATACTTGTAACGTGACTGACAAGGCTGCTGCACTCCGCAATAGGAGGGCTTACACCTTTTTACAAAGCTATTCTGTTGACTGAATTCATACATATCATAGACTTAAGTCAGAAAGGACCATCGTGATCATCTAATCCGACCTCCTGCACATTGCAGGCCACAGAGCCTCACCCACCCACTCCTGTAACAGAGTATAACTCTGTGTCCTTGAAAATTAAGATGTGGCTGATTCAATAGGCGTGCTAGTTTGAGTATACTTCTGCAGTTTCATACTCAGCGTTTTTCCATTGCTTTTGAAGTGCTTTACTAAGAGCCTCAGCTGAGTTTCCTCTCGCATCCCAGCCCCGCTTTTCACCCTTACTAGGAGTGTGGCTGTGGGGCTCCAAGCAGGTATCTTCTTGTACACAATTTCAAAGTATAGGTGAATTGAAAATTTTTAAAAGTGCAAGTTCGCTGAATTTCTTTAGTTACTTAAGTATAATTTTTATTAAGATTAGTTGGTGAAAGACTTAAATGCAGTCTCCACCTTAAAATAAAATGGATGGTTTCTTTGCTCTGGATCACTTCTCTATTCCCAAAAAAAAAAAAAAAAAAAATCAGAAAATTTGTCCCATCTTTTCTAGAATTTCTCTCCTCCCTCCAACTCCTCCTTTCCTCTGGGTTGGCATTGCTGCTCCTGCATGCAATAGCATGAGCAGCACCAGAATCAAACTGACAGCCATATAGTTAATTTCACCCTCAGCCTCTAGGCAGGTAGAGTGCAATTGATAGGAGCCTAATCTATGTCACTGTCTATGCTCAAAGGCCTAGGTGTGAGAGAGTGAAACCAACTAGGCTGCCATCAATTTCACGCTAGAGCTACAGCCCTGCAGGAATCCTCCCAAGCAGGGTTGTCCTGCAGAATAATTCTTTTTAACTGAATCTGTAAGTGGCTGAAAGAAAATACTGGATACCTAAACCCTGCAAACCATTGGGAGGCGCAGGTTTTATTTATCAAGCAAGCTGGACTTAATTAGTACAAACTTAAAAGACTGGTATAACCGCTTCAGCAGACAACACTACAACCAGTGCTGAGAATCACTGCCTCTCTGCTCTGACATGCTGCTTCACTGTGTTAGAAATATACTGGGGTATCCCCACACAGAGAGATAAGCAGTGTGGCCCAGTGGAGAGGGACTAAACTGAGACGCAGGATACCTGGGTTCTATTCCTGGCCTACTGAGTGACCATGGGCAAGTCTCTGAGCCTCAGTTTCCCCATTTGTAAACTGTGCTTTTGTATATGCTTGGAAATTTACTAGTGAAGAGAGGTAGGTATTTTTGCTGCTGTCATATACCGTCCAAAAAAATCAAAAAGGCCTTTATCGACTGCAATATCACATTGCAATCTCGTATCTAATTTGCTATCTGCTATGGGGACTCAATGCTTTTCAAGTATCTTCTTCCCACTAAGCATCTGCATTTTGGATTATTTGAGGTGAGGGGGCTCTCTCGATTTTTGTGTGCAGTGCCAAGTAAATTATTGGCATCAAAATTATTTCTCAAACTATAACCACTTGAACTGGGCCATGTTGAATCTCATTTCATTATTTCATGTTCATATTTCTAGCCTCTTTGTCCGTTTTGTATTATTTTTCTCTCCTCGCTGTTCTCGCCTCCATTCTTTGCAATTTAGTAGCATCTGCCAATGTAATTAACATGCTTTTTAACACCTCTTCCAGATTAAAGATGTGAAATAAAAGCAGGCACCACACCAATCACTGCAGCACCCTCTTAAGGAGCCCCCTGCCCCTCCAATTCATTCAATACATTATCATTTATCATAACCCTTTCTTTATGATCCTCCGGTCAGTTTTCAATTCCAGTGACAGCATTCATACTCAAACCAATCTGGATTCATTTACGTAGCAAGTTTTCTGAGCCACTGAGCCAAATTCAGACTTGGTGTAAGCAAGCATCCCTCCTTTGACTTCAGATGCACCTGAGTATAGCAAGTCTGAAGTTGGGTAACTGTATCAAGTCAGACTCAAAAAGGGAGTTGTACAACTAGACAGGAAGCAACACAAGCCCTGTTACTGCCATCTACTCCATGTGGCTGAATCCCTGGGCTTACACAGAGCCCCACTGATTTCAAACGGGCTCTGCACGAAGCAACTCACAGAAGTGGGGCCTTACAGTCCAAAGGTTATCAAGTGTACACTAGCCATTATTTGAATGATTCTGCCAGTGTTTACGGACTTGTTTTGGTCTATTTTTAAAAGACAATATTTTGATCTTTTTCCTAGGAGATACTATTTCTGTCATTTTCCCTTTAAAATTGTTATTTTAAGCTTATTTGGGATTGGTTTCTTCTGGGAGGGAAGGGAGTGCAGTTCAAGGATGAGTTTGTTTTGTTCTTGCTCCCCATACTTCCTCCCTTTTATTTTTTTAATTAGGTCAAGCAGGTTAACAGATGAAAGAGCAAGTTAATTTGTGTTTTCAGAAGCCCAACTAAAACACAGCAAGCGTGTTTCAGTTTTTAATGATCTTTTGTCTGGTTTTTGACTATTACAGTTATTTTGGGGATGTGCTAACTTTCTCCCTGGGAGTGCAACAGCACCTTTAGTTGCTTTCATTTAAAGAAAAAAAAATCTTCAAAGATTTTACTGAAATCCACCTACCACATTCCTGTTGCACAGCAATTTTGTAATTCTATCCCTACCCATCAAAAAAAAAAAAAAAAAAACCCAAATGTACATTCGTCTGGCATGCAAAAATTCAGAGCACAACACCACTGAGACAAGTGCATTCATTCGAAGTGGCTACTTCCAAACCAGGAAGGAAATCCACGGGACTGATGCATCTCACAGCATGTGGTGAAGAAACAAACTAAAGGGTTTATTTTAGTGGACTAATGCGACTGACAGTTCTTGGATACACATTCTGATCCATGGTTCTACACGATCCAAGCAGGTCACAAAGCTGATTCCTGGAGAGTTCATATGAAAACTAATGTGGTAGAAAGACATTTAACACTTACAACAATTTAGAGCCTCTTACACATCCTAGCTTGATTTCCTAGCTTGCGAGCTGCTGGGGCAAGAACACTGTCTACGTCTAAGTCTGTTCTTTCATTATGTTTGTACAGTACCTAGCACAACAGGGTCCTGACCATGGCCTATAGGCCTTGTGCAAGTGTTGCCCAAAGGATGCAGTTCATGCAGAATCCAGTTTCTGTTCTGCAGCACCAGAGGATGACCATGACTTAAAAAAGGCCTATGGGCCTGGAATACCCTTTACGTGAACCTGCCATGAATCTTTTAGAAAGACATCCAAGCTTGATTTTAAAATGGTCGGTGATGGAGAATCCACCACAAACCTCGGTAAATTGTTCCAATGGTTAATCACTCTGACCATTAAAAATGTATCCCTTATTTCCAGTCTGAATTGGTCTAGCTTCAATTTCCAGCCATTGCATGTGTTATACCTCTTTCTGCTAGATTGTTCCCCATGCAGATACTTGTCTTTTCTGCATTATTATTGATAATTCTACCATTTCGATCTAGCAATGGACCAATACCATTGTCAGAATTCTTTCTGTTCCTAATATATTTTAAAAACTCCTTCTTATTGTCCTTCACTCTGCTGGCCATAGATTTCGCCTTGTGTCCTTTGGCTTCCCTTACCAATTTTCTAGAATTTTGAACATCTGGATTTATATTCCTTACTATCAACTTCCCCTTTCTTCCATTTTTTAATTTATTTATTATTATTATTTTTTACAACTGCCTTCACATCCCCTCTAAACCAGGTCAGTTTTTGAACCAGCACAGCTTTCTTCCTCGATTGTGGCTTTTGGGGGGGATTTAAGGGCTCTCTTAAATGATTCCCAATTGTCATTCACATTTTTCTGATTAAGTTCTTCCTCCCAGCTGATTTAACTCATAATTATAAAAAATAAATATCTAGAGATATACCTATATCTCACAGAACTGGAAGGGAACCCAAAAGGTCATCGAGTCCAGCCCCCTGCCTTCACTAGCAGGACCAAGTACTGATTTTTGCCCCAAATCCCTAAGTGGCCCCCTCAAGGATTGAGCTCACAACCCTGGGTTTAGCGGGCCAATGCTCAAACCACTGAGCTATCCCAATTGTGAAATCGGCCTTATTAAAGTACCATATATATATATATATTTTTTGCTAGTCTGGACTTTATTCTGCTTGCACAATATAAATGTGATCAAGTCATGATCATTTGTACCTAAGCTACCATTCCTTTTTAGTTCTGTGATCAGTTCCTCTTTATCTGTTAGGACAAGGTCTAATACAGAATTCCCCTGTGTGGTTGCAACACTTTTTGAGACAGGAAATTGTCATCTATTATATTTAGAAATTCCAAGGATATTTTACTACTAGCAGCATGAGACCACCAGCATGTGTCACTCAAAGTCAAATCCCCCATGATCTTGCAGCTTTCTTCCTACACATTAAAGATAGGTGCACATGGGAGAGGTCATCCTGTTCGCTGGTGTGATTAGGTGGTCTGTAGGAGACACCAATTAGTGCCCTATCTTGTGCTTTATCTGTTAGGATATTGATCCATAAGCATTCAAGATCATTTTATCCCAAGTTATCAGTGACTCGGAAACAGGTAATGCCACTTTTGACATAGCGTTCCAGTCCCCCTTCCCTTTTGCCCACTCAATTCTTCCTAAATAGATTAAAAGCAATGGTTATAACATTTAAATTATGCAAATCATCCCACCAGGTTTCAGTAATACCAACTAGCTCAAAGTTATGCAATAAATGAGCAATTCCTCTTATTACCCACACTCCTAGTATTGGTTTATAGGCAACAAAAAACTTATCCTCCTTTGGTTCCTTGATTAATTTTGTTCTCAGCATGTCGATTTTGTGCTGAGTGATCATATCGTCCCTCTTTTTACCCTCCCCTTTTGCTACTAGTTTAATCCTCTCCTGGGTACTCTAGCCTGTCTATTCCTAAGGAGATTGGTTCCCCTTCTATTGATGTGGAGACCATCCAAACTATGCAGCCCCCTCTCCGCACAGAAGGTAGACCAATGTTCCATAAAACCAAAACCCTTCACCCTATACCACTCACCTAGTAAGCAATTCACTTCCAGAATCTTCTGCCTTCTGTCTTCCTTTGCTCGAGGAACAGGAAGGAGCTCAGAAAAGATGGTTTGGACAGTCTGCTTTTTCAGCACACTTCCAAGTGCCCTGAAGTTATCTATTATCTGTGTGATATCCTGGGACACAGTATCATTTGTGCCAATATGAACCCTCACCATCACCAACAGATCCTTGCCCATAGACTTCAGAAGCATATCCAGTTTTAGAGTGACATCTCAAGTCTTGGCTCTGGGAAGGCAACACACTTTCCTGTTCCATTTGGATCTGATCCACTTGCATCTGAAGAAGTGAGGTTCTTACCCACGAAAGCTTATGCTCCCAATACTTCTGTTAGTCTTAAAGGTGCCACAGGACCTCTGTTGCTTTTTACAGATTCAGACTAACACGGCGACCCTTCTGATACTTGACACTTTCCTGTTGTCTGCCTGTTCCTTGCAGAATGTTTATTCAATTCTGAGTACTGAACAAGGATAGTCTGTATACCTTGGATGGCTGGAGAACTCTTTGCAGGTAAGCCTGATTTTCTTAGAGGTTGGGCCAAGATGCCATCTACATGTGTCTCCCATATGTCTCTCTGTTTCCTTGGACCAGCTGGATCTTGAGAGGTTTCTTCCACAGATTCCATATTGAGGACCTGGTATCGATTTGAAACTTCTAGCTGTGGGAATTCCTCCTGCTTCTCTTCTCCCTTGTGGCCAGGGTCTGGCTATTCTCATCTGTCTCCAACCATGTGGAAAGCTGCCATGATCTCGTCTCTGGTGGTTATGAATGACCAGGCCCTCCCCTCTGACTTCCTCTGTAACCAATTCCTTCGTGGCCAGCTCCATTCTTCCTTGAGCATGAGATACTGGTGGTTTGTCAACCTGGTTGTCTTAAGAACTCTTCAGCTTCTCCGATTCTTAGTAGCATCTCAATTTGCCCCTCCAACACAAGAATCTTTTCCTCCACTACAGGCACAAACTTGCACTTCAGGCACAGGAAATCGCTTCTGGCTTCAGGCAGGAAAGAGAATATGGCACACCCGCCGCAGCTCCCTGGAGAAACTGAGCAGAGGGTTTTGTTCTTACCCGAAACCACATGTTATTCATGCAGGGAAAGCTGTGCATGAGGTTTGGTTCTCACCTGAGGCTGTGTGTTTAGTCTATGCTATTACTCAGGCAGAGCTTAACAAGTCCAAGACTCTCCTCCTCCATTTCAGTCCTGACAATCAAATTGCTCATCTATAGCCTGATCACCTCACATACTGTTTATTGCCACCACCATCCCCTCTCTCACCTTCTAGATACCAATCTTGCCCCTGCTCCAGTCCATCCAAAGTCATCTGACTTGTGTGATCATGTCACCCCTTCTATAAATCTTTCCATGGCTCTCCACCACTCATCAAGTCTGAACTCTTTGTCCTTGGCATTCAAAGACCTACAAACCTCCCTCTGACTTTGTCTTCACTTATATTCCATCCTATCAGTAATCTTCATGTCCCCTTTGTTCTCCACCTCCTCCTCTGTCTCTCCTGCCATGCTGCTCTCTGCGTGTGAAATGCCTTCCATAAACTTGTTTGCCAAGCCACCCTCCTTACCTCATTGAAATCAGCCCTAAAAAAGCTCTATACTCCCATCTCACCTACAAGGAGCGAGACAGGAAATAAAAGAGAAGCAAGGAGAGTTAAATTAATGGAGCATCAAGATACATACATACCTTACTAAGTAGCTGTGTGATAGTACCACCCTTTCCTTCCCCCCGTTTTTTTGTCTGTTTATGACCCTGGCTTATTGTGTTATACTTATATTAGATTTATGCTCTTCAGCACAGGAACGGCCTCTGTACTTGTCTTTGAGAAGCTCCTAGCACATTTTGAGGTAATAAAGTTAGGAATCATGCCATGAAATAAATACAGAGAAAAATTAAGGTTGAATCTCAGGGAAAACATCAAGAGTGTAATCTATTATTCGGTGAAATAATCTCCAAAGAGAAGGAGTGGAAGTCCCATCTTTAACAGATTTAGACTAGGATAAAGTACTAAAAATATACTGGAGAGAACAATCCTGCGCTAGACAAACCAGGGAGGGATGTATTAAATGAGCTGTTAAGTCTTTCTAGCTCAAATTTCTAAGATCTACAGTTAAAATACAAAGGAAGTGAAGTTTAGATTAATTCAGTTCTCCCCCATATACACAATTTCCTTGGCTAGGGTTTGAAAAACATCTATCCAAACACCTTCTACCAGAAGACTAAACCTACAAGCCAGAAGCCCATACTCAAAATGGAGCTAATCCCTCCAGCAGGGTGTCACAGTTTCAGGAGGACACCATCTGTTTCCCCCACTTCCATGGTCCACTCCAGGAGTTGCCAGTCAGGTCTCAGACCATCACCTGTCTCTGGGCAAGAACCCTTGTTCCATTTCCTTCAGACGGGGGGTTTTAAGGCTGCACAGCTCCCTGCCTTATACTGTGATATCCCCAGCAGCCAGTCTGCCTAAAGGCCAGCACCTGTGCATTGCTTTCACTCTGACGGCTATGAACAGCATATTGCCAGCAGTTACAAGTTACCACACAGCTCTTTCTAAGCAAGCACATTTATTCTTGAGGTAAAAGCATTGCAGAGAAAACATAATAAAAATCAACAGATGTCAAAACACACTAAACATGCAGGAGTCACCCATCAGTTTTATGGGACCCTAGCAGGCCAAAGTCTTTCCAACCTTTACAGAAGGGTATGGATCCCTCTTAGACAGAAGGTCCTGTCTGTTTGCTGGATCAGAAAGAAGGCCTTGTGTCAATTCAAACTCATCCTTTCATACTAAAAGCTCTTTCTTTGTTTAGTCTCAGTGACTCGCCTTAATCAGCCCCCACGGTAGGTAGCTTCTGTAGGAGCTGTGGTAACCCCTCCTGATGGAGTAGAACACAATCATATATAAAGCATCCATAAATTTAATAGAATGGCACCCAAAGATACTGCATGGGGTTGCAATATCTGTCACACAGGGTTCAAGGCAGTACCTAAGAACTCCTCCCTCACCTTGGTACTGGAAGTACAGCCTTATCCTTGGATACCACCAAAGCTTCCTCAATCTTCCCTATCAGCCTTTGGTTAATAAGATGTCTGGTAAATGTGGCGCCCTCCTCTTCCCCTCTCAGCTGGGAGGAGGGAGGGTGAAAAAACATTGAGCATTGATCTTTCCCGGCTATTCCAGCTGAAAGGCAGGGGCACAGTACTCGGCTCCACTCTCATCCCTCCATGGGAGATCTGGTGGGTCTCTTTGCCTGAGTGTTGTTCAGCTGTGGAGTGGAGAGTTGGTCATTTCTCTGCCTAAGCACAAAAGCAGATCAGGGAGCAAAGTACCAATCCCAGGAGCACTCTCTGCTCAACTGTATCCTCAGCCCATGTGCTTCTTCCCACTTAGCAGACAGAACATTGAACTACAAGACAATCACGTGGAGAGGGTTTTTTAGCTTTACTTAGGGCAAAAAGAGGTTGATGGGGAATTATTTTGAGTTGCAAGTAATATTTGAAAATGCAAATGAAGTATCACCACATGGGATTTCAGGAGCTACCCGAAGTGAACCTAGCTATGGAGACTGAAGCACCCTCGCCCTTAATCAAATGTGGTGTCTCTTTGTACCCAGAAGAAAGTGCAACATTGATCACCAGCACAAGAAATATCTTTAACTCTATTAATCCTGTGCTATGCTTTAAGAAATGAAAGCACCTCAAGCGCTCCTTGTGCGGTTGTTTGGCTAAATTCTCAATGATTAACACAGCTGAGTGCAGCTTCCACGGGGCTTCTTCACAGAATAGCAAGGGCATGAAAGGACATGTGCTGATTAGAGGCCATCAACTGTGCGATACATGTCGCCACACCCTGCGTGGGTGGATCAATGGGCAAAAGTACCATTGGGAAAGTCCTGTTCAGCTGCAATGGAATAGAGCATTCAAACCTCACAATATATAGTTTGCCTACTCAGATAATCATTTGAGAGAGGTGTCCTTGTAAGCAACCTTCATATGCACAGTACTGCCTTACGTAATTTCAATTCGCTCCAGCCCACCTATTACTGCATGAAGCACATTCGCCCTCTGATGAAGGCCCAGGCTAGGAACATTCAAGCATACAACAGCCTGGGACAAGCAAAACCCCACTTAGGACAAGTGATACTTAATCCCTTATTGCCTTACAGTCACAATGCTGACCTGAACCTTAACCTCCCGAGTGCACTATCCGACCAGCCTCCATGACCTGAGGTTGAAAAATGCGAACTAGTCACCTGCCTCAATCTTCCGGTAGATGTCACTGAGCAGCAGGAGAAATTTGCTCATCTGGCTAAATCTGCTATACTCAACTGGCACGGCTCAGCCACTTGTGCACCTGACCGCACATCCGGAAGAGAGCACAAGCGTAGTTTTGGATCCATCTCCACCACTCCCAACCAAAAGTGTGGTACTGGAGGTCACTGCTAGTTGGTGACAAAGAAAATGCTCATACAGGTGAGTTCCACAAAGGAATAGCCTTCTAAGAAGTCATCCTGACCTAGGTCAGGAGAGTTGGTCACCAATGGACTGATTTGAAAAACCAAAGCCAATTTTGACACTTAAAGATGAGTGTTCAAAGGGCTTATGGCACATCCAGATTGTCTGAAGAAAAGTGGAAGATGACAAATTACGTAAAATGTTCCTTATGCCCTGAAATGAGAACAGGAAAGTGTCTCTGGTTAAGCATCTCCTTATTCTCAGCTGATACGGTACAGTAACTTCTTAAAGCAATACTCCCCAGCGAACCATAAATAGATGTGCCTGCTACAGCAACAGTACTAAGAAGACTCACCCCCTTCCCCTCTCCTCAAGCAGTCACAAAAAACCCCAAATCAAAGCTGAATAATAATACTTAGCACCCTTCATCTCCTCACAATGACCCTTTGGAAAGGTAAGTGCTATCATCAACATTTTATAGATAAGGAAGTTGAGGCACAGGCAGGTGTCATGACTTGCCCACGGTCACCCAGCAAGTCAGTGGCTGAGCCAGGACTAAAACCCAGCACTATTAGCTCCCAGTCCTGTGTTTAATTTATTCTGATTCATAATCATATAATCTAATAACTCAAACATCAGTATAAACATCAGTCCATGAAAAACAGTGATCACCAAAAAATAACCCCCATAGACCTTCTGACATAATTCCCACCCCAAAACTCTCAGCTCACCCAGACCTTCCCTGGACATCCAGGAGAAAAGAGGGACAAAGCCTGTTCTGTAGTTATGCCCAAGGTGGATTTGATTCAAATCACTAGTCAGGAAGACTCAATTTAATCATGGTTTTCTACATAGAAATGCATTCTTGTTGGTTATTATAACCTTAATACATATTCTTCACAACTCAGAGATAGATACAGGTTTAATTTTTAGAAGGTACACACTATACATTTTTTAAGTGATTTATTTTGAAAACTTTTCAGATTAGTTTTACAGCTATATCAGAAAATGAATGATTGTTTGGTTATTTCATTTACCAAAGGTAATTGAAGCAGATATTTATGAAGTCATTGGGAGGTGAACTATCTCCAATTCATGGCAAAAAAAGGATTAACCTGTTGATGTATTAGGAGAACATCACCAGACAGACATTTAAATTGTTTTATTTAACTAAAACAACAACATTAAGTATTCTGGATTTTTTTTTTCAACAGCAAACATATAATATTCTAAAAAAAAAAAAAACAAGCATATGTCCTTCACTTCTCACAATTACCTCCAGACTTCTTCTCCTTGTGCAGATCTATTCCACCCCCCACAATCTTCTATTCATTGAATTTTTTGAAACTTTGCACTTTTAGAGAGAGGTAAGGGATTGACTCTGTGTACACAAATTTGCAGAGGGACAATAGAGTTGAGGTCTGTTATTTCTCACCTCTATATATTAGCAAATATGTTTTTTAAAGAAATGGTAACAAGCATGTTACCTCAGGAGACACAAATCCACGGTTTGAGAACTGCAAAACTAAGCATCTCTGATGGTATCTTCCAGACTGAGCACTGAGTCGATTGGGTAGATAGAAAGATTAACCTAAATAATCTATAGAGAAGCCCCTGAAACCCCATAAGATTGGGTCCCTAATCCATGAACTATTGGAACTCATTTACAAAACTTTTCTTAAACATTACACGAATATATTGTCTCATACTAGAATTTATAATCCCTATTCCATGATGAGATATCTTTGAGCCAGAATGTATCTTAATTAAAACTATATTTAAGATTTTTTTTCCTCAAAAAGCATTTTTATCAAAAAAAATCTGATTTAAATAAAAAAAAATATATATCATTGATTTTTATCCACCCTGGTTATGCCCTTCGGTTCTGCAATAGGAGTGCATCCCTGAAAGTAGTGCTAGCTTGTAATACTGCCACCACTTATTTCATACTAAGCAACAAGACTCATCGAGAGGCTAACATAAAAGTGAAAATAAAAAAATCCAGTGAGTTGCTGGGGGGAGAAAACACTCTCCTAGAATGGCCCAGACAGACTTTCAGGCCTCACCAAATAGGAGCAGGTAGCGAGTTGATAACTTTTGCAAGTGAATTTAATTCTAGACAGGAAGTGATTTTCCACGAGATTGATGAGGAAGTTAATACTCTCTATAAATAAACTAAGGTCGCTTCCCTGCAAACTACTCCGTGCAGACTGTAAGGGTTTACCAAGATGGAGCTGCTCATAGCAGGGGTTCTCAACCTTTTTCTTTCTGATCTCCCCCCACCCCCCAACATACTATAAAAATTCCATGGCCCATCTGTGCCATAAAAACTGTTTTTCTGCGAATAAAAGCCAGCGTGAAGAGGTAGCAACCAGGGCAATTGCCCGGGACCCCACCAGGGCCGGCTCCAGCGTTTTTGCCGCCCCAAGTGGAGGGGGGGGGAGGGAAGAGGAGCCGCGATCGGCTCTACCACCGCCGCTTCATTCTTCAGCGGCAATTCAGGGACTGAGGGACCTGCCGTCGAATTGCCGCCAAAGACCCGAACATGTCGCCCCTTCCTGTTGGCTGGTGCCTGGAGCCGGCCCTGGGCCCCACACCACAGAGAGCCCTGTGAAGCTAAATTGCTCAGGCTTCAGCTTCAGCCCCAGGCAGTGTGGCTTCGGCTTTCTGACCTGGGCCCCAGCAAGTCTAATGCTGGACCTGCTTGGCAGACCCCCTGAAGCCTGCTAACAGCCCCCCAGTGGCCCCAGGACACGGGCCTAACTTTATAAAAGGAAAGGTAAACATATAACTGAAAAAAGCACATCTTAGTCGCAAGTCACAGAAGCTGTAAGTGTCAGATTAAACCTGAGCAGTCAGTTCCTTAATAGTGTGTTTAAATTTCCCCCATAGACAGAAGGAAAGTAACAGGTACCAGAATTAATGTAATTGTTGATGTTTTCCTTGCTAGGGAGCTTTGAGCTGGACAGCATCAGGCTGATGATGTGGAATATTAACATAATTCAGGCAATAATGCTTTAAGCCGTCTTTTAAAAGATAATTACGGGCATACGAACAGGGCACATCTACTGGCGCAGTTTCATTCTCACTGCATTATGTTCTCCCACCTGGGAGGGGCTGAGGTGCACTGAAGATGCTCCAAAGAATCCTATTCAGCTTCTAGTAGCAACTTCCTAAACAAGCTTCCTGAGCGAGCTCAGTGAACAGACGAAGTTCGCATCGAATCGGTCAGGCCTATATCTTCATGACACATTCCTCTAGAGGCCGTTTGCATTTTTGTACAGTAATTCATAAGATATGGGACTGAATCAGCCAGCTCAGAATGTCACATGAGAAATATTATTCCTAAGGGTGGGGAAAAAAGGAGGTAAAAAGGCTTATTACACAGAGATACAAATTTGAAACACGCAGACGGTAATAATAAATCTACACAGCATTCATCTTCAAAGCATTTGACAAACAATAGGCCACATTCTTGGCTGCCTTCAGGCCCCTTTGCACTGCTCAGGCAGTGCGGGGAGAGGGGGTTTTCCTCAGCTGGTGCAGAGCAGAGTAGACATAGCTGCCCCACTCACTCCTCCCAGCTGAGCCCTGGGTGCAGAGAACATGTCAGTACAGAGAGACAGTAAGATCAGAGTGCACTGCAATGCTGAGCTAGAGAATGGACCTTTAGGAACCATAACCAGCTGGCACAGATCTAAGCAGCCCCAATGCTGGGCTCGTGGTGATACAGATTCCAGAGAGTCAGAACAGCAGAAGCCATTAACCAGTGCTCAAAAAATTCCTGCACTAGAGATATCTCCATTTTATAGACTGAGGCAGACAGCCAACATTTTCGTCCTCCTATTTGGGGTTCCTCCATTTCTGAGCACCGAACCCAAGATACCTAGGGCCTGATTTCCAGAAGCACTGAGCACTCACAGCTTCCACTGACTTGGGTTGTGGGTGCTCAGAACTTGTGAAAAATCAGGGCCAAGAGGTCTCAAGTTGGGCACCCTAAAACTGAGAGGCCAAAGAGCAGTGGCATTTTTGGACTAAACACCTGTCTCAAAGACACAAAAACACAAAGTAGAAAACCTCCCCTCCCAGGCCACTGGTAGTGGCCAAGCAGAGAATCAGGATCTTGGACATCTATTATTCTTTTACTGCAGTAGCACCCTTCAGGAATCAGGCCCCACTGTGCTAAGCGTCATGCGGACAAACAAAAAGATAGTCCTTGCACCTGAAGAACTTACAGTCTAAGTCTACGAAGAGTGTAAATGGTGAATTCTCTATAACTTGAAGTCCTTAAACCATGATTTGAGAACTTCAGTAATTCAGCCAGAGGTTAGGGGTCTATTTCAGGAGTGGGTGGGTGCAGTTCTGTGGCCTGCAATGTGCAGGAGGTCAGACTAGATGATCTCAATGGTCTCTTCTGACCTTAAAGTCTATGAGAGACGACGGAGGAGCACAAGAATGAAGTGATTATGAAGTAGCTTGATAAGTACAATTATTGCACACCGCAGCCTGCCCATCCAAGAGTATTTTGCAGGCATTATCACAGAGAGGAGTTTAATGAAGGATTTTGACGTTTTACAGCACTTTTATAAACAACAAATTTTGTAAGACAAACTTCATTACTTTTTTTGATAGAAGTACAAATATAATGGATGAAAGGACTGAGATAGATGTAATATGTTTGGATTTTATTTGATACAGTGCCTCTCAAAACCCTGGCTTGAAAAGTTATTCCAGTTCATAAGAGAAACACTCAGGAAGGCTTAAAACTAGGAAATGATGTAGAACACTGTACTGACTTAAGAAAAGATGTTTGGTGGGAAGGGGAAGGTTAACCACTTCTTTTAGGACCAATTCTAATTGATAAGGGAAGCTAAAAAGGGAAAAAATCCACTGGGGATTGGAAAGGAGATGTGTGTTAAGTATAATAGGAACAAAAAGTAATCCTAGCAATGGTATACACCTGTTACTAGATGGAGATGGTAAAGTTGTTAGTAATAATAAGGCAGAAAAGGCCAAAGCATTAATAAATTTCTCTTCTGTATTTGAAAAGAAGCAGGATGGTGTACTTAGATCTTGATGAAGTAATTTACAGTCTATTAGTACCTAAAGAAGATGTTAGAAAGTGTCTACTAGAGATAAACATTTTTAGATCAGCAGGCCATTAACTTGTATGCAAGAGTTATAAAAGAGTTGGCTGAGTAGATCTCTGGACCGCTGGATATTAATTTTTTAATAAATCTTGGAATACCGCGTAAATTGCAGAAGATGGTAAGAGTGTTATCGTTGTGCAAAAATGATACATGGAATAATCCCAGAAAACTCTAGGTTATGCAAAAATCAATCCCAGGCAAAATAATGGACACGCTAATATGGGATTCAATTGATAAAGAATTAAAGGATAGGAATATAAGCAATGCCAGTCAACATGGTTACAGAAAAAAAAAAAGTCTTGTTAAACATGATTTCATTCTCTGATGAAATGGAAGTTTGGCTGATAAAGGTAACCACATAGATGTCATATACTTAGACTTTTATAAGGCATTTGACTTAGTACTGCATGACATTTGATGAAAAAATTAGCACTACATAATATCAATAAAGAACATATTAAATGGATTAAGAAGCGGTTAACTGACAGATCTCAAAAAGTAGTTGGCAATGGGGAAGTATCATCAAAAAAGGGTCTCTCTTTGGTGGGGTTCCGCGGGGGATCAATATTAGGCTTGACGCTATTTAACATTTTCATCAGTGACTCGGAAATAAATACAAAAAAAATCCCTGCTGATAACATTTACAGAAGACACAAAGATTGGCTTAGTGGTAAATAATGAGGAGGACTGGGCAGCCTTACAGACCAATCTGAAGCTGGGCCCATTCACACAAAACGCATTTTAATACAGCCAAATGCAAAGTTACATATCTTGGAACAAGTAACGCAAGCCAGACCTACAGAATGGGGGACAGTATTCTGGAAAGCAGTGACTCTGAAAAGGATTGGTGGTCAGAGTGGACAAGTAACTCAAACTCCCAATGCCATGTCGTGACAAAAAGTGCTAAGGCAATCCTTGGATACATAAACAGGAGTAGTAGGGAATAGGAGTTTACCTCTGTATATATTGCATTGGTGACACCTGCATACAACTCTGGTGTCCACCCTTTTTAAAGGATGTTGAAAAATTGGAGAGGATGCAGAAGAGAGCCACAAAAATGATCTGAGGTCTGGAGAAAATGCCTTACAGGGCAAGAGACTTAAGAGTGCAATCTGTTTAATTTAGCAAAAAGAAGATTGAGAGGAGACTTGATTCCAGTGTCAAAGTACCTTCACATGGAGAAAATACCAGGTATTAAAGGGCGCTTTAATCTAGTGGCAAAAGGCGGAACAAGAAACAATGGCTAGAAGTTGAAGCCTGACAAATTCAAATTAGAAATAAGGCACAAATTTTCAACAGTGAGGACGATTAAGCATTAGAACAAACTACTAAGGGAAGTGAAGGATTCTCCCTCTATCTCTTGATGTCTTCAAATCAAGACTGGGTTCCTTTCTGGAAGATGTGTTTTAGCCAGACAAGTTACTGGGCTCATTACAGGGGTAAATTCATGAAATTTAATGGCCCGTGTTGTAACAGAAGGTTAGACTAGATGATCTAAGGGTCATTTCTGGCTTTAAACTCTATGGATCCATAAGTCATTTATTAGGAATCTAGACAAGCAAGTAAACCATACAATAAAGGAAATACACATAATGATAAATTGGAAGGAGGTGCAAATGCTAGTGAGGGCAGAGAAATAATACAAACGGATGCGAAAAAAAATTTAAAAAGAGGCAGAAAGCAATCCAGCAATAAAAATGTAAGTTAATATATCTATGCAAAAAAATGATACATCACATACATTTATTGGGAGGAGACATTTGGAAAGGAGTAATGCTGAAAGATCCAGAAATTTAGATATGAGCTTGCAACTTTTTTTTTTTTTTTTTTTAAAGGGTGTGATACAGTCATGCAAAGACATCCAGTCACAAAACTGTCCTCTATACAATTCTAGTGTGATTTCACACAGAATATTACCTTCACCACAACACCAGGAAGCTAGACAAACTGGAGGGAGTTCAGTGAAGAACAACAAACATGCTCAATGAATTGATTATGGGGAAGACTGAAAAACCAAAGTGCTAGAACTTAGGTGGAGATGATTTATGGGCAGGAAGGCATTATTCTTCCTCGAGGCTGACTAGATACCACAATGATGATATAAAAATCTGGATGGATAGGAGAGACAGGAAAATTATCTACAAATAACTAAATAATGTAAACACAAAGGGAAGGAGAGGAACCATTTAGGGTGGTACAATGGACTATAACTAGGAGTGACTGGATATCATTAGTAAAGGAAGCGTTTGCACTGAAAAGCAGGAAAGACATCCTGACGTTCATTATTTATATGAAAGCGGCATTCAAAGGTCCTAACCAGATTCCTGCTCCAAAGAGTTTATAATCTATTTGAAACAAGACATGACAAGTTAATGTAACAAACAATAGCCCAGGAGAGGGAGGCCAAGTTAACAGTAAGATAGCATGGTTATGATAATAGCTATTGTATAACTTGATAGTTCTAAAGCACCTGAAAAGGGTCTCTTAAAAGTAAATACTTCAACTGTTCTGACAGCAAGGGACATATTAGGCCAGGAAATAGTTTCCCCAAAGGGAACTGGGGAAACCCCATGTTTAAACTAAACTGGATAAGACACTAGTAAATGTACTTCAGGAACTCTTATCTTTGGTTTTTCTATAATGCTCAGCACAGATATGCTGAAGTAGAGGCACATTAGACCTGTATGAGACCATCCACAGCGTACGCACTTCATTTGTTAAACAGAAGTGAGTCAGCAACCACCTAGTCCTCCCAAAGGAGTTTTATTTACAGAAGGAGCCACACCATCCGGGGCTGGTTCACCTGCACATCTACCAATGTGATATATGCCATCATGTGCCAGCAATGCCCCTCTGCCATGTACATTGGCCAAACCGGACAGTCTCTACGCAAAAGAATAAATGGACACAAATCTGACATCAGGAATCATAACATTCAAAACCCAGTAGGAGAACATTTCAATCTCTCTGGTCACTCAACAACAGACCTCAAAGTGGCAATTCTTCAACAAAAAAAACCTTCAAAAGTCTCCAACGTGAAGCTGCAGAACTGGAATTAATTTGCAAATTAGATGTAGGGATATTAAAGAAGGTACTAACAGTGCTTCCCCCAAGTGACAGTGACCCCCTCATAATTTGTCCCCCACACTTTAAAATCCAACAGTTTCACCAAGAACAAAAATCTCTTGGGTCTTCTATTAAAACTTGTAAGCTACTGTCTGTAGAAATCATTGATTATATCTATCCTGTGAAAGATACTTTATTACTATGTAAAACTTACAAACAAGTTAATTGACTTTGTTCTTGAAGTAATTGATACAATGTAAACAAACACTATAAGACAGGGGTAGGCAACCTTTCAGAAGTGGTGTGCCGAGTCTTCATTTATTCACTTAAATTTAAGGTTTCGCGTGCCGGTAATACATGTTAACAATTTTTAGAAGGTCTCTCTCTCTATAAGTCTATATTATATAACTAAACTATTGTTGTATGTAAAGTAAACAAGGTTTTCAAAATGTTTAAGAAGCTTCCTTTAAAATTAATTAAAATGCTGATTTTACACCGCCAGCCTGCTCAGCCCACTTCCAGCCTGGGGATCTGTTCACCTAGGCCTGCAGCGGGCTGAGCGGGGCGACTCGAGGTCAGGGCAGAGGGCTGGGGTGTGTGTGGAGGTGCAGGGCAGAAGGCTGGGTGTTGGGGCGACTCGAGGTCAGGGCAGAGGGCTGGGGGTGCAGGGCAGAAGGCTGGGTGTGGGGGGGGGTTCAGGGGTAAGGGCAGAGGGCTGGGGAAGTGTGGAGGTGCAGGGCAGAAGGCTGGGTGTTGGGAGGAGGTCAGGGCAGAGGGCTCGGTGTTGGGAGGAGGTCAGGGCAGAGGGCTCGGTGTTGGGAGGAGGTGCAGGGCAGAAGGCTGGGAGGGTGTGGGGGGGTTCAGGGCAGAGGTGTGGGGGGTGAAGGGCAGAAGGCTGGGGTGCTCAGCTCATGGGGGTGCTCCCAGCCCCTTGCCCTGAGCGGCTCATGGCAGGGGGCTGGGAGGGATATGCCCTGTTCCACTCCCTTCTCCAACGCCCCGTCCCTACCACTCTCTGCCTCCTCTACGGAGCAGGGAGCACGCTGCCGCTCGGCTCGGCTCTGCTCCTCCTTGCAAGGGCCATCGCCGGCAGGGAGAGGGGGGAGGAGGAGGAGGGGCCGGAATGCACCATGTTGTGGGAAGAAACGGGGGAGGGGGGTGCTTGGCTGCCGCAGGACCAAGCTTCTGCCTCCTGCCCCCGCAGGGGAGAGCAGTGGGCGGGGAGGCTGAGTGGGGCGGGGGGCAGGGAGGCAGAAGCTTGGTCCTGCAGCAGCCAAGCTTCCCCCCCCCCCCCCTTCTTCCCCCAGCGTGGTGCTTTCCGGCCCCTCCGCCCCTCCTCCTCTCACCGGGCAGGCAGCATGCCACTCAGAATCGGCTCACGGGCCGTGTTTGGCATGCGTGCCGTAGGTTGCCGACCCCTGCTATGAGCCGTTAAGTGACTTTCACTTCATTCAACGGCTCCTAGGACAGACCCCCACCCTCTGTGATTAAAGGGCCGGGAGTCTCAAATGAATTAGCACACACCCTGAAAGTGGTGGAGACAGTAAATTAAAATATGGTTAAGGTATGGAATGTATGCTGATGAATGCCTGATATACATGAATGGTTAGGAAGGTGCCAGCCTAGAAAGGGAGTATCCATCGGCCGAAGAATGTGTCAAGTGGATGACCAGAAAACTCCCAGAGGGTAAACTGGGATCCACTCCATCACCTGGAAGGATGAGAAACACAAACTTTGGACAGTTTGGAGCCACCAGAAATGTGCCCAGGAATGTGCCATCTGTTGATTGAGTCAGCAACAGCAGGATAAAACAGCTCCCACAGACTAACATAGGAATTAATTCCTATAAGAATGGACTCTCAAGACTGATGACTGAGTCTCTGGCTCTGCTGCCAACCTCCAGGAGCATCTGACACAGATTCGACTCCATCCTCATGACCAAGATACCTGGCCAGTAACTTGGCATGAGCAACTTCTAGGCTGGTAACTATAACACCTATACAGAACTTGAATGAATGATTGTGTGAATAAATCTATATATATGTGTGTGTGTGTGTGTGTGTGTGTGTGTGTGTGTGTGTGTGTGTGTGTGTGTGTGTGTGTGAAATAAGTAATGATAGGAATAAGTAGTCAAACAACGTTGTTTACTTTTATCTTTTGCTTTATCATTATATTTACAATAAATGTGGCATCTCTGCCGTATCCCTCTTAATAAGATCCTGCTGGTTTTTATTTTATTGGTATAACAGATACCATCAGATTAGGCCTGAATAAAGACTGGGAGTGGTTGGGTCATTACAAAACCTAAACTTAATTTCCCCAATACTAATTTCTCCCTACTGTTACTCACACCTTCTGGTCAACTGTCTGCAATGGGCCACTCTCTTACCACTTCAAAAGTTATTTTTTCTCCCTTGGTATCCTGCTGTTAATTGATTTATCTCATTAGACTGACCTAACGCTTGGTAAAGCAACCCCCATCCTTTCATGTATTTATACCTGCTCCTGTATTTTTTACTTCTGCATCTGATGAAGTGGGTTCTAGCCCACGAAAGCTTATGCCCAAATAAATTTGTTAGTCTCTAAGGTGCCACAAGGACTCCTCTTTCCCCCCCCCCCCTCATGAAAATACGTGACTTAAATGAACGACACTGTCCGCACAGGAATCAGAACTCCATAGCAATGACAATTTAAATACAACTGGAGCTGGTCTACATACAGTCTTTATTACAAATATAATCAATGTAGAAACTGATTAAAGTGGTGCAACACCCCAGTGTGGACACAATTATAGGGATATGAAGCATTATATCAGTGATGTTTATTCCAGGGAAGCACTTTTATACTATTGTAATAGCATCCACACAAGGAGATTTTACCCCTTTTAACTATGTTGAAATAGAAACTAGCATAGCTAAGCAAGGCAAAAACTGTGTACACACAAGCCCACGTTGCTAGCAGGATTCCAGCGCCATTTCCCTATACCATGGGCAGAGATTGTGTGTGTGCACGCATAATGTTATGAAACTGTGCTATTCCTCAAAGGGAGCCTAGCCTGTCTCCTGAAGACTCACTTCTTCCATGATGCCCACAAGTAGTGAGTCATTTAAAAAAAAAAAAAAAAGTTACATCTACTTCTCTGGCACACAGCATGTCTACTCTGTGTCTGTCTAGTGTAGACTGAAAGCTCTTTGGAACTGGGAGTGTTCATGCTTGTCATTAATAACACCGCTCAGTAAAATAAAAACAAGTCCCTCCCCATTCAAATTAGAAAAGCCATTCTAGAATCACTCCTGTAACAACCATGTTTAGACAGTTGATGGTAGCAGAATCCTGAGCTCCCCCACCCCTCAGACAGATACATAGATCCATTGTATAAAAGTCTGAAGACATATGAGGTATGAAACCTCATTTGATCTCGGCTGAATATGCCAAGAATAGGAGACTTAAAACTTACTGCTGTAATTTTTCCACAATATGAAAAACCTGGATAGATGGCTCTTAAGTATTTTGACTTTTTTTTTTTTGTATTAATAAACCAGATCAGTCTTCAGCATGTCCTTTCAACAACATCACATGGTCTATCCCTATAAGGTTACAGTTACGTCCCTACTTCTGCGAGGAGAATATTTAAAAGAAGATTTCAAAAATGAGTCAAGAGCTGACCAAATTGTAATCTTATAATATCACAAAACAAGAGTTTCCTGCCAGTACACAAATGCAGACACAGATCCTGTGACCATATTCAAAGACCATTGTTATCAGTCAGAAAATGTATAGACATTTGCTCATTTGAAGGGAACCAGGCAGGTAGATTAACTCCAGAAGTTATGGTTTTGTAAAAATGAGAAGGTTTTACATAAACCTGATATTAACATAAACGTTTGCCTTTTTTTAAGATAACAGTTCTGTTTGGATTTAAATATCCCCCTTTACCATTGCAATTCTAAGCTCCACAGTTAGTGCACAAAAACCAAAACCTGACTACAAACAAAGGTGAAACTGAATACTGTTTTCATTTCAAAAGGAGAATGAAATTGAAAAAAGAAAAATAGTGAAAAGTGAAAGGAGAGTTTTAGAAATATCAGTTTTAATCTCAGTTTTTGGTAACATGAGGAAATTAATTGGTTTTTAAAGGAAACATTTTTAAAACAACACTTCTACCCTTTAACATGAGGAATCTGGGTATAGTGGACTGTATAGCTGTTTGTTTTGGGGGAAGGGTAAAAATAAAAGTAGTTTACTTTTATATATAAAACTGGGTCCCAGCAGGCCAGGGTTGTGAATAATACGCAGTCTGGATAGCTGAAACAGATTCCAAGTGGGTATAATTTATTTATCTAAACATTATAAAACCACACATAAAAATCAGGTGATTCCTTCTGGACTACATGGACAAATATCATGTCTTCCAGATTAACAATGCAGCAGAAATCACTGCTGAGAAATCGTAAACTGCATCACAAAGGAAAAACAAAAGAATGAAACACTGACTCTAGAACTTCATAAACTACCACAGAGAGTGAACGAAAAGCAGAAACGATAGCATTAACAGCCATGCAACCTCTTTCATTTACATCCCTGGGACAGAGAAAAAAAATCAGCAGCTTCACAGAGTAGGCAAAGAGTTTTTCCAGTTGAAAAGTACCGCAAGAACCACCAAAAGAGGATGTTCAATAAGGGAACAAAGGAGCCACTAACCAAACAGAAGCATTAACCTATATCTTCATCAGGATGGTAACTGTGCCCATACCCCGTGGCTTTGCAATTAGTCACACTTTTTATGAAACAGATAAAAATAAAAATCCCTAAAACAATGTTTAGGAAAATAACATTCAGACAGAGTCTGGGGTTTGCAATGAAATCTGCACATTCTCCCTGTATGTACATATTGTCAAACAGGCATCCCCACACCTAATGTGACAGTTTGCTACAGTTACCAAAGAACAAACACTCTATACAAACACTCCTTAGAGAGGTTGAGGAAATCAGACCCAGAAGTGCGAGTTTAAAAATAATCAGTAGAATATGGAACATTCTTTCACATTGACAGCCCCTTAAAGCAAGACAGGACCAAAAAAAAAAAAAAAGCCTAGAATAAGAAGAAAACAATCAGATCATAGCGAAGCCAAATTACGAGCCTAAACAACTACAGGCAAGGCCCTGGGGAACGGGCCACAGTTTCAGATTACAACGTTTTATCTTCAGCTTCTTGATGCATCTCACCCCTGGCCTGATGAGAAATGCTTCAGCTCCTGCCAGAACTAGGACGTGAGGATGGTATCTGGGTATAATGGAGAGGGAGGGTGTGGGACGGAACAAGAGGATTTCATACTCCTCTCCAGCCCAGAGGTGACTTCTGCAGAAAACATTTAAATGCACACAACCAAGGACAGGTTTTTCATAGGTATAAAACAGAGATTCAGAGTGGGAGGTTAGTAAACTAATTTTCAAGAGGGTGTCTAATTATTAGACGCTTATAGCGCCCTACCATCAATGCTCTGCCCAAAATTCACTATAAAGGGGGCACCAGTTCCCAAATACAGAAGGCTTGAAGAAAGCCAGTCCCAGGCAATACACTAGTATTAGTATTGTAGGGGACCTTACAGCCCCAACCCTCCCTATCACCCTTAGTATAATCTTTTGCTCCACCATCCCCCAAATTCAAGGTCTTGCTGATCCCGTTTTTCACGTCCCTGTCTAAAATCCATTCTTCCCTCTCCAGCACAACAATTAGAACCCTGGCCTGTACCTTGGTCACCTCCCACCTCAACCCTCCAAGTCTATTCAAAACATTGCTTCCAAAAAAAATAGTCTTCCCATAAGCTGCTCCAACTATGTTACCCCACACTCCTTCCTCAAATCCCTTCACTTGCCTTCCTGCTGAGTTATTAACCACGATCATTTTACCCAGTGCCATAAATGTACACAGCACTTCACAAACAGAAAGAGACAAGGCACAGGACAACAGTTTCGAAAAATCAAACGTGTGGAGAGGGAGGAGAACAAAGTAGGAGAATTCCTGGCAGGAGATGGTTTTAAAGCAGCATTTGGAGAAGAGAGAAGGACCCTTCGTAAAGCAGGAAGAAATGAGTGCAGAGATTCAGGGGGCAGCAGCTGTTTGGGCTCAGGACAGCAGCTGGGGCAGGGGAGGATGACAATGACTGTCTGCCTGGCAGCTTATGCCATGGAACTGTCATTCAGTCAGAACAGGTGGAGTATCAGGGTGTATACCTGGTTAAGGGGACATGGGGAAGCCCCCATCTTTTAGGGATCTGGTATATTCGCAAAGCACCAAGAGCGTCTTTCTTTGTTTAATTTGGGGGTTTAGAGGGTCTATCAGCAAGGACACAGAGTGGCAATTTGGAGGGATAACCCAGTTTGGTGGGGTTAGAGGGCTCTCCGTGTCTGAACAAGGAGTTGGGGGGGGTCTCCCTACTTCGGGGAAAGTGATGAGGGAACTGGGGGTTCCCAACTTAGGGGAGCCAGAAGTCTCTAGATTGAGTGGGGCTGAGGACTCCCTGTTTAGAGTCTGGGGGTGAGGGGGGAAGTGACAGGGGAGCAATGGGGGGTTCCCTGCTCAGGGGGGGAGCAATGGGGGGTTCCCTGCTCAGGGGGGGAGCAATGGGGGGTTCCCTGCTCAGGGGGGGGAGTGACGGGGGGCTGGGGGTTCACTGCTCAGGACTGTGGCGGGGGGACTGGGGGGGTTCCCTGCTCAGGGGGGAAGCGATGGGGGGCTGGGGGGGTTCCCTGCTCAGGCTGTGGCGGGGGGGGCTCCCTGCTCAGGGGGGAAGCGATGGGGGGCTGGGGGGTTCCCTGCTCAGGCTGTGGCGGGGGGGCTGGGGGTTCACTGCTCAGGCTGTGGCGGGGGGGCTGGGGGGTTCCCTGCTCAGGGGGGAAGCGATGGGGGGCTGGGGGGTTCACTGCTCGGGGGGGAAGCGATGGGGGCCTGGGGGGTTCCCTGCTCAGGCTGTGGCGGGGGGGGGCTGGGGGGTTCCCTGCTCAGGGGGGAAGTGACGGGGGGCTGGGGGTTCCCTGCTCAGGACTGTGGCGGGGGGACTGGGGGGGTTCCCTGCTCAGGGGGGAAGCGATGGGGGGCTGGGGGGGTTCCCTGCTCAGGCTGTGGCGGGGGGGGCTGGGGGGTTCCCTGCTCGGGGGGGAAGCGATGGGGGGCTGGGGAGTTCACTGCTCGGGGGGGAAGCGATGGGGGCCTGGGGGGTTCCCTGCTCAGGCTGTGGCGGGGGACCGTTCCCCGAGGCGGCTGTACCTGAGCGTGGGGCCGACCGTGCTCTCGATCTCCCGCAGGATCCGCTCGTGCTCCGCCGCCGTCTCCAGGCTCTCCAGCTCCGCCATCTTCCCCCGCTCCATGGGCTCCGGGCCCGGCTGGGACGCAGCGAGCCTCGTCCACCCCCCAGCGCCGGAGCCGCTCTGCCTCAGCCCAGCCCCAGGCTCGCCTGCCGCGCCCCCTCGCCGCGCCGCGTCTCCGCCTCCCGCCGCGCCGGCATGCCGGGGAAATGTAGTCCTGGGGGAAAGGGGGTGTAGCCTGGGCCCAGAGAGAGAGGACTCCCAGCGCCCCTCAGTGGGGGACCCCCACCCCTGTCAGACCTGCCCCAGCGCCCCTCATTGGGGGATCCCCCACCCCGTCAGACCTGCCCCAGCGCCCCTCATTGGGGGATCCCCCACCCCGTCAGACCTGCCCCAGCGCCCCTCATTGGGGGATCCCCCACCCCCGTCAGACCTGCCCCAGCGCCCCTCATTGGGGGATCCCCCACCCCCGTCAGACCTGCCCCAGCGCCCCTCATTGGGGGACCCCCACCCCTGTCAGACCTGCCCCAGCGCCCCTCATTGGGGGACCCCCCACCCCGTCAGACCTGCCCCAGCGCCCCTCAGTGGGGGACCCCCCACCCCTGTCAGACCTGCCCCACCGCCCCCTCATTGGGGGACCCCCCACCCCGTCAGACCTGCCCCACCGCCCCTCACTGGGGGACCCCCACCCCGTCAGACCTGCCCCACCGCCCCTCAGTGGGGGGACCCCCCACCCCGTCAGACCTGCCCCCACCGCCCCTCACTGGGGGACCCCCCCCCACCCCCGTCAGACCTGCCCCCATACCCCTCACTGGGGGAACTCCCCTCCCCTGTCAGACCTGCCCCTAGACCCCTCACTGGGGGGACTCCCCTCCCCTGTCAGACCTGCCCCCAGACCCCTCATTGAGGGACTCCCCACCCCTGTCAGACCTGCCCCACCGCCACTCACTGGGGGAACTCCCCCTCCCCTGTCAGACCTGCCCCCAGACCCCTCATTGAGGGACTCCCCACCCCTGTCAGACCTGCCCCAGCGCCCCCTCACTGGGGGAACTCCCCTCCCCTGTCAGACCTGCCCCCAGACCCCCTCACTACTGGGGGGACTCCCCTCCCCTGTCAGACCTGCCCCAGCGCCCCTCACTGGGGGGAACTCCCCCTCCCCTGTCAGACCTGCCCCAGCGCCCCTCACTGGGGGAACTCCCCTCCCCTGTCAGACCTGCCCCTAGACCCCTCACTGGGGGGACTCCCCTCTCTTGTCATAACTGCCCCAGTTCCCCTTATTGTGGGGAGACATGCCTCCCCTTTCAGACCTGACCTGGGTGCCTCTCCTTGGGGGAGATTACCATCAGAGCTGCCCCAAGAGGGTGACCACCTTTGTTGGATAGAAATAGGGAGAAATCACATGAAACATACGGGACAACGCTTAATTTTAAGGGACATTTTAGGGAAACACCATTTTCCTCAGCATAGCATGTATTTTTCTCTGAAGTGTACATTCGTACTGCCTTCAAGTATACAATACAATTATCATAAGCTTCAATATAATGTTTAAAATGGTCAAGGGATGTCCCTTAAAATCAAGTCAAGGGATTTCCCTGAAAAGGAACAAATCAATTAAATAAGGACCAGTTCCTTAAAATAAGGGGATGGATGGTCACCCTATGCCGCAGTGCCCCTCAGTGGAGGAAGACGTATACACTTCAGTCAGACCCACTCTCGGTGCCTGTCAGTAGGGAACACACGTACACACCATCTGACCTGTTATCACTGTCTCTTTCTGGGGGAATCTCCAACAGTCAGAACTATCCCCACTGCCTCTCTTTGGGGAAGAGACCCCAGTCAGAAGTGCTTTAATTAGGGGAGAGACTTCACTCAGCCAAACTTAGCCCCTGAGCCCATCCCAACATGGGGCACTGGGAGTAGGTCTGATTAAGGTGGTGTTTCCCCCAAATGAAAACATCCCATTGACTTTAAACTGCCTTTCATCTTGAAGGATCCTCTGATATCAAGGTCTCATAGTTTTGGTTCTCAGCATTTCTCTCTGATGACTACATGACTCCTTGTTCTTCTTCTTGTTATTTATTATCATTACAGCTGCGCTCAGGTTCTTCCATTACTAGGATGGCAACATTGGGTGTTGTATAAATACATAGGAAAAGCCTGTCCCTGCCCCCAAAGATTACAGTCTAAAACAAACTGCAACAAGTAGGTGGAACAAAGAAGGGCAAGAGTAACAATGATACGAACACAGGGTTACTTAGACTATCTATGTCCTTTATTTCCTTGTTTTTGAGTCAAAGATTTTTGTTGTTTCAAGTTTTAAGCTATAATAAACAAGAAAGATTCTACTGGTCACCTTCTTCTTTGACTGCTTTGAATGCTACTGATCTGGATATAGCTTTCTCTTAGAATATCACCAGATTAAATAAAAAGGTGATAGGAGTGTCCAAACCACTACATGTGTCCTGAATGTACTGGTACAAGGAAGGGCAGGGGAAGCTCTAAAAAAAATGTTAGATCATGTTTACAGTTGCCAAATGTTGTGTCTTACGGGACCAGATGGATGTCATTCTGGATGTGTTAAAACCAGAGAGGAAATCTGTACTCTGGTGGCAGTCACCATGGAGATTTGATATATGCTCCCACAGGACCAAAAGCAAATAGACATGGAAGTGATATAATGAAAGAAGATACAAATAGTTGGGCAAATTTAGGAACCCAGCATCCTGGTGTTATCTTAAAACTCTGTAAGAGATAAATAAGACTAAAGTTCAGACCCAGATAATATCTCTATCACTTTTTAAAACCCATGAGGTAAGTAAAAAAAACCCAGTGTAAAGATAGATTTACTAAGATTTATTAAAATTAAACAAATTAACAAAGGCAACAGAATAATAGCTCAGAGGTTTGACCCAAAAGGGCATAAGGCCTGGCTCCCTTCTGCCCTTAGCAAGCTATGGGAACTCATTTATTTGCAGGAGATGACTGTCACTGGCAACTCGGACTGAAAGGCAGACAGCTGGTCATGACTGCGGATTGCTGCGGTGGTTGCTGGATTCTGGACCTGTAACTGCCTTAGATGGGATTACAAGAGAGACACAGACTGAAGCTGGATCGGGATACCTACCTGAAGACCATCGCGGGGTCTCTCTCTCATGCGTGGAAGAACTAGGCATGGGCTGCCCTGGTGGACAGCCCCTGGTGCTGAACGTGCTGGCCTTAAATAGACTTGGGCATGTGACCTTTTCCCGTACTTTTCTTCCCGCCATTGGGAGAAAAGGTCTCAAAATCTCAACCAAAAGGACCCATAAAATGGAGTCCAAACAGCAACTTGACCATGACCATTGACCCATAAGTTTCACAAAACAGTACATAAAAAGCACAGAATATAAATCAGAACAATACATAAACTCTAATAAATGCTACATTTCCCCTCCTTGATGGTAAGAGGAGATACACCCTCTTTGCTGTCACAACCCAACCACTCTGATTTCATACATAATGACATTTATACCAACTTAAATGGAACAATGAATTTGTTGGACTTCACTCGTTTCTTAATCCAGACAGTTAAACATACCAGATACACCTCTATCCCGATATAACACTGTCCTCGGGAGCCAAAAAATTTTACCGCATTATAGGTGAAACCGCGTTATATCGAACTTGCTTTGATCCGCCAGAGTGCGCAGCCCCACCCCCTCCCCCGGAGCTCTGCTTTACCGCGTTATATCCGAATTTGTGTTATATCGGGTCGCGTTATATCGGGGTAGAGGTGTATAGAATAATGACCATTTTAACAATCAAAACCACTACAACAGGGTGCAATAATATATGCCATACTTCATTATAATCAACAGACCCTCCAGATAGGTTTTCCCACCAGTGATTTGATGCAGTATCACTTCTGAATTCTTTTAAGAACTCGTTTGTTTTGGTCTGAGGCATGATGTACCGCAAATATGACCTCTTTTCCTTCCCTTTGAATTTGTCTTAAGTGGTATTTCATTTCTGGATGGTGCATAAGATGTTTTAAGGCTGATATATTCACTCCTGAGTGAAATGGTTCAAGATGTTCATATAGGAGGCAATGTGTCTGTATGGTTTGCATGGTTACTTTGGGTAGAGTGAAATTCACGTCACATCCCACTATGGGAAATATTGAAAATAGACAGATGTTTATGAATGGGTTGTGGGGAATTTTGTGGTAAACATTAACAATGAATTCACGGCCCCAGTTGCGAATACAAATACTATTGTCATCCACTAACACCATAGTGGAATGATTAAAATCAGACAGATGCATTTTATAATGGCATTTACCCTCCTTTGAATTAAGAGATACATGAGAAATCTCGATGACTTCTGAGCTACATGTATATCCCAGCCCCTTTTCCTTAATGCATGATTGCAGGTTAACAGCATGGTATTCACTATCCTTCTGATGGACCCATTTGCTGAGTTCCACTGGGAGCAATACAGAGTGATTAACATTTAGACCTAAGGGCACTAATGGGTACACCCATTCCTCCTGTGCTTCCTTCAAAGTCAGGATATAGGCAATAATGGTATGGTTACTGTGCACATAAGAGAAATTAACTATTCTGATGTTTCTGCTCGAAGTGGGTGGCATTTTTCCATAATACATATCGTACCTCTACAGGAATTAATCCATGTAGGCCATCTCTAATTATAGCCTTTGCAACATTCAGTACCCATTCTTGGGCTTGCACATATGCGAGCGCCATTGAGAGATTGGACTGCAAGACATCCAATGCTCCCATTATGCTGACGTGATCATTCTCCTGAAATTGCAGCCACACTGGAAGTGCGTTGGCGATGTTAAATTCTGGACCAGTGATCTGCTAGGTCACTCCAATCCTTGACTCTGGGAGCCAGTCTTACCCTGCTCTGCTGTGAGAACCCCCACTTCTAGGCTGTTCACACATAGCCTCTGGCATGTAAGCTGCTCCTTGGATTGTGAAACTGAATGACACTAGCCAAGATCTCTGGTCCCAGACACAACCCTAGGAACCTCCGCCTTGCAGTGTCCAGTTATGCGCGCTGGACGCTGCAAGCTTATATGAGTTCATCAATTTAACAAAGAAATTGATATATACCAGGCTTGTTATCCCAAGGGGAGTCTCTGACATGCTTCAAACCAACCACAGTGCTTCAGGTAAACAAATTTATTTACTATGAAAGATAGATTTTAAGTGATTATAAGTCAAAGCATAACAAGCCAGATATGGTCAAATGAAATAAAAGCAAAACACATTCTAAGCTGATCTTAACACTTTCAATGCCCTTGAAAACTTTGATGCTTCTCACTACAGGCTAACTGTTTGCCCTCCAGCCAGGCTCTCCCCTTCGATCAGTGCTTCAGTCACTTGGTAGTGATGTCTGTAGATGTAGGTGGACGAGAGAGGAAAAGCATGGCAAACGTCTCTCCATTTTATCATGTCCTTTTTTCCCTCTTTGCTTCACCCTCCCCCCTTCAGAATCAGGTGAGCATTACATCATCGCAGTCCCAAATTGACCAAAGGAAGGGGGGTGATTCACTCGAGAGTCCAACAGATCCTTTTGTTGCTGCCTAGGCCAGCGCCCTTTGTTCCTGTGAGGCAGGGCTGGGTTTGTCCCATACATGCCCTGACGAGGTGTGAACTGCCCCTCTGCTCTTAGAGAGTTTTTGCCTGGGCATATTTTAAGCCACAAAGACACATTTTCAGCCTCATAACTATATACATGAAATTACATCCTATAACATTACTGTAACCATTACTATAACATCAATATAAAAACAATGCTCAGAGCCTTACGAAGACACCCGATATGACAAACTTTGCATTGGATACCACACAATCATATGATAAGGATGAACACTGGATTAGGCAACTCAAAATCTATTCCCCGAATTGGTTCATCCTCCCAGATTGATTCTTGGGTTTTGTTTACTTTGCAATACCAGTGCTTGTTTTGATTAACAATTAAAGCAATTACAAATGTTAAAAACATAGAACACAAAGCTATATACAATATTTTTCCTAGCGGACTGATGGTATCCTGGAACAGAGGAAACAGAAAAACAGGTTAGCATTCACTGATCACCTTTCCACTCTTTAAGATGTGTGGAATGGAACCACTTAAGCATCCTCTTTTTACCATTCTTAATTTCTACCTGATAGGTAGTCGGACTAGCCTTGTTGGTGTTTACAACTGGACTCACCTACCGAGGACTTAGCGAATGGTGCTTTTATGAAAAGAATCTGTAAAGGACCTGGTCTCCAATTTGCCACTCAATAAATTTCAGGTTTGAATTTAATCTTTTATCTATTTGATGGAAGTTGTGTTTTAATTGGGCGGCAACCTCCCTTTGTGCATCACTGATGGACTGGAGCAATTGGCTGATGTACTGGTCCAACTGTGTATGGGGTTGGTATTGATCAGGTGAGACCCCTCCTAGCCACCATAACTCCGGAGTTCTCAGGGGTCTCCCTTTCATTATCTCGTGGGGAGTATACCCATGAGATCCAACAGATGATCTAATTTCCATGAGCATGAAAGGCAACCTTCTGTCCCAATTTTTGCCAGAACTCTCAACAATCTTTCTGAGGGCAGTCTTTATAGTCCTGTTCGTACGCTCCACTAGTTCAGAGCTCTGGAGGTGGCCCACTATGTGGAACCACTGCCTAATATTTAGAGGCAGACAAATGTTCTTAACCAGGTCCCCCACAAAATGAGGCCCCTGATTGGAATTGATAACCTCTGGGAGGCCGAATCTATAAAATGTTTGCTCTAATAATATACGTGCGGTGGTTACAGCTGTGTTATTCTTATCCAGATAGGCTTCCACCCACTTAGACAATTGATCCACTATGACTAAGCAGTAGCTGTCTGGAGCATGGCAAAGGACCAATGTAGTCTATCTGTAGACGGTGCCATGGTTCCCCGATAGGCTGATGTAATAACGGATCCTTCACAGTTCTATGATCTGGATTGTTCTTGGTGCACGTTGGGCAGTTCCAAATGTGCTGTTCTGTATCCTTAGCCACCATCCAACTGTCAGGATCCTTTTAACAGTCTTCTTGACCCCAAAATGTCCCTGTTGATGGGCTAGTATGATCAGTTCTTTTCTGAGGCATTTGGGGATTACTAGAACTGGGATGTCGTCCTTGGCATCATTCTTACTGGCCATGATGAGTTCACTCTGATGCTTAAAAAGTTTGTATCCCTTATAGTTCTGCTTTCCCAGTAGGTTCATCACTTCCTTGTCCCATTTCTGTAGCTGTATTATGTCCAATTGGCTTTGTACTTCTGAGGGGTTGTAACTTGTGCATGATGGCCTTCGATTTCTCCCACAGAGTCTCAGGACCCATAAGGGCAGCTTGTTTAGCTAGGATGTCTACTTTGTTATTTAGCATGGAGATTTCACCTATGCTTTTCCTGTGTGCTCTTTAAATAAGTAGGTCTGTCCTGTCCTGGCTTCAGCCAACCTCCATGCATGCACAAGATATTTAGCATGTGCAACTGGGTTGTTATCAGCTGAGGTCATGTTTCTAGCTATCCCGACTGTCATCCAATCGAGGAGGGCTCTAATGGCCCAATCCAAGTCAGAACATATGATGATGTCAGATTTCAAATCTGCTGCATCCAGGGCCACTACTACTGCCACGATCTCTGCTGCTTGTGCAGAATGAGGGATGGCCGTACCCTGCAGCTCTCTTCCAGTTGTTGCTTGGAGAACAGCAAATCCCATACAAGACTTGTCCTGTTGATGACAACTACTCCTGTCGACAACCCATATGTCTCGGCCTGCCTTCCTTAGCTTTTTCAAAGGCGACCTCCAGCTGGAAAGGGAATTTGATGGTTTCTACCTCCTCCTATGGCGGTGGGCATTCATGCTCTTCACTCTGTGTAAGCAGAACCAATGGGACTGTTGATAGGGTCGTTACCTTGTCCACCTGCACCTTTCTAGTGAGGAGGCTCAACATCCATCCCACTAGGTGAGGGTTCGACACCCTGCCTTCATTAACTTTTCCAGACAAGACATAATGTATGGGCATATGCGTTGTCCGTACCGGCACTGGGGACATCCCGATAAGATATTCCCCAATGTTTCAGGGACCAGATGAGAGCCAAAACTTCTCTCTCGCAGGGTGAGTACCTCTTTTCAATCTCGGACAGGTGTTTCGATCTGTAGGCTACCGGCTTAAGACTTGCACCACTCTGTTGCAGCAAGACAGTGCTCAGCCCTTGTCCCATAGTGGAGAGTTGCAGATGAAATGGCTTGTGAGGATGGGGGTATGTGAGTGCAGGGGCTTGTACAAGAGCTTGTTTAAGTTTACAGACAGCTTCTTGCTCTTGGTCTCCCCAGATCCAATCCTGTCTTTTTCTGAGCAGGGCATAGAGGGGTTGAGCATTCTCTGCGTACTCATCTATAAAGTCTCTTAAGAATCCCGTAAGGCCTAAAAAGGACCTCAATGCAGAGATATCACGCGGATCCAGCAACTTGCAGATAAGGTCTATTCTACTAGCGTCTGGTCGGTGTCTGTGTATTCCTAGTTCTACTCCCAGGTAAGTCACTCGTTGTTTTAATAACTGTGCCTTCTGTGGACTGATGAGAAATCCAGTTTCTTGAATGGTCTTCAACACCTCATCTAAGACTTCTAGATTTTCTTCTCTTGATTTCGTGGCTACAAGAATGTCATCCACATAACTGATGACCTTGTCTTTATGATTCAGGTGTTTCTGCATTCTTGTCACATATCTATGACACGGCGAGGGCGCATTGTAGTATCTTTGTGGTACCCTGGTGAATGTTAACTGCTGATTGTCATACGTGAATGCAAATTTGTACCACGCATCATGTTGCAGGGGTATCGAGAAGAAGGCATTGGTCAAGTCAATCACTGAAAACTATTGCCCACCGGTGACTATTGCTGACATGATCTCTGGGAATTTAGCTACGACGTGTTCTAGTCTAGGTATTCCAATATTCAATCTACTGTCAGTCTCCATGTGACTTTGTCAGATTTTAACACCGCCCATATTGGAGCATTACAGACACTGCCAGTTTCAACAAGGACTCCTTGTTCTTGTAACGAGTCAATGGTACTTTGGATCCCCTCCTGGGCCTCTTGTGAATATTTGTACTGTCTCTGTGGCCTCGGATTTGGATCCTCTACCATGACTTCTGCTTGGATCTTACCACAGTCCAACTTGTTCTTAGCAAAGACGTGGGGATATTTGCTGGTGACCTGAGCTATATCTTCTCCCCATGCAGGCATCCCAATCTCGGCTGGAGCTTTCAAAGCGTCTACACAGTGCAAGGCAGATACTATAAATCCTCCTTCCCCATTCTGGCCCTGAATTAACATCTGATTTGGGAGGTCCACAATCATATTCAATTTCTTCAGTATCTCTACCCCCAGGATGCCATGCCCATCTAGCCTCTGCATCCCAAAGGTGGCCTCCGTCATCAATGTCAGGATGGGTTTTGAGACGGGAACTGGGCTTTCTCTACCATTATAGCCTTATAGCACCTTGATCTCATGGATGGGAAGCTTTTTGATTAGTGGAGCTGCCCTAGTACAGACTATAGACATTGTGGCACCTGTGTCCAGCAGCATTGTTTACTGTATTTTGCCAAACTCCCCTACCAGGCAGATGTCAGCCACTGGTCTCCCCCATTTGTCGTTATTAACAGGTGCTACATATGAAAGGGGAGGGAGAGCTTGGCACCCTCATAAGGAGCTTTGCGGCTCTCTTGGTCTTGGAGGAGTCACTGCATTTGCTGTTGATTTGTCTCCCTCTACTTAGCCAACCTCTTAAGCAGCTCCTCTGTGGGCAGGCGATCGATTTGATCTGGGGTTATGTATTTTATGAGCCTTCTCCACAGGACTGATCTAAATCCCTTCATTTCATTTGCAGCAGCTCGACTGTAATTGGAGTCTCAAGCCTTGGCTTGAATCACTATTCCCTTTTCCTTTGAACTCATTGACCTTCTTACTGTCAGCACCTTTGATTACAGCTACTTTTTTCTTGTTCCCAGAGCCAGGGTAAGCCTCGCGTTGTAATTCATAAGATTCCTGAGTCTGGCTTTCTAATTCTTTGAGGCTAGTTACCCTGGGGTTAGCCGGTCCCATTCTCAGTGCTGGTAGTAGACTTGCACAAACATCTCCCTGAACTCAGGGGTGTCACATGTTGCCGCGCCATTTATGACTGGTGACACACCAGTAAGCCAATATAACAAACACTTTCTAGCGAGAAATTTCTCTGGTCTTTCCTTTAATTTCTGTCTGTCAGAGTACATTTTACTCAAGAGGTTCTCATGGGGATTGTATAGTTTGGTTACCGCTGTGTAGCTATCTGTCAATTCATCTACATTAGCCAGCTGGACTTCACTTGGCAGAGCCCCAAACTCTTCCCCATTCATGCACTCTCTTATCAGGGTGACAGTGTTCTCTTTGCTGATACCGGCTGTGCTACTAATTTTCACAAGCCAGTCTATGGCGTTTTCCTTATTAAGGGGGCCCATGTTCTTACCCATTGCCCTAGCCTGTTCTGGCCCTACTGCATGAATTTCATAGCGTGTTTCAGGTGGTTTGTTGGGCCCATAACGTACCATTGTGGTGGTAATTAGTGCAATTGGAGGATATTTCTTCCTCTCCTCCTCTACCTGAGATCTCATGACCTCTTCGGGGCAGATGGTGGAGTATAGCTGTCATTGTATTCGGGAAGTGCTATTTCTCACTCATCCCAATCTGAATCTGATTCCCTTGACTCATACCCCTTTAAGGAATCAGTATGGATGGCACTTATAACCCCTTGTGTTTAACAGTTCCTTTCTGTCAGTTCTTTTCTCTGCTTCCACACTACGATCACACAGAGTACGATTCCCAGTACCCTCTTTGGCTTTTGTGACCACCTTCATCAGCTCCCTTACTGCAGCCTGGGAATCTTCCAGTTTCTTTGCCAGTATGTAATTCTCTTTTTCTATTAAATTTCCATTTAGTTGTTTGATTTGTTCTTCTAATTGGTTTATCTGCAGTGTTTGATTTAATGTTAGAGCTGATGTGGTGTTCTGCTGCATAGTGAACTTTTCTAACTCAGTTTCCTCGCCATTTACTTGTCCTTGAGCTCTGGAAGCAGACTCTTGGTGGAGTTCCACCTGTTCATCTAGGCCAGGGGTAGGCAACCTATGGCACGCGTGCCAAAGGCGGCACGCGAGCGGATTTTCAGTGGCACTGACACTGCCTGGGTCCTGGCCACCGGTCTGGGGGGCTCTGCATTTTAATTTAATTTTAAATGAAGCTTCTTAAACGTTTTTAAAAACCTTATTTACTTTACATACATCAGTAGTTTAGTTATATATTATTGTAACCGTGCGGACTCACCCCGGCAGCGCCTCCTGCTGGTCTCTTCCGGGAATTAGTTCTGCAGCCTTTGAGCGCCCTCTGCAGGCCGGTATCCCGCTGCCGCTTGGCCCCAGTGTCCCTCCCTGGACTCTGGTGCCCCTTTATCTGGGGTGCTGCTCCCTGGCAGTACCCCTCAGGGTCTCCCCTCCCCAGGGAACCCCCACCCCATCCCCACCTCGCCTCAGTCGTAGGCTACTGCCAGTCACCAACTCACCCCGTGCCCTGGGGCAGACTGCCCCCAAAGTCAAGGGACCTCTTTTCTCCCCTCAAACCTTTCCTGAGCAGATAATAACGTAAAGATCTCCTGAGGTCCCTTCCAACCCTGATATTCTATGATAAAAACAACCCAGGGTTAAGATAATTTTAATAAATCTTAGTAAATCTAACAAAGGCAACAGAATAATAGCTCAGAGGTTTGACCCAAAAGGCACTGCACCGGCACAGTGACCTGTCCTCATCCTTACATCCCCACCAGGCATGAATCAAGCCCAGTGTCTGTAGAGCATTTTGAACATGAAAAGTGCTACATATACGTGTTCAGCATTATTGTTTTAATTAGATAGTTTAGGCCAAAAATCTAGGTTTTGTAAAAAGAAAATATATTACACTAATATGAATATAACCTTTTCTGTGCATCTAATCTAGCCATTTTTAGAGTGCCCATCACCATCGTATCTACTTGCCATTCTCAGTGGCAATCTGGTTTGTTTGCATGTAAACTCCTGCTGTGTAGGCTTGCCAACTTTCTAATTGCTGAAAACCGAACACCCCTTGCCTTGCCTCTTCCCCCAAGGATCCACCCCCTGCGCACTCCTCTCCCCCATCCTTCCGTCGCTCGCTCTCCACCACCCCTGCTCATTTCCCCCCTCCCAGGACTCACCTGCTACCTGCAGAGCCAGGCTGGGAGGTGCTGACACGGAGCCTGCCCGCCTGCCCAATCGGGGCATAGCAGGTCAGAGGGGGACTGGGGCACAGTGGGACATGGCAGGGGTCGGTCCCTGTAGTGAGGGGCCAGGGCCGGGGTAATCGGGCACAGCGGGGCAGAAGGGGGGCAGACAGGATTCCCCTCTCCCAGAGGCAGCACTTACCTCTTGGAGCCTGGTTTGGAAGCCGGACACTGCTCTCTGTCAGGCTTCAGCTACTGAGCAGAGAGAGCATCTCCATGTGGCTCCAAACGCAGCTTCTGCTCTTCCCGCCCCCACAGTGGCAGAGGCCAGTTACTGCGACTTTTAGCGCCCAGTCAGCTATGCTGACTGGACGCTGCCACGTTCCCTTTTCAACCGAACGTTCCAGTTGAAAACTGGACACCTGGCAACCCTATTTTTGCCCCAAACACTGAAATATTTCACTGCTTCACGAGAACCAGACATCAGAATGAGTGACCTTCATATCAACGGCCCCGCCTGCCAACCCTCATCAGAGACATGCTAGCTTGTTTGGGCTGTGCGTAAGGCTGGGGAAGAATGAGGCCATATTTTTGGTACGAATGTTTATTTATGTAGAATATAGTGATATTTGTATCCTAGAATCATGTTGACAACAGTGTTGAATTGGATGTTTTGTTCAAAGGAAATGTTAAAATGAGAGGAATAGGCCACGTTTTTCAAACTTGAATCCCTCCAGTTATCCACTCCTATGTGGAGAATTAGATATACTTATATTTAAGTATCTAAATATGGGCTTAAGCAGACGGCTGGATGAAAATTTTCTGTCAAAACAGTTTTTGATAGAAAATCAGGTTTTTGATTAAACTACATTTTTCACAAAGAGCATCTGTTTTCCACAGAAAATTTAGTTTTCATATAAAAAAAATGCTCAAAAATTTTAGCCAAAAACAGAACAATTTTGATTGGGAAATGCCACTGCGGTGCCTCAAGGGAATTGTAGTTCAGTTATCCTATGTCCCCATTCTCCTCCATGGTCTGAGTTCCCCACCTGGAATGCATCTTCCATGATGCACAATGGCCAGGGACTCAGATGATGCTTTGGCATGGCTCAGCAAGAAGGGAGAAGATTGTGGTGCATTATGGGTGATGTAGTCCGCCAGGGAGCACAATCCATAGTGGAGAATAGGGGAATGGGGCATCCAAACTATAACTTCCATGAGGCACCACGGCAGGATAGCTGAATAGAAATGTTCTGATTTAAAACAAAAGTTTTCTGGTTTTGATTTTTTGCCAAAAAGTTGACATTTTCCTTGAGAAAAAATATTTTAATAAATTCATAGATTTGAAGGCCAGAACGATCATTGTGATGATCTAGTCTGCCCTCCTGCATAACATTGGTCATAAGACTTCCATGAATTAAGTCCTGCTTCAATCCAATTGCAGTGTTTGAACCTGAGCATATTTTTTAGAAAAGCACCCAGTCTTGAATAAATGGTAATTCCTCCATAACCCTCGGTAAACTGTTCCAATGGCTAATCAGCTTTACTGTTAAAAATGTGCACCGTATTTCTAGTCTAATTTTTTCTAGCCTCAACTACCAGTCATTGGATCTTTTTATACCATTGTCAGCTAGATTGGAGAGCCCTCTATTATCCGGTTTCTCCTCCCCCTGTAGGTACTTATAGACTGTGATCTAGCCATTCCTTCTCTTTGATAAATTAAATAGATGGAGCTCCTTGAGTCTTTCACTACAAGGCATGGTTTCCAATCCTTTAATCCTTCTTGTGGCTCTTCTCAGAACCCTCTCTGGCCCTGAAGGATGATCGTGATAGTCCCTTCTGTCCTTAAAATCTATGAGTCTATGAGTCTCTCCAATTTATCAACATCCTTCTTAAAGTGTAGACATCAGAACTAGACACAGTATTCCAGTAGAAGTTGCACCAGTGCCAAATACAGAAGTAATATAACCTCCCTACTTGTCCTCAAGATTCCCCGTATATATATCCAGGAATCACATTAGCCCTTTTGGCTAACATCACACTGGGAGTTCATGTTCAGCTGATTATCCACCATGCAGGGCCGGCTCCAGACACCAGCTTAACAAGCAGGTGCTTGGGGCGGCCAAGGGAGAGGGGCGTCACCTGCGGCAATTCAGGGGTGGCAGGTTCCTCTCTCCCTCTAGGAGCGAAGGACCTGCCGCTGATCGCGTTTTTTGTTTTTTTTTTTTGCGCTTGGGGCGGCAGAAATGCTGGAGCTGGCCCTGCCACCATGACCCCTAAGTCTTTTTCACAGTCATTGCTACCCAGGATAGAGTCCCCCATCCTGTCAGTATGACCTGCATTCCAAAGATGTAAGATCTTGCATTTTGACTTATTACAACACATATTGTTAGCTTGTCAGCTGACCAAGTGATGCAGATTGCTCTGTATCAGTGACCTGTCCTCTTCATTATTTACCACTTCCCCAGTCTTTGTGTCATCTGCAAACTCCATCAGTAATGACTTTACATCTTCTTCCAGGTCATTGATAAAAATGTTAAATTGCATAGGAACCCGAATTGATCCCTGTGGAACCCCACTAGAAACACACCGGCTTGATCATGATTCTCCATTTACAATTACTTTTGAGATATATCAGTTAGCCAGTTTTTAATCCATTTAATGTGTGCCATGTTGATTTTATATCATTCTAGTTTCTTAATCAAAATGTTGTGCACTACCAAGTCAAATACCTTACCAAAGTCTAAGTATATTACATAAGCACTATTAACTTATCATCTTTGGATAGTGTTATACCTTTCTCTGCTAAATTGAAAATCCCACTATCAAATATTTGTTCCCCATCTAGGTATTTATAGACTGTGATCAAATCACCCTCAATTAACCTTCTCTTTGTTAAACTAAATAGATTGAGCTCCTTGAGTCTATCACTATAAGGCAGTGGTTCTCAAACTATGGGGCAGGCCTCCCAAGGGAGGTGCAGGAATGTGTCAAGGGAGGTGTGAGCTGTGTGCTTTTTTTTTTTTTTTTTTTTTTTTTAAGAGCTCTGGCTGTCACCCCCGGATGGCTGGGGCTTGTGCAGAAGGGTCGTGCGCATCCTGAAGGCAGGGATAAAGGAGACAGCCGGAACCCAGCCACCTGGGGCTGAGAGCCGGAGCACCACCACCAGGCTCAGGCTCTCCTCTCCCCCCCAACCCAATCCTTCATCTGGAGGTGGTAGGGCTCCAGCTGTCAGCCCCAGGTAGCAGCAACTGCACAGAAGTAAGGGTGGCAATGAGGCGCTAAGTCAGCTGTGAAAAGTGATATTGACTAATGTCACTTTTCACATTGCCAGCCTTACTTCCATGCTGCTGCTGGCGTGCCACTGCCTTCAGAGCTGGGCACCCGGCCAGCAGCCACCGCTCTCTGCGCTGCTTTCAGAGCTGGGCGCCCGGCCAGCAGCCACCGCTCTCTGCGCTGCTTTCAGAGCTGGGCGCCCGGCCAGCAGCCACCGCTCTCTGCGCTGCCTTCAGAGCTGGGCGCCTGGCCAGCAGCCACCGCTCTCTGCGCTGCCTTCAGAGCTGGGCGCCCGGCCAGCAGCCACTGCTCTCTGCGCTGCCTTCAGAGCTGGGCGCCCGGCCAGCAGCCACGGCTCTCTGCGCTGCCTTCAGAGCTGGGTGGCGGTATATGTACTTGTGCATGGGGGGAGGGGCAGACACAAAGAAGGGGCCCCTGGTCAAATATGTTTGAGAAGCACTGCTATAAGGCATGTCCTCCAATCAGTCTTGAGGATCTTCTCTGACCCCTCTCCAATTTATCAACATCCTTCTTGAATTCTGGACACCAGAACTAGACACAGTGTTCCAGTAGTAGGCGCACCAGTGCCAAATACAGAGGTAAAATAATATCTACTCCTACTACTTTACCTGTGATGCATCCCAGGATCGCATTAGCCCTTTTGGCCATAGAGTCACGCTGAGAGCTGATATTCAGCTGATTATCCACCACGACCCCCACATTTTTTTCAGAGTCACTGCTTCCCAGGACAGAGTTCCCTATCATGGGGTATGGCCTCCAGTCTTTGCTCCTCAATGTATATATTTAGCTATATTAAAATGCATTTTGTTTGTTTACACCCAGCTTACCAAGCAATCCAGATTGCTATGCATCAGTGACCTGTCCTCTTCATTATTTACTACTCCCCCAATTTTTGTATCATCTGCAAACTTTGTCAGTGATGATTTTATGGATTGGATTTTCTTTCAGATCATTAATGAAGATGTTAAATAGCGTAGGGCCAAAAACTGATCCCTGCAGGACCCCACTGGGAACACACCCATTCAATGATTATTCCCTGTTAACAGTTCAGAAAGCAGCAGCTGCTGTAGCCGTGGGGAGGCAGCTAGCTGAATTTGGTTAGTTTCCTTCCTCTGTGTGTGTCTGACAGCCACCCCCATGGATCTGTCAGCTACTTGGTTTCTGCATCCCAAGTTCCTCATTCCACCCCCTCTCCTGCATTTCTTCTACCCCAACCAGCTTCCTGGCACCTCCGCTTAGTCAGTAACATATGGCTTCTTTGGCCCTTGCTGGAGTCTTGGAGCTCCTGCTGCTGTCTCAATGCCTTCGCTTTAGCCTCTTGAGCCTTTCCCAACCCCATGCTGCTTCTCACCACGCTCTTCAGTCTCTTTCAATTTTCAAAGCCTCTTTTGCCATAACTGAACCCAATTTAACTGCATATAACATATATTAATCTGCCTTTTATCTGCCCTCACCACCCTAAGCAACTACTTGAAATTTGATAATAAATGTATATGGTATTTCTAAAGCAACTAATTAAAAAAAAAAAAAAACCAGCAAAGCTACAGTACATTGTGAGGTGAATACATGATGAACACAGAGCAGCTAATCACCGCCGTATTGTTTACTTTGGGCGTGCAGTGTGGTTTACTTTTCCAAGGCTGACCTTTGGCATGCTCAACTTCAATCAACAGCCATGTTGACTTGTTAATTGCATGTGTGGCCTTAAACTATATTGCCTAGAAATCTGCCTACATTGCAAGGTCTTCTCTATCAACCATGGGTCTCTTTCAGAGTTACTGCAGTGCCCTAGAATATTTTTCTCCACAGGTGCTCACTTGCATGTATTAATAATGTACGATGGAACCAGTAACCCAGAATGAGTTTATAATAGATGTAAATCCTAATTTTCCCAACCCCAAATCTCTGTTACCTGAAATCACATCCTATCCCGTATCCAAATTTCTTATAAAAACTGAAGTTAAGACCTTATGATTTTACTAAGATGTCCCCCATGCCCTTGTAAAATCAGTCTTTACATGTATGTCTACAATAATTATTCTTGTTTTGTTCATATATTTTATTGCACTTTTATTTTTATACAAAAAGATTGAGAAAGGAACAAATAATATTGACTGAGATATTGTAGAGATGGACTCAAGCCACAGTGTTTGGATTGATTTCTGGTTTTGAGGTTTTGGACGTGTTCAAATCTGGCATTCTGGTTTAGTTAATTATAGAGACGGGGCCTGTGATGGAGTGTATAGGTCTTTTGGCACCCCGTAGAAGGCTTCCCAAAGTTCTACCAAGCCCCAGGTCAATAGTACCCCTAAAAGAGAGCCCCATGAAGCCAACCAGTGTTCTTGGATTTCAAAGGTTCATTCTCAGTCAAGATTCAAAGAAAAGCTCAGGGAGGCTCTACCAGCTGGGATCTAAGTAAGTACAGCTGGGATAGTAGTGAGTTCTTCTGCTGACCTTGGGAAATCCTTGGGGGAGATGGAAGGGCAAGGGGTGTGCAGGGAGCAGGCCTGCTGCGGTGGAGAAGGCAGAAGAGAGAATGTACAGGGTCCCTTTGTTTGGAATCCCAAGGACAAGTAAACTCATCCTTAGGCTTCTAAAGCTGAATGGTATAGGATATTGTTCCACTGTATGTCTGGTGGTGATTATCTCTGACTCCCACCTGGTCCCCAACCCAGTGATTTGTGTTGCAGCTCTGAGCTATATGGCTTAGCAATAATAGTGAATTGGAACATGACAAAAAAGAGCTGCACTCCCAAGCTGAAGGGAGAAGCTACCCCATGGTCTAACAAGACAAGACTTCCTCTTAACACACTTCCCTTCTCATTATGGACATCAGCATGTTAAGGGATTCCTGCTGTGCTCCCCTGCCTGTCCTCATTATCATTACTGGCATGAAAGGAAGGCATCAAGAGTGATGCATCTGGACAACAATACACAGCTCTAATTGATAAATGATCCACTGGCGTTTGGAGGATATCGACCACCTCGAGCTCACCCGTGAGTAATTAGGTGCTGAATAGGGAGTGGATGAGTGTAATGAGGACTGCTCACACCAGGAAGGCCTTGTGGGCCACGAAGAACAACATGCTGAGCAGAAACACTGAGGATTTGGTCCATTTACGCATGTAGTCATGGAAACGATCAGGGCACTACATGTGACTGAGCCCTGCCCTTTCTGGGTGGTAGGAGAGAACAGAGAACATCAGACCCTTCCTAAAAGACACTGTCAGCATCTCCTTTGCTGAACGTATTCCTTTAGAAAATACCCTAGTCCAACCAGCACTAAAGAAACTACTCTTCAAAGCTAGAGACCTCACAAACTACTGTCCAATCTCCCAAACCTACTCAAGCTAACAGAAATCAAACCATCTGCAAGGCCCCCATGTAGCCTGCCAGTATCCTGATCCCTCTCAGTCAGGCTTCAGGCCTTACTGCTCTGGTAGATGACCGCCTGACCATAGCCAAGGGAAGTCCATCCATACTCTTTCTGCTGGACTTCTCTGCAGCATTTGATTCCAGTGGTCACCCAATACTTCTGCCTCACCTCCAAGAGGGTGCCAGAGCTAACAGAAATGTCTTTAAATGGGTCTGTTTCTTCATCCCAAATTGAACCCAGAGGGTCATTACAGGCAACTGTGCCTTCACCTCTAGACCCCTATATGGACTTAGTTGGGGTTGGTCCGGCTTTGAGCAGGGGGTTGGACTAGATGATCTCCCGAGGTCCCTTCCAACCCTGATATTCTATGATCAGTATCTAAATGAAGGTGTCAGAAGCGCGGATGAGATAATACAGGGCGACGTTCTATCAGTAGGGAGATGACACCCAGCTCTCCAGCTCCTTTAACATCAAACATAGCCAGTATCACCTCCCAGCTTCCTCATTGCCTAGCAGGATGAAGAGCAGCTGGGTAAAGCTGAATCCAGGCAACACTGAGGTGATGCTGGTAGAACAGGGAAGTGCTCCAAAGAACTTGTCTCCAAGGGCACCATTTGCTGTAGAGCAAGGGAGGCAGTTCCCCCCCCCCCCCCCACCTCTGTTGCCCCAACTTTTAATAGATCTGTATGCTCCATTATTTGTTTCCACTTTTTGTCCCTCCCCACTCCCCCCCCCTGTTCCCCTTGATTTTACAGGATATAATGTAATCACATATAATGTTCTATATGCTGAGGCAACTTTGCCCACCTCCATCCCTGAATTTTTCAGAAAATGACTCCCTGGCTGGTCTCTTCTACAACATTCCTCACTGTTGAGGGCATCTGTCCTCAGCTGGTTAAGTCAGTCCACAGTTAGAAGCAATGCTATTGGATGCATAAAACTCCCACTTCCATCATCAACTGGCCAGAAGATTGCATTTGTGGAGGGAGGGATAGCTCAGTGGTTTGAGTATTGGCCTGCCAAACCCAGCGCTGTGAGCTCAATCCTTGAGGGGGCCATCTAGGGCAAAAATCTGTCTGAAGATTGGTCCTGCTTTGAGCAGTGGGTTGGACTAGATGATCTCCTGAGGTCTCTTCCAACCCTGGTATTCTATGATCCTGTCCTATTAGCCACAGACCTAGCCACAGTGATCTGCTATCCTGATAACCATTTCCACTGCTTTGCACTGAACCTGTTCAGACTCTGTTATATTTGGCATGAGGTGAGACACTGATGAGTGCAGTACGAACACTTATATAGCTATCAGAGTCAAGCATCAATAGCCTTCTTCTGTATTCAGTGCATCAGTCATTGGGCTATTTCAGACACATATTCTCAATTCAGCAGTAAATATAATGATCAGATTCCCTGTTGGGGCACACCCAGCACATATACTTTCAAATGATGCATGGGCTGAACTACATGAAAATCCTACTCATATGCCACTTATACCCCCATAGAAGGGCCTATTACAGAGAAATCATTTCAAAATCAGTCTTGGCAAAAGGAATTTACCCTTTATTTGTTCCTCTGCTGGGATACACCAGTGATCAGTCCTGTCTCTTCACTTTCACCTTGTACAGCTGACAAAAAAAACAAAGCTTACTTTTGCCTTTTATTAGCTTTAATTTTTAGCATATGATTCCTACGTATTCCTAGCGCAGCATCTGACAACTGCTTCAAAGCACTCCAGATTTTTAATATCACTGACATCTAGTGTTTGTTTTCTTAATTGCATGCAGAGTTGTAGGTGACGACCTAATGCTAATGAAGAGTTGCAGACTTTATTTTCTACACTGGGTTGGAAGATTCATTTCAGTTAGAAAATGTATTCCTTTCTTTTTTACCTTAACTATTGATTAATGTTTCTGAGCTCTGTTAAACAGCTATCATGTGTTACCCTGGAAACAGCTGCATTTCAGAGATCGCTGAGTGATCCTCATACAGTAGTTACAGTCCAGATAATTTCTCAAATACTTTTGAGGACTTTGAAAGAAAAGTGCTATATCAGCGTCACTCATTATAATTAGTGGGCCCAGTCGTAAAGTTCTTACTCTGGCAAATCTCAGGACAGGGTAAGGACTTCAGGATCAAATTCCTTGTGTACAGAAATGCTTTTAGGAAACAATATTTTTGTTAAAGAACAGGAGTACTTGTGGCACCTTGGAGACTAACAAATTTATTAGAGCATAAGCTTTCTGCTTTTGTTTATGTGTCTGTCTATTTCAATTGTCCCATGATGATTCTGCTGAGCATCCGATTTCCTGATTCTTCCTCTTCCCCTTCTTCATCAAAAGAAGAGCTATCTGGATCATCCTCCCAGTCTCATTGGTCACAAATTGATCCTGGCCCCGACATCAGAGGATTTAGTTAAATCTGCTTCCAGATTTCCCCCTTTCCCTGTCTCTGGTTGTGAAGGTATCTGTGTTCCACTTGAGCGCCACATTGCAGTCCAGGGGACACTGTTGGGAAGCTTTGATAGAAGCGTATCCCTGTGGAGTGTCACATGTCAGCCTTTCATACACCTAGTAGGCTTTGCATTGGAGCAGCAGGTCAGGAAAATCCAGTTTGGTGGCCTCAGGTGTTATCTCAAAGGGCAGCAAGATAATTCTGAATATGTAAAGTGGTGTAGGTATCGGAATAGAAAAACAAGCCCCTTTTTCTCAAGAGAGCAGATTCACCCTCTGCAGTGGACTGGTGCAGATCTCCTCCCCTCTTCCCTTGTGTGGTGCACAATAAATATAACTGACAAGAGATAAGGCTCAAAACAAACAGGTAACTGTCTGAGGGGATAGAATTACACAGATAGGGAAGGGATCAATGTAAATGACTCATAGCTATATAACAAACAAACCCAGTGACACAGCAGCTCTTCCCTGTGAGCGTGAAGCTCAGACCCAAGAATGAAACTAAACCCACCCTGGCATTTAAGAAATATGACTCCCAACTTAGAAACCCTAATTGGTTTCTCACTCAGTTTCCAGCACTTCAGTGATGGTGGTGAAGTCCAGGCCCTGTATTCCGTAGGTAAGTGAAACTCTTGGAGGAGGAACACTGGAGAGTCCCTCGATGGATGTCAGGACAAAAGAGTGGACTAGGAACCCTCTGGATGGTGACGTTCTCCAGGTGCAGGACAGGTAAGATGGTAATGTGTCTTTTCTTTTCACTCTGGGAACGAATGGTGTTCTTCACTGATGCACGAGTGCCACGAAGACTCGAAATCGCACACACAGTCGCTATGATGGCCTGCCCCATCAGCCTATGATCACAGTTCTTTTATGGAGTCTATGGCGGGAAAACATGGCACGACCCATAGAAAGGCGGGAAGCAGTCTGAGGTGATGGAAACTTGGCGATTGCCCAATGGCAGGAAAATCCCATTCAGTCCAGTTTTATCCAGGCCAGGCTGACAGGGTACAGAAGGTCACAAGATGGAGTCACAAGATGACAGTTTTCAGACTCCTTCTTGGATTGCCACAGTGTCCTTAAAAATCACTGATCATTGGGTCTGTTACTCACATATACTTTAATAAACCGTGTGTAATGAACCAGAGAACAATACAACAGTCCATACCCAACACTGGGGTGTCCACCCCACACAAGGCTTGCTGGGGATATCACAGTGTATGGCAGGGGCCTATGCAGCCTTAAAACCCCCGCTCTGAATGGAGTGGAACACAGTTCCCACTTCCTACTCAGAGGCCTGTCCCCTGACTGAGAACTCCTAGAGTGGACCAATGTGTGTGTGTGGGGGGGGGGGCGGGGGTGGGAATCCAGATGCAGTTACCCTGAAACTGATTTTTTTTAAAAAGATCTGCTCTAGTTCAAAAGGAATTGTTTTGGGGAAGGTCTATAGCCTGCATTATACAGGACATCACACCAGATGGTTTCTTCTAGCCTTTAAATCTATGACAAAAATCTATTAAATCCATGGAACAAAATACAAGGTGTTATACGTTTTAATAGAGTTGTATTATATGTTACCTCTGTGTCCTTTCCTGATGCTATTGGAATTGGAGTGTCCAGGGAGGGACAAGGCAGTACTGAGACCAGCTGAGTGCAAACACGGCTGCTCTCTGGTCTGTGTTGGCCAGTAGTTGAGTGAATCAATAGGCCGCAGTCAACTCTCTGAGCTGTTCACACAGTCACTGCAGCATCGGCAGGAGAATTGTGGGATTGCACAGTAGCAGCTGCTGCTGCACTGGGAATAGAGTGGAGCGAGCGAGGAAGGATGCAACAGTGCTTAGCATTGCTCCGAGCAAGTCCAGTAGCAATGATGATGTGACGGCCTGAGCACCATCTCAAGCACATTGGTGTGTGGGTAAGAGGTGGCATCAAAGGGATGCTAGGGTTTTGTAGTGCCAAATTCTCTAGTGTCAATATGGCCTTAGTGGCTGGCCACATAGTAAACCAGTAAGGGATAGGACAACTGCAGTAGAGTCTAGATGAGCACCTAGAGTTCCCAAATGCCAGCCTCATCTTCAGTCCATTAGAACACCACCCCTTCCTCGACCATGCTGCTGCCATAGGCATTATTTCTAAGGCTTTGGCCTCTAACAACTATGAATAACAGAGGGCCTAAAACCCTCAAGAGGAGGCTAAAGGGGTGGTCATCTATGCAAGGTTCTTATCATGGGGATGTCTCCTTAGTTGTTCTCTAGGATGCATGATTTGCCTTTCCTTCCCTCACCTGTTCAACAGAGCAGGCTGCATGGGCCATCCACAACCCTACCTGGACCCCAAAGGCTCAGCAGGAGGGCAGGTCCATCCATGCAGAGACTCCATGCCAGCTCTCAATCTCTAGCACTACCCACTACCTTGGCAGTGCCATGCTCGTGGTTGTCCAGGGACCCTCCATTAAGGGGCGGAGGAGTCTCCATTGGAGAGGTGGGGCTGTGGGAAAGTAACGAGTCCTTATTACATTTCCACCTCTAGCTGCAGGCAACCACTGTATGGATTATGTTTTCCTCCATGGTAACCCTTCCCCCGCATGGATCCTGGGCATTTGGGGAGTCCAGCTGGGCAAAATGTTATGAACCGAACTTTTTGAGCAGAAAAATGCAGATTTTGGTCAGCTGGTTGAAGAGACCCCAGAAGAAGGCTTGTTGCAATGGAGGTCTTGGGGGTATGATCAGGGTCGGCTCCAGGCACCAGCCCAGCAAGCAGGTGCTTGGAGCGGCCAAGGAGAAGGGGCGGCACGTCGGGCTCTTCAGCGGCAAGTCCCTTGGTCCCTCTCAGAGGGAAGGACCTGCCGCCGAATTGCTGCCAAAGAAGAAAGTGGCACGATCGCGATTGTGGCTTTTATTTATTTTTTTCACCGCTTGGGGCGGCAAAAACCCTGGAGCCGGCCCTGGGTATGATTAGGCCTTAATTATTAGTAATACTTTTCATTCCTATGGCATTTGCATCCCTAGATGTCACAGTGCTTCATGCCAGTGGGTAAATATAATTGGCTCCATTTTACAGATGGTAAAATGGAGGCGCAGAAAAGTTAACTTGATTTCCGGATATACTGAGCACCAACTCCCATTGCAGTCATTGGGAGCCTCAGATACTGAGTAACACTCAGCTTCCTCTTCTAGCCTTAGTCCCACCTATATGGAGTCGGCTCTGCAAGTCCTTTTTCTCCATTTCAGTTTGACTTGAGGTAGTTCCTCAGAAACTCCGCAGCTAATCAGATCCTTTTGTGTAACATCCATCTCATTTTGGGTCTTCCACTTCTTCTCTTACCCTCCAGTCTAATTCCCTGTTTCCTATATGTTCTTCCCATTTTCTTCTCACATGTCCAAACCATTTAAGCCTGGATTCTCTCAGCTTTTCTGTAATTGGTGCCACCTTCACATTTCCCCTGATGTGTTCGTTCTGAACACGGTCCACCCTTGTCATTCCAAGCAGCCATCTTAACATTTTAATTTTCACTGTATTCAAACTCTGTCTGTTCCTCAGTGCCCAGCATTCAGAGTTTCATAAAAGTATGGGCCTCATTAAGCATCACTTATATCCAGGTGAAAAGGAGTGACTTATTCAGATCAGTGGCAGGGCTCATAATAGAACTTAGGTCTCTGTACTAACGCTCTCCTGTGCTCTACTCATTGAACCATACGACCTCCCTATCACACGAAATAATGTGTTTGACTCCCTGTTTGGCTATCAACACAACCCTTTCACACAGGGTTTTCACACTATTTTCTGATGTACTTGTTCTGACTGTATTTTAAAGAATCCTTATTGTGGTTGCAGGAACAAACCATCCCAATGTGTAGAAAGAATAGTAAATATGGCAGGTGACCAGCTTGGTTTAACAGTGAAATCCTTGCTGATCTTAAACGCAAAAAAGAAGCTTACAAGAAGTGGAAGATTGGACAAATGACCAGGGAGGAGTATAAAAATATCGCTCAAGCATGCAAGGGTAAAATCAGGAAGGCCAAATCGCACTTGGAGTTGCAGCTAGCAAGAGATGTTAAGAGTAACAAGGTGGTTTCTTCAGGTATGTTAGCAACAAGAAGAAAATCAAGGAAAGTGTGGGCCCCTTACTGAATGAGGGAGGCAATCTAGTGATAGAGGATGTGGAAAAAGCTAATGTGCTCAATGCTTTTTTTGCCTCTGTCTTCACAAACAAGGTCAGCTCCCAGGCTGCTGGACTGGGCAGCACAATATGGGGAGGAGGTGACCAGCCCTCCGTGGAGAAAGAAGTTGTTCGGGACTATTTAGAAAAACTGGATGAGCACAAATCCATGAGGCCGGATGTGCTGCATCCCAGGGTGCTAAAGGAGTTGGCGGATATGATTGCAGAGCCATTGGCCATCATCTTTAAAAACTCATAGCGATCAGGGGAGGTCCCGGATGACTGGAAAAAGGCTAATGTAGTGCCCATTTTTAAAAAAAAGGGAAGAAGGAGGATCTGGGGAACTACAGGGCAGTCAGCCTCACCTCAGTCCCTGGAAAAATCATGGAGCAGGTCCTCAAGGAATCAATTATGAAACATTTAGAGGAGAGGAAAGTGATCAGGAACAGTCAGCATGGATTCACCAAGGGCAAGTGGTGCCTGACTAACCTAATTGCCTTCTATGAGGAGATAACTGGCTCTGTGGATGAGGGGAAAGCAGTGGATGTGTTATTCCTTGACTTTAGCAAAGCTTTTGATATGGTCTCCCACAGTATTCTTGCCAGCAAGTTAAAGTAGTATGGGCTGGATGAATGGACTGTAAGGTGGATAGAAAGCTGGCTAGATCGTCGGGCTCAACGGGTAGTGATCAATGGCCCCATGTCTAGTTGGCAGCCGGTTTCAAGCGGAGTGCCCCAAGGGTCGGTCCTGGGGCCGGTTTTGTTTAATATCTTTATTAATGATCTGGAGGATGGTGTGGACTGCACTCTCAGCAAGTTTGCAGATGACACTAAACTGGGAGGCGTGGTAGATACACTGGAGGGTAGGGATCGGATACAGAGGGACCTAGACAAATTAGAGGATTGGGCCAAAAAATCTGATGAGGTTCAACAAGGGCAAGTGCAGAGTCCTGCACTTAGAACGGAAGAATCCTATGCACTGCTACAGACTAGGGACTGAATGGCTAGGTAGCAGTTCTGCAGAAAAGGACCTAGGGGTTACAGTGGACGAGAAGCTGGATATGAGCCAACAGTGTGCTCTTGTTGCCAAGAAGGCTAACGGCATTTTGGACTGTATAAGTAGGGGCATTGCCAGCAGATCGAGGGATGTGATCGTTCCCCTTTATTCAACATTGGTGAGGCCTCATCTGGAATACTGTGTCCAGTTTTGGGCCCCACACTACAAGAAGGATGTGGAAAAATTGGAAAGAGTCCAACGGAGGGCAACAAAAATGTTTAAGGCTCTGGAGCACATGACTTCTGAGGAGAGGCTGAGGGAACTGGGATTGTTTAGTCTGCACAAGAGAAGCGTGAGGGGGGGATTTGATAGCAGCCTTCAGCTACCTGAAGGGGGGTTCCAAAGAGGATGGAGCTCGGCTGTTCTCAGTGGTGGCAGATGACAGAACAAGGAGCAATGGTCTCAAGTTGCAGTGGGGGAGGTCTAGGTTGGATATTAGGAAACACTATTTCACTAGGAGGGTGGTGAAGCACTGGAATGCGTTACCTAGGGAGGTGGTGGAATCTCCTTCCTTGGAGGTTTTTAAGGCCCGGCTTGACAAAGCCCTGGCTGGGATGATTTAGTTGGGGATTGGTCCTGCTTTGAGCAGGGGGTTGGATTAGATACCTTCTGAGGTCCCTTCCAACCCTGATATTCTATGTGGTCTGATCTCTGGGTTATATAGACTCCTAGGACCAAACTCAGAGCTGTCATAAGTAGGTGCAACTCCAGTGACCTCAGTGACTTGCACGAGTTCTGAATTTGGCCTCTAGTCTGGGACAAAGCTCAGTAAAACTCCACAGTAGAGGCACCAGGAGAACTCCCAAGAGAAAGAACAACCACAGCTGCAACTACATAAAGGTGCTAGTCCTGCAAGCTTTGCAGACTGGAAAACTGACCAGAGGGGGAAGTTACAGAAGATGATTGAAATTTCCTTCCCTGCTGTGAAGTGTCCCTAAGGAACTGTCCAGCAAATCATCTCCTGAAGACCAGCCTGCAGCCGGTGCTGAATGCTGCCCACCTGACAGTGAGTGCTGTCCAGTGACCAGTCCTCCTCCAATGAACAAATGTCAGGACATAACTCTGAGGCAGACATAGTGTTCCGACCTGGGGCTGTTCCAACTGCTGCAATACAGAGCTCATTCTGCTTACCCGATTCCAGTCGGAGGGACCAATTTTCCCACCCTTACTCAAGTGTGGTGACTTTTGTGAGTAAGTTCTCCCCAATGTGAGTAAGGATAACATTGGGCTCTCCCTGATCCCCTGCTGTGCAGACAGCTGATCCCCTCCCCTTTCCACGCCGTATGGGTGAGGTCTGCAGGGTTGCCGTTTCGTTCCTGGTCTGTACAGCACCTAGAACAATGGGGCCCTGGTCCATGACTGGAGTGCGTAGGCACTACTGCATTAGAAATAATTATTAATGATAATAATTAGGGTGACCAGACAGCAAGTGTGAAGAATCGGGACGGGGGTGGGTGTTAATAGGAGCCTATATAAGAAAAAGGCTCAAAAATTGGGACTGTCCCTATAAAATCGGGACATCTGGTCACCCTAATAATAATCTGCAGCACACTGGTCGGGGCTCTAACACTTTAGGGGCTGGTCTTGCTCCCACTGAATTCACTGGCAAAGCTCCTCATGACTGCAGTGGGAACAGGACTGAACTTGCAGTTTTCTTAACAAATAACACATTTTTTCAAAGTTTGTAGAGAGTCTTTTACTCTTTGATGTGAGCTTTAATGGGCTTGTATTCTCCACATCTTCATACACTGTAACTTCCCTGTAAAGGTAAAATTCCCAAAATGCATTGTCAGCATTACTACTACCACTACTGCCATTTTTCATTTGGTGCAAGTATACGGACTTGTGCTAATTAGATCACTATGTAAGTATCTAAAAGCCATTTTTGTTTAGTGAGGCCTTTGATTGAAGCCCAGTATGAAGCTGTGTATTGTCATCTCTAACACTTATTACTGTATAAGTGTCATGGAATTAAAAAACTAGCATCTGGAATAATTCATAGGCAATTTCAAATTAAAACCTTCTACCAGGCAGACTAAATGCTCCATTGAACTGTATGTATAAAAGCTTACAAATGGAGAAGCATAACATTAGGAATTCACATACATTTATATCTACCCACTATGCAGTGCGTGCCTATAGTTTGTAATCTACTGCTACTGGCACACAACCTTCAGTGTGAGACTCATCTAGTCAGCAAATTTCAATTGAAAACAGAACTGTTATAATCACGTGTGCGATGCTTTGACAATTAGGAATATGTGATGTGAAGACATTGCATGTTAGTATATTTGCAAAATGTCGATATTTGCCATTTTTGCCACATGCTAAACAGCTTCATCATTTCTGAAAGAAAGAAAGAATACTTGCCCTTGCAAACAGGGGTGGCTCCAGGCACCAGTGCGGCAAGCACATGCCTGGAGCGGCAAGCTGTGGGGGGCGGCCTCTCGGTCGCTATGAGGGCGGCACGCAGGCGGCTTTCGGCGGCGCGCCTGCGGGAGGTCCGCCGGTCCCGCGGCTTCGGTGGCAATTTGGCAGCGAATACGCCAAAGGCGCTGGACCAGTGGACCTCCCGCAGGCATGCCACCGAATCCACGTTACCAGTGGACCTCCCGCAGGCATGCTGCCGAAAGCTGCCTGATTGCTGTGCTTGGGACAGCAAAAAACAGAGCTGCCCCTGCATGCAAAACAAATAAAAATCTTTTAACACATTGTGGTTTGGTAGCTTGGACCAATAAAACACCACAATAAGATGTTGCAATTGCTTTGAACAGTAAAAACTATAGTCATATAGCAGTGTTTCTGAAACTCTTCAAAGAATGACACTCTCTCATTTTGGGGACCATGGTTTCACCTCACCTACAGGCTGACGGCACTACTTGACAGCCAGAGGCGGATTGGGGTTTGTGGGGCCCAGGGCCAGACCAAGTGGGGGCCTCTCCCCACCCCTTCCACCAGCAGTCCCCCCCACAGCGCTGCTGCCAGGGCATGGGGGTAGGGTGTGGGGGCTTCCTCCACTCCCCAGCAGGAGCACCGGGTGGAGCAGGTCAGGGCATGGGGGCACCCCAATTGGCCGGGGCCCCAGGCATGGGCCCTGTTGGCCTAGTGGCCAATCCGCCACTGTTGATCACTCCACATCAGACTTCCTCTAAACGCACATAAAATAAACTTTTAAATTATATATGATGTGGGTGTGTGTAGAGTGGGTACATTAAACCCCAACAACATGGCCCTTTTTGGAGCATTACCACACGCCTAACACATGGTAAAGTATTCCGTAAGCAGAGCAAATCTCTTGCCTAGCAAGGGACTGATTCAGTTCCATTGAAGTCAATGGGAACCTCTTCATTGACTTCAATGGAGGTTGGATTGGGCCCGGGGTCCTGAGCTCTCCTGATTTGAGTCTTCGGCTGCAGGTGGAAATCAGGTTGTGTCTTTTCTTTTATTCCACTGCTATGAGTTTTTCTCCTCCTTATTATCTGTATTACAGTATCTCTTGGGAGTCCTAGTCAGAGACAAGGGCCTCGTGCTAGGCACCATATAAATACAGAACAAAAAGACAGTTGCAGCCCCAAAGACGTCACAATCTAAGTAACTACTAGTTATTACTATTGAGAGGAAGTCTCTGCATTTCAGAGCTAGTGTTCCAATGTCTCCCGTGTCTCGCTGCACCCTTCTGGCATGCACAGGCATGCCAAGCACTGGAAAGGCCCCAAGATGCACATCCAGCCCTGATAAAGGGCACTCACCTGATGTAGGGAAAAGTTAGGCACAAGTCAGAGGCTCATTGCATAACTGTACAGCGCATTAGACATGTGCAAATGTTACGCTACAGCATGCAGGTGTGGTTAGTAGTCCAGGCCAGTCTCTTAATGCAGAATACCCAACGTGACCACCCTGTGGCTTGGAGAGCCACCTAATGCATCAGTGCAAATTACAGCTCTCTCATGTCCTCTGCTACACAGTAATGTGCAAGATGCAGATATCTCTGTCCCATGCTGATCTGCATCCATGTGAGCACAGCAGAAATAAAGATTTATGCATTATTCTTGAAACCAGCGGCCTCACCACTAGTAGCAATAGTAGCCCAGTCAATTAGCAATTAAGAGCATTTTGCCACGTGCCTGCTAAAGCTCTGAGGGAGCGTGCAGTTACACACAGCATGCCTAAGGGTAAGTTCATTAAGCCTTCCCTCTCCTCTTCTGGATGCAGAAGCGGTATGTATCCAAAGCAGTACCATATATCGTGAGCTGAAGTTAAGGAACAGTGAAACGGTGTGTGCTGTACTTCATGGCCAGCAGATCGCAGTATCACTCTGTTGCCATCATCTCTCAATGCTGTATTTAAGTAAAATATACCTTGGATTTCTGAAACAAGCAACAGTCCAAGTGTCTCAATGCTTCATAATGTTCCTGTAAGGCAAAAATTTGCCCAGCCATAAATGGGCGAGACCGTGACTAGCAGCCCATCAAAACAGCAATGCCCTTCACAGCCGGCTGAGGTTTGGTGACTACGTGCACACAGCAGCTGCATGCAAAGTACTATAATATCAGCTGACAAGTGACAGCAGTGAAGAACCACAGAAAGATCAGGTTTGTTTTCCCATCTGTAAAATGGGTAGAATGATACCAACCTCCTTTTTAACGCTTTTTGAGATCTCCTGATGAAAAGTGTTATATGAGAGCCAGGTATTACTATTATATGCTCACAAAACCCACATTCTACAAGTACTCCAAAAATGTCTACTGTTACAGTGTCTTTCACAATGGGGCCCCAATCCCAGACTCGAAGCCAGAACAATAGTTCACTGCAGCTCCTTGGAATATTTTGCTATAGAAATGAAACAAACTCATGATTCCTACACAGTCAGGGGAACATTAGTTCTATGATTAACCTTTATATTATTAGTAACGAGCAGGCTAATACATTACCCAGAACCCTCCAGCTGTTTCATTGCCAATAGGCACTCTGCAATAGCAGCATCAAAATGAGCCAAGTTAACATTTCTTACCTGGTCAAAAAGTAATGCAAGGCAAATATCAAATTATTTCTTCATTAACACACAACCAGCCAACCCACACACCTTGCCAGCTGCGAAGAATAATCCAAATACAATGTTTGCCATGCACATAGGGCTAAACTTATTTCATCTGTATTGTGTGGGCCAAAAAAACAGGGCAAAATAGCTAGAACACTGGAGAGTGAAGGAAAATATAGGCAGATTACCTATTCACCAAACTGTGAATGCTCCAAATATCAGACACTGTCAAAAGGTGCTTTTCCTGATTATTATTTATTGTAATAGCAACCATCAGCCCCAGTCATCGACCAAGGTCCGATTGTGCTAGGCACTGTAGAGACAGAACAAAAAAAAGATGGTCCCTACCACTTACCTGACCATCAAAGTAAAACCAACCTACTCTAAAAACCACAGCTTGCACATTTGCCTTCCTGGGCTTGGTTTTATTTACCAAGACATCAACTTTACTGTTGTATTATAGTAGCACATAGAGGCTGCAACAGATCTGTACCCCATTGTGCTGGGTGTTGTATAGACTTATAGCGAGAGACAGTGCCTGCCCCAAACAGCTTACAATCTAAATAGACAGGGAGGAGAAACAGGCGATGAAGTAATCTGGCCAAGGTCACCCAGCAGGTGACTAAAATCCAGGTGTCCTCACTCCCAAGCTAATGTCCATTCCACTAGACCACATTGATTCTAAGACCAAGATAGTAAAGTTCAACTCATACCTTTACCCCAGGCTTGGTCGCACTGCTAAGGCTCATGCTCAATCCACAGTCTTTCTCCCCAGAGAGCCACTCACACCTCCCTATATCAGGGAGGAGGGCAGGGGTGAGATGGGGAGTGAGACCTGGGCACAGCTCAGCCAGACCAGGATATTTGGGCCAACATTTGCTGAACTGTGCTACTATCCAAAACAAACAAGACAAGGTTAGATCTCAGATCATTTGCTTAGACATCAAATTGCATGTACAGTCTGAAAGTTATTCCCATTAAGGTATATTTCTGGACTGTTATGTGGTGTTTCCAATCCCCAAAGTAAGCCGGTACAGTATGGTATGGTGTACCGGCAAGAGCCGGTACACAGCCAACCATACCGGCAGGGTGCAGCTTCCCCAGGCTGGCAATTTAAAAGGGCCCTGGGCTCCCAGCAGTGGCCGGAGCCCCTGGCCCTTTAAATCACAGAGAGAGCCCCGGGGCTTCCGGCCGCCGTCTCAGCTACAGCTACCATTGGGTTCCAGCGGTGATTTAAAGATTCTGGGGCTGCCGGCCGCTGCTACCGCAGCCAGAGCCCCAGGCCCTTTAAATCACTGACAGAGTGGCGGCGATTTAAAGGGCCCGGGGATTTAAAGGTCCCACCCCTCTGCCCGAGGCCCTGACCCTTCTGCCCGAGGGCCCTACACCCCACTGCTCAGGACCCCAGCCCTACTTTCACCCCTGGTTTTTGCAGAGGAATGAGTTTTCCCTTTTGCTGCTTCAATCACAGTTAAAAAAACAAAACAAAACCATTCTTTGTTGCCTGTAGAGTAGATAGACTCATAGATTTTAAGGCCAGAAGGGATCCTTGTTATCATCTAGTCTGACCTCCTGAAGGTTGCAGGCCACAGAACCTCGCCCACCCACTCCTGTAATAGACCCCTAACCTCTGGCTGAGTTACTGACGGCCTCAAATCACGATTTAAAGACTCCAAGTTACAGAGAATCCACCATTTACACTAGTTTAAACCTGCAAGTGCCCTGTGCCCCATGCTGCAGAGGGAGGCGAAAAAAAAAACCTCAGGGTTTCTGCCAATCTGACCTGGGGGAAAATTCCTTCCTGACCCCAAATATGGCAGTCAGTTGGACCCTGAACATTTTGGCAAAACCCAACAGCCAGACACCTGGGAAAGAATTCTCTGTAGTAACTCAGAGCCCTCCCCATCTGGTGTCCCATCACAGGCCACTTGGAATATCAGCTATATGCCATTGTAGGCAGTTGCATCCTGCCATCCCCTTAGAGAGTTAATGCAGTGAAGAAAGGGGAGTGGGACATACAAGCTACATCTGCCATCACTAGTTGAAACTACCTGTGGTCAGAAAACCACCTGGAGCAAGGAGCTCTTGCAAAGATGGCAATATCACACTGATTCATACATTTTAAGACTGTAAGGGACTGTTACGATCAACCCGATTGCCTTCTATGATGAGATAAATGGCTCTGTGGAGATGGGGAAAGTGGTGGGCGTGATATAACTTGACTTTAGCAAAGGTTTTGATACAGTCTCCCACAGTATTCTTGCCAGCAAATTAAAGAAGTATGGATTGGATGAATGGACTATAAGGTGGATAGAAAGCTGGCTAGATCATTGGGCTCAACGGGTAGTGATCAATGGCTCGATGTCTAGTTGGCAGCCGGTGTCAAGCGGAGTGCCTCTGGGGTCTGTCCTTGGGCCGGTTTTGTTCAACATCTTCATTAATGATCTGGATGATGGGATGGATTGCACCCTCAGCAAGTTTGTGGATGACGCTAAGCTGGGGGGAGCGGCAGATACGCTGGAGGGTAGGGATAGAGTCCAGAGTGACCTAGATAAATTGGAGGATTGGACCAAAAGAAATCTGATGAGGTTCAACAAGGACAAGTGCAGAGTCCTGCACTTAGGACAGAAGAATCCCATGCACGGCTACAGCCTGGGGACTGACTCGCTAATCGACAGTTCTGCAGAAAAGGATCTGGGGATTACAGTGGATGAGAATCTGGATATGAGTCAGCAGTGTGCCCTTGTTGCCAAGAAGGCAAACAGCATATTGGGCTGCATTAGTAGGGGCATTGCCAGAAGATCAAGCGAAGTGATTATTCCCTCTGTTCGGCACTGGTGAGGCCACATCAGGAGAATTGCATCTAGTTTTCCCCCCCACACACTACAGAAGGGATGTGGACAAATTGGAGAGAGTCCAACAGAGGGCAACTAAAATGATTAGGGGGCTGGGCCACATGACTTACAAGGAGAGGCTGAGGGAACTGAGCTTATTTAGTCTGCAGAAGAGAAGTGTGAGGGCGGTTCCAAAGAGGCTGTTCTCAGTGGTGGCAGATGACAGAACAAGGAGCAATGGTCTCAAGTTGCAGTGGGGAAGGTTTAGGTTGGATATTAGGAAACCCTATTTCACTAGGAGGGTGGTGAAGCACTGGAATGGGTTACCTAGGGAGATGGTGGAATCTCCTTCCTTAGAGGTTTTTAAGGCCCGGCTTGACGAAGCCCTGGCTGGGATGATTTAGTTGGTGTTGGTCCTGCTTTGAGCAGGGGGTTGGACTAGATGACCTCCTGAGGTGCAGGCAGCAAGCAGTGCAAACTGGCCATGGAACTGGTGAAAGGAATGATGGGCAATGGAATGTGCCATCAGTGGCAGATTAGCCATTGGGCCAATGGGGTCTGTGCCAATTGGGGTGCTCCTGCACGGGAGGGTGGCAAGCCCCTGTGCCAGGCAGGCAGAGTGGGACAAACTGATTGGACAGGAGAGGTTTAGGTAAAGGAGGTTCTGTGACAAACGGAGACATCATAAGACAGCGTGAAAGTGGGGTGCGTCTTGGGAGCCATCAGACCTCACTGGAATGTGAAAGAAGCTGCTGCCAGATAATCAACAGGAAGAGTTTGAATCTAATAATTAACCCCTGGTAATTTACTAGTCCTGATGCTGTTGCTACCCAAGATGACACTGGAGCTAGAAAGCACTGAACTCTTTAGGGCTATTTCATTGCATGACCCGTGTTACAACATGGAAATGCTCAGAGGGTATGTTTCTTCCTGTTGCTGACTATCCCATACTGGGAATGGCAACACTCATTTCAAAAAGAAGAACAGGAGGACTTGTGGCACCTTAGAGACTAACAAATTTATTAGAGCATAAGCTTTCGTGGACTATAGCCCACTTCTTCGGATGCATATAGAATGGAACATATATTGAGGAGATATATATACACACATACAGAGAGCATAAACAGGTGGGAGTTGTCTTACCACCTCTGAGAGGCCAATTAATTAAGAGAAAAAAAAACTTTTGAAGTGATAATCAAGCTAGCCTAGTACAGACAGACAGTTAGATAACAAGTGTGAGAATACTAACAAGGGGAGACAGATTCAATGTCTGTAATGGCTCAGCCATTCCCAGTCCTTATTCAAACCGGAGTTGATTGTGTCTAGTTTGCATATCAATTCTAGCTCAGCAGTTTCTCGTTGGAGTCTGTTTTTGAAGTTTTTCTGTTGTAATATAGCCACCCGCAGGTCTGTCACTGAATGACCAGACAGGTTAAAGTGTCCAGTGACATCATCATAGGACCTAATCACATCAGCCATACCATCAGGGGCTCGTTCACCTGCACATCTACCAATGTGATATATGCCATCATGTGCCAGCAATGCCCCTCTGCCATGTACATTGGCCAAATCGGACAGTCTCTACGCAAAAGAATTAATGGACACAAATCTGACATCAGGAATCAAAATACTCAAAAACCAGTGGGAGAACACTTTAACCTGTCTGGTCATTCAGTGACAGACCTGCGGGTGGCTATATTACAACAGAAAAACTTCAAAAACAGACTCCAACGAGAAACTGCTGAGCTAGAATTGATATGCAAACTAGACACAATCAACTCCGGTTTGAATAAGGACTGGGAATGGCTGAGCCATTACAGACATTGAATCTGTCTCCCCTTGTTAGTATTCTCACACTTGTTATCTAACTGTCTGTCTGTACTAGGCTAGCTTGATTATCACTTCAAAAGTTTTTTTTCTCTTAATTAATTGGCCTCTCAGAGGTGGTAAGACAACTCCCACCTGTTTATGCTCTCTGTATGTGTGTATATATATCTCCTCAATATATGTTCCATTCTATATGCATCCGAAGAAGTGGGCTATAGTCCACGAAAGCTTATGCTCTAATAAATTTGTTAGTCTCTAAGGTGCCACAAGTCCTCCTGTTCTTCTTTTTGCGGATACAGACTAACACGGCTGCTACTCTGAAACTCATTTCAAACATGAACGTAAGAGAAGTGCAGACAATCAAATGCAAAGCAAATACCTATAACCAAGCAAGAATTCAGGGTACATAAGCCCCCTTTCCTCAGGAGCGAAATGCTAATTAGGAAAATTGGTTATAATTAAAAAAACAAAACAACGGTGCAACTGCCAATGTACATTGTTAATCCAAAATTGTTAATTTTGCCTTTAAAACCCACCAACATTATCCTGCTTCTAGCATCTCATTAAAAAGTGAAATTCCCTGCGCCCTGACCCTGCTTTCTGGCAGGAGCACCGGGGGGCTGGGGAGGGAGGTCAGGGAGGGACTGCAGGAGGAAGGGGTGGGGAGGGCCCCCCATTTGTTCTGGCCCAGGGCCCCACAAAACTGTAATCCGCCTCTGGTGCCATGGACCAGAGACCTCAATGGAGCAGAGGTGTCTCAATATTATCCTTCCTCTTGGATATGTTAGAGGCTAAAAGTATTTTGTCAGGTTCAATTTCTACCTTTGCTCTTCAGTTAGAGATTTACTGAATCAGGAAGCAGCATCCCCTTTCCTTTGTCTAGCCTACATTAATGCATCACAGCTGCACCTTTGGTTTTTCCCCCTATATGCAGCCCCGGCTTTTCATATAGAAGCGGATTATTAACAAATAGGGAGGCGAAACTTCATAGCCCAAACCGTGGCTTCTACCCAGGATCCCAACGAGGACCCTGAAAATTATCTCACCCAGTGGGCCCTGATGCAGATAATGGCCGGTATAGCAACCGTACCCGCCAATACGGATTTAGATGCAATACCATTCTCCATGCAGTCCCTCGGGGATTGCGCCACGTCGCTACTCCCCTACTATTCGGGCACATTTCCCATTTGGCAGGATGGGCACCCCACCACCTTAAGAGAATTGAAAGGGATGGTACAACAGATAACCACCCATGCTGGACCAAAGCCTAATATTAAAAAAGAAAGGGTTGGGTATGTAGCGGCAATGGAGCCGACAGTCACCTACTCAAATGAGAGTGGAACAAAGGGATTTGCAGGATCCCATGGAGGGTATTCAAGAGGCCGGGGGAATAACCAGTCCAGGGGTCGGCTGTACCCAGACCTTCCAAAAATCTCAGTCAGCCGAAGGGGGTAAACAGTCAGAGAAACCCGTCTCTGATGTGCGCCGTATGGCATGGAAACTGTTACTGCAGCTGGGAGGAGATGGGATAGAGCCCCCATGGCTGATATTATGAAAGAGATTCTTAGACTGCAGGGCCAGTGAAGAGATGTATCGGGGGGTAACCACCCCAAGTGCCCCCCTGATGGGCCCGTCACCGCCTCTTCCTTTAGAGGATCAGGAATACTTTTAGGGAAGCCCACCGGTCGTAGAACCCCCACTTGGCTTAGTAGCCCAACAGTGGAGGTTTATAGGAGAATTGATCTGGGACCCAGGAGGAAGACCCTATATCTACGTCCAACAGGGAAATCAAGCTCCTATGATGGCACTAATTGATACCGGCGCTTCAGTCTCTTTAATTAAAACTGCTCCCCAGGCGGGGATAAGAGGGCAAACCATGATGTTACAGTCATTTCAGGGAAAACCCAGCACCAGACAAAAATGGGTGAAGATCCCATTCACCGTACAAGGATTCTGCACTGCCAGGAACCTGATTCAGACAAACATATGACCAATGACGTGATCCTGGGTACAGACTGGCTGTTCAAAAAACAACGTTATTATTGATCTCCCCAGAAGTGCTCTGTGGAGACTGGAAACCCTTCCCCCTTATCTCCCTACAGCGAGCCGCAACAACTTGGTTACTAACAGAAGTGATCAACTCATCGCTGCTCTCACAGTAGAGCAAAAGGAGGAGTGGCATTCGAAGTTTCCCATGGTCTGGACCCAGAAGAAAACAGATTGTGGTAGAATTAATGCTTGTGTTAAAATTGTAGGAGAACTGGTGGCCCTGCAGAAGCAATATCGGTATCGCAGGGAAGCAGAGACACAGCTAGTTCAAATCATTCAGGACCTGGAAGAGCAGGGAGCGGTTAGAAAAACTAACTTTCCTTTTAACTCCCCTGTTTGGGCAGTCCTAAAGGCGGACGGACAGCGGTGGCGACTAACTATTGATTACAGGAGAATCAACAAGGGAAGCCTACCGATGGCTCCCATTGTGGCAGACATGACTCAGGTCATACAGAAGATACAAGCCACCTCCAGGTACTTTTCAGTTAGAGACTTGCTAACTGCTTCTTTGCGATACCCTTAGACCCGGACTCGCAGGATTGCTTCACGTTCACCATAAGAGATCAGCAGTACACATTCCAACGCAGCAGGAGCCGGAGCAAGCAACAACGAAGGGGAGGCCGCGGGGGGTCAATGTTGGAGGAGGAGGAGACTACATGGCAGAAGGAGGTGAGGGCCTAGGGGTCACACAGGAGGAGGAGCGGTAAACATTGACCTCCTGAATTCATCCCAGCCTCCTGTCCAAGTCATTGACCTGCCAATCTATAATTTGTGCTCTACCCCTATGAAACAACATTTCCCTGAGAACCAGCCGGAGCAGGCAACAATGAAGGGGAGGCCGCGGGGGTCAACGTTGGAGGAGGAGGAGAAGACTACGTGGCAGAAGGAGGCGAGGGCCTAGGGGTCACACAGGAGGAGGAGGAGTGTAGTCGGGTGGTCACCCGCTATTGCCCTGAAGGGCTTAAAACAGCCCCGGGAGAGGGCTGTTGCAGGGGACAGTAGCTACTAGGCTGATTGGGGAAGTAGCCGCAGCTGGGCCACGCCCCAATCAGGCCTCAGCTGGCCCTGTCTAAGAGGCTGCAAGCCAGGAGCCCAAACAGACTCTCTGCCTTCCGAGAGAGAGGGGGGCCTGGCTGCTGGGAAGCTCAGGGTAGCTAGAGTGAGGCAGGGCTGGGGAAAGGCCAGAGGGGCTGGGGAGCTCCAGGCTGGCAACTCCCCAGGCTGCAGGGCCTTGTCCAAAGCCCCATAGAGGTACTGTGTTGCAGAGAAAGCAGCAGGTCCAAACCCTCCTTGCCAGTGAGGAGTGGCTTATCCTGCCATCTGAGGAAACCCCCCAGGCTGTAGTTAAAGCTGCAGGAGCTGTCGGAGGCCTGTATCCCGAGAAAGGGAAAACTGTTAGTAGGCAAGAGATTTAGACCGAGCTGGATGAGCGACCGTCTCAAAGGGGCGATTAGGAAAAAACAGAAAGCGTACAAAGAGTGGAAGAGGGGAGGGATCAGTAAGGAAACTTGCCTTATTGAGGTCAGAGCATGTAGAGATGGAGTGAGAAAGGCCAAAAGCTGTGTAGAGTTGGACCTAGCGAGGGGAATTAAAAGCAATAGTAAGAGGTTTTATAGCCATATAAATAGGAAGAAAACAAAGAAAGAAGAAGTGGGACCGCTGAAGACTATAGCTGGAGTGGAGATTAAGGATAATCTAGGCATGGCACAATATCTAAACGAATATTTTGCATCGGTGTTCAATGAGGCCAATGAAGGGATTAGGAATATTGGCAGCGTGACAGAGGGGGATACAGAAGGGGGGATTACCATATCCAAGGTAGAAACCAAACTTGAACACCTTAACGGGACTAAGTCGGGCGGACCGGATTATCTTCATCCAAGAATATTGAAGGAACTGGCGCGAGAAATAGCAGGCCCCTTAGCGATAATTTTTAATGAATCTTTAAACTCGGGGGTGGTACCGTTGGACTGGAGAATAGCTAATGTGGTTCCTATTTTCAAGAAAGGGAAAAAAAGTGACCTGGGTAACTACAGGCCTGTCAGTTTAACATCTGTAGTGTGCAAGGTCCTGGAGAAAATTCTGAAGGAGAAAGTAGTTAAGGACCTTGAGGTCAATGGCAATTGCGACAAATTACAACATGGTTTTACCAAGGGCAGATCGTGCCAAACCAATCTGATCTCCTTCTTTGAGAAACTAACAGACTTATTAGATAAGGGAAATGCGGTGGACCTAATATACCTTGATTTCAGTAAAGCGTTTGATACTGTACCGCACGAGCAATTATTGGTTAAATTGGAAAAGATGGGGATCGATATGAAAATCCAGAGGTGGATAAGGAACTGGTTAATGGGGAGACTGCAGCGGGTCGTACTGAAAGGTGAACTGTCAGGTTGGAGGGAGGTCACCAGTGGAGTTCCTCAAGGTTTGGTTTTGGGACTGATTTTATTTAATCTATTTATTACTGACCTCAGAACCAATTGTAGGAGTGGGATGATAAAGTTTGCGGATGACACAAAGTTGGGAGGTATTGCCAATTCGGAGGAGGATCGGGATATTCTGCAGGGAGACTTGAATGACCTTGTAAATTGGAGTAACAGAAATAGGATGAAATTTAATAGTGAAAAGTGTAAGGTGATGCATTTAGGGATGACTAACAACAATTTTAGTTACAAGCTGGGGACGCATCAGTTAGAAGTAATGGAGGAGGAGAAAGACCTTGGAGTCCTGGTAGACCGCAGGATGACTATGAGTCGACAATGTGACGTGGCAGTGAAAAAAGCCAATGCGGTCTTGGGATGCATTAGGTGAGGTATATCTAGTAGTGATAAGGAGGTGCTGCTTCCGTTTTACAAGGCACTGGTGAGACCTCATTTGGAGTACTGTGTGCAGTTCTGGTCTCCCATGTTCAAAAAAGATGAACTCAAACTGGAACGGGTACAGAGAAGGGCCACTAGGATGATCAGAGGAATGGAAAACCTGTCGTATGAAAGGAGACTCGAGGAGCTTGGGTTGTTTAGCCTGACCAAACGAAGGCTGAGGGGGGATATGATTGCTCTCTTTAAATATATCAGAGGGATAAATACCAGGGAGGGAGAGGAATTATTTCAGCTGAGTACTAATGTGGACACGAGAACGAACGGATATAAACTGGCCGTGGGGAAGTTTAGGCTTGAAATTAGACGAAGGTTTCTGACAGTCAGAGGGGTGAAATATTGGAACAGCCTTCCGAGGGAAACGGTGGGGGCGAAGGACCTGTCTGGTTTTAAGATTAAGCTAGATAAGTTTATGGAGGGAATGGTTTAATGGGATAACATGATTTTAGTCAAATGAACAGTGTGCCATCACTGGTAAATAGTATCAATGGCCAATGAGGGTCTGGCTGGAGAGTCTTGCCTACATGCTCGGGGTTCTACTGATCGCCATATTTGGGGTCGGGAAGGAATTTTCCTCCAGGGTAGATTGGCAGAGGCCCTGGAGGTTTCTTGCCTTCCTCTGCAGCATGGGGCAGGCGTCGCTTGCTGGAGGATTCTCTGCTACTTTAAGTCTCTAAACCGCAGGATTTGGGGACTTCAACAGCAGAGTCAAAGGAAAGGGTTGGGACGGCTTTGTGGCCTGCATCATGCGGGAGGTCAGACTAGATGATCATAATGGTCCCTTCTGACCTTCAAGTCTATGAGTCTATGAGTAGTCCCCCCAGTAGCGCTCTGGGGCCAGCCAAGAAGCTGCCTGCCCGTCTCCCCGCAACCCCCTGACAAGAGGCTGCCCACCCCATCTCCCCCGCTCCTCCTCCGCTAGCCCAGAAGCTGCTGTGCTCTGGCTGCTTGTCCCCCCCAGCCCAGCTCCCTCTGCCCTGAAAATTAAAAGGACTCACACATGGTGCGGTGGAGCCTGCTGGGAGCTTCAGCAGCAGCAGGGGAAACAGCTGACAGGCGGGGACTTTGCGCCAAACAGCTGATTGGCCGCAGACAGCCAAAGAGTCCTTGAGGAAACCCCCCGGCTGCCTCCTGCTGCTGAGAGCTTGGAAGCCAAAGGCCTATGAGGGAATGGCAACATACAGAGGCAGCAGGAGCTGGAGCCGGAATCAGAACAGAAGGGGCGGCCGCGGGGGTCGACGGAGGAGGAGAAGATACTGAGCTCCTGACTTCATCCCACTCTCCCGGGCAAATCATCAATATGCTGCTCTACAACATGCGCACCATCCAAATGAAACAACCCTTGCATGAGAACACCCCAAAATGACTTCCCAAGATGCAAGGAGCCTGCTACCATGTGAACAATGCCAGCTGTCAATAAACTTTGACACTTCATGTGTGTCCTGGGGGTCTTTGTGCGAAGCATCGGTTTGGAAATATCGGGTGTGGGCAGTATGCAGTGCAAACTGGTCTTGGTGGAAGAGACATACCCTCTCCTTTGTGTAGCCTACATTAATGTTTCGCTGCTGAATCTGTTTTCCTTCCTTACACACAGTCCTGGTACTTCATATGGACATTTCTCGGTCTCTAATCATTTTAACACCTGGGGGGACGGAGGGGTGGAAAACCAAAGCCCTACCACCCCAGGTGGGGAAACCAAAGTGGAAGGCCAAGGGCTTCATTCCCAGGCTGGCAGGATGTAACCTCAGAAATGTAGGCTAAGAGGCAGTGAATGAAGTCTAGGAATAAATGGTTGAATTTTATTCTGGCAAGAGGTTACGAGTTGGTGCCACAAAGTACCCTAGGAGTACTGAGGTTTCATAGATTGATCTGGTAAAGGGGAAGTGTGTGTGTTTGGGGGGAAATGGGGGGGCAGGCTAATGTTTAGGTTGGTCTGGACCAGAGAATACCTGTCTCAGGATGTGCAGCATTTCATAAAAATGAAATAGGGGACATAGAATCAGTCATAATGGGATGGAAAAGAAACCAGAAGTGTAACGCCATTATACAATTAGTGGAGACCAGAAGGATGTTACAGGAGAGTTTTTTAAAAAGGAATACTGAAAACATGCCATCTTAAAATCCCAAGAATGCCCCACTCCTGATGTGTGCTCAGTTCTGGATACCCCATAAATAAATGGGGTTCAGAGATGCCTGTTCAAATGATCAGTGTCTCCCTTCATGGGGAGAAAATACCGGGCACTAACAGGTGTCACTGGTTCAGGGTAACTGCACCTGCATTTCCCTTCCATGGTCTAACAAGGGCACCCACTTTAGTCTTCCGGCTCCCAGTTGGCACCTCTCTTGGGCACAGACCCATGTCTCTTAACCTCCTGCCCAGAGATTTGAAAGCGGCACATCCCCATCAAGACAGACTGCCTATAATAGGCTGGTAGCTGCGCTTCGCTTTCTCACCGAGGGCGATGACCAGTGTATTGTGAGCAATACAAGTTACCACCCAGCTCCTTCTAACAGTCCCTTCTACGCTCTCCAAGGCACGCATTCCTGAGGCACACTGACAGACACTGCTCCCAACTGGTTCCAGCCAACTCTGTCCCTCAGGTTCCGTGAGGAAAACAGAGTTTTGGCAGGAAAATGCTATGAAGAAAGGGTACCAAGATGGAGGTCAAACCCTTCCTATCATATGCGCCATCTTGAATTTCTAAACTCTATTTTGAATTGCAACAACATTCATAACAGAATATGACCATATACCAAAATCACCTTACAAAAGAATGCAGTGGATGTAGAAATGTGGGGAGGGGGGTGGGGGGAGAAGCACGGTGGTTATCAGTGTTCATGGTGAGACAAATACTAGAATTCTGGCACCCAAATTTTGAAAAGGATTTTGAAATATTGGAGAGGAGGAAGAAGAAAGAGAAAAGAGAGAGATTAAAAAAAGAAGAAAACTGAGAGGCAGAAAAATGCCGTACAGTGAGAGACTGAAAGAGCTCTATCTGTTTAAGCTTAGAAAAAAAACAACAAAACGGGTACTAAAGGGCTCATTAATCTAGCAGATAAAGGCAGAACAAGAACCAATCAGACTAGATGATCATAATGACCTTAAAGTCTATGAGTCTATGAGTTCTAGTCAGGCCAAGTGAAATTAGAAATGAGCACAAACGTTTAACCGTGAGGCTGATTGAGCATTAGAACAAACTACCAAAATGGTAGTTGTGATGGGTTCTCTTGAGGACTTCAAATCCGGACTGGAAGGGATCTGAAAATGTTGGATCTATCAAAAAGAAAGGCATCCATTCCCAGACTTCACTACCAGAGAAAAAGTGGATGGGAGGGGAACACAAATCTTTTCAATAAACTATTGGAACCATTCATTTCAATTGCCTCATTTTGATGTTACCCTTTCAAATTGTATATGAATTATACTATAGCTGATAATATAATGTATCAGTCTTATAAAATATATATTCAAAGTATAAGTTATTAATACAATAAAAGTCTATTACATGAATATATGTACATTAAAATATTGTTATAAATTATAATATAATATAAAAGTTAACATGAAAAGTTGAAACAAAGCACTTCAATTTTATCAAAATAAAATGTTGTTTTGATATTTCCATAATGAAATTTCAGAAATTCTTTTTAACGGAAAAAAGACTTTTCATTCAGATTCCGGGCAGAATCTCTATTTTCTAGCAGGGGTCTCAAACTTCCTAGGAGCTGCTTCCTGGAGCCGTGTGGAGTGGGGCATGACCCCGACCCCGCTCCCCAGCTGGAGCACTGGAGTGGGCGAGCCCCAGACCCCGCTTCCCGGCGAGAGCCTGAGGGCCAGATTAAAATGTCTGGAGGGCCGGATGTGGCCCCCGGGCCGTAGTTTGCCCACCTCTGCTCTAAAGCCTGGGGCTTCTGCTCTATTCATTCTCCTGCGTGCTTTGCCATGTGAGTGCTGGAGAGGGCTCTCCTATCGACCTTTACCAAGGGCATGTCTTCTGTGCAGTAGTGCTGCCACCTTGTGGTGATTTCAATAGCACACCCCCATAACATTGCCAGGGCTACATAGAGACCACAGTTATCATCCAGTCTGACTTCCTGAATAACACAGGCCAAAATAGGCTGATTTATTTCCCCAAAATAATTCCTAGAGTAGATCATTTAGAAACCATCCAATCTTGATGGAAAAAGTGTCAATGATGGAGAATCCACCACATCCCTTAGTAGATTGTATCACTTGTTACCCTCATCAAAATGTACAATTTATTTCCAGTCTGAATTTATCTAGCTTCAACTTCAAGCCATTGGATCATGTTAGATCTTTGTCTGCCAGAGTGAAGAGCCCATGGTTAGGTATTTGTTCCTCAGGTAGGTACTTAGACTGTGATCAAGTTACACTTCAACTGTCTCTTTGTTGAGCTGACTAGATTGAGCTCCTTGAGTCTATTACTATCTATAGGACATGTTTTCTAATCCTTTAATCATTCTCGTGGCTCTTCTCTGAACCCTCTCCAATTTATCAACCTCCTCCTTGAATTGTGGGCACCAGAACTAGACACAGGATTCCAGCAGCATTCACACCAGTGCCAAATACAGAGGTAAAATAACCTCTCTGCTCCTACTTGAGATCCCCTGTTTATGCATCCAAGGACCTCATTAGCCCTTTTGGCACCAGGTTACACTGGGATCTCATGTTTAGCTGATTCTCCACCACCACCTTCTAATCTTTTTTAGAGTTACTGCTTCCCAGGGTAGAGTCCACAACCCTGTAAGTATGGCCTGCATACTTACACATTTACATTTAGCCATATTTTAAAAGCTTAGGGTTTGCTTACCAAGCAATCCAGTGTCCTGTCAGTGTCCCGTCCTCTTCATTATTTACCACTCCCTCAATCTTTCCCCCATTGCCATCCTGTTCAAAAGCTACACAGATGAGCCCCAGTGGGCCATGCTAGTCTACATTGTTGTTTAATAGGTGGAGTTGGTAGTGACGCCTACAGTTAACATTGTCAGATACACTTCCCATTATAAGACCCTGTTTTCCATTGCTTATAACTTTGCCAAACTTTAATCATTCAGGTTGAAAATTTCTAAGCCAGGTGTCTGCTTCAGGCTGACTTTTGGGGGGAAAGTTGCAGCAAAAATGGATCCTCTTTCTCAGAAGAAGATGGGGGGGAGATAATTTTTTTAAACATAAGCAAATAGTGTATCACAATTGTTACTTTGAGAAGCTCTAGGGCCCCCATTCTGTGCAGCAGGGACTGGAAATATGGTATGTGAGTGGGGCAGGGGGGTCACCCTTGTGTCAGGGATGTGCCTTTTGCTGTTCACAGGGGGGAAAACCCAAATGTAACCAAGTTATAAGCATTTGGGGGGGGAGAATCTCAATTTGCACATGCTCAGTTGAGAATGGTTAGAGTTTGGCTGCTAAAGTCTCTGAAGATGCTATCTGAGGCTGGAGCATGCTCAGTGAACACAGCCCTAACATGTGACCAGACAGAGCATGCGCCATCTCAGATATGTAGAGGCCAAGCAGGACTTTCCCTGAAACTGCTCCTCCCCAGCTGCTGGTGTAAAACACAGGAACTGAGAGCAAAGAGATGCTCTGTCTTGTGCTCTGAATGATCTCCCAAATCCCAGCTAATGCCCAGGCAGCATGGAGGAGAGGGAGGGGAGAGAGGGGGCACAAGCAGAACCTGCTGGTGGTGATGGGGAGCTAGAGCGGAATTGAGTGGGATAAGGAGCCTGGGAAGGTGGGAGCCTGGGATTAGGAGCTGGGGTGGAGAAAGAGGAAGGGATCTGAGAGCCAGTGGGATGGTGGTGGCGATAGGACAAGATGTTGGGAGGTATAGGGGAGACTGGGACTTTCTGAGCAAGTCATCTGGGAGGGACACTGGGATGTAGCCTAGGGAGGGAGACATAAGAAATGCTCTGCCCTCAACTCCAGAGAGTTTCGCCCTGGGCTGTGTTGGCATAACTTCCTTGTCTATCATTATACCCTTGGTGTGGTACCCAGAGCAAGCATGCGTCAGTGTGACAGGTTCTCAGGGAAGAAAAGTGGCCATGGGAGTCAGGGCACCTGGGTTCAATTCCCAGTTCCGCTACAGACTTCCCGTGTGACCTTGGGCCAGTCACTTCATCTCTCTCTGCCTGCTTCCCACACCTGAGAAATGAGGCTGTAACGGGGCACCAGGCTTTGGAGGGCTTGTGTATGCCCCAGTGAGACTGGGAGCTGTAATTGCAGGTCACATGCTTTCTCCTAGCCATGTGCCCTACAGGCAATTGCCTGTAAGGTTTCCTGCATCCTATGCAGATTGGAAGGGCTTGGTGCTCTGCACTAGATAGGTGGAAGATCTTGGGGGAGTGTGGCAGTCCACACCCCCAAAGGTACGGCGTGGACTATCCACCACCATCCGTAAAATACCCTTTCGTTCAGGGCAGTGTGGCCTAACAGCCAGAGTTTATGGTGTCCCCTTTAATGCAGGGTGGCGTGGCCTCACGGGCAGAGTCTCTAATACAGTCCTTGGCTACAGGGCAGTGGGGCCTACCGGCCAGAGTCCAGGACATGACCCTTGGTGGAGGGTAGCATGGCCTAGCAGCCAGAGTCTATGGCATCCCCCTTAATGCAGGGAGATGTGGCCTAACGGCCAGAGTCTATAATACAGCCCTTGGCTACAGGGCAGTGGGGCTTACTGGCCAGAGTCCAGGACCCAACCCTTGGTGGAGGGTAGCATGGCCTAGCAGCCAGAGTCTTTATCGTTGGGGTGTGACAGCCCCAGTAGGGGGGTCCTGACCCAGGGCCCTTACAGTGGCATAGTGGCTTGCCACCAACTCAGCAGGGGGTTCCAACCAAAACACGTTGAGTTTCCCCATGGGAGGTCAGGGGGAGGAAGGGAAGGTACCACTCAGTCACCCTCCCGGGGTCACTTCCTACCAGGCTCTCCATTGGGATCTCCCAGGAGTCATCGGGTCCTCAGTACTCTGCGGATCCAGTCATCTCCCAGGTCTCCTCCACTCACCAAGGTACAGGCAGGCCGTGGACGGTGTCACTTCCCGATACAATCAGCAGCTGTAGCTAGCCCTCCACAGGCACTCCCCCAGCAGAACCTTCTCCTACAGACTCCAGCCCAGAATGAGCTGGTCTCCCTCCCTTTATACTCCTGTAGCACTTGGAGCATGCCCAGTCTTCCCAGGGAGGCGGGACTTCCGCTGCCAGTCCCTGGGGCTTAACTCCTTCCGGGTTAAGGCGGGATGGTCTGACCCCGCCACAGGGAGACATTCATAGGGCGCAGACCAAGAGGAAGCTGTCCCTGGAGAGGGCTGTGAACCAGTGCCGTAACAAGGGCGAGGCGAGTGAAACACTTGCCTCAGGCACGCAAAGCTGAGGGGCGCAGAAAAAGACAAATTAAGTTTTTTAATTCTTATTATTTTATGAAAAATTATAATCACATAATATGCACATTGAGTCATGACAAATGAACAATGTAAATGGAAAATAAATAGAATACACTCTACAGTAATTATAAAGCATTGGTTCTGGGTCGCGACCCGGTTATGTGAGGGGTAGCGAGCCCCGACCCCGGCACGTGGCTGCAAGTTGCGAGCCCCGACCCTTGCACCGGGCTGTGAGCCCCGACCGCGACGCATGGCTGCGAGCCCCGACCCCTGTGTGGAGCTGCGGGGCTACGAGCCCCAACCCAGGCGCGCGGCTGTGAGCTGCGGACCCCGACCCCTGTGTGGAGCTGCGGGGCTACGAGCCCCGACCCCTGTGCCGGGCTGTGAGCTCCAACCCCGACAGGGACATGTGGCTGCGAGCCCCGACCCCGATCCTTGCACCGGGCTGTGAGCCTCGACCCTAGTGCGTGGCTGCGAGCCCCGACCCCGGGCTGTGGGCCCTGACCCCGACCCCCACAGTTCATGATGCACTATGATGCACACCTTATATGTATTAGTTGATTTTGTATGTGGATCTTATGATTAAAATAAATGTTCTATTATCATTATTATTCTTATTATTTATGTATTTTTCTTTTTTTTTTACAAAGTAACTACAGTACTATGAAATTATATGGAGGGGGGAGGGCGCAATTTTATATTCTTGCCTCGAGCGCAAAAATAGCTAGTTACGGCTCTGCTGTGAACTCCCTGAAGACAAGGGCTCAACCAGACCCGAGGGGCAGTGAGACTGTGGAGCTTGGTTGTTTTGAATCTTTGTCAGTGAAGTCCTGAGAAGACAGGCAGAGCCCGTGCTGCCGTTCGGAGATTGCACTCAGCTGTTGGAAGTAATACTTCTCTGCTTCACAGAGATGTGGCCGGGCTAGACCCAATTAACGTGGTTGCTCAGATACTGTAGTGATAGCGGTGGAACAGAGACCTGCACTCAACAGAATTCTTGCTGACCTGGCCCAGTTAGGCAGTGGATGGGTTGGCTGGGCCTCTTGTCTGGCCTTCATCTTCAGTCCTCAGTAGAGGCCAGTAGATAATCATGGAGGTGATCATAGCCTAGCCTGGAAGTGACCAAGGCAAAGTAGATCACTGTGCTAAGATTGTGTCAGAGAGGAGGGGAGAAACAGCTTTGTTGGCCATGGGCGGGAAAGGGTATTTCTGGCCACTGATGGGACGTAGGTGTCCCCGCTTTGGAAATGAGTCTCATGGTATTCGGCTGCTCTGAAATATATAAAGCAAAATCAGCAAGGGAGCGGGCAGAAGCTGCCAGCATCTCCTCAGTGCAGGTTCTGAATGCGTAAGCCCAACGTTCATTTGCTTCTCTTCAGATACAGATTTCTTGTGGACATGGATTTCAGGATGTTACATGGAAATGGGTTGAGCAAAGCCTCAGCAACTGTGTAGCCAGTTGAGAATCACAAAGAACATGCACTGCCTCCCTGCAGCTATGCACTGACTCCACTCTGGATGAAAAGGTCTAGAGGAGAGAATTCTGGATCACTCCCCTACATTAACACTCATCTGCACCAACATTTCAGATGGTCCAGGTTGGGATCAATATCTTTGGTGCCAAGCCTCTATTTGTCTGGGATAAAGGAGTGGTTATCATAGCCATTAGCTCATGCATCTGCTTCTTATGTTTGTGAAGAACTTTGAGTTGAAAGGTGCATTAGAAAAGGCAAAATACAGTATTACTGCATTTTCATCCCTTGTTCAGCAATTCAACGTCGTGCCAGTAGAGGGCACCTCAAGACCAGGTAACAACACCAGCCGCCCTGTGGTTTGAAGCTGCGGCCCTGTGGAAAGTGTGACAGCTGTTCTGAGTGACTCAAAAAGTAGCCCGACATCAATGAAAGCGAACCCCAGAATAATGACCAGCGAGACTGGGAAACATCAGCTGTCAAGTCTCAATGGAAATTTCACAGTCTGCTCCCACGAGTGGCTGACAAATGTGATACACTGGACAGAACAGGAGGAAATGTACCTCAGGGACCCCTAGGGCGCTAAAGTCCTTCTTTGTTGTATGGCAAGAGGGGGGTGCGCCTGGCAGACAAATAGAAATATCAGCTTCAGGCAGCCTCCTGTCCTGGCACGCTGGCCCACGAACAGCTCTGTGGTAAGGGCCTTACCCATCTGTCACTGAGTGAGAGCACAGAGGTCGTAGGTAAACCATATCTGTCCTTCAATGTGTTTACACGGCAGCCAGCACAAAAGGGCCCTGACCTTGTCCAGGGCCTTGGGTGCTACTGAAATAGAAATGTTATTAGGGGTTATATTGATTCTCACCGAGTTCCCCCACACCTGCACTCCCACCTGCAATCTGTGCAAGCAGCAGGTGCCAATACACGGCTGTTGCTGGCCGTTCCTTGATCCAGCTTCAGTAAATATGGAGCTTTCTAAGAGTGGATGGCTGTTTCTCAGACAGACTGTAAATAGATAAACGCACTGTCAGCATTCATAGAGCCCAGCTAAGCTCAGCCCAGGCCTTTCCAACTTGCTGTCTCACTGAAGAACTGCTGTCTAGTGGTTAGCGCACAGGACTGGGAATCAGGAGATCTGGGTTTTCTTCTGGCTTCTATCACAGACTTACCTTGGGCAAATCACATCCCATTATTATTGGCATTACTGCAGTACCTAGAATTCCCTCCTGAGATTGGAGCCCCCTCATGCATCTTAGCTGGAAAACTGAGCAAGTAAAATGCTCCTGTTTTTTATGACCACCTGTAAACAGTGTTGCCAACTCTTGCCTTGCAGTTTCATCATAAGTCTCACAGTATTTTTTTCTTAAAGCGCCAGCTCCTGGAGTCAGGTGATTATGTGAGAATCTCAGCTTGTATTTTTTTTAAAGAGTTTTTAGGCCTCCTGGTTGCATAGTAAGGTGGAAAATGTAACAACCCCCTACCCTTAAAGGCTCAAAACCCAGAAGGCAAATAAAATGATTTTAAAATTGTGATTTTTTTTAATGCTTGGGGTTGGCAAGAGAAAGGATGCAGGCTGCACTGAAAGGCAGCACCTGGTCCAGGGATCATGCAGGCTGCCTACTGGTCAATTTCCTTCCCTGCTCTCCACCATTGACACGGTCTGCGTGCTGGTGTGGTCTGGCTCCACTTCACTGTCTCTTATGGAGTGTCGCCTTATGGGTCTGCCGGGGAATTTGCTCTTTGTGCAAACAGGAGGGAGGTATGGGAGGAAGGTGGCCAGTGGGGTGGGAGCTAGAAGGAAATGTGCAGTGCAGGCATCAGAAGAAAGCACAAGTAACTAACGGTCTAGTGTAACCACAGTGCGCATGTCACGGCTCGAGGGTGTTACAAAGGCTTCCACGGTGCCTGGAGAGGCTTCTGTGCCCCAGGGTACCTGGCAGACTTATTCCTCTCTCTAAATCTTCCCTTGGCAGCTGTGGATTCTGCAGGTTATTGGCAAGGCATGCGGCTGGGGCAGATTAAAGCCGGATAGCGGGCGGCTGGGCCTTGCAGTCAGCTGCGGCAGTGGATCAGAGCCGCAGGTGGCACAGCTGGATGCAGGTGGCTGAGCGTGGCTAGCCTGTCTCAAGGAATCAAGAATGAAGATACTTGGGGGAGCTGGAAGGATGCAGGCACAAGGCCTGACCAAGAGCCTTTCCCAGGCCTTAATTGGTCATGAAAGAGGTGCTGGGGCTCAAGCAATTTTTTACATTCATAACGGAGGCAGCAAGCCCAGCGGTGCCGGGGCTATGAACTGCTAAACCCAGAGGTGCTAAGGCTTAGCCCTGGCAAAATGAAGCCTTGGTCTTTCCAAGCATTGCTGGCTGCATTTAGCTGGAGTAAATCCTATGCCTGGGTGAATAATGGAGGTGGGCCAGAAGGTTCCCCTCCTGAGCCACACTTTCTCAAAGCTTGGATCCTGGGCTAGGTTCAGGCCCATCTCTAGTCGATGGTGATGTGCATGCTACGCCGGGAGGATTTGGGGATGGATGTTAAATAAAGTCTAAAGCAGAGCCAGTAGATAGTAAAAGCAGGGAGGACTTTGTGACAAAGGGTCCCTCTGTCTGTCTGTCCCCACCCAGTTATGATAGCTAGCCGGCATCTGATCTTAGGGATGTCCTGGGAGGGGCTAGTGCCTTGCTGTATTTTCTAGGAATTGAGGCGTATCCCTTTAAATCGTTTGTGAGCTCTCTAGTGGTCCTCACCATTTCCTATGTTTCCGAAGCCACCAGAGCCCTGCCAGAGCAACCGTTTGTACAGGTAGCCAGGCCTGGCATGTTCTATATGTTTAGTGAACATGGTTATTTGGGCCTCACTGTTCATGTGTCCTATAAAGAGCAAAAGACCCAACTTCCTGTTCCATCTACCACCCTGACTCCCGCTCTTCCAAACCCGGCTTTCAGAGGTTGTTTGTCCAGCCTCGCTCTGAACTCTCTGCTCAGCTGCCTAGGCGAGTGTGTCAGGTTTCCTGCGAGGAACACAGACCTAGCCCGTTATCGTAGGAGACCCGCTAGGGACACAGCAGCGCCTGGGCCCAACTGGAGATCAGCTGTCCATTGTAGAGAGCTGCGCAGGCCTGCCTCTCATTCCATCGGAGTGAGGCGATCTTATCTGCCAGGGGCTCTAATTCTCGTCCAAGCCCTGCTCTTGTTTGTGTTTCGGAGGCCCCCATGTTGGCTCTCGGGCTTTGCTTCTTTGCACGGCTATGAGATTCGGTTTCTCCTCTCCCCTATGAGAGCTCTGCAGGGAGGGGCCTGTGCGCCCCCCCCCCCCCCCCCCGCTTAACCCAGAAAGTTGGGTCATGCCGCTCACGGGTCAGATGGGATTACTGCCATGCTAATCGTGCTATTATCAAATGTAAATGATGCTAAATAGTCTGACACTGTCAATCAAATTAAACAGCAGCCTCTTGTTCGGGGGTGGGTTTTTTTTTAGAACTGTCATGTCAACCGGCCAAAGGAGGAGGCGAGGTCTGTGCTGTGGGCAGGCACACAGGGAGAACTCACTGCAGCTCGCGGGGCTAGCCCAGCATGGCACGCAACACGCAACTTGTGCATTCGCTGCAAGCCGCAGGCCCCCCCTGCTCTGGGCAGTGGCCCTGACTCCCTCTGCCCTATGTTCTCAGCTCTGTCTTCCTCCTGCTTCTTCCGTACCAGAGCAAAACCAGGAAGAGGGAATACAGGCCCTTTGGGTTTTCTCTCTGTCTCCCTTTTCTGATTTTCCCTTCTTTCTTTTCCTCTTCTCCCCACTGTGATAGAGCGGGAGCTGCCTAAGGGGTGCGCACTTGTATAAAATATTGCTAAAGAAAGCACCCAGGGCTGAACCTACGCAGGAGCATGTGTGAGGGATCCCTTCCCTAGGACCCCCCACCCCTGCATTGTTTTACTTGAACTGAGTGATGACTCAGTGCCTAACCTGACCCTCAGCAGCAGCCAATCCCCCCTTCAATTCCACCCAGTGCAGCCAGGATAAAGAGGAATGGTTTGTGTTTCTCTCTTTCCCCTGGGCCTGCAGTAGCAGGGTAAAAGCTGCTCCGACCTGTTCTCTGTGCCTAAGGCAGTTCGCCTCCATTGATTCTACCCGACTGTCCACTGGGGATCCGTAGGCCCCTTGGGACTCCATCATGCCCATATAATTTAGCCCATCCAGACAAGATCATTTAAAAGGATCTAAACCAAATGAATATAATATCTGAGGCAATGCAGCAGAACTGACATCCTGCCCATGCCCTCCCCCGTTCCTCTCTCCTCTCCCTTCTGATCACTGATAGACTGGATTGGAGAAGATGGACAGCGCCAGGCCCTTGAGATTGCCAATTACAGAGCAATCTCCTCCCTTTGTGCTGCAGCTTTGGATTCCCTTCTCAAAGGCGTGGGTTTCCAAGAGACCCGACTGGGAGAGGGAAGGGAGCCAGCTCACAGCCTGCGTTGAAATGGTGCCTGAAGTTTGACTGAAGTGAAGCCAGGAGAATTCCCCTTGGACCGTGACCATCCAAACCTTTATCTCTTTCCATACGTTCCCCACATTTTCCCCCTCCTCCTATCTGGACAGCTGCTATGAAGAACTGTTCCTTCTAAGGCAGGGGGAAGATTTGAGTGGGGAGGAGAAGTGGTGCTTGTTTACTTGCAGTGTATTATTCAGCCTGTAGATGTTGCTGTGTACCATATAGAGGACCAGCTGGGGTGTGGTCACTAGTGAACAGTGAAGACAAAACTGGAACTCAAACTGTGTGGATGCCTGTTGTTTGTTTCTAGTTTGTAGTTGCTTTCTTGTTTAAGGCTGACTGATTCCCTGTAGCATGAAAGTGCTCACTAGGCCTTTCACATGAACATAGGAATTGCCAAACTGGTCCATCTAGTGCAGTATCTCATCTCTGACAAGAGCCAGCAGGGAGGATGTTGTAAGAAGTCCTGCAGCAGGCAGTTATGCGTTAAGCCGCTGCTAGGGGGTGTTAGAACTTGGCTCTGGGGTCTCCTTCCCTTGTTGGTCTCCATGTTCTCTTTGCTCCAGCTCCCGGGTGAATCTCACTGTGACGCAGACTGGCGTTCAAAGGAGGTGGTCTGTCACAACGGAAGATGGGACGTCAGAACTGAAGGGTGGGAAGTTTGAAATCTGACCCCATCTATGATCACAGTGGGGAACTCTCCTCATGTATGTTAGTCACTCACCTCCTCCCAGGAGTACCTCCCAGTTATTTCTCTCACACTCTCTCTCTTTGGGCCCCAGGATGGGGAGTCTGTCTCAGACTTTTCCAATCTGCATCTCTTTGACTTTAGCTTGAGGACTCCAGTCAGTTGCCTCTCGTGGCAAAATTGAGCTTGACTGCAGGACTGCTCATGACAATGGGCAGAGTTCCGACTAAGAACACAAGATGGAGCCATTCACGACAGGCACTGCAGAGGCAGAGCAGGCTACAGAGGAAGACAACCAGGCGCAAGCAGAACGCATTTTAATTGGCAGTGCTGATGCAAACGTAAGGGCTTGATTCTGCCTCTTAGTCACGTCAGAAATCCCATTGAGGTCAGTGAGGACTCAGCACTTCTGAAAACCGTTTGACGTACACACCTTGCCCAGGTGCCCTGACCTCCTACCCCCCTGCTCTAACCAGTAGAAAACACAGCTTCTTTTATGCTTCCTATGCAGTGATGTGTCCCACACTGACAACACAGCCCTCTAAGAGCTTTAGACTGAAGCATGCAGAGGGTTTGTTTTTTAAAGGCATTGAAGTCACTTCTGGGATCTCTGAACCTGAGTCCCTGCTAGAGGCTGGGCTGGTGCCTCTGCCAGAAATCCCCGCCAAATCCTTGTGACCACAATGCAAAACCTTCCAAATTAAAAAGGGAGCATATGCGGCGACCTTCCCAAGCTTGGACGCTGACCCCATGCTGCTCTGGGGTCAGTCCGTCACCAGGGCCTCAACTGCTCAGTATATTAAATGTTTCTTAGAAAGGCGCTGAAGCGCCATCTCACCACACCAAAAACAAACCAGAAGAATTTTCTCTGCCCTTCACACTAAGTACTCAGGTATTTCACCTGGGTCCTGGGAGCATCTTTGTGGGGTGAGTGAATCTCATTTGAAGACCTGATTTTTCACAGGTGCAGGTCCCATTCCATTCAGTGTGACTTCTGGGTGATCAGGCCAACGGCAAAGGAGGTATTGCCCAATTCATGTGAAAAGTCCCAGGCCATGTTCTCAGCTGCTGTAGACGGCTGTCCTTCCCTTGACATTGAGAGTTGATAGAGCTCCAGGGGATTGACACCAGCTGAGAAACTTCTCTCTTATGCTCATGAGAGCCCTTTACAAGTGGGACTGATAATGCCTCAGGTTCCTGGTGAAGAAGATGGATGGCCCACTGGCTACGTTGCTGGGCTGGGATTCAGTAGGTTCAAGGCACTGGTTTGCCATGGGCTTCCTGCGTGATATTAGGTGAGTCACTTAGGCCTAGATCTACAGTGGTATGTGGGCTCCTAGCTTCTGTGGATTTCAAATTGAACCTTTGGGCCTTAGTTTCTCTGAGTGGGAACCACAAAGGTACATAGGCACCTGAGTCCTGCTTTTAGGCACCACTGCAATCCATAAAATCCCCCTTAGCTGCTGACTAACCGGGTAGGCACCTAAACACGCGTGGCACCTGAAATGTAGTCGCTTCCCCACTGGGCTATGGGATATGATGAAGGAGTCTCCCCCAATCTCTCCTACTGAAACCGTTCCACTTTAATAGACTCTGTAGCCCGGTGGGCAGGGTGCTCACCTGAGATCAGACCCCTGTGCAGATCCCTTCTCAGCAGGCCGAGAGGACTTGAACGGGGGCTCTCCCACATGCTGAGTACCCTAACCGCTGGGCTAAAGGTTATAAGGGGCCGCCACATGGGGTTAGGTGATCTCTGAGTGCACTTACGGGATTGGGCCCCACATGTGACTCAGGCAGAGGGGCGCCTGTCTTCCCCTGGGTTGTGGATTGCTGATGGAGAAATGCGCCTCCCAGCAGCCTGGACTTCGGTGCCAAATTCTGAGAGCGGGCCAGGAATTAGCCCACACTCCTCTCACCAGCATCTCCCCCGGGCTGGCTTAGACGGCTCCCTGCCTTGCCCACTGGCTTCTGTGGATCACAACCTAAGGTACCCAGTTCTCCTCACTCACTGTGTAGGGAGCCCAGGTGCCTAGCTCACGCTATGTGGATTGCAGTGTTGTTCCTGTGTTTTTTCTAGCTTTTAGGCACCACCACCAAGGGTGGGGGAAGCTTCCTAACAGCGGGACCCACCCCCACCCCACCCCTTACCCTGAGGCTCCACCCCTCACTTCTGAGCTTCTGCCCTTTCCCCCCAAGACCCCACCCCTCCTCCTGTTGCTTGTCCTTATGGATGGTAAAAAGTGGGAGGGCATAGCCCTCCTACTTTTAAAACTGGACCCCCTGACCACCATGCTGAGTGTCACCACGCCTAAGTCTGTTTTGTGGCTCTAGGCTGCTGTCTCATTTCCCCCACTGTAAAATGGGATAACAGTACTGCCTGACCTCGCAGGGAAAGTGAAGATAAATATATTGAAGACTGTGGAAGACTCAGGCAACATGGCCCATATAAAGTATATAGATTACATATTTTATTTAAATCTGTTACTTACATAATCCATAACTTTTCATCATTTGTGGTTTTGCTTTCTACATTCTATTGGACTCCGACAGTGAATCTAGACTGATCAGTTTCACTTGTGGTCGCTTGTCAGTTTCACTCTCTGGTTCTCATTAAAGGCTGTTGTGTTGGAGATTTCCTCTTACAGGGACTGTGTAAATCTCAAACACTTCTCTCACACAGCTCCTCCCCTGGGGTGCCTGAATGGATGCCGGACACCTGGTACATTCTTTTCTGCACTACTCAATGATCCCAACCAACAATTTCCAGCCATTAGATCCTGATAGTCCTGCAAAGTGTGTGTTTAATACCAGGCCCCTTCTCCCAATACCAGCGTCCCACTGTTGACATCAGCATCGGCCCTCTGCCGAGCAGTGGCAGGTATCCAAGGCTGGCTTCCCAGTGGAAGAGGAATCGATGATGGGGTGTCTGGGTATATTTTAAGTGCAACTTGTTTTATTTGCATGGATGCACCAGTCCTGGACCAGAGGTGGTCACACTGTGTGCAGGGCAATCCCTTCTTGCAGGAATCACAACCCAACACCAACACCTAGTTCCCAGACCCCTGCTGCACCTGCAGCTCCTTCACTAGAAGCTGTCTCTACACAGAACCCTGCATAGCCCCAAACTAACGACTAACTGTGTCTTTCCAAGACTGAACACTAGTTTGCACCCTAAGAACTTGGAAGACTCTCTGTAAACAGCACCAGCTGGTGACACCTGCCATAAAAATATGACCCTTCTGAGTCAGTAGCATTTTGTTGTCTGCCCTGGTGTAAGTAACTGCACGAGGGGCTGGGAAGCAGAGAATCAGACCCCCTAATGTAGACACATTGCCTCAGTATAAGAAAGGGTTTCAAAATGGGGTAAGTCACATGGGTGCAAGTAATTTTTTACACACGGCAATGCATCTGCACAAGGGGTTTGCACGGATGCAGCAACCAGCCCAGCAACAAGAGAGACCAGAAAGAAAGGCCTCCCTGGGTCTGGTGCTGCGACATCCACACAGCTATTGGTAGTGCACTAGTGCAAGCCAGCTCACACGGGTCTGTCTACTCAGGCGGGAAGCGTGCTCCCCACTGCGGTGTAAGCATACCCTCTGAGTTTTTCTCGGCCCGGATCCTGAACTCTCTTTTTCCTCCCCACATTCCCTTGATCCATTTGTCAGTGTCTCAGCATTAAATAAAACGCTGCACATCAGCTTTGCCCCCAGGAGATTCTGCCCTCTAACACGTAGCATTTCGTTGGTCAGTAAAGCGGAGACAGATAACAGATTAACCCAGTTTAGAGCGATGGAGCAATCAGTTAGCTGGTAAACTGTGCTGTTCCCCAGGGCTTCAAGTGCCTTTAATGAGTTATTATTTAGTAGGCTATATTGTGGTTAATGGAGGGACATTTCAGAAATGATCTGTTATTAATTAAACCATCCCAGGGCAAAGCTACCAAGTTCTTCTTCCAGGCTGAATTGGGTTGATTCACATCGCTTAGTATGGAAAGATACTGGAGGGTGGACTTCAGACAGGAAGGAAAGATGAGGTTGCCATTGTACAAACTGTATTTGTTTTGATTCTCCCTTTTGTTTGTATTTTTGATCCTTCTTTCCAGCTTGAATAGCTCTAGCTCCACTAGGAGTTCTGGGGTTCGGTGCAGGAATCACTGGGAGAGGTTCTCTGGCCCGTGCCATGCAGGAGGTCAGACTAGATGATCACAGTGGTCCCTTCTGGCCTTAAAAATCTATGAATACAGCCTGAATCCATTTTATTTATTTATTCTGCATTGCCACAGCACGTCCAGAGCTCCAGGCGTCCGCAAACCTCTGACAGCCAGAGGCTGGGAGTGGGCAACAGGGGATGGATTGCTCGATAGTTGCCCTGATCTGTTCATTTCCTATGAAGCATCTGGCATTGGCCACTGTCAGAGACAAGATATGAGTCTAGATGAACCGTTGATCGGACCCAGTCTGGGTCCCCTCCCTGTTGTGCTAGGCAGTGCACAAACATATAACAAAGAGATGGTCCCAAGGACTCCAAGTGATGAGTGAAAGCTATTACCAGTCTTGCATCTGAAGAAGTGAGGTTCTTACCCACGAAAGCTTATGCTCCCAATACTTCTGTTAGTCTTAAAGGTGCCACAGGACGCTCTGTTGCTTATTACCAGCCAGTGGCTGCTTGGTCGCCCATGTGAAGCTTTTCAGTCTAGTTCCCAGTCTCCACCCATCCACTGATTACCTCATAGAACATGCCGCAGCTAACTGGCCCCCACTGCTGGCAGACTCAGCACAGAGACAGAGGGCAGGGTTGGATGTATGAGGCCTGGTTCCTTCCAGCTGGGGGCTGTGCAGATGAAGATTGCCCTGCTATTGTCTGTGCTATGGATGGACAGATGCCATCAGTTTCCAGGGCAGTCAAGCCAACACCTTTTGTAAGAACCCCTCACCTTGGGTCATCAGCAGTGCTTGAACCCAGGGCATTAAGCACCAAAACCTGGACTGTTACCACTTAAGAAAAAGGAATAAATCCACTCGCTGCTAGCAGTAGTAGGCTGTCGTCTTCTGCATGCTACTGGAGGAGGATGTGACACACATTTTATGCCTTTGGCCATCACTACACTCACACAAAGAGCCAGTTAAAAGCAACCAAAGCATTGCCCAGAACCTGAACCGCATCACATCACCGAAACTTGGGCCAGATCCCAGCATGAAGTCATTGGAGCTATGTTGATTTATACCAGCTGAGGATCTGGCACCTTGTATGTGGCTCAAATATGTGCGGTTAACTTATTCCATATCACGCCCCTCTGAATGGCGTGGGCTTCGGCAGGCCTCAGGGGGACAGGTTGCCGCTTAAAGAGTCTGTTCTCCTGTTCCTCCTCCCAGCCCCGTCTTTCAGAGCCAAAGGATCGAGTGAGGATCTGAACTTTCCGCACCAGGTCTCTGACATTTGCCCGTCACTGTGTAACCAGCCAAACAATAAATAAAGGAGAAGGGTAGCTGCAAAAACGGAGCCAAGCGGAAAAAGCACATTATGGGGGCGGTGGGAAGAAATCACTAACGAGCCAGCCTGTGCATGTGGATCATGCATTTGGTCTTCACTGCTCTGGACTTTCCACTCTCACCTGCTTCCTGTTAATCAGAACCCACATTACAAAACATTGCAGTTAATAGCTGGCAGCCAGATCTATGCCTCTCCCTCTTGGTTCCCTGCCCCCCTCAGGGCTAACAGGCAGCCTGGCCCCTGGTAGATGAGCTTGCTGAAGGGAAGAACTCCACAGGGGTTGTTCAGACAGGAAATGGGCTAAGCTGGGCAGGTGCTTTGTTGGTGAAGGGGGGAAATGGGCCAAACTCACCTAGCTGGGTGACCAACTCAGAACTTGGGTGCTGTCCCCCTAGATGTCCCTTACTAATATACAGCATCTTCAGGTAACACCCTAGTGAATTGTGCGTCGCATTCCCTCTTCCCCCCTCCCTCCAGGGGCTAGTCCATATAGCAGATAACAACCTACTCCTGCTGCCTGCCAACAGAGTTCCTCCGTTAGCTCAGATTGCCTGAGCTTTGGTGCAGAATGTCTTGGTTTGATCCCCAGCTGGTGACCGATGCTGGGGGCTCCAATCCTGGCTCAGCATGTTTGGGGAGGGGGGGGCTGGAGGAAAGAGAGTGTGCAGGAATCGACTGCTCTGTGCAGTGATACATTATTGTTATGAGTCCTTAGAGTCACAGAAACTTCCCGTGTCCCTCGTTGGCCGAAGTTCAGCGGCGCATTAGACAACGGCTTCTTGGGGGCATCTGTGTACCTCAAGCCACCCATGAGCATGGTGTTGGTTGTGCCTCTCTGTGGTCCCCCACCATCCCACACGAACAAACCTTCCCATAGGCCTGCAGTGATCAGGCCAAAAGGGAAGGGAAATATTCTGCCTCCTTCAAAGGGCTGATGCAAGTGAGTGTGTCAGTGGGAGCTGTAAATAACACCGGCAACAGAGCCACATTGGTCATTTCTGCCGCGAGTAAACCCAGCGTCATCTGCGAAAACAGGAACCAAGCGCCGACAGCGAGTTCTGAGCACCGAGCGAGCAAGAGAGCAGCGCCAACACCCTCCTCCTCCTCCCCCACTCCCAGTTCACAGCAACAATATTTTAAACACCGACGACAGTGCCTGTGACAAGGACAATTTACAGCTGCTCTGCTCTCCGGTTACTTTCCAGGGTCTGCTGGTTGGCGGGGGGAGGGGCAGGGGTGTTGCACAATATGCTTTGGTAATTGCAGGCAATACACCTCTACCCCGATATAACGCTGTCCTCAAGAGCCAAAAAATCTTACCGCGTTATAGGTGAAACCGCGTTATATCGAACTTGCTTTGATCCGCCGGAGCGCGCAGCCCCGCCCCCCTGGAGCGCTGCTTTACCGCGTTATATCCGAATTCGTGTTATATCGGGTCACGTTATATCGGGGTAGAAATGTAAATGTGGTTTTCAAGAACTGCATTGGCCATAGTGACATCCCTGCAAAAATGATACTTTGCATCCTCTGGGTGAACCCAGACAAACGAACCCAATTGGTTCTGCCGGTGCGGCTTTATATTCCAGATTGTAATGATTTTACTAGTGCCTAGCATAGTGATTCTTAACCTGCGGCCCACATGTGGTTCAATTAGTGCACAACTATGTCCCAGCTCAGCTGTGTGCTAAAGGCTGCGGGCTTTGAGCTCCCACTTGCCCTCCCGTGTGGTGGGATCCAGGATACCAGCTGCCGCCCTGCTGAGCAGTGGGCTCCGGGGTTACGGCAGTGTCCAAGGTCAAGGTCCTTGCTACCCCCCGACCTCCGCAGCGTCCGGGGTCCGGGCAGCAAGCTTCCACCCAGCCCTACACCACGGGGTCCAGGCAGCTGACTGCTGCCTGCCCCGCACTGCAGGGTCCCAGCGGGGTCCGGGGTCGGGATCCCTGCCCCACGCCCAGCTCTCCGCTCCTGGCCCCATTCTGGGGGGGGGGGGGCGGAGGACACTGGGTTTGTGGGCAGAAGGTTAGGTAGGGGGCCCTGTGGTTCTCAACCTGCAGTCCCGGTAACACTTTGGGGGCCACATATGCGGCCCACAATGATAAATAGCAACAGAGGGTCCTGTGGCACCTTTGAGACTAACAGAAGTATTGGGAGCATAAGCTTTCGTGGGTAAGAACCTCACTTCTTGCATCTGAAGAAGTGAGGTTCTTATCCACGAAAGCTTATGCTCCCAATACTTCTGTTAGTCTCAAAGGTGCCACAGGACCCTCTGTTGCTTTTTACAGATTCAGACTAACACGGCTACCCCTCTGATAAATGATAAATAGGTTGAGAACCACTGGCCTATAAGCACCAGCTGAGATCAGGGGCCCCTTCTGCTGGGTGTGTTCAAAACAGTAAAAGACAGTCCCTGCCCCCAAAGAGCTAACAGTCTAGCCAGACGGGACAAAGAGTGGGAAGGGAAGCAGGCGCAGAGAGGGGAAGTCACTTGCCTAAATTCACATAGCATATCAGTGGCAGAACTGGGAATAGACCAGAGGCCTCCTGACTCCCACCCCAGTGTTCTCTCCATTACATCACACTGCCTCTTATAGGTGGAATTGGTAGCACCCTTTAGCGTTAAGGTTGCCCAACACTTCCCATTCTAAGCCCCTGCTTTCAGATACTTATAACTTAGCCAAACTTTAATCGTTTTCCTCCTCATGTGTCTGCCTCAGGCTCAATTTTTCTAGAAAATGTTGAGCCTAAATTGCTCAGCTATTTCCAAGAAAGAGGTTATGGATAAATACATTGTTTTGCCCATGTAAAAAGATTCTGACAACCTTTTCCTTGAGAAGCTCTAGCATCCCCATGCTTTGGAGCTGGAGCTTGAAATCTGGCAGTGGGGGAGTGGCCTTTGAGTCAGGGACGTGCCCTTTACTCTCCCCCTGGAAATCGGCCCAAATTTGGCCAATTTATAAGCCTTTTCAAAATTGCACTTTGCACATGCTCAGTAGAGCTTTGCTAGAGCGTCACAGATAAATGCCCCACAGATTCCATCCATGCTGGACATTCTCAAGCCCAGGGCTGAGCAGGACTTCCTCTGCATTTGCAGCACGGGTGATGGGGCCTGTCTCTCCTGCACTCTCCATGACCCGCTGCTGGGCCCAGGCACTGTGGTGGAGGAATTTGAATGCCAAGGGGGAAAGAGCCAGATCTGGGCGTGATGGGGTGAGTTGACTGGGAGGGACACGGAGCCTGTGGGGTAGCGAGACTGGGACTAGAGGTGGGGTAGGGAGGAGACAGACTGGGAGTCTGGGGCTGCCTAATACGTCCCATTAAAAGTATGTATCTAGGTTGCCCATAGGGGCTGGCGTGGTAGGAGGCCTGTGCTTATGGAGATGGCGATTCTTTCCCTGTTGCTGCCATGGAGATACAAGCAAGGACCTGGCGCAGCACAGTGGCTGCTGGGAGATCTGAGGTAGCCACAGATTTGTCACGGCGTTTGGCCTTAATGTTGTGCCTTTCATCCCAAAGTGCTTTACGGACTAGGGGGCTCCGGTCCAGCATGGAGACAAGCCACTCCTGAGAGGTGCTGAGTCCCCGCATCCCCCACTGAAGTCAATGGAGGTTTACAAATGCTCAGCTGAAGGGCTGAACACTGACGATAGGCAGGACCACCTGTGGGATTAGAGGGGAGCTCCATTTCTTTGGCCTACTCAGCCCTTGGCCATGCTGCGGAGGCTGCCAGCAATGGGGCACTGACCAACACTAGTTGTGATAGTCGCCTGGGCTGAGGCCACCAACGCGCTTGACACAGGCCACCGGACAGCCTTGAGACCACAGCAGCTTTGGCCACCTGGATCTCTCTTATGAAGTGTGGCTTGTGGGTTCTCTCTGGCAAACGAACACTGCTTAGACAGGGCAGCTGGGGGCCACCCTGCAGAGCTAAAAATAGGTGGGGAAAGTCTTCCTCCTCTGAGACAACTCCTTGGGTTGGGGATATTTAAGGACTATAGTTCTCATCCACAGATCTCAGAGCTCCTCTGAAAGGTGGGCAAGTCAAACTATAATAGAATCATAGAAAGGTAGGGCTGGAAGGGATCTCAAGAGGGCACCTACTCCAGCCCCGTAGCGCTGAGGCAGGACCACGTAAACCTAGGTCGTCCCTGACAGGTGATTGTCGAACCAGGGATCACACAATGAAATTAATAGGCAGCAGGTTTAAAACCATCAAAAAGAAGTACTTCTTCACACAAAGAACGGCCAACCTGTGGAACTCATTGCCAGGGGATGTTGGGAGAAGGCCAAAAGCATAACGGGGTTAAAAAAGAGTTAGATAAGTTCCTAGAGGATGGATCACTCAATAATTGTCCTGTTTTGTTCATTCCCTCAGCAGCACTGGCCAGTGTTAGAAGACAGGATACTAGGCTAGACGGACCATTGGTCTGACCCAGTATGGCTGTTCTTACCTGTCCTTAAAAGCTCCAATGACAAGGATTATCCCATCTCCCCCTTATAAAAGGGGTTCAGAGAGATTAAGCAACTTGCAGGCCTCACACAGCAAGTCAGCAGCAGAACCAAGTGTAGAAGTGAGTCTACCGGTTCCCAGGCCATTGTGTTAGACACTGCACCATGGCTTATTAGCGTTACTCAGGGGGGAGGGGGTGAGAGAAAGAGAGAGATCATGCAAATATCTGTCCCTGGTGTCCTCTCGGTCTTATTGCTGGAGATACGTAGGGGACAAATTTATTTTTCTCTCTTTCTTTCTATCTAAAGACAGATCTCTGCTCATCACCATGGTATCTGCCCTCAGTATTGTACTCAGTGTGGCTGCACGGGTGGGCAGAATTTGGCATGTAGAGTGTTGTATGAAATGTCACACTCATTTGGCTAACAGATATTGTGCCCATTTGAAATTCCTCTCCTTCCCCTCCCCCACTTCACATATGTTTGGGCGTTCAGAGAAACTTCAAGAGATGATCCAAAGTTACGGAGACTGAGGATATTAATAACCCCAGCTGGGACATAGTATCCCCATTTCGGGGATGGGGGTACCAGTAATAATCACCTATTTTCCAGGGGTGTTTTATAAAAGTTTGTTTCCAGAGAATGTACCTTCTGAGCCACATTGAAGTTGTTAGTGGCCCCTTAGTTTATACGGGATTTTGTGCTGTTAAAGGGGAGGGAAGGATTTTTAGTATTATATTTGCTTCAGTTAATTACCAAGTTAGTTTTGTAAACTATCACTGTGTGAACAGGGGCCTTTCCCAACCTACTCCAAATCAAAGTCCACAGGCTGTGGCCCCTATCTGAGGTTTGTCTTTGTTAATAAAGAAATTAACAATCAGACATCTTAAAATTCACCTTCAGATGTGTCCCCAAGTCCTCGCTGCTCCCGAGGCTCCTCCCTCAGAACAGCTCTGCCCATACCCTAGGTCTTCTTTCCCCACATAGCCACTCCCATTTCTTTTAACTCCAGATAGAGTAATGAGTCACCTGCCTTGTGAGACACTGATTCACATGTGGTTTCAGGGGTCCTCACGAGACGAGCCTCTTGTAGGATCTGTCCCTAAGTCCAGCAGATCCCACTTAACCCTTTCCCAACAGGATCAGCGCCTATCAGGCAGGAGACGTTCAGGCAAACATTGCTGGCCTGTTACATGCTACTAAGAAAAAAACCCTCTGTCTGGGACTTCACTGCAACTTTAAGTACTGCAGCTCTCAAGATAAAACGGATACAGATAAGTTAGAATAAATGCCTTCTTATTAGTATTATTATTTACTATGACTTAGAACTCTTAAAAGCCCGAGCCCCACATATAGCAAAGAGACAGTCCCTCCCCCAAAGAGGTTACCATCTAAGTATAAGACAAGCAGTAACAAGTGGCTACCAATAGCACAGGAAAACAGCGAGCTGATCGTGATCAACCTGATAAGCAGCAGGCACCAGAGGTTTCTTATTAAAACTGCAATAATGTTACAAATGTGATTTACTTGTTTCAATTCATGCTTCAGGGCATAAATCGGTCTCTAGCTTTGGGGATCAGGAAGCAACTTAAAATAACTCTGGACCCAACAGCCCGTAACTGTCCACTATGGGGTTCCTTGCACTTTCCTCTGAAGCAGCCGTTGCTAGCCAGGGTCAGAAACAGGATACTGAACTAGATGGACCTCAAGTCTGGCCCAGTCTGGCAATTCCTATGTTTGTATTTTGCACTTTATAAAGTGGGCGTCTTTCCATTATTGTCAATGGGTTTTAGATCAGGTCCTAAATGAGATGGGTGATATTAGACTGGTTATTTCTACTTTGACATGTTAGTCAGTTTCACTCTCTGGGTCTTAAACCCAATCCTGTTGCTTTCGGATTCTCAGTACCTCAGGAGATTGTTCAAATCCAACTCCTGTTTCCCCCCCACCCCCATTCTCACTGAGCCTTTCAGGGAATGATCATGAAACATTTTCTCTCCCTTTCTGAGGTTTTTGTGGTGATGTCTATTCTTTTTTTTTTTTTAATCAAAACAAAAACTGAAATGTTAGGGCCTAAAGTAAATTTTGCCTCCTTTGAAATCTCTGGTGGGTTTTACTTCCATTAATCAAATCCTCCCATATTGGCTCACAGTGGAGAAGTTTCTTTCTTTCCCTTTTATTTTTTTTTTTAAATAAAGCATCTCAGATCTCTAAGTTGCAACTCATCTCACACCTAAGCGAAATTGTGTTTTGCACAAGCCTTTCAGCTGTTTTCTCAATCTCTCCTCTGTCTCATTCTCAATTCAGTCAGTTGCTATAGGTATGTTTTAATCCCCAGCATGGTAGATTTTAATTAGTCTTTGTACAGATGGCCAATTAACATTCATTACTTTTGCCTTGAGCGATTAATTATGAGTTTGGATAGAAAGGGAGACAGAGACAGAGGAAAGATGGGCAGGTGAATTTAAAAAAAAAGGTTTTTAATCAGAGTTTGGGTTTTCGTTTTTGTACCATAAAAGAGAAGCGAAGGAAAGCATTTACCCTCCTGATTGAATCACTTACAGTCCTGGAGTGAAGGCAATGTGCTTGAACAGAAGACCCGAACCCGCTTACTCTCACTGTTGCTATCATTGGACCCTAAAGCCAATCGCTGGTGCCCCAATTAAATGCTAATTGAGCCTCTTAATCTGGAGCTGGTGAGACCTTAGCTGAAGCTTGGGAGGAGCAAAGGAAGAGTAAAACCGGATGGACAACTGATTCCTGAGGGATTTGGGAACATCCGTTACATCTCCGGAGGTCTAGTTTGAAAGGCACATAACGGAAGGGCTGGCTGTTCCTGGCTGGTACCTACTGAACTAGTGGTATTAAACCACATCCAGAACAGACTGTGAAACTATGTAACCTTTCAGTTCAAATAATAATGATGTTTTGCACCTCCATAGTACTTTCCATCTGAGGATCTCAAAGCACTTTATATATATTAATTGAACTCAACCTAACAAATTTCCTGTGATCTAGGTAGGTATGTTATAGATGGGGGCTGTGAGGGCAGAGAGAGATAAAATAACCTGCCCCTGGTCACCCAGGGAGTCAGTGACAGCTCCAAAAACTGAACCCAGATTTCCTGACTCTTGTGCCTTAATTACAAGATCATGTTCCCTCTGAATGAGGTGTGTTAGGGGGCAAGACTTAGTTTACACCGTTGTGTAGCATCATACTATTTTGCTGCCTCAGGGAATTGTAGAAAATTGATAAGGGAAGCAAAGGGACACAAGGCAAAATATATGGCCAGAAGAATGAAGGATAATAGGGAGGAGTTTTTAAAAGTGTATTAGGAACAAAAACAATCCTGACAAGTATGTTGGTTCATTGCTAAATGGAAATGATAGAATTATCAATAATAAGGCAGAAAAAGCAAAAGTGTTCAATAAATATTTCCTTCTGTATTTGGGGAAGAAAACAGATAATGCAGTCATATCATATGATAACATTATTTCTGTTCCACTAGTATTTCATAAGGATGTTAAACAACAGCTACTAAAATTAGACATTTTTAAATCAGTAGGTTCAGATAACTTGCATCCAAGAGTTTTACAAGAGCTGGCTGAGGAACTCAATGGAATGTTATTGTTGATTTTCAATAAATCTTGGCACACCAGAGAAGTTCCAGAAGACTGGAAGAAAGTTAATGTTGTGGCAATATTTAAAAAGGGAAAACAGGATGACCTGGGTAATTACAGGCCTGTCAGTCTGACATTGATTCCAGGCAAAATAATGGAGTGGCTGATATGGGACTCAATGAATAAAGAATTAAAGGGTGGTAATATAATTTATGCCAATCAACATGGGTTTATGGAAAATAGATCCTGTAAATGTAATGTGATATTTTTTATTGGTTGATAAAGGTAATAGTGTTGATGTACTATACTTAGACTTTGGCAAGGCATTTGACTTCATACTGCAGGACATTTTGATTAAAAAACTAGAAAGATATAGAATTAATATAATGGCCCACATTAAATGGCTTAATAGCTCCTAACCGATAAGTCTCAAAATGTAATCATAAACAGGGAATCGTCATAGAGTGGGTGTATTTCTAGCAGAGTCCTATAAGGATTGGTTCTTGGCCCTAAGCTTTTCAACATTTTTATTAATGACCTGGAAGAAAACATAAAATCGTGACTGATAAAGTTTTCAGATGGCAAAAAATTGTACAAATGGGAAATGAGAGCAGCTCACTGATACAGAGCGATCGGGATAGCTTGGTAAGTTGGGCACAAGCAAACAATATACTTCTTAATATGGCTACATGTGAATGTATGCGCCTAGGACAGGAGTGGGCAAACTTTTTGGCCTGAGGGCCGCATCGGGTTTTGTAAATTGTATGGCGGGCCGGTTAGGGGAGGGGATTGTGGCCCGGTCCCCACCTCCTATCTGCCCCGCCCCGGGACTCCTGCCCCATCCAATGCCCCCGTTCCCTGACAGCCCCGCTGGGACGCCTGCCCCATCCACACACCCCTTCTCCCTGTCCCCTGACTGTCCCCAGAACCTCTGCCCCTGACTGCCCCCTGCGACCCCATCCAACCCCCCTCCTTCCTGACTGTCCCCCGGGACCCCTGCCCCCATTCGATCCCCTGTCCCCCCCGACCACCCTGACCCCTACCTACCCCCCGGCCCCTGATCACCACCCTGAACTCCCCTGCCCTCTATCCAACCCCCCGTGCTCCCTGCCCCCTTACCGTTCTGCCTAGAGCACCAGTGGCTGGCGGCGCTCCAGCCGTGCCACCCGGCTGGAGCTGGGCCATGCAGCCGCCGTCGCCACCACCACGCAGCACAGAGCACCGGGTCAGGCTGGGATCTGCAGCTGCGCTGCCCCAGGAGCTCACAGCCCCGCCGCCTAGAGCATTGCGCCGGCGGCGGAGCGAGCGAGCTTAGTCCGCGGGGGAGGGGCCGGGGCTAGCCTCCCGGGCCAGGAGTGCGGGGGCCAGGCAGGATGGTCCTGTGGGCCGGATGTGGCCCGCGGGCTGTAGTTTGCCCACCTCTGGCCTAGGAACTAAGAATGGAGGCCATACTTACAGGGTGGGAGCGACTCCATCCTGGGAAGCAGTAACTCTGAAAAAGACTTGGTGGTCGTGGTGTATAATCAGAATATGAGCTCCCAGTATGATTCTATGGGCAAAAAAGCTAATGTGATCCTGGGATGCATAAACAGGGGAATCTCGAGTAGGAGTAGAGAGGTTATTTTACCTCTGTATTTGGCACTGGTGTGGCCACTGCTGGAATCCTGCGTCCAGTTCTGGTGTCCACAGTTCAAGAAGAATGATGATACATTGGAGAGGGGTCAGAGAAGAACCATGAAAATGAGGAAAGGGTTAGAAAACCTGCCTTATAGTGATAGACTCAAATAATTCAATCTATTTAGCTTAACTAAGAGATGTCTACGGGGTGACTTGATTACAGTCTATAAGTAGCTATGTGGGGAACAAATATTTAATAATGGACTCTTCAATCGAGCAGAGGAAGGTCTAACATAATCCAATGACTGGAAGTTGAAGCTAGACAAATTCTGACTGGAAATAAGGTGTGAGTAATGGACAGTGAGAGTAATGAACCATTGGAACAATGTGCCAAGGGTCGGGATGGATTCTCCATCGCTGGCAAGTTTTAAATCAAGACTGGTTGGTTTTCTAAAAGCTCTGCTGTAAGAATTATTGTGGGGCAGGTCTCAGGCCGGTGTTATACAGGGGGTCAGACTAGATGATCACAATGATCCCTTCTGGCCTTGGAATCTGTGATCTGGTGAGTCTTTCCAAAAGAGCTGATAAACCCACCTGGATTTACCTGGAGACAGATCATTTTTGTCATCTTCTAATTTCCTTGGTTCTCCTGTAGGCTGGTTGGAGATGTCGCATATCTTAGGTCAGCCAGCGCACCCCACAGCACCGCTGGTATGGTACCTGTGTTACAACAACCCAGGGCTTTGGTTTCCTGTAGATTCGCATCTGCAAACACACACACAGACGACATGCAAATACACACAACCTATATCATACACACATGCACATAAATGTGTGCACTGGCTGGAAGAATCCTAGAAATAAAGGGCTCGATCCTACCGTCTTCAGTGGAAGCTGGCTTAGATCTGAAGTGACAAAATTCTGTTAGAACATATGCTAGCCCATAGTTCTTGGGTATTGTTCCCTACAGTATATTCTCCAACCTCCCTAGTCCCACTGAAGTTTAAGGGATTTAACAACATACTTAAGTGCTGTCCTGCATAGGAATTGACTTAAGAATTCAATCTATTTAGCTGTGGGCTTAAGTGCTTTCCTGAATCAGGGCCTGTTTGCTTTGTCCACTCTGGCTTTAAATGTTTTAAGCTTCCACCGGGTCCCTTGGGAAAGGATTTTGCAATCTAATAGGACGTTTCCCCTAAATTCTCCTTTTCTCAGTGCATTCTCAACACAACTCCCCTGCCACACAGATGCACGCCAACACACCGACACACAATAACACGCCTGACGACCAGGCGCCCTATCATTTCTACATGGGAGAGAAACGTAACCCTGTCAGCAAGTGAGAAGGAGGTCGGTAATCTCTCGTCGCCTAGTTTTTGTACAAAACCAGGGCTTTATGTGTAGCGTAGTCCACTGCTCGAAAAGCGCTTTGGGAAGCTGAAGGCACTAGGCAGCCACAGCTGTCAGGAGCAGCTCTCAAAGGGAGTTAGACGACTAAATCCCTTTTAAGATGTGGCCCTTAGTTAGGGTGATCAGGTGTTCTGATTTTATAGGGACAGTCCCGATATTTGGGGCTTTGCTTTATATAGGCACCTATTACCCCCCACCCCCTGTTCCGATTTTTCACACTTGCTATCTGGTCACCCTAGCCTTAGTTATCATGAAGAAACAAAACTGATGTAAAACCGTTAATAAGCAATAATTTGTCTTCTATACCAGCGCAATGATTTACTAATTGATCCTGGAACTTGTACTGAGCCGCAAATAATTGTGTGCTAGTGTTGTGGCTCGTCGGTTTCTTCTGGTTAAGTTCTATTGGTGTAAATCAGGAGTAACACCACTGAGGTCTGTGTAGGTAGATGGGTGTGGAATGGGCCCAAGGAGAAGCACATTTGGACCCCGTCCACAGCTAAGGACATGAAAGGGGTACATTCCTAGCTGTCTAAAGTGCATTTGAAGCTGAGTTACAAATTCATCTGGCTAGCAATGTCAGCTAAAGGGCCCCATCCTGAGAGCGACCCACGCCAGGGCAGGCGCTGCATTGTGGGCAGTGGGATTGCTCGCCTGAGTCAGGATGACTTACGTGAGTCAGACTCTGCAGGACGGGGCCTGTAATTCCCCCTGCACAATACCCACTTCCAGCTTCGGCACATCACTAATTCGTTCTAATTGATTTTTCACACTCTCGGGAGGGGGATTATGACATCCAATAACAGAGCCCTGATGTTCTGGCTTTCTCCGTCCCTGAAAAGAGCCTGAAATGCTAGACTCCACCCCCCAAGAGCTGGCATACTTTTCTCAGCCCTGGGTAGCCATGGTGAGACAGTTCCCAAACCCTTCCCCTCTGCAGTTTGGATCAGAGACTGGCTCAGCCTAAAACTCCCTTTCACTCAATATATGAATGTTACTAACGGGCCCGCTGCAGCTGTTTTGCTGCCTTTCCCTATCTTCGGAACACTCTCTTTCTGGATGTCTATTTACGCAGGCAGACAGAAAATGAAAAGAATAACTCATTGAGGGCCTGATTCTGCCGCCCTCACCCATGCTGCATCGCATGTCCTCACTCATGGTGATTTCATCCTGTGGGAGCTTTGCAGAATCGGATCCTCAGTTCATGACAAATTATAATTGATGGCCCACTTTTGTCTCCAAAGAGGCATTTAGTCCTTTAGCAGAGAAGATCTAAATTTTTCCGAACGGCCAACAGGGGCCTGTTCCTCCTTGGGGAAGTAGGTCCATTGATTCCAAATAGCATAAGGATGGCAGGCTCGGACCCCTGGCAATCTCAGGGCTTGAATCTTGCCTCAACTGTACCAGTTCTATCCTGGTGTAACTGCACTGACCACTGTTACGTCGAAATTTTGGGATGGGGGGAATTAACAAGCTTAAACTTGGGGTCTAAACTTCCTAAAATTGTTACTTTTGTGCAATTTTGCGCCAGATCAACTTGTCTTGAAAACTCTGAGCCAGGCATAAATTGGCATCGTTCCATTGGCTTCAGTGGAGCTGTGCTGACTTAGGCGAGTTGAGGATCTGGCCCATCAATTGAAACACTGATCTGTGTGTTGTAAATGAGGGCCAGATTCTGCTCTCAGTTACGCCAGTCTCAACTCAGATAGTTACAGATATCTGGCAAGCAGAATATAGATATATCTCTGATGTGAAATATAGATATATCTCTGATGTGGAATATAGATATATCTTCTTACTATATGTTCCAGTCTATGCATCTGATGAAGTGAGCTGTAGCCCATGAAAACTTATGCTCAAATAAATTTGTTAGTCTCTAAGGTGCCACAAGGACTCCTGTTCTTTTTGCGGATACAGACTAACAAAGCTGCTACTCTGAAACCTGATGTGGAACTGATACATACCAGCAATGGACAGCTAGAAACATTACAGGAAAAGAAAGGACACCCTCAGCCAGAAATCAAGGCCCAGCTCCTCAGCTGGTGTGATCCAGCATGGCCACATTGAAGTACGTGGTGTTTCACCGATGTAACCATGTGAGGATCTGAAAGTACAGAAACTCTATAGAAAATGTCACCCAATGAATTCCAGGTTCTCCAAGTCTCCTTGCCAATTTTTATGGTTGTACAATCACATTTTCCCATTACCCTTTTTTATTTTCCCCAGTTGCTGTGTGAAGGACCCACACTAACAAAGGAAACTGACAGCCTAACTAAGGCCCGAATCTGGCAATTCGCTCTGTTCAGATAAACCCCTGCAGAGCCACAGTGAAGTCAATGAGACTCTACATAGATACAGGAGTGCATCCGTAAAGGACTGATTGCAGGGGCCTGACTGATGAGGGTGGGGAAAGCAGCGAAACTGACAACGTGCAAAGTGCTGTCAAAGGCTCAGAGTAAACAAACTCAGATATATTTCCTCTTAAAACACTTCCGGTTCTACTAATCGTAGGGGTAACTTGTAGCAGGAGTCGGCAAGAAAATAGCAGGTGCAACAGTGGGGTTTTTTAATTGATGGTGTCCCTTTAAATTCCATTGAGCTACATTGGACTAGGAGCACTTTGAAATGGGACAGGATAGCTGAAATCAGCAAGTCCCTTCTAAGAAGGGACCGTCGTAACCTGAGTACAAGGGAAAGTTTCATAGGGGGCTGCAGGTCATTTCTACCCAGGGCCACCCAGAGGGGGGGGCAAGTGGGGCAATTTGCCCCAGGCCCCGGGCCCCCCCGAGAATATCGTATTCTATAGTATTGCAACTTTTTTTTTTATGGAAGGGGCCCCCAAAATTGCTTTGCCCCAGGCCCCCTGAATCCTCTGAGCGGCCCTGTTTCTACCAGGGACTGCCAGCTAGGGTTGCGAACAGTCCCTTATTACAAGGGACATCCCTTCTGTTCTCATCTCTGTACAACCAGATTGGGAGTTGCTGAGTGCTGCAAAAAGCAGCAAGAAATTCCCCTGGCGAATGTAGGTGAGTCCTGCTTAGTGTTGTTATTAATAAATAATAATGATAATAATAGCGGGAGGGGGGCGGGGCAACCCGACTGCCAGCAAATATCACTGACAAAACCGGGACAAAAAAGGAAACATACAAGAAAAGAAATTAATGGTTGGACCGAATCCTTCTGCAGGTAAACTTTGGCTTCACACCAGTGGGACATTCCTTTGCATAAGGCCTATGGTGTCCAGCCCCCTAGGGACTGGCCAAACAGCAAATCTGTTTTGAATAATAGTGTCAATTCTTAATATAAAATGCTGGCACACACCCACCCCAACACACATTCTGGATAAGCGAACTGCAATCCGCTGACATACCCTCCTTTGTAGTTTTGTAAAATATTTATAACAGCAATTGTACCTGTTTGGCTCAGTCCAGAGACCGAAATCTTGGAAGTTCACACCAAATGGTTTGTGTATTGCACATGTACATATCTCTCTGAACTTATTCATGCTGAAAAGCACTTCTTCTTTTTAAGTATTTCCAGATCAGATCTGAGGGGAACACATGCAGTTTCTTTCCGTGTGACATCTCTAAGCTATAGCCTTTCCTCTCCATCCCCACAACTGAAACACTCTCCCAGGCTCTCATCATCTTGCATCTCCATCACTGCAACTCTGTGCATCATCTTGCATCTCCATCACTGCACCATCCATCTCTCTGGCCTTGCCAAATGCTCTCTTGCCCGGCTCAGATCCATTCCGAATGCAGCTGCAAAGCGGGTTTTTCTCGCTTGTTGCACTGACAATCTCACCCCTTTCTTTGCATCCCTTTCCTTAATTCCCCTTTCTCTGTCACCTCAAACATTAGCTACTTGTCTTCACTTTCAAGGCACTTCATGGCCTATTCCCACCCTACCTATCAACTCTCATTCGCTACCGAGCTGTCGATGCTCACGTCTGATCAGCCCACGATACCAGCTCCCATCACTCACTTGTTATATTTTCATACACGCACCTTCATGCTTCCTCCAACGCTGCCCCTCACGCTTGGGAGGAGCTCTCCGTAAACATCTGCACCCACTTTCAAAACCCTCCTTAAAACTCTCCTGGGCAGCGATGCCTACAAAAAAAATGTGAGCGGGGTTAGGCCGCTGCTGTGCAGAGACCAGTATTGTCTCATTGTTCCCTTGTACTCCCCCATTAATCGGACTCCATTGGGTCTCGCTTGTCTCATACCTGGACTGTAAGTTCTGTGGGGCAGGGACCATGTTTTTGTTCTGTGTTTGTACAGCACCTAGCACCTGGGGCTCCTTGGTGTCAATACTAATACTCAATAAAAATTATGCTGAATAATACTATAGTTTCCCTTTGAACAGCATGAAATGTCGGTTACATCTCAGAAGGTGCCAAGACATTTACATTTACGGGATGAAATGAGGATGAGGATGATGATGGTTTATTTTCCATCTGATTCTATGTGACTTGTCCAAGGAATAGAACCCATCTCTCCTGACACCCACTCCCCTCCCCTAACATACTGCGGGGCTTGTCCCATAGCTATAAGATGCAAGGCACAGGCGGCCAATCTAGATGATCCCCGGTGGTCCCTTCTGGCCTTAAACTTGATGATTCTCTGACTGAGGCCAGGTCTACACTAGGCCTTGTCTCCACCACAAAATTAAGTCGACCTAAGTTAGGTCGATGTACAATCACCGCAGTAATTGCTGAGGTAGTTTGTGTCCATGCTATGCCCCCCTCTGTCAGTGGTGCACGTCCTCACCAGGGACATTTCCACCGACTTAACTGTGTGGGGTATTGTGGGACGCTGACACCTAGAGTCCCCACGAACGGGGGCCGATAGGGAGCCAAGCTGTCAAGCAATGTAAGTAATGCGGTGGTTACACAGACACTTCATCACCCTAACTATGTCAACCTAAGCGCTACACCTCTCGCAGGGGTGGAGTTGTTAGGTGGGTGGGTGGCATGGGCCGCTTACATCGGCGAGAGAAATGCTGTATTGTAGATCACATAACTACCTGATAACTAATCCACACCCCTGAGCGGCGTAAGTCAACCTAAGTCCCCATGTAGACAGCACTAGGTTGACAGAAGAGTTCTTCCATCCGTTTAGCTACCACCTGGATTACCTGCGCCAATGTCAACATAGGTAGTGTCTCCACTGCAGCGTTACAGCGGCACAGCTTGAACACTGAATGCACCTTGCAGCCCTTTCAATAATAGCCGGTGTACATGTAAAAATCCAAGTACCTGCCCTATCCCTAGAGGCTGCTAAGAGCAAGGCCTTGTGCATGGAGTGGGGCAGGGTTGCATGGATGTGGTTTCACTAGTGCAAACCCCACCAGTGTAAAAGTGGCTTGTATTGTATCAAGCTGCACGGGGACAAGGCATGTTTTATACCAGCACAGTGCATCTGCACAAGAGGTTTGCACTGGTACAATTCCACCAGTGTAACTGCACCAGTGCACCATCCTGCTGCATGGACAAGGACGGAGTTACTCCACTTCTGCCTTGGAACTGACCTCAGTGAAGTGATTTCCACATGGCAGAATATGTCACCCAGGATGCTTCTAAAAGTCCCTGCTATATCGTCAACTATAACAGGGTTCAAAAAAGATCTAGATAAATTCATGGAGGATAGGTTCATCAATGGCTGTTAGCCAGGATGGGCAGGGATGGTGTCCCTAGCTTGTTTGGCAGAAACTGGGAATGGGCGACAGGGGGTGGATCACTTGATGATTGCCTGTTTTGTTCATTCCCTCTGGGGGAATGAACCACTGTCGGAAGACAAAAAGAACAGGAGTACTTGTGGCACCTTAGAGACTAACAAATTTATTAGAGCATAAGCTTTCGTGGACTACAGCCCACTTCTTCGGATCTGTAGTCCACGAAAGCTTATGCTCTAATAAATTTGTTAGTCTCTAAGGTGCCACAAGTACTCCTGTTCTTTTTGAGGATACAGACTAACACGGCTGCTACCCTGAAACCTGTCGGAAGACAGGAGACTGGGCTAGATGGACCTTTTGGTCTGACCCAGTGTGGCCGTTCTCATGTTCTTATGCTTTAAACCTCCAGCATCGGGCACCCAGGAGACATGAGAAGCTGGAGTTGCTGATTTACTGGCCTATACGCTAAGAAAGAAATGACAACAACGAAGCCAACTTTGGTTGTTGGCTCAGAAGAGAGGAATCAGGAGACCCCGACTCTATATCCACTAACTCATTCCTTGGGCAATTCTAGTCACTCCCTTTACCTAATTTGCCCCATTCGTAAAAGGAGGCGAGTGATATTCACACATCCTTGCAAAGCGCTGTGAGACCTGCGGGTGAATAAATGGGACGTATTATTATCTGACTGATGCCTGCTTCGAAAGAAGGTGACAACCAAGTCTAATCCCTCGGACTCTCCGCAAAAGGCTTCCTTCACGACCCCCAAATTGTCTTGGAGCCAGAGCATGCCCCCCAGTGTTTGTTTTATGCACAATTCCCATTTGGCACCTTCCTACAGAGCAATGGCAGGGTATGGCCCTCTGTAAGTATATGCCATTAAAATATGCACACTTCCTGAAAGCAATATGGAATGGCTAAATATACTGTGCAGAAATCTGTTTACACTAATAATGGCTGGGAGTTTGCCATCCATATGACTGCAAGAAACCATCAATTCAACATAAATTAACTGAAAATTACAAGAGATGGAAACTAACTATTTTTTTCCTTCTCCCCCCGCCCCCTAGCCTGAGAAGGGGGAAGCACAGAGACATTGGCATCTATGCTACTGACAAGGATGGCTCTACTTGGCAAGCTTGCAGAGTTTTCGCCAAACGTTCTATGCCATCTCTTTTGTGCATTTGCAACCAAGATTAGCGTCTTGAGCCTCTGCAGAGGGAAGATGAGAAACGATCACAGCTGAAGGCCATCAGAGCTTTCTGTTGCCCCTCTTCCCTTGCTCTTTTTCAGAGAACAATTGAGGTTTGCTGAAAACCAGTCTGCAGATTAATCCCTGACACGGAAACACTGCAGGAATCGGTGCAAGATTTGAGCCTCCCACCCCCGAAATCAGTAGCCAAACTTCAGGGACAACAGGACTGGCTCAGAAAATACACCAAGGATGAAGATGCTTTGTTTGCAACTTAGGACCTGATTCAGATCCTCTTACTCCCAGCTGAGTAAGTACCTTGCTCTGAGGGTGGAGGAATGTATCCCTAAGTGATTGATTTGTACCAAAAGGAGTGGTGGAGAAAACCATCAGTTGAGAAGCCTCCTCTGGTTCCTCTCAGAGATTTCACTTTGGGCACTTGAGCTGAAAAGAGGAATAAACACACACAATATTTATCCACGCTCCCAGGAAATCTCAATGGAGACGCGAGGGCCCAAGTCATTGTTTTGGCATGGGCAGATTGCTAACTTGTTTAAATTAAAAAAAAAATCCCAACTTAAAAAAATTGGCAGCTCCCGGCATATTAGTCAAAAAGCTGCAGACTTGGCTCCCAGTCACCTCAGCAACATAATGTTAAATGGCATCAAGACAGTATATCAGCCATTTACATATGTTGCTTATAGACGCCAAACTTATTAACACAATAAAACTGCTGCTAAGATGCCTCCCTGCCTATTTTTCTCATTGAGAATGTCAGTGTTGTAAGCACCTAGCAGTCTCGGATGGAAACACACTTGGTTTGCCTTTCGTACGGCAACGGGGAAAATAAATATATGAATCATCTAAGGTCCCACAGACCATTTCCAAATAAATCTTTCCAGGAGGAAGATTCATAGATTCAAAGGCCTGAAAGGACCATTATGATCATCTAGTCTGACTTCCAGAGAATTTCACCCAGTAATTTCTTCATCAAGCCCGTAACTACAGCATCTCTTTTAGAAAACCAGCCAATCTTAAAGACGTCAGGTGACTGAGAACTCAACATGTCTCTACGAGATGGGTTCCGATGGCGAACCACCCTCCCTGTTCAAAATGTGCATCTTGTTTCTAGAAGAAAACACTTTCCCGAAGACAGGATGTTAAGCAAAGGTGCCACTGAGTAATGATCCTCTGCAATTTATTGTGCCCAATGAACTAATGAATCCTGGGAAGGAAGTAGCCAGTCACTATTTAGTGTGCCTGTTTTACAGAAGAGTTGCTGAGGCATAAAGGGAAGTCAAGTGACGGGCAACAGGTCCCATAAGGCAGAAGTAAGACTAGAGCAGTTCAGTGCTTTACCCACTGGCCCATCCTTCCTGGAGATAAGACTGACCCATCAGTTCAGTATGAGAAGTCTAAGGGTTGACAATAATAACCACACGCTACTGGTCTCCAAGCAGGACTTTCCATTGATCTCCATCAGGTGGGAAGTTGCATAAAAAACAGTGGTGTGATGTAGCCCATTAACTGCATTTATCACCCCACGGGCTCCACCAGGCTGCGTGGGGCACTTTGCCGTTCAGACACACAATCAACGTTTCCAGGGATTAGAAGAAAAGCCCTCTGTGCTTCCCGGCTGTCCTGATGATCTCCCCTTTGGGGAGGGATAGCTCAGTGGTTTGAGCATTGGCCTGCTAAACCCAGGGTTGTGAGTTCAATCCTTGAGGGGGCCATTTAGGGATCTGGGACAAAAATCTGTCTGGGGATTGGTCCTGCTTTGAGCAGGGGGTTGGATTAGATGACCTCCTGAGGTCCCTTCCAACCCTGGGATTCTATGAGTGGGGAGTCAGACCTCCTCTCTGCACCTTCACCAATGCTTTGCAGGCCCCTTTGGACGGTTCAGGATCTGGGCTCCCCATGCTGACCTGAATCCAGTTAAAGGGAATGTGATTGGTTAGGGTTAAACTCCCACAGGATCCTTCAGCGCTCCTGGCTCAAAGGAACCGCTGGCAGAGGTTGGTGGAAGATTTTCCTACATTCAGGAAGCATGGAACTGGGTGTTTCTAAGGGCCCATGCTCACTCAGAGCTTCCACAGGCTGCTGCTGGAGCGAGACACAGCCCCAGCTTGTAGCCAGGGGGTGACTTGACTGCACAAATTAAGGGTCTGACTTTGCACTGTGCTGATTTATTTGCCAACACCCCATCTAGGGACCCTCTGTACATATAGGGTGACCAGATGTCCCGATTTTATAGGGACAGTCCCGATTTCGGGGTCTTTTTCTTATATAAGCTCCTATTATCCCCCCCACCCCGTCCTGATTTTTCACACTTGCTGTCTGGTCACCCTATGTGCGTACTTCCTGTGAAACAAATAAACGCCCGGCCTTGAGGAGCACCCTGAAAGCTCAGTGAAGAAACAGACGTTTCTTCCCTTCTACAAGGTTCTCTCAGCTCAGGGTGGTTGAGGAGGGCCCCTATGGGACGGGGCTATTGAAAAGCAAGGGGCGGGAAATGGAGAAATATCCAGGGGTTCTCATCTTACCTCTGCTTCTGCCCTTAACTTCAATTCAGAGCAGGACCCAGTGGGCGCTGACACCTGCTGGGCATAGCATGTCTGATCAGGTACCAAACCCAGGAGATGCTCCTTTTCCACTCGGGCTTCTTAAGTGCTCCGTGGGGAAAGAGTGCACAAGGGGCATCCCAGACCTGGACAGTCAGTACAGCCGTTGATGAGCTGACACCATGTGCACACACTGGTGAGTGGCTGCTACTTGCTGTGAATGTGAGAGGTGCAAGAGCTAATGTTATTAGTGCATCTTCTTTAAAGGGGCAGCCCCGTGTAGTTTGTCATTAGGTCCGGAATATATTCGACCACCACTGGCCCGGTCCTGTGTTCTTCTTGCACCCCATCCATGTGCTTAGAAAGAGATTTGATTGCACATCAGTTGCAGAATTAGTTGGGGGGAAGGGGACGAGCCAACTTGGGCATCTGGGCCCAGAGGTTAAGGTAAGGGGGAGCTAAAAGCAGTGGGGATTTCCCCTTTTTCTGCCTGGCTTGAGGGAGCGGCACCCCGCCCCCTTGTCAGGTGCAGTGAGACCTCCCCCTCCTGTTTCACTTTTGAACCACTGCCTGGGTGGGCCCCTACAGACTGCACCCCCCTATAGTCTTGTGAGATGGTCTGGCCTTTCTCACCAGCCCCCCTCCCTCCAGCAGCAGTCGCTGCGTTTCCGGGTTGTAAGTGAATGTCCTGGCTATGGGGCTGGAATGATCAGTGCTCCTGACAGGCCTCATTTGAATAGTTGTGTTTCTCCAGCAGCTCGCACCTGAAGCTCTCCAAGCACGCTACAACCACAAGGGACTGAGCCCCCCAGGGCTGCGGGAAATCAGGTCAGTCCTGCCATGCTCATTTTACAGATGGGGAAACTGAGGCAGTGCCGGTGAAAGTGACTTGGCCAAGGTTGCACAACAGGTTAGTGACTGAGCTGGGACTAGACCACCAGCCCTAAGTCCTATTAGATCCCCCCATTAGGGGACACTGCCCATCACTTCCATGGGCACGACGTCATGGGGCAATGTAAGAGTCTTGAATTTTATCCCAGGTGTCACACTCCAATGCATGATGTCGCCGCACCCTCATGCACTGACATCACATCAGGACACCAACCCGTAAACGTTCCGGGATTAGGTTTATGGGGAGCCCAAGTCTAACTTCAGGGGAGTCCAGTCCTGCTCCTCCATTCCAACACTGGGCATCTAAGAGATCTGCTCTAGCTCAAACAAGAGTTCTGGGCTTCATGCAGGAATCACTAGGTGAGGTTCTCTGGCCGGTGTGATGCAGAAGGTCCGAGTAGATGATCACACTGGTCCCATCTGGCCTTAAAGTCTAGGAATAACTTTACTGGGAGTGGATGGTGCTCGGAGCTTCAGGCTGTCCCACCATCCTAATGCCTGAGCTGAAGAGAGAAAAATGCCATCCAAACCTTTCCTGTTACTCCCCAGGTAACTTTAGAGGTTTCCGGTTCCTGGGTTGCTATTGAGTCTGAGACCGGGATGAATTTCAGAAGATGGGATGCAGGGAGAGAATTTAGGGGTTATGGGAACTATATGAGAACCCCAGGATGCCACAGCTGACCAAGCTTTCCCTTTATCGGGGATGGGGATTGTCTCTCTTCTCCCTCACATCTGGATTCCGGGCCTATAGTCCCCTGGAAGCAGCTTTAACTACCTAACAAATACAAGCTAATCAGGGAACATGGTTTTCCCCTAACTCAGTTGCACACATGGATCAATCTTGTAGCAGAGAGCCTGTGTCAGAACCAGGCTAAAACCTTGGTCAGAGACAGGGCCTGTCTGCCCTACCATCATTAAACACACCTGGGTAACAAGGCTGTAGCCAAAGTACGTCATTGAATGATTTGTTCTTTCCTGTGTGGACAGAAACTGCCATGTAATAGATAAGGCCTTTTGGGGGAACCTCCCACCATTGCAGCTCCGTCAAGAGTAGGAGCCCTAAAGCAGACAGGGTTCTAGACCACACTCTGTCACTGACCCTTGCTGTGCCTCAGTTTCCCCTCCCGCTCCTTGTCTGTTTAAATTGTAAGCACTCAGATAAGGACTGTCTCTTATACCAGCCCAATGGGCCTCTGATTTCAGCTGTGGTCTCCAGGTTCTAATGAAACTCATAAAGTAATGCTCTTTCCCAGAAAAGTCCCGTGTAGAGCCAGTCCAAACCGGAGAACCACCAATAAATTATGAGCTAAGGTGGGGGTCACGTGCCATCCGTTTTTAAGCGGAGCTCAGTGAGAAGCCCTGTTTTAACACACAGGGGCTGGTTGGCCCTGGGTTCCGTTTCAATGGGGTTATTTGTGTAGTGTAGACAGGGCCTAAAGAATCAGTCAGTTGAAGTGACTTGCCCCAGGAGAAGGGGTCAAATGCTTTTTGCTTCTGTAGCTCCTTTCATGTCAAGTTCCCTTGGTGCGTTATAGGTCCTGTCCTCCACAGCCCCCAGTAGGCAAATCAACTCAGGATTATTATCCCTTCAAACAGATGGGGAAACTGGGGATCAAGGTGTTGGGATTCCTTCCGGGACCTTTTCTACTTGGCTAGAGAACACCTTGTTCTGTTCTGGGAGAACACTTCAGCCAGTTCTCTGGAATCCAAAACCACAGTTTGAATCCAGACTTGTCACTGAGTTTTCTCTACTGGCAGTTCATAAAGCTACATCTGAGCTGATCAACCTACATAATTATAAATCAGATTATATACATATTTGAAAACAGATGCAGATTACAGCCTACATTATATTACACGCTTTATGGTAGGTTTACTAATTACGGGAACCAATCCCTGAATAGAAGATAAGCTGTCCACCCACTACCCGGTGTACTGGTGAGCAAAGCTGCAAACTTACCCCATATTACTCTTCTCCTTGCTACTTCTTTATTTACTAGCCACATATTATTCACAAGGAATTCATGCTTTGTCCACTGTGAACCTTTGTTTCCCTTACTTCTGTTTTCTTTCATTGTTCATGCAAGGCCTATGCTGGGAAGCAAAGTGACTTGTCCAAAGCAGCAGTAGGAGAGACAGTAACAGACCACAGGTTCCCTGACTCTTATTCTGGTGCCTTAAGGACAATGCCATCCCGCTCCGTCTATTTGCCTGCCTATCTACGTTCTCGAGCTGGGGAGATATTTGTCTATCCTTAACCCTTTACAAAGGAGAAAGCCAGGGAGATCAGAGAAATAACCTAGCAATTGGCGTTGAGGATTGGGTGTAGAATGCCTTGTTTTAAATATTTCTGAACTGAGCTGACCAAAATCTAGAAGGATGAGTGAAAAGAGGCACAGAATAGGCTGAGTCTATGGGTAACTCCTCACTGGCATTAGGGGGAGGCGTTTTACTGGGTCTGGGTACAGGATTCTGCAATCAGTAACCCAAAGGTGTGCTCAAGTAATAACCTGCGGTTAAATCATGCCCTCCAGCTGACTTTTGAGAGTTCCCAAACTTCATGTAGCCAGGATCAAATCAGCCCTGGTGGGAGAGAGATAAATGATGGAGATAAAATTCCAGCAAAAGCAAGTTAATAACCCCACCGAAATAATAATTAGGCGAGTTTAAAAGGAAATGATGCAGCACTTTGAAGTCTGATCAACTTTTAATGTCCCATCAGGCTCCTAACCCATGGTTGCCCTTTAGTGTCTGAGTCTTGATTTTCCACATTTTGCCCTTTGATGATGGAGGCTGATGTGTTACAGATTAACAGGAGGGCGGGGAGGGGGAGCGCCTCCAGTCCTCGGAAACAGCTACAGGTCTGATCCCAGGAACCACTTTCCTTTCTCGGGGCTTGTCTACACGGGGAACTGCAGAGAGAGGGCAAGGGAGATGGGGAATCACTTTCCTGTAGAGTTAGAAGAGAGATGATAGAGCTAAGGAAGAAAGACGTAGGGAGCGGGTGGGGAAAGACAGAAAAACACCTGCAGTGCACATTGAATGTACTCCCAATCCCAGACCCGGCATTTCTCTCCTGTGCCCATCTCTGCTCCTTCCATTTCGCTTTTGTTGCCTGGCTGGAAAACACAATAATTATTTACCCAAGGCGCATCAAATTCCCGCTGGAGTTCTAACCCCTTCCGCCTTCAGGATATGCCCCCTCCAACCTCTCCGTTACCAATCCGGAGCCCGCCTCATTTCACACCGTCTCCAGAGTTTTGCCGTTGCTGTTAAAATCGAATCAATCCCGAATTGTTTTCACTGGTAACTTTCATTAGATTTGAAGCCGATCGGTCCTTTTTTATTTTTATTTTTATTTTCTCGTCTAACTAACGGGTTCCCCCCAAAGAAACACTCATTTCGCTCAGTCAAGACAGATCAAAACTAGTTCCGACTTCACCCTGGAGAAATGCAACCGGGGAGGAGAAAAGGGGCCCCTTTCTTTCTTTAATAAAAATGGGTCCCGTAGACTTTCTAGCCTGTCTCTGATTTTCTAAAGAGCGGCTCTCTCTGGCAGTAGAAATTCCGCGTGAAATAATGGTCCTTTCATTGGTTACGCCAGAAAAGGTGGCAGATCTGATTCCGAGGCAGGTGACTTGAATAAGAATCCATCAGAAAATCCCAAGCAGAGCAGAGATGATGTTGATGATTTATTTTATTTGCAGTTGTTTTCCCTCCTCGGTAGCCGGGGAAACTTCCACCACACAGGCAAGCCGCCCTGCGAGGGGTTTATGGATTGATTGGTTTTTAATCGCGCCGGGTAATAACCCCCTGTTTGCAAAAGGAAAGTGAAGTGATTTAGTACTGGGTTTAAACAGCAGCGCCTCTTAAACGGTGTCAAGTCCGCTGCATCAGGGCACTGAGCGAACTGAAATTGACATAGCCGTGACTGCTCAGGGGTTTTCCCCCCTCCGGAGAAGGTGGCTATCTCGGAATGACAGAAATAATAAACACGATCTGAGCGACTCGCTGTTAGCTTTCGGCGACCCGAATCGTCTCAGGGCACATTGGAGCCAGAACCCACTTCGGATCTTCTGTGCGAAGAAACACTCCGTTAAACAGCGATGTATCCTGCAGAAATGACGCCTTTCCCTCTGTTTTAATGGCTCCTGTTAGCCTGGTTCTTTAATGGTTTTGCTAGCCTTTAAAAAAAAATTACCTCCCGTTTTCTGCCATCCGCAAATTGGGATTTCTCTTGAAAAGCCTAAACTTTACCCTGTGTGCAAAGGATCCCGCCTCCCCCCCCCCCCCGGCTCCCACGCGAGATGGTGGATATGAACTGCTGCAGCGGCAGGAAATTTGTTCCAACGGAAAAGGAGCCGTGTGAACGCTGCAGGAGTGGAACGGCGTCGCCAGGCCGAACTTGATCCTGGTGAAGTCGATTTCAAAACAGAAATTAATCCGAATTATTATGTTAAAAGAGAAAAGCCGGCTGGGCGTGTCTGGCTGGCAGAAACGGAAGATCGATGATTTAGGAATAAGGACCAAATTATTTGCTCAACAACAAAACGGGTGTTGGGAAGCCCCGTTCAAAAGGCTCTGGAAAACCAGGCCGCTATTAAGAATGACAGGTTTTGACACGTAGGCTGAACCTTCTGGGGGTTACCTCTGTGCACATCAAATACAGACAATCTTTTATTTTTAGATTTTCTTCTTTTACCCACCGAGTGTGTTTGCAAAAACAAAACAAAAACCCACCCCGAAATCCCCAAATCCAACACACAGAGCCCTGCCTTCAAAAAATATTTTTAAAGAACTGGTTTTTTTTTACACCGGGAAGAAGAATTCTTTGTTTTTACCTTCCCAGTGGATCACTGTGGATCTGAAACCGCAATTCCCTGATTTCTAAAGTGTCTAATTTTACTCTGCCAAAGTAGAAAAGAATTGTGTTTCCCCATGGAGATTTGTCCCAGTGCTCGGGAGGCTTTGAGCTTGAATAAAATAATCTCCGTTCTTATTTCGATAGCCTGCTCACATCCATCTATCGGTCCCGATGAGTCGTTTCAAATCAATATTGGAAAGATCTGCGGGTTTCTGCGTGTGCGCAGGGCCTGGTCCTACACAGAGGTTTGATTCGAACCAAATCTCGGGCAGAGCAATTTTCACTCCCCTTCGCATTCAGCTCGAAGCCCTTTCTCGGGTCTTAAAATCCAATCGACCCTAGTCTCCCCCACACCTCCAGCCCCCCAAAGGCAACGGAACAAAAGGCTCTGGTGCTCCCTTCTATTAATCTAGGGGCCCGATCCCTTTGGTAGCCAGCGGACTCCAGCGTAAAACGCTCTGTGATTTCTTGGGCGTCCATAAATAACCCCCCCTCGGAATAAAGGAGACAGGTGTTTGCTGGCCGCCCGTGCGCGATTAAACCCGCTCGCACCATGCGGGGACCGTTGCTGGTGTCTCCCCATTACAGCGTCTCGGTCTTTCTTTATTTTTCACTCTGTGTTTATTTCTCTTTCTTTGAACCTTCTTCCTGTCCCCAAAGCCAATTCGACCGGCCCGGCCCTACCCCAGCCCCCGCTATTGCGTGTCATCCTTCGTCTCACCTGCAGCCGCATGGATGGGTTTGCCAGGGCAGCGGTTTTGCGCTATTAGTTTGGAGCGGTGTTTTTACGTGTGTGTTCCCCTCCCAGCCCCACTTCGGCCGAAGATGCCCAGAGCAAAAAGAGGGGGGAAAAACCCTAGGTGACTGGGCAGAGATCTTGTTGGGGAAGGATCTGTGTTCGCGGCTGTGTGGTGCCTCGATCGTCCTTCCTGAGGGCCATAGGGATCTCAGGACAGGAAAGCAAGGAGAATAGAAAGGGAGAGGGGTCTCCTCTCCCCCACTTAGTTCCCCCCTCCTTAAATAGTCTTAATTTCCAGCAGAAGGAAGAGATCGTAGGTTGCCTGCCTGGCGCATTTCAGCTCACTGGAGTGGAAAATAGACTTTACACCCTCATTGTAGCGGACGCTCCGAAGCGGCCCCCTCCTTCACAGGGTTAACAAAACTAAATCAATGTGCGGACACTGGACTTCTCCAACAGGGAGCCAGACCCAAAACCTGGGGTGAACTCTGCGAGAGAAGGGGTGGAGATCTTACAGCACAGGGGAGCGGGGTAACCACGGCTCGGGGAGTTTGCACCAGCGGCTGGGAATCCACATGGATTTTTTTTCCACACGCCCCTTTCCCAGTTTTCTCCCTAATTAAAAACATCAGGTGCAAGGGGAGGGGGGCTTGAGTTGGCCGGTGGGGAGATGTCACAAAGCCAAAGCGACCCCATCTTTGAGTTAACGGGGTCAGCAACTAGCTCAGAAAGTCAAGAATAATCAGCCCGACCACAAAGCATGAGTGTACCCCGAGATCTTACTGTCCCGAGTGTCCTTGGGGGTGAGAGATTCACATTTTCATCTGAAAAGAACCCGTCAGAAATTGTCCACCTCTGTAAGAAAGTCAGGCATATCTACTCATCTATCTGCACAGCGTTGATCTTCTTCCTAAATGAGCACATTGCAGGACCTCTGTGTGTGCAATACACACACACACATAATGTATGTGTGGAGTGATATGCCAGGGGTTGCTTTTAAACATGGAGCTCAACCCAATCAACAATAATCAATACTACACGTATTTGGAACAGAAGCGCTGAAATAGTCTATTTAAAAGCAAATCAATCAAACAAACAAAAAAGACCCACAAAAAGACACATCACCGCTTCTGAAACCAACATCCTTTCCACACCAGGTCCTTTCTTGCCAGAGAAGAAATAAATCAAATTTACACGGGGAGAAAGCGCCTGGGTTTGCTGTCTGCCGGCTGGGAAGGTGAATCTGAAATCTCTGAAGGAAATCAGGGAGCCCAGAGCTGGCAGGCTGTCGGTGGGTAACATTAGGGCTCCTGCGTGTTGTTTTTAAGGAATTAACTCTGTTCGAAATAATGTGGACGCAGATTAAAAACCTCCTGTTGCTCTCCCGGGGGCTGCGCTGCCCTGTGGTTTTGATCCACTGCGCGTTGGGTTCAAAGTGGATCGAGCGATTTCTCTCCGAGGAGTTAAACAACAAACACACCTGATCGAAAAGAGGAGGGGGGTTAAAATCGACCCCCTCTCCCTTTAAGCAGCTGAGTGGATTTCGAACCCAAAGAACCCACGTGTGTGTGTGTGTGTGTGTGTGTGTGTGTGTGTGTGTGTGTGTGTGTGTGTGTGTGTGTGTTGGGGAAGGTGGCTTAACCAATGGAGGAGTCGGGAGCCCCTGTGGCCGCAGCCCTGCCAAGTTTGCGTTGCTTCTTCTGCAAAGGCTCCAGTCCAGTTTTTTCAGGAGATCTCTCTCCCCATCTGCCCTCCCCAACCTTAGGGCAGGTGAGTTGTCCAATCAGATGGTCCTTGCCAGGTACCAGTCTTATTTGTACTGCTCTCCGGCGAGCCAGCCTGGATTTGTGTACCGGGGTGTGAGTGTACGTCTTGCGGGAGCCCCCCCGCCTCCAAAGCAACCCAGCCTGCCTGCAGGACTCTGCTCTCCTCTCTGCAAGGGACAAGTTTGCCTGGATCGCAGCTCCCTGGCTGCTCTCACCTCGCTGGGAAAGACGCGCTTACCTGCTTGCACTTCTTCTGGGCTGGGGGGTGGGGGGGTGGGGGGCAGAGTTGTGTGTGTGTTTCGGGGGGGGGGTCTTTTGCACACACACACACACGAGGCACAACCGCCTCCAAAGAGCTCACTCCAGACCAAACCATGTTCCAGCCAGCAGCTAAGCGGTGCTTCACCATCGAGTCGCTGGTGGCGAAGGACAATCACTTGGCTTCAGAGGATCCCATCCGACCTACAGCCCTCAACTACCCCAACCCTTCCGCGGCCGAGGCGTTTGTTAATGGCTTTCACAGCGCGGCAGCCGGCAGGTCCCTGTACAGCAGCCCGGAGCTGGTCTTCCCAGAGGCCGTGAGCCACCCCTCCTTGAGCGTTCACCCGCACCAGCTGGGCGCGTCCCAGCTCCAGCACCCGCACTCCTTCTTCGCCCCCCAGCACAGAGACCCCCTCAACTTCTACCCCTGGGTGCTGAGGAACAGGTTCTTCGGGCACCGCTTTCAAGGTAAATCAGGAATCGCCAGCCTCGGGAAGGGAGGGGATTTCCCTGGCTTGTCGCTGCCCCTGTCCTTTGCCTTGTCCCTTCCCCTTCAAAACGCATCGACAGCTCTACCGGGCAAACCAGCCAGCCACTTCCCTTAGCTTGGGTCCAAGAAATAGTGGGGCCATGCAGGTGTGTGCTGGACATGTGTAGATCCAGGCGTATTCCCACACATGCGAAATGCAAGGGAAGAGTTTTAGTGCATTGAACAATTTCTTGCTGTTGCTTTCTTCTTGCATTCAGCATGCTATATTTATCTATCTATCTATCTATCTATCCCCATCCACCCCATCATCTATCTATCTATCTATCTATCTATCTATCTATCTATCTATCTATCTATCTATCTATCTATCTATCTATCTATCCTCTTTGCAATGTTGTAGCCCTCTTGGTCCCAAGATATAAGAGAACCACCGTGGGTGAGGTAATGTCTTTTAAAGAAACAAGGAGGAGTCCGGCTGACTAACAGATTTATTTGGGAATAAGCTTTTGTGGGTAAAACCCCCACTTCTTCAGATGCATGGAGTAAAAAGCAATTGCTACAAAAGCAATGTTCCCTCTCTTGGTATTGACATCTCCTCATCTATTATTGGGAGTGGACCACATCCACCCTGACTGAATTGGCCTTGTCAACACTGGTTCTCCACTTGTGAGGTAACTCCCTTCTCTTCATGTGTCAGTATAATAATGCCTGTATCTGTAATTTTCACTCCATGCGTCTGAAGAAGTGGGGTTTTTACCCACGAAAGCTTATGCCCAAATAAATCTGTGAGTCTTTAAGGTGCCACCGGACTCCTCCTTGTTTTTGTGGATACAGACTAACACCGCTACCCCTCTGAGACTTGTCTTTTAAAAGACCAACTTCTGTTGGTGGCAGAGACAAGCTTTCAAGCTACAGACTTCTTCTGAAGCAGCTTGCACACATATGCACGTCTACACAAATGCATACATATATATATATGTGTGTGTGTGTATATATATAATTGTATTGCATGCATATACTGCTTGTGTATTGTCGTGTATATTCTGAAGAAGAGCTCCGTGTAGCTCTCATCCATCAACAGTAGTTAGTCCATTAAAATATATATTACCTCACCCACCTTCTATCTATCTATCTATCTATCTATCTATCTATCTATCTATCTATCTGTCTGTCTGTCTGTCTGTCTATCTTCTTGTGAGCTTGCGTTTCTATTGCATGCTCAGATATAGGTGTGTATAGCTCTATGTATTCTTTCTCTCTCCATAGGACTCTCTGACACTTTAATACACGAATATATTTCCAGTGCATCAATCTACGTATGCATGCAATACAATTGCAACCATGAATGTGTGTAGCCCTGTATCTGTATATGTGCCGATTTGTGTACGTATAGATAAAGAACCATGAGACTTGAAAACAATGCATCGCTGTTTCAAGGGAAAAGCAAACATTGGATTACTAAGATCTCGTTTATAGCGATATTTATAATATACGAACGCGGTAGTTGAGCTGTTGAAAAGTATACGAGCGTATTTATATTTTAAGGAACAAATATGAACGAATTAAGGAGCGTGTGTAGATAGAAAACACGGGTCTGTCGTAAATCGAATGTTTCCTTTTAAAGGAATTATTGGCTGTTGTTTTCAAGCTCTCTGGGTTTTGATTTTGGTTTTTTTATTATTATTTTAATTTCTTTTCTTTCTTTTTTTCTTTTTTTTTTTGCGTGCTCGTTTTTGTTTTCACGTCAACAAAACTCGTCCTCCCTGTCCATGCGCTGTTCATGGCCCAATCTCACGTCAGGGAGGCAGGTTACGGAATAAATCCACGGGAAAGGTCTGCGGCGTTAAAACTGTTGCTTCCCCAGCCTTGTTCGTAAACTCAGCTCAAGTTTTCTTGTCCTCTCCCGGGACATCGGCTCTCAGCGTTCGGCGCTGCTGGCTGGGCGCTGGTGGACACAACCCCTGGGTAATTGGGAATCTAGTTTCCCAGAAGAAATAGAAAAACCTGGAGCAAGAAATGCGCTCGCATTTCCCAGGGCGCGTTGGGAGTGGGAGAAACCTCGCCCCCTGCGCTGGGGTATTTTTAATAATAGATCTGAGCGGGTCTGGGGGCAGAGAAGTACAATGATCGAATAAGGGATCCGACCCCGGGTGCCTTTGAACTCAATAAGTCAGGGGGAGTTTTGCCATTGATTGTAAAAGCAAGGATCAGCCCCAGTGTTTAGAGGCCAGGCACGTGGGAAAATTACATATAATTATATTTGCTTAGATATATATAATTAGTTATATATCTCTGCGCCTCCATGGTATGTGACAGATATAACGTAGCGTATAAAGTTCGTATTATACACACAGTATAGAGAGATTGGATTCTATTTTACAAATATACCCATCTCTTTATATATCATTTTACATACTTTTATGTGGCCGGGGTGGCGATCTCTCCCTGTGTATATACACACACGCACGCATTTACTTTGTCCAAGCTGGGATATAATTGAACCCTGGATGTGATGTGTATGCACGTGGCTGGCTGTTACTTCTTTCGATTTATAACAAAACATGTAACCTACAGACGTCATTTTGATAGCTGATGTACAACTGGAAGTATATGAAAAATAGAAATAGATCGAGTAATTGACACGCGTAAAAAAGCGCATGCCTGTGGCTAGGTGTGTGTTTGTGTATCAGATCCAATTTGAATCCTAGGCAAAAAATAATCCCCATACACGTGGGTGTATGTCTCAGAGAATTATTTCTTTGAAATGCATAATATATTGGGAATGTTTCGTCCGTCCATACCCACAAACTCCTGAAGATTTCTACTTAGCAATTATTATATGATATCTCCTGCACTTGTGTGTGTGTATATAGATATATTCAATTTCTCTTCTAGTCTCTAAATTTCTCTTCTAGTCTCTAAAACCAAGGGAAAGGTTTCGCTTGCACCTAATCTCCAAAAGGAGACTTTTTTCTTTTTCTTTTTTTTCTTTTTTCTTTTTTGGTAAAGAAAACAGCCTGTGTAAGGAGTTTGACCCGGGCTGGGATTGCAAAGCTGCTGAGATACTCGGGTGTTTCTCCCCACCCACCCCCTCTCCCCAGTCCTCATTACCGAGTTATAAATGCAAATCCACATTAGGCTTTTCACTCCATACACTAAACCGAGTAAAAAGAGAGCAGGGGATCATCAAAGGCTGGCTTTGTTCTGGGCGGGAAGGGAAAGATTAGGTTATCTCCTCAGCAGCAAATTCTCTCGCCTGGCTCCTGGCTATGCCTGCTTAAGCAATAAATTGCCGCTCGCGAGATTGCTGAAATTGTTATGTGTCAGCAGCACTGATTAGCCTGACAGATAAAAAAAAATCCAGGGGGTCAGAGCAAGTTCCCTCTTTGGGCAAAATCCCTTTTTCCTGCTCGCGGGAGGGGATCGGCCGGACATCCCCGCCGCTGCCCGCCCTGCTTCTGGGCCGGGAACCGCAGGGGCAAAAAGATCCCCGGATCCCATGTGGCACCCGCCTCCCCCCGCCCAATGTACAAACCAAACACCCCCAAAACAAATCGTTTCTGCCCATCCTAGGCTCGGCGATGCTGCTGTTTCGCGGGGAGGCGGAGCAGGGAAGTGGGCTACAAGGGGAAGTGTAAAAGTCACCGTAGGGCCGCTTTGCGCTTGGAGATCCCTTCTGAATGGCTAGCACCGGGGGGCCTCCTGCCTCCTCCTGCTCTAGGGCATTTCAGCGGAGAGCGGCTGCGGGGAGGGAGTGTCCCGCCATCCCCCAGTTTGGGTGGGATCCCCCCACCTGACATGTATTCGCTGCTTTATTGACGATTGATTTGTGTCAGCGCCCAGAGCCTCCCCGAGTCAAGGATCCGGCGCTCGGCGCTGTACAAACCTGCCCGAGGGAAAGGTCCCTGGCCCTAAAGGATCGCAGCCCGGCCTGTCTCTCCCTCCGCACCGCCTGGGCTGCAGCCGAGTGGGGATGCGGCCGGGTTCGCGGGTAGCCCGTTCCCGGATCGCTGCTGGGGCCAGGCCAGCCCGGTTCTCAGCCATTCCCCAGCGGAGCCGCTTCGCTGGGACGTTGGTCACCAACTTCGCACTGCTCCCGGAGGGCGCGGCTGGGATTTCTTGCCCGGTTACTTGGCTGGAGGCGCAGCGGGGAGCAGATAGGAGGTGGAAACCCCCGGGGGCCTGGGGATGGGGGAGAAACGGGCCCCCAGCTGTAGAGTCAGGGCGCGCTGGGCTCCAGTGTAGACCTGGCTGGGTCTGTCTGGGTCGGGCTCAGCCTCAGTGTGCAACGGCCAAAGGGTGCCCGCCCGCCGGCCCGTGCCCTAACCCAGCCTCCTGTTTTCCCTGGCCGCCTGGCCAGCGCCAGCGCGAGGAGCCGCTTCTCCAGACGGCCCGGTTTGCCCAGAGCGGAGTTTCTCCTCCGGAAAGGGGCGAGGGGTCTCCCCGATTCCCACCCGACTTTCCTCTGGGTCACTCAGACAAAGGGAGATGTGTGTAAGAAGTGCTCGGTCTTTCCCATCCCGAGCTAATGTACCTAGCTCCACTTCTGTCGTTTTACCAGAGATCTCTGATCCACTTCTTCGCCTCTAGCCAATAACTAACTAACTTTCTTTCTGCACTTAACTTATCTATTTCCACTTCTTCTACTCTTTCTTTCTTTCTCTTATGTATCTATTTCTCTTTCTTTCTACTTACTATACTTAACTTACCCATTTCCACTTCTTCTACTTTCTTTCTTTCTACCTACCACATGTATCTATTTCTACTTCTTCTACTCTCTTTTTTCTTTCTGTTTTATCTAGCTATCTATCCCCATCCACCGCCTCTATCTATCTATCCCCGTACACCCCCCTATCTATCCAGCTATCTATCCCCATACACCCCCTCTATCTATCTGTCTATCTATCCCCATACACCCCTTCTATCTATCCATCTATCTATCCCCATACACCCCCTCTATCTATCCCCATACACCCCCCTCTATCTCTCTGTCTATCTATCCCCACACACCCCCTCTATCTATCTATCCCCCCCCACACCCCCTCTATCTATCCATCTATCTGTTGCTTTCCCGGCTGTCGCCCCAGTGTCCCGACCCCGCTGGAGCCGGGAGTCACTCCCATGACTTTGGATGTAATGCCGCTGGGTTTTGCGGCTCCTTTCCCCAGCCAGGGCCGCAGCGGGACGAGGGCGGGCGGTGACTGCAGCCCCTGGGACTCTCGCTAGGCCGGGCCCTTTCCGAGGCGCTGCAGGGCCCCTGGCCGGGGCTCCCCGGCTTTCCCCGCCCCGCCGTCCCTGTCCCGGCCCGAGCAGTTCATTAAAAGCCCCGCGCGCGTTGCAATGGCTTCAGTGCAGGGTCCTGACAGCCGCCACCAGGTCGTTTGTCGGGGGGCTCTCGGCGGTCCCCGCAGCACCGCGCTCTGCCCGCGGCTGACCCCGCGCGGGACGGGGGCAGAGATACGGCCCGTTTCAAAGGGGGCCTCCCGGTGATTTATGGGCCCCAATAAGCGCGGCCTCGTGACTCCGCCAGTCCTTTAATTACAGGGCAGGTCCCTGCGCGGCGCGGTGCGGTGCTCACCTTGCGGGCCGGGGCCGCTCGCGGGGGCTGGGGCGTCTCCCTGCTCTGGGCGGTCCCGCTCGGGAAGTGGGGACGCAGGAGGCCGGATCGAGCCACCGCAAACTCATAGAAATCACCCACCGCCACGTCCCTCCTGTGTGCGCTTTTCGCTTTCCTGCGTTTGATTCGTTCTTCACTTGCTTTCTTGTCCTTTCTCGTTATTCTTCCTTCCTTCCTGTCCTTCTTTTTCTTGATTCTTTCTTTCTTCACTTTCTTTCTCTGGCTTTCCTCCTTTTTCTTGATTCATTCTTCACTTGCTTTCTTGTCCTTTCTCTTTATTCTTCCTTCCTTCCTTCCTGTCCTCCTTTTTCTTTCTTTCTTTCTTGATACTTTCTTTCTTTTCAGTCCTCCTTTCTCTTTATTCTTCCTTCCTGTCCTCCTTTTTCTTTCTTTCTTCCTTCACTTGTTTTCTTGTCCTTTTTCTTGATTCTTTCTTCACTTTCTTTCTTTTCAGTCCTCCTATTTCTTTATCCTTTCTTTCTTTCTTTCTTTCTTTCTTTCTTCCTGTCCTCCTTTTTCTTGATTTATTCTTTCTTTCTTCACTTTCTTTCTCTGGCATTCCTCCTTTCTCTTGATTTATTCTTCACTTGCTTTCTTGTCCCTTTTCTTGATTCTTTCTTCACTTTCTTTTTCTTTTCCTGTTTTTCTTTATTCACTTTCGTTTTCTTTCTTTCTTTCTTTCTTTCTTTCTTTCTTTCTTTCTTTCTTTCTTTCTTTCTTTCTTTCTGTTCCCTAGAGCTCCCCAATCCTGAGGCTGCTCAGGGGACTTTCATTCCCAGGCATGAAGATCAGGGTGGGGGGAAGGGCAACCCCTTGGGATGGGGGGGAGAGGAAAAGGAGCAGCCTGCAAATACCCATCCCTGAGAAAGGGGCAAGTCACCCCCAGGACACACTCACCCCTTTCCCGGCGGGACAGGCCACTGGTGAGGCAGGGAGGGGGCTGGGCAGACTAAGAAGCGGGGGGCGCCCTGGGGAGTGAGTCCTGGCCTGGCACGTCTCTGACTCTCGGTGCTTTGTCTGCAGGGAGCGAGGTGTCCCAGGAGGGTTTGCTACTGCACGGGCCCTTTGCCAGGAAGCCCAAGCGGATCCGCACGGCCTTCTCCCCGTCCCAGCTCCTGCGGCTCGAGAGGGCCTTCGAGAAGAACCACTACGTGGTGGGGGCTGAGCGCAAACAGCTGGCCAGCAGTCTCAGCCTCTCCGAGACCCAGGTAAGTACAGGGGGAGGGATCCACCCATCCTCCCTCTATCCCTCCCTCCCTCCTTCCAGAGCCTCTCTTCCTCCTTTCATTGTGGTGCTATGTGCCAGGCAGAAATGGATAGGTCACCCTTTGCTTGGCTGCGGGGGTGCAGTAGCTGCCACATGTTTCATGGGGGAGGGGGTGCACAGAGGGGAACAATCAGGGCCTGAACTCAAAGGGGACCCTAAAACATCTGTAACTGGGGAGAAGTGGGAAGGCATCAGGCCCCAGGCAGTGCAGCAGGCTCCCAGATTCGTCATCCCGGGTCTCAGCACAGCTGTGCAGCCAATTCCCTGAAGCGGCTCCCATTCTGCTGTGCAAACAACTTTCCTCTGGCTGCCCAAGCTGGGCGGACGCAGGAGTTAGGGTGGGTGGGTACTCAGACAAGATACTGCAAGGACTAGCGCCTCTTAGCGCAAATGGTATTTGCAGGCCAAGGGACTGATAGTCATGGAGCACAGAATCCTTTTCCTTTAGCAAAATAGGTTACTATTATTACGGTCTGGCTGTCCCTCGTATCTGTCGAATCAAAAAACTGTCAACAGTCTACAAGAAATCAGTAAGGAGTAAGGATATCTGGGAAGGGGAGGAAATTCCTCAGGACTTCAAAGATGCAATCTTATTACACTATACAACCGTAAAGGCAACAAATCTGACTAGCTTAACTCCCAGGCTGACTCCCTGCTATCTGTAGGTGATAAAAGACTTTCCCCTACTTTGCTCAATCAACTTACTGTGATTATTATTATTCAGTATATCAAGGCCTTGAGACCCGGCAGTACAAATGTTTGTAAGATCATTTCCCCCGAAGTCCTGGGCTAATGGAACGATACTCTGTGGATTAATTTTTAACTTATACATAATTATGGGATAACTATTCCTGCTAATAACAATCATTACAAAATGCGTTGCTCTAAAACCCACGACCTGTAGCATTATTCCATTGCGTGTAACACTGCAAAAAAGGAACCTTATTGCACTTGTTTGTTAATATAGACAAACGTTACAATTTGTAGAAGTCGAGCCAGATAAGAAATAGAAGTCAGGAGTTGCTGTAAATTAAAGAGGAATGGAGATTCATTTTAATCGAAACTTTCCCCCATCTTGGACAAGATTTTACAAGGGCATTTTTCCTTACAGTGTTAAGAAAAACTGAAATCCAGAAATTGTATAGATAGGAATGTGGATGTAAAAATATACCATAGAGAGAAAAGATGCAGAGGTGAAGGAACCAAGGAATATACCCAGACTGGATCAGACCAGAGGTCTATCTAGTTCAGTATGCTGTTTCCAACAACATCAGCTTCTTCAGAGGAAGGTGCTAAATTCCCCACAGTGGACAAGTATGGAATGAGCTGCCCATCAGCAAAGTTTCTTCTTACTCCCCTCAGTCAGTGGTTGTCTTATTCCCTGAATTAGGAGGGTTTATATTCCTTCAATGTTGTTATCCAATCTAATGTAGCCGTGGATGTTCTCATTATCCACCTCAGTGGCCAATCTGTTTTTGAATCTTGCTAAATTCTGTGTTAGTATATATTATACGGTATAAATATATAACTAAATGTACACGTATGTATACACACACACACACATGCATGCATGCGCACACAGGTTCTTGGAAGAAATCAGCAGCAAAAAGTTGCCCCGGGATTAAAAAAGGTTTCTGAGTTTGGGTTATCGGGCATAATTTCAGGAACCGCTTTAAACCTTTGGAAAAACTGGTTTCATAGATAGATGAGGCTGAGCCACAGAATTCAGACCTGGATCCAGATCCAGTCTCCCCAGTGCTTTGGTTCTGCTTATCCCCGTTTGGAAATTTTTGAACCCCGGGGGATCATTTTAAATGTGTTCACCCCAAATCCAATGAGACAGGTCAATCGCTGGGATGCCTTTTGCCATCCACCATCATCACCCATGCTCTGCGGTCCTGTGTTCTTCTTTGCTTCTTCTGTCATGCCTCACGTATGAAGCCAGCTCTCAGAAAACCCCCCAAAGGGTAATGAAACAAATGCCAATTAGTTTTGAAGGCAACAGCCGTCAAATATTGCCCCAGGGGGTCAAGGAGTTCTTGGGATTGTGCTATTTTGCCCCAAGCCTAATTGCAATTTGTTCAGAGAATTGAAAGACGTGTATCTCTAAATCTGGGCGGACGTGCATGTGTATAGACAGAAAGAGGGTCGAATCTCACGTTTTAGTCTCTGTTCAGTAATATTGTATATTTATAGTTCTAGAAATCCTGTGGATGCATTTTTGTAGCTTTCTAGTACAGGGTTATTTATCATCTGCATTCACTCGGTGAACACAGGTCGGCGGCTTGCACGGGGAGACTTCTCTTTGGAATCGCCACTAACCTACGGCCAGATTCTGAGCCTTTAATAGCATTTCAGTGTGACCTCACTCCACAAAGCGTCCCACAGAAATCATTCGGAGTAAGATGCTAAATTGGAGGAGGAGGATCAGACCTGGCCCTGAAATATCACCAAAGTAATTTAGCTCATAAATGCAGCAACAGCGCTATTTCCAAAGGGAACTTTTCGATTTCAGCCCAGATGCGTAGTGTTATTAATTTATTTTTTCATTTAGCTTGGTGGCTTTTTAAAATTTATATTTGATCATGTAAAGTGTGTGTGTGGGAAGAACCAATTTTCCATGAGAAATACACAAATGCTGTACCTGAAACATATGTATTACTGTACGAATGGGCATCAAAGTACTGACAGAGACCCCGACTGGTCGCTGGACTCAATCTATCCCAGCCACTCTTCTGAAAAGAGCAATTAAAAAGTGTAGCTCAGATTGTAACACACATTTATAGCCACCACATATATTACTACAGTGTGGGTATATGATGTGTAAAATATACATGCACACACCTCACACACTGCCAGTATATGGCATACACTTCATCATATATAAGACACACATGGTGTGTCATGCATGACACACGCACCATGGGATAGGTAAGATTCTCACACAAACACCCTTCTTACGTAACATAGGCACCGTCTGTCCTATCGCACCCACACAGAGCCTCACATATAAACATGCCCGTACATATTTTTGATTTTAGATGAGATATGCAAATTACCTAAATGTCCCCCCAAATCAGTAGCTTGACTCCCGGGCCTACTCTCGCCTGCAGAGGTGTGGCGCTCAAGGCGGGACCTTGCCCCATCTCTGAGCAGTTCTTCTTCTGGCACTTGATTTCCGAACTTCGTCCCAGTCTCAGCTAAGACTTTCTGGGATGCTTGGAAGCACCTGCCTCCGCTCCTGAGAAGAGGCAGCTGCAGTGTCACAGCTGGAGTGAGGCACAACTGGGACCAGAGAGCAACATCTGGAGCAGCCCGGAAAGAAGGTAGAGAGGGGTCTGAAGAGACCCACCCACACCTGTCCATCCTTTTGGGTCCCAGCCCAGGAAAGAGCTGGGTATTGCCCAGACATTGCCTTTGGATATAGGGTATGAGGTGTATAGAAGGGAGACTAATCTCCTGTCCTATGGAGTTAACAGAGACTGAGGCTGGGGTGTGGGAACCAGAGAGGGGGGCTGAAATAGATTCAACAGGGCTATAACACACCTACTAATGGGGGTCAGTCTGGGGTGTGTCCACAGGGGATCCAGCCCAGACCATACCCCTAACAGGAGGGATGGTGGGTTTGTGGGTGCTGTGTTGCCATTGGGGTGGGGTGTGCATAGTTTGTGTGCTGTGTGTTGATTTGGTTAGGAGGGGTGGTGAGTTTGTGTGTGCTGTGCAGCTGTTGGGGTGTGATGTGTGTAGTTTGTGTGCTGTGTGTTAATTTGTTTGGGGAGTGGGGGCTTGTGGGTGCTGTGCTGATAATGCTGGCATGTATGTGTAGTTTGTGTTCTCTTTATATGGGGATTTGAGAAGGAGGGGTTTAGGGTTTGGTGTGATGTGCTGATGCTGTGATGTGTGCGTAGTCTGTGTCCAGCCTGTGGAGAACAGATCCATAGTACGTGGGGCAGACAGGACAATACATTGGTCCTAAGTCTAGCATCCGTGATAGCATCCTTCTTGTATAATACATGCACCTTCTCTCATCCCATTCATGCACAATCACACACACAGATATTTTTAATTTCAGATGAGAGAAGTGCAAATTGCCTAACCGGCCCCCAAAGACACACACACTCACAACTCCAGTGCTGATGCTGGGGGACAGGGGGCGTTGTCTGTGTACTGTGATCTATACTTGGTCCAACCTTAGCCCTATGTTTCTATGATTCTATGGGTCAATTTGTGTCAGAAGGCTTGTGGGCTTGGTGTGACATGCTGATGTGGGATGCAGGTGTAATTTGTGTGTGTCAATTTGTGTCAGAGGGGTTGTGGGTTTGTTGTGACGCACTGATGTTGGGATGCGTGTGTAGTTTGTGTGCGGTGTGCATGTTGATTTGTGTTGGAGGAGTTGATGTGAAGTGCTGATGCGGGGAAGTGTCCGTAGCTTGTGTGCTACATATGTGTCGATTGGTGTCAGAGGGTTTGGTGCGACATGCTGAACTGGAATGCGCGTGTCGTTTGTGCACGATGTGAGTGTGTTGATTTGTGTTGGAGGGTTATGGGTTCATTGTGACGTGCTGATGCCAGGATGCATATGTAGTCCATGTGCTGTGTGTTGGTTTGTTTAGGAGGAGCTGTGGCTCTGTGTTAGAGGTGCAGATGGAGGGGTTGTGTTGGCTATCGAGTGTGTGTTTGTGTGTGTGTGGTTTTGGAATAATTTTGCCAGATGAAATTGACAAAATGCTGCTTGACTTTTTGTGAAGCTTTTTGGCCAATGAAAACCACCCTGTTCTGCTAGAGGCAGGTCTCGGAGGTGACTCCTCTAAACTCCAGCTGCAAAGCAGGAGGAAGACCATGGCTGGGTGGTTCTGTTCCAAAACACTCCATCACCAGGCGAGGGCTCGGTGGTGCTCCTGGCAAAGTCAGGGGTAGCTTTGCCATTGACCTGAGAGCAAGGCTGGGCCTAGCATTTATTATCCCATCATTCAAAACCCTCATTCAAAGGCCCAGTTACCCCCAGGAAAAACTTGGGCTCAGTTGGGATGCTTTGTTGGGTTCCTTCTGTCATCCACCCCCAATGGGAAAAGCCAGCCCACCCCAGTTGGCAGTCCAGGAAAGCAGAGATGGAGGTGCACCTGCATGACCAAGCTGTGAAACCGGGCGGGGGAAGAGGGTGAACGTATACTGCTAAAATCCTACAGGTGCAGTGAGGGTAGAATGGCTGCTCGCTACGCGGGAGCCGGGTTGGCAGTGAGAATGGCAGGGGTCTCCGAGTGGATGCCCCTTGCCCTGCTGATCTGGTTTCGGAGGCAGAACCGCTCGTTGTTCCATGGGGGAAATTCCTCCCCCTCCAAACAGGTGAAATTCCATCAGTCGAGACCCCCATAGGGAAGTGTGGGGCCCTACCCTGGAGGACTAGACACCCCCATAGAAGGGAGAGGTGCTAGTGGCCTCTGGGAGCCATGCCGTCTTGAGCTTGAATCAGCGACCACAGGCAAGTCACAGTACCTCTGCCTCAGTTTCCCTGTCTATGATGTGGGGGGGGCAGGGAATAACCTTCCCCGCCCCCTGAAAAGAATGCTGCATGGATTCCTGATGAACATTTGGGCTTGGAAGACGAACTGTGCTGTGCAATCTCAAGGGGAAAGGCCTCCTATGTTATTTCTTCTTGCCACTGCTTTTGGCTGTGCCTGGGGGGTTGCGGGGTGGGGAACGAACGGCGTCGTATCTGACCTAGCTCCCACTTTCACAGGTGGCAGCTCCAGAGCGGCTACTGATTTGATGTGACACCTAGGACCGAGAGGTGGGGCCAGGCCAGCAGGTGCGGATTATGTTAGGAGCTGCAGGGTCCCATTGACAATGGTCGCGGGACGCATGGACAATAGATCCAATGGCGTGCAGGGCAGAGAGGAAAATCAATCTGTCCTGCGTCTAGCACCCAGGAGAGGTGTGCCTCGTATTAACATACAAAGCATTCTGTTAATAACAATAACAGCACTAACAATCAAGGCCTAGCTTTATTGTAGCAAAGCTATTTGGGTTCCAACGTGACTATATTGCCTCTTAAACAAGCCACAGGCTGCTGTTCAGTGATGGTTAAGGTAACAGAAATCATAGAATCATGGGGTTAGAAGGGACCGCAAGGGTCATCTCCTCTAGTCTAGGTCTGAAAATAAATGCACAAAAGTTAAGGAAGGAAAGAGTTCAGTGCCTCAAATGAATGTTAGTTTGCTAATCCTGTATCTACTACACTTACCATTACTGTATTAAAGTGCACGTTTAAACAGAATAACAGGGATATAAACGTATTCACTGGGACTGAGGCAACATTCTGAGGCTAAAGGTGGGACTAGATTCTGCTCTCAGTTACAGCGGTATAAATCTGGAATATCTCCACTGGTTCTGGTGGATTTACACAGGTGTAACTGAGATCAGAATTTCCCCCTTAAAGTGCCATTAGACTCTGGAAAGTGACAGGTATCAGAGGGGCGGCCGTGTTAGTCTGCATCAGTAAAAACAACGAGGCGTCCTTGTGGCATCTTAGAGACTAACACATTGATTTGGGCATTTCGTGGGCTATAAAGTGACTGTAGAACAGACACGGTGGGGTTTTATTTATTTAGTGGCTCCAGATCCAGTTTGCTCCGACGACAATCCCAAAGATGTTTTCTTCTAACTGCCAGCCCAGCAAACTCAGCCTGGGCATCAGAAAGACAAGCTGGGTTCTTTCCGAATTCTGCCTTGACACAAACAATAAAGATCTGTGACTGGAATCTGGTTAACAACTTGGTTAACTATGCATGAGCCGGAACAGAATCTGCGTCCTCTCTTGTAGCTGTGTTGGCCCCTGCAGGGCAAAAAGGAGTGAAAACTTCCTTTGTCGGGCAGCTTTGACTCAGAGACTCGGATGGGGGCATGTCTGTTGAGTAAGAAGGTGTCATGGTTACACAGTCACTTTCTGACCATAATCACTGCTTAACTCTTTCATTCCCTGGCTTTTGCACATTTATATGTGTAACCTTCATGTTCCGTTGAACGTAAATTCTTGTAATTGAATTTCGCTGGGGTTTTGAAAAGACAAACTCCGGAACTGTTAGGGGTGAGGAGTTTACAAAATGGAGACGCTGATTTCATGAGCTCAGCTGCTTCGGCCAATGGCGACCTGTGCCTGGGTCGTGTATTCAGAAAGCAGTTGGACTCTGGTCACTCCAGGACAGTTTAGTCCCAGTCAGGACTAAAGAGCGACCCTATGTGGTGTCAATACAGCACAAGCTGGGTTATCCAGCCTGGCTAGGGTGACCAGACACCAAGTGTGAAAAATCGGGACAGGAGGTGGGGGGTAATAGGATCCTATATAAGAAAAAGACCCCAAAATCGGGACTGTCCCTATAAAATCGGGACATCTGCTCACCCTAAGCCTGGCAGCTAGCGAGCCCGAGAGAACTCCTGTGTCCAGCAGTCTCCATAATGAATCTCCTTCATACTGATTATACCTCGGTCCTATCTCATTTCTGCCGTGATGGACACGGCAGGCTCTGAACTCTAAGGATACGGTGCAGTAGGGAACGGTGCGAGTTTGCAATGCAGGGCACTTCCGAGATTCTAAGGCCACAGGGGACCACTGTGATCAAGCTACTGGAAAGAACCCAGAAAGGATCAAGTGCTGTGCTGAGTAACAGGGCAGCAATGCTGTTAAACCAGTGTTTCCATGTGCTATTTATTCCTTGCTCAGCTACTCCTGCGTGCTTCACACAGGCCCCCCTCCAAACACAAAGGCACCACTCACCCACCCCCTGCCATAACAACACCGAGAGGAATGAGCCAGGTTGAGAATGGCTGACAAGGTATCTTATTCCTATGCTTGCAGTGGAGAGAAACAAGGGTTAATTAATACACTTCTATGGAGAATGTTTCATCGTGGAAAGAAAACACTGAATAGCTCGGATGGCTGGCTCATGTACGGTCAATATGAAGACTAAAATGCGTACATAACCGTGATGATAGTCGATTAATGTCCATTCACTACACGACTTTGTTCCGCAACCCTAGAGTTCTCCATGGCAGTTGATTATCATTGTATAACAAATTTCCTGGGTCATCAGCAGGGTTTGAAGCCAGGAGGTTCAGCATTAGAAGTATGGGTCTCGTCCACTTGAGCAAAAGAAGTAACTTCGCTAACCGCTCCCTGCATGAGGCTTTTATTCTGTATATGAACTGGCCACTAGAGGGAGACAGAGTAACTAGTTCCCTATTTGGTTCAGGTTTAAGCATCCAGGAGTTTGGATTTGCCTACTCTCTTTGGCATTTTAATTTCAGGCAACCTGGTTGCATTAGCATAAAATTTCAAGCGGAGTTACTTTCCCGTGCATTGCTGGCCCTGCATTAACACAGCTGGGAGGAAAACCCAAGGAAGAGTTTAACCTAGAGTAATTCCCAAGAGGAGGATAATGTCCAAAACTTTGCGTGTGTATATAGGGCAGCAGATAAAAAGTTTATAAAACAATGAAAGGGATAGAGAAGGTAGCTTGGGAGTATCTGTTCTCCCTGCTTCATAACACAACAAGAGGGATGGTCAATGAAACTGAAAGGCAGCAAATTGCAAACTGGTAAAAAGAAATACCTTTTCCATTCAGGGTGTGATTAGACTGTGGAACTCACTGCCACAGCATGTCACTGAGGCCAAGAATTTAGTACGCTTCAGAGGGACTGGATGGACATTTATATGGATGAGAATATCCCGCATTATCATAGCTAATGCTAAAAGAGTTTTGGAAGGGATAATAACTTCATTTAAGCCAATTTCTATTAGGGATCAGGGAGCAGATTCTCCTACCTCTGCCTATTGTGGGGTTAGGGTGACCAGATGTCCCATTTTTAAAGGGACATTCCCATTTTTGGGGACTTTTTCTCATATAGGCGCCTATTACCCCTCACCCCCTGTCCCATTTTTTCACAGTTGCTCCCTGGTCACCCTATGTGGGGTTCTTGTGCTTTTTCAGCAGCATCTGGCTTGTGACCACTGTCAGACAGGGCTAGATGGATCACAGGACTGATCCAGCCTGGGAATTCCTATGGTGTGAGGGAGGGGTGGTTTACCTTTGCAACGTGGCTTTCAGGTCTTAGGCCCCTGCAATGTTAGAATGGATTCCTCCAAGCGGTGTACAGTTCAGAAAGAAGTGCTCTCTAGTGCTTAGAGCACTTTGGCTGTCAGGATGGGCTCTGATTTGTGCATGACCGTAGCTATTGATTTAATAGCTCTGTGCCTCAGTTTCCCTGTCTATACATTGGGGATAATGATACTTCCCAAGATCCTCTGTGTCTGTGAGGTTGGACTGAAGTTTGTAAAGTGCTTTGGAGCTGTTGAATGAAAGGCAGCTATAAGTATTGTTTTAAAAATACCCTAAAGCTAAGAAAGCAAATGAGCTGATTCCATGTTCTTTGATTTCCCTGGGATCCACCAGTATCGCATAACATCTGTATTAATAAAATAACCAGTTCTTATAGTTCAAGGTGAAGGATTCTAAATCGCTGATAAACTATGGACAAGGATTATTTTGCCCACAACTGAAATGCAGCCAGTTGTGATGTGGACAATGGCCGTTGTCCAACCATGGTGCATAGTACTTCAAGACAGAAAGTAAATAATATTGTGTCCAATCGATGCGGCAGTAGAGAAGCAGAATGTAACTACCCGAATGGGAATCCAGCCAGGCCCATCCACTGCTCCTGTGGAAATGTGCCATAGGCATCTTAACGGCCGGGAGCGGTCAGGACAGTGAAGCAGCACAGTGCCCCCTAGTGTCTTGCTGGGGCCTAGACTCAGTAATACTGGGAGGGAATAAGGCCATCGACTGAATCACCATCAAAGCAGAACGCTGGGTGTTGTTTATTTCCCAGAGGCCCCTCAGCCAGGTGTTGACTCAGTCTAGGCCTATGCGCTCTGATGAGATCACACTAGGAACTCAGGTTGGGTACATGCTTTGCGCTGCCAGCAGTTCTGTTCTGAAGCCGGTTACTCACCTGTTTGCTTTGCAGCTTCTCAGACCTCTCCCCGTAACATAGGTTAACGCTGGAAAATCCCGACACTTGAAATTTTGTTCCTTGATCATTTTTTCCATCTCTTCGTACTCTTTATGCAGAAGGTAAAGGTAGTTATGCATGACTCTCCAGAGAGCAGGGGGTGGCATGCAGACATACACCTTGGTGAAAAAGAGGAGTGGTCTTGTGGATAAAGTGTTAGCAGAGCGGCATTCACTGCCACTGACTTCCTGTGTGACCTTGGGCAAGTCACTTAGCATCTCTGTGTCTTGGTTCCCCATGTGTAAAATGACACTTCCCTACCTCTTGTAAGGATAAATATATTAAAAATTGGGAAGTGCTCAGATCCTCCAGCAATGGGGGACATAAATAGGATGAAGATTAAATAGTGCCTAACGAGGAAGCAAACAGCTCGGTCAATATCCGAAAATGACAAGGTTTTATGTGGCTAATCGGGAGTTTGGATAATCGAGAAGGCAGGAGCCGTTCTGCCATTCTGCAGTGAGGCAGCCTAGGGGCTCCATCTCCCCGTCCTCCTCACAGTCCTGGCCGGGGAGGGGCGGGGGGGGGGGGGGGTCTCTGCTCTGGTGTCTGAACCACCACGTTATCCGAATCCCTTCCCTGTCCCCCAGCTTGGGATATGGGGGACAAAGAAGGGATTTGGATAACGGGGGTTTGGAAAAAAGGCGACACACTGTACTCCTGCGATAACTGCTGGTGAAGTGTGTGAGCCAGAAGGACCCTGATTGATTCCCAGGGCAAGTGTACGGCCCGGCTATTAAAAAAGCTCATCTTTGTGCTTATAGACGGAGCAAATTAGATCTAGACACAATTTGTCCAGAGTCACATTCCGGAGTGGAAGTGCGCTCTAAGCACCGTTGTTAAATGTGGCCGCTTTCCCGGAGTTAACCAGCCTCCCTCTTCTTATCTGTCTTTGTGTGCCACTCGGCCTGCCCGGCCTGCCCAGTTTTTGCCCTCTGTCTCTCTCAACTTCTGATAAGCAGCACTGCTAAATGTCTCTCTCCCACCCCCTGCCCAAGAAAAGCAGAAAAGTCCCCCACAACAACCTTTAACTGTCAATGACAGTTGCTAAATTATTTCACTAAAAATCCAGGAAGTCACCAGTTAAGGCAATGTTCCCACCAACTTAAACTCACACCTCATCCCCCCCGGACATCAGGCCGCCCAAATGCATTCCCACACATCTCAGCGCCACAGGCATCTCATCTCCTCAGCACCCTCCCGGTCCAGGCCCCGTGTAGAGCCACCCACTCACCTTCTTCCAGTCACATCCACCCACAGAACCTCCTCAGACAGCTTCAGATAAACTCTGCATCGACGTAGAAGATGTAGGTACTCACGTGGCCTCGTCACCATAGTATCTGAGCACCTCAATCTTTGATACGCTTATCTTCCCACCACCCCGGTGATGTAGAGCGTTGCTATTACCCCCATTGCACAGATCGGGAAACTGAGGCACACATGGTTAGCTTGACAAAGGGACTTAGGCGCTGCAGTGCCTAGCAGTGTAGTAATGGTACGGCCGGGACACAGATTTTATAGCTGTATCTTAATCAGCCCTTGAAACGTGAAAGCAAATGGGAGGGAATTGGCTCTGTCTAGCATGGAGCTGGGTCACGAGCTTATTTATCCTCACAACATGCATGTGAGACAGAGATGATCCCCATTTTAGGGAGGCCCAGGCCCACAAAGGTATTTAGGCTCCTAACTTCATTTATTCAATGGGCGTTAGGTGCCTAAATGCCTTTGAGAGTCTGGGCCAGAGAGACTAAGTGTTCCAGCCATGCAGGAAGTCTGTGGCAGAGCAGGAAACGAGTCAGGTCTCCCATCTCCCAGGGGATCATCCCTCCTCTCCGCCTATACGGGCCACGCTCAGGTCCAATGGAAATCGATGGAGTTTTGCCGTTGACTTCACTGGGACCAGGGCTTAGTCTTAAACCTTCGACTGTTAATTGAATGGGTGTTGGGGGATGGCTTGTAATGTGCGGTGAATGTTTATTCCAAGCCACTGTACACCCCGCGCTCTTTGTACCAGCTGCTCTGCTGGGTTCTCGGCCAAGGGTTCTCAACCCTTTTTCTTTCTGAGGCCCCCGCAACAGGCTATAAAAACTCCATGGCCCACCTGTGCTACCACAACAGGTTTTCTGCGTATAAAAGCCAGGGCCGGCGTTAGGGGGCAGCAAGCGGGACAGTTGCCCGAGGCCCCATGCCACAGGTGCCCCCGTGAAACTACATTGCTCAGGCTTCGGCTTCAGCCCCAGGTGGCGGGGCTCAGGGCCCCAGTCTTCAGCCCCATGCAGTGGGGCTTCAGCTTTCTACCCTGGGCCCCAGCGAGTGTAATGCTCCCCCTGCCCCGAAACCTGCTCGCAGGCCCCCAGACCTCTGATTGAGAGCCACTGTTCTAGGCAAAGCCCTTTGCGCCTACATGACACAACGGAACTTTATTCTCTCTAGCAGCTGCTGTGCAAAGCATGTCCCCAGAACGCTTGGTGGGGTTCCCTGGCACCGCTGCAGAGTCACACTAGAGATCAATATAGATATAGAACCGAAGGCGCCACAGGAAGGCGAAGACAAGGGAGAAATTGAGCAGTGTCATTGCAGGAGCTCTGAGCCGTTCCTAGCACAGCCATATGTCTAGCACCCTCCTGGTAACTCTGTCATGCAGCTGCAGGGGCCCTTTCACCTTGCAGTCGCTGGTTTGAATCCTGCCCTAGGTGGCTGCTGGCATTTGTCTTTTTATCTGGTCGACGTTACAAGTGGTGGTATCGCTAGCGAGGCTCATCCCGGAGGATCTGAGCGCCTCATCAAGACTAGCTGGTCTGGGAGCTGCTGGGTGCTCAGCTCCTGTGAAAATCAGGACAGCGGATAAACGCCCGCCCCACCCCTCACCTGGTAGGGAAGTAGCATCATCCCCATTGTGCACATGGGGAAACTAAGGCACGGAGCGACTGACGTGACTTGCCTATGGCAGAATTGAGAGTAGAGAATCCAGGTCTGGTGAGCCACAATTGAAGGGTTTTAGCTAGAGGGACATTCTTCCTGAGCAGAGAATAAATAAATGGAGATATCCCATCTCCTAGAACTGGAAGGGACCTTGAAAGATCATTGAGTCCAGCCCCCTGCCTTCACTAGCAGGACCAAGTACTGATTTTGCCCCAGGTCCCGAAGTGGCCCCCTCAAGGATTGAACTCACAACCCTGGATTTAGCAGGCCAATGCTCAAACCACTGAGCTATCCCTCCCCCCGGGTTATGAAGGGACATTTGGCCGGCACTTTCCTCTTGCCTCCTACAGATGGTTCCTCCAGCAGGGAGCAGGGTGGAGATACTTATCCCACCAGCGTATATATGTTTGAAGGTGATACACGGAGGGCTTTGCTGTCCCTGGCTTTCAATTTCACACCTTTCACAGACGCTGCTCTCACGTCAAAAACAATTTTTTTTTAAACATTTTGTTCGCAAGCAACACAATTTGCAGTTTACAGCTGCTGAGCAATGCTTGTCCCTTTGTCACCTCTTGGGCTGCTCTGTGCTGAGCAAAACTGGGGCACCTTTCTCCGGGTTGCCATCCCAGTTCCTCTTCGCTCTTTCCTTGCGGTCCCTATTTGAAACTGTGGAAGCTGAAACTAGCAACAGGAGAGCTGCCGAAGGCTCACATAAGCACCTACAAAGTGTAGCTGCTTCTAAACTCACCCGCCAGCTTGGGTCTGAAGAGCAGGGATGGAGATCTGGTAGGCTTCGGGTATGGCCAGAAATAAGCCAAGACCAATCTCTCCCTTCTGGTATTTCATCCCTTCTCATTCTACTCCGGGTGCCCACTGGGCACTGCATAAATGAAATGAAAATGAAAACAGCCAGCGACTCTCAGTCCGTGACCCAGCAGAAGCCCGCACAGCCCTTCCTGGCGGCCCACAAACAGAGGGTATGTCTACACGTGAAATGCTACAGCAGCATTGCTGTAGTGCTTCAGTGTAGACATGACCAACTCTGACAGGAGGGGTTCTCCCGTTGACGTAGGTAACCCCTATACCCGAGGCGGAAGCTAGGTTGATGGAAAAATTCTTCTGGCGACCTAGTGCTGTCTACACTGGGGGTTAGGTTGGCTTAACTACATCACTTAGGGGGGTGGATTTTTCACACCCCATGGGATTTTACACCCCCCCCCCCCATGCAGCTATACCGATGGAAGATCCTAGTGTAGCCCAGCCCCTTGCGTTTTTAACCTCCTGTAATTCATTGCCAGTTATCTCAAGGTAGTTAACATGTTTGAAAAGGCCTATGTGGAGATTCTCCAGATGTTTATCAGGCTACAAATGTTTGTAGTTTCACCTAGGGATCAGCATTGGATAAGCTATAAGCTACGGCTTCACTGCACCAAAGGTGTGTTTTTTGCATCCCGATGGCTATCTCCATGTCAAATCCTAGTGGAGACAAGGCGTTGTAGTTTTTATATAGCTGTAGCTAGTCAAGGTAAACTCCTGGTGTGGGATAGAGGGTTGACCTTGATTAACTTGCTACATCAACGTAAAAATACATTACAATTATTACATGACACTACAATACATCTACATTACAATCAATCACTTCACTACACATACATGACAGTCACTACATTACAACACTTATAGATTACAATCACTCTGCTACACTACACTATCCTATAATACATCTACATTACAATCAATCACTGCACCACACAAACAAAATCACTGCACTATACTACACATTCATTACGCTACACAGCAATGCAATACACAACCATACCTGTATGTTACAATCACTACACTACACTGCACTACAGTACATATCATAGAAGATTAGGGTTGGAAGACACCTCAGGAGGTCGTCTAGTCCAACTCCCTGCTAAAAGCATATACATATGTCATACATATATATTACAGTCAATACACTTGATGTACAATGTGCCAGGGAAGACCAAGTCCTGGACTGTCTGGCAAGTCAGGCTGCGGTGGGTTGGGGAGTTGGGGAAGGAGCGGAGTTCTTTCTTACAAAGTGGTCCCCCGCATAGGAAAAGCTAGAGGGCCCCTCTCGATGCGTGACTCCCCCTCCTCTTTCTGTCTCGCCCAGGTGAAAGTGTGGTTCCAAAACAGAAGGACGAAATACAAGAGGCAGAAGCTGGAAGAGGAAGGCCCCGAATCAGACCAGAAGAAGAAAGGTTCCCATCACATCAATAGATGGCGGATTGCCACCAAACAGTCCAACGGGGAAGACATTGATGTCACGTCTAATGACTAGAAAGGGGGCAGGCTGCTGGCAAATAAACCAATGAGAGGAACGAGGGGGAGGAGGGGAAAATACGGGGCAAACAACACAAAACAAAAACCGGAGAGATTTCACAAAGACAAAGCAACCGCGGTGCGTGGGCCAAACGAGAGGCCTACGGACCAGTTCCTCCCTCGGCACTCAGTTCTGCCCACTGGGTGGCCTTCAGCGGCGCTTTGGAAATGAAAGCTCCCAGACAACAGAGGAAACACCCCCGCAGCCACCCTGCGCTCCTGAGAACTGAACCGAGCTGCCCGTCCTCGCAGCCTGAAGCTGTCGGTCAGCCACAAGATCAAATAAAAATGTCAACCGAGAAACTCAATGTACACAATCCTTTTCTTTTTTTACACAATTTTTATTTTAATTTATTATTTTATTTTGTGCGTGTGTTCCCTGTCGTAGGTAGTTAACAGCTGTAGTGTGCGTTACTGTATGGTAATAAAAGCAAAATGGGCTTAACGCATATCTGATTACCTTGGCAGGAGGACGTGGGACAGGGGGCGTTGGGGGGGGACAGGACACTGCTGCTCAAAGGACACGGGGGTTCGTGGGCACTGGTCAAATCAAGAGCTCCACTTTTCCCATCCAACCCCAGAGCCTTCACCAGCATAGTTTAAAACCAAGTTTCATTTGAATGGGAATGAAATCATTCATGGGAGAGCAGGGAAATGCCTGATTCACTGTTGTTTGTGACCAGGTTGATAAACTGTAATGCTATTTGTGGGTCCTTGTTATTCATGCTTGGATGCTGGCTGGATATAAGGAATTGTCAGACAGGATCAGACCCAAGGGCCGTCTAGTCAAGTGGCCTGTCTCTAACAATGCCGGAACCAGATGCTTCAGAGAAAGGTGTAAGTACCTCACAGTTGTGGAATACTATGCCTGTGGGGATATTTTTAATTAGCCCTGGATAGTGGTTCTATCGTGCCCTGAAGCATGGGGGGTTTATATCTCTTCTAAAATGCTTGGTTATTTTTTAGTAATTTTCATTATGACGCTGGATAGTCTAGGTGTGAGGTAAATTAAAGCTGATTGAAAAATCCAATTTAATGTTTTCCTTGAAAGAGTCCAGACGAAATGATTTCATTCCAAAATGTCTGGGGCAGATTTAGATTTCTGGGGGTGAAATGGAAAGTTTTAGCTCATTTCAAATGGCTGTTTCCTTTCATTTTAGTTTTCAACTACCAGCCAAAACGATTGTTTCCTTTCATTCCAGTTATTATTGTTAAAACATCGAAAATTTGGTCAAAACCAAGTTGCCTTGACAGTCTCAATTTGGCTGACCCCGCACTTTTCGAGAAACAATTTTTTTTAATGAAAAATTTTGGCCAGCTTTGCTATCGAGGTCTTTTAAAAAGTAAATCCTGCTAAACTCTTGGTCTCGGTCAGTTGTGAAAATCTGTGGAGCTGGAGGCTTTTACCAGCGAATGATCCGCCTAAGGAGCGCTAGCAGATACGCCTAATTTGCTATTTGTTATTCTCCCAGTCTCAAAAAGTTGTAATTGTCCAATCAGAGAGCAGAACCAATACGAAGTGACCTAGCGCAGCAAATCGTTGATGCGAACAGCCCAGAGTCTGACAAGAATGGGGGAATCCTTGCAGACAACAACCACGCGGGAGGAATTGGGGTTGGTTTGCAGGCAGAAAAAGGGGTGATTCCCTTCTGCTGTTAGGAAGCTAACTCTTAAAGGGACATTCCAGGTTTGCTACCTCACAAGGATTGCAGAGGTTCTTGCCCATGCTTCTGCACCTGCCCTCAGGCCCCTAGCCCTCTGGTTTGCTGACCGCTGCTCCCACTGGCTGCCTTTCTTCCCCGCATGCAGGGAGGTTGTAGACCAGTTGACGTGGCCTTGGTTTGACAGGAATCTCTGCGCCCGGGCCTTGCTGGTACTGGGAACAGTGAGGTTCCCTATGAAGAGTGACCACCTGCCATTGCCGGTGACACCTGCTCAGCGAAAGGAGTTGGCGGTTTCAGTCACATTTGTAGTGGGCAGGAGTCTGGGTCACAGCGCCCCATCGTTCTGTCACCAGAGGACGAGGGCTGAATGAGCAATGGAGGCTGAGACACCCTAGGGTTGAAACAGGCCCGAGACACCGCGTAGGGCCCACTGTATGGGGAAGTCTTGTTGAGTGTAACAGGGATGAGCCCGCACTGGTGCGGGCGCTCAGGATTAAAACGTAAAGTGACTCTTCTTGGGGTAGCGGTGCTGAGAGGCGAAGGGCCCTCGCATCCTGCTGGTTCTGAGCCCGGGGTTTCGGTCCTGTCCCTGGCGTCACAGCCATGCAGCGATGTTTGCGATGCCGTGGAAGAGCAGCAAAACTGTAGCTGACCGCGCTGCGGCTCAGAGCTGAATGCTGTTTATCCTGGCAATGCCAGCGTGAGTGACAGCACGGTGGTTAGCAGCTACTGTGTGAGACAGGGCAACTAACAGCTCCTCTGTGTGACAGTGAGTGGGGCGGGGTGTGTATGTGTGCAGAATTCTCACCAGGCAGCCCGGCTGGTTGGAACAAGCCCTGGTAGCTCCAGGGGACACTGGATCATCAGCCCTGGATTCCCCCATCCTTTCTCCTTTCCCCATCCCTCCACTGCACTGAATAACCTGGAAAACTGCTCTGTGGCATCAGGGATGGATGAGACCCCCCCCACCTCAGTAAACTCCAGGGAGATGATGGTATCTCTAGCTAGCTAGCTCTCCTGAGCTGAGTTTCACGAAACTGGCTTGAGATTTGAGTGCCCCGGGGCCTGTTTCACCCCCTCGCTGAAGCCGGGTTTACATTACCGCCTCTTCCGGCCCAATGATCCTAACCTCCCAGATCTTCCGCTGGTGCCAAACAGCGGCGTTCCGTGGCACTCCGCTGAGTGATACCAGCTCAGGAACTGGCCCCATAAGTTATGCTGCCATCACTTTTGCATGGCGTACACCTGGAGGGCCAAGGGAGGGAAAAGAACCACTGGAAAATGGCACCTTTGCTGGGAAGGTGCATATAATGTATAAGTAACGTCAGTGAGCCCTGTGAAGAATGCGGTACGTACACAGTGGGGCTGGCTTGCCCCATGTTTGTAACTTAAACTGGCATTTGCACCTGTGCAGAGTGGGCGGGGTGACACACAACGGGCTGGGCCGTGAGTGCAACCTGCTGGTGGTGGAGCATTTCACACTCACTTTCCACAGCTGCAGATGCCAGCATTAAATTCAAGGCCGGGCGAGGCCAGGCTGCCCTTTTCGTTCTGCCCGACTCAGTGGGGTGGGCCCCAATTTAGCTGGGCCCGCCACGCGCTGCCTGATCCTGTTCTACTGGGTGAGGTGACTGGGCCAGCACTGGCAAGGACAGGGAACACGCTTCTTAGAAGCCATTGCGAAGGCAAGTTCCAAGGCTAAAGGGTCGTGGGCCATGACTAGTCAGTCCCTCTCCCCATCGCCTCTGAATAGTCCATTAAAAACATGCTGCAAGCGAACATGAAGGTTGCAATGACTAAGTGCTCAGCGATCAGGTGATGCCAAAGTTAAGGATGGGCGATGAAGTACTCAGCGGTCAGGCGATGCTGACGTAAAGTTTGCAATGACTAAGCCCTCAGAGGTCAGGCAATGCCAAAGTTCGAGTTGCAAGACTAAGTGGTGAGCTCCCAGAGGTGAGACCCCCACTGGGGAATTTGGAGAGACAGATTAGGGTCCTGGGTGCCATGGAAGTTCGGATAGAGGGATGCTTGGGAGCCACTCAATGAAGATTTAGGACCTGAGAATTTGGAGAAACACCAAATTCGAATCAGGTTTACACGGGACCCTTGACCTGCCCCTTGGGAGGCAGGGGGAACTCACTTGGAAGGTGGTTTAAGTTATCCTGCGCTGTCATGCATTGTTAAATACAATTAACAATTAACCACGTCTATGTTTCTCTCCCTCCAACACCCCACCCCCCCATGCTGTTTCCCTGTATGTTTTCTCAGCCTGTTGGGAATCATGGAGCTTCGGGAGGCTGGGACACTGTTCCCAGCCTCTGGTTTTCTTTGCACAGGCACCAAGTCACTGCAAAGCAGCCAGTGGGAGCTTCCCAGGTAGTGAGAGTAGCTGGGTTAATGGCTAACGGCCAAGACGCTGACTCAGCAGCAAGCAGATTGCGGGTTGTGTTCAGCCCTAAAGCACCATGTCCCTGGGACAGACTCAGAGGCTTGGTAATGGGTGACAGAGGCTTTCACCTCTCGGTCAGTGGCTGGACGGTGTCCCTGGTTGACAGGAACTGACATGACTGCTTGGTGGCTGCAATCCATGGCTTGCATCAAACCCCATCACCACAACTGGCAGTAGCTGGCCACCTTTTTGGCAGGCCCAATTGCCAGGCCAAGGACTGAGGGGCCCATAGAAGCTGACTGAAAGCTGAAGACCATGATCTATTGGGTGTAGCCAAATCCAGGAGAGATTGTTCTTGTCCCTGCTTTCTTCCTTTGTAGGTTACTGCTGAGAGGCAGCCCTTTCACATCCATTACGGTGGAGACTAGAGGACCCAACTGAGACTGGTGCCCACTGGCGTACTTTGGCTGCATAAGCTCATTAAGTGCCCTAGTACGGCCCACTCCAGCGAAGTGTGATCCTGCACAGCTTACACGGTGTCTACTATGCCTTATAGTCCCTTGCTGTCAGCGAGGAGGGAAGAGGGTCGGGGCTACCCAAAAGCGGGCGGGAGATGGGCTCAGGACAGAACTGTGCTGTACCAGTCCTGAGCTAGCGCTTTGGCACATTGTGGCTGTTACAAGCTGGTGTAACTTAAGGCCTGTGTAACACAAATCAGTTCTAATTGAGAGTGAGCTGGCACTAGGCCTGGAGAACAGGTGTAGCCTTTATCTGAACCATTTTAAAACCAGCTGGGAAGGAAGGATGATCTTGCGGTGAATGCACTGGAGCGGAACTCAGAAGATCTGAATTCAATTCCTGACATTGCCACAGACGCCTTGAAAATCGGTGGGAGTTGGGTGCCTAAATACCTGTGTGGAGCTGGACGTTAGTCTCTCTGGGTCTGTACAGTGGAGATAATTACGCTTCTCTTGTCTGTTTTTGTTGTAAGCTCTTTGGATCTGGGACCGTGTGTGTGTGCATATGTGTGTGTGTGCGTGCATGTATGTGTGTGTGTGTGTGTGTGCAAGTGCATGTGTGTGTGTCTGTGTGTGTGTGTGCGTACAAAACATGCAAACAGCTGTTGCAGTGGGACCTGTGAGACCAGGCTCTCTTACTAGAGTAGGTCCTACATACACCAGTCAGAGACAATTGTGCTCTGAGTGTCTATAGCGCTGCTGACACCTCCTCACGCTAAATCCTGCTTGTGGTACCGGCCCAGCTCACAGTAGACTAGACAGGCTGGCTTTCGTTGGGAGAGCAGCACATTCATGACGGGTCAGTCATTTTTTTGGTGAGCCTTTTTTAACTGCCGAGGCAAAGGAACAGTAGGTAGATGCCTTTTTTCCTAGTGGTTGCCTTGGAAATCACAGTGATGTAGCCTGTGAGCTTTCTTAGGCCTAACTCAGGGGTTCGCTCAGGGGGTCGCAAGGTTATTACATGGGGTCACAAGCTGTCAGCCTCCACCCCAAACCCCACTTTGCATCCAGCATTTATAATGGTGTTAAATATATAAACAAGTGTTTTTAATTTATAAGGGGGGGGGCACTCAGAGGCTTGCTATGTGACAGGGGTCACCAGCACAAAAGTCTGAGACTCACTGGCCTAACTGAAAGGGCAGCAAGTGTAGAATTTTTTACAAAGATGCCATTTCTCCCAACAGTTGCTCGGGCATTTGAGTTAAACAGGTATTAACACAAAGACTCAGCCGAGTGTTTTAAATTCGTCCCTTCTCCCAGATCCTCAGGTTTCACTTCCATAGTACTTGCAGTGTCACCGCTCTAGTAGGTCCTGACTCACCTGTAATGTCATCCAGGAAAAACAAGGTAGAAAAGGCCCAAATTTCTAATGTCAAAAATTAGAGGGGAAAACGATTGCAAAGAAAAATACTTTCCAGGCGGACTTTTAGGTCTCAAAGACGCACATCTGGGCCCAAGCTTTTTCCTTTGTGCCCGAGCTATTGACTTTCCATCTTTTCCACAGTCGGTCAAAAATGACAAACACGTCCACCCTCTCCTTAAATGTGAAGGCTCCAGTGACTAAACTGTTATAATCGGAGAGGAGGAAATTAAATCTGTTTTTAGTGCTTTTGTTTGGAAAAATGTCATAGCTCTGCTCATGGCCCCTATTATTATTATTAAATTAAAGTGTTTTGCGTTAGCAGCTAGAGGCCTCATCCAAAATTAGAACTTCAGTGTGCTAGGTGATGTACAAACACATACCAAAGAAACTGCCCTAAAAAGCCTACAATCTAAGTAATAATGCTCGCCTTTCCTGCATCTCTCTCTCGCTCTCGCGCACACACAGGCTCGGTCTACACACAAAGTTACATCAGTTTAATTAAAAGTGTGTTTTTAAACTGGTTCCTTGCCAATGTAAACTAGCTTGACAAAACCCCAGTAAACGGATTACAGTGTGTCCACAAGGGAGTTTGCACCAGTTCAACTAAATAGATTTAAACACTGATTGTAGTTAAACCTGTGTGTGTGTGTGTGTGTGTGTGTGTGTGTGTGTGTGTGCACGCACCACAGCAAAACTCCTGCCTGACAAGACCACCTTTCACATGTCTGTACCATAACTATACCTCAGATGGTGTAATGGGGCCCCACGCCATGGAAGGCAACTGAAGCACTGGCCCATTGAAATGGCTAGTGAGTTGATGTACCCCTGTCCTAGTAGCTGGGCTCGAACCGGTTCAGCACTAGACCCCATACTACCGGTAACAAGCCCTAAAGGCGATTGAAAAGGCCCTGTGCTTCCTGCACGCTGGGGTCTATGCCCGCTCCTGCCTTGAAGTTGCGAGTGGCAATTTTATTTACTTATGGCACTTCTGGGGTGTCCCTCCCTGCAGTATCTGGGTGGTGCCTCTGGTAGCCCAGAGCTCACCCCCAAGTTTTAGGTGGCTGAATTGGTCCCAAGGCTATTGGAAAATAATCAGAGCAGCTGAGATGTGACGTGCAGCCAGATCCGCCTGCCTGTGGTAGGCATGAAGCTGGAAACGCGGTTCGCTGTATAGTGGCTCCTTTAGCTCCTTTCTGGTGGTGTTTTCAGCCATATCCTTTCCTTTGTCTCTCCGGCAAAGAAAGAAGCTATTAGTGCGATAGCCATCTCATGAAACAAGTGCCCCTTTGTAGGGTTACACCGCAAAGAGGGCCTTAGCCAGACCTTTTGGTCTCCTCTGTTTTTAAGCCCTAACATATTCATGTTATTGACACTCATCACGCAGCAACGGAAACCCACTTAGCGAGGACAGGGCCTGAGAAACAGCTGGTGTCCGCCCGTTGTGTGTCTCAGGGCAGACAGAACAGGTATGGCAGGTATGCGAGGGGGGTTTATGGTTTAGCGACTCTTCACACCTGTGCCAGGTATTGAATGTCGAGGGAGAGCCTTCCATTTGCCTTGTAAGTACCCTTGAATGGCTGATAAAAGGGAGTTGCTCTAGGCCTGGGGAATCGCAGGGTGAAAGCTGCTGTGTTAACAGAGCTTTTTACTTAGCAGGAACGGCCCCTTCATCACATCATTAAAAGCCCTGTAGGGTCAGTTACGCTCAGCTCCCCAAATAGGTCCGTGTGATATTTCTACCCAGGGAGGAGGGGTTAGGAGCTGTTGCTGAGAATGCTGAAGCGGGAGGAATTTGTGCCATCTCAGGTTAGATTTCCAAACAATGACACCTAGGAAGGAAGTGGTTTTATTCTCCTGGGCCAGAAAAGTGGGGGAGACACAGGCCGATGGGAGTTGGGCGCCTAAAGTTCTTTGAGACTCTGGGCCACGGTGGCTAAAGCCCTGAGCCAAGCACACCTGAACTCTGGGAAAGTTTGGAGCCACCTTTTGCAGCTGGCCCCTAGTTCTACAACAGAGTGACCCAAACGCCCAGCCCTCAATGCCCTAAAACTCTGGGAAACTTTGGCTCTGAACTTTGCTGCTTGGGCCTGCTGAAAACACACAGGTCCTTGGCAGTGCAACTCTTGCCAGAGTCCAAGTCCCTGACTACTGCCTGTTGCCTTGAGGAGGGGGTTGAATGGGATTCCCTGCCCTGAGTTTGATTGGCTTGACTGAATCCTGCAGCTTTGCTGTCCCTGAAGTGTAGCTGGACCTTCCTGGGCTTTGGGCCACGGGGCGGCTCTGGTGAGCGTGGCACCACTAGGCCTGGTTTTGTATTTACCTGCCGTAGGTTGCCTCTCCTTAGGGTGTCTTGCCCTGGAGAGACAGAAAGCCCTCCCCCCCCATCCCTCCCCCTTCACAGGCCCTGTTTTGCTTTGAGCAGGGACAGCGGAATTTGCTCTGAGATCAGATTACTAAACACCTCTCTCTGTCTGTGTGAGTGTTCACACACCAGTGACCTCCTGTGCCCTCCCTTCTCCCCCCACTCCCCCACCAAAGCTTTCGATCTGTCTGACTGACCTAGGGACTCAGCCCAGGGGCCTGAGCGCTGTCTGCTTAGGGCTCGGACAGGTGTCTTCCCAGAGGCTCCCAGAATGAGCCATGTAATCAACAAGGCTCAACAGCGCTAAACAAACAAACAGGGCTGGCAACACACGGGGAATGGGATGACACCTGAGCTCAGGCCAGAGATAGGGAAGTGAATTCCCCTTCCCCCCCACCCCCCAAGTTAGAGATAGCCCAGGAACCACCAGCATGGCTCTCTCCCAGCACAGACAGGGCCACTGCCTGCTGATCCTGCAGCCCTGTGCCTGGACCAGGGAGGGACAGCCCTCTACAAGGTGCTGCAGGGGCTAAACAGGGGGGTTGCTTGGGGGGGGGTGTTAGTGGGGTGTAAGTGGGAGGAAAGGATGGACTCCAGAGAGGTTGACTGTACATTTAACCTGCTGCCTACTAATTTCATTGGGTGACCCCTAGTTCTTGTGTTATGTGACGGGGTAAATCACACTTCCTTATTCACTTTCTCTGCGCCATTCATGATTTTATAGACTTCTATCACAGTCTCCCTTAGTCGTCTCCTTCCAAGCTGAAAAAGGCCCATTCTTTTTCATCTCTTCTCCTATGGAAGATGTTCCATACCCTTCGTCATTTTTGTTGCCCTTCTCTGTATCATTTCCAATTCTTATATATCAGATCCGAGCTGGGGCAACCAGAACTGCCAACAGTGTTTGAGGTGTGGGCGTACCATGGATTTATATAGTGGCATTGTGCTATTTACTGTCTTATTATTTATTCCTTTCCTAATCGGGCTTAACATTGTTAGCGTCTTTGACTGCTGCCGTAGGTTAGGGTTGTTTTGGATCTAGCTGGGTTTATCTCACAGCAGATCACCTAATTATCACAAATTCCTATAGAAACTTGGCTTTAGAAAGGCACTGGGGAGGAGGGCAGATGCTGATCTAAGCTATATCGGTGTAAAGCAGGAGACAGGTCAGTGGGGTTACACTGCAACCATATAACTGAGACGAGAGGGGCTGGATTCAAAGAAGTGCAACACAACCTTTTCTCCCAGGGCCATTAAAAACATGCAGGGGCTTTTTGTGAGAATAGCTTTTTAAATTCCCCAGTGTCTATTATTTCATTAGATTTATTTTTTAGTAATTCATTAAAACACGCTATTGTTTTCTTTTCTTTATAGGGACACTGTCAGCTTTGCTTAGGCCCACCATTTTGGCTGTGCACAGATAAGAGGATTTTAAAAGAAACCGGCTAGCAGTAGAAACGTTCTCCTGAATTGTTGTTGTTTTTTTAAATGCCAGTGATGCTTTATTTAGCTATTAACACTCTCCATCAATATGGGATGCAGGGTGGTTTGTTTTGTTTGGGTTTTTCCCCCCCTGGTCTTTCTTCCTTTCAGCTAAGAATATGTCTAGGTCAGGGGTCTCAAACACGCGGCCCGCGGGGTTATTTTCTGCGGCCCGTGAGCTCCTCGCGGCGTCTCCGCCCTCCCCCAGCGTTTACCTAGAGCGGCTCCGGCTGGACGTGCACCGGGAGCAGGGCAGGTTCCCTGTCTGCCTGCCCTGCCCCCGCGCCGCTCCGGGAAGCGGACAGAACCTGGGGAAGGAGAGGCGCAGGGGTGTGTGTGGCTGTTGCTTCAGGCACCGCCCCCAGCAGCTCCCATTAGCCGTGGAGCCCACTCCCCGAATCCCTCCTGCAGCTGAACCCCCTGCTGCACCCAGCATGCACCCTGACCCCCTGCTGCACCCCGCACCCCTCCTGAACCTCAACCCCCTGCCCTGAGCCCCCTGCTGCACCCCGCACCCCTGCTGCACCCCAACCCCCTGCCCCGACCCCCTGCTGCACCCCACACCCCTCCTGAACCTCAACCCACTGCCCTGAGCCCCCTCCTGCACCCTGACCCCCTGCCCTAAGACCTCTGCTGCACCCCGACACCCTGCCCTGAGCCCCCTGCTGCACCCCGCACCCCTGCTGCACCCCAACCCCCTGCCCTGACCCCCTGCCGCACCCCTCACCCCTCCTGCACCCCATACCCAACTCCCTGCCCTGAGCCCCTGCCACACCCCACACCCCTCCTGCCCCCCCTGGGGGCAGGGAGGGGGGTGGAGTTGGGGTGGGGATTTCAGGGAAGGGGTTGGAATGGGGGCAGGGAAGGGGTGGGAAGAGGCAGGGCAGGGGCAGGGCCTCATGGAAGGGGTGAAGTGGGGGCGGGGCCGAGGGTGGCGGGGGGGAGGTGTCAGTAAATGCGGCCCTAGGGCCAATGTACTAGTCCTCATGTGGCCCTCGTGGTCATTTGAGTTTGAGACCCCTGGTCTAGGTGTCAGGGTGCGTAGCCCCCTTGTCTCTGAGCCACGCACACAGGCCAGATGCTGAGCTTGCCGTGTGGCACTAGGGGGTACTGCATTGAGAGAGGTGTTGTCCAGTAGCTGAGCTGTTCAACTAAATTCCCCTCTGCCTGTGACTGACAGTTAAGGATGCCAGGACTGTGGAATGATGTCGCCCAGGAGAAGTGGTGGCTTGAGCTGCTTAAAAATGCAGTGGGCAAAGCGTTTGTAAAGATACAAATGGGGGCTAACCCTGCATTGTCAGGGGATGGGCTGATAGGCAAGCTCCTTGGGAGCGGCGTTAATTGGTTACAAGTACAGGTGTTGGGTGAGCCTGGGGCCCTTAACCACGTGAGAAGTGCACCATGGGCCTTCTGATGTGCATCCTGGTCGGCGCTTATTGTTCTGTGTCCTTCCACTAGGAAACGAAGGCCCAACCACCAGGCTGACAGAAAACAGCAGCGAAATGGCAACAAAGCCCTTTTCTCAACCACTTTGGTTTTTTGTGAAGATGTTGGTGCCTTTCTTTAACATTCTTTGGACTCTCTCTACCCAGCCCTCAGCCTTTTTGAGCCCAGCAACCCTGCTGCTCTGCTAGGCATAGATTAGGGCCTAGGAGACTAGCAGCTCCCAGTTTAGCTCCGACACTAGAGTGTGGGTTAAAAGTGGCCCAAAGGGCCTCAGACTGTGTCTGTTAGGGCAGCTTGGCACGGTGGGAAAAGGGCATCTTAAGTGGTCACATGTGTGTCTTCAGCCCCTCACCTCAACTGCTGTCCCCACCCCCCTGCCATTCACCTCATAGGCTGCCTTGTCTTTGTCCTTCCCCCTCCCTCATGAACTTTTCCTCTCCTCCTTCACTGACAATAAAGGACATAGGGATTTTTTGTGTGCCAGGGTCTTTATGGGATGAGATCTCCACTGGGGTTGGTGCATGGCTGTGTCATCATCAAAAAGGCCTGACCAGCCAATCAGAATGCAGCATTGGACCATCTGCAAACCGTGCCCTGCCCCAGCCAAAGGCTAATTGGTCTTTTTCACCTCTGATATCTAAGGCCTGGTCTGCACACAGTGTTTGTACCAGTATACCTACGCTGGTTAGGGTGTAAGGTGACCAGACAGCAAGTGTGAAAAATCGGGAGGGGAGAAATAGGAGCATATATAAGAAAAAGATCCAAAAATTGGGACTGTCCCTATAAAATTGGGACATCTGGTCACCCTATTAGGGTGTGAGGTTTTTTTTTTTACCCAAACTAGTCCGATCAGCACATACCTACAGACAGGTGCTTTAGATACATGTAGCAACCTGCATGGAACTTAAAGGGAGGTACCCAGGTTGCAGGAGGGAACAGTTTGAAGGAGACACCAGGAAGTTAGTCTGTGTGCACATGGCTTGAGTGCTTGGTGATGTTACATCTTCTAATAATTCTCTTAATAAAGAACCACTTTAGTTTTACAAGCATGGCGCCCTCGCGTGTTACTGCCCAGCACACAGTACATGAAACATGGTGGCAGCAGCCAGCGTGATCACCAGGCAGACAAATCAGCACTTAGAAATAGAGGAACCAGGCAGCATGGAGGGATTCGTTTATTCCTCTATGGTAATAAGCTATATTGGCATAACTCCAGCCACGCTAGGTAGGTTGTACCACACTAACTCTACCAGCATGGCTAAAATGGTACAACGTTTGTGTATAGTGAAGGTGTAAGTGTATCCCATGTGCCTAATAGGGAATATTTGTTTAGGAGATCTATAGAGAAAGGGGGGAGGAATGAGTTGGAGCTGGTTCACTGTTGCTAGGCAGATGCACAATCAGCACTCCACATGCAGAAGGTTCTGGAATTGGGTGAGGCAGACTTGGGCATGCTCAGTAGGTTCCCTGTTGCTGAACTCAGACAGACGCCACGAGGACAACTAGTCAGGGCAGCTGCTTTACAAAAGGCCATTTTGCAGCAGGGCTTGTTTTTAAAAAAGCGACACCTCGACCCCGATATAACGCAACCCGATATAACACGAATTCGGATATAACGCGGTAAAGCAGCGGCTCCGGGGTGGTGGCGGTGGGCGGTGCGCTCCGGCGGATCAACGCAAGTTCGATATCACGCGGTTTCACCTATAACGCGGTAAGATTTTTTGGCTCCCAAGGCCATGCGTTATATTGGGGTAGAGGTGTATATACTTTACTGAGTGGTTGGTTAATTAGTTAGCTGACTGGCTAACTGAGTGATGTCAGTAGGGAAGGAGGAAAGGTCTGCGTGGATTCCAACTGAAGAGTTTTACAAGCACGTGGGGGGAAGATGTTGCATTTGACTCTGCCGCCTGTATAGATCAGTGATACTCAGACCTCAGTGGTTCCGGAGCCAAACAGCGCTCAGCGTTACCCCAAAGAGCCACAGTCGTGTGAATTCATTGTGGCCTTTAACAAGGACTGACCAAGTATCACTGTTTTATCAACTACAATTGGTTAATGACCTAGTAAAAGCGTCCTGATTGGGTAATAACTTAGACTGGTTAATAATGAAATCACGCAGCGGTTTAAGTATCACAGGCTGAGTATCGCTGCTAGCGCGCTTGGTGATCAAAGCCAATAAATGAGACTCAAGTGAACTCCACCTAAGCTTTTGGGAACTCTGAGCTTCTTCTCACGGTGTGTCTGTGGGGACTGACCTGTTTCGATTTAACTTGTTTTCTTTATTTATGTTTATGGACAACTGTGAGGATAATGTACGTGGATTATAAAGTAGCCATGTTAGGGTGTAGAAATTAAGTCGTAGTTGTGACTATTATGATTATTTATGTTTCTTTATCATAAGATTTTATAAAGTTGGTACCTAAGAATTAAGTTAATTCCTTTTGTTCTTTTTGGACTTGATTGTGGGGCATTGACCCTGTGCAATCCTTGCTGAAAATCCTCTATGACTGAATTCCAGGTCTCCATGTGCTTTTCTAGGGGAGTTGGTTTTTAGGTACTAGGAAAAGGGCAATGAAATAAACTCTAGCCCACCCAAAGGTTATATAAGATCCTACATGCAGACGGAAGCCTCCGTGTCCCATGGCATGAGCAGCACGGTCACGCACAGTAACCACGGTCTCATCTCCAATTCTTTTCCTTACACAGTTTAAAGCGAGAGAGGTGGGTTTAGCTTCTTTGTGTGGCATGTAACAAGATAGACTTTGTTATGGGCTGTGTCTGATTCCACAAACACACCTTATGAGCCACTGGGGGGGCACTGATTTTGTATACATTGTTCTCTATTCCCTGTAGGAGAGGAGATTTTGGCTACTAATCTGTAAGAGGAAATTACTAGGCCCAGACACCATGTAAGTCCCAAAACAAGGGGCTCAAGTGGGCCTTGCACTGACCCTATACAGGGGTGAATTCCACCCCAAGTTACTGTCTCTTGTCAACACAAATTGAGAAAGAATCTACACCCCTGAAAATCTAGGTAATGATTCACCTCATAAGTGCTGGGAAAAAATCACATTCAAAGTAATTGTTTAGGGCGTGAATGTTATTATTTTACTAACTGAGCCATCAGGTTAAAGGGTTTTTAAAAGATTAACTCAAACCTTCTCAAATAATTAGAGTTAAATGACACGTAAACAGTCATCTGAATTAATTTCTGAACTTGGTTGGCTGCATTACTGAATGCATCAATAGGCAGCCAGTGCTTTTTACAGGACTAGGCAGGAAAGACTAAATTCCCATAAGAATCAATAAAGGCACTATTGTTTTATTTTTTCCACATTAGTAAACTCTGCAAACATTTTTGGATGCACCTGTGAAAAATGTTGCTTTCTTGCCTGGGACATTCAGCGGGTGCTGATATGGTGCACGTCACATACAGAGAGAGAGAGAGAGAGAGAGTCTTATTTCATCCAGCAGGGGCAAAAGAGAACACACACACGTGGACAGTACATTTTAGAATCTAATGTGGTTAGCATATGATAACGAACAGAATAGGTATATTTCTGTGCCCCACTAATCCCTGCTGAATGAAAACAGACATGTATCTATCATACACATTATACGTATACTAACCAAGCTACAATCAATTTTTTTAAATGCATCTGCTTTTATTCCAGACATTTAGAAGTGTTACATAAAGTGTTGTGATTGATAAATCTATTGAGAAGGTTAAAAAGACTCTGTGCGCGTTTCGGAGTTGATTGAAATTGACAGAGGTATATGTGCTTGTAAAGTTACATTATAATAACTGCTGGAAGACAAGACATTTCAGAAAGATAATACCCCTGTTTTTTTCTCAGGATTTACAGTTTGCCATTCAATACAATTATAAGGTGCTTTCACATTGGAGTGGCTTGTTTTCTGAAGAGTGATTTCTTTAGACAGGTTAAGGGCACATGAGAATGTCGTTTACAAAACATTTTTAAAAAAGGACGTTTCTTAAAGGGAACCAGGCAGATTTCAAGGTCTGTAAATAACCAATGTTGTCAGGACTGGTTTGAGCCCACATATTTTGCACATGTGACATCCGTAACTCTAAGCGAGTTCTTCAGCATAGCTGCCCCATTTCACTAGTTTCTTTGTAGCTTACGGATGTTTTGTGCACAGCTTCCGTCTCTGCTGTAATATGCCTAACAGCACCAAGAAACGTCCCAAATGCATCTGGGTGGCCTGTGTTCTGAGTCATAAGCTTTTAAAAGGAAGAGACGGCTACAGCTCTCTTGATATGTGGCATCAATGTAACCCTGAGATCTACACAGTCAGTGTTAGCCAATTGTTTCAGTGTCACATGTTTATTTCATATTTCAGACATAAAACCAGAGACTAGGCATGCCCCCTTCCTGCTCTACTACTGTACAAAGCTACTTCGATGTCTACTGTTATGTTGCCACGGTGAGAGGGGTGTGTGCCTCCCCAGCGCACGTACACACACTCTCATCGAGCCAGTGCAAGGATAAATCGCAGAATAGCCGTGGTAGCATGGACAGTGGTGTTGGAGGCACAGCGGAGCTGGTTTCAGGTGAGTTTGTGCTACCATGGTGTGGCTATGTGTACATGGGCAGGGGAATCACACATAGTACACACAGCCGACATTGTGCTGGGCAGCCTACTGGATTCACCAGGTCAGGGAGACTTAGCGACCAGAAGCCATCTCCTGTACTCCTCACTTAGGCAAAACTCCCATTGGCTTCACTATTAGTGCTATTCATATAGCACAATAAACATGCTATAAAGACAATTATGGAGCCGGATCCTCAGCTAGTGCAATTTGGAATAGCTCCACGGATGTCAGCAGTGCTATGCCGATGTAGAGCCGCTGGGGATCTGGCCCATATGTCCCTGCCCCGGAGAGCTTACACTCTAAATGTGGGCAATTAGTAACATGTAAACACCGAGTAAGAGGAGTTTGGCCTAAGTTGCAGGATTGGGCTTTCGTTAACAAACAAAACAAGCCATAAACAAAGAGAGGAAATAGCTGATGACGCTCAAGGAACCCAGCGTTGACTCTAAAAACATGCATGAAGCAGACATGAAAAAGGCAGAAGACATTCGATATCTCTATTGCAATCTACAAGAACTGTGCTATATTGTAAGATTTGTTTTACAAAGAGTATTGAACAAACGTAGCTATTGCTGTGCTGAATGCTAGGAGACTACTACCTATCCCAGCCTTGGTGAGGGAAGTGTCACGGTTGGACTGAAAGGATAGGCAAGCCGATTTTCTGCCTGGGCTGGTACATTTTCATGACTACTTTGCCAGCTGCTCTAGCAACGAAGAAATACACAACACGTTCTCGCTTAGCAGTGCCGGCTTTCATTCTTAAGATTTTTGCGTCCCATTACAGGTTTACGTTATTGCTTGCAAGTGAATACAGCAGATCTAAGTTGTGATGTGCCTGTAATGAGCACTCTGCGGCCCAGCGCCTCAGATGGTACAGTCCCATGGACGTTAATGGAGCTAGACTGATTCATGTCAGAGGAGGATCTGGCCCTGTGGCGCCATTTGTCCTCTGGCTGACGTAGCTCCCTTTTCTCTCTGTTACCTTCTGTGTACTGGTGAGGAGACTCATTGTGGCTTGGGCATCTTTGTAACCTCTGGCTGTGGCTAGCTGGAGAAAGATGGCCTGGATGATCCAATAGGCTTTTCCCCTCTGTAGAGACTATAATATAGCCCAGCCGCTACCCCTGCTGCCCTGAGCATGTGAATAAGGCCTGGTCTACACTAGAAAATAAGGTTGGCATAACTACGTCGCTCAGGGGTGTGAGCAGTGGAGTTAAGCTGACCCAAGTCTCTGTGTAGCCAGTTCTAGGGCGATGGAAGAATTCTTCCACCACCCTAGCTACCGCCTCTGGGGGAGGTGGATGGCTGACGCTGACGGGCGAATCCCTCCCTCCTGTCGGCGTAGGTAGCGTCTACACGGAGGCACTGCACCAGCGCTCCTGTAGCGGTGCCGCTGTCGTGTTTTAAGTGTAGCCAAGCCCTTAAACAAAGTGGGGAAACAGCCCCTTGGCTAAGGGTTGAAGTGAAGCGGCAGCAGTTTCCTTAGACCAGGTTTCCTCAGGGCTGCCCAGCCTGCGTCTAGCCTGGACCTATGGCTGTAACGTCATGGCTCTCCCCACTCCTGCATGAACGTGCAGAGCGGCTGCCTCTGTGGCACCAGCCCCATGACCCCACAGGGCACCCGGAATCTGCATGTGGGGAACGGAGCAGGAGGCTCTTGTGAGGCATATATATTGCCCTCCTGTTGGTGGGGAATCTGCTCCGAAGTTAACATCGCCTAGGGCCTTCCTATGAGCTTGGAATCCCCAGCAGCCATGCAGGTGGCCCTGGAGCTGATGTTGAAGAGCGGAGCTGCTGCATGGACAGCCCTAGCCTTTGGCAGCTCCCCCAGGAGCGGCAGGTCCCAGAAAGTGCTTGTTCAAGATAGTGCGTGAGGTGAGTTTTCCTGTCCCACCACCCCCTTCCACTTGGATCTCCCACAGGAGAAGGTGATCAAGCTGATTCCTGCCTGGGTCATACTCCGACAACCCTGCAGTGTTCTTGAACTTCAGTCACCATGCTAGCCTGCCCTGGGAGCAGCCGCTGCAAACACATCTCCCACAAGGGACTCAAACTTCTTGCTGGCTCCTTTTGCTGCAAACTGGGCCTCGTTATTTCTTAATTAACATACCCAAGAAATCAATTAACTGCTCCATTTCTAATTAAATACTACGGGAGATGATCATCTCATTATTATTATCTGCTGAGGTGAACAACTCGATGTGGTTTATTTGCCATTTCTCCCACTTCCCCAATTATGGGAAATAATAAATGCAAATGACGGTGCTGTTCTCACAGATTCCAAACTCCTTTTGTACATTAGGAAAGTCGGAGAGATTAATTAGCTATTAAGTGAATGTGCATAATGTTATCATTAGCTGTTGTGTGTATTGTTTTTGGCACAATTTGCTGTCCTAATAAACAGTACTAATGTGCTCTCACTCTCCCAGTGCCATGCCTTTCATTTCTAATATTGCACAAATAGCAAAGTGTGTGTGTCTGTTCTCTGAAAATGCACGTTAGCAATCAGGTTAGATTATTACCTGGGCCAGATTCTGATCTCATTTACTCCTGGTCTACACCCGGGATAACTCCACTGAAGTCAGTGAGTGCGGTTACTCCGGATTCACTACAGGTCCACTTGAGAAACAGAATTTGGGCCATTCTTTTTTGGACTTTTACAAGTAAACAGAGATCCAACATTTTGAAAAAGTGATTAGTGATTTGGGGTGCTTCCATTTTTGGGGGGGACTGCCGGGGAGCAAGCTGAAACCCTAATGGGGCCCACTTTTTAGGAAACGGTGAGCTACCGCCCTCTAAAAATCAGGCTCCTTTTCCAAGTGTTTCAGGCTGGATCTCCAAAAATCACTAGTCATCCTTGAAAATCTGAGTTAAAGATTTCGGAGCTCGTTGTACTTAGTGGTCCAGTAAGTTTGGCCATTCTGAGCCTGTTCTGGAATAGATCGTATTTTCACATTACCATGTCACATCATTTGGGGAATAAGTAAACAATATCAGAAGCCTAAACGAAGAGATTCGTCATTCCTTACAATCAGTACCAAGCTCGCGCTAAACCCATTTTACAGGGAATACAGCGCAAAACCAGCAAGGTGAGATTTATCCACCATCTAAACGTGAGCAGCAAGTCTGCAGGACAAGTTTCAAGTATTCTATGGGGAATGCAGACGTTGCGTACACAACTGCAAGTGAAACAGGCTTTTTAAGACTAATTGTTCCTTAGGCCTGGTCCCCACTAAGTCCCCAAATCGGACTAAGGTACGCAAATTCAGCTACGTTAATAACGTAGCTGAATTCGAAGTACCTTAGTCCGAACTTACCGCGGTCCAGACGCGGCCGGAAGTCTCCCCCCGTCGACGCCGCGTACTCCTCTCGGCGAGCTGGAGTACCGGCGCCGACTGTGAGCACTTCCGGGATCGATCCGGGATCGATTTATCGCGTCTTAACCAGACGCGATAAATCGATCCCAGAACATCGATGGCGTGCCGCCGGACCAGCCGGTAAGTGAAGACTAGGCCTAAGGCAAGCGAATGCCTGAGCATCAACCACCAGGTTTGTCTTTGCTGAACCACTCTGCTGCTTTCGCTGCCACTCAAATCCATTGCAAATCCTTCTAAAAATATGTGTCGGTGACTTAAAGAATAAATAAATCAGGTCTGATTCAACACGGCAGCACCCCAGATTTAAACTGGGTTAACTCCACAGATTTCAGTGGCGGTAGAACAGCCTAAAGCCGGAGTCATGCAACGCCATGGTGAGTCTGGCCCATTATTACTGGTCTGGATTTGTGCAGCACCTCGCACAATGGGGTCCTGGTCCCTACCTGGGACTGATGTTATATACACGATGCTTTATAGACAGCCCCTGCCCCAAAAAGCGTGAAAATCCCCAAAGGCTTGAGTGTCCTCTCACACTATTGCTTTCAGTGGGGTTACGCCTGATTTACACCAGTATAAGTGAAAGGCGAGTGGAGACATGTCTCTTACACTTGCCACTGCGTCGGCCAATATGGTCCCGAGTTAGACAATGACCAGCGGGAAGAAAGAGAAGGCTGGGAAAAGGTGAGCCACGAAATCAGTGTATATATATTAGAACGCTTCCTATATTATACTGATAGCCAAGGCGATGGCCAGCCAACCCAGGGAGATCGGAGGAGGGGCTCGAGGGAGCAAGGCCTGCTGGAGGAAGGGCACTGCCCTGGGTCAGTATGTGTAGCACCTACCCCTAAAGGCACTAGTTTCTCAGGCCTCAGGCGGCTGGAAGAGTGCTCAGTAGAAGGCACTCTCCAGCAATATTTACCTTTTCCCCCCGATTGGCTTCAGGGAGGGAATTGTGCACGTACCCGGTCATTTACCCGGCACATGGTGGCTGTTTTGGGTGCTCCCCAACTGCTCTGGGAGCGTGTCCAACTCCTGCCCTCAGACACTTGAGTAGCGTCTCACTGACCGCTCTCACTCCCCGGGTCAGGATTTGGGCCATAATTTTCCAAGGAATCTCTGAGCACAGGCCCTGGGGAGCGGCAATGTCGAAAGGATCGCTGGCAAATGATCTCCAAGTTTGCCTGGATTTCTTCTTGGAAGGCCCAAACCCTGTGCTATTGTACACCAGGAGGAGGAACCATTCTGAGTGCTGGATTTCTCCAGCCCAGTTTGCTACATGTATTAAAGAAGGAACCACGCCTTTCGTGGCAGATGTCAAACTGAGCCAAAGCCGTGGTCTACTGAAGACATCGCCTGCTCCACTTTATGTTCAAAAATGTTGTCCCTCATTACTCCAACCCATCTCCTGTGTCCTCTTGGTTTCTGTCCCCCATGGGCAGAGTCTTTGTGTAGATCCCTTTCCCACCTAATGCCAGTTCTACGCTGGTGGAATGCCACTAATGTAAACGGTGCTATTCCCAATTGACAACAGGGTGAGAAGTTCCTGGATCAGCAATCATTGCCAGTAGAAGATATCACAAAGACTAATCTTGTATTGGAAACAGGATGGACATGACAAGCCAATAGGTCATTCCCGTCTCTGATTCTGCTTTCCCATAGCATCTGCTCCAAACCATTCAGGGAAAGGCTGATCAGAGACAGAGGAGAAACCAGGGAAGCACTTATAGGGATTAAAAGGGGGAGAAGTGAGAATGGCCCAACAAGAAGAAATGGAGCGGGGAGATGACCAGGTGGGTGGGGAAGAAATACAAAGGCGAGAGGAGACAGATGGATGACAGGAAGGGGACTGAAAAGGATTCAGCATGCAAAACAGTGCTAAAAAGGAGTCTGGTAAGAGAGAGACACCTATTTTCTTCACTCCCTGCCCTCTTCTATACTACTATCATTCCAAGTGATAAAGGGGAGTCGAGTATGTTCCACCTCCTGTTTTCACTATGGGTTATCACCATGTAGCACTCTCAATCCGAGGTGGATCTCCTGACCATGTCCGTGGAGGTTACACATGCGTATCAAGGGCAAAATAAAGCCCTAAATATTCCAGGCCAGATACACTGGTTGCTTTGAGTGGCACAAGCGATGCAGAACAGCTGGAGCGAGCCAGTAAAACTTGCCCTCCATCTTTGGGAAGCAAGAGGTCCATGGCAGAAAAGGATGCAGTTACTTTCGCAGGCGCACTTCCTGCTAGCCCCTTAGGATGATTTCTAGAATCACCTGCCTATGTCACCTGTACAACAGTTGACCTTTGGAACATGGTACATCAGGTGAGCATTGAAACAATTTACCAAGGTTCATGGTGGATTCTCCATCACTGACAATTTTTAAATCAAGATTGGATGTTTTTCTAAAAGATCCGTTCTAGGAATTAGTATGGGACAGGTCTCTGGACTACGTTATGCAGGAGGTCAGACTATATGATCACAATGGTCCCTTCTGGCCTGGGATCTATGAATAGAAGACCTGTGCTGCTACATTTCTAACAGACAATGGGACTCTAAATCTAGAAACGTGGCCAGCAGCCACCGACGCTTTGTCCACAAGATTGGAGAAGAATTCCTCCCTGCACCCACCCCCAAAAACCAGGGAGAAATTGTTCCTGTGATGATCTAATGTCTCCCCCACTCTTTTTTTTTTAATCTCCACCACTGAGTGTGCAAAGGGGTAACACGATTGTTTTGATGCCAGCAGAAAGCATTCTTGGATTCTGCTGCTACCTCAACTGGATAAAAGGAGAATGGCTCAAGGGCAGAACTGAGATGATCCACTTCTGTGCTTTGTGGAAAACTGTGAATACTTCACCGGAACTTCAAGGACGGCAGCTACTCCAGGTAGCCTCATGTTCTATTAGGATGGTTTTCAGGGACCTGGACCTTTAAAATGTTAAGGAGTCTACCTCCTGTGCAGCTGTTTGTTTCATGAAGCAGGGTGCACATAATGTATTACATAGGACATGCACACACTTTGCTCTCTCATTGAGCCTTTACTTTTGTTCTTTCTTATTCAGTTATTTCCCTTAATATATAATAATTGTCGTTCAGAATGAAAGTGCACGATTGATCTTTGTGTAGGAAAAACACAGAACAAGAATCTGGTGATGGGGTAAGACAAGGAAACAAGAAAACAAAATTAAATTCTCTCAAAGACAGCACAGTGTGTGTGTGTGTGTCCTCCCTCACATGCGTCATCCCCCACACATCACAAAATGGACGGCTTTACAGCAGAGAGTGAGGTAAATGCATTAGCCATTTAAAGATGACACATAAATGAACACGATATGTTGGGACGAGTCAACACAGCTGAGAAATCATGCCCCACCAATCTATTAGAATTCTCTGAGGGTGTCAACAAGCATGTGGACAAGGGTGATCCAGTTTATACAGTGTACTTGGACTTCCAGAAAGATTTTGACAAGGTCCCACATCAATGACTCTTAAGCAAAGTAAGCAGTCATGAGATAAGAGGGAAGGTCCCCTCATGGATCAGTAACTGGTTAAAACAGGAAACAAAGGGTAGGAATAAATGGACAGTTTTCACAATGGAGAGCAGTAAACGGCAGGGTCCCCCAAAGATCTGTACTGGAACGTGTGCTGTTCAATATATTCATAAACGATCTGCAAAATTTGCAAACGATAGGGAATTACTCAAGATGGTTAAGACCACACACCTGACTGCCAAGAGTGACAGAGGGATCTCACGAAACTGGGCAACAAAACAGCAGATGAAGTTCAATGTTGATAAGCACAAAGTAATGCAAGGACAGTCATAAAAGCGAACAGAATGTTAGAAACCATCAGGAAAGGGATAGATAATAAGACAGAAAATATCATAATGTCACTTTATAAATCCCTGTACACCTACACCTTGAATACTGTGTGCAGTTCTGGTCACCCATCTCAAAAAAGATCTATTGGAATTAGAAAAGGTACAGAGTATCAGAGGGGGAGCCGTGTTAGTCTGAATCTGTAAAAAGCAACAGAGGGTCCTGTGGCACCTTAGAGACTAACAGAAGTATTGGGAGCATAAGCTTTCGTGGGTAAGAACCTCACTTCTTCAGATGCAAGACATCTGAAAAGGTACAGAGAAATGCAACAAAAATGATCAGGGGAATGGAACAGCTTTCATATGAGGAGAGATTAAAAAGACTGAATAGTCTATGATTCTATGATTCTATGACTGGGACTATTCATCTTAGAAGAGAAAAAAGTAAGAAGGTGGTATGATAAAGGACTGTAAAATCACAAGTTATGCTGAGAAAGTGACTAGGGAAGTGTTATTTACCCCTTCACATAACACAAGAACCAGGGGTCACCCAATGAAATTAATAGACAACTGGTTTAAAACTAACATAAGGAAGTACTTCTTCAGACAATGCACAGTCAACCTGTGGAACTCATTGCCAGGGGATGTTGTGAAGGCCAAAATTATAACAGGGGTAAAAAAAGAATTAGATCATTTCATGGAGGGTAGGTCCAGCAATGGCTACTAGCCAAGATGGTCATTGATGCAACCCCATGCTCTGGGTGTCCCTAAATCTCTGACTGCCAGAAGCTGGGAGTGGACAGCAGAGGATGGATCACTTGATTGCCCTGTTTTGTTCATTCCCTCTGGGGCACCTGGCATTGGCCACTGTCAAAACACAGGCTACTGGGCTAGATGAACCTTTGGTCTGACCTAGTATGGCCGTTCTTTTGTTCTTATCGTGTACATAGAAAACAAGACATACCAGTTACATGACTACAGTTACAAAATTCAGGGACGTTTGGATCCGAGATTTTGGTTCAGGCTAGTCTCAAATTGTTACCTCTTTCTTCTGAAACCAAAAGGTATCTATTGCGGGCCATGCTCAGAGAGGTGCTGGGCACCTGTAGCTCCAGTTAAAGGTAATGGGAGCTGCAGGTGCTCGGCGTGATGAGGACAAAAGAAGACATTTCTGAGTTTGATTTTAGTAAGGTGAGGAAAAGGGGGATCATTGTTAGTGCCTAACCCCTGCTAAAGGGACACTGTCCAATTGTTTGCTCCTCTTAGCACTGCAGTTATGGGAGAGTAAGATGGACTCCCTCCAGGGTCATGCGCCATTAACAGAGAGTTTGTAGGTCCTGACTGCAGAATTTTTATTAATTATTATTATTATTTGTATCATTTTTAAGATCTGTGCTTTGCAGGTCATTAATTAGCAGGGGAACTAATCCACAGATGTATTATAAGGGTTGGATGTTTTAGACGAGAGTGGAGTGGGGGAGTTAACAGGTCCTAATCTTAAATCTTATTATTGCAGCATCTAGGAGCCTAGTCATGGACCAGGACACATTGTGCTAGGGGCACTGTCCACTGACATAACACCTAGAACAACCCTCTGCCCCCAGCTTTGCCTTTTCGATCTCAGGCCAAAGTTGCAGAAATGAAAGACAGAAAAATCACAGGCCAGATCTCCAGCTGGTATAAACCAGGACAGCAACAATGACCCCAATGTGGCCCCATATTTTGACATATAAAGTGAGCACATTTGATATGGCTTCATTAGAAGAAAACAAAACTGGAACCTTGTGATGCACCTAATTTTGATCCCTTTTATACCAGTCCTACCATGGGACTCTTTTGATTTCAACAGAGCTACGCCTTATTCATGCAAGTGTGAAATAAGAAGCAGGCCCTCTAGTTGCAATTTAAGATTAGGGCCTGTTAACTCCCCCACTCCACTCTCTTCTAAAACATCCAACCCTTATAATAAATCTATGGATTAGTTCCCCTGCTAATTAATGACCTGCAAAGCACTGTCTTAAACTCTCTGCAGTCAAAGTTTATGAGTGGAGTGAAACAATTTGCAGTCTCTCCTCCTCCTTGGGAAAAAATAACTAGTTTGATTTTTTTTTTAAACATTTGCAAAGCTTGTTTCTCCCCCCCCCCCCCCCCCCCCCAGGTATCTCTGTCAAAAAAATGCAGTGAGCAAATCCTTGAATTTTTTTTTTTTTTTTTTTTTTAACCAGCCATTGTAATTAGCTCTGCATGTTGAAAATTACTCACTCCATCTGTAGCCCCGGCAGGTAGCTAGAGTTCACAGCTAGTGGAATCTTTGATCAGTAATTATGATGTAAAACCAAATCATCCCCCCTCCCCAGCAGTGACATCGCTACTCACTTCTACCTCCTCCACACCCTCAAATGACTCAGTCAACCCCTCCCTTAAGAGTTTGGCAGGATTTCAACAGAGTGCTTCGAAGGGTGACAAAACACCATGACACGGAAAATGGAGCGATGCTGATAGAAAACAGAGCCAGGACATTGCTCATTGTTAATACGAGCAGTTGATTTTGTTCACCACTTGGATTTCAGTTCCGAACAATACAGCACACAGGTTGTGCTGTATACAAGGAGATCCAATTGGTTTCTGCATTCATTAGGAACATGAGATTATTCACCTTCACTTTAAACCCAGTTTAGCTGTTACACATTTGGCACATTTTTAATACTAGTTTTTCTCCACCACATATATACGTGTATGTGTGTCTCCATCAGTAGTGGGGTTCAGGTTTATTTTAATTTGGCTTTTATCTTTCACCCAACCAGCGCAGCAATGAAAAGTCCTGGTTTTCTTTTGCTAATTCTGTGATCTGTGTTTTTGTCCAAAGCGGTGTGCGTTTCTCAGTGGCATTTTTATGCTTCACCTCTTTGTGTGCTCCATTTCTTACCTAGCTGCAGTGGTAGGCCTGGCTTTTTGGTTTCATTGCTGGTGTGAGCCACATAACCCACCTACACACTGCTTGGAATCAATGGGCCTGATTCTGTGCTGGATTGCCCTTTGTGTCATTTTAGATACCGGTGCAAAGTGGATGTACAATGTTACCGCACTAAAAAGGTAGGGCTCTGGCACTCGCTTTGGGCCTGGTCCAAAGCCTGCTGGAGCCAGTGAAAAGTACGGCATTGACCTGAATGGTCTCTGGCTCAGACCCCCAGTGCAAGTGCAGGTGTGACCGACACAAGGCACAAGACAGTGAAGGATCAGTTCTTCTGGTCCTCATATGGTATAAATCAAGATAATGCCACTGATCTCAATTTACACCGGCTGAGGATCTGGCCCTGTGTGTCCCTGCAGCATGTGGCTGGCAGAACGGGACTTTGCAGGCCTGACTCCCTCGCACCCAGGATACACCATTCTAATGCCCCTGGGCTCGAATCTCCTCCCATGTAGGTGAGCACAAGGGGCAGCTCCGTTGCTGAGGATGGAGTCGCTTTGGGGTAAAACAATTGTGTAAGAGGCGCACCAGCCCAACATTTCCACGTTCCATCTGTGCATTGGTGGAACGTGCTTCAGAATATACACTTCCCCCATCGTTTCCTGCACCCGTCAGAGTCCATTCTTGCTATTTCTTATACTTCTGTGCCTTGGTACAGCACATTTATTCCCGTCTGTCTCCTTCTAAACTCCTTCTGCTTGGCTATTGCTCAGCAGACACTGGCTGCCTCGCTCATGTACAGTCATGTGATCTAGTGCATTAGAAGAACTATATTGGGTTAAATTCTGCTGTCTGTTACACCTGGGGTAAATCCAGAATAGGGCCGTAGACTTAAGTGAAAATACGCCGGATTTACACCAGCGTAACTGAGAACATGATTTGGCCCACTAAGCTAAGTATGGCTACAATGCTTTGAGACGGATTCTCCTCTCACTTAGGCTGGTTTTAGACACTGGTGTAACTCCACTGACTTCCGCGCAGTTACTCCTGATTTATACCAGCATGGGAGCAGAATCAGCCCCCTTTGGTTTGATCCACTACTGTGTAACTCCAGCGAGGAGTCAGACGAGCATAAAACTGGAGTAACACATTGGTGACATCGGCCTGCTACCCATGAACCATTGCAAGAACCCATTTGTATACATTCTACAGCAGAGGCAGTTTGGTTTCCCATGCACCCCCCAAAAGCCCCAAATCCAACCTGGCATTTTAATCATTATAATATGTGTATTTCTATAGTACCCATTACCATCGTACCTGGAGAAAGATCCTTTCATTCTCATTGTATTCATTGGTGAAATGCAGCAATGGGACAAATTCTAAGCTCTGTAACACCAGCCTAAATCGGCAGTAACGCCACTGGCTGCAGCGGAATTACTCTGGTGTGAGCGATTAGAATGTGGTCTATATGACAAGTCAGATTCTCTGACAGTGTCAATCAACAGAGTTCCACTGAAATAGATGGAGTCTGAGGGTTTACACCTGCCGAGGATCTGGCCCTTCACCATTAGGCTAATTCTGCTCTCATTTATAGCCGTGTAATTTAACAGAAGCCAGTGAATTTACTCTAGGGGTATGTCAATGTACATGAGAACAGAATTTGGTCCATTATGCAAAGTTAAAGGACAGATCTGTTTATACTAGCAGATCTCTTCCCATTCTGTGCACTGTAACTTGGCAGGTTGACTTTTCGTTAGCTTGCTAGCCTGGGCAAAACCTGCAAATATGCTAGTGCATTAGGCTCCAATCACACAGAATATCTTGTAAGACCAATGAATGCCAGGATACCACCCTGGTTGTTTGTTGGAGAGGGAGGGAGGGAGGGCACACAGGCTATGACCTTCAGTGTGTTATTTGTTTAGAATCAAAGTGTCACAAACCTAACCAAGGAACATTGTTTTTGTGCATGATTACTGGCGCAAGATTGACATTTAATCAATACTGTACACTTATCAAATGCCCTGTCTAGCGCTTCTAACTCATGCACCAATCGATTTCTACAGAATTATTTCTGTGCAGCATCCAAGTGTTGAGATTTCATTCTTATTAAAAAAACAAAATTGTCTTGCGTAGTCTACTTTCACGGAGAGTTAGGCATACCCATGTCAACAGATCATTAAACTCCTTTCCATGCAGAGCTGTTTCTAATTCAGGACATTATATTGTAGCTAGTTCTCTAACGTGCTTGAAAGTCATTTGTTTTTGTTCTTGTTGCTAATTTAAAACTTTTACTAGTAATCTTTTTGACTGATGTGAGGTGTCAGTATTCTGAAAGTGTTAATTCACTCCCAGCTCCTGAGAGTGGTATGTTACTATCTCTGAGTTCTAGCGTTTGTTTTTCCCCCCCAGAAGTAATTGTGAGCTTCCCCTTTTCCTCCCCCAATCTTCTGTGCTCAGAGGATCCTCTTCCACTTACAATCCTTTATTGTAGACAACAGCCTTACCGGTAGTGGCCATTGCAATTTCTGGCTCCAGTCGAGATGTCTCAATCTGCCAAATCAAAGAGGAGGTAAGATTAGAATTGGGCTAATATTGTCTGACAGCAACGGGAGCATGATACATCAATAACATAAATAAACAGAAGCAAGACTTTAGCTGACTTTTCTGATTTTACATATGCTGGTGTAAATCAGGGGTAACTCCATTGAAGTCAATGAGCCCGACTCTGGTCTCCTAACTATGCAAATCTGGTGTAACCGCTGCAGGACTCAGTGGAGAGTTATAGAAGGCCCAATGGAGTTCCTCTGCTGTGAACTGCAGGAGTGCGGCTGTAGTAACAAGCAGTAATAACAGTGCTTGGCAATTCAGTAATGCCTTTCACCTGTCATCTCAAATTGCTTTCCCATGATTGTGCTCATATCACGCCAGCTTATATTGAATTATGTTATGTGAAATGACTCATATTCCCTCCCTTTCCAACCTTTGAAATTCTATATTAATTTAAACAGCCAAACAACACATTTTTTTTTAAAAAGAAACTCTATTGTCTTATTTTACATACATTTCCCTTTCCCTTGCCTGATGCCACCTCTCTTTCCTTCCTGTCAGATCCAATCTAGTCCCCAATCCTGCAATTGGATCCACATGGATGGATGCTTTGGGTGGGATTCACAAAGGTATAGAGCAGCCTACCACCACCCTTTTGACTGTGCCACGACCCAGTGAAGTCAATGGGGCGCTCCTTGTGGGACCAAGAGTCTGCATGTTCAGATCCAATTCCAGGATCAGGGCCCTAAAGTCTCAGGAGGGGGACTAGCGGTGAAGTTGGCCTTGCTGAAGTTGGTGGCAAAAGTCCAGTTGATTTCAGTAAGACCAGGATTTCACCCCATGTCTTCCTTAGTCCTGCCATGAGTGCAGGGGACTGGACTAGATAACCTCTGGAGGTCTCTTCCAGTCCTACGATTCTATGATTCCTTCTCTCTGTAAAGCACTATGCACACCTATGGCACTATAAAGACGTGTTAAATAACATAATACACTATATAACAGACGAAATGATATACTATATAAATCTTTGAAAAGTTCATCAGTGGATCTTCTATGCTGTATATTTTAAAGGCAGCATTGTTCCATTCCCCACTGCACTTTTTCTCTATGTGAAATCTCCTTTACTTTTTCCAATCAGACTTACAAAAAAGCTTTTCTGTGATCCAAAAATAGTCGGCACCTCTGTATTTGGAGGACGAGACTGGGGTGGGAGGAATTCTTATTGTCCAATCCAGACCAGGATCCCCCCAGAAACAGGACCCTGCACCTGACAATATCATATTTTAAAAAATCCTATACATTTAATCAGAGCTGAAGCTGACAATGCTAGGAACCCACGTTAAAATCTAAATGCTTTTGAAAATGTTTAACCTAGTTAGACAAATTAGCAAAAATTTGTGCAAAACAATTTAGGTATTTAAAATATTCAATGTTTTTAAAAACTGGAAAAACTGTTCTTAGCTTTCAGCTGCAAAAACCCAACAAAATATAACATCAAAGCAATCTTAACATGAGGTGCAACATAACCCTTCAGCAAAGCTGTTAAACAGCTACTGAGGCATCATGGGAAATAGCACTTCATTTATTCAAATGCACATATGTCAGGTTTTTGCACCATATGTCATTCCAAGCTATTTACAGTAATAATTAAATCTTAATCAACGTTTAACCTCTGTAAAATGTTTGAAGGGATCTAATCACCCTTCAGACTGCACTAATGAAGGAGAAATATATAAACATAAAAAGAAAATGATGCATAGATAGCACACCAGAAAGAACAGTAATTGCAAAATTGTATTTCTTTTAAATATAATCAGCAAATTATGTAAAGTAAGCCAGCGAGTATTTTAAGTGAAGACATCTTGGGTGTCAGAGGTGTGATCAGCTAAGTTTGTACTGCTATCCATAACAGATGTAGCATATTTTCTTTTAGTGCCATTATTAGCAACTTCACCATTTCTTCTTTCACTGAAACACAAAGTAGAGCATTATAACAGGGGGAAGCTACTCCACAAGGATAGAATAGCCTTTCCTCTCATTGTACAGGAGAAGTGACAGCCGCCATTTTGATACCAGGATTAACTCTGATCTGGCTGGTTCGGCTAGAGCTTTTCTTTCTATTTTTCCCCCTCTGATACGGAATGAAAAGTTTTCTACACATCCATGTAGTGCAGTTTCACAGATCAGTATTAAATATCACAGCCAGAGGGGCCTGAGAATTACCTCGCTAAAAGACATAGGTAAGGGAGGTATATACCTAGAGATTGTCATAGACTCACCCACATGACCTAATTCTCTGCTCTGTTAACACCCCCCCACAGTTAGGTCAGGGTGGCACAGGAAGGGAAATTCACCTTGTGTAAAGCTAAATGCACCACTTCAACCCCAGGGTGAGGATGCAGAGCTGGGTGAATCGGTGGAACAGGCATGGCAGGGAGTGTGCTGCAGCCGATTCAGACCAGTGCAGAGGTAGTTGCTGAAGACGGCGCAACCGGCCAGGATCCTGGCCTACCCGGGTCAAATGGCTCTGCCCGCAGAAGATGCACAGAGTGGCAGCAGCTGCTAGCCGAACCTGGTGGATGGAACAGTGAGTCGGGAGGAGCCGTGGTTTCCGCTTACGTGGGCTTGGGGTGTGAATTCATAGCGCCATTTAGCTCTCTGCACAATGCCCCAGACAATGGGCTTTATGCGGGAAGGATGAATTTCACCCTCTACACAGAGGGGGATTTCTAGGGACAGCAATTTATGGGTTAGATCAGTGGCTCTCAACCTTTCCAGACGACTGTACCCCCTTTCAGGAGTCTGATCTGTCTTGCATACCCCAGGTTTCACCTCACTTAAAAACGACTTGCTTACAAAATCAGACATAACAATACAAAAGTGTCCCAGCCGCACTCGTACTGAACAATTGCTGACTTTCTCATTTTTACCATCTAGTTATCAAATAAATCAATTGGAATGTAAATATTGTACTTGCATTTCAGTGTATCGTATATGGAGCAGTATAAACAAGTCATTGTCTGTATGAAATTGTAGTTTGTACTGACTTGGCTAGTGCTTTTTCTGTAGCCTGTTGTAAAACTAGGCAAATCTCTAGATGAGTTGATGTGCCCCCTGGAAGACCTCTGCCTACCCCAGGGATATGCATACCCCTGGTTGAGAACCACTGGGCTAAATTGTGCATTGCACGCACAGCCCTGCAGTAAGTGTGGACCTGCATTGCCCCAGGGGACCTCCAGGGGGCACTCAGGTCTCCTGGGGCTCCCTGCCGCCACTGAGGAAGAACAGTTTGACACCCCTGTAAGGGCTACAGCATACTCCCCCCTACACAGCCGACCAGTCCCACCTGCGAGGCGAGGCAGGCAGGCACTGGGGTGGGAGAGGGAAGGCAGTAGGAGTGGATTAAGGATGGCAAAGAGGTGGCTAGTATTGCTGGTGTGGGAGCCGAGGAGCCAGTGGAGAAGTGAAGCCCTGGGTACATTTTATTGCCATGTACTGTTGGGCCCACTCTTCCCTGGTTAGACCTTGGGAGACTGGAAATAACTGACTGGGGATCTCTGGCACTGGGGGACGGGGAGCCCTGAGGCCAGCGCAGCCCTGCATGACTCCAATAAAGGCAACAGTATAGATGCTATAAGCACTGCCCCGGAACTTCAGTTCCGTGTGCACTCCCAGAAGTGCGGATGTGTTTCCGACGCAGATAAAGGAACAAAGTACTTTGCCGAGGCACCAGCAATGCATCGATGAGAAACGCACCCAGGGGACTATTCCCTTCGTTTGGAAATCAAATGGAAAAAAATAAGGTGATGATACTTTAAGGCAGTAGAGTCACAAGTCAGGGAAGGCAGTAGTTAAAGTCTCGGCGGCAGCATTAGCTTGGCTACGTCCACATACCCATGCGTAGTACTTTCCAGCCCCGTTTTGGTGTTAAAAGGATGTTAAACAGGTATGTTGTTAGGTCAGCTGCCGGTATCCTGGAATCCGCTCGGCCTGGCTTTGGGCCAGGGAATGGTACTGAGACTCTTGGTTCTGACAGATGCCCACCCACTGTCCAGCGAAAAGGGAAGTCCATCCGTACTCATCCTGCTGGGCCGCTGTAGCATTTGATACCAATGATCAGCAAATACTTCTGCCTCATCTCCAAGAAGGTCTAGAGTGAATGGAAATGACCTAATCAGGGACTTCCTCCCAGATAACTCGGAGGGCTGCTATGGGCATTGGTGTATGTGCCTCCATACCTCTCACTTGCAGTGCATTACCAGGCTCAATCCTCTTCCACACTCCATGAAGCTGTTGGAAGTGTTGGTGAGTCAACAGGGGCCGGAGTGCCTGTGGCACGGAGATGATATCCAGCTGTACAGCTACTTCACACCAAACGCAAACGGCATCTTCACCCAGCTCCCTCGGTGCCTGGCCAAAATCAGCTCCTGGAGAAAGAGGGCCAGCTAAAGCTAAATGACTGTGGTGATGCTGGTGGGAAGAGGGAAATGCTCCGGAGAACCGACTTCCTCTCTTTTAAGGGCATTTGCCCTCATGTTAAGTGAGTCCACAGCCCGGGGTCCTTCTGGACTCCTAAGTGCTACGAGGTGCCAAAACAGTCCTGGAGGGAGAAAAGCTCCAACTTCCCTCTTTGACTGGCCAGAAGACCGCAGCCCAGCCAATCAAACACTAGCCTGGCGACCGTGATCTGCATATTCGTGATCTCCAGGTTTGGCTCTTGCAGCTCGTTATAACGAGGAATGAAGCCCCATACCCTGAAAATGCTTCGGGGTGCAAAGGAAACATCCCCCTGCTTGGCAACTCAGATGGCCAGGAACACATGTCCCTGGCCCTCCACCCTCTGAACTGGCTCACCCCTGACTGCAGCGTCATGGACTCGATTTGGAGACCAAGCGTTACATCACCCCCCCTCTCCTCACCCACAAGGGGTGGCTCAGGGGGAGGAAGTCCTACAGAGATCTGTTGGGGGAGAGCAGGGTATGCCTCCAGGCTTCGGAATAGGATCTAGCACCCAGCCCCAAACTCTGGGGGATCTGCAGAAGGTCACGATAATTGATGTAGAGGCCCTGTACCTCCCCAGCTGCTCTGGGCCCTGGTGGCCACCCCCATCTCACTCCCTGGTAGCGCAGTTCCATTGAAGTCCTGCTACCAGGCCCTTCCTTGGTCATGGCCAACCCATGAGTCCCCTTTAAAGAGATAGGTCCACCAGAAAGGGTGCTCCAAGGAACAGGGAGTAAAGCCCCACTTCACTGGGCAAGTGGGGGAGATGTGTGTCTGCTGGGCCCCAAACCAATCCATATGGGGTGACTAATCTCTGTCCCTCCCCAAGGAGCATCCTTTGTGAGGTGTGGTTAAAATGGTGCCGGTTCTCCTTTCCACGTGGGAGGTCAGCGCTACACAGCAGACTTGGGGGGGAGGGAGACAATCCCCCGCTAAATCAGGGATAATAGTTGCTGGGAGGCCTGGGAGAAAAGGGACTTGAGTTTTGGCAGTGGGAGAGGATGGGTCGGGAGTGGGAGAACGGCTCAAGAACCCACGGAAAGGAACCGGAGTTTACAATCCCTGTCCCCCAAGAGTGCTGAAAAGGGTCAGGGAGAGAACGTGGTAGCCTCAAGAGTGGGAGACCCACTCGGTAATGTGAAATGCCAAACCAAGGAGGAGCAAAGCTACCCTGCGCCTGCCAAAGAAACCTTTACCGTCGACGTCAGCAGGAGCTGGCTCGGTCCTGGGAAATGACCTGGACGCACAGCAAGGCAGAAAAGGTGCTTTTCACAGCAGGGAACAAGCTATGCTATTCCTGTTCTTGTCAAGTCGAGCTGGCCGGTTTGCCCGGGACTAGCCCTAGGACTAAATATTATCCCCCCCACCAGTTACGTTCTGGGATTCGATGCAGTTCTGACAAGCCTGCATCCTCCCTCCAGCATATTACCAGGTGCATTTAAAACAAATCCACCCTATGTCCCTCCTCAAGCATCTGTTTATGAATGAGCATAACCCAGCATGGCAAAGCCGGCTTTCCAGCCATGCTCTTGACCCAGTGAAATGTATCCCTTGAGGGGAACAAAGGCGCTTTAATGGGAAAGCCTCTTGTCGGTGGCCGCTGTGAGTGAGTTCCATTCCCCCGTCTGTCCCCTGCCGTGGAAGCCTCTCTCCTCTAATCAGTACAGACAAGGCTAATTGGGGTGATAAAGAACTGGCTCCGAGAGCTGGCGTGGGCTGGCAGAACAAATGGTGCGGTGGTCACAGCTGGGACTGTGGAGACAGAGAGAAAGCGTGTGATACAGGCTCCGGGAGCTGAAAGTTTAATCAGCCCATGTTGCGTGCGGGTCTGCGAGGTGGGGGGTTGTGTGTGTTTTGCATTCGCTGCTGACATGGGTGTAACGTACACGCGCGTCCGGTGAAGCAGAAGCAGGCAGAAAGCAGATGCTTTTTGTTGAGGATTGATAATCATTTCTCTCCCGGCTCGGGAAAAGGTGTAGAAAGGAATGTGCTCCTAAGGGTGTAAGGAGGGAGACAGGTCTAGGCTTTCTGCCAGGGATCCTGTAATGATATGGAAGGCAGCTAGGGGAGACAGGACCAGATGGATTTGGCATACAGCTAATCGCGCCGCCAAAAAACACCACCACAAAAAACAGTTTTCTAGAGGGGAGGGTCAACATGTATTGACTGAGGCTCCATCATGAGGAGGTGGGGGAAGGGGATCTGGGCTTGGTTCTCTTGTTCTATGGGGCAGGAGTAAAAAGAGAGATGACGGTGGTAGAGTTCAAACAGAAGTTTGATGCAGAACTTGCTGGGTGAGGATCCATGGCCAATGTTATGTAGGTCAGACTAATTGATCATAATGGTCCGTTCTGGCCTCATAATCTATGAATCTACCCGGAGTGGGATGGTGGAACCCAGAGCACCTACCACATGGCATTTTCAAACAAATGGGGCTAAAATCCAGTGTAGCTGTCGCTCACTGATTATTCTGTGTATTACAGCAGCATCTAGAGAGGCCAAACAGGACCTGGGGTCCCTGGTGCTGTACAATCAAAGAAGTCACAGCCTACCCTGCAGGGGATGGACAAGCAATCGAGTAGGTTTTTATCCTCTTTCGTTCCTGCAGTAAGATCGCCTATGCAGACTGTAACTGGCTTCTACAGCGCTCCCACGTTATTTCAGAATTCCGTTTTTTTTACTGACAGTAAATGAAACCATGTTGTTAATAAGGATAAAATTCAAAAATGGAACCAGAACCCTGCGGTGCCATGTTTATTTTTTATAAGGCTGAGGACTGCTCTCCAAAAAAAGAAAAACAATTGAAAATGCATTTAAAAAGACAGCAAACCCTGCTCTCTTCTCTTCAGATCAAAGAGAACTTCCATAAAGTTCCCCTAGCTCCCAAAAATTGAATCACTCTCTCTCTCTCTCTCTCTCTCTTTCTCTCTCATTAAAAGGCAGAATCAGGAAGGAAAGTGGGATTTGCTAATGTGAGAGCAGCTTGGAGAGTTCCCCTTCCACAAAACTACTGGGCAGAATTCTCCTTGTGGCATCTGCGCAGCCCCACTGACACCAAGCTGTTGCAGTGAAAGGAAGAGCAAGATCTGGAAATAAATGGTCCAATCTTGCGCTCAAAGCTCTGACGTTGCCTGAATGGAGATGGCAGGGTCCGGGTGCACAAAACCTTGCATGCCTTTAATTCCCCCATCGTCTCCATGTGTTTATCATGATTCCATCTGATTAATAGCTTCCTGCCAGTGCTGGATGCAGGGAAGTCAGCCATAACTGCATCCCGTGTTACTTTTCATTAGATTATAAGGCCTGGGGCAGAGACTGATAACATCTACTATGGGGCCAGGGAATATTAGGATAATCTAGTCCGATTTCCTGCAAAGCACAGGCCAAAGAACATTGACCAGTGATTTTTCCATCTGGCCCAACTACTTGTGACTGAATTAGAGCAGATAATTTAGAAAGACATCCAGCCTCAATTTAAAGACTCCCAGTGATCTTACCATACCTGGTCCATGGTTATTTACCGTCGCTGTTAAAAATTTGCATCATATTTCCAGTTTGAATTTTTCTAACTTCAAACTTCCAGTCACCAAATCTTGTTGTGCCTCTATCTGCTAGATTAAAGAGCCCTCTGCTTTCAGAAATCTTCTCCCTCTGTAGGTACTTACCAACTATTATTAAACAGCCTCTTAATTGTCTCTTCGAATAGACCGAGATGCTCAAGGATCTCAACGTATGGCATGTTTACAAGACTTTGAATCATTCTTATAACGCTTTACCGACCCCTTTCCAATTTTTCAGCATCCTTTTAAAAATATGCCCTGGTCTCACTACTGCCATATATAGTGGTAATAACGCCTCCCTACTTCGACTCAATATCCCCCCGTTTATGGATCCAAGGATTGTGTCGCCCTGGGAGCTCACATTCAGCTCCAGTCCTTTCCAGAGTCACTGCATTCCAGACTGTAGCCCTGTTTTACAAACAGGGCCTTTGCCTGGTCCCACGATGCACGACCGTGTATTTGGCTGTATAAAAACACATTGTGCTAGTCTGCAATGAGCGTGGGCTGCATCGAAACGCGACACCGTACAAATGGCCCCTTTCGCTAACCAGACCTGATGCCTGGGTGTGTCCAGAGTCAGATCTGCTGGCAGAATAAGGTTTTCCTACATTTTACTACTGCGACCCCTGCAAAGCCAACCCAGGGAACAAGAGCCTGAATCTACTTGGTGTCATGCATCATCAATAGAACTGCTAACTGAATTCCAATGTGCAGTGCCAAATTTTACCCAGGCAATCCTACTGAAGTCAACAGACAGAACGTGGAGACAATGAGATGGCACGGATGTGACAATGTGGCCTGCAGAATCTTTATTGCTGGGGACTGTGGCCCAAGGACCCTTTGGTGTCAACTGACAGATGGCGTGAGGGATGCATAGGGTTTTACAGGGATTCCCTGTATACAAAGGGTGGCAGGTGACGTCTCTGCCGAGAGGCAGTAGCTCACTGCTCACGATAATCATTTCAAAAACGTACAGACAGATAATACTGAAGGAGTTAAGTGTCTCTCCTGGGAATTATGTTCTTAAAGCCTTGAAGTTAAAGGCAGGTCCCGAGGTGGTGACAGGTCTGGGACAGGTTCCCTTCAGGCAAGGGGGTAGCAGACCCTTCTCTCTCTCTCTCTGCTCATGTGTGTACTGTGCGTTGTATGTCCTACCATGGGCGGCTATTTGCATACTGAGCCAGATCTTCAACAAGAGCGTGGAAAATCTATACGAGAGAAAATCTACAGGAAAAAACAAAACCAACAGAGGGGTTTGCTGTTTATGAGTAAAGACAATGAACTTGAGGGGGTATAACTGGGTGTACAGAGGTACACCCTGGATTCTTTACCTAGGGGACAAGCTGGCAGCGTTTTTCGCCTCATGAGAAGAGGATCCCAGCCAGGCCTGGATGAAAACTGCTGGAAGGACTTTGGGGTGAGCATTGCTCTATAAGACATGGAAGCATTTAGCTAAATAAGTCTAGGCTCTAGAATGCCAGTGATGATTTTATTTTATAGGTAACCCTGTTTCCAATACTTCTACTTGCTATCACTCGAATCTCTATTCTCTGTTAACTAAAGTTTGGCTTGTTTTCACTATAAGCATAGCGACGTTCTGTGTGCTAAGCAGAGCATTGATCTCAGGTGGGACTGGTAAGCTGAGGTGTACTATTCCTTTGGGAGCAGAGAATCTGGAAATGTCATGAGTGTCCAGTGGAATGGGGCTGGACCCTCCAGGGAGATGCTCGGAGGTGGGGTGAGCCTATCCCTAACCCGCAGAAAGAGAGCAGGTTCCTGAGAGGAGTGCTTGTGTTCCTGGTGGCAGGTGGAGTTGGGAGCAGACCCACAGCAGGCACAAACAAGGCTTCCTGGCACTAAAGGCAGGTGGTAGTGAGGTGCCTCCCAACCCTGGGTAGCCCCAGGAAGTGTTACAGTGACAACACTGGGAGAGCTAGAAAGTGCCTGGCTTGATTCAGATCCCAGGATGAGTTTGTAGCACTGGTAGACACAAAGGTATTTTATATGCAGTGGTAAGAAACAACAGACCCAGAACCTCAAGAGGTTATTTTCACAGAGTCACTCTGCAAGATTTGGAAATATCTCTGATTCCAGGCTCCCCAGTACGGGTTTGTTTAACTATTTCAAACCACGTTTACCAGGCAGCTAAGTTTTTTGCTGCTCTGACAGGAGGCAGGCTTTTCACGACTGCTTTCCTCTAAATATCTGGGGCCAAATTCACTCGCAGCAACACCTGCATGAATACAGAGGCACATCAGTGTCCCATCCAGGAGTGGGCGCTCAACCCCTGCCGAGCCACCTGTGGATGGCACTTATGCCAGGAGAATCCGTAGCCCCAACAGGGGAAGAAGAACTAAGGGGATGTGCTAAGCTTGCTAACCCTCTCAGCCCCAGGCACCAACTAGAAATATGCTCTCCAAGCCACTTCTGTACCATGGGGTCTCTTCACCTCCCGGATAGACACATTCCCTATCTGAGGTGTTATCTCTCACAACTAAGTCAACTCTCTCTCCCCGTTATGTGGATCAGCAAACTGGGTCGTTCCACAAATCCCCATCAACGATGCCCAGTCTGTAGAATGAAGGAGTGGAAAAGACCCCAACATATTTTCATACTGAATTTTCTCCATGTAGCTTAGAAAGCTCAGGTGGATTATTCTTTAATGCTCTCACTTACTAGTGTCATAATGAACAGGCTTGTGTGTTCATCAATGCCCTCTGCTGGAAGGAATCAAAACTGCTTGAATGTGTGTCATCGGCCCTATACTGCTCATACCAAACAGAGATTCCCCTGTAGTTCAAAGGCTGTTGGAGGAGGAGGATCTGGATTCTATCCCTGCTGTCACCAGGAAGTTCTGAGTGGCTGTGGTGTGCAGCATAGTTAATAACAATGGTGCATGGATTTGGCACGATGTACGTAACCGAACAACAGCATAAACTGTGAGAAGTGAGGCTGGATACACGAGAAATGCAGGGATCAAAGATACTTGCACAGCTGCTGGGTGCCAAGCCATTTAGCCAGTGATTACTTGTGCTATCGAGGGCTTTAGTAACTCATTTCTTTCCGTCTCTGCTTTGATCATGGCCTTTTGTTTGGCACTTTAAAGTATGGAATTTGAAATGGAGGAATGACATTCCCTAAGAGCTTTCAATACTGTCTGGTGATGAAGGGAAAGTCAAGAATTGCCAAGGAGCTTTTTTTTCTTTTGCATTAGTGGCTAGAAAACAGCCCCCCCCAGTTCAAAGTGTTAAAGGAGACAGCTTGAGGGCTGGGGGGTTGGGGGAGAGCACCAGGAATAGGCTGTTACATTGTGCTTTCATCCTCGTCCGGGAGGAACCTTAATCTGCATCACACACCCATCATGCAACCTGGCTAGCGAGGCTAGAGCTGGCAAAGTGCTCCATACGCAGAGATACGGCCTCTGCCCCGGAGAACTTACAGCCCAAAAGAACGCAAGAAGTCAGGTTGCACCAGAGAGCCAGAGGCGGAAATTGTTTAAAAAACACTCATTATTTTTCCATTTTGATTTTTTTTTTTTTAAATACAAGCTTATTTCTTGTGACCCTCATGGAAGCTTGACGGGTGGGGTCGTGGACCTCTAGGATTGAAAGGATGCCCTGTGCCCTGTGGAGAAATGCCCACAAATGGAGGAGAAGGAAAGGGACAGGGAATTGAGAGGGGCCTCACTAGTGGTGTGCAGAGACACAATAGGAGACAAAGTCTGAGCCGTAGGCAGAGCCGAAGCTGTGAAGGTTAAAGGGGGACCCAGTGGGCAGAGTTGGTCACATTCATCATAGGTACAGGGAGACCCCGGGCCAGAGCAAGTGGGGACCCCTCCCCACCCCTTCCACCTGCAGTCTGCTCTGCCCCCTCCCCCCCAGCGTTATGGGGTTAGTTCATGGTGGCTTGCCCCACTCTGCCTGCCTGGCACTCCTGAGGCGCTGAGTCCGGGTAAGGAGGCTTGCACCGCCCCTCTGCAGGAGCGCCGGGTGGGCAGAACGAGGCAAGCACCCATGCCCTGACCTTGCTCACTGGCAGGAGCGCCGGATGGGCGGAGTGGGTTGAGGCGTGCCCATTTTTCAGGGCCCCCACAATTAGCCGGGGCCATCTGGGCACGGGCCCTGTTGGCCCGGTGGCTAATCCGCCACTGCAGGGTTGGGATGGTGGGAAGTGCTCCAGGTGGGGCATGAGCAGCACTGGCAGAGGGATGCGAAGGGACGCTTTCGGCACAATCTTGCCTAGCTCCCACTAGTGCTGTTAGCCCTTCATGAGCACGGGCAGTGAATTCACACGGATGAGATCAGCAAGGAGCAGAGGCGGACTCAGCCCTCTGTGGGATACGCCTCCCTCCGGTAGCAGTCACCTGGCTTTCTTTAAATGTTTCGTACCCTTTCATACAATGATTGCATGGTCTTCCCTGAGATTATTTCCAGAGCCCCTCCCTTAAGAGCACGCAGCACTTTGCATATCACACACAAGACAAACCCCACACTCTGGAGTCTACTCAAATGTGACGCGTGGACAAGGGCTCAGGCACAAGAGAGGGTGGAGAGAGCAGAGGTGAGGAGAGCCACAGGAGAGGCTTTGTGGGTTTTGAAGGACCACCAGGTAGGTGCTGGGGTCTTTTGTGTTAGAAGCTGTTGCAAAAGCAGGAGGCAGCCAGTGAGAAGCACCGACAGATTAACCCTTTCTGTTGCCCTGGGCAAAGTGTAATAATGTTGCCCCTTCCTCTCAGTTCACCTGTTGGCAAGAAGTGAAAACTTTATGTCCCCTTCCTCTGCACTAAGGAACATAAGAACAGCCACACTGGGTCAGACCAAAGGTCGACCTTGCCCAGTCTCCTTGTCTTCCGACAGTCGCCAGTGCCAGGTGCCCCAGAGGGAATGAACAGAACAGGTAATCATCAAGTGATCCATCCCCTGTTGCCCATTCCCAGCTTGTGGCAAACAGAGGCTAGGGACACCATCCCCGTCCATCCTGGCTAATAGCCATGGATGGACCTATCCTCCATGAAAGTGTCTAGTTCCTTTTTGAACCCAGTTATAGTCTTGGCCTTCACAACATCCTCTGGCAAAGAGTTCCACAGGTTGACTGTGCGTTGTGTGAATAAATACTTATTTATTTGTTTGTTTTAAACCTGCTGCCTATTAATTTCCTTTGGTGACCCTAGTTCTTGTGTTATGAGAAGGAGTAAATAACACTTCCTTATTTACATTCTTCACACCAGTCATGATTTTAAAGACCTCAATCATATTCCCCCTTAGTCATTTCTTTTCCAGTCCCAGTCTTATTAATCTCTTCACATATGGAAGCGGTTCCCTACCCCTAACCATTTTTGTTGCCCCTTTCTGTACCTTTTTCAATTCCAATATATATTTTTTGAAATGGAGCAACCAGATCTGCACGCAATATTCAAGGTGTGGGCGTACCATGGATTTATATAGGGACACTAGGATATCGTCTGTCTTATTATCTATCACGTTCCTAATATACCTGTGCCACATGCTGCAAAGAGACCAATGTTTCCAATGCAGACACGATACACTAGGATCTACATGATGAGGGTGCATCCAATGGGTTATAGTGAAATCCACAACTGAGCAATCAAAATGAAATACCTCCAGGCTTGGCCTACCCAGCCCACAGACAAACACACTCGGCGTGCCAAGCCTGCTGTGGTTTTCACGTTTTGAAGTAAAACAGAGCCGTGAGCTGGTACAGAGGCATAACTTAAGTCAATAGCTAACGACTTATGGATGTGTTTGATTTATACCTCCCCCCCAAGGCCATTGCGACCTGGGAGCTGATTTCTGTATAATTCATAGAGTGTGTGTCTGTGTTGTGGGGGTTATCAAACGTTCCATCTGGACTGCTAAGGGGTGACCCATTTCACTGCAGATCGGGTTTGCACGATGATCGATGTCTACTTAGAGAATAACATGCTTTAAATCTCACTAGTGTAATTTACCTGCAAATGATATGTGTGTGTGGGGGGGGGGAGTGGGGGAATTTAGGGCTGCTTCTACCCAATGTCTCTGTTCAGGGATTTACCATGTGGCTGTGGACGCTTACTCTCAGATTGGCATTAAAAAAAAGTCACCCCGGGAAGTGAATTTTATATTCAGTTTTTTCTACTGAAAAAAAGCAGCAGCAGCAAGATTATTGTGGACATTCAGGCTCTAGTGGTGTGCCCGTGTCAGATGCTCTCTCTGTGCTTGGTATCCATGTTTGATGCACACGCCTTAGGTGGGGGCTTTTGGCCACCAGCACTCATCTCCAGCTGTCTGGAGGATATGATGCTTGCTAACGTGGTGGGTCGGACGGTACAAAGCAGAAGCGCCAGGAGCGGAAGAGTTTTAATGTGGGCAACCTGCATAAAGCCGCTGGTGAAATCTGCTTTGTAGAAAACGTCTCCGTGACGACATGAGTGCCACATGCTTATTTATGCTCTCTCACATCTGCTGAGTCTTCTGCGCAGGACCTAGAAAGCGTCACTGCCTGTGACAGAGCACCAGGTGCGAGCTGGAGGCAGCGACACGGGTGATATCAGGTGTGTGTATGACAGCGAGTGGAAATACTCCCCAGATCAACGAGTGTGAGCTGCAGATCAGTGCAGTATAGCTCCTGTGCTTCTGCATCAAGAGAAGACCGTGATCAGAAAGGAGACCTGGTGCTTACAGCTACCACCCAAGGAGATTACATAGTTTACCCTCTACGTCTGAGGCCATTTGGAGCAGAGAACAATTCTGTGTTTTGTTTGGCTTTCCACTGCCGGGTTTAATCTTTAAGCCCTTGGCCCAGTTATTTCCATAATGGACTCCCTCAGCCATCAGGAAGTACAAGAACAAACAGATATAAACTGGCCATCAGGAAATTTAGACTTGAAATTAGATGAAGGTTTCTAACCATCCAAGGAGTGAAGTTCTGGAATAGCCTTCCCAGGGGAGCAGTGGAGGCAAAAGACCTATCTGGCTTCAAGACTAAGCTTGATAAGTTTATGTAGGGGATGGTATGATGGGATAGCCTAATTTGGGCAATTAATTGATCTTTGACTATTAGTGGTAAATATGCCCAATGGCCCGTGATGGGATGTTAGATGGGTGGGATCTGAGTTACTACAGAGAATTCTTTCCTGGGTGTCTGGCTGGTGAGTCTTGCCCACATGCTCAGGGTTTAGCTGATCGCCAGATTTGGGGCCGGGAAGGAATTTTCCTCCAGGGCAGATTGGCAGAGGCCCTGGGGGTTTTTCACCTTTCTCTGCAGCGTGGGGCACGGGTCACTTTCTGGAGGATTCTCTGCACCTTGAAGTCTTTAAACCACAAGTTGAGGACTTCGATAGCTCAGACATAGGTCAGGGGTTTGTTACAAGAGTGGGTGGGTGAGATTCTGTGGCCTGCGTTGTGCAGGAGGTCAGACTAGAAGGTCATGATGGTCCCTTCTGACCTTAAAGTCTATGAGTGTCTCACAATGACAGCTGAGACGGACAGGGTGGAACTCTCAGACTCTCCCCTCTGCCGTGGGACCCACAAAGCCAGAAATCTGAACACACTCGAGTCTCGCAACCTTTAGAATGTGACACAGGCTCAGTTTGCTGCACAAAACCTTCTCAGAATCCCTGGAAATAGCTTCGAGGAGTCTTCTCCAAATTTGCAGTGTCAGCCTCAGTACTGACAGCCCCAGGCATTTGAGCATCATTAGCCAGGCTCCAAAACATCATGAGGTTGGCTTAAAAACCATGAGATTTACAAAAATATATATATTTTTTTTTGCCTAGTGGTTTCTGAACCATTGGGGCCATTCTGGACATGCTTTGAAGTTTTTCTCCACAATCGTAAGGACTAAAAAGATTGGTTTTTGTTAACGAAAGCCAAGATTCATACCTAATCACTTATCTTCAGGAGCTGGGGTTTTAAGAAGAATATCAAATATTGCAAAGCTTGCAGTGAAATCGTGAGAGTTGGCAACACTCTGACCCTAAGACAGTGGCGTGAAATTAAGGAGGGAGTGGAAAGGATAGTCCTTTAGAAGAGCAACGATGCCCTGTGTTTGGCACGCAGATACTGCAGCCTTTAGCGCATTAGACGTGAGCAGGACAGAAGCTCAGAGGTTAACACATGTGTAACGTGAAGTTACTGCCTACAAGCACTCACATAGTGGTAATTCCCACGCACGTGACTGAATCAAATAACAAAGTTCATCACTGCAGACAGAAAACAGGTGACTCCAAGGCAAAGGCAGGGCACTTCCTCCCGTGCAGCGGAGAACCAGATGAAGGGGCAGAATGACGACTGGTCAAGGGCAGGGCTTCTGATGCCCTTTCACATGGAACAAAAAAAGAAGTTTGTTCATTCTGCATGGAAGTCCTGATTATGTGTGTGGCATGTCTGGCGGAAGGTAAGAGCACATCAAGACAACTGTTTGCTAGCCAACAACTAGAGATTGCCACAGTCCTGGTCCTATAAAAAGTCTCTTAAGATCAGAGGCAAGCACAAGGCAGAACCATTTATGTTTGATCTTAAAGTCAGCAGTTGCAGTGGGCTGAGAACTCTCCCCCACAAGAGGAAGTCCTTCTGAAGTCAGCTGTATGGGGGCATTTAACATAGCAAGTAGGGGGAGAGATTCCTTACTCACTAGTCAGGAGATCAGGAAGTTTATGCTGTAGATTGCATTCTGGTGGGGTGGGGTCCATGCCAGCTAAAGCAGGTACGGAAAGATCAGGACTAGCCTACCTAGAAGATGACCTGGGGATGTCCACAGACAGTCTGCAACCAAAGCAGCAGAACTTGGGTTCTGAAGCAGCCCATCTTTGTTTAATGAAATGGGCTATACAAGCCCCAGCACATACAGATACGTTTGACTTTTGTCCTCTTTTGCTGGATATAAAGGCCCAGACTTTCACATCTGGATGCACAGAGTAGGCATCTACATCTGCATTTAGGCACCAAAAATCAAAGTGGCCTGATTTTCAGAGGTGCTGATCACCCACAACTCCCAGTGAAATCACTAACTTCAGGCACATGCGTGTCAAAATGTGGTCCAAAGCATACAAGCTTTTCAACATCTCTGCCAAGATTAGACAAGCTAAGCAGGGTCAGCCTAGACCAGCCCTTGTATGGGAGACCACCAAGGAACATGCAGGGTGCTACAGAAAGTGGCACTGGTGGTTCAATAGGTGGCACTTTCTCCCTGTGAATCCCTGTTGAAGAAACAAGGACATTGGTAAGGATCAAATTCTGCTTACCTAACTCCCGCATTCCCAGTGGTTTCAAGTGGACACAGTATGCTTCTTCACTTCCTGTCCTCAGCTCTCGTAGTGTTGCTAAACAAGGCTACATTACACTCCAAAGGGAGCTGCATATCAATGATGTGATTAGTGAGTGTGCTGTGGAGTAACAAGTGTTAAGAGAAATGAAACTGGTATTTTTATATTAGCCAGACCTAGAGCGGTATAATGGATGCGTACCTTGATGACACATGAAGTCACAGTGTTTCAAGCAAGTGCCATTGTCTCTTGAAGTGTTGAAAGACGGAAGAGTGAATACCAACTCCCTTCTCTAGAGAGACAAGGTGGGTGAGGTAATATCTTTTTATCGGAATAAAATATCTTGTATTCTCATTAGGATTTTATTCTCATTCAATAACAATGTCAGAAAGGGATTTGGTTTCATGTTTTTATCTCTGTCGCTGGGACACAGGTTCAAATATGTAAACTATCCATCCTGCAAGCGCGAACTCCTGCAGGTGTGTGGGTTGGCCCAATAAAAGGCATTACCTCACCCACCTTGTCTTTCTACTCTCCTGGGACCAACATGGCTAAAAAAACACTGCATAAGCCTCCTTTCTCTCTCACTCTTCAGCATCAGCCGCACAGAGTTCTGACGGTGGCAATTTTTCTCTTTGGGTGAAAATGAGCAATAAAACCAGATTAAGTCCATTTTAAGGAGAATCCCTCACACAGATCGCATAGCAGGAGAAAACACTCCCGGCTGTTTGGGGGGTGAATATACAATCTCTGCAGGTATATGATATACTAAGAGGGAACGTCAAGGACAGCGTGATGGATGTTACAGGATTTAGGGAAGCCGCTGTAGCTTCTGAGACGCCAAACAATCTGCTTGAGAATCTCACGCTTTCAATGTGTCTCCTTCTCTTGGACGGGACAATGAAGGGGACGATCAGGAATATACCACAAACCTCAAACAGTTAGAAAGTGACTATAATCGCTGGCCTTTGGGGAATTTGATCTGTTAGTTGGAACTTCTATACATTAACTAATTCTTCTTATGGCAAGCAAATCTGGAACAGTTCTGCTTGCTAAGCAGCCATGTGTCCTTAACACCTCCCTTGGAGTGTGGCCACTGCACGTATGGGGAGAGGCACAGCAGCCATCTCTCTCAGTAAGGCACTGCTGAGAAATGTCCTGAAGAAAGAAGGCAATTAGCAGGCCCTGGAAAAATGGTTTCTTTCCATAAAGTGCCTTGTAAGTATGGCTTTCAAGCCTCTTTAAGGGTTAATGTTTAGCTGTTTACCTAGAGTTGTGGGATGTCAACTTTTTCTTTTGACTCTTAATGGCTTATAGCTATCAGGAGGTGAAGAGTCCTTAAAAGAGATGGTGTCAGGAATGTTTTTTATGCCCACCAGCACCCACACACCTGCAGGAGTTTGTGCTTGCAGGATGGATAGTTTACATACTTGAACCTGTATCCCAGGGACAGAGATATAAACATGAAACCAGATCCCTTTCTGCATTGTTATTGAAGCCTTCTGCAGTACAAAGGGGCTCTTTCTCTCCCCACCCACATTAAATGACCACAAATAACTGTTCACTTCAAGGCAATTCTTCAAACTACTGCTCTAGGGATCAAGGCTACAGGTTTAGGGCCTGATCCTGTGAGGTGCTGAGCACTCTTTCCTCTCACAAACTTCACCTGGACTTGATTTCAATGGGAGAAAGACTCATCTCCTAATAGCTCCTTTGGAAGCAGCGGTGACATGCCTGTATTAGGCACAGAGACAAGGTGGGTGAGGTAATATCTTTGATTGGGCCAGCTTCTGTTGGTGGAAAGGACGAGCTTTCGAGCTTCAGAGGCACCACATTGAAAGGGCAAAAATGTGGTGACTGGGTCAGGTAACAAATTGCCACTATTGTAAACAGACTTCAAAACACAGATCAACCTACTCACACATCAAAGTTGTTTTGACAGGGGCATGGGAACAGAAATCTGGGCGCTGAATAAACCTGAATATTGCTCACTTGTGACATTCAAGGGATGAGAAATGCCAGTGTGTCTCGTAATTACACTTGGGTGCAAAGAGGCATTTCGAACTCAAACCGTCTTGTTCAACCGCTGCCTCATTTTCAATAACTTCCGAAGAGCGACTCGTGCTGGGAACAGGAACCTCTGAATACAGAATTTCCATCTATTTCTCTGCAACGCAGGCACAACCTGGGCAGAAGGGAGGTATGCTTCCCCCAAGCTGGTCACTTGAGAACAAGGCAGGTCAGCCACTAATCAATTCAACCCCAACTGATGACAATTCAGGTGCCAACTGTGACTCGGATGCCTGTTCACTAGAACCTGGATTCTGACCATCCAACTCGTTTTACACAAGTCTCCAAGCTGCCACCAGGAAATATCTTCCATCTGCTATCAGTCTGGGTTAGATTTAAATTGGCAACCTACCACGTACCCCACAAAGGGAGAAGTGGCCGTGACTTCACTAGGGACTTTGCTATTGCTATGGAGTTTACATGGAAGGTGCTCAGAGATGCTACGGAGATGGGCAGCAGTATAAAACGGATAGATGGAGGGATTAGATAGACAGCTATATACATCTCCGTAGCTACTAAGGCCTCTTCATTTTATAAAGTTTAGTTTCTTTCCATATTGAAGGGGCAATGCATGTTTCTCTCCTGCTGAAGCATGACTCAGAAGGACACTGCACAGATTTATGCTGGAAGCATGGGGTTTCCCGCGTTCCTTTAATAGTAACAAAGCTCTAAAGAGATTCCACAGGCTGCCCACAAGAAAAACTCCCAGGAGTCTGCTGTGGAGGCAGATGCTGCTTCTGGGAGATCATTGCCAATAGGTGGCACCTGGAATGTGTGGATGTTGTCCAACTGAGGCGAGGAGGAGGAGTGGGCTGGTGCAGTGAGGCAATCCGACACCTCACCAATGTATTCCCCTCTTTCGCCCCAGCCACGTTCTCAAAAACAGAGTTTCAAATAACGCCAAGGGATTCTGTCAGATAATTGTGATCATCGGTGCCTTGGGCTTTTTATAACTAGAAGGAATGATACAGTGAGGGTAATTAAGCACTGGAACGATTTACCATGGGCTGTGATGGATTCTCCATCACTGGCAAATTTTAAAATCAAGATTGGATGCTCTTCTAAAAGGATATGCTCTAGTTCAAACAGGTATTATTTTGGGGAAGTCCTCGGGGCTGTGTTGTACAGGAGGTCAAACTAGATGACCACAGTGGTTCCTTCACTATAAATACTGTTCTGATGATATGCCATCTCCCTTTACAAACTCTCTGCACACAGCTTCCCCATTAAAATGCAGCCAACTCTGGGGTAGTCTGGAGCAGAGGGCAGGCTGGAAGCAGGAAGGAACCAAATAGTTGCAGTCACTTGGCTTAGCAGTTGCTTAGCTCAGAGTAGCTTCTTCCCAGTCTGCATGACAGTGGAGTCACTGCTGGAGATGGGGAGAGTTGGGATAGACAGGGCAGTTCCACATGATAGGAGGGGAGAACGTAGGAGTGGACGCAAGGGTCGGAGCCAGGTGGGAGAGGAACAGTTGCGGGGTATTTGCAACACACAGAACTGACATGGAAAATGTTTTCTGATTCCTATTGCCAACATTTCATTTCATCTTATTTCCTTGCAGAATTAAAAAAAGAACCTTTCAGTTTGAGCAATCATGCTCTCTGCTGGTGCTTTTTACATGCTCCAGTACTCACACAGGCTCTGGGTGTTTCTTAATGCCTTCAGAACGCATGGCACCTAGCTGTACTAATGATCTCCCAGACAGCAGCCCCCGAGAGCATCACAATTAGAGGGAAATGAAAGGGTGTACTCGTTGGAGGAATCTGCTCTACAGGAAGCGAGTGACTGTGATTTTTTTTTTTTTGCCCTGGTTGTTTTTGCAGCAAAGGTGTTCTGCAGATGCCAGGCTGTCAAGGTGGGATGGGGGAGTGGAATGGAGGTGTGAAGGGAAGGCCAAAGGGCAAGGCCAAAGGAAAAACAGCCTGTGAAATCTGGCTCCTCAGGAAACGCACGCCAGGCCTGTGAACCCTGCCCTCAGACAGAGGAACAGCTGGTGCAGGTGAAAGAAAACAAGAGATGAGAAAGAGCGAGTAAGTGAGTTGGAGAGAAGAGAGATTGCCTCAACGAGGCAAGTCGTTTTCTCAAATCTCTTCTTGCTTTGTCATCTTATTTGGAAAAGGTTGACGGGAGGGAGAAAGGAAGGGATGGGTGGGAATTGAAACCTCAAAGAAACAAATGGGTAAAAGACCTTCTGCTTTAAATCAAGGCTGATCAAAACCTTTCTGAAAGCAGGCTGTACTGTTCCAACAGAGAGAGGGTCTAGTCTGCCGTTTTGAGCTGATACACTTTGCCGCCTCGGGCCAATAGCAGGAACTATAGTTTTTAGTGTGCAATCTCCTTTCTGAGTTACATATTCCAGTATTTCTGCTGTGCTGTGGGACCCTCTCTGAGCCTATTAACCCAATTAGCCACTCAGTAAAGGACTAAAAATGTGAAAGACATCAGCATTTAGGACTAGTAGCACTTTGTCAGTCTAGAGCACTCTATAAAGAGCTTCCAGCTGCTCTGGTGAAAAAACAGTTAAGCCTCACAACAGGCCTGGGAGGTAGGTCAGTATTAGTCCCACTTTACAGATGGGGAAACTGAGGTACAGACAACGAAGTGATTTGCTCAGGGTCACACAGAGAATCAGAGCTGGGACTAAAACCCTGGTCTTCTGACTCCCAGTCCCATGCTTTAACCAGTAGACCATGCTCCCTCCCTTTGGTTACTGGGGTGGGTTCCAGTAGAGCAGATGTATCCTTCCATCTAAATTAAACAGTCCCAGATGCCAAAATAAAAGGTAAAGAATGGCCCAATGAGAGAACAAGATCCTACCCATAGCTCATAAGAACAGCCATAGTGGGTCAGACAAAGGTCCATCTAGCCCAGTCTCCTGTCTTCCGACAGTGGCCAGTGCCAGGTGCCGCAGAGGGAATGAACAGAACAGGGAGTCATCAAGTAATCCATCCTCTGTCGCCCATTCCTGGCTTCTGGCAAACAGAGGCTGGGGACACCATCCCTGCCCATCCTGGCTAATAGCAAGGGCATGATCCTAACTCTGCTGCTATATGATGAATAATAAAGGTTGTTGGTTCAGCCTCGCACCTGTCAAATATTATTTCAACTCAAGTGAAGCCCAAGCCAGATAAAACCATAAAGTCATGAGCCTGCTACCAAAAAATGTGAGTTTCACATTTCCCAAGGACAGACCTGTGTGTGTTGTCCAATATCCGATCACAGCAGGGTATCTGGATTTCCATTATCCCATCTACTGAAAGGATGAGCAGGTAACCTACACTTCAGTCCTATAAAATCACTCGCAGCCCTTTTTTCTCAGTGTGTGGGTCACTCTGCTATACCCCAAGCAGAGGCTACATCCCACCCTCACTTCCCCCTGTCCTTCACTGGACAGGGACCACTCATTCAAACTCCAGCCTTAGACAGGAGTTAGTCCACCCCACCTACTCCAGACATGAACACCCACCATCCTCCACTAGTCACCCATAGCTGAACCTGATACAGCTCCAAATACCACAGCTTTTATCTCCAGCCCACCACAGATCATAACAGCAACGGGAGCAGCTGAGATACAGGGTCTTATTCAACCCTGATGGACCACCGGGGAAGACAAAGGAGTTACATCGGAGGTTAACTGGGTTCACGAATTACAATTTAAACTTGAATCAGCATTAAAAACTTGTCTATGAGTTATTCTGTTGGTTTGCAATAGTGCTGCCTTGCACTGAGATCCCGTCAGAGTCCTACACTGGGCTAGGTCAGTGCATAGAAAGGAGCTCTCCCAGGAACCTCTTAAGGCTGCAGGAAGAAGTGCTGGAATTTCTGTAGGTGATTGCTTTTCCCTAGGAGTGGTACTGAACCTATGACCCAGGAGAGCGTTGGCTGCTGGAGTTGGATCTGCTGGAGCGTCCATCATAGCCTTTCAGCTGGCATATAAAACTGAGCTTCTGACACTTGTGGACATTCAAGACCTCAGGACACTTGTCACAAGAAGGGCAGTTTTCAAGGCCAACCTTGACCATAAATGTCAGTTTCGGCCAATGAGCTTTTACGCTGCCTAAAGCCATCAGCATCTAAGGACACCGTCCCTCATACCTGGGACTAAAGACAAGCCACTATACGTCTCACTTCTGAAACAACTCTCCAGCCCCAGCAGCTGGCAAATCCTTTCCCCCACTCCTCTCCAAGCTGGACTAAACTCCAGTAGAGAATCCCCTCAAGCAAGGCAGTCCTAAGGGAGAGATGGTTGCTTGGAGAACCCCTGTTGCCTTGCATCTGATTTCACTCCTAAGTATGATATAAGGATGCTTCTGGAGGGCTACGGCTGTGACCTCCATACAGCTCTTTTTGTCAAGTGCCATTTCATTAAAAAATCAGCCTTTTAACTGTGGACACATTTCAACCTCACCAAATCTGCTAATTATTGACAGTTGGTGAAGAGGAGATTTCACTTGTTCCTCCTGTTAAACTGCATCTAATTAGTAATTACTGGTTCACTGTCATCTTTACTGCAATAATCCCACTGCACATTGGCTCATTAACCTTTTGCTTTTCTAATGCAGCCTGCCAACAAGATGAAGGCTGAAACAGATTGGAAAACAATAGCTCAGTCTTGTATTTTAGATGTTTTTCCTCTTGCCCTGGAGAGCCGAAGGGAAGATTATTTTTAAGAAAAGAATTTCAATTACAATCAGCCTCATTCTTGTAGGTTTGTCCTACATCTAGTCAGCTACTAGAAGTCTTTAAACTGGGCCTGTGTCTCTCTGTCACTGACTCCTCTTCCAGATGCTTCAGCCCTTGTAACCAAAGCCCCGTGCACTACACAGCATGCTGGACCTGGGTTCGGCAGCAAGATTCCTGGACTCTGCAGGTGCAGCAGACGGAAATTGTGCAGCAGTTTCTTTTAAATAGAAAATGAAGGGTCTGAGGTAATTAAATAGGTACGTGAACAATGAACTCAGTCGGGCAGCCCCTGGCTTATTTATTGGGATGCTGAATTCAATTGATTTTATGCAATTCCCATTTGCAGTGTTGGACATGTTGCAGATGTTTGTACAGGCAATGCATAACTGCACTGGAGGGACAGTCAGTGAGTATGCTGTAGGTTACAGCAGCTGGGCAGGAGATGCTGCGAGAGGCAGAGGAAGCATGGGGGGAGGGATAGCTCAGTGGTTTGAGCATTGGCCTGTTAAACCCAGGGTTGTGAGTTCAATCCTTGAGGGGGCCACTTAGGGAGCCGGGGCAAAATCAGTACTTGGTCCTGCTAGTGAAGGCAGGGGGCTGGACTCCATGTCCTTTCAAGGTCCCTTCCAGTTCTAGGAGATGGGATATCGCCATTAATTTATTTATTTAAAAAGCAGTTTGAGATTGTGAGCTAAGAATATTAACTGGGTATTTCTGCTAAAGCGATCTGCAGTGAAATACTTAATGCTGCAATTAGGTTTCAGAGTCAACACCCTCTTGAGAATAATGGGATAATTCCCACCGTATTCCCATAATGTTTTAGACTTGCTGCAGACCCAAGGAGACATCACTGCATTGGTTTACACTTGGTTTCTGTTTTCAGGGTTAGCTTCACAACCATAAGGGCTAGAAAAGAAAAGAAAAGAAAAGAAAAGAAAAGAAAAGAAAAGAAAATTGAGCGTCTGGAGCACAGGCCTGCAGTCTGAAGTGAATCAGAGAACACCTGGGGCTCTGCTCTTGACTAGATATGGGTCCAAGACAGTTTTGATGCACTAACTTTCCCAAAGCTTGGTTCATCAACTCAAGGGTTACTATTCTTATGTCTATGTAGACAGTTTTAAGGCCAGATTCGGATTTCACTTACACTGGCTTTAAACTGGTGTAACTCCACTGACTCTGAGGCAGCTATTTCTGACCTACGTTGGTGTAAATGAAAGCAGAATCAAATCTTACGGCTTAAAAAACCCAGCCAAATGGCCTGCTTCATTAAGCTTCAGAATGTGGCAAAACTCACCATTTTTCTCAGGCCTATGGGGAGCAAGCAGTTAGACAGGATGGGAAAGTAGAGGTTTGGTGATAGGAATTGCTATTAAGGTCTCTGGCTTTTGCATAGGTTGCTGGGGCACCCCTTTAAATCTGTTACAGGGCTTTAACTCTGTGCAATACTGTTTCTTGTACGTTTTGTAAAGTGCTCAGAGTCAACAATGGGAGCTCAATACAATCAACATAAATACATTAAACGAACTAGGCTCCCCACTTCGGTCCCCTAAACTAAACTGAGAACAAAAAGCCACTGAAGCTCCTAAGCTAAGAGAGAGCTTAATAGTGAATCAGCTGCTAGGCTCATTTAATCACGGACGTCAAGTACATGCATAACAGTCAAATTTGGCTCATTTACTGTTATTTTAAATGGTCCCTCTTTGGAGCCGAATCCCCTGGTTACACTCCTGTTGCCAATCATTTGCTCCATGGACATAGCTTGTTACAAGTGGACTGCCTCTAATGTCCTATCTATAGATGCTTTACACCTACTACATCCACAAACAAAACAAATACTTGCAGCACTGGGCGCAGAGTCCATATCCAGACACACAGGAAGGTCTGCTAGCATAGCAAGGAGAGGAAGCAGGTCTGGCAGATTTTGTGGGCCACTAGTGCACACACATAAGCCAAACACATCACATGCTCAGATCCTGAATTGAGAGACTCAGGACTGATGGGCTGTGACAGGACCCCTAGCCAAGCCTGTGAAGAACTGGCTCTGAAGAGATTATGGTTTTAGAGAACTGACCTACTCCATTCACTTCCTGGGTGCTGAATGTCTCCAAAGCTCACCAGCCATTAAACAGACCGGAATCAGATTCTGCAGGACTGGAGATTACACACACCCTTCAGTAAATGGAAACACTTTTTAAAAGACTGGGAGTCTGATAAGACTGAACATAAAAATGCTTGATACCTCAAGTTCCCACAGCAGGACCTCAATTCTCTTGAAGCTGAGCCTGAGGGAGCAGAGCTGAGAACCCAGTGGATAATGAGCAATACACCACAGGCTGTAATGGCTTCCCTTCGCTGACACGATGCGTGGGCAGAGAGCACATCAGTCTGTTTTAGCGGCTAATCAGCTCTGATTCATGTTTACACTGTAGATAACACTTTTTTTGCTTTTAGAAGGTCACTTTCAATTAATCTTTGTACCATTTTAAAAGTCCCCATTGTTTGCAATTGTAATAGTCTTTGATGCAAGATAGACATTAATTTTTCTCTGTAATTTAAAGAGAGCTGGGATTGATATGGCCATTAACATCAATATATCCTGTCAGACCAAAATATCAATAATAGCACTTTTCACCCAAAGAGCTCACAGTACCTTACAGATGTCCGTAAGCACTGTTAGACTCATTTTTCAGATCGGAAAACTAAGGCATGGACTTTTTTTTCTTTTTTTAAGGCCCAAACCTTCACAGAGGGCAAATAATTTTGGATGCTTCAACTTTTGCATAACAAATTTTAGATACCTGTGGCTTGACTGGGTGCTCATCGCCGTTGGAAATCAGGCCCTAGGTGCCTTAAGATGGAGACCCAAACAATGAGTCACCCCAAATTAGTGGACATTTTTGAAAATTTAAGCCTTAATGACTATCCCAAGGAATTTAGGCCCAAGGAATTTCAGTGGCAGTTGTGATTGGACCCCAGTTCCGGTTTTACTTGAATGGTTTCCGCTACAAAACAGTTAAGTATCCCATCTTCTTTTGACTGGCATTTTGGTGACCCCGTAAGCAAGAGAACTTCAAACTGGCTTTGAAGTGTGGCTTTTGGCCAAAAAGTGAAATCTGACACAACCTAACATATTCTTGTTGTTCGGCACCAACAATGTGCACTGTGCTGCACAAGACACAGAGCAAAGGCAGTCCCTGCCCTGAAGATACAATCTAGAGATGAAATGGAGAAGGTGGAATACTCTGAGAAGCTGCAAGAACACGTATCTGCTCCTTGTGTGTCTTCCTGTCATAGAGGCTTGCTTTATAGACAAAAACAAATGTTCACTACATGAACACTCCGGAGACAACACAGACCTGGGAGGGTGAGCAGGACTGTGTTCTTCCTCATGCACCAGAAACAAAAGAGGCAGCTCAGTTCTGACCGCGTAATCTTTACTATGGATGCTAATGAAAGAGAATGTACCCAGCTTGACTCTCAGAGCCCAGGGTGAGCTGTCAGGGCCCTCAGGTAGAAACACAAACATCATTTGACTTGTGAACGGAGCACATTTGACCTAGAATCACTGAAAGAGAATAACTATGGAGGGCCACAATGTCGTCTTTAAAGCGTTACTCTTGACTACAAGCTGCTACCCTTTAAGTGCAAGCAGAGAGGATTCTTTCCAGGTACATTTTTTTAAATGCCTCATTTAAACGTTTTGTGTCCCCGCTCCTCCCTGCAATTAATATGTGTTAAAACTGATTACTGCACAGCCTAAGAATCCTCAAGACAGAAGTGGGTGAACCAACTAACTCCTAGGGGAGAAAAAAAGGATGGGAGGGGAAGGGAGGCCAAGCAGGAATGGTGCTGTGTGTTGTATTTAAACCGTATATTTCTTGCATGGAACATAGGACTTTCTACTCAGTTCATCACTGGTTAACTTCAGCCTTCACTTAATTTGATCCAAACCTCAGGAATCAAATCCTTTGTAATAAATATAACAAAATCACAACCCCTTTTTTTGATCACCCAGGGCAGGTATTGTTGTATGATCCAATCACCAGCTAAAGGAAAGGAAAACCCACATGATAATAAAAGATGAACATGGCTCTCTGTATGCATCCAGCCATTGTTACTGACAATGTAAGCACTGCCGTGCTGAGCAAGTTGTGATGTGCATGCCAGAGGCCATATATATAACAAGACCAAGCACATATTTAAGTCAAGGAGACAACAGCTGACTCCCAAAGAACAGGAAGGCCTGGTAGCAATCAAACATTCAACAGAGCAATCCATTTTTGTGATTCACTGTGTTGTCCACATACCAAACCCACACCTGCACACATGCCCTCTCTCTCTAAACTGCCAAGTCAACATGCCCCCTGTACGCGTAGGTTAGAAACAGCCAACCTTCCCAATGACTCTTCTGGCTGGGGGCGTCTCCAAAAGCCTTAGACTGCGTGAGGTTTTAGATCCTGTTGGCTGCTGTGGTTGTGATCACCTGATAAAATCTCGCCCACCATTAGCTGGGGGAGGCAAACAAGCTGCCACGTTGCGGTGACTTCAGTGGAGCTACTACACTGTGCCGCGCAAAGCAGAGGAATACAGACTAGACGTGCACTGACCTCCGACATCTGTGGAAAGAGACTGATGGCCAAGGGAAGCGCCAGGCCAAAGGCCGCGAGGCACACAATGCCTTGCACTGGGAGAACCATCCGGGGCCGGGATCGCAGGAGAGACGTTCTGTAAAGAGGAACGAGGCTTTGTTAGTTCGGCGGACACACCTGGTGACCCCGCGCCATCATCCAAACAAGCTCTGCTGCTCCGTTAGTGATGCACAAGGAGCAGTGGAGCAGTCTCCCTGTCTGTGACTGACTCCAAATCCCACCTCGAGATCCGACCGTCTCCCTGGCTCAGGACTCCCTGGCAAAACATTCATGAGACAGGACCAGGTCTCTGGCCCTTCCTCATGTTAAGCGGTACCCTGCTCTGCGAGTGGTGCTAATGAGATCAGTGGGACCAACTCACAGAGGACAATGCTACTCCTGGTAAGTACGAGCACCATAATCTGTCCCACGGGGAGTTACGCACACACGATGGGCCAGTCCTGCAGGCCTGTGTAGTTCCATTAAAGTGAACTGGCCAAACTCAGAGGTGATGTGCTGAGGCTGGTGTAGGCTGGACTCCCTGGATGCAATTGCATACCAAGCCCCTTGGGGACCCAGCACACAAAGCTGTAGCCCTGTCTGGGCTAGCAGAGGGTTGCTGTGGCCCCATAACTGAAGGAATTTCTGTAAGTTGATGCAGACTTGCAACTCATAATTTGGAGCTGCTCAAAATAGCCATAGTGCCATCTGCTACAACCCCAGCCGTACCATGCCCCCCGTGGTCCCAGCCCCAGCTTGGCATGCCCTCCACAGGGGGGTGTTTGCGGCTGCCTTACACAGTGCCTGCACCAGGCAATTCTCCTGTAGCCAGCTAAGGGAAATCAACACAAGGGTGAGTCCCTCCCGCTTATGCCAACTGAAAGTTCCTTATATGCACTTACCAATGTGTAACTTATGCACATAGCAGCTGAAAAAAATGTGCAAGTTGAAGTATGGTGGGGCTACTTTGATGTAGACCCTCTTGTTGGTTGCTTTTCTTACTGCTCTGTGCAAGATACACCAACTTAGAGGGCCAAATACAGTCGCTTTTCCTACCCTCAAGCTATTATTGACTATTTGTATTACAGCAGGTGCTAGAGGCCCATGTCCTACCTTCACTGCAGAATTAACTCGGGTGATCAGCACCTGCATCTGAGCACCTGGGTTAGCTTAGCCTGGGTGTGAGCTGCCACCTTGCCAAGCCGTAATACCTGAGTTACTGTATCCTCACTGGTACTGTGCTCCCTGGTGTGTGTCACTAGGACTTCTGGGGACATAACCCATGGTTCTTCGCGCTGCAGTAAGCTGAGCCACTCTATAATTCTTTCCCTATGAGTTGTGGGAGAACTTGTCAGTCCTTCTGAGCACACGGGGGGGAACTGTGGGAAGGCACCGGAGGACAATCAGCACTCAAGCCTGCATCCTCACTCCAAAGCGGGTGGGTCACCGGCACGAGTGAAAGCAGAACTCAGGCTCTAGCTCTCAGACCCAGGCGGGCCAGCTAGCCTGGGTTTGAAGCACCGCCAAACTCAGGTGAGAGGGCTTTGTATGTGGACAGGATGGGGGTTAGGGACAAGACCCGAGTACGAGCCTGAGTGAACTCTGCAGTGAAGACGGACCCTGCCCCAAAGAACTTACAATCTTAACTGCAAGACAGACCGAGGGTGGGAGGGGAAATGAAGGCCTGGAGAAGGGAAGGGACTTGCCCCAGCACACCCAGCAGATCAGTAGCTGTGTAGGGAACAGAACCCTGTTCTCCTGAGTGCCTTTCCTACCCTTCATTTAAATCATCACTCAGGGCTTTTCACATTTCTTCTTTCCCTTTGTCTCTCTGATCAGCCTGACAGTGCACAAGACAGCATTGTAAGGTCACAAACGGCAGGAAGCGAAGCAACTCTCTACATCGAGAGAAGTGGCCAGCCGAGCACCTGAGGCTCTCTCAGTCTCACCAATGCTGGCGGCTGAGAGCTGCATTTTTATTTTTCCTTTGAGTAAAGCTTGGGAATAAAAATAGGGCCAGACCCTGAGCTGGCGTAAATCAACCATAACTCCTTTCTCCTCCAGAGTCATAACGCCGCACTAATGGTGAGTGGAGACAACACTGCTCTACATTAAGTGTGCACTCCGCAAGCTGGGCCCGTATTATCCAATATTCATCCGTCCTGTGATCAGTAGCCTGGAAAAGGATTTAAGTGCAATCCTTGTAGCCTATGCTCAGGCAGAATTCCTGCTGCAGGCAACAGCAGTTGTGTTTGCATAAGAGGTTCAGGATCAGGCCCTTAATTATATTATAACAAAGTTCTAAGATCACTCTACAGGAAAACAAGCCTTCAAGAACTGCCAGCAATGAAAAGGGGATAACTGGTCCCCTCTCGCTGGGAGAGAGGAGATTGCTGGAACTGATGCATTCAACTTGTGCTTAAAATGTCATGATCCATTCGAGCCCTCACTGAGAAACTTGTAGAGACTGGTCTCTTTCTGGCTTCCCTGGAGTACAGTTTAGAACCCAGACATCATTGCTTAAAACCATCCTGGCACTTTAATTTGGAAGCTGCCCCCTTTTTAATTACTGCCCGGTTGGGGTCCTTATAATCACCCAAGTCAAAACTAAACCAATTTAAAATGATCACTGGTACAGCTCCCAGGTGTGACTTCCAGGAGTGTTTAAACTCAGGCCAGTTCAAATTACAATGGCTATAACCTCCTAATTAAGAAGAGTTATGGCTTGATTTAAAGAAAAAAAAAACTAATTAACACATGAAGTGTAATGTCTTAATTGGGACTCGGATTCTAAAATTTGTGAAGTTCAGGATAAATGATTCATAATTAGTGGAGAAGGATCACTTTTCTTCTGCCCTTAGGATCTTTGTCCTCAAATCAGTTTTCAAAATAACATTTAGCTCAATATTGTCTTCTGCATTTTGCAGAGAGGGAATCGGAATGCTGTCTAATATCCCAACAACTGGCCCCCTCCCCACTAAAATCTACATCTGACTTCAATTGCTAGATGTTCCACAACCTCCTGTTTGCAAAGCAATCATCGCATACCAGACAAAAGAATGAATTCACTGTTTGTTAAATAGTGAACTAGTTTATTTCCCGGTAAATAAATTGTGAGTCTTGCTCAGCTGTTAGAGTACAGAACTGGAAGTCAAGACTCCTAGGTCCTATTAACAGCTTTGTCACTGAAATTATGGCCTGGTCTACATGGGGGGAAGAAACTGAACTAAGATATGCTAAGAATATGATAATAGCATAGCTGAAGTCGATGTATCTTAGGTCGACTTACCTCGCGTCCTCACGGCGCGGGGTTGACTGCCGCCGCTCCCCCGTCAACTCTGCTTCCACCTCTTGCCGTGGTGGAGTACAGGAGTCGACGGCAGAGCGATCGGGGATCGATATATCACGTCTACAGTAGACGCGATAAATCGATCCCCGATAGATCGATCACTACCCGCCGATCCGGCAGGTAGTGTAGACGTACCCTATGTCTACACTTAAAATGATACAGCGGCACTGCTGCACCGCGTCAGCATAGACGCTACAGCAACAAGAGGGGTTCCCCCGCTGCTGTAGTTAATCCACCTCCCCAAGAGGCAGTAGTGAGGGCCAAAGGTGCTGGAACTAGGGGTGTGTGTGGGGGGGTGTTGCCGCACCCCCTGGTTTGAAGTAGTAATAACCCAAATACGTGGTTTCTGCCTTCAGCACCCCCACTATAAAATTTGTTCCAGTACCACTGGCTAGATCGACAGGAGAATTCTTCTGTTCACCTAGCACTATCTACACTGGGGGTTAGATCGGCCTCTAACTACACCCCAGAGAGACGTACCAAAGCCATTGTAATTTTTCAGTGTAGACCAGCCCTGACGTGCTTCGGGCCAGATTGCGATGATCATACTCCCAGGGAACGAACAGTACCTTGCACTATCAGGAGTTCCATTAAAATCAACAAGGCTACTTGTGGAATCTGATACGACTCAGTGCAAGTAGGGATATCCCACTTGAACCCTCTGTGATTCAAAATATATCAGATCAGCACAAATTTTCCAAAGTGGCCTCTAATTCTGAGTTGCTCCAATTTTTGGGTGCTCAGCTTGGGATGCATTGAGCCCAATACATTGCTGCCTGCATCTTGTGTTGTCCTTTACACCAGTAGAAAACGAGTGCCACACACTAGCAAATCAGAACAGTAGGGTTTTATACCCACTTTGCAGCGGGGCAAACAATTCTCAAGGCAATTCTATGGTGAATCAGACCCAGCGTTCCTAAAGCTGGGCACCCAAACACAAAGTCCCTAGAATTAGAAGCCACCTTTGAAAATGTGGGCCTTGCCTCTTCTGTTCCTCTGCCTGCAAAATGATCATATTTACATCCCATTCTTCCCATTTCTGAGGCACACAGAGCAGCGCTGCCTGCTGCACGCTCGGCTGCGAAGCACAATTAACATTTGCAAATTGATCTTTGGATGAAAGACACTATGTATGTGCAAAGTATTTCTCCTCCTGCCACTGCCACCACTTTTCTCCTTCTGTCTGTCTCTCTCCCTCTCTTTTTAAGCTTTGTCTGTCTACTCCCCCTCAAAATTCCCTGGTGCCTACTTTTTTGGCATCTTGCTGCTGACGCACAGCGGATACAAGCAAGCCAATGACATCATGAGGAGCTTCTGGCTCATTGAGCTCAGGTATAAATTATTATTCTGAGATAGATGTATTTAAAACAGAAAGACCTTAAAGATCCCATATATATATATATATAGTGTGTGTGTGTGTGTGTGTGTGTGTGTGTGTATCAACTTATGCAGACAGTACATCTGCTCCACAGACACAGTGTGTTGTAGATCTTGTAAATACACCTTCATTCAACTTTCATCACATTGTTCATTAGTGATTTAAATTTTGCATAATTTGGCAGCTGCCTCTGGTGTTTTTCAGGAGGTACTGTAATTTATTCCATATGGAAGTCACTTGGTATACTAAAAAGGAGTTATCAGGTTCAGTGAACCAGAGCTGTATTTGCCTAGAAGAAGGTGTTAGATGCTAAACTAAATATGACAGGAGTTAACTGAAATCTCCCGCCTGACAGATTCTGTGGGTTTTGTCGCGTTTAATATAAACAGGATCATAGCTAATACGTACATTATGAGAGACTAGGAATTACAATGGGACAGGAACATTATGTTGATTTCTTGTGGGTCAAAGCCCTGAGTATCCTGAGACACAGCCCAGGCAGGAGGGGGCTACTCAGAGCCCCTTGTTAAAGCTGCACTTCCAAAATAAAGGAATGTATGGGGTGATTTTCCTGTCCTTGAGGGAACTGTCCCGTATCTGGATCCTGCTAATCCACCCCTGCCACAAGCAACTTATCCCTAGGGATCAGAAAAATCTACCTGATGAGCACATTTATTTTGCCAGCTGGATGGCCTCTATTTTTAAAATCAGTTCCCTGGGGAAGCTTCCCCCAGATGTCCTACAAGCCATCCCCACCCCTCCGTTGAGGGTCACCCAAGAGAATGCTGTGCTTTGGTTGCGTAAGGCAGCTGTCAGGAGAGCCAGGGACTCCAGGATTTTCCTTTTAAAAGGAAAAACAGCTTCGACTTAGGACATGTGGGAGCCTCAGCATGGCATGGGTGCACGTGGCTGAGAGGCTGTCAGCTGAGCCATTTCACCGCACACCTGGAGACCTATCACGTTAAAATCTGGGCTAGAAGGGAGGTTAAGAGAGAGAAGAAACTCTCATCTTTAGGCGGTAAAACTTTGACGCTCTCTACGGATTCCCCTTAGTCCCCACACTCTGCCGACATTACCTGCCTCATCGGACGACTGGCCAGTTCCGCACCCCATGACCCCGTGCCTTCTTCCATGTGGCCCACTGTGCACAGTACGACCTCCCGGAGATTACCACAGGGTCTCAACCCTGCCTGCACGTAAGTCCCTCTTGAAGACCCACTTCTGCTGGGCAACCTACTGTGAACTGAGCGGTCTTGTACATAAATTGCCTGTTGTTGTTGTTCCCCCTTTCCCTCACCTCTATCTACGTGTCTGATTGTCCTTCAGCTGGGAGCTCCTTGGGACAGGGACCAACCTTGCAAAGTGTTTGGAAAGCTCTGGGTACACGCTGGGCACTACCAAAAATAAATGATTGTAAAGACACTCTGCTGGTGCCTTGCCCAGTCAGTGGCTTGAGAGGATTTTAAACTATGCATAAAATGGTGCTCAACTGTCTTCATTGCAGAATTAAGGATATTTTGATTAAAACAATATAACCAGTGTCTTGAACTTTATGTCCTTTGCCTTCTGGACTACAGCAAAGTGACATACCTGGGCATGAAACCTTCAGCCCTTAGCAAACTCCAACTGGTACAGAACACGGCAGCACATCTCCAGAGCAACGTGAGCACATCGCACCTGTCCTCCACTCCCTGCAGTACCAAACCAAGTTCAAGGTCTCAATCCTTATCTTCAAAGCACTCAACAGCCTGGGTCGAGGTTACCTAAAGAGCCTACATCTTTGGGATGGGGACTGTTGTCAATGATCTTTCTTCTCTGGCACAATGGAACTGTGACGTTGTGCAGGCTATATGGTTTTATAAAAATATAATAAGGAGTGAATATAATGTAACTGGAATAGTTTTATAAAAATATGATAAGTGAATATAATGTAAACTGGAATATGCTTCATGCAAAAGGTCTCTTGTAAGGTATCATTACAAAGCTTATAATCTACTGAGTGTGATCATCCTAGTTGTATAAATGTACCACTCTTGTATCTAAAACTAGAAATACGAAATATAACTCTGAGGGCCTACTGTAATTATGCAAAGTGTGGGCCATTAATAGTGGTTTGGAATCTTGATGACTCCCATTAACCAGGGCCATTGTCTGCAGATGGCTCTGTTTCACCTGTAAGTCTTCCTGTATATGGGCAGGTCTACACTACCCGCCTGAATCGGCGGGTAGAAATCGATCTCTCGGGGATCAAATTATCGTGTCTCGTCGGGATGCAACAATTGATCCCCGAATCGACGCTTCTACTCCACCAGCGGAGGTAGGAGTAAGTGCCGTCGACGGGGGAGCCGCGGAGGTCGATTTGCCACCGTCCTCACAGCGGGGTAAGTCGGCTCCGATACGTCAAATTCAGCTATGCTATTCGCGTAGCTGAATTTGCGTATCTTAAATCGAACCCCCCCCCCCGTAGTGAGGACGTAGCCTATGTGTGTGCTGGCAAGTGGGTAATGAAGTCTTGCAGTGACATGTGATCATGGCACCTGACCTGGAATCCATCTTTAACATGGGTGCTTTTCCAGTGGGGGTGGGGGGGGTGTGTGGAAACCCAGAGGGACAAAGGGTTCCCGCCTTATGCAAAAGATATATAAAGGGGTGGAAGAGAACAGTGCGGGGGAGAAGCCATCATGAAGAATCCGCTAGCTATCCGCTGAGCTGGAATAAGAGCTGTACCGGGGGAAAGAATTGTGCCCAGGCCTGGAAGGGGTCCAGTCTGAGAAAAACTTACTGAAGCATCTCTGAGGGTGAGATTATCTGTATTCAGTTTGATTAGACATAGAATGGCGCATTTTATTTTATTTTGCCTGGTGACTTATTTTGTTCTGTCTGTTACTACTTGGAACCACTTAAATCCTACTTTCTGTATTTAATAAAATCACTTTCTACTTAGTAATTAACTCAGAGTATGTATTAATAACTGGGGGAGCAAACCACTGTGCATCTCTCTCTATCAGTGTTATAGAGGGCAAACAATTTATGAGTTTGCCCTGCATAAACTTTATACAGGGTAAAATGGATTTATTTGGGTTTAGACCTCATTGGGAGTTGGGCATCTGAGTGCTAAAGACAAGCACACTTCTGTGAGCTGTTTTCAGGTAAACTTGCAGCTTTGGGGCAAGTAATTCAGACCCTCGGTCTGTGTTGGAGCAGACAGGAGTGTCTGGCTCAGCAAGACAGGGTGCTGGAGTCCTGAGCTGGCAGGGAAAACAGGAATAAAAGTAGTCTTGGCACATTGGATGGCAACTACCAAGGGGGTTTCTGTGATCCAACCCGTCACAGGAACTCTCTGAAATAAGAGTAGAGCTTGTCTGTGCAGGAGACAGAGGTTTTTCAGGGGCCGGTTGGAGACGGCGAAATGATATCCCTCAGGAACTAAGGACCACCACGAACCTCACCACTTTCCATTCTAAGTGCTAGGGACACATCTTTGACCTTGTCGTCTCTAATATAAACACATAGCAGCATATGTACGTTTGGGTGTATAATGTACGTACATGTGGGTATATAAGCCCTCCAAAAGAAAACACTCCACTGCACACACACTGTGAAGAGGATGAGAGAACAAAAAATGTGACAGATGTGCAGTCACATTGCTTAATTCTCTACTGAAAGGCGCTAAGATACTCCAGCAATGAGTGTGGTATAAGGACCTATATAGAATAGAATAGAACAGAATCCTCCCCATGAACAAATCAAACCAGTAGCCCCACTTATCCACTCCATAGTATAAAGATTTCCAGCCAAGGGTCTGTAGTACAAGTCTGTTTGCCAAAAGGTTCTGCCACCTTCTTTGGCTCTGGTTATGAGAAACCCTTTTCATTTAACTTGAAAAACAAATTAATTGATTCCCAGTTCTCCTCTCCAACACAGCACACAAACCCCAAGACACTGGGGTCACAGGTTAAGGGAGAGGGAGGAAGAAATTATTGTGTGAGTCCCTGTTAAAATCTTAGTATCAGAGGGGTAGCTGTGTTAGTCTGTATCCACAAAAACAACGAGGAGTTTGGTGGCACCTTAAAGACTAACAGATTTAGTTGGGCATAAGCTTTCGTGGGTAAAAAACCCCACTTCTTCAGATGTTTTTTACCCACGAAAGCTTATGCCCAACTAAATCTGTTAGTCTTTAAGGTGCCACTGTACTCCTCGTTGTTCCTGTTAAAATCTTGACACCACCTCTCCACTCTACAAATGCTGCTGAAAGGTCTAACTGCGCTCCTGGGGTTGGACAGAAAATAATTCTGCTGACTAGAACAGAATTAACAAAGTGACTGCAACGTTCCCACTTCCCAGATGTTTTTAAGGGAATTTTGTGCTGGTGACAGATGCGCTGGAGACTGGATTTCACTTGGTATCTACAGAATGGGCACAGCACGGGCAGCTGAAATGCCATCCAGCTAACATGCCTTCACTTGTTCCTCAAGGAGGGAGCTCAGTCTCCAACCCCATGTCCATTTCTCTGAGACCGCCCACCGGGGACCCCCGGGTATCAGCTGTGGGGGTGTGTTTTGCAATGGGCAAACTTGTCTTGTAGGGAAAGGACGGAGACTGCTCGAATAGAATTTCATAGGGCAACACGCAGGGTGTGAGGAGACCATTTTCACCTTTGTATCATCAGATTCACTGCTGAAAAGTGCAGTGTGGTATTATAAACATACCCCAAGGAACCTAAGCTGCAGCTTCATGCTCCCTGGCCTTCTGCCACAACTGCTGCTTGCGCCCCTCCAGACCACTCAGAATGAAGCAGCCAACCTCAGCCTCCTCTCCTTTCACTCCTCTCCTCTCCTCAAATCCCTCCTCTTGCCTCATCCCACCTTCTGCATCGAGTTCCAGCTTCTCAGCCTTGCCTTTTAGGCCTTGCACAGCTCCGAGACTCCCTCCTGCCTACATCTCTGTTCTCACTTCACAGCCCTTGCTCTCTCTGCTCTGCCAACATGTCCTCCTTCCCCTCTGCCTCGCTGCTCTCCGCTCATCTTTGTGCCTTCTTCCACACATGGTGGCCCCTGCACCTGAAACCCATTCTCAGTTCTCTCCATTGAAGTGATCACCAACGAAATGGTTAATGGGCCACCATGAGCTGTAGTGCTGACACAGTGGTTGGATCAACAGAGGGCAGAGAGTTCACCCCTCTAGGCTACTGTTTCAGGCTCTCCACATACTCAAGAAAACATAGCACTGTCTTCGCTCAGTTTGGGTTTGGAAAGGTTGGGGTTTTTTTGACAACTGCGAGGGGTAGAAACTATTTTTTTTAAATGAAAACTGAGATTCTTCACAATCCAAATATCATATAGGCCACGTAGATACATCCAGCAGGCTGGGTCTGGCACCCGGGCTGTATGTCTGACATACCTGATTTAGGGTGTAAGCTCTCTGGAGTAGAGGCACCGGGCCAAAAACTCTACTGGTGTAAACTGGAGCAGTTCCACGGACTCCACTGAAGATGTGCCAACTTACACTCAGCAGAGTATTTGATCCCATGTCTTTATAAGCTCTATGCACACTGGTCATGCCATATAAAAAGATAAAATAACAACATAGCTTATTTTCTCCTGGACAGGAGTCTGGATAAAACTGAAATTCCAAGTGGATACCTATGTATGTCCCCAAATATTTAATTTTAGGGCTGTCAAGCGATTAAAAAAATTAATTGCAGGATTAATCGCACTGTTAAACAATGATAGAATACCATTTATTTAAATATTTTTGGATGTTTTCTACATTTTCAAATATATTGATTTCAATTACAACACAGAATGCAAAATGTACAGTGCTCACTTTATATTTATTTTTGATTACAAGTATCTGCGCTGTAAAAACACAAAAGTGGTAGTATTTTTCAATTCACCCAATACAAGTACTGTAATGCAATCTCTTTATCATGAAAGTTGAACTTACAAATGTAGAATTATGTACAAAAATAACTGCATTCAAAAATAAAACAATGTAAAGTTTTAGAGCCTGCAAGTCCACTCAGTCCTACTTCTTGTTCAGCCAATCGCTCAGACAAACAAGTTTGTTTACATTTGCAGGAGATAATGCTGCCCGCTTCTTGTATACAATGTCATCTGAAAGTGAGAACAGGCATTCTCATGGCACTGTTGTAGCCGGCATCGCAAGATATTTCTGTGCCAGATGTGCTAAAGATTCATATGTCCCTTCATGCTTTAACCACCATTCCAGGGAACATGCGTCCATGCTGATGATGGGTTTTGCTCAATAACAATCCAAAGCAGTGCGGAACGACACATGTTCATTTTCATTATCTGAGTCAGATGCCACCAGCAGAAGGTTGATTTTCTTTTTTGGTGGTTTGAGTTCTGCAGTTTCCACATTGGAGTGTTGCTCTTTTAATACTTCTGAAAGCATGCTCCACACCTCGTCCCTTTCAGATTTTGCCGGCACTTCAGATTCTTAAACCTTAGGTGAGTGCTGTACCTATGTTTAGAAATCTCACATTGGTACCTTCTTTGCGTTTTGTCAAAACTGCAGTGAAAGTGTCCTTAAAATGAACAAGTGCTGGCTCATCATCCGAGATTGCTATAACATGAAATATATGGCAGAATGTGGGTAAAACAGAGAAGGGGACATACAATTCTCTCCCAAGGAGAGTCACAAATTCAGTCACAAATTTAATTAATGCATTATTTTTTTAACGAGTCTCATCAGAACGGAAGCATGTCCTCTGGAATAGTGGCTGAAGCATGAAGGGGCATACAAATGTTTAGCATATCTGGCACATAAATACCTTGCAATGCCAGCTACAAAAGTGCCATGCAAATGCCTGTTCTCACTTTCTGGTGACATTGTAAATAAGAAGAGGGCAGCTTTATCTTCTATAAATGCAAAAAAATTTGTTTGTCTTCATGACTGGCTGAACAAGAAGTAGGACTGAGTGGACTTGTAGGCTCTGAAGTTTTACATTGTTTTGTTTTTGAGTGCAGTTATGTAACAAAAAAAATCTACATTTGTAAGTTGCACTTTCATGGCAAAGAGATTGCGCTACAGCACTTGTATGAGGTGAATTGAAAAATACTATTTCTGTTTTACAGTGCAAATATTTGTAATAAAAATAATATACACTTTGATTTCAATTACAACACAGAATGCAATCAGGGCCGGCTCCAGGGTTTTGGCCGCCCCAAGCAGCCAAAACAAAAACAAAACAAAAAAGCCGGGATCGTGATCTAAAAAAAGCCGCGATCGCGATCTGCGGTGGCAATTCGGCGGGAGGTCCTTCACTCGCAGGCGGAGTGAGGGACCGTCCGCCGAATTGCCGCTGAATACCTGGACCTGCCGCCCCCCTCCGGAGCGGCCGCCCCAAGCACCTGCTTGAGAAGCTGGTGCCTGGAGCCGGCCCTGAATACAATATATATGAAAATGTAGAAAAACATCCAAAATATTTCATAAATTTCAATTGGTATTGTATTGTTTAACAGTGCAATTAAAACTGTGATTAATCAGGATTAATTTTTAATCACGATTAATTTTCTTGTATTAATCGCGTGAGTTAACTGTGATTAATCAACAGCCCTACTTCATTTATACCAAACTAACTTTCTAAGAGTACAGCGGCCTCTGATAGGCTCACCACTGTAACTGGCTTAGCCGACCTTACCTTGGTGGCTGAAAAAAGTCATTGGGACCTGTCTACATTATGGCTTGAATCATGCTAGCAATAATTCTTGTGTGTTTTCCAGCATGGCTACTGCTAATCTGGTTTCTTTGCCCAGTGCGGACTGGGGATTTTAAGACTTAAGCTAGCCCCAAAAACCCCATTAGGTAACACACAGAACCACTTCCGAAGATGAGGCCCAGTCCTGTTCCCAATTAATTCAATGGGAGCATCCAGCAAGGGCTGTAGTTTATAACCATGTTAGGCCAGCCATGCTAGGCTGCAATTGTGTCTGAGAACGCGGTTATAATCCATACAATGAACAGGTTCTAATTCGGTTTCTGTGAGAGAAGACGGAAGCTGGGTGAGGGAAATGGGAGGATGCTGGGAACACGGCTGTGGTAACAGATACTTAGTTGGAGACTCCTTGCGCCGTTTCTTCCTCATCTTTTAGAACCCTTGCACAATAGGATACATACAAGTATCTGAATGATGACAACATTGTGAGATACAAGTAGGATAAAGCGACCAAGAGGCACCTTATAGACTAACAGACGTATTGGAGCATGAGCTTTCATGGGTGAATACCCACTTCGTCAGACGCATGCAGGATAAATTCATTCCTGGTGTAACTCCATTGAAGTCAGAGTTATGCGAGGGGTCCAGTGAGTCTACACCAGAGAAGGCACATGATGAGTTATTCTACTTCCTTCTGCTTTAAGATTATTTATGTGCCATACTTAGAATTTTCTTACTTTCATGGATGCAGCTAAACCATATTTATATTTTATTAACTAATAAGACAATAATAAGACAATATTTTATTGTCTTAACATAGCTATTGTTAATTATACAACTGAAATAAGAATATATCTGTGGAAAATAACTGGCATTATGCTGATCACACAGCGCACGCCTTCCCGAAATAAATGTTGATTCTATAGGTTGGATGATGCCACACCGTGTCCAAGCAGCAGGAGATGCATGAGACATGGTGAAAGAACGGAACACCAGGGAGCTGAGCAGTGGGAAGTAACAGAGCAAAGAACGAAGGCCAGGGAGTTAAAATACGCAGCAGGCAGAGACTAGAGACGCCAAGAGAGCTGAAAAAAATGGCATGAGAGATGAGAGAGGCAGCTGGGGGAGTTAAAACATGCAGATGGAGAGATGCGAGATATGGCTGGGAGAGATGAAAGACCTGGATCCAAGTGGAAAGACGACGACCAGGAACTGGCCACTAAAATAAACTTTTAAAATATTGGGACAAAACCCCCCAACAACACTGTATTAGTCTTGTTTTAAGCTAAAAACCATTGATGGGGACTATGGGCAGATCCTCAGCTGATGGAACACAGCTCCACTTAAGTCAAGGAAATTACACCAATTTACCCCTGGCCCCATACACGAGGAATCAGAGTGGCATTTGTAAGAGTCACTTTTCTCACTAACCACAACCTCAGATTCAAACACAGCAGAACTGTGAGGAAGATCCAGATGGAACTTTGTGACTCAGGCCTAGGTTTAATTAAAATCACCTTCAGCCTTAAAATAGGGTTACCATATTTAAAAAATAAAAAAAGAGGACACTCCATGGGGCCCTGCCCCGCCCTTTCCCCACCCCCGGCCCCGCCCCAACTCCGCCCCTTCCCCGCCCCAACTCTGCTCATTCCCCACCCCTTCCCCAAAGTCCCCGCCCTAACTCCGCCCCCTCACCTGAGCATTCCCCCTCCTCCCTCCCAGCCACACAAAAAGGGCTGCCCGAGCGCTACTGGCTTCATGGTTTGCCGGGCAGTCCCCAGACCCTGCGCCCCCAGCTGGTGCTTCCCCAGTGCAGCTGGAGCTTGGGAGGGGAAGCGCCCAGCCAGCAGCGCAGGGTCTGGAGGCTGCCCGGCTAACCGTGAAGCCGGTAGCGCTCGGGCTTCGGATAGCCCCCATGCCTCCGGACCCTGCGCCCCCGGCCGGGCACTTCCCTTCCCAGGCTCCGGCTGCTGTGCTCCTCCCGACTCTTCGGCTGTGTTTAAGAGCCGAGCTGCCCGAGCGCTACCGGCTTCGGGCAGCCCCCATGCCTCTGGACCCTGCGCCCCCGGACCCCGGGAGGGGAAGTGCCCGGCCGGCGGCTCAGGGTCTGGAAGCATGGGGGCTGCCCGAAGCACGTAGCGCTCGGGCAGCTCGGCTTTAAACAGAACAGAAGAGTCAAGGTAGGGAGCACAGCAGCCGCGGGAGGGGAAGTGCCTGGCCGGCGGTATTTTTCCCCGGACATGTTCGGCTTTTTGGCAATTTCCCCCAGACGGGGGTTTGATTTTACCAAAAAGCCGGACATGTCCGGGAAAAACCGGACGTATGGTAACCCTACTTAAAAATAATAAATCATCATTCTCCTCACCATTTTTAAAGTAATATGAGATTTTTTTAATAATTAAAGCTATGTGTAATACATCTCATATGTCTCTTGCTATAACTGCAATAAAACTTTCCCACTGTAACCAGGATATGACAGACAGCTGTCTGTCAGACAGACAGCGTTTGCAGTGTTGCTATAGCCTTGTTGGTCCCAGGATATTAGAAGATAATGTGGGTGAGGTCATATTTTTTATTGGAGCAACTTCTGTTGGTGAAAGAGACAAATTTTCAAGCTTACACACCTTGTGTCTCAGATAGACAGACAGGAAAAAGAGCTGCCTGGCAATTTTCCACTTAAATGATTTTTTGACAGAAAAGGCAGCTTCTGCAAAATTGAAAATTTTCACTGATTTTGCCAAAAATTTTCAATTTTCCATCGGGAATACCAAATCAAAATACTTCATTTCAGGTTGGTTACACACATATTGAAATATTTCGGTTTGTTGAACTGATCCAAAACATTTTGTTTCAAGCCAATTCAAAATTAAACTGAATCTCTTCATGGTACTGTATTGCCTCATGGGAGTTGTAGTTCAGGAGTCTCAGGCCACCATTTTCTCCTATGGGCCAGGTTCCCTGGCTTGACTATGTCTCCCATGATGCAATGCAGCCTCTCCTCTGACCAGGCTGTACGATGCATCATGGAAGATGTAGTCTGGTCAGGCATCTGAATTACAACTTCTATGAGGCAATGCAGCACCACTGGGAGATGCAGTTTAATGTTGAACTGACTTGAAATAGAAGATCTTAAAAATCACATAATCGTGATTACAATTTTGGGATTTTCCCCACGTCAATACTAAATGATTTTGGCAGCTGATAATTCACCAATTGCTATAGATAAATAAAGGATAGAGCTTCGCAGCACTTGAAAACTGGTACCATGCTTTCAGATGGTATGGAACCATTTTTTTAAAGCACTAACAGTTCTCAAGACAGCAGCAGATAAGTTCGTGTTGGAACTGAAGAGGGAGGAAAGTAAGGCAGCAATCAGAATAATGTATCATAGCTTTCCAAAACTAGATATTATAATGGGAGAGATCATCAAAGCCACAAATGGCAGCGAAGTACCTATCTCTCACTGAAAGTCAATGGGAGTTGGGTGCCTATACGCCATTTGTGCCTTTGAAAATCTACTGCATTGTCTGTAAATATTATAAATAAGTAGAGAAATTATATTTCTGCTAGTCCTCATTATATAAGCACAGTATTGCCAACCCAAAGCATTCAGAAATCAAAAGTCAGGGTCCAAAACCATGAAATTGCCTTAAAAATAATATGATTTTTTAAAAAATAATAAATAATATTGTTGGTTTGGTGATTTCTGAGCCTTTAGGGGGCACTCAGGTCACATTTTCAAGCTCTTCTTTGCATCCACAAGGGCTAAAAAATTACTTTTTTAAAAAACTGAAACTTGAGATTCTCACCTAAGCGTTTGACTCCAGGAGCTGGGATTTCAAGAAAAATGACAAATAGACTACTATTGTATGAATATAAAAATGTATAATCCCAGTCAATACCCAATGGAGTCTTTATGGGCCAGATCCTCTCCTGGAGTAAACCTGTGTAGCTTCACTGGCCAGCTCAAAACCTGGCCTTATAAATCAACTTTCCTTCTTTGCTGACCCAGTCTGTTATGCCTCCACCTTCCTGTACTGACCTGAACTGAAAACTCACTTCTTCCAAAAAGGGCCTTCCTCTTTAGTCTTTTCCTCAGAGAGTTGTCATGAAATTGGACTGAAAATGTTTATTTCACTGACCACTGAAAACAAAAAACCCTGCAAAAAAAATGTGGAACTGCACAGGTACATGCCTGTGAAGTCTTCTGGCTCCCCTGGGAGACTCCTGTCTTTGGGCACCCTCTGCTGGCATCCCAAAAGCTGTCAATCTCCTACTTTTAGGGACAGACAGCTCCTTACTGCAAGAAAGGAGCCTCATACTATAATGACTGGCCTGAGAAAAACCTTGAGCAAACGTGGATGAACAGAGCAACCACAGCGAGGTCCATGCAGCAGGAAAGAGCCACAGATTTAGAGTAGGAAAGCAAACACAGGTGGTGGGAGAAGATCACTACATCTCAGGAAATGCAGGCTGGAGAAGGCAGTACTTAGTGCCTAGGGGACTTAATGGGAAAAGGAGATGCTGGAGCAAGGCAAGGCAAGGCCCAAGAAGGTCATGGGGGGAAAGGGGAGGAAGGTGACTACCACTGGAACGGAGTGAGGTATTTTAATTCCCCAGGCTGGAATTTGGCCTGGACACCTGGGTTCACAGCCTGATCTTTGGGCAAAGGGAATCAAAAGTTCCATAAGAGCTTTAAACCACCTTGCACATGCCACACAACATGCTAGTTTTATATCTCATCAAACTGTTTATTTGGCACGAGCCACGTGGGTCTCAGGAGTCCTGGGTTCAATTCCTAGCTCTGCCACTGACCTCCTGGGTGACACTGGGCAAGTCACTTCTGCTCCCCTTGCCTCAGTTTCCCCATGGGTAAAATAGAGATAATCATACCAAGCTTCTTTGTAAAGCGCTTTGAGCGCTACCGATGAAAAGTAAGTCTCATCAGTATTCACAGCATGTCCGTTTGGAAAGTACCAAGCACAGGGTTGGTGCTACAGAAATAATGAATAGCAGAGAGGGAGGATGGTCTTGTTAAAGCTATGGGCTGGGACTCTCTTTGTGATATTGGGCAAGCCACTTAAGGTTTGTTTACACAAGGAAATTATTCCACAATAAGGTAGGGTGCGATTTTAAAGCATAACAGCTATTCTGGAATAGCTGTGTGGACACTCTTTTTTAGCTTAATCCAAATTGGAATTATTCCAGTCAACATCCCCATGCAGACAGGGCCTTAATTTCGCTCTGCCTCATTATCTAATCTGTAAAACGGGGCTAATAATACTGTGATTCTTGACACCCTTTGTCTGTTGTGTCTATTTAAGAGAGTCCAGGGTAGGGACACTATGTGTTTGAACAGCACCTAGCACTCTGGGGCCCTGGTCTCGGAGAGGGTCTCGAGAGGCGACAGTAATACAAATGAACAAATGCAAGATGCCCAGAAACACATCAGCCATTAACGCTTACAGAAAAAAAAGGCTTGATCCCTGTTAACAAGCAGAGAGAATTTCACACAGCCCAATGGCATTTATGGACCAAGGACAAAGCTGTTGCTACCCAAAGCTGAGGTTCAATACCCAGTCGTGCTAATTATTCTTTACTTTGTCTGTGGAGTGTTTTAGAGCTCCCATCATTAACATTTGCTTAAAAAGTGCTTCCAGTTTAGCGTCAGAACAAAGGTAGCTGCTCTTTAGAGACACTATCCTGCAATGCAGTAATCAGTCTCTGAAGGTTCACAGGTGACACACGCCCCATTGAAGCCCATTGAAACAGAATGAGGTGTACAGATGACAGTATGATGGCCTCTTCTCTGGCAGAGAATTTTTTTTAAAAAAAGCCAGGAAAGAGTAAACATCCAGAACAAAAAGAACTCACCGCACTATGTTCTTAGCAGAAAAGAAAAGACACACTGGAACACAGGGGATGTAGCAGATATTTTGTTACAATGCGGTGACACTGATAATTAGACATACTATGATAATACTGCCCCATACCACACGCACCCTAAAGTGCTACCAAAAATGTGGCATTTCTCAAAAGTGCAATGAAATACCATGGAGCCATACATCATGAGGGAGCCAATCTTAATCACAGGAAGCCAAGTTTCACAGAGCATGCAACAGACAGCATTTGAGGCTAGTATTCTACCCATGCTTCCATACAATTAGGCCCAGTTTTTCAGAAAGAGGCCCGAGACCTGCATGAAATTACATGCTTATGGCCTGATCCAAAGTTCACTGAAATCAATGGGAATCTTTCCACTGAATACAGTGGGTTTTCAGGCCCCTAAAGAGTAAAGGTAATCAAGCAACTGCAGCAATTCAGACAGAAGATTTCTTCTTCTTCCTTTTAAAGAGAAGCCATAATACCGATATTAATGCTACAGTATTCTACACCGATGGCCAAAGATGCTGAAATAACAATACAATGTGTAACAATACAATTACTGCTATCTACTGGAGTATACTTTTGTCCTTGGCCAGTTTGACGAGGATATTTCTTCTGAAATCACAGTTAATGTCCACACTGGAGCTTGAAGGTGTAACCTCCGGTAACATACCCGTGTCAGTGCTGATCAAACTAGCAGTCTAAAAACAAAAGAGTAGCCATAGGGGCACGAGTGGGCTTGCTGACCTGAGAACATACTTAGGGTCTTAGATGGGATTGGACTCAGGGTGGCTAGTCCCCTCCTGCTGCTTGCACTGCTGTGGCTACATTGCTATTTTTAGCACACTAGCCTGAGCTAGCACAGGTATGTCTCCCCGAGCAGAAAATGACGCCTTCCAGCTCCAGTGCAGACATACCCTAAATTGCACATCTTTACCCATGAGGGCTGTTCCTCACTTTCCCTGGAAATTCCCCCCTGCCCCACATCACCCAACACTTACTTTTCCAGTATAGACATAATCATTGGAGGTAGAACCAGTATAGGCATTGGCAGGACCACTCTAGTCAGGGCTGTCTCTATCAGTGCCTGAAAAAAAATGAAAAAAGAAATAGAAAACAGACACTTAAAACTGCTCCCTGCATATGCCTTTATTGATCAAACAACCCACTGGGACGGAAATCCTTTCCCTAGCATTTTTAATGGTATGTATGGGGTTGGAATGTAACAACAAAGATTGATAACAAGGTTGATATCAGTCACTTGCATATAGAGTCATAGATTATTAGCCTGGAAGGGACCACTGTGACTATCTGGTCTGACCTCCTGTATAACCCGGGCCAGAGAACTTCCCTCAATTAATTCCTATTTGAGCTAGAGCCGATCTGTTGGCGGGAGACGTTCTTCCGCATAGGCAGAGTATAATAGGCTAGGGAAGGCTAAGCAAGTTCTGGGGCAGCTGAGGAGGCGGTATGTGCTACTCAACTTCCTTGGTTCATCAGTAATCTCCCTGGACTCCATGGCGCATATAAAAAGCTCAGGTTATTCGGAAGTGACGTGAGCTATTCCCGCAGGGTGGCTTGGGGGTCTCAGGAGGGGAGGTGCGGAGCGGCTGGGGGAGCTCCAGCCAGCCCGGGACTCCTCCGGGGGCAGGGGGGCTTAGAGCTCCAGCTGTGGAGGGAGAGGGGGCTGGGGGCTCTGGCTGCAGGGGGGGCCTCAGGTGGAAAGGGTGGAGCAAGGGGGGCTAGCCTCCCGGAATGGGGGCTCCACCTACCACCCATGCTCTGTTTTTTTCACTCCGCTGAGTGACATAAGTTTTGCCAACATAAGTGATAGTGTAGACATGGCCTGAGTTATTTTTTTCCAAACTGCTAATCATTCCCGTGGCTCTTCTCTCAACCCTCCCCAATTTATCAACATAGGGCTGGGCAGTAAGTGGTTCTCCCAGCCCAGGAGAGTTTTCTAGATTTTGAAAATTTTTCCCATTCTGAATCAGGAAGGGAAATCAAAACCTGGAAATTTTTCACACATTGACAAATTGAAAAAATAATTCAATTTGGGGAAACTGAAACGTTTTGTTTCAATAGTGACTTTAAAAACAAAACAAAACCCAAACATTAAAAAACAAACTTTTTTTAAATTAAATTTACTAAAACATGTATACAAAATGTCATTTTGACTCAGACCCCAACTTCCCTTTCAGAAAACGTCAAAAAGGAACATTTTGACAATTTCAAAAGGTCTTTTTGCAAAAATGTTTCAATTTGGGAGATTTGGCGAGCAGTTTTGGTTTTGATAAATCAGCCTTTTTCATTAAAAAATATATTTGCTCAAAAATTCCTGCCTTGCTGTCTTTACCTATATTCTGTTGTTACTGTACAAATTATGGGCCAGAGTCTGTGCTCAGTTATGCCAGTGTAAACCCACAGTAACTCTGACATAAACGAGAGCGGGGAATGGCCCTATGCATGTAATAAATAACGTAACATTCGATCTATGAATGTGTGTCAGCAATGTGATGCATTGCGAAAAGGGCTAATATTCTGGGGTGTATTCAGAGGAGTGCCACCGGTAAGACACGGGAGGTAACTACCCCGTGCTATTCAGCACAGATGAGGCCTCAGCTGGAGTACTGTGTCCAGTTCTGGGCACCACACTTTAGGAAAGACGTGGATAAACCAGAGAGAGTCCAGAGAAGAGCAACAAAAAATGATAACAGGTTTAGAAAACTTGACCTATGAGGACAGATTAAAAAAACTGGGTATGTTTAGTCTTGAGCAAAGAAGACTGAGGGGGACCTGACATTTTCAAATATGTTAAGGGCTCTTATAAAGAGGACAGTGATCAATTATTCTCCACGCCCACTGAAGGTAGGACAAGAAGAAGTCATGGGTTTCATCTGCAGCAAAGGAAATTTAGGTTAAATATTAAGAAAAACTCTCCAACTCTAAGGGTAGTTCTGGAACAAGCTTCCAAGGGAGGCTGCAGAATCCCCGTCACTGGAGGATTTTAAGAGCAATTTGGCCAAACACCTTTTGGGGACGGCCTAGGTTTGCTTCATCCTGCATCGGAGCAGTGGGCTAGCCTAGATCACCTCTCAAGGTCTGTTCCAGCCCTACATTCTTATGATCTATCTCATCATAGAGCATTTGAGCCCCTCACAAACATTGATCATTGTATCCTCACATGAACCCGGGAGGTCAGGAAGTACGATCATCCCCACTTTACAGATGGGGGAACTGAGGCACACGGAGATAACATGATTTGCCCAAAGTCACACAAGGAGCATGCAGCAGAGCTAGGAATTAAACCTAGTTCTCTTGAGTCCTAGTCCAATGCCTCAACCATAAGACCGGCCCGCCTCCAATGCAGTGTGCCACTGAATCAGGCTCTAACATTTACTGTATATGATTTTAGCAATAAACTCCTGAGGTCCTAAACTGCTGTTTGGTAGCCAAGGGCTCAGAGCTCAGGATGTGTTCTCCACACCAACCCAGAGAAGCAGAGCTGTTGGTGGGAGAGGGAATGTGGACGCTCCTCTCTCCCTTACTCCGAACTGTCTCTCAAAGGGATGAGGGGAGCAGAGCTGGAGAGGATGAGGCAGTGTCTGCGTTCACTGGCTGAGGGACAGGGGATGACACAGCTCGTGCTGAAAGAAGGGAGGGGGATGAGGTGAATTGATGGGAAGCTAAGCTTGGGGGGTGAACCGGTGTGACTCTGGAGGTTGGGTGGTGAATCAAGGAGGACGACATGGGGCTAATGCTGAGAGATGGGGTGCTGGGAGGGGTGCACAGGAGGTGGGGGAGACAATCAGGTGCTGACAGGAACAGACTGGCGGAGGAAGCAAGTTGCTTATGCAGAGCTGCGAGGAGGGTAACTGAGAAATCTAAACCAGTAGTTCTCAAACTTTTGTACTGGTAACCCCTTTCACATAGCAAGCCTCTGAGTGCAACCCCCTTATAAATTAAAAACACTTTTTTATATGTTTAACACCATTATAAATGCTGGAGGCAAAGCGGGGTTTGGGGTGGAGGCTGACAGCTCGCGACCCCGCATGTAATAACCTCGTGACCCCCTGAGGGGTCCCGACCCCCAGTTTGAGAACCCCGGATCTAAACACTGGAGGTGTGGGGAGTGTGGCTAAGCTGCCCAGTAAGAGCAGAGCCCAGTGGCTGCTGCTGACTGGAAGGAGGACAGAGGGACAGTACAGCTACCTGGCAAGATGTGTGAGGTGACACCCATAGCAGTGGGAGTGCAGAACCTCGCCCAGAGACACAGAGCAGCAGCAGCATAGGGCAGCACAGGTAACCCCCACAACAAGGTTTTCCACTGATTGTCACCTTCCTGCACAGATAAAAATGCCACTCACGCGTCACTCAAAATGTGCTGCTAGGTAACCATTTAAGCCCAGGTTCTCAATGATTTTTACATGCTTCACTCCCATTGAATCAATGGAAGTTAGGAACCTAGCTACCTTTCAGGATCTGGGCCTGAGCCATTTGGCCAGACATTAGGACACGGAGAAGTCTTGGACTAGGGATGGGGTGAGGGCAGGTCAGGAAATCTGGTTCAGCTCTGATACCAACTGCCTCTGAGCCCTTCGGCAAACTGCTTAACAGCTCTGTGCCTCAGTTTCCCCTTCAGTAACATGGCGATATTAACAGTGACTCACCATTCCTTGCAGGCAGCTGAGAGGCTAAATTAGTTACTCTCTGTAACTGTTTTAAGAGCCTTGGACAGAAGGAGCGATAGAAGTGCCAAGGATTGTATTATGAGCTCCACTGCCTGGATTTGTGCCTCTGCACACTTTACCTTTCAGATCAAAGCCCACTAGAAAACCACCCGGTTCAATTAGACAATCAGACAAAGCTCTGGAGACAAAGCTACTCAAGAACAGAAAAACCAGGAAAGTCATAATGTAGTCATGAGCATATGGCAGAATTCAGAAGGTTGGGGGGCGGGAGCAGGAACAAACCAGGTGTTAGCAAGAGAATAAAAACAGCTGGGGTCTCCTTAGAAAGGTTTGGTTGATGGTTGTTAATGTCATTTGGCACAGGGCGGGTTAAAGAGCTATTCAGCTGGCAAACGAAGTTTTTCTCATTTGTAAAAAGGTGTATGTTATCTCTGCCTCATACTCAACGTCAACTGCTTACAGCTTCCACAGTGAAATCTTCAGACTGACAGTGGAAGAGTGGGGGACGGGGGAAGAACAATAGGTTCTCACTTAAAAGAATTCATAGATTTTTGAGACCAGAAGGGACCATTATGATCATCAGATCTAACCTTCTGCATAACATGCCCATTCCTTCATCAAGCCCATAACTTCTGGTGGAGCTATATCATCTCTTTTAGAAAAACGACCAGTCTTGATTTAAGACTTCAAGTGCTGGAGAATCAACCACAGACCCAGTGAAGTTGATCCAGTGACCACTGTTAAAAATCTGCTCCATACATTCTTATCTGAATTTGTCTAGCTTCATCCACTGGATCTCATTCTGCCTTTTGCTGCTAGACTGGCCACACAGTAACCAGAATCGTAGCTAACATTTTAAATGAGAGTTTCTACTCTTACTCCACGATTAATCTTGACTGACTATACCAGGTATTCTGGGCCAAATACTCAAAAGCAGCTTCTACCCCAACTGTACCACGGATCTGTCACCTGTACATTTTTGTGCGCACCAAAGCCCCCAGATTTCTGAGCAAAGCAGGTAATTAACCACCATAGCCTGATTTATCTTGGATGATGGATAAGGACTAGACTGTCCCAGTTTTCTAAATGACAGCTGAGATTCTCCTTTGTTTCTAGCTCACCCAATCCAGGGTCCTGGGCTTCCTGGGGCCTAAAGGCAGCTGTGTATGTGTGCTCTTCAGGGAACCCCGCAGGTACATACATGTTTGGCAGCAATTCTGGAAGATCCGACAATGTTTCCGTTACTGTCCAGGACGTCAATCCCTTCTTCCAGCTCTGTGTGCCTCATCAGGACAACATTGCAGATATTGGCACTAGCTGAGGGTGAGAAAAGCACAGTGGTCAGTAATCCCTCATTCCAATTTCACAGGACACTGAGGCAGGCTGCACCCCCATTTAAAAATCCAACAGCCACCTTCTGCTCTCGGTAACCTCCATTCCACTCTGCTTTTGCTCCGCTGTAACGGAGAGTAGAATTGGGCCCCAAAGGGATTTTGGAGGGTGGAGGGCTGATACTTGTAATGAGAGTTATACATGATTTTGTAGAGGAGGTTAATACATCGAGATCATGTGCTTTGACTGCCCAGGCAATTGGTTGTCACAGTCAGAGGTGGATTGAGGCAAAATGGGGCTTGGAAACCCCCAAATTTTCAGCCTCCCCAAAACTCTCTTTCGTATGATGACTGCCCCATCTCTATTCATAGAATCATAGAATATCAGGGTTGGAAGGGACCTCAGGAGGTCATCTAGCCCAACCCCCTGCTCAAAGCAGGACCAATTCCCAACTAAATCATCCCAGCCAGGGCTTTGTCAAGCCTGACCTTAAAAACCTCAAAGGATGGAGATTCCACCACCTCCCTAGGTAACCCATTCCAGTGCTTCACCACCCTCCTAGTGAAAAAGGTTTTTCTAATATCCAACCTAAACCTCCCACACTGCAACTTGAGACCATTACTCATTGTTCTGTCATCCGGTACCACTGAGAACAGTCTAGATCCATCCTCTTTGGAACCCCCTTTCAGATAGTTGATGGCTGTTATCAAATCCCCCCTCACTCGTCTCTTCTGCAGACTAAACAATCCCAGTTCCCTCAGCCTCTCCTCAGAAGTCATGTGCTCCAGCCCCCTAATCATTTTTGTTGCCCTCCGCTGGACTTTTTCCAATTTTTCCACATCCTTCTTGTAGTGTGGGGCCCAAAACTGGACACAGTACTCCAGGTGAGGCCTCACCAATGTCGAATAGAGGGGAATGATCACGTCCCTCGATCTGCTGGCAATGCTCCTACTTATACAGCCCCAAATGCCGTTAAATCCCCCCTATTGAAATCCCTCTTCTCATCCTACCTCCTACACCCTGACCAACCTCCCAGAGCAGCTCACCCCGGGATGGTGCACCACTGCTTGCTACTCTATGGGTGAGTCAGTGCTCCATGACGGGTCCTTTTGACCGCAGACCCAAGATCCCAAGGAGTCTCCCTTAAATCTACCCCAAGGACAGCCTGACAGACACAGATTCTTCTGGTACCAATAAACGTTTGCAGGCATGACAGAAACCTGTTGAAAATGATTTCATTGAGCCGTGGGAACAAAATCCAGATGTTTTAGATCAGCGCTGCATTCAGCTCTTAACAGTGCATACAAAGTTTTGTAGAATCTAATTAGAAGCAGCTTCATTAACACATGCTGTTGTAAACCCTGTTCCTGTTGAACTTCCATCATGGGGTGGCAACATTAAGGGGAAAATAGCTGCTTAGATTTGGTTTTCTTTCTTTCTTAAAGCGAGCTACTTGCTTGACACTTTAATTAGGTATCTTTCCAAACTAGACTATGCACCACCAGTGCCTTAGTGGGTTCCCTCGATTTTCAATCAACATTTAGCCTCCACATCCACGTCCACTCCAGTTGTGCGGCTCACACCTGGCCTCAGAGAGCTGCCCTCTGCTGAGATTCATGGCTGATTAGGTCTCCGGCGCTAGAATTCTTTTGAAATAACCTCCTCCCTCATTAGCCTTGACTATTGTCACCTTGCCCTGTTCTCAGTTCCACTCCGAATGCTGCTGCTAGCCTCAGCCGACTGGCTTGTGGCTCTGGCCACATCACCCCTTCGTGGAGTCCCTTTTCCAGTGCGTCAAACACAAACTTCACATTTTTGCCAATAAGGCCCTTCACTATACAACCCTGCTCAATAGGCCAGCAACTTTATCTTAGCAAGTTGTCAACTTTGCTTTGCAATGCTGGCTTTCCCCATCTGTTAGTCCATTTCTCCCCAAGCACCTTCATGCTATCTCCCACCCCAGGCCTCATGCAGTGGAAAAGTTCCCCCATCTTATCCTCTTGCAAACCCCTCCTTCACTCACCTCCGTCATGACGCCTACAAAACCCGCCCTGCGGACATTGACTAGGTAGCAGAGTTTATTACTTATACCAATATGCCTGTTTTACTATTGCCTTGTCCTGACTTGTCTCTCTCATTCACCTGTAGAGAGCTCTCTGGGATGGGAACTATGGCCCAGATCTTCAAAGGTATTTAGGCTTCACTGATTTCAAAGAAAGTTAGGAGCCTAAATACCTTTGAGGATCTGGGCCGGTCTTTTTATTACATGGGCCAGATCTTCCGCTGGGGTCAATCAGCAGAACTCCACTGACTTCAAGGGAGCTAAGCTCCCTTGGTGAGGATCTGCCCCCCTCCCCCCCAATTTCTGTATAACACACAGCAGTGAGGCCCTGATGGGTACCCCTGGACTCTACTAACAAATAGAAACAACTAGTCAATCTGATCATAGCTAAGTGAATGGGATCAGGCAAAGGACAGCAAAACAGTCTGGTTTTGCAATACTATTCATTTGATGAGCTCCTTCCAAAGGCGTGTTTCGGCAGCTCTCGAAGGGTTATAATGTTTACTAACTAAAGTCAATTCATTTAGTGTAACCAACTTTTTTTTTTTTTTCCAGTGGCAGGTGGGCATGCCCTGGTGTAATGCAGCTCTCTGCAATGAAAACTGGTTTGTGTCAACACACACTGCTTACACTCCAGAGCAGGAGGGAAACGGCATGTGGGTGCACACATTTAAGGAGCTGGAGTACTGGTTGGGATTACAATGCACAGTCATGTGGCAGGAAGCCTGAGAACACTCATGTTGTGTAAGGCAACACAATGAAGGCACCAGGGAATCTCTCACCTTAGGATGGTTAGTTATTATGGGGAAGTGGACCGCCAGAGAGAACCAAATCTCTCCTTCCCTCCCTGCCACAACACACACACACACACTCTGCTAGCTACTTCCAAGCGCTAAGCATTCTGCAACTTCTTAGGTCAGGAGTTCCCCTTCTACCCTGTGTATCTATGTGTCTCAGGGTTTTTAGGACCATTTGCAATTATGCTATTTAACTTGGTTTTCAGCTTTGAGACTCATCTAGGAAGGAGGAGGCATGACAGGAGGACTGAGGCCAGGGCCTCATGCTTCCAGGTCAACTGGAAGGAGAAGTGGAAGAAGAGGGGGTGGAAAGCAGTTTCTAGACATAGAGCTTTGCTCATAAATTTTCTCCCTCTTTGTTTCCAGGCACGGGGAGCCATAATGCCAACTGTGGCTAACCATCCCATGTCATAGTAGGAAAGAAGAGAGACTTAGAATAAGTTTTACTTTCTTTCTGCTACTAGGGTGACCAGATAGCAGGTGGGAAAAATCAGGACAAAGGGTTGAGGGTAATAGGCGCCCATATGAGAAAAACCCCTGAATATCGGGACTGTCCCTATAAAATCGGGACATCTGGTCACCCTATCTGCTACATATGTTACAAACAAGCCACTGTTATGTGCTGGCGAGATTCTAAACATAACCATGCTCAGCCCACCCCTGAAGTCCTCGGTTGGGCAACACTCCCATTAACTTGAATGGAGTTAGCCTGTTCCACTGGGCAGGGCACCAGAATAGATGAAAGGCACCTTGGGCTCTGTTCCTGGTTCTGCCACTGACTTGCCGTATGACTTTGGGCAAGTGACATCGCTTCTGTATACCTTAGTTTCCCGCTCCGTGAAACAGAGACGCTGATACTCTCCCAGTTTCGTAAAGTGCTTTACGATCAGGCTTGACATACACAGGTGAGGTAGGGTGGCTGCCTGTGTTGTACTGGCTCTGTGGCTAAAAAGAGGCACAGTCTCCAGGGTGATAAATTTGAGCACCCTTCACCAGCACTAAATGTATATGAAAGTATTTTAAAAGTGAAAATCCAACGTTTGTGGATTACCAGGTACACAGTGGAAGAAGCAAAGGTGGGCAAACTGCTTGTTCTGTAAAAGCAAACCAAATCTGCCTTATTGCTATGAGATCGATCTAAGGTATTTCTATGGCCCCTGTAGTATATGAACCCCTCAATCATCTTTACAGTATTTAGGGAATCTGGACTAGATTCAAACAGAGAGTCTGATGTGACAGGATTTTCCCAAATTCTAAACTAGTTCCTATCTGTCAATTACTTTGTTGACAATCTTTCGTAATAACTTTATATGTTCAAAGTACTGGTCAAATATGAAAGATCTAAGATGATCATCCATCAAATGCCTTGTCCCTTGCAATATGTCCTAATACTTACACTAAACAATCTGTTCCACCTTGAATTTTGCTGTGACACTCGGTGTACCTTTCCCAGACCTGAAAAAGAATTCTGTGTGGCTTGTCTCTCTCCCCAACAGAAAGTTGGTCCAATAAAAGATATTACTTCACCTACTATGCCTCTCTGATTTTATATGTATTTCACATTTACCTATGAGTTGGTAGTCTTTATACATGGTGAATATATCCTTTTGTTCTGCCTAAATGGAGTTGTTTAAAGAGATTAAATAAAAACAGAAAAACACCCTCGGGGAATTCCTATTTGGGTTAACAAACCCCCCCCCCCACAAAAAAAAACAAAACACCCAACTTGGCCATAAATCTTGAAACTTTAAAGGCTTCTTTTTAGGTGAAAAAATCCTGCACTGCATTAGTGCCACTTCAGCGAGCAGAAATAAAATTCCTGAGCCGACTTACAATACACGCCAGCAGCATTAAAGTGCTGTTCTACTCTGAAAGGCGACTAAGTAAACAATGGCATTGTGGGGGCTCACTGTCTCATAGTAATTTCTCTATCAAATCTCAGAGCTCTGGGTGGGTGCCCTCCGGTATGAAGTTCAGATAAGACCCAGATCTAGATCAAATCCATCAATTAAAAATAAATAAAAAGACATTTTTTGCTAACTGCCAGCCCTGCAAACTCACCCTGGGGTCTGGGGGGATGGCATATGGGAGTCTTTAGTGGGCTTTGGATCAGGCCTTCAGAGGCCAAACTGGTTTCTATCCTTTTTGCACATCATCCCCAGTAATAAAAGTCAAATTCTGCCTCTAGTGACACCTGTGCCACCCCCCAGCTTTACATTATGCCCCCAGCAACAGTGAGGCAACCTCACTGCCCCTGTATAAGCGATTGGCACCTAGGCCTGAACTCAGCTAAACATTTAAACGTGTGCTTAATTTGGGGCCTTAGTAGACAATTCTGCTGATGAAGCACAAGAAGGAATAGAATCCCACTCCCTCTCCCTTAGCTGTGCTGACTCCGCAGGCTACACAGGAACAAAAAGCTTTAACCGCTTACATTTGTCGCTGTAGTAACCACGTATGGCTGATCCGTGTAGGTCACAGTTCTCATCTTCACAGATCAAGCTCATCTGTGGAACGGACCCAAATTTTGGGGGAGTTTGAATTCAAATCCGAGCTAACCCAGACTCCACGTCTCAGGCCAGTTGCTACTTTCCTTTTCAGATTGCATTTCTTCGCCCACTTAAACACCAAACCCAGATGGATTTTATAGGCAACATTTCGTTCCACTATGACGATACTTCGGAGAAGGAAACGGAGAGAGCAAAACATGGAAAAGGCTACAAAAAGGGCTCAAATTCAGACTTGGTGTAAATGCGAGCAGCTCTGCAGACTATGGTGGAGTCACAGCCACTTACTTCAGAGCTGAATTTGAGTTCTTTTCTCTATTTTTAAATAAATGCCTTATGACCCACACATCCCAAAATTCTACCTCACACATTCACCTGAGGCGAGACATGCATGTAATATATCGCTAGTTATTTCATTATCATCAAGGTAAAGGGCAGGAAAGCAGAGTTTTTGGCTGGGCTGGTACATTTTCGTGACCATTCTGCAAAGCTGTTTATAACATTATTTTTGTTTCTTTTAATAAAAGGTTCCTGGAGTCTCTGGAACCCAGATCTCTCTTCCCACGTTCCATAGCCCGATGAAGTTACACCTGGGATGATTTTGGACCATTGGGTTGGGTTTCTTTTCAGCACCACTCTATGGCCCAGTGACCTGTTCCAGTTCTCTCTTGAAAATGCTAAATTGGAAACAGTGAGATTCAAGAACTTCCCATTCAACTTTTGCAAGAGAGAGGAAGAAGACTGGGGCTGTAAATGGCTATCGAAAGAACAACCTGATACATGCATTGCAGGGCTGGGGGAGGAAGGGAGAGTGGAAGTTCAAAATTGCTTCTGTCGGGGACACAAAATACACTGTGATATGCACTAGCAGAGATCTCCACAAGGATGATCGGTCTTTTGTAACCTCAGGGGCATGTTTTTCCTGTAATAACAAGTGGATTAAATTTGCAATCAGCTGCTCACATGAGGAGACAAGAGTCTGGGAACTCCCTGAGGGCAACAGATCCCTCCAGGATCAAACAATATGATCCTGCTAGGAATCCAACAGGGTTTCCTGGTTTGTTATTTATTTCACTCATGCCAAGTTTTATTGCAAGCCGATTTCCTAACCAGACCCATCTCTTGGAGACAGTGATTCTATCAATAAATGTAGCATGCAGTCAATCCACCAGCACAGTGCAGTGGAGAGCTGGAGTAAGGAGACTGGGGTTTCCTTCTCAGCTCTAATACAGGTTCTCTGCCTGACCTTGAGCAAGTCACTTAACCTCTCTGTGACACAGCTTCCCCATTTGTAAAATGAGGATAATGGACTCTATTTCATGTCATGCAGACAATGAAGAGTTCTGGCTGGGGCATGAGCCAATCAATGCACTCCTAGAGTGGCAGTGTACATGGGCAGATGTATTTGTTCATTCTATCCCTATGCATCCAAGGAGTAGAATGTGAAATTCCATTTCCTGTGACATTGCCCTGATTGTCTATATTGTCAGTTGCTTACAGCTCAGTACAGATTTTGCCCTTTTCCTAACGCAGTGGTAGCTGGGGTGCTTGTGTTGTTTTCAAACAAAGTATCTGTTTGCACAATCAAATGGTGTGTTGGGAAACAAAGACACAGAAAATTCAAATCAAAGCTTTTATCAAGTCAGACTGACAAGAGATAAATTGATATGTATAGAACAGGTGAATCACAACTCCACATAAGAGCATTTCCCCCGTCTAGCGAGAATGTGGGCACACAGGGCATCACTTACTTCCCTCGCTTCCCTGGACCCAACCCCTGTGACTTTCTGGTTGACTGTACCGGGTTTGTGAACCAGTATGGTCTTCAACTCACTCCTGGTGAAAGTACTCCCCCTATCCTCACATCTGCTGTGCAGTGCACAGCACGCCCTGACAACACAAATGGCATTACATGCATTGACATCCAAATGGCTTGTAGGCAGCGCCAACTTGCTTTTAGTCAGTCAAAGTCATATTCCACCACCTTCCTGCAAGTGTTCAGTGTGTAATTAAACCTTCTTCTGCCAGATGCTCTCACATCAGGGTACAGCTTCATAAGCCAGGCAGTGGAGGATAACACAGGTCCCCTAAAGTAACAGTGACTAGAGATACCTCGCTGATAACCATGTTGTTGGGAGGGAAGAAAGTCCTTCCTTGTCCAAATTTGAAAACACCCTGGAATTTTTCTCTGGAATACCCTGGTGTCATGCACCCTATAGTACATCCCGTGTTGATGTACATGAATCTCCTTCTGTGGTCAACCAAGGTCTGCAAAATGAATAAGTAGTATCCTTTCCAGTTGATGTATTCATGTGAACCTTGTGGGGGGCAGACAATGGACATGGACATGTGTGCCATCCATGGCTCCGGGACAGTCTTGGAGCCCCTTTCTTCCACAGCCAATAATTATTTTGGGGACGTTAGTAATCCTTACCACTTATGGACAAACCCCGACAATAACTGGGTCACAAGTCTCCATCACCACAGCACTGACAGCTGATTTGCCAACACCAAACTGGTTAGCCACTGATCTGCAGCAGTCTAAGAATAGACAGCTTCCAGATGGCAATAACAACCTGCTTCTGGAATGGTACGGACAGCCTCATACGCATGATCTGGGGCTGAAGGGCCAGGGCAAACTCCTCACACAGCTCCATGAAGGAGGCCTGTCTCTTGCGGAAAATTTAGAATCACAGCTGATCACCCCAGGTCTGCAGGACGATGTAGTTTCACCGCTTGATATTTGTGATCCTGTTCCAGAACTGCCAGTCAGCACAGTGAGATGCCACAGCTATTAAAACCTGTCTCAGCTGTTTCCACTGCTCCTTCTCTGCATGCCTCCTGCATGATCTCCTTAGCAAGGCCTGCCACCGCCTTCTCAAGGCAACAAACCACTGCCTAAATTTCCTCCACTACATCTCATGCTCTGCCTTGGGTCTAGTGTCCCAGAAACGAGAGCTGCGTTAATGCCGATAGCTAGAACAGGCCATCGGCATCCTGGGCTGGCTCCATGCTTGCGAACAGTTGGAACGCAGGCTGTGAACAGCAGTGTGGAGTGTGCCTATCTGGAAGTGCTTATATTTACTGTGTGGTTGAGCTCAGACTTCTGCATAGGGACCCAGGAAAGACAGGTAAGTTCTCCCACAATACGCTGCAAAACGATTCATAGAATGACATCGTTTAGTGGAGTGCTAAAACACAGGGGATATCCCCCCAGCAATTCCAGTGCCTAACCTGAGTTACTGCAGAACCAGCGTGGACATGATTACACAGGTGTGATTTGAGTGTGGCTTAACTGCTGGACGCTCACACTCTTAGACTGCTATAATTCCCATACCTGGTTACCTGGAACCAGGTAAACTGCAGTGAAGACATACCCAGTGACTCTGGCCAAAATCTGAATTCCTCGACCTAGGGTGTGAAGTGTACTATTCTGCACAGGATAGTGGCTGCCTTCCACCCCAGAGGTGGGTGCATTTTACTGAAGTTCCATCACTTTTGAAAGAGGCTGAGGATGGTAGCAAGAGTAATTCATCGTTATGACAAGAGAATTTCCACATAAACACCCTGAGAAACACAACATGGTTCAGATGCCTGGCGGGTGTAAGTCAGCACAGCCCCAGTGAAATCAAAGGACCAGATCCCCAGCTGGCAAAAATCAGAGTATTTCCATTGGAGTCAATGGGCCAGACCCCCAGCTGGTGTAAGATGGCGCAGCCCTATTGACATGAGTGGATCTAGGCCAATTTACATCGGCTCAGCATCTGGCCCCATGTCTTCACAAGGTTAAATCTAGCTCATTTCTGGAGGCTGGTAGTGAAAGTTAATACGAAGACAGATCTTTAATTAAACAGTTTACCCAGGTCTCCAAACCAATAACTTCCAGCTCTCAAAACAACCAAACAGCAATTAGTGGGAGGCTTCCTGATGTCCTGGCACACAATTAAGCATGACAGTACACAAATAAAATAAGAACTAGAGAATTAATTAAGGGCTAAACAAATTAATTAGGGTCCCCAATCAATTCTGACGCCAGCTTAACCTCTTTTTTCCTAACACCTCTGTGTAAAAATAGAACCACCTGGTGGCAGAGATTTTGTAGCATGCAACTCTGATCCAAACCTGGTCTGAGACGTAGCTCTGAAATCTACTCACAATCTTTAATGCCATTTTGAAGCCAAACAAAAAAGGATGGTTAAAATAAAATTTCCCACTAAATACATATCCGAAACAGAAAGAACCGCATGACCATCATGGTAAGGATTTTCATGATAAATAATTATGTAACGCTTCTATAGCATTTTTCACCCCTAGATCTCAAAGTGCCTTTTAAGAGCAAGGGAGTATCATCACCCCCATTTTGCAGATGGGGAAAACTGAGACCTAAAGCAGTCAAGTGGCCTGTCCAAGATTACACAGGGAGTCAGTGGTGGACAACAGACTTTGTAACAACAGTTTCCCAGTGTTCCCATTAGCACTGTGCTTGTGAATGGAAATTACAATTCACTATGCCATCTCCCAGCATTATGTGGGCTCTGCACATGGGGGCCAATGCAAGAGGTGAAGGAGATTGTATAGGATCTATTTATGTGCACACTGAATGAAGCAGACCTCTGCAGACCCTGTTTTGTTTAGGGACTGACCCAAAGGCCATTGAAGTTAATGGAAAAGTTCTGGAGCTCAGATCCTCAAAGATATTTCGGTGTCTAACTCCCACTGAAATCAATGGTGGTTAGGCTCACATCCTCAAAGGTATTTGACTTCAGTGGGAGTTAGGCACCGAAATACCCTTGAGGATCTGGGCCTAACTGACTTCAATGGGCTTTGAATGAGGCTCTGAATGAAAAGATTATGCAGGACACAGTGTTTAACTGCTGTCTACCAAATAATTCCAGGAGATCATATTGCTTTTGTTTTTAATTTTTATATATATTTAAAATAAACCTAGGACACACTCCAAATAACGACGTTAAAGCAAATAAAGAACGGAGCACTCGAAGCCAGGAAATGCCAAAGTTGAGATTAGCCCTACAAACTTAACTCTGCCCCTTTGGAGTGTGCTGTACGATACAATCTAATTACATGGTTACACGCTATTTTTCCTGCAGGACCTCTGCCTCACTCACAGTACAGGCTGGCTGGTGAATCCATTAGGGCTTGGAGCTGGCCAGTGTGCCATGGATGAAGAAGGGAGCACACACTGCACAGTCAAGATAACAACTATTGAACTAACTAACTATTGAACAGCTTCCTCATTCACTGCACACCATCCGACCTGCACACTCAATGAGCACCGAGTGCTTCACTTTCCAACTTGGACATCCTGTTCACGTGATCATGTATTTGCATGGAGACACACACACACACGGTTTGGGAGGATGACACTACAGTGCCAGAGGAAAGCAGCATTGTCTGCTGATTAGATCAGAGAACTTTGAGGCAGAAGACCAAGCTTCTGCTGCCACTGACCCACTGTGTGACCTCTCCGTGACTCAGTTTCCCCACCTGTAAAACAAGGATCATGATCACTTTTGTAAAAAGCTTTGAGATCTTTGGAGAAAGATGATGCATCTGTACTAAACATTAATAAGGAGTGTAATATGTGTTAGTCTAACATAACACTTCCCTTTGGGCAGCCCGGTCAAACAAGACATGCTGGCTGATGTCAGAGGAGGCAAGTTAATATGTTCTCTGGATCATAACTAGAGCTGATCAGGAATTTTTAGATGAAACTTTTTTCATCAGAACCGAAACGTTTTGTGGAATCATTATCAGTTTTGATGAAAATGTCATTGAGAGAGAGACAGCCCCCTCCCCAGAAGAGCCAAGGGCCTGATGGTGAAAGCACTCGTCTGGGATGTTCCAACTCATCTCGATGTCAGTGAGTAAAAGATCACATACCTTGTGCAATACTGTGCAGTATTTACCTCCACCCTCATCCTGGTGGACACCACAGCCTGATGAAGCTGCAGCCAGTCCAGGTACAACAGCGCTTTCTTCTCTTATCATTTAACGAGAACTCACAGGAAGCGTGATCACAACCTGCACAGAAATCATCTTGCCTACTTCAGGTGTCCTGTACAAGCGTAGAGTTCTACTGGATTCATCACACGTGGATACAATGGACTTATGCACACCCAGATACCAAAGTGGCCAGAAAGGACTTCTTTGGCTGGCCAGGAGGCTATGACCTTATCTCTCAGACACAGACATAGCTATTCATGCTTTGTCACATCAAACTAGATTACTGCAACATGTTCTGCCCTCAAGGGACCAAAGAGGACACCTGAAAATTGCATGTGATCCAACACATAGACCACTATCTTTTTATATGGAGCAGACAGACAAGAGTGTACACCACTACCCCGATAAAACGCGACCCGATATAACACAAATTCAGATATAACGCGGTAAAGCAGCGCTCGGGAGGGCGGGGGGGGGGCACTGCACTCTCCGGTTGATCAAAGCAAGTTCGATATAACACAGTTTCACCTATAACACAGTAAGATTTTTTGGTTCCCAAGGACAGCGTTCTATCAGGGTAGAGGTGTATAAGATCGTTGCTTTGTGCGCTGCATTAGCGAACAATCCAATTCCATATCTTGCGCATGCAAGTCCTATCGTTTGCACAAAGAAGTGACTGTGCACAAAAGCGGTGTGTGCAAGTAACTTGCATATACAAAGCTGGTGTACACAAATCGAGCCCGGGCTGGGCTGACTGCCCTTTAGAAGTATGGCTTTGTGTGTTTCACACGGTGCAACCTAGGCAAAGGCAAACGTGAAATCACTATGGCCCAGATCCTAAAAGATATTTAGGCACCTAACTCACATTGAAATCAATGGGCGTTAGAAACTTAAATACCTTTAAGGATCTGGGCTGCTGTGCTTACTTGGTAGTGGTCTGAAGGAGTGATGAAAATTCTTTGAATCAGTCAGCAGCAGAATCAAGCTTGGGCAAAAATTTTTTAAAATGAACTGAGCCCTGAAGAGTTAGCACTTTAATGTTCCACTACAGAAATAGAAAAAGGTTCATTAAATGTGTGGAATCGCTTTAATAATCATTATCCGAGTCAGCAAAGGCTTATGACTGGTGATTAGTCCTTTAAAATACTCAGGCATAATTTTTTACCCGAGCGATCTAGAAAACGTGGCCATGTAAGACTGATCTGAGGAACAGGGCCGGCTCCAGGGTTTTGGCCGCCCCAAGCAGCCAAAAAAAAAAAAAAAGTCGTGATCGCGATCTGCGGCGGCAATTCGGCGGGAGGTCCTTCGTTCCCAGCGGGAATGAGGGACCATCTGCCGAATTGCCGCCGAATACCTGGACGTGCCGCTGCTCTCCGGAGCGGCCGCCCTAAGCACCTGCTTGACAAGCTGGTGCCTGGAGCCAGCCCTGCTGAGGAACGATACCATACATTCAACACTGTCCTACGGTTGGGGAGGGGAGGGGGGGAGGCGTCTCCTCTTAGAGCATAGAATATTTAAACATCTACTGTACAATGGTTTCAATTTGCACCCCAAAAACTCACAGCTAGGGGTAGAATTGTAACAATTATTCGCACAGTTCTGGGCTTCTTCAAAAGCAGCTCTTATAAGTCTGCATTTTTGCAGGAAAAATATTTTCATCCATTTTTATTGTAAACAAATGGTTCTATTGCTGGTTTAAGGACTTGATTCTGTTTCTGATTCAAACCGTGCTTCATTAAGTATCTTAAAAATCAAATGCTTTGGGCTTCAGAATTTCTATGTTCAGTCGATATTTATTATTATTTCAACTGCCTTACAATGGAAACCGCACTTAGACAAATGACTGTCCAGTTTCAATGTAGCTCTTGTAAACAGCTGTGCTATGAATTCCTGTGCTGGAATGCTGCTTTGTCACTTCCTGTGGCAAGTCTCAGTGATTCATAGAAGACGTCCCTCTGCCTTCTCTAGCAATAGTGCACTAGGGGGAACTCTATTCTTCTCATTCGCCAGTGCAGGAGGAGCATTACTGATCTGGAAATCTGTGATGCAAGAGAACGATCTGACTCAAGTATTGCTCAGTAAGTTGTGGGTAAGGCTATGTAGAGTAATTCAGCCAACTGTATTCATAACCCCGGTGTGTTCACTTTCCACAAACATTCAAGCTTCACTAGCAGGATCACTTGTGGAAGTGAACATTGAGACTGCATACTCAAATGGCAGCTGGTAGCTAAGTGTGAATTGGATATTTGATTTCAAAATGTGCAATTCCTGACTGAGCTGCTGACCAAGAATCATTCACTAAAGAAATCAGTAGGTTTTGAATAATGAATACATGAAACTGTTTTAGTGTTGTATGCAGTGTTATTGTAGCCGTGGATATTAGCGAGACAAGGTGGGAGAGGTAATATATTTTATTGGACCTTCAAACAACCCCCCAACCTCTCCAAGCTCATCATCAGAAGCAAGCTCCCCACAGTCCAGGACACACCAAATCAAAGCAGCACCAGACCCTGCCAGAACAACAGATGCAGAACCTGCAGACATATCTCCACTGCTACAATGATCAACACCCGCCCCCGCCACCTTTCAAGATCCATGGCTCCTACACATGCCTATCCCAACATGTGGTGTACCTCATTCAGTGCACTTAAAAGCCCCAATAACAACTACATGGGTGAAATCAGACAGTCTCCAATGAACTCACACAGGAAAATGATAAAAGGCAAAAACACTGTCACCTGTGGGTGGAAATTTTTCACAAAGCAATCACTCCATATCTGGCCTCTCAGTCCTCAGCCTCAGAAGAAACCTGCACAACACCTTTATAAGATGACCCTGGGAGCTTAAATTCATAACTTTGCTGGACACTAAAAATCATGACCTGAACAGAGACATTGGATTTATGGCTTATTACAACAACCTGTAACCCACTAACAACCCTTTTTGTCCTATGACTGCAGACGTGTTCACAGGGCACTTCCCCTTGAATGATCCAGAATATGTGCTAACTCCTTATGCTAAACAATCTATTCCACCTTGCATTTAGCTGTGACACTTGGAGTACCTTTCCCAGACCTGAAGAGCAGCTCTGTGTAGCTCGAAAGCTTGTCTCTCTCAACAACAGAAGTTGGTCCATTAAAAGATATTACCTCACCCACCTGGTCTCTCTAAAATAATTTGAGTAATATACAAAAAACATCAGATACTTTATAATGAATAATTTGCTCAGCTCTAGTCTCCAGGGTGAAAGTTATTCCTATGCAGAGGGTCAGCCACTCAGAGGGCCGGATTCTCTGGCAGTATAAAGGAGCTGTAAAAAGGGTGTATCTGTAATTAAAGCAGAATGGTTACACTGGGCCTGATTCTGCAAGGTGCTGAGTGACTTGAACTCCCGTTAACTTCCAACAGAAGATGATGACCCCCAGCACTTCATGGAGGGAGCTCACAGGATTGAATCCTTACATGTGGATGTTTAAAGACTAATATTCATGGTCTTTACTTTCAATGCCTTCCACAGGATTGGTCCAACCCACCCGATGGAGCGTCTTACTCTCCAATATCATGACCTCCTACAACAGCTACGTGCCACTGGAATAATTACACTGTCGGCTTCAGGAGACTTGTCTACAAAAGGGTGTTACTGCTCGTTAGTTGATTCCCAGTTCACCCAAGAGCAAGACTGGTGAACAGCAGCTTTCTCTTCAGCGGGCCCACAGCTGTGGGACCCGTTTCCAGGAAAGATCACAATGACCACGAATCTCAGAGCCTCCATAACGAACTGCAGAACCCACTTCTCCAAATAACAAACTTCAATACATCAAAGCCATGAAACTCTCCTTGGAGAGGTACAAAGAAGGTGGCGTACTCCTTTCAGTGTTGGTGAGATGCGCCACCACTAGCTGCAGCACAAATTCCTAGACAGACTAGCTTAGATGAGAGTAGAGAGATGGCAGAGGGGGATACGCTGCAAATGGCTTTTTGAAGGCTGCTTAAGTAATGATGCATGATGAGGGATTTGATAAACAGTTAAAATGTTTGTGGCAGATACACACCACCCCCATATGCATCATTCCTATCACTCAATAAGACAAACAATCAGTTAAAAATACCCACCAATACAGACATCCATAATTGTTTTTGCCTTTTGAGGGTCTGAAATTAGTCACCCTTGCCATGGATGAAAAGGGAAAAATGACTAAAAAAAAAAAAAAAAAGGGAAGCCATATGGCAGGGACGGTGATACTGCAGCTCACGAACCACATGTGGCTTTTTTACAGTTAAAGTGCAGCTCACAGAGCCCCTCCTGCCCCTCCCCCCGCCAACCAGACTTGGGGGGGAGCTTGGGGCTTCTGCCCTGTGGTGAGGAGGTGGGGCTCGGGGCTTCAGCCCTGCAAGGTGCACCAGGAATGGCGCTTCAGCCCCAAGCCCTGGCAGATGTGCCCCATGGGCAGAAACCCCTAGCCCCACCCTCCCCCCGCTGCAGAGCAGAAGCCCCAATCCCCTGAGCTCCTCCATACTGCCTTGACAACACATCAACTGGTTTTCCAAAGACTTACAACCAGGATGGGGACCCACCAGGCCTCCAGCTCTAGCACTAATTAGCCGCGATACAGTAAGTAGGATGTTAATATTTTAAAAAATGCGTGTCAAGATTGTGCATGTCTGGCGACTCTCGGACTTCTGAAGATTACCGTATGCAGCTCGGAAAGCCAGTAAGTTTGGCTACTCAGTCTATATGGAGAAAAACAAGAACTTGTGTCCTTTGTAACAGTTTACACAGAGCTTTTCGGGTTTAAAGTGCACTATGAACATTAATCTTCAGAATACCCCTGAGAGGGAGGCAAGTATACTTATTATTTATTATTTTTTGCAGCAATCAGCGTGTACGAGGCACCTCATAGACCAAATTGACAGCGTCCCTGCCCTGAAGAGGTTACTTTCTATATTCCCAATTTACAGACTAGGAAGCTAAGGCCCAGAAAGGTAAAGGACATCATTTCCAAAACTGGCCCTCGATTTTGGGGGCCTGACTTTTTGGGCACCCAGCTTGAGACCCCAGGGGCGTGATTTTCAGAAGCACAGATCACGCTCAACTCCAGCTGGAGTCAGGGGGAGCTGCAGATGTTCAGCACCTCTGAAAAGCAGGCCCAAGTGGGGCATGCAAAAAACCAGACATCCAAAAGTAGAGGCCACTTGAAAATTAGAATGTAAGTGATTTGCCCAATATCACACAGGGAATCGGTCAGAGCCAGGATTCTAACTTAAGAGTTCCTTGCTCCCAGTCACATGCATAAACTAGAACATCTCACCACCTTACCCCTCGCTCCAGAGGTGATGCTGGATTTTATGGGCTATGGCTGGCTGACCTCTCTCTCCAATGTAACCAAACAGAACAACCCCATATCTGTGATATTAGTTCTTCAAATAGTTAAAAAAAAAAAACAACAATTTAACCTTCTTCTTCGAGTGCTTGCTCATATCCATTCCATTAGGTGTGTGCGCGCCGCGTGCACGATCGTCGGAAGATTTTTACCCTAGCAACACCGGCGGGTCGGCTGTGGAGCCCCCTAGAGTGGCGCCTTCATGGCGCTGAATATATACCCCAGCCGACCCGGCGCCCCCTCAGTTCCTTCTTACCGCCCCTGACGGTCGTTGGAACTGTGGAGCGCTGCTTAGCTGTTCTCCACTCTCCCTAGCTTAGTTCGTTATTCGCAGTTATAGTTATAGTTATAGTCCTAGTGTTTATAGTTAAATAGTTCAATAGTTTTAAAAGTTGTTCTAGTTGTTATAATAGTTCAGGGGATTAAGGGGGTCGTCTCCCCCCTTTCTCCCCCGGCCGCGGGGCCGGGCTCATGCCCAACGCTCCCGGCTTCAAGCTGTGCGCCTCCTGCGCTAAGCCTATGCCCACGAGCGACCCGCACGACTCCTGTCTGAAGTGCCTGGGAGAGTCCCATCAAACAGATAAGTGCAAGATCTGTAAGGCCTTCAGACCAAGGACCAAGAAGGAGCGGGACTTTCGGCTCCGGCAACTCCTGATGGAGGCGGCACTTAGTCCGGACGCTCCATCTACAAGTCAGGCCCCGGCACCTAGCGCCTCGGTGCGCAGTGCCCCGGCGGCACCGGCCATGACGACCACGCGAGTGGCGTCAGATGAGCCTTCCCGGCACCGGACCTCGTCGGCACCGCAAGCACAGCAAGTGCCTCGGCGCCGGTCATTATCCCCAGGGCATAAGAAAGCCCATAAGACGGGGACCTCCGTGCCGAAGACGCTGGCTCCCCCAGTGCCGGGGGTAGAGCCGCGTACGCCGGTGGAGCACCGGAAACAGGTGCCTCCAGCACCGTCGACTCCGGCGCCGAGGCCGTTGAGTCCGGTGCAGACGGCGTCTTCACCGAGGCCGGCGGTGATACAGTGCCTCCCGTCGACGCCAGAGACCTTCGCGGCGGCGAGAGACTTAATAGCTCTCACGGAGCCGGCACCGCCTCAACCACCGGCACCGACGGCACCGTTGCCTCGCCCGGTCCAGTCGAGGGGGAAACCTGCCTTGATGCGCCCTCCATCGCAAGGGCTGGAACCTCGGCACCGATCCAGGTCCCGAAGCAGGTCCCCACGCCGCTCGCAGTCCCGGCACCGAATATCACCTCGGCACCGGTCGTACTCGCGGCCAAGATCTTCTTCGCGGCACCGCTCTACGTCTCGGCACCGCTATGATCGTCGGCACCGATCAACGTCGAGACGTAGTTCTCGGCACCGCTACGGTCGCCGCTCGACGTCGAGAGGCCGCTCCCGGTACCGGGCATACTCCAGGTCCTCGTCGAGGTCCAGATCCGACTCCCGGCACCGACGAGGTCATCGGCACCGGTCGCGGTCCCGGCACCGATCGCCGGCACCGCGTGGAGATAGATCATCTCCAGACCGGCACCGCAGCCCACGGGAATCGTCTCGACGCTCTCGGCACCGCCATGGCCATCGAGATCGGGGTCTCGCTCCTCGGAGGACCTCTCGAGATCGGCATACCCCCCTCAGGGGCAAGCCGAGGAACAGGACTTGGGCCATTGGCAGAACATAACAGATGACCATTCTCATGGCCCATCTCACTGGTCGTTTTGGACCCCGTGGGCGTACCATCAGGCGCAAGGGGCTCCAGTTGCTTCGACCTCTCGCTCCGGTCACTCTGCTAGAAGGGCCCCAGAGTCCACCATCTCTCGGCCTCCGCCAGGGGGCATGGAGGCTTCCGTGTCCGCACCACCTGACGCCCTGGACTCAAGCGCAGGTGATGCTCCGGCCCAGGAGCAGGGAGACCAGGACCCTCCCTTGGATCCTGTTCCACCGGAGGCATCTTCCTCCTCCTCTCCGGATGAGGCAGTGGCGGGCACATCGTGCACAGGTCCACCTCCAATAGATCTTCGGGCTCACCAGGATCTTCTGCGTAGGATGGCCCGTAATATGGACCTGCAGGCGGAGGAGATAGTGGAGGTGCACGACCCCATCGTGAATATCCTCGGAGCGGATGCCCCATCGAGGGTGGCGTTACCCCTTATCCGCACGATACAAGCCAATGTATCTACGATATGGCAGACTCCTGCCTCTATCCCACCCACAGCGAGAGGGGTGGAAAGGAAATACTTTGTCCCGTCTAAAGACTACGGGTACTTGTATACCCACCCCCAGCCGTGTTCACTGGTGGTGGCATCAGTGAACGCAAGGGAGCGCCACGGTCAGCAGGCCGCAGCGCCCAAATCAAAGGAGGCTAAGTGCCTCGATTTATTCGGCCGTAAAGTTTACTCAGCCGGAGGGCTGCAACTTAGGGCGGCTAACCAACAGGCGCTCTTGAGCCGCTATAGCTTTAACTCCTGGAACTCTATGGGGAAGTTCAAGGAGTTGGTTCCCCAAGAGTCCAGGGAGGAGTTTGGAGCCCTGGTAGAGGAGGGTAAGAAGGTGGCTCGGACCTCCTTACAGGCCTCCTTAGACATAGCGGACTCTGCTGCGAGAACCCTGGCCTCAGGTATCGCTATGCGGAGGATCTCCTGGCTCCAGGTTTCGGGTCTGCCTCAGGAACTGCAGCAAACCCTGCAGGATCTACCCTTCGAAGGACAAGGGTTGTTTTCAGAAAAGACGGACTCTCGCTTGCAGAGCCTCAAGGACTCCAGGACGATCATGCGTTCCCTGGGGATGCATGTTGTGGGCCCTCAGCGCAGGCCATTCAGACCGCAGCCACAGCGCTTCTACCCCCCCCCCGCCTCTTCAGAGACAGGACTCGGCCCGGAGGCGAGGGCGAGGTGGTAGACGAAGGTGGACCGGCCCTCAACCCGGTCAGAACCAGGGGCCACCTAGACCACCTTCAGGCCCCAGGCAGAACTTTTGAAGGTGCGGTCGAGGACGGCGCCCCAGTCATCCCCCAGGATCCAGCCCCCTCCTTTCGGGATCGCCTTTCCCATTTCCACCGTGCCTGGTCCCTTATAACCTCGGACCGTTGGGTCCTTTGCACGGTGGACAGGGGATATGCTATCCAGTTTTCTTCAATTCCCCCCTCCTCCCCCCCTTCCCCGTCCCTCTTCAGGGACCCTTCTCACGAGCAACTTCTTATACAGGAAGTTTCCACGCTCCTTGCTATGGGGGCCATAGAGGAGGTTCCAGTGGAGTTAAGGGGCAGGGGATTCTATTCCCGTTACTTCCTCATTCCCAAGTCCAAAGGAGGTCTGCGACCCATCTTGGACTTGCGCGGACTCAACAAATTCGTAGTAAAGTTGAAGTTCCGCATGGTCTCTTTGGGGACCATTATCCCTTCCCTCGATCCTGGAGACTGGTTCGCCGCCCTCGACATGAAAGATGCATACTTTCACATCGCAATTTACCCGCCTCACAGACGCTTCCTGCGGTTCGTGGTAAGCAAGGTGCACTACCAATTTGCAGTCCTTCCCTTCGGCCTATCCTCGGCCCCAAGGGTATTCACGAAATGTATGGCTGTCGTGGCAGCGTACCTTCGTCGGCAAGGGATACAGGTGTTCCCGTACCTAGACGACTGGCTGGTACGCGGTCGCACCAAAGAGCAAGTTCGAGCTCACGTCCACATAATAGTGCACACATTCAACAAGTTGGGCATCCTACTCAACAAGGACAAATCCACTCTAGAACCTACCCAGAGAATAGAATTCATCGGCGCAGTTCTAGACTCCAGGCGTGCACAAGCCATCCTGCCAGACAACCGCTTTTGCACCATCACGAGCCTCATTCAAGGGCTCAAGGCCTTCCCAACTACCACGGTGAGGTCGTGCCTTACCCTGCTGGGTCACATGGCTTCCTGCACGTACGTAACCAGGCATGCCAGACTTCGGCTTCGCCCACTCCAGACCTGGGTGTCATCAATATACCGCCCACATCGGGACAGCCTGAACATGGTGGTCACGGTCCCGAACTCGGTCCTGACCTCCCTCACCTGGTGGCTAGATCACAGCGTGGTTTGCGAGGGGATGCCGTTTCACGCCCCACAACCCTCTCTGCACCTGGTCACAGACGCTTCATCTCTGGGTTGGGGCGCCCATCTCAACGAGCACCATACCCAGGGCCTGTGGACTGCACCTCAGCTAGCCCTGCACATCAATGTTCGGGAACTGATGGCGGTGCGCCTGGCGTGCCAGGCATTTCTCAATCTCCTACGTGGCCGCTGTGTGTTAGTTCTCATCGACAACACCACGGCCATGTTTTACATCAACAAGCAAGGAGGAGCACGTTCGTCAATTCTATGCCAAGAGGCCATTCGCCTGTGGGACTTCTGCATCGCCCACTCAATCCATCTCACGGCATCGTTCCTCCCTGGAGTCCAGAACACTCTGGCGGACCGACTCAGCAGGTCCTTTCAAACACACGAGTGGTCTATCCGTCCGGACATCATACATTCCGTTTTCCAGAAGTGGGGGTTTCCCCAGATAGACCTGTTTGCATCTCGAGACAACAGGAAGTGCCACGTGTTCTGCTCCCTGCAAGGTCGAGCTCCGGGCTCCCTCTCGGATGCGTTTCTCCTTCCCTGGAAAGACCACCTGTTTTATGCCTTCCCTCCGTTTCCTCTGGTCCACAAGGTACTGCTCAAATTGCGCAGAGACCAGGCACAGGTGATTCTGATCGCCCCAGCGTGGCCAAGACAACATTGGTACACCACGCTGTTGGAGCTCTCGGTTCAGACACCGATCCCGCTTCCATTATGCCCAGATCTCATCTCTCAGGACCACGGTCGCCTGCGTCACCCCGACCTGCAATCACTCCACCTCACGGCGTGGCTGCTCCATGGTTCACCCAGGCAGAGCAGCAATGCTCGCACTCTGTCCAACAGATTCTGCTGAGCAGTAGGAAGCCCTCAACACGGACCACATACTTGGCCAAGTGGAAGCGGTTCTCCTGTTGGTGCGAACAACGAGCCACGTCCCCGTTACAGGCACCTATTCCTCTCATATTGGAATATCTCCTCTCCCTAAAACAGCAAGGGTTGGCGATATCTTCAATTAGAGTTCACCTGGCCGCTATATCGGCCTTTCACCCAGGGGAACTCGCGTCTTCGGTATTCTCTAACCCGATGGTCGTTAGATTCCTCAAGGGCTTAGACCGGATGTACCCACAGCAACGTCAGCCCGTTCCGACGTGGGACCTCAACCTGGTTCTCTCCAAGCTCACAGGTCCTCCATTCGAGCCACTGGCCACCTGTTCACATCTGTACCTATCCTGGAAGACAGCCTTCCTCGTAGCCATCACCTCAGCAAGGCGCGTTTCTGAACTCAGGGCGCTTACATCTGAGCCCCCTTACACAGTTTTTCATAAGGATAAAGTGCAGCTTCGTCCACATCCTGCCTTTCTCCCTAAGGTGGTTTCTCCTTTTCATATCAACCAGGATATATTTCTCCCGGTCTTTCATCCTAAACCACATGCCACTCACCAGGATCAACGTTTGCATTCTCTGGACGTACGCAGGGCCCTGGCCTTCTATATTGACCGCACAAGGCACTTTAGAAAGACGACGCAACTCTTTGTTGCAGTGGCCGACCGAATGAAAGGCTCACCGGTCTCCTCACAACGCCTATCCTCCTGGATTACGTCTTGCATCCGGACTTGCTATGACCTGGCAGGTGTCTCAGCACCGCACCTCACCGCTCACTCCACGAGGGCCCAAGCTTCCTCGACGGCTTTCCTGGCGCAAGTTCCCATCCAGGACATTTGTAGAGCGGCGGTTTGGTCATCAGTCCACACGTTTACGGCTCACTATGCTCTAGTGCAGCAGTCCAGGGACGATGCTGCCTTCGGATCAGCGGTTTTGCACACAGCAATGTCTCACTCCGACCCCACCACCTAAGTTGGGCTTGGGAGTCACCTAATGGAATGGATATGAGCAAGCACTCGAAGAAGAAAAGACGGTTACTCACCGTTGTAACTGTTGTTCTTCGAGATGTGTTGCTCATATCCATTCCAAACCCGCCCCCCGTCCCCACTGTCGGAGTAGCCGGCAAGAAGGAACTGAGGGGGCGCCGGGTCGGCTGGGGTATATATTCAGCGCCATGAAGGCGCCACTCTAGGGGGCTCCACAGCCGACCCGCCGGTGTTGCTAGGGTAAAAATCTTCCGACGATCGTGCACGCGGCGCGCACACACCTAATGGAATGGATATGAGCAACACATCTCGAAGAACAACAGTTACAACGGTGAGTAACCGTCTTTTTTATTTATTGAACCTATTGAGTCCCTAAGTGAAGGTGTCTAAATCCCATTGACTTTCAGGGGAGTTAGGTCCCTAATTGGCTCAGGTGCTCTTGTACATCTTGGCAGCTATCTGCATCTTTAGGTGCTTAAATACTTTTGTAAATCTGGCCATAATCTGACCTTGCAGCCTGGGATTTTGTGCAGCAGCCCCTTTTACTGAACTTACGATAACCAGATCATGCTGCAAACAGACTACATTAGTCCTTGCATGCACACATTTTCCCCCCTCTGCTTTTGGAGTAAATTTTAGTGTTCTCAAAAGCAAGAAGCTGGTGGCACTGACAGACAGTCAGCAAACCAGATAGTCTCTTCACATAATATTTGTCAGTGCACCTCAGATTTAAACTCCAATGTTCCGGCACTTCTGATTCAGAGCCTCTCGAGGTTGAAGAATGGCACATTGTGTGTAGTGGATAGTTTAATGTGATTCTGAAACCACCAGGGAGTAGCTTAAGACCACCAGACTCATTTCACTTGGGTTCTACACCACGTTTGAACCCAGATCTCCAGAAGCAGGTAGCTACTGTGTTAACACCAAGGTCTTACTACCTTCATTCAGACTGAACACTGATGTCTAATGGGAGAGGCCAACAGCTACTCTGTTATATACTGGAATAGGCCGCTCTTAGCCTAGCAGAGTACCGGAGTACCGCAGTCACTGCTTTCAATAACTGCACAGCATGCAAATTCCTGCCCTCCAGCCATGGTCCTCAAAACTCACTTCCCGTGTGACTACAAATATGCCCATTTCATCCTGCTAATGGTTTCTGTTATGTCTCCAAGATAGTGACTAAAACATTTCAGGATAATAACTTCTTGTGAGGTTTCAGAGACGCAGTACTCTGCTGAGTACTTCTTGTTAACTTGGATATAGCCAAATCCAACGCCAGTGCCTAGGAGTTAATTCAGCCCAGGCTATGGTTACTACCCAAGGAATGAACAGTCATCTAAAGAGTGAAGATTAGAAGAGTCAGAACTCATTCTGCACTGGCCAGTCCTCTCGCTGACAGTCTGAGTGGCCCACACAGGTTATTCCCACTGAAACCGTGAATTTCAATCCTATATTTTATTTAGAACAACAACATCTCAGCCCTGGGTTCCATCTTGCAGTGCTGCCAGCTTGGTGTTCAGGCCACAGTATAAATCACAGAGGCAGACGCAACCTGTATGTCTCAACAGCATTAAATCCATACTTAGGGCTATATCACACACACAGAGCATGTAGAAGTAGATCATGTCTTACCTACAGCAGGGAATGGCACAAACCTCTGGATCAGGAGGCGGGTAGCTGGCGTAAACTTGTTTGCTCTCTGAACCAGAACATTAAGGCCCACCTTTAGACAGAGAAATCGAAGAAAGGTAAAAGCATTTAGTTCCAAATAATGGTGCACGCTCTATGCCCTGCAGCGACTAAGGAGTAGAGCTCTTAACTGAGATGAGAGAGGGAGAGACCTTTGCTTCTGAAATCATTCCAAAGCTAAATCCATTCAGGTAACCTTATGTGTAGCCCTTCCATTGCTTCCACGCTTCCCCCCCATCGGCCCACAATTCCAGCCCTCCACCGCTACCCCCAACGGAAGGATGGGCTCCATTATAGCGTTACTCTTCTGGGTTGTTTCTTCATCATTGCCTTTAATGGAGATGTCCCTATATGGCATTTTTTATCCATTCGATGGTATTTTCCCAGCCAATCTCACCCCTCCAGCAGGGCCACCCAGAGGATTGAGGGAGCCTGGGGTCTTTGGCGGCAGGGGGCCCTTGCTGCCGAAGACCCAGCGGAAGGACCCTCCGCCGCGGGTCTTCAGGGCACTTCGACGGTGGGTCCCGGAGCAGAAGGACCCCCCCGCCGCTGAATTGCCACCAAAGACCTGGAGCGGAAGAAGCTCCGGGGGCCCGGGCACCACGAGAGTTTTCCAGGGCCCCTGGAGCGAGTGAAGGACTCTGCTCCAGGGGCCCCGAAAAACTCTCGTTGGGGCCCCTGTGGAGTCCGGGGCAAATTGCCCCACTTGCCCCCGCCCTGGGCAGCCCTGCCCTCCAGCAGAGTTTGGATTGGATTATGGTCTAGCCATGTAGAGGGTATCGTATAACTGTAATGCCAACAGACCTCGGTTGTCGTCGGCTGGGATCAAACCTGGGACTTCTGAAGCTTAATGCATGAGCCTCTCTCTACTGCATGAGCTAAAACACAAGTCTTTTAGCCAAGGCTGTAGCAGACTCATCAATGTTTAGCTGGTCTAGGTGCCACTACAGGGGGACAGAGTGCCACACCAAGCAGGCCTGGGTTCCATAACTATACTTTTTCACCCATTTCCTCCAGCATTTGAATGAGGCACGGTGCACTGCATTTTTACTACAATCCCAAAGTAGCTGCACATGTGTAACCCAAAGCAACAATGTGGGTCTTTGCCCAGCTGCTAGAGGGGGACAAAACCCTACAGTCTAACAATTTGGGTTACAGATTAAGGCTGGTCAAAAATTTTCCATCAAAACTTTTTTCTCCCCGACAGAAAATTGGGTTCTCATCTAAACACAATTTTATTGCAGAAAGCACCTTCTTTCCTCAAAAACTTTCTATTTTTCATCAGAGAGGCCTAAAAGGCCCCAAACCAAAAGTGTTGGCTGTGACCCAAATGTTTTTGACAGTTTCTGACCGAATGTCTTCACCCGAAAAACTGCAATACAAAAAATTTTCAGCCCAAAATGTCTGAAATTTTTTTGGTTTTCAGGGCTTTCAATTTTCTTACCAAATAAATACATACATAATAATAAATTTAAAAAAATCAAAATTGTCTGTGGTGAAAAAAACAACAACATTTTCTGACCATGTCAGTTACACTTGCACATGCAGTGTCGCTGTCTTTCTTTGGGAAGATGCTGAAAAACACTATTACAGTTTAAACACTGCGTGAGCACAATTAGGATTTTCACACCCTCAGTACCCTTCCAAATCCAAGCAGGTTTCCACTGGGACACTGAATGACATTTCTCCTCCTATGGGGTATTTCCCTGCCAAATCGTCCCTTTCTGCTTTCACTCCCAACCCCACCCACACTTTGGCATTAGGGGCATTCAAAAAGAGTCATACTATATATATTTTTAAATAATCAGAAAAGTGTTTTTTCCCCTCCCCTTCTTCATTCTCAAAAATGGCTGAGAAGCATTTGCTCAAACATTCCAAGGCCTGGAAAATGTAAGCCCAAAATGTGAAAGCTAAGTTGTAAGCTACTGGAAAAATGGGGGTTTAGAAAGGGAATCATAGAATATCTGAGTTAGAAGGGACCTCAGGAGATCATCTAGTCCAACCCCCTGCTCAAAGCAAGACGAATCCCCAGACAGATTTTTGCCCCAGATCCCTAAGTGGCCGCCTCAAGAATTGAACTCACAATGCTGGGTTTAGCAGGCCAATGCTCAAACTACTGTGCTATCCCTCCCCCCCCTCAAACAATCCTAACCATGGTTCCTGGTCCCACTATACCTATACTACAGCTACAGTATTCATAAATTTAATTCACTGAATCTGCAGAGATATCATATTTTGTTTCGCTACCGAACTCCTCTGCTTGGAGTTTTTCAGGATTTGAATGCAAAATGCAGGAGCAGCAGCTTTTGAAAAGAGAAAAGGTTGACCTGAGCCACTGCTGTGAAGTTACTAGTAATAAAAACCATTTTACTTTCAGATTCAATTTGGTGCCACAGATGAACTCACTTTTCTGTCTGTAACACCCACCCTGCTGTGACTATGAAATTAAATGTTGATATAGATTTAAATCCAATCTCCCCAAATTCTCGACACAAGGTCTAGATTTAAGAAACTAATGAGGGTTTGTTTTTACAGTTTTGAAATTATTTTACCCAATCTGTGAACTCTTTCCCGCAGGTTGCAAAGTGGGACCACCTAAATTGGGAAAGGAGAATGCCCTGCAACACACTGGTATTTTTGATCTCAGATCATTGCAAATAAAAGGGGCACCAGCAAAGACTTGTTAATAGGTTTTAATTACAAGGGGCTGGCCAGAGGTATTATGTCCAGTGGGCCAAATGCATCACTAAGGTAACTCAATGCTAATGGAGTTACTCCAGGGGTGAGTATAGTTAATTATTGTTATTTATTTGTATTGCCATCTAAGATCAGGCCCCCTTCTGCAAAGGCATAACAAAGAGACAGTCCCTGTACCATAGTGTGTAATGATTGCTTAGCAGCTTGAAAATAACCTTGCTTTCTCTCTTGAGTCTACATTTGCCTCCCGCAAACTTTATTTTCCCCTCCAATTTTTTTATGGAGGGTCTTTGTCCCACTTCCCTATTGTCAACATCAACAATGCGGTCAGCTCAGTGCTGAGAGCAGAGTTTGCAGTGTTGCCAGAACTCTGGATTTTACCATGAGTGCCACAACATTTGGTGTTTTTTTTTAAAGCCCCAGCTCCTGGAGTCAAGGGATTATGTAAGAACCTCAGCTCTCACATAAAAAAAATTCTTGCCTTTCTGGTTGCAGAGCCAGGCTTGAAAGCACGACCCTAGTGTAATCTAAAGTCTCAGAAGCCAAAAGACAAATTAAAAAAAAAATCTCCCCAAATTATTATTTTTTAAATCTCTCTATTTTTCAGCCAATTGTGATTCTTCTGATACCTGATGAATGGTTTTGGGGATTGGCAATGCTGAGTTTGTTCAATAAAGGCCCAATCCTTCTCCCCCTCAAATCCATGGGAAAGCTCCCAGTGAGGGCCAGAACTGGGATTTGTGCTCGCTCTGATATCTGTTTCTGAAGTGGAGTAACAATATTAGTGGGTCACCTACCAAGAGGTGTTTTTATTTATTTTTCAGTGGTGGATTTTTACAAAGAAATAGATACTGAGAACCCAGAGAACACTGCCGATCTGACCACAACAGCTCTTCCCTTCTAACTACGAAGGGCTAGGAGGAGACTTACATCGGAGACAGATTACCCAACATCTGCCTGTTGCATGGCTCCTTGCACCTTCCTTTGAAGCATCTGGTGCTAGCCACTGGTGGAGACAAGGAGCCTGGGCTAGATGGACCATGGGTTTGATTCAGTCTGGCAATTCCAATGTTCCAGCAATGTAAAGGCTGCACAGGCGCCGACTCCGTGGGTGCTCCAGGTGCTTAGTACCCACTGGCAGCCAGCTCCCCCCCCCCCAGTGCCTCCCGCCCTCCTGCTGATCAGCGCTTCTCCCTCCCTGATCAGTTGTTTTGCGGCATGCAGGAGGCTCTGGGAGGGAGGGGAAGGAGTGGGGATAGGGCACGCTGGGGGGAGGGGCGGAGCAGGGGTGGGAAGAGGCGGGACGGGGGTCGAGGCTTGGGGGAAGGGGTTGGGTGGGGGCCTATGGCAGAGCGGGGGGTTAAGCACCCCCCGGTCCCGGAGGAAGCCAGCGCCTATGAAAGGCTGAGCTTAATGCTGGCATTTGAACTATCAACCTGCCAGTGTCCACGGAAGGAGATTCAGACCTACGGAAAGGGAACTAAACGAGGCTCGCCTGTCCTTCAGCCTCAAAGTCACCAGCACAAAGCTTCAGAGGGTGCAGCATAAAAGGGGCCAACAGAGGGCACAAAACATAGCTAATAAAAAGGGCAGGTCAAGGTAGAAGAAGCAGAACACCCGCTTGAGGTCAGATGCAAAGGAGGAAGGAGATTGGGAAGCAGGCAGAGACGAAGGTGGGGAGAGGGAAGGAGAAGAGAAGAGAGGACAAGAGAGAGAGGAGGAGTGTGGGTTGGAGCAAAGAGGGAAAAGGAAGGAGTTGGGATCAAAGGGGTATGGGATGAGAGGAAGACAAGAGAAGGGAAACCATGGAACCAGAGCCAGCATTAGAGGAGACTGTGGAAGGAGAGTGAAAGAGAGAGGCTGGTTTGGGGCAGAGGGACAGATGTTTCTATTGAAGAAAATAGCAAGGTCTTGAGCAGAAAAGGAAGAGGTGGGGCAGGGGCACAGGAGGCAAGGTGGGATATGGTGAGAAAGCAGGACAGAAACGCAGACGCAAGGGAGTCACGCAGGGCGTTGAAGGACAAGAATCTTAAACTTCATTTGGTAGGAGACGAAGATCCAGTGGAGGGACTCAAAAAGGGGAGCAACATGGTCCATGCACAACCTGGTCTATGTCCCTATAAGTAAACTAAAGATAAACAGCCATGTGGCACAGAAGGGGAAGAGGGGAGGGGCTTTACTTACGAATGCACATCAACATTAAACACACAGCAATCCATGCAAATGGATATTGCCCTTCACAGAGGCAACGGCATGCCCACGGGCAATGAGATGCAGCAGGCTGTAGGAGTGGGGCGGAAAGCTGCTCTGGCAGCGGGGAAAGAGAAGCCACTGCAGCAACAAGGGGAAATGCTGTAGAGAAGAAAGAGGTGCTTGGAGGGAAAAGGCAGCAGGCAGAGATCCTGGAGTTCCCATAAGGTGGTATGGAGGACATTGAGATACCGATCCACAGTGCCCCAGGCTTGTAGTGATACAGCACACTGCTGTGTGGACACAAGCACCGGAGTATGTGCTGGCACGGTACGAACACACTCCACTATAGTGTTTTATTGGCTGAACTGTATCAACAAATCTTAAACTGGAGCAACACCAGTTTGTAGACACGTCCTCAGACAAGTCTGGCTGTCCTTCTGAAAGATATGTCACAGCTCCAACAGAAGTTATGGGTTTGATGCAGGGGAGAAAGTTGGGCAGTACGGCGTACCGGTAAGAAACCGGTACCGGCCTGTACCCCGTCGCTGCCCCTTTTGTCCCCTCTATCGGCGGCCCTGCCAGTAGGGACGCTACTGGCAGGGCTGCCAACTGGGGAGTGGAGGGGCAACTGCCCTGGGGCCGGCGATTTAAAAGGGCCTGGGGCTCCCGACTGCGACCACCACCGCTGCTAATGCGGCAGCGGCTGGAGCCCCTGGCCCTTTTAAATCATCGCCGGAGCCCTGGGCGGCATGGCCCAGGTAGCGCGGATGGGCTGGCTGGGGAAGGCTGACCCCCAGCCCCACCCCTTCCGCATGAGGCCAGGCCCCTGTACCAGTAAGAATTTAATATTACTTTCACCCCTGGTTTGATGAAGAAACTACTGGGTGAGATTCTCCGGCCTATGTTATGCAGGAGGCCAGACTACATGATTCTCCGTCACTGACAATTTTAAAATCAAGATTGGATGGTTTTCTGAAAGATCTGCTTGAGGAATTATTTTGGGGAAGTTCTATGGCCTGTGTAGTATAGGAGGTCGGACTAGCTGAACTCACAGTGGTCCAAAAAGCCAACTAGCCCTATGACAAGGCTGCACTGGAGGAGAGTCGGGGGAGAGAGGGGTGATGAAGCCTAGCTGGGGGAGGAGCTGGGCTAGGCAGAAAGAGAGGAAGTTGGTGGTATGAAAGGGCAGCAGGAAGGCACCCTGCAGTCAAGCCCTAGAGAGGAGGGGAGTTGGCAATAGACAAGGAGGAGTGAGGCCTCAGATTCTGCCTGGGAATGTTGTTGTTCGTCCTTTGAGTTCGAAGATGACCGTGACATCACTGATTGATTTGGATTCTGTGAATATGTGAATGGCTGATCAAGCACATTTTAGCTTTGAACTGTCTCTGGCACATTGAACAAGAGATGCCGCTATGGGTTAGTTGATTAAGAGCGGAGATGCTGCTGTTGTGAGATTTACGCTGCTGGCGCTTCTGCTCTCCCTCAGTAGTTCTCCTCTGCTCATAGACTGTAGCTCCAGTATGGATCAGACTTCACCAGGTAGAACGATCTTGAGCGAGATCTTCTGACTCCAGCAAGAACCCGAGAGAGGCTGAAGTAGCCAGAGGGAACAGAGAAGATTCCGGTAGTGACCCAGGGTGGGCTGGGTGAAGAAAGTTAAGAAGGAGTTTGGGAGCAAGCAGACCGTGGTTGCCAAACACAGGGTGCCTGAGCTGGAACATGGAGCAGTGGGCAGGCCCGGGTCCCCCTAACAGCCACGGGCTGGGCAGAAGAGCGGAAGAGCACCTGAGACAGTTTGTATGGAGAGACTTTGTTACTGCGGAAGGAGAGGACTATAGTGACCTGGCTGGAGGGCTGAGTCATGAAGAGGGAGAAACCTGACTCCAGAGAGAGAGAGAGAGCAGCTGAGAGAGGGGGTGTCAGACTGGTCGAGAGCTAATCCCCAGACGAGCCACAAAGAGGCCTCTCAGCGGTGAGTAGTGAGCCCCAGGACAGCCCCGCTCTGGCCTTGGAATTCCTGAATCTGTGAATAATGGTCCTTTCTGGCCTTAAAATCTATGAAGAAGTTATGGAAGGAGAGAAGCAAAGAAATAGGAGCAGGAGCCTTTGGGAGTTTGCTCAGGGCAGGGATCCAGGACTCAGAGCCACATACAAACGTACAATAGAAGTCAAACAGGCAAAGAAAGTTCATCACTTGCTCTTAGAATCAGGAGCAGGAGGAAAAATCACCGAGTGACAGAATCCAGGTTCCTGCTAATCTCTAAGGAGGCATGGGGCCACTCTCCCTCCCCTCCCTCGCCCTATTTTGAACTGACCTCCTCCTAGTTCTAAATGTTTCTTTACTGCACTAAGTGGTAGAAAGTCCTGAGGACAGTGGGTGGCCGCCTGCTCCCTCTCACAAACTGATTATGGGCTATAACACCAAATTCACAGGCTGTCAATGCAGCCACTCCACACTGCTCACAAACAATTATCAGGAAGAGGGAGCTGGGATTAGAAAACGCCACAGGGGCACCTTCGCCTAGACAGGAGAGTGAAAAATTGTGTGCGTGTGTGAGTTGGTGTATGATGGGGGATGGCGGTGGGGAAGGAGACAGGGAAGAAGACTACCTTGCTGGAGATAACAGAGGAGATGGTGAGTAAAGGTGGCTACTCGATCGCTCTGTGCTTTAGCATTTAAGCAGAGTGCACAAAAGACAGTTCCTGCCCTGTCGTGCTTACACTCCCAACGAGCCAAACACAGCGTAGACAGGCGGTTCCTGGAAGCCCAGAGAAGGAAATCACTAGCATGGTGATTTCTTTAGCTTTGTCCTTGTGGTATATTATTGACTCTCTTCTTGTGGCCATCATGGAGGCAGGGAGTCTTTAGGAGGGAGTAAATGAAGAGAGGGAGGTGATCGGGAAGGCGTTCCATTCACAGGACGGAAGCTTGGGAGGAAAACAGAGACACGTTTGCAGGAGCAGTGGATGAATGTGGCAACAAGGCCCCAGCACTGATGAAGCGGGGTGTGTGTGTGTTGTACTGGGGTACGTTACACCACATCTGAGGTCACGGTTCAGGCTCTCCAGCTATTTTAGGGAGCTAGCATGAGCCTCACTCGCACAAGTCTGTGTACCCAGGCTGGGAGGTTGACTCCCAGAAGCAGTGCTGACGTACCCTTAGTGACTAGATCAGAGATGTAGACGGTGGTGGGGTTATGTAGGGCCTTGAAGACAAAGAAGAGACACTTGATCTTGTGGCAGTGCATAAGAGGGAGTCACAGGCCTTCCTACTGAATGATCAATTCATTCCTATTCAAGTGCCATTTGTGAAAACCATTTGCTCCTCCCTCTCTGTTCTTATTGCACAGACCGGCTCTAGCATCTCTATTACACAGACAGGTTCTAGCATCGAATGGGCATGGACAAACAGCAGGCATCCTGCTAATACCAGTCTGAATCAAAGTTCTGACGAGTACTAGCAGAGTACCAAAGTAAAGAAATGAATATTGCTTTCCACTAGCTATAATGCTGGGACACCATTTATAGAAATATTCTCTCTAGACTGAGATACTAAGACTTCAGTGATACCCATTCACTAAACAGCATACACCTCTACCCCGATATAATGCTGTCCTCAGGAGCCAAAAAATCTTACCGCGTTATAGGAGAAACCGCGTTATATCGAACTTGCTTTGATCCACGGGAGTGCGCAGCCCCGCCCCACCTCGGAGCATTGCTTTACTGCGTTATATCCAAATTCGTGTTATATCGGGGTAGAAGTGTACCTTGAAGTACCTCAGAGAAAACCCAGGGTAATGGTGTTAGTAATTCAGCAGATACTACTCCTACTCCTGCTGTTGACGTGCTGAGTTCACAGCAGGAAGGCTATCTTTCAGATGAGGCATCACATTAAAGTCTTGACATTTTGTGTTCCCATTTGCTAAACTACTCAGGGCATCTCTAAACCTAATTTCCTGGCCAAATTTTAATTAATCTAATTACATTCTGTGGCCCTAAATTCTCCCTCAAGTTTCAATTAAATATTCTGCTCTCCACTCCCTGTACTAAACTGGGGTGCCGTGCTGCGGTGTGCTGTTAAAGAACCATCTCGCAAGTGGCTGCTCTTCCTTATATGGTTTGTATAGATCCATATTTTCAACTTAAGACGGGGGGAGCTGGGACTGCTCAGTACCTCTGAAATTCACACACTGTCATCTTATTATTAACTATTTGTATTACCAGAGCGCCTAAGAGCACTTGTGATGGGCCAGGATCAAACTGAGAAGTCTAAATTTAGTGGGTATTTTTGAAAAATTTGGCCTAAATTTCTCAAGTACTTGGTATCCTACGAGTCAAATGTAAGTTACTATTACTCCCACCATTCAGGGTCAAAGATTTGGGGAATGCCTGCACAGTTTGGAAAAACCAGGGCAGTAAAATACCATCTCTGCTGACGAACATCATCTACTGCAGAGTGCTCCCGATCTACAGGCTGCAGCGTCACGTCATGCACGGCTCCTCAAAGATCTTACGTTACGAAATCACAGTAGTGATTGCATAATGTTGTAACCTGATGTCCCCTGTAAGCCTGATATTTTTTGAAACCGCTTCCAATTCGGTCAGATCCTTCTGTCAGAATTCTGCACTGTGTGGTCTCTAGCCTACATGAAAACTTTATGGGAGAGTTTTAGGTTAGTCGAGCAGGGCATTTTTGAGATAAGGCATTTTTTGGTTTTGCAAACGTCTAACATTTTTCTGCAGTGCCAGATCTCAAAAAATAGCATGGTCAGCAAACTTCACTTTATTGTATTCCATTAGTGCCGGTGGTGAACTAGGGCCTATTTCAATGCCCAGTGAAGTCAATGGAAAGATTCCCATTTGACTTCAGTGGGTTTTGGATTGGTTCCTTATGATTTAGTTGGTGTTGGTCCTGCTTTGAGCACGGGGTGGGACTAGATGACCTCCTGAAGTTCTTTCCAACCCTGATCGTCTATTATTCTAATTGCACAAAACTATTTTTGATGATGCTAGATACAAAAGTTGGGAGTTGCATGGAAATTATAGCCTCAGAGCTCCAGCTCCCAGCACAATTTACAAACTTCTTCACACCATTTACCATCTTTGTAGAAACAAACAGAAAAAAAATCTTAAACCAAATAAGCTCTGATTCAAGCAGCTTAGCACCTGTACAGAAGCCTCAGTGGAATTTGGAAGCTCTGGAAGCCAAACTGTTCTGGCTCAAGGAGTTAAGAAACTTAGTGGATTTCTTTGGGTGTAGCAAGTAACATAAGCTAAATAGCTCTGGTTGTAGCTCAGATATAAGCTACCTCAAGACTGTCCAAAACAATTACCGTAGTATTCTTTTCTGTTTGTTTTTTAAAGGTGTAAGTTACATCTTTCTGGAAGTAGCATCACTAAGGGCTAGCTACATGAGAAATTTGCACTGGTATAACTTTAAACAAGTGTTTAAAACAAAGTGGAATTAGGGCACTAACCTACAACTTGCAGGACCTGGGTTCAAGCCCTGCTCTGCCACAGACTTCCTGTAAGGTTTTGGTCAAATCATTTGGTCTCTCCAAACCTCAGTTTGCCCTCTGTACAATGGGGATGATGACACTGAGCTGCCTCTCAGGGGTGTTGCGAGGCTAAATCCATTATCTGAGAGCTCCGATATTTCAGACGATCTCAATACCCAGAATAGATAGCGTTAAACTGGTGCAAAAGGGTTTGTGGACACACTAAATTTCAGTTTAAGAGTGGCTTATTTCAATACCGTTAACCCTGTTCCCAGTTGACTTAGACTAAATTGAAATAAGTCTGACATACCGAAATAAGCATCCACAAAGCCTCTTGCACTGGTTTAACTAGATCAGCTTAAATTCACAACTTAAATTATACTGGTACAACCTTCTCAAAAATCCATTACACATAATGAAATCCATCTTAAGCAATGCAGCTGCCCTAAGCCTCACAAAAACAGGCTGCCTGTGAGAGCTGGTCCTTTAATTGATTATGTACAAAACCTCGGATGCTTTAAAGTGATTGTTTAAAATAGTGGGGTGCCTATTAGAGAGTCAGTCCTTAGTGCAGGTGTCACTGTACATAAAAGTGGATGAGAGTTATGCTAAGCACAGGGTCTGAGCATCCCTAAAACTGTAGCTCACCTTTGCACATGTGCTAAATAAAGAGTAATTAGTTTCATTACATTGTTTCCAAGGGAAAACGTATGACATCTGATGCCTCGGCCAACTAGACAAGGTAATTAAGAGATTATGTTTTTCTTCTGTATTATACCCAGACTGTTGTTACACTAAATTCTCCATTATTTTCCTCACCTCTCTTTAGTTTCACTGATCCCTAGAACACCAGGGTGCTCATCAGCAGCAAAATCAAGTTGGCCAGCCTCCACCGTGCATATTAAAAGTCAGCATTTGGGGGGAAGGGAGGAAAAAGTAGCAGTCATATCACCGTAAAATTACAGTGTTGTTAAAAGACAAATGTCTCCATGTGAACAGTGACTGGCACATTAAAATGTTTATGTAACACGATGCCCCTTGGTGGGTCATCGGCAGCAGGGACTGAACCTAGGTCCTCTGGATCTAAAAGCATAAGCCTCTACTGCATGAGCTAAAAGACTCAGCTGTCAAAGCTGTCGCTAGGGAACAAGATGACTGCCTTCTTACGCACCTATCTCCAACATGGAGGAAAAAGAACTGCTTCATCATGGGGGACTTCAATTTGAGAGTGACATATGCTGGAGGTCTCATGCTGCCTGGACTAAAACATTCTTGGAATTTCTAAACATTATAGATGTCAATTTCCTAACACATTCCAAAAGTATTGCCACCAACAAGGGGGAATTCTTTATTAGACCTTCCCCTAAGGGATAAAGAGGAACTGATCACAGAACTAAAAATTAATGGGTGCTTAGGTACAGGAGATCATGACTTGATCACACTTATAATGTGCAAGCAGAATAAAGTCCAGATCAGTAATATATATATATATATATATATATATATATATATATATATATATATATATATATATATATATATATATATATATATATATATATATATATATATATATATATATATACTTGGTGCTTTAATAGGGCCAATTTCACAAAGCTGAAAACAATTATAAGCTAAATAAGCTGGGAGGAAGAATTTAATCAGAAAATGTGAATGATAATTGGGAAGCATTTAAGAACACCTTAGTAGATGACTAAAATGCCACAATCCCACAACTGAGAGAGAAGACGGTGCTGGTTAAAAAAATAACCTGCTTTACAGGGGAAGTGAAGGCAGCTATAAAAAAATAATATCTAACAAATGGAAGACAGGGGAAATTGATAGTAATTAACATAAACCATAAATTAGGAATTGTAGACATTTGATAAGGGAAGCAAAGGAACACAAGGCAAAATCTATGACCAGCAGCATTAAGAAGAAAGAGTTTTTAAAATATATAAGGAACAGAAAAGAATCCTGACAATGGTATTGGTCAATTACTAAATGGAAATGATAGACTTATCAATAATAGCAGCAAAGAGTCCGGTGGCACCTTATAGACTAACAGATATATTGGAGCATGAGCTTTCGTGGGTGAATACCCACTTCGTCGGATGCATGAGGTAATAGTGCATAAAAGGCAGAAGTGTTCAATAAATACTTCTGTTCTGTATTTGGGGGAAAAACAGATGACCTAGCCTCATCAGAGGGTGATGATAACACTTTCCATTCCCCTAGTACCTTTGGAGGATGTTAAACAGAAACTACTAACGTTACACATTTTTAAATTAGCATGTCCAAAAAAATTACATTCAAGAGTTTTAAAAGAGCTGGCTGAGGAGCTTGCTGAACTGTTAATGCTGTTTTTCAATAAGTCGTGGAGCACTGGGGAAGTTCCAGAAGACTGGAAGAATGCTCATACTGTGCCAATTATTAAAAAGGGTAAGCGGGAAGACCTGGGTAATTATAGGCCTTATCAGCCGGACATCAATCCCAGGCAAGATACTGGAGCAGCTGATATGGGACTCGATTAATAAAAATGCAAAGGTGTGTAATGTAATTAATGCCAAATCAAAATGGATTTTTGGAAAAGAGATCCTGTCAGACTAACTTGATATCTTTTTTTGATGAGATTACAAGTTTCGTTGATAAAGGTAATGGCATTGACATAGTACACCTCTACCCTAATATAATGCGACCCGATATAACACGAATTCAGATATAACACGGTAAAGCAGCGCTCCGGGGGGGCGGGGCTGCGCGCTCCGACAGATCAAAGCAAGTTCAATACAACGCGGTTTCACCTATAACGCGGTAAGATTTTTTGGCTCCCGAGGACAGCGTTATATTGGGGTAGAGGTGTATATTTAGACTTCTCTACAGCTTTTGACTTAGTACAGACAGTATGGCCATTCTTATGTACCATGTGACATTTTGATCAAACAACTAGAAAAATGTAACCTTAACATGGGGCACATTAAATGGATTAAAAACTGGCTAACCAATAGGTCTCAAAATGTAATTATAAGTGGGGAATCATCATCGAGTGGGTGTGTTTCCAGTGGGTCCTGCAAGAATCAGTTCTTGGTCCTAGACTATTTAAGATTTTTATCAATGACCTTGAAGACATCATAAAATTATCACTGATAGAGTTTGCAGATGACACAAAAATTGGGGAAGTGGTAAATAATGAAAAGGACAGGTCACTGATACAGAGCAATCTGGATTGCGTCATGCACTAGGTGCAAGCAAATTATGAATTTTAATATGGCTAAATGTAAATGTATACATTTGGAACAAAGAACATAGACCATACATACATAATGGGAGAGGACTCTACCCTGGGAAGCAGTGACTCTGAAAAAGTTTTGGGGCTAAGGTGGATAATCAGCTGAACATGAGCTCCCAGTGTGATTCTGTGGCCAAAAGGGCTAATGTGATCCTGGGATGCATAAACAGGGGACTCTCAAGCAGGAGTAGAGAGGTTATTTTACTTCTGTATTTGGCACAGGTGTTACTGCAACTGGAATACTGTGTCCAGTTCTGGTGCCCACAATTCAAGAAGGAGGTTGATAAATTGGAGAGGGGTCAGAGAAGAGCCACGAGAATAATTAAAGGCTTAGAAAACTTGCCTTATAGTGATAGACTCAAAGAGCTCAATCTATTTAACTTAACTAAGGGTAGGTCTATACTTACCTCCAGGTCCGGCGGTAAGCAATTGATCTTCTGGGATCGATTTATCGCGTCTTGTCTAGACGCGATAAATCGATCCCGGAAGTGCTCGCCGTTGACGCCGGTACTCCTGCTCCACGAGAGGAGTACGCGGAGTCGACGGGGGAGCCTGCCTGCCGCGTCTGGACCCGCGGTAAGTTCGAACTAAGGTACTTTGACTTCAGCTATGTTATTCACGTAGCTGAAGTTGCGTATCTTAGTTCGAAGTGGGGGGTTAGTGTGGACCAGGCCAAAGAGAAGGTTAAGGGACGACTTGATCACAATATATAAGTATCTACATGGGGAACAGATATTTAATAATGGGCCTTTCAATCTTGCAGAGAAAGATATAACACGCTCCAATAGCTGGAAGTTGAAGCTCGACAAATTCAGACTGGAAATAAGGTGTACATTTTTAACAGTGAGGGCAATTAACCACTGGAACAATTTACCAAGGGTCATAGTGGATTCTCTATATCTGACAATTTTAAAATCAAGATCAGATGTTTTTCTAAAAGATCTGCTCTAGGAACTACTTTGGGGAAGTTCTCTGGCCTGTACTATACAGACTGGATGATCACAGTAGTCCCTTCTGGCCTTGGCATCTATAAAAGGCTGTAGCAGACTCAAACCTCTATAAAAAGAACAGGAGTACTCGTGGCACCTTAGAGACTAACAAAGTACTCCTGTTCTTTTTGCGGATACAGACTAACTCGGCTGCTACTCTGAAACCTGTCAAACCTCTATGTGATCCAGCCACTGGAGGAATCAGGTACCACAGGTCTTACACCCAGGCCCGCTGAATGGGAGCCTTATCCTCTGTGCCACCAAGCTGCAAGGGGTGAGGAGGAAACTGCTTCTAATACCCCTCCACCAGAAGCTACACCCACTGACTAATAGCAGACTGCTGATCGGACACCACTGGGTGTTCCAGTCCCATCTGAGCAAGTAACTGCGAGCCCTGTTGCTGCCCAGACTCTGGAGGCCAAGTTCCTGCTTCCTTTCCCACCTACCATGCCTCATCCCTTTTCCTGCTATCATGCCTTGCCCCTTCCTGCTACCTACCATGCCTTGTTCCTGCTTCCACACCCTGACTCCAGTTTTACCCTTGGTGTGACCACAACCCTGACTTTACTCCTGCTCCAACCATTAGGTCAGACAGTCCACGTTACAGCCCTGACAGCTTGCTCAGACCAACCTCAATCTCGTCCAGGACTCATTGTTGACCCCTGGACTTGGGGTGGACACTGCTGGGGGTCCCGCCTCGCATCACCCCAGGGTTCTGAGCGTTCACAGGAGCAGCTTGCTGCCCGTCAGGCAGAAAACCAGAAACCGAGAGACCAAGTACAACAGTTGCAGACAGGAAATCGTTTCTTGCAGGAGCAAGCTGCAGCGCTCTGAATGGCTGTGGGTAACCATTCGGCTTCTCTTACGACACCGGTCCCAGAGAGATGATGGTACTGGCAGTAAGTTTCGTGGGTTCGGTACACAATGCAGACTCCTGTTTATGCTTTAGTCCCAGGAGGATGCCGGATATCAAGTTAATGTGGGGCTAGTACGGAGCCTGCTTACTGGGGAGGCCCTGGTGTGGGCCTCTCCCTTTCTAGAACAGAATCACTCAGCACTGACCAAGTGGGACTCTTTCTTACAAGCATTTGCCAATATTTTGGATGACCCTCCCTGGGCTGCATTACTCCTGCTTGCTGAATTTGCTTCATTGCTGACTCTGGCTTTGACCATTGGTATGTGACCTGATCCTGACTCGACTCCTGGCTCCAACAACCACTAGCTCAGATAGCCCATGTTACAGGCCCTGACAGGAGGAGACAGACTGCTACAACAAGTAAGCATGGATTACATTTATATGCAATTTTATTTATTATAGTCCAAACACCAACACACCCTCTCTGCCCTTCCCCCCCTTTTTTTTCTTCCAACATCCAGTTAAGGTTGCTAAGCAATCAATGCATTGTTAGCTGTCACTTAATTTACAAAACCCAAGCACTTAAAAGAATATAAATGAACAGTTACAGACAACACAGATCTTATGCTGCCCACACAACAAAGACACACATTAGCCTTATACAATACAAACAAAAGCATATGGATTTTTTTCCCCTTCAGTTTTTAAGATGGAGAAATTCAAAACAACCCTGCAGTCAACAGAGGGCAACATGCTCATACAAACATATGCTCAGTCCCATGATTCCTAGCTGATGACTGGATTTACTTCCAGCTTTTCTTGGAAATTCAGTCTGTACCCATGGGAAAGCATGGTTAATAGCAACCAGACAGACATTATTTTCCATGCCCAACAAGGGATTTAATCCCAACTATAACTGGAAATCTGAATGCAGTCTTAGCTATGGAGTCACCACTGTTGTCTTCATGTGGAATTACATATACCCCACACACACACATCATCATCATCATCATACAGGGCTTAATTCTGATCTCACTTACACCACGTTCTCACCGGTATAACTTCCTGACCATCCTGGTGTGAGGTCAGAATGATGCCAACAATATCACACAGCCCCTGTGGGGCGGAGGGCAACCGGTAGCCAACTAACCAGCTGAGCAATAAGCTAACAGCACATTGCACAGTTGGGAGAGGTCAGAAATTTAGCCAAAGGACACTGGAAAAAGCCCTTCCTCGTCTGAGAAATCCCACAGGATCTTTACACAAAGCAGGCAGGACCTTGGTTTTGAAGGCTTGTCCAAAAGATCCTCCTACGCACCGTACTGAATGGAACTCTGTTTATCTACGTTGGATGATCCTGAAAGGCTTTGAACCTTTGGTTCTGAGGAACTTAAGTGTTTCAAATTGGATGCTTAAAGGCCAGAACCTAAATCGGCTGAAATCAATAAAAAGAGTCCTACTGACTTCAGTGCACTTCAGATTGTTAAGCTAACCCTCTCCGAATTTATTTCTATACAGCAGATTTTTGTTACCCTTTATTTTACTGCTAATAATTGATGCAAGCTAGGTATGATAGTGTTTTCCCACACCACCTCTGATCCTTCTACTGAACAGAGAGCTTACACGCAATGTAACATCCCTGCAGATAATTTCTTTTCTTGTTTATTGTCCTCAGCCTCATTACCTTACATTTCTCCACACTGAGTTACCAAGGCCGTCTGCTCACTTCTTATTCTTTTTCAATCTTCCCACAGAAGCTGGTCAGACACTTTCCTTCCGCAGGAAATTATGAATATTTTTGTTCTATGTTGGAACAAAGTCAAAATTTATAGGACTGGTGTTTTCAAAATGTATCGGCTAGAGATCTGCCGGCGGTTCCAGGCCGGATTGAGGCTGACTCTAGCTTCCCCATTCTCCTGATAGTCATTGGATTCCTTGCTCACCTGATCTGACATGCATCTGATTTCCTCCTCTAGAAAATGTATGTCTCATTGCAGCGCCAGTCCCCGTTCCTGCTCTGAGAACACCGAAGCAAAGAGTTAATTTAAGTATTATTTCAGTGATGTCTTTTTCTTATGCCAAGTTCCCCTTACGCCTCCTAGACAGCCCAATGTTTTCTTTTGGGAACTCTTGCCCATGACAGGCTGGAAGGGGTAAAGCCTATTAGTCCATTGTACCCTACAAGGCTCCTTTGGTTTAGTGGATTGCACACAGGACTGGGAGCCAGAACTTCTGGGTTCTATTCCAGGGTTTCTCAAACTTCATTGCACCACAACCCCCTTCTGACAACAAAAATTACTACAAGACCCCAGGAGGAGGAACTGAAGCCTGAGTCTGCCCGAGCCCCAGGTGGCAGGAAGGCCAAAGCCAAACCTCAAGGGCTTCAGCCCCGGGGGAGGGTGCCTGTAGCCTGAGCCCTGCCGCCTAGGGGTGAAGTCAAAGCCTGAGCCTGTCACCCAGAGCTGAAGCCCCTGTGATTCTGTCCTGGGCAGTGGGGCTCAGTCTTTAGTTTTGGCCCCCAAAAGTCTAACACCAGCCCCATTTTAATGGGGTCGCAACCCACTTTGGGGTCCCGACCCGCAGTTTGAGAACCGCTGTTCTATTCCTAGCTCTGACTCTCTGGGTGACCTTGGGCAAGTCCTTTAAGCTCTCTGGGTCTCAGTGACCCTCTCTGTGTAATGCAGATCATAATAATAGCGTTCCTCCGTTGTAAAGTGCTTTGAGACCTACAAATGTAAGGCCCCATATAACATTAACTATTATGATGTGTCTTGGCTCCCCAGAGAAGTCAGTGGGTGGTTTCTCTCCTCCGATGTCAGTCAGGCAGCAAAGGACCAACCAGAAGCCAAAGATTTGGAGCCAAGGCCCTCTCCTTTCAGGCCCTCTGGCTCCAAGCTCACTGGTCTCTTGGGGTGTGTCCACATGCATTTTGGAGCCCACAGGAGCTCCAAGCCTGGATCTATAGGCTTGGCCCAGTGGGGCTCGCACGTACGCTCTACAACCAGCTGTACAGACAGTGCTTCGAAGTTGTGGCTTGGGCTGGCGTCCCCGCTCTGCAGCGGCTTCAAAGCACTGTCTACACAACTATTTTTAGAGCACTAGTTTGAGCCCCACTAGCCCAAGTTTGTCACGCCCCGCTGGGATACTCACTCCTGCGGTCTCCAAAGTGCTGTGTAGACGTACCCTTGGGGAGGAAGGCAGCAGGTGTCTCATAGCGAGGGGCCATTTTAGAGACAGGAGCCATGAAGACTGCACAGCCAAATCAGGCTTCCATGAAGTGCCCTAATTGGGTACCCTCCAGTGTTTTATTACAGGGCCTGTGTGTCTGAAATGCCAGCTGAGCAGTGCCCCAAACACCTGCTAGTCTGAGCAGCTCCAAACTGGATGTCCTCACTTCATTTCAGAGTTCCCCCCAGCCAATCGAGGTGTGAGCACAACACCCAAGGGTTATGATGACAGGAGAGAGGGATACCCTCCGGACCAGCCCTTCCACGTGTCCCCTGAGGTAGAAGCAGAAAGTCTTAACATTCAGGCTGCTCATAGAAGAAGCTTCCTAATTAAAAGGCAGCTATTTCTGACAGTCCCCCACACTCTGTCATGTTCTCATAAAAAAAAAAAAGTCCCCAGCGTTGCTTACTACAAAACTTGGGCCATCGTCTCAGCCTGGTGTTGGTTCCACTGGAGTCTATCTAAGAAACCCCCCTCACTCAGACATCCTGGAGTCTCTCTAACATGAGGGTATCTCAACTAGCTCCAAAGGGATCCAAACTTCAGACCTCGAAAGCCCGAGGGGCTCCACTAGGGGTATCTGTGGGAAATTCAACCCTAGTATGACTAGATTCCTAAAGGCCATGTACTACCTTAGGCTTCCAGTGATGTCCATGCTCCCTCCCTGGAACCCCAACAGGCTGCTCCAGGCCCTTTGTGCCCCTACTCTGCTCTCCTGGATGACAGCGCTCAGACTAGCGTCACCTCCACCTGAAGGGTAAGGGGGGCTCACAGCAGTGGCCTGCAATCGCTCACCTCATTTTACCTAAGGGAAAAGCAGCATTTCACACTTGTCCCAGCTTCTTTTCATTTTAAACAGGAGACTTCCCACCCCAATGTTTGCTGTGACCCCAATTGCAGAAGGAAACCCCAGATGCAGTTGGAAATCCAAATGCCGGAGGACGTCTGTAGAGCCTTGAAGACCTACTTGTCATGAACAAAGGAGGGGGGAAAGCCCTATTCCTTCTTCATCCTCAAGGGTTCCTGCAAGAGGATTAAAGCACGTCTGACCATACTCCCTTGCTGTATCCATCCTGATCACCTATACCTCTGCGAACCTCCCCTCCCTGATTCAACTACAAGCCCATTCTGTCAGAGCCACTTCTTGGGTAGAGAGAAGAGAGGCCTCCCTTTGATGAACTCTGGAGCGTCATCTGCACCTTCACCAATCACTACTGACCGGACCTGCCTTTGCCAGCAGATGAAGCATGGGCATATAGAGTGCTCCAAGACAATAATTTATTACTGCCCCTAAGGTGGCTTTCCTCAAGGAGCTCTCTTCCTTCCCTTCTCTTCCCAGACTGCCCAACTTTCTTCTCCTGTCACTTTAGCCCGTTCAGTTAGCTGGCTGTTAATTTCCCATTCTCCTCCCTGGGTGGGTGTTGCTAACCAGACCCATCATCCATACTGGGAAGCCAAGCCACAGAAAAACAAAAATTTTCTTACCTGCTAATTGGTTTTCCGTGGCTTGCTGAGCCAGTGAAGACCCCCGACCCAGGCAGCCCTTTGGACTAATGGATACTGCCGGGAGCATGGTGTAGGCTAAGCAGGTTTAGTTGCCAGCTTTGGAAATCATTCACAGGGGAGCCTAGGGACAGAGAGCCTGATTTTCTGCTCACTAACACTGGAGTAAGTTGGGAGTAACTCTACTTAAACCACTGAAGCTACAACGGCATAAGTGCAAGGAGAATCAGGTCCAGAGTGTCTAAAAGGAGGGGGGGGAGGGCTTGATGCCAGATCTCTTGCCTAGACACCAAGAGAACCACCATTCATCATCCACACTGCTTGTCAAGCCACAGAAAACCAATCAGTGGTAAGAACACTTGCTTCTATTGCACATAGTTCCCCACCTCCCCGTCTTCCACTCTTTGGATTTATTTGTTTTAAACACTCTTTTAAGCTTCATTCCAGGATCATTTGATTCTTCCCCCCAGCCAATGTTTCTAAATCACTTTTAGATCAGTCCCTCTATTGCCCATTTTTCCTCCTCCTAGTATGACTTACAGAAGTCATCAATGGAAAAGACCTATTGGATCATCCAGTCCAATATGAGATTGCCCCCTACAGTGCTTTTGTACAATCTAGCTTTAAAAGCCCAAAAGAACGGGGCAGGCACTACTTCTCTAAGGAAACTATTCCACAGCCCCATACATCTCACTGTCAGGAAGTTTCTCCATATTCAATCTAAATCTTCCATTTCTTTTTATCTTTACTGGCTGTTATGTACCCCCTTAGGCATTCTTTAGACAATTTATATACATATGTAGCGCTTTTAATCTGTCCTAGTAACTCAGTCCCTCCAGTCCTGATCCCTCGTTTTGTTCTTTGAATTCCTGCCAAATTATCAGTGTCTTTCTGGTAATCTGGTGTTGCCACCAAAATGTAATACAACTGAACACAAGTACAACTGCTTGATTGACGGAACACACACCCCTTTGATAGCACAGGAGTTGCACGAACCTCTGGTTCAACAACCTACCGTAGAACCATTTGATCACCATGCTGTGCATTGGGCTGATTGTTTTGGTGACATTTCCACAGCTGCCTGCGATTCTTGTACTGAGCTGTTTATGTCAAAGAAACAACACAGCTTTAAAGGGGCATTTCTGACCCCCAAATGGAGGCTGTTATCACAGCGGAAGTGTACTGGATAGCTGACTCTGAAGCTGGAAGGGTTCGCAGTTCAGTACTGGGATTAGTGATGGGTTCAAAGCAAAGCTCTGGGTACAAACACCTACACTTTTGTCATGTTTGGATCTGGAACCTAAGAACCATGTCCAATTACGATGCTTGCAAAAATTATTAACGGGAATAATAATGTGCTTTTCGCTTACATAGCATTTTTCATCTTCCCAAAGCTTGACAAATTACAGGTATGGGTGTATGATTGCAAGTAAAGGGTTTTCAGATCATTATAAACCCCTCTGACCTATTGGAAAAAAAATATTTTAAAATATACCTGGTTTCTCTCAATTCCTATCAATGTCCCCTGGCTTTGTCTGTCTTGTTTAGGAAAACCAGCTGATACTAATTGTACTTCACATATTACCACAGTGAACAGCGGCCAGATATCCATACTGGGTAAATAAGCTCTAACAACAGGACTCCGATTGTTGAAAAAGAACAATTCTTGCTTAGCGTTCAGAAGACCAGTTAAGCGTATAGCAATCAAAATAAAAGGCAGAAAGAAGGCTTGCTTTGGCAAGTATACTGAGAACAAGATAAAAATAAACCAAAATCACAGAGGGATAAAAAAAATAAATCTAGGTTACTTACCAGTAACTAGAATCCTTTAAACATATTGCTTCCTCAGAACCACACTCTTGGAAGTTGTATGCTGTGCTGCATCGATCCAACAGTCTTTACAATAGTTAGCTTAGCTCTACATATGTGCTCAATGGGGGTAAAGACCACCTCTATCTAAAGAGTCATGTTTACCCTCCCCCTTCTATTCTTGTCCAGAACACAGGAAGCAAGTGTCTGTCTGTGGAGGCAATATATTTGCAGAATATCCTAGAAAAACTACGTAAATCAGTGACGGAAGAGACCTGTCAAATCTGCTACTTCATCCCCTTCTTCCTCAGGCAATGCAGGATTATTGCCTAAAGTATATTCTCTAGTTTGTTTTTAAATGGCTAATTTATCTGGAGATTGGGTGGGTGAAGCAATAAATTCCTGGACCTGGTATAGTTTTCCTTGCCCAAAGTTACATTGTGCATCAGTGGATGGAGAGGGAACAGGTTCCAGGGCCAAAAGCTTTAGACATGGGTCCCTATAGTTAATCTAATTAATCTACATTGAGGCACTTAAATAAGCGGCCTGATTTTCAGGGATGCTGAGAAGTGGCAGCTCCCGCTGACCTCATTTGGGAGCTGCAGGTGTCCAGCACATCTGAAAATCAGGCCACTTCTTTAGACACCTAACTTCAGTCACCCAATTTGAACATTTTGACCTACATCTCCTGTCTGACTCCTAGGTGCTCATTTGGCCTCCCTTACCATGGTAGCTGACAGGTTTCAGAGTAACAGCCGTGTTAGTCTGTATCCGCAAAAAGAAGAACAGGAGTACTTGTGGCACCTTAGAGACTAACAAATTTATTAGAGCATAAGCTTTCGTGGACTACAGCCCACTTCTTCGGATGCATATATTCTATATGCATCCGAAGAAGTGGGCTGTAGTCCACGAAAGCTTATGCTCTAATAAATTTGTTAGTCTCTAAGGTGCCACAAGTACTCCTGTTCTTCTTTTCATGGTAGCTGAGTGCATCGCAGTCTTAAATGTCCTTATCCTCACTTTCTCTGTGAGGTAGAGAAATGCGAGCTTCCCCATTGTGTGGATGGCGAACTGAGGTATAGAGAGACAAAGGCTCAGCTCCTCAAAGGCATTTAGGCCCCTAACTTCCGGAAGGTAGAAGCCTAAATACCTTTGCAAAGCTGGGCCAAAGTGACTTGTCCCAGAGGAAGTCTGTGGTAGAGGAAGGAAGTGATCTCAGACCCCAGGCTACCGCTCTAACCACGTAGCCATCCTTCCCGGTCGCAATCTCAAGCCATTGGACCAGTATTGGCTCTGAATGAAAATCTTGTTTATAGTCACGAATTTGTTCACGAAAGCTGACAAACACCATCAGGCCTGATTCTCCTCTCATGTCTCCTGATGAAAAGCAGGAGTAACTCCACTGACATCACCTGAGTGCAACAGGATAAGCAAGAGCCAAATAAACCCCTTTTCCCTACGAAAAAATGTTTAACTGATCCCCGGAAAAGATGACAGCCTCCTAAAGAAATGCACAGCAAGGAGGCCAGATTGAAACAGAGCTCAAAAACAAACAAAAAAAGTTACCACCTATGGCACTGGATGTGTAAACGAAAGTCACAGGACCAATAAATGAGTCAAGCAGAAAGGAACTAGATTTATAAGAATGAACAAGGCAGCGCAAAGCAGTAAATGCCACTTTTGCGGTAATGGGGAAACGCTTGTTTGTAGAGCTTTCTGGTTAATTGCTACAAACACAGGGCCAAATTCTGTTGTAAATTACACCCCTGTAACCTGATTTGGTCATACAGGCGTCACTGAGAGCAGAACCTAGCCCACCGTGGTTAGATAAAGACAAAGGGTATTTAAACTATGGAAAATATGACCTCAAATAACTGACTTGTCATGACCTTTCTGTACCGATCTCCCCCTCACACACACACACTAGCTCTCCTCCTTCTGTCACTTGCACGCTGCAAACATGGAAGGGACTCACTTTAATTAATACAAGGTCTCTGCAGACCACTGGAGATAATGGCACTTGTTTTCAGGTCATCTAGTCTTAATAGGCTCACACTGGGAGGTGATTTGCTGCTAATTGACAGCAGAGATCAGTTAATGAGGTCTAAGGCCTTAGAATCCCAGGGAACAAAAATTAAGGCTCTTTCTAAATCATTTTTTGTTTAACAGATAGATGTGGAATACCTGTTTCAGAAACTTTACTTTGGTTACTAACCTAGCCGCTTACCAGGTAAAATCACTGCATCTGTAAAAAGTCTCATCTCCGCACAGCAGGAGGATCTCACTCAGTTCAAAACTGCCCTAAAAGGAAGGGAGCTCCAAGGGAATGAGACTACTTTTACTCAAACTGATAGGGCCAGGCACTGTATAACAATGACACTATATAAGCAAACAAAGTAAAAACTGGCCTGAAAGATGTGTTGTTCAGATTATAATTCCAACAGGACGGGCTAACTGGACTGAAATGATTTAGGATTAATAATAAATATGAATGTTACATTTATACTTCCAGTACAAATCTAGGTGAGAGGCCACAGCGCCTTGTGATGTATCATTATGACAAATGAGCTCAGCCAGGATGCCCCTGCTAACAATCCACAGATGTGACTGTTACGGGCTAGCGCTGAGCTTGGTCAGTGGAGGGTCCCTCATCTGGAATCCACTTTTTCTGCCAATATGAGAGCTACTGACAGTCAGGAAATGGTGAAAGGCTCATCTCTTCTCCCAGGCTTTTGCCTGCTCTGTGTGCGCGCCTGGGGGGCTAATAGGTGGTATGTGTTGGGGGGGGGGGGGAGATCTGGGGTGGGAGGTAACTGCTTGAGGAAACATTGAAGAAACTAGGACAAATTCAGCAGTTACATAAATTGTGGTGGAAGTTGTATGTAGAATGTAAGTGGTAAAGCAGAGTAACGTGACAATCAGTAATTGTGCAAAATGAGTGTAATTTACACTCAGAGGTGGAAATTTACACGCAAGAAGAAAAACGACTAAGCCCTAGTCTACACTACAGAGTTAGGGTGTTGTAAGGCCACTTACATCAACCTAACTCTGTAAGTGTCCACACTAAAATGGAGCTCCCACTGATGTAACTCGCCCACTACACCGACTTAATAACTCCACCTCCACAAGAGGTATGGCGCTTAAATTGATGTAGTTAGGTCCCATGTAGACACTGCGTTACTTACATCGACTGTTGCTGCCTTTTAGAAGCCGTCCCACAATGGCCACACTTACAGTGAAATTGGTGTAAGCGCTCCTGGTTCGGATGTGCGCCAACACAAGGAGCGTAGTGTGGACATGCAAAAGCAGTTGAATTACTGCAGAGGCTGTAAGTTGATGTAACTTAAGACGACTTAATTTTGTAGTGTAGACTTGCCCTAACACAAGGGTGTCAGATAAAGATATATACTTTCAGTCCAAACAATCTCAAAACATTCGACAAACTCTATGCTCAATCTTGCTGTCCTTACTCAGGTAACATTGTTGACTTCATAGGTCCGAGCATTTTATTTATTTATACCTGCCTCTGGAAATTTCTATTACTTGCATCTGAAGAAGTGAGGTTCTTACCCTCGAAAGCTTATGCTCCTAATACTTCTGTTAGTCTTAAAGGTGCCACAGGACCCTCCGTTGCTTTTTATTTATAGACAACACCACAGAAACACCCACTGCTCCTGTGAAGGGCAGTAGCTTACTGGCAACTGCAGGAAAGTGAGAAATGGGGGATGTTTTGGCCAAGATAACAGGGCAAATCCCTGCTCTTATAAAAGTTGCCAGGGGATCTTTAATGTCCAAGCAGAGCAAACAGAACACCTTAGTTTTTAAGGCCATATTTGAAAGCCCACCTTGAAAAGAAGAATGGCTGAGTCAACTCTGGAAATGTATCTACTCTACACAGATGATGAATAGCTGAGTTGAACTTGAGCTTCTAGGAAGTCTAAGAATTATAAACCTGATTGTTACCACTAAGCCATAAACTTAGGGATGTAAACTTGTAAGGGCTTGTCCTCACTGCTGAGTTAACCTAAATTACAACTTGAATAATGCCCATAACAAAAATCCTGCCCACACACAAAAACCCTTAACTCAAGTGCAGTGGTGCTTTTAATCTGAGTTGGCCCACCCATCGAGGCTAACCCAGGAATGGGCAAACATTTTGGGCCGAGGGCCACATCTGGATGGGGAAATTGCATGCAGGGCCAGAGCAGGGGGTTGGGGGAGTGGAGTGCAGGGTGTGGGAGGGAGTATGGGGTGCAGGAAGGGGCTCAGGGCAAGGGATTGGGGTGCATGAGGGGGCTGAGGGAAGGGGGTTGAAGTGCAGGAGGGGTGCGGAGTGCAGGGGGGGGCTCAGGGCAGGGGGTTGGGGGGTGGGGTGCAGGAGGGGTTCGGGCTCCGGGGTGGCAGCGGCATGCACCGGGGCCAGGGCAGGCTCCCTGCATACCTGCCCTGTCCCCGGCCCCGTGCCACTCCAGGAAGCGCTGCGGCCCCTGGGGGAGGGGGGCAGAGGGTTCCGTGTGCGCTGGCCTTGCCGCGCCTCCAGGTACCTCCCCCAAAGCTCCCACTGGCCGTGGTTCCCTGTTCCTGACCAATGGGAGCTGCGGGGGGCGGTGCCTGGAGGCTAGGGCCCGGGGGCCGCAGGGATTTTGGGCTGGCTGCTGCTGAGAGTGGCGCAGGGCCCGTGGCGTCATGAGGGGCCGTAGTTTGCCCACCCCTGGGCTAACCTCAAGTTAGCAGAACTCGTCAGCTACTAACACAACCAATCTGTGCAGCTAATACAATCATTCTATGCAGCTCAAGTGCTATTATACAGTGGGGGAATTAATTTGCGTGTAAATAACTCTATTTAACTTTTCAGTGAAGACATAACCTTGACTTCTACTACACAGAGCTAAGGCCACGTCTACACCAGCAAGCTTACAGCGGCACAGCTGTACCGATGCAGCGGCGCCACTGTGAGATCGCTCGTGTAGCCGCTCTATGCTGATGGGAGAGAGCTTCCCCCGTCAACATAATAAAACTGCCTCAACGAGCAAGCAGTAGCTATGTCAGCGGGAGACGCTCTCCCACTGACATAGAGCTGTGCATACTACCACTTATGCCAGCAAAACTTATGTCACTCAGGGGTATGTTTTTCACACCCCTGCGTGGCATAAGTGGTAATGTATTCATAGCCTTAAGTAGAGCGTAATGCCTTGGTGGTGGAAAGTCTGGGTGCCTATGGACAGAGAGCCCTAAGTGTTAACAATCTTTTCTTGATATTCAATCTAGGTTATGTCTATTAAAGTAAAGCCCTTTGCCATTTCAAACAAACCATCTCTCAAAAAATACAAAATTAATATGGAGGAGAAGTTATTTCTTTAGAGGAGAGAAATATAAAGTGTTACCCACTGCAATTGAGACAGCACTTATGACAGCTCCCAAGTAGCCCTGGATGAACTTGGATGTTGGAGAAGGCTTTGGAAAGGAAAGAAAAAGAAAACAATTTCAACACAGAATTCTGGTTATGAAAATAATTCTGAATTATTATTATTATTACTACTACTATTTGTAAAATGTTTGGTTTTGTCACAGCTGCTGGGTTATACGTGGCCCTGTTAGCTAGTGGGATTGCCAAAACAACAGGAGTTACAGCCTGATGGAGTAGGTTAAAGCAGTGGCTCTCAACCAGGGATACACATACTCCCGGGAGTACGTGGAGGTCTTCCAGAGGATACGTCAACTCATCTAGATCAGTGTTTTTCAACCTGGGGGTCATGGGATGTGTTTAGGAGGGTCACAAGGGCAGGGCTGGTGTTTGGGGTGGCAAGCAGGCAGTGCCACAGTGGGCCCTGCAAAGCTAAGTTAGATCCTTCAGCCTGAGCCCCACTGGGTTGCAGGGGCTGAAGCACGTAACTTACCTTTGCCCCCTGTGGTTTTTAAGTGAGGTGAAACTTGGGATACGCAGAACAAATCAGACTCCTGAAAGGGGTAGAGTATTCTGGAAAGGTTGAAAACCAGTGGGTTAAAGCAGTGGTTCGCAACCAGGGGTAAGCGTACCCCTAAGGGTGCACAGATGTCTTTAGGGGGCACATCAACTCATCTAGATATTTGCCTAGTTTTACAACAGGCTACAGAAAAAGCCTTAGCGAAGTCAGTACAAACTTAAATTTCAGACTGACAATGACTTGTTTATACTGCTCTATAGACTATACACTGAAATGTAAGTACAATATTTATATTCCAAATTGGTTTATTTTATAACTATATGGTAAAAATGAGAAAGTCAGCAATATTCAGTAAGAGTGTGGCTGTGACACTTTTGTATTTTTATGTCTCATTTTGTAAGCAAGTCGTTTTTAAGTGAGGTGAAACTTGGGGTATGCAAGAAAAAAATCAGACTTCTTAAAGGGATATAGTAGCCTGGAAAGGTTGAGAGCCACTGACTTAAAGGACTTATACTAAACTGGGAGGAGTGGTAGATACGCTGGAGGGTAGGGATCGGATACAGAGGGACCTAGACAAATTAGAGGATTGGGCTAAAAGAAACCTGATGGGGTTCAACAAGGACAAGTGCAGAGTCCTGCACTTAGGACGGAAGAATCCTATACACTGCTACAGACTAGGGACCGAATGGCTAGGAAGCAGTTCTGCAGAAAAGGACCTATGGGTTACAGTGGACGAGAAGCTGGATATGAGTCAACAGTGTGCCCTTGTTGTCAAGAAGGCTAATGGCATTTTGGGCTGTATAAGTAGGGGCATTGCCAGCAGATCGAGGGACGTGATCATTCCCCTCTATTCGACATTGGTGAGGCCTCATCTGGAGTACTGTGTCCAGTTTTGGGCCCCACACTACAAGAAGGATGTGGAAAAACTGGAAAGAGTCCAGCAGAGGGCAACAAAAATGATTAGGGGGCTGGAGCACATGACTTACGAGGAGAGACTGAGGGAACTGGGATTGTTTAGTCTGCAGAAGAGAAGAATGAGGGGGGATTTGATAGCTGCTTTCAACTACCCAAAAGGGGGTTCCAAAGAGGATGGATCTAGACTGTTCTCAGTGATACCTGATGACAGAACAAGGAGTAATGGTCTCAAGTTACAGTGGGGGAGGTTTAGATTGGATATTAGAAAAAACTTTTTCACTAGGAGGGTGGTGAAGCACTGGAATGGGTTACCTAGGGAGGTGGTGGAATCTCCTTCCTTAGAGGTTTTTAAGGTCAGGCTTGACAAAGCCCTGGCTGGGATGATTTAGTTGGGAATTGGTCCTGCTTTGAGCAGGGGGCTGGACTAGATGACCTCCTGAGGTCCCTTCCAACCCTGATATTCTATGACTTGGAAAATTATTTATTTAGCACCAGAAATTTACTATTTGTCCTGGAAATATTATATATAAGTGCGATGTGGCAGAACTATTCATACACACACACACGTACATTATGAACCCAAAGCTTTCTGATTTAACTATAGCTCTTCGGCCTGGTCTACACTGGGGGGGGAGGGTGTCGATGTAAAATACGCAACTTCAGCTACGGGAATACCGTAGCTGAAGTCACCGTATCTTATTCCGACTTACCTCTCGTCCTCACGGCGCGGGATCAACGGCTGCGGCTCCCCCGTCGACTCCGCTACCGTCGCTCGCTCCGGTGGAGTTCCGGAGTCGATGGGGAGCGCGTTCGGGGATCGATATATCACGTCTCGACGAGATGCGATATATCGATCCCCGATAAATCGATCGCTACATGCCGATACGGTGGGTAGTCTGGACGTACCCAAAGGTTATCTTGACCTGACAACTTCTTTTAGCTTTTAATGAAAATCTATTGCATGCAAATCCGATGGCTTCTAATTCAGCTTCATAGCTTGAGTTCTCAGACATTATGAGAAGTGATATAACAACATAAAAGTTTTGGGGGACGAGGGGCAAAAGAAAGACTTGGAGTAAGAACACTTTAGTTCTGCAACTGCATTGAGAGGAACACCCCTGGGATAGTAACAAAATGTGGGAAGAACTTGTCCCCCGCCTCCCACCAGGGATTGTATATTTAATCGTGGAGTCTTCTTTTGTCATCAGACAAGCCAAATACCGATCATATTTTCTCTTTACTACGTTAAATTATGTCAGTTCTTACCAATCAAGATTATCAACTGGGCAAATTGCAGTTGCGGCAGCATGTTGTCTGCCATGTAGGAGACCAAGATCTGGAAGAGAAACTGACTCATCTCCCCAAATTAGTGGGTGCCAAGTGTACTGGAGAAGAGAGAAGCTTGTTGTCTGGAAAGAGGCCCAGAATCCCCACTTTTAAATGCTCTTGAAAATGAGAGCATTGGATATAGAGGGCATGCCCGTACAGCTCCTGTGCTAGCTTTATCTAACAAGTTCTACCAGTCCACCTGTAAAGAGGGGGATGGACTCTAGGACCCTGCAGAACTCCTCTATGCAGTCACCCTGATTTCAAATGCTTGAAACCTGTCTGAAGGTGTAGACTGAATACTGAGGAATCACACTAGCAGATGGTTCTTATTAGCACTAACCAGCAAGTACCAGAAGGAACCAGACTCTAGAGCTGAGAGGTCCTGCCATGGGGAATGGTTTTACATCTGGTTGAGGTTATTTGAGTTACCAATAAAGTCAAACCCGTAGGAAGGAGCTAAATTAGGATTACATACAGCATGCATATATTCTACCAAGCAGAATAGGAAGTACACCTGCTTATATCACCTAAACCCAGACCGGCAACAGCCCTGCTATTCTGGAACAATACCCCTGGTTTTGGTACTTTAAGGATTTGAACAAAAGGAACTAGATTTGAACCAGGGACTAGACTGAAAACACAAACTCAGTCCACCTATTATCTAAGACAATTTAATAATGAAGGCTCCATAGGAGAAAGGCCAATCCATAAACCTGCTGTGGCACCTACCCTGCAGTTTCTGTTAAAGTCCAAGATTCAGGAATTACGCTTTCAGTGTAAAAAAAGATCAGACTTACTGTAGTTACTGCCTATGTAACATCTCCTCACCTTAGTTGCATTTCGGTTTGCATAGTTGACACATGCGTTGTGGCTCTGATTCAACCACTAAAAAGGAAATAAGAGATACAAACTGTTTTAAAAAAGAGAATGTATCTATGCCACTACTGCTGCTGCAAAAAACAAAACTCCTTCCCCCTCCCCAAACATGATACAGAAAAGTCCACTTTATCCAATTATACCTCCCACTGGGTCATGGAAGCTTTGTGATATCAAGGAGAATACTGTTATATGTCTGTGAAAGTACAGGGGTAACAGAGAGGAAAACTAAATGCAGAAATGTGCGTTATCCACTCTACACACACATACACACTCACACAAACAACCGTGACCCCTGCACATTTCTAAGGCTTTGTGCACACTTGGAGTTCAATCTGCTCCCCTTTTAAGCCAAGGGAGTCTTTTAATTGACATCACTGGACAATGAATCTGGTCCTCTGACTACAGTACTAGCTACAGTAAAGTTTAAAAGGGACACCGTCAGATAGTTTAGACCCTATATTTAGGGTTTCTTTTAATAAAAGTTTTACAAAATATTAACAGGAATATTTTCATGATACTTAAGAAAACCCAGTAAAAACAGTGGGTTTGCTCAGACTTAAATGTCCTATTACAGCTATCCCAGAACAACAGCCTTGTGCTATTCCTATTATTTATTATTGGTACTACAGTAGCCCCTAGAGGTTCCAACAGAGATCAGGGTCCCATTGTGCTAGGTGCGGTACATACATATAGTGAGATAGTCTCCCCAATTGGTGTTTTGTTGAAGAGTGGCTGTTTGATCCCTTTAGGGGCTGTTCCCAAAAGAAAGACAAATAGGCTGGTCTCTCCCACTTGTCTGGAGGGGAGCGGGGGAAGAATCTCTACTTGGTATCCTCCACTGTCACCATTTTGTTATATTGCACCCCACCCCTGACATCCCAGTGTCTTTGACCCACCCCTTTTTACCAGCATTAAATCCACACAGACACGGACACACACTAAAACTAGAAAATAAACGCACACCCTACATTAAAACAGCACAGTTGTGATAAAAACTGATCTAAAGCTGGAAAGATCAAACCTTCTTTAAAATTCTTGTCATAAATGATAGCACCATTGAAGGGTTCCAGAACATGGCAATTTTAACATTAAACATTCTTCTTCCTGCTCTGGTCCATGACGTCCCTTAGAGAAAGTTGCAGGATATTATAGGCCCTAGCAGCCAGTCTTTTAGACCTTCATTAAACTCAGTGGTTCTCAAACTGGGGGTTCATGGGAGGCTGGTCTGGGGATCATGAAAGAATCTACTGTACCATTTCGGGGATAGGGGCTGGATGATCTAACTGGTATTTCCATCTCTGACTTCTAGGATAGCATTTACTCCAATGGAAGTGTGTCAGCAACAGTACTGGCAACTGGAGAAGAGTAGCGCCGTGCTTTTGAACTGAAGTGCTTTGTCCACAGCAGTTGTGAATGAAAAGAACTACGGTTCCCCACCCCACTCCCAAAGCAGGTGCCACACGTAATGTGCTTCAATGTAAGAGTAGGATACTACTGGTTCTTCTCCAGCTAATGGCCAGAACCTGAGAGGAGAGAAAGAAGAAAGGGGAGAGACAGAGTCACCGAGTGGTTAAATGTGGGAAGGGCATAGGCACAGAAAGACCAAATTAGGTAAAAGCAGTAGTGATGGCCCACAAGCATGTTCTTCCTATTGAACTCAGAACTTTTGCAAAAAGGAATACATGGGGCCACCAAAATTTGCCTTTTATGCTAAAAAAAAAAAATGATTTGTGAGAATTTTGTTTGGCAATAGGTGCTGGGAATTTGTCCTGGTTTCCAAGTGAGCCTTTATAAAGCGCCACTAATCAAACTCAACTGATGTGGTCCATCGAGCAGAGCTAGAGAAACTTCTCTAACAGACCCTCAACCAGGTGGAATTGGGTTTCATTGAGAACCCAATACTCACCCCTGCTTGGTCACCATCCCACATCTCCACCCCAGTTACCGACCAGAATCTCAGCTCAGAAATATAAAACTGGGACAAGTTTTGCCCCATTCCCTTCCTACCTTAAGCAGTCTTTAGAGTGGGGATGGATCAGTGCCCTGCTATCCACTCCCTGGCTCTGCTGTCTTCTGGGGTGGCCGGCTGATACACTTCTGGACTCTTCAGGAGGTGGCTGGCTGGCCCACTCCCCCTGTCTGCAGAGTTCAGAGGGGGTGGCAATGGTAGTAGGGCCACTCCCCCCACATCCAGGAAAGATCTACTGGAGGGAGGGCGTTCTGAACACTCCCTCAATTCAGCAAAAATGGGACTCCAGAGGCTCAGAGGGTCCCACTCATGCTGCTCCAATGACTGCTTACCTCAGTCTGGGGCCTGACATGCCCTGGACTGCAACATGCGTACTCAAGGTGCTGTGGTTAAAGTATGTCAGTGCAGGCGCACGGGGCTGCTCTCCTCCAGCTGCTGGTCAGAACCTGAGAAATGATACTGAAAGGAGAGAAGAAGGGAAAGAAACAGAAAGGAGTCAGAAAAGGAGGAAAGGAGAGGGAAAAGAGAATTGGAAAGATGGAGGGGAATGGGGTCAGAGGAAGAAGGGAGGGAGGGAACACAGATGGAGGGGCAAAAACGTTCTCTCCCTGGGAAGTATGGTAACCCCCATATTTTTTGCACCACAAATTAAGTTGGCATCTGAAGTTTGAGAGAAGCACTCCCAAAATGAACCTCTCCTGTTAACTCTGTGATCTGGGGCAATTTGGTCTGACAATGGGTCCAGCAGGCCGTCAGAACCAGAAAAAGTTTGAGAACCACTGAAGCAGCCTTCCAAGCGTGCTCCGAGTTAGTCAAGTTGAAGGCTATGTTCCTTTTCTTTGCTGCGGGCTGGGTTTGCATCTGATCACAGTTTGTCAAGCAGTTAGAATCCTACATTTCGCATGTCAAATTCTACCTCTACATAAGCACATGTAACTCCCAGTGAAGTCAATGCTGTTCTACTATTGGTCTGGGACTTGAAATTTGTACACCTCTACCCCCATAGAACGCTGTCCTCGGGAGCCAAAAAAATCTTACCGCGTTATATCGAACTTGTTTCGATCCGCTGGAGTGCGCAGCCCCCCCCCCCCCCGGAGCACTGCTTTACCACGTTAAATTCGAATTCGCGTTATATCGGGTTGCGTTATATCGGGGTAGAGGTGCATATTCTGTTAACGAATTTCTCTTGGGTTATGCTCTTGTGGGTTGTTGATTTTTTTTTTTTTAGAATACTCTTTCCAGTTCCAAATAAGGATTCCGACACCCTTATTTACTGAGTAAATGCATTCTTCTTAGCATATGCGCAATGTGCCTCAGGTGCCACGTGACCAGGATTCATCACTGAATTTAGTCCACTGGTTGGATCATTAGCTTCCCCAGCCTGGGCCGGGTACGGATGGGGAGTGCGACGTGAGCGCTGATCCATGGTCGCCAGTAACTGCACTGTAGTCTCATTGATTTCAGTGAGACTTATTGCACAGTAAGGTACTACTCACGGTGAGTAACAATCTGGTCCTTGAAGAATTTCACAATTAAACAGGTTTTGTGCTGTGCTCATAGCTGGAGTCCTATTTAAGAACAGACCCTTCAGTTTACCCCTTCAACTTTCTCTAAGTACAGAACACAAGGTTCACCTCTCACTGTGAACGGGGACTCTTTAGGGTCTTACCCTGCTACCCTTACTCACATGAGTAGTCTTTGCACATGCCAAGAGTCTCATTGACGTCAGTGGGGCTACGCACATGAGTAAGAGTAGCATAATCAAGTGTCTGATCCTGCACCACTGAAATCAATGGGAGTTTTGTCACTGACTTCAGCAGGCACCGGATTGAACTCTGAGTTCTTCAGCATCATGACAGTGGAAGAGGTGAACAACTCTAGAAATTTCCAGCCACAATGCCTCTTAAAGTTGTATACTGCACAAGATGCAGCTTCAGCGTTTGAACTATGTGGCCATAACTTACCTTGTTGAATTTAAACACAGCCACAAGTTACTAGGATATGCTTATGTTTTCTGCTGACTGCACCTTTCCAAAGTCCTAGATAGTCTGCACTATGCCTTGATCTTCCATGGCTGGCATGCCATTTTATAGCACTATTTACTTTGAAGGCAATAAACAAAGATTTTTAAGAACAGTTTGAATAAGTCTTATTATTTCAATTATTCAGACTTGTTTATTTGGGATAACAGTTACTATGGCTCAAATTCACACACACACACACACACACACACACCCCTCTTAAATAGCTTTGTACAAAGAAACAACATTGGGGTAATCGCAGAAACATTACCCAAGCCCCCATTCAGAACGCAGAACTGGCACGGAGCCCAGCTGTCAGCTGATGCCCATGCAGCAAATGTGGAGTCTTCTGCATATATGCTCTGCTGCTACCACTGAAGTTCTGCTGTCTTGGGGACCTTCTGAAGCTGCAGAGCCCTGTGGATGAATTTCACTAAGAGAATATGCAGTGTTGTTGTAGCTGTGTCGGTCCCAGGGCATTAGAAAGACAAGGGGCGGGTGAGGTAATATCTTTTATTGGACCAACTTTTGTTGGTGAGAGAGACAAGTTTTTAATCCACACATAGCTCTTTTTTTCTAAGAGCTCTGAGGAGCTTGAAAGTTTGTCCCTCTCACCACAGAAGTTGGTCCAAAAAAGGATATTACCTCATCCTCCCTTGTCTCTCTAACAGAATATGCCCTTTTCAAGGTATGTAAAGGCTGAAACCTAAACGACTTGACAGAATGTCTTCAAAACAGCAGAGGGGTGAGCATCAAGGGCCTAATTCTCCATGGCTTTGCACCTTGTGTCATCATTTCCTATACACCCACTTTGCTCAGGTGTAATACCATTTGGATTTAGCACCATTTTACACCTCCTTTACACAGGTCTAAATGATCACACAATGTGCGGGGCAATGGAGAATCAGCCCCTTGGGTTTATTTGCAGCATACTCCAGTCCTACCAAAAATTTCCAATGAGATCCAGCCATACTGTCTTCTCATGAACTAAGATGCTCTTGATGCAGAAAGGTAAATATGCCTTAGTCACACTGTCATTTTTTGGGTCTATGCTGGAGATGTAATTCGATGATGCTTTTTTTTTTGTCACACAAGTCCATAGACTCAATGTGCCATGGCAGAAGATTGTTACCTGCCAAAAAACCGTGGACGCCAGCGTCTGGTTTGGTAGGAGAAGACCAACAACCTACAAGAGAGAGGAACAATTTAAAAAAAAAAATAGCATAATGAATAAACTGTCAGTCTGTTCGTGGCGTCTTCCCATGTATTAAGCACACTGAGATGCTTTCTACTCACCTATTCATGTGTGGATGAGGGGCAACAGGTGGAGAATATATCTGCTCCGTCAGGGTTTACGACGTAGCCCAGTATCATAAAAAGGAGCAGGATTAAGAAAGGGGATGGAAATCTAGAAAGCGGGATTCTCTTTCCAACTCTGTCACTGACCTTCCCCCTTAACCTCTCTGTAACTCAGTTTCTCCATCTGTAAAATGGGGATGGGTTGTGCTGCCCTCCCTCACATGGATGAGCCTTAATTATTTTTGCAACATGCTTTGAGATCCTTGGATGGAACTTGGTACAGAAGAGCAAAGTATTAGAAGCTGTATTATTCTGAGGACTAATACTCTATCGGGACTTCCACGGTTTGCTAATCAACTATTTTACACAAGTACCCTCTGGAATAGGACTTAAATGTTATGTTTCAGAGGAATTCACAAATCATTTCTCATTGGTTGGCCAGGGGGTGGAAAGGTTTTGATTTTTCTTTGATACGTTTATTGTTTCAACTTTTGGAAATGCAGCTCCTCTAGCAAATGTCGAAAAGAGATCAGATTTTAATGTTGGAAAACAGGGAACTACCACCTGGAAGTTCAAGTGCTCTTAGTTGGGACCAATTGTTTTAATGATCATGAGTTTAGATACCTCGCACCCACAGTTACAAAGACCCTAGAGGTCCAAATTTGGGCCAGGTATTCAGTCCCAGGTTCACTCGGCCAATAGGGGTGGGGATATTGGGCCTCACATGGGTAAATAGGAAGCAGCACAGAAAGGCTGTGTCCCATTCCACAAGAGAAAAAGTTGCCACAATGCAGGGAACTGAAGAGGGATGGGGAAGGAAGTATAAAGGGAAGAAACTCCTGAGGTTCATCCACAAAGCAAGCTCCCAGTGACATGAATTGTCAACTAATGGGTAGATATAATGGGATACGCTTTCACATTTTTATCTTTTTTCCCCTCCAGCTACCTAATTCTCTGGGAATTAGAGTGGAGAGACAAGCATGGATCTGTAATGTGAAGACTGTCTATTTCAGAACCCACCAATGAAATTTTCCTTTATTCCTGAGTGTGTATATTTTTCACAGGACCCCATGCTACCAGGAGAAAGAATGCTCCTCATGGTAGCACTCTGACCTCGGGGCTAGAAGGCTGTGGATTCAACCACGCTCTCGGACTTTGGGCCCGGACATCCTCTCTGATTTTATTTACGCTGAGGATGAGGGGCGGGTAAAACCTGATATAACAGCCAAAATAGTCTGTCAAAAGGAAGGGAGGTGAGCCTACGATCACCACTCATTTGCAGCTGCATCAGTTTTGGGGTACAACTCACAGGCTAAGGATCCAGAAGAGAGAAACAACAACTCACAAGAGGGTGTAAAAAAGGTTGGACGGGCTGGTTTAGTTTACACCTTCCTGTTAAGTTGGTTTTTCCTCCTACGCTCTTTCTTGAAATATAAGTTACACCTACTTTGCATGCCTGCTGAATGCCAAATCAGTGAGTTACACTAAGTTACCATTTGCACCCAGCATGCAACTAACACCAGGATTTACATTATCAACGAACTTGGCCCAGATATTTCTATAGAAGTTGCACCTCGTTCCAACAAGTCAGAATTTGGCCCCAAGAGCCAATGGGTTAAAGAGACTGGGGAAGATGAGGCAGCCCAAAACGTTAGTCATTTACAATCTTAACCTCAGTGGAAGAAAACAAGAAAGAGACTAAATGAAAAGAAAAAGAACACCCAAAATCTGCATGACTGAAAGAGGCACATTTAATGCAAACTCTCCATATGTGCAAGAGTCTGCCAAGGAATGTACAGCTTCATTTTTAATTACTGTCAGGGGGAAAAAAACAGCTAAAAAGGAAAACAAAATAAAAAATCCTAAACACCAGAAATAGATCAACCACCAAATTCTAATTGCCTGACTGATGTGATGGTCATCGTGGCTTTGAAGCCAAGGGATAGAGATGCTTTCCATAAAGATTTGCCGAGTCTGACAAGACTCGTTGAAAGAGGTCAAGTGGGAGGAATTAGCGAGAGGGATCTTTGTGTTTACAAAACCGAAGTCCTTTCCTATTGGTTAAGGAAAGTGGATTGATCTGTGAGTCCATATTAATAATAGCACTCAGCTCTTATTACTGCGGTATTGCCAGTCCCAAGCAGTCAAAAACCATGAATCAGACTCCAAGAAAGAAAGAAAAAACTGAGATTCCCAAATAATCACACAAATCCAGGAGCTGAGGCTTTAAGACAATTGCCAAATATAATAAGACTCACACTAAAATTGCAGGAGTTGGCAACACTGCGGACTGCTTTTCATCCCCAAGTACTTTACAAAGGGAAGCAAGTATTTCCCTCTTTTACAAAGGGCACAGGGTGGTAGAAGTGACTTGCCCAAGGTGACGCAGCAGGCCAGTAGCACAGCCAGGCATGGAACCATGGTCTCTTGACTCTGACTCCAACTCCAGTGTCTTACCCACTAGGCTATGCTGCTGAGTTAAGTAAGCTCAGAAGAAGCCTCTTCCTAAGTTGGTGTCTTGTCCTAGGCTAGAACCATAAGACTGCTGCACAATCATTTTGCTCGAGGAAATCCCATCCCCCTATGTTCAATGTAAGATTCACACTGTTTTTATGCTAGAGCTGGCTGCCAATTTTGTCACTAAATTTCACAGATAGATTGGCATAAATGTTACATTTTAATTTTAACATTTGAAAATGCTTCTTTTAAAAAAAAAATGACAAGAGGTTCCAGTTTATCCTTTACAGCTAGTGAAATTGGACTCATCTGACAGCTCTCAGCTCCGCTGACAGATCTGGATTTGGGCCGATTTCATTGTCAATTTGATCGTTAACTCATTTCTGTTTAACCTAATTTTTTTTTTTTAAATAATGCCCCACCACAAGTTGCCACCAAAATGTTAGATACAACAAATTATTATTAATAATAATTTTAACCTCTAGATTTTGGTAATCACGTTATCACCTTCCTTGGGCAGGATCATTACTCTTATGTCTTATAGACTCAAGAGCTCAAACTGCTTAGCTTAACAAAGAGAAGGGGTGATTTGATCGCGGTTTATATGTATCTGCTTATGGAACAAATAATTCATAAATGGGCCCTTCAGTCTACTAGACAAAGGTATAATATGAGCCAATGCCTGGGAGCTAGACAAATTCAGACTGGAAATAAGGTGTCAATTTTTAACAGTGAGGGTAATTAACCATTGGAACAATTTACCAAGAGCCCTAGTGGATTCTCCATCACTGGCAATTTTTAAATCAAGACTGGATGCTTTTTTCTAAACGAAATGCTCTAGGAATTATTTTGGGAAAGTTTTACGGCCTTTGCCATACAGGAGGTCAGACTAGATGATCACAATGGCCCCTTCTGGCCTTGGCATCTATGAATCTGCGTGTTATATGCCTCAATGCACTTGGTTTATGAGGTTTCAACCTGCGGATTTCAAGCTTTACAATAGTTGAGGCAGCATGTTCAGAGGATTAAAAAAAAAAAAAAGCTGGAATCCAAAAGTACATGAATTTTTCAACATGGTTCTGATGTCAACTTGCTGTGTTGCCTGGGGCAAGTCACTTAAAATTGCTGTTCCTCAGTTTCCCAATCTGTAAAATGGGGGTAATACTTAGCTACGCCACAGGCAGAGGGTGAAGATGAATTGAAGTTTAAACATTATAAATGCAGTCAGGGAGACCTCTATCCTGGCCTTCACTCGAGATACTGTCCCCAAATGTTAATATAGTCAACTGAAAATAACAAACATGAACTGAGAGATGCACACTTAGCAATAACCCATAACTAATGACTTTTCAACTGTTCATTAGACAGAGAGGACTTTGATTTTCATTGGGGGAAAGGATAAAGTTATCCGGAGGGTGTGGGGGGGAAGAGGGGATAAATCAAATAATCCTGGGTACTGTGACGTAGCGCTTGAGTTTGCAGGGCTCTCACTGGGTTTGTCACATTCTGGAAGCAACTTGTCAAATGTACAGAGAAGGAAGGATCTGAAGACCAATGCAGAAGTTACATTTTACAGGTGATCAGTGCACCATGGGGTATTGGCACATGCTAGCTGACTCAGGCTTGTGGGCTTGGGCTAAGGGGCTGTTTAATTGCACTGTAGACTTTCAGGCTTAGGCTGGAGGGTCCTAGAGCCCAGGCTCCAGCCTGAATCCAAATGTCTACACCACAATTAAACAACCCCTTAGCCCCGGGGTTCTCAAACGGGGGGTCGGGACCCCTCAGGGGGTCACGAGGTTATTACATGGGGGGGTCGCGAGCTGTCAGCCTCCACTCCAAACCCCGCTTTGCCTCCAGCATTTATAATGGTGTTAAACATATAAAGAAGTGTTTTTAATTTATAAGGGGGGTCGCACTCAGAGGCTTGCTGTGGGAAAGGGGTCACCAGGACAAAAGTTTGAGAACCACTGGCTTAGCCTGAGCCTCCATGAGCCTGGGCCAGCCGGGGGGCTTTAATTGCCGTGTAGACAGACCGATTATCTTTCTGGAGAAAGAGCCAGGTAGAAGGTTAACCAAGAAGGAGAAGATATTACAAAAATAGCAGGATGCTATGTGCAGGGAAGGAGGTGAATAATGTGTAACAGGCAAACCACCTCAAACATGACAATCTAAATCCATCAGGGCACATTTTGCACAATGAAACCCTCGCTAACGCGCCATGGGAAAGGTGTGAACATTTTGTGAATGTCACACCAATGTAGTGTGGAATTTGGAGGATTCTATGTGAGTGCTAAAAAATGCATTTCCTGTTACACTCAGGCCGGGTGGGGAGAGATGCTAAAATACTTACGATGGGTGTTCCAAAAGGAATGTAACCTATACAAAAAAAAGAAAAAAAGAAAAGAAAGATACACACATTTTAATACACAGAGATTAAGGAGGTATCACACCTGAGAAACCTGGTGCTGCTATGAATGTAGAATAGGAAACACATAGGGCATGAGTCTGGTTTGCACCAGTGTAACTCCAGGTTTCAGAGTAGCAGCCGTGTTAGTCTGTATCCGCAAAAAGAACAGGAGTACTTGTGGCACCTTAGAGACTAACAAATTTATTAGAGCATAAGCTTTCGTGGACTACAGCCCACTTCTTCGGATGCATATAGAATGGCTTATGCTCTAATAAATTTGTTAGTCTCTAAGGTGCCACAAGTACTCCTGTTCTTTTAGTGTAACTCCAGTGACTTTAGTGGAGCTACAGCCTGACAATCAGGAGTGAGAGAAAAATGGACTCACAGTTCTTACGTCACTTTCCCTTCTCCGCTCTTGGGTGTTTTAAGAGTTTCCCAAGGGGTTTTTTTAGGCTTGGCCTACACTAGAAAAGTTACACTGGCATAACTACGTTGGTTAGGGATGTGATATTTTTACCGATATCCTGGTATATAAACCCTAGCATGGATGTAGTTATAACAATATAAAGGAGACTTATACTGGTACATCTTATTTCTCTTCCCAAACCAGAATAAATGATACAGCTATAGCTGCATCCACATTGGAGGAAGGAGGATGTGGGCAGTGCTGCTTTAGCTACAACTGTATAGTTAAAACGGAAACACACTCTAGCGTGGGCAAGCCCTTCTTACCCGAAATATCAATGGCCAGCTACAAAAATCACATACTCCACACGTCAGCTCCCCCAGCAAGAGCTGCCAGTTACCACACTTTGCTGTGCTACAGCGCCTCCCACCAGAGAGTCTAACAGCACGTTACAAACATTAATGCATTGAGTAAGCCTCACAACCCCAGTTGACAGACAGGGATGCCAAAGCCCAGGGAGGTGGAATGATTTGCCCAAAGTTACACAGCAAGTCAGTGGCAGAACGGGGGAGAGAACCCAAGAGTCCTGGCTCACCTGTGCTGTACTTTAGCCAGGAGGTTACCCTTCCTCTCCAAAAAGTTTTTTGAGAATGAAGCACCAATCCTGCCATTTCTCCCACGCTCACACCAGACTGTCCCACCGCGTGAGCTCATTTCCCAGCACGGCACATTAGAAACCAGATAAAGGTCCCTTCTAAAGGGGGATACAGACTCTCCCTGCCGGTGGCTCTCCCGAGAAGGTACCAAAGGAACACTTCTGTGCAGTGATTGCCCCACAAACACAGCCACAGCTTGATCCACAGTAAAGGCAGGTAGTGCTCTCTTGCCTCACGGGATGGAACTCTACTAAAAAGAGGGGGAAGAAGCAGCTGGTTTAATGATACAACGGCAGCTGTCTCACACCAAAGCTGGATGTGGTATGGCACAAAAGAAAAGCACTCTGTCTCTGAGGGAGAAAGAACATGGGTTGGCGGCGTGGAAGGTGCCTTCCAAGAATTCTGTTTGAGTTAGGTTCTTATACTATGCCCATCACCGTGGTACGTGGCCCAACTCACTCTCCTTAGTGGAAGAAAGCACCAGAGTGTTTGTTTATGTGGCAGCTTTCTTTCCTTGATCCAAGGTTAAAATGAATGCCAACACGTAAACAGAGAGCCTGGATACCACAGGGACGGGCACTTTAGAGAGGCCAGAGATGAGATAAGCTAAAGTTCACATTCAGATGTCCAGGAGGTACGGAGAAGAATGAGGCAGACACTAAATATTTAAAAGATTCAGAGAAAAAACTGGGACAAAACTGGGATAATAACATTTACTATCTGTGTTCAGTAAGATTAGTAAACAGATCGGTACACTGATTAGAGGATATACTCTACCTGACATTCTGAAAGGCATGAAGATCTTCTCATTGGTATCAGGATGTATGATGGCCTACAAAACAATCAGCAAATAGACATGGTGAAAGCATGGAAGTGGCTGGCAAGCACCAAAGAGCCTGACCCTTCCCATTATGTACAATCTGTTTAATCGGAGAGCAGAGAGACACACGTACGTGTCTCTACAGCAGCATAAGCAGCATGCTGCACGTGGCTTTTGCAGCACAGATCAGTGGCCCATGACCATTCAGTAGTCTTCACAAAAGCCTCCTCCTGCTTATTGGTTTTCTGCTCCTTTAAAAATTCTTGACATAACTGAGTGCTAGTGAGAAGTGACAGGCTGACAACACTGGAGACAGAAGTATAGAACAGGTACATAATGAGCAGTAGCAATGTCCACAAAGAACACACATCAATGTGCCTTAACCCTGACCTGGGAGGTACTACCTCTAGGGACAAGAACAGAATTTAGTCTCCATGGCCCACTCTATCCTTGGTGTCTCTACCAAGATCGCTAACAATGAGGCCAGCTTTGTTGGTGGTTTTGTAATCTGGACACTCAGACTAAATTCACTGTACACAAGACACTAACAGCCATTAGATAGTAATAAGTCTTTGTCAAGTGGACTAAATGGGAAGCAGCAACCTAAATCAGTGCAATGTAGCCCTCCTGTCCTGTGTGTAGGTTTGAAGTTTTGACACAGTAAAGTTTTTGAAGATTAAAAAAAAAAAAAAAATCAGTTCTAAGCAAATGTTCAGGACAGATTTTAAATTCAAATTATTCAGAAGTGTTACTCAGCTCTCCTGCAGTAAATTGAGTTGTTCAAAAATTCCTGTGATTATAAAATTAAAAGCATATTTTCTGAAATGACAGGTTTTATTTAACTCTTCCTGACTTTATACACGATGGGTTCTACTCAGAGCCCCCACTCCCACTAAACCGACATGTATATAAGGGTGAAGATTCTCTCAATAATCTAGAAAAATAATGAAAGTTCTCTCCATTCACACGTATGCATACACCAGCTTGTAAACCAGGTCGAGGCAAGCATGGACATTTGCATGGAAATCCAGCAGAGCCTGACCATGTTGTTGCCAATTGAAAACATGATAGTATGGTCATCTGGTGTTACTGAAACAAAGAATTCTCCAGTAAAATCCTATCGGCTATCATAATGATTCATTGCACTACTTTTTGGGCACAGGAGAAGTTCAACCTTCATGTCCATCCAGTTCTTAGCCAAACTGTAGAGACTACTTACAAAGGAGCCAACTGTGGTAGTTTTTGCTATGGACACCTGTTCATTAAGAACTGGACTGAGACCACCAACTTATTCTATTCTACAGCCGCCCATGGTCTTTCTCACCTTAGGCAGATAAGGACCAGATCTCCATATGAAGCCAGTGAGGATGCACCAGTGTAAAAATTGGTGTAAACAGGGGTGAGAATCAGTCTGCTAGTGTTTTGGGATTGTCCAGGGGAAAGATATGACAGAGTTTTTATTCTTATGGAAGAACTGCCAAACCAGTTAATGGGAATGTGGAGACCAGGAAAACTCTAGGCTAGATAAGTGGAAGAAAACGAACACATAAAATTATATATGAACACTAAAATAAAATTAAAACTCTTGGGGGGGTGGGAGGAGTTATTTGCACATGCTATTTTATCTTGTCAGAGAAAATGTAACTGAAAAACCGTGACAGAGAAAGGAGCACCACCTTTTTTCCCATTCAGGAAAAACAGAAGGGAATAGTGATATTTTAAGAGGAATAAAATATTTAAAAGGTTGTTACCTGCTTTATTTTTTGAGCTCCCCAAAGCTAGAAAAATAAAAAAAAAGTAGTTTTTAAAAAATCAGCACAGAAGAACCCACATTAATCCTCTGATCTGTTACATTAAAGGAACAGGGAGAATCGCTCTAAGAACTTTCCTCTGGATGTCAGAGACTGTTATTTAGGGCCCTATTCTGTCACCTTTACCCACATTGAATAGTACCTTATCAGAGCCAGTAGTTCTACTGAAATCAATGACACCACCAGAAGAGGAAGACACTGCTCAACGTAAGACAGGATGGCAGAATTCAGACCTTATATTATAAGCTTCTGAGATGAGGAACACTGCCCTCTTTACTCTTTTGTGTACACATCTGAGCATATGATTAGCACAATAATACCTTGAATGAGCTTCCAAGACTCCCACTGAAGTCAGTGGTCATTGGAGGGCATGCCACTCTAAGGTGAATAAACACTGCAGTGAGGTATTTGCAAACATTCATTCAAATACAATCGGTGCATTAGCCTCAACAGGATGAGGGGCCCAGTTTTCACTTTTCCACAAACAATTGTGCAAGGAAAATCTTCTTCATTGAAGAATGCTCACTGTAAAGGAAAATGCCATGAATATTCATTAAATACATGTTTTTATTATTGATTGTAGCACACAAAGGCCCCAAATCAGAGGCAGGGCCACATTGCAAAAGTCTCAGTCCCTGTCCCAAACAGCGTACAATCCACTTTCTGACAAAATGAACCAAGAGGATGTAACAAATAATTGAAAGGAATGGGGAAGGAGGATGAGAGTAAGAGAGAGAAAAGAATATTCAACATAGACTTGTTTTGTGCAGAATTTGGTGGTTCAGTCATTTAAGGTATGGAATTTTTTAATGTAAGATATAGGATTTTGCCACCCTCTCTCACGTTGGGCTTGGTCCTGTTCCCACTCAAGTCAACGGAAAAATTCGCATTGACTTGGTGCAGGATCAAGGCCCTTGAGGAGTATGTTTCAATGGGAATATTCATGGAGTAAGGTACTACCTCCAGGTGAGGAAGCATAGTAGAAATTGGCCCATAGCTATCAGCAGTCCCTATTACCTAGTAATTATTTACATCCAGATCCCAATCTCATTCACAAAGGTGTAAATCTGGAATAACTATTGATGTCCGTTACTGCAGTATTTGAGCCCCTCACAATTTTTAGTGTATTTATCCTCACTACACCACAGCGAGGTAGGGCAGTTCTATTATCCCCATTGTACAGAGGGGAAACTGAGGCACAGAGAAAGTGGTTTGTCCAAGGTCACACAGGGAGTGTGTGGCAAAGAAAGGAATTAAACCAAGATGAATACAAATCCCAGGCTAGCGCCCTACGCACTGGACCACGCAGCCTCTTTAATACAGCATATACAGAATGGTATAACTGACCTTCAGAATATTAAACAAAAAACACCGTCAATCAAAGAGGAATTCTACTGTTTTCTACCTCTTCTAGATGCATTATACAGCAAAGACAATGTATTTCCTGGCATGACCTTAGGCATGGGTGCAGAGAACTGGCCTTTAGCATCCCTGTTCAGCTGACTCTGTTTTCAAATGCACTAGTGAAAAAACAGTCTATGAGAAGGAAGGACAGTTTCTGAGCAGGTTCCATGGGCATTTTGGTCAAGGTATCTAATTTCACTAACTGGTCCCAATATTTCTGCATTTCCTTGCTGCAGAGCAAATATTGTCAGAACGCTGGATTATCCCATCGCTTCCCAGAAACAGACTTTACAAGATGCACCTGATGAGTCACCTAAAGATTCTGCCAGCTCATTTTCACTTTTTTTATCCTCTAATTCATTTTCTGTTTTCAGCAAGTCTACAACATTTTCCCAATAGATTCAACCCTGGGAGTAGTTGGTTTTGCCAGCCAGTGGCTGGCTGCTGACAGCAGGTCTCTGTTTTAGCTAGGGATTCCATTCACACTTTCTCTGGCCGTGTTAGAGATGGAGGGCCAAATTCTGATCTCATTTACCCTACTGTGAATCCAAAGCAGCTGCACTGAAGTAAGTAGAGTTATCCCAGATTTATGCTTGTCTGAATCAGCCCATGGTTTCTAAATAAGGGGCTACTTTTGGGCAGTCTCCTACCACAGGTGTTCCTATTTCCCACAGGAGTTACTGTACATTAATAACATAGTATATAATTCTATGTGTCACCATTCAGAGCAACCGCACCTGAATTTCCCTTTCCTGGTTCAGCAAGGTCACCCACTCTAGGCTCCCAGATCCTCAGCTGTCCTCTCTCTTGAGCGGAGACCCACATTTCTCTCCCTCCTGACCAGGGTTTTTCCAGGCTGCACAGTTCCCTGCTTACACTGAGAGTTCCCCAGAAAGTCAGACTGCCTAAGCAGGCCTGCTTCGCTTTCTCCACAGAGGCTATAAACAGAGTAATTGCCCACAGTTATCACACCACTCTTTCTAAGCAAGCACATTTATTCTTAAGGGGAAAGCACGACAGAGAAAACATATTGAAACAATAGAAGAACCTACACACAGGCTAATAAGCTTACCAGAGATCACCCCAACTCCAACAAGAGCTCTGGCAGGTGTCAATCCTTCAAACCCAGGGGCTCTACTGTGGCTACAAGTTCGTAACACCTTTTGTTCAGAACAAGAACACCCATGAATCTGTGAGTCTCTCCTTTATATCGTTTGGGCCTCTGATCTTGCCCTCATGTAACAGGTGACGAGCAGACAAAGGTTCCCTCCTCAGGGCGAAGCTTCTAAAAGCTGAATTTTTGCACAAATGGAGGAGTTTACATTTGCATACACTTCCCCCTGGAGATTTCCTGGAAAACCCACTTCACTTTAAAAGTTCATTCTTGTCTGGCCATTGTTTCAAATAGTTCTTTGAAGCTCTTAACACTTCCCAGGGTTTACATTAGTCATGACTGCCCCCTAGAGACATTATGTGCAATCCCAAAATAATACATAACCATCTGCATTTTTAATACAATGTACTCCCAAAGTACTTAAACTTAATCCATTCAGGTTTACCCAGAATATTGCAGGAAATTGCCATACCTGTCACACTAGCCACTTTGCAGTTTGTGTCCCCTCCAAGTGTTTGCTACCCCTCCAGTTTTGGTATTAGTAGCAAATTTGCTCAAACTTGGATTTACACAAAAGAAACATCAAGTAAGAAACAAAACAAAACCAGAGCAAACCCAACCGGTTTTAAAAGACTTCACTTTCTGTGCAGCAACCCAAACGGGCAGTGGCAGACAAGGAGCTCAACCTATGGCCATTGCAACTTTTTAGGATGACAGGTCTGCCTCCTGTTTCACTGACACACGCTTCACCGCTGCGAAGGAACTGGCTCCAGGGGCCATTTGCAAGTGCTCCAAGATTATAGTCGAATCGCTCGCCAACCAGTTGATGACAAATTAGTACTTTTTAATCCATGATTTCCAAGTTTCTATTTTCCCTTCAGTTCCAAGAGCAGGGACCCTACTACTTTGTGACGGACGCACCAGCGATTTGTGTTAAGAACAGGAACATGTGAACGTAAGACATCCCCAGGAGTTTCTACTATGATTATTCAAAAGTTGGAGGGGATAACATCCAAACCCATCAGATAATTGGGCTCCCTGGAGACTTGGAGAAAAGGATCTGAAGTTGCAGAGAGCTGCTCTGCAGCTGTGGTCCTACAGAGCTTAGTAGCAGATAACGAAGCCGGCTGGATGCATCCTCTCTAGCAGTGCCACAAAGCTCCACGAACCCCGGAGTGCAACCACGCAGCTCTCCTGCCTACTGACTTCCTTAAGGCTGGATGTCTCTGGCAGCAAGGCTTTATCACAGGCTTGGAAGACCCAGAGCACAGTGAGGAGACGCAAACCCAAGTAACCCCAGGGGAATGGTAACTGATCTTTGGTTAAACAGGAGCATAACTCACTTGGGGTTCGTTGTAATAATTGGGCCGACACATTTGCCCTAATTGTGAGCCCAACTGGGTAAAGTACATAAAAGTTCACAAAATGTCACAATAACCTAGAACGACAAATGCTGATGGGCAAAGGTATGAAAAGGAGACAAAATAATTAAAATTAGTCCAAACATAAAGGCCTACTAACTAAAGTAACTAATGGACTGTGTTAAAAATCATGCTTGATAAACAAAAAAAGTGGGAAGAAAAAAAATCAGCGAACCAAAATTCATGTATCAGAAATGGCCTAATTGGTGGACAAAATAACGAGGGGATGGGCTATTCCACCCACCATTCCCTTTGCGAGACCTTAAAGTAAGAGACTTTAAGGAGAAAAATTGACTACTAGAGCAAGCTTCACCATCATGGTTGCCACCCCCATCACCTCCTGGGACCCCAGGCCTTCGTCATCCTGATCCTGAGACATGTCCTGACCAGACTGGGACAGAGAGAGGGTCCCAGATGACATCACCACCTCTACCAGCTCCAGCTGAATCCCAACCACCACCTGGGATGAAACAGGATCCGACTTTAAAAACAGTAGCTCCAGCCCATCTCAACTCACTTCTTCTCTCTTCCCCGGCAGGACCATTATTACCGTCTTTGATACCATCTAAGAGACTGTCTGACAAAGGGGGGTGGGAGAGGGGTTCCTTCTAAAATTCTCTCCGGCTAAAGGGAAAGGGAACAAGGGATGCTGTTCAAAAAATGAAAGCCTCAATACTTTCCATTTTTTTTCTTTTTAACTGTTTTTCTTTCCTTTCTTTATCTTTAATAAAAAAAAAAGTTAAAAGGAGTTTGAATGGTGTATTTACCATGGCACTAAGCAAGCTGAAGTCTCTATACCAAACCCCAAACCTTGTTTAACATTGTTTAATGTGGGACAGTAACTGAATTATGTTTATATCTTTAGCCCATATATTCCACCTAAATTAATACAAGTTCCACTGTATAAGAGAACACTTGAAAGTAATTCTTCAATTAAAAAATATAAAGGATGCTTCAACCCCAAACCTATCTGTTAACAGATCTGATTGTAAAAATATGAGTGTTAATTGTGCAATTTGAAGGGAATAATTCTCCTTTCACTAACTGCAGTAACATGTAGAGTCCATGGATCTGAGAGTGGATTATTTTCTGTTCACATGCTGAAGACTTGTCTACTATAGGAAACTTCGGCAAAAATTTCTCATTGTTGCTCAAATCAGAGTTAGTAACACTGGAGACCGACTGTAGATGAACTGCCAGCCTGCATAAGCAAGGAAAGACCCACCCTACGTAGGCTCAGAGGATACATGCTTTAAATGCTGCAAGCAGTCCATCTACACTGGAATTGGCAACAGTGATAATTTTTTGCAAAAATGTCCCTAGTATAGACAAGGCTTAAGAGTGAATCACTAGAAAGAAGTGAATAATTTTTAAGTAATTGTCTCTGCTTCTCTGGACAATGACATAAAAGTCTCATTTGGAACCCTGCTACCCTCTTTCTTGCTCTAACAGGAGGTTTTCTCATCCTTTCGCAAGATCCTGCCTGCACCCACAAAACTTCGATGCTAACGAGATAGCAGTCTGGAGTTTGCACCCAGTCAGCAAGTGCCAGTTGTTTCTCACTCTGGAAACTGCAAAAGATTTACTAAAGCAAAGCTCAGATTATCTATCCCACACTGAATTCCGAGTGTTTCAGCACAGCGACTGGAATGTGTGATACATCAGGGCTTGCTTTATGTACAAGAGCATCTCCTGTCATTGTTCTTTTTCCCAACCCCTTAAAAAAACTGTTTAACTCCCAGCAGGAGAAATATTGTCCCTACAGGGTGCTGCTCACTTTGCTTTGAAAGTTCACTGAGAAATATTTCAAGCCGACAGCAAGGACCTGCTAAGAAGTGGTTCTGTTTAGTGCTAGTACATACATTAACGAATCAAACAGGACATCAGTGTTGTCAAGTGGCTAGAGTCAAGGGGTCAAAAGGTGCCCCAGCTCTGCTAGAGAGTCACTATGGCCCAAACATTCAAAATGGGGCAAGGGGGTGCCCAACTTGAGAGATGTAGGGCTTAATACCCAGAGATGGTTAGCACCTGCAACTCCCATGGACTTCCATGTGGGTTGCAAGTGCTTAGGACCCACCGAATTACAAGGAAATTCATGGGAGTTGGGTGCCTGACTTACTTAGGCTGGGATTTTCAAAGATTCCTAAGGTATTTTGGTGTCCAGCTCCCACTGAAGTCAATGGGAGTTAGGTGCTAAATAGCTTTGTGGATCTGGGCCTAAGTGTCATAGCACCCAAGTTTGAAAATTTGGGCCTTAAGCTCTTTGCTCTTGAGTTATCCATTTATAAAATGGCCCTTCTGGGGATTGCGACAGGCTTCACGGATGATCTTTTATAAAGCTGTTATAGACATCCTCAAATGGAAGGTAACGCAGGAATGGAAAGCTTTGGTTATGGTCATTATTGTCGGTGGCAGTCAGCAGCTGTCAAAGGTGGACTTCAATTTTCAAGGGGCATCTGTGTGACATAACAGGGCACAATCCAGATCAGTGGGGGGCTGTGTCACCCTCACCCTGCAACCTCTGGTTCCTTACAATGCCTTGCTGCAGTAGCTCCCACCTGGGCCGCTCACAAACAGCTTTCCAGCAGCAAAGCCACACACTGAGTGTCTGTGTGTAACCGCACCCTGCCAGCTACACCCTGGCTCTTACCAGTCTTGGTTATGCAGTAGGGTGATCCGAACACAATCCCAGTCCTGGATCTTCCTCCAGAAATGTCTGTCCTGTACTGCCCAGCCCTCTCCTGGACAAATATATTAAGTTCGTTATTCCTTTAAAGGAATAATATGACAGCTTATTACCTTAAACAGTTTCCCAGATTCTTCAACTTAAACACACTGGATTAGATAAAATAGCAAAGCAAGTTTATTAACTATATAGAGAGAGATATTAAGTGAGTATAAGTAAAGATGCATAGAAGTTAGAAATGGTTATAAGAAAAATAAAGATCAAACGCTTACTAGTGCCTAATTTAACAAACTATATTAGATTCAAGCAAAATTTCCCACCAAATACTTCCAGTAAGATTACTGACCAAAATCTTCAGGTCAGGACCCCTTCCCCCAAAGTCCAATGGCTGTTTCCTTTTGGCTTCTCAGGTACAGAGAATGTGATGAGCAAGGAGAGAGAGAGAGAGAGACGCGTGCTTTGGGGTGTTTGTCCCTCCTTTTTATAGTTTCAGTCCCCCTCTTGAAAAACATTCTCAGCTGAGAACCAGAAGACTGAGAGTCTATGTGGAATTCCTTGCTGTTTTTTTCCACCTGTTTGAACTTCCTTGGTTTTCCCTTCCTGTTTGATTACTCGGTTTACTCCTTAAATGCACATTAAGGCAAGCACACATTTCTTCGTTTAGGACAGACCTGTCTTCTGAATAGGCAGGGCTGTGGGGTTTGGAACATCTGTTAATAACATTTTACAGGGGAATCTTATAATTTCACATACAATGTTGCCACATGTATCTTATCAGGACAATACTGACCAGCAAATTATGAGTTTTCCAATGATACCTTACAAAGCATACCTTGTACAAAGATTATTACAATAGTGTGCAGGGTGTGAATATGGGGCGTATTCTGTCACAACCTCTATTTTGTTACCACGTCACAACTGGTTCACCATGCTCCTGAATTTTTTTTCTCGGTCTTAAATCAAAAAGGGAGATATGGACTGGACAGCCTTATAGTCCTTTCCCTTCCCACTAGCCAATGGAGCAGTGGTTCCTACAGGGCTGTATGTTTTCAGGTGCTTTCATGTGCATCAAAGCAACAAACCCCATCTTAGAAAGGCAGAGGGAGTACTACTTTCCATGTGTCAGTACTTGTCTCTCAGGACTTATCTACCCAGTGGGGTAATGTGCACTAGGGGTGTGATTTCTAATGTGCACTACGGTGTTGCGCACTAACTGGTCCATGTAGACCCTGCTGATGTGAACTAAAAGTTCCCCAGTGTGCTTTAACGTAGTGTTCTTTAAAACAGTACTAGGTGAAAGTGCACTAGGGAACACTGACTGCACACCAGAGAGTCTACGAGACTGGTCCCCAAACTGTGGGGCACAACACCTAGGGGGGTGCAGAGGAACGTTCAGAGGGGTGCAGCATGGCCCGGGACAGCCCCGCAGGAAGGTGGGGTGGGGAGGAAGTGCTACCCAGCCCTGCTCTGACCCTGCCCCCAGAAACTCCTGCCAGCCAGTGATTCTCTGCAGAAGACATAATACCGTCTTGGGGACTGTGTTATCTTTCCTGCCTACGTGTGATGAAGCTGGGTGTGTGCGCACATGTGAAAGACGGCAGCCTGCCCATTCCTCTCCCAAGCCTGCTCAGTCTTTGCCCCCTCCCCCATCAAGGAAGCCACACTTGCTCTGGATGGCGGAAGATGCCCAGAAGGAGCTGTGCCCCTTCTCCATTAGAGGGAAGAGTCACACATGGAGCATCGGGGTTGGGAGTGGGGTGTTTACACACATAGAACGGTGGCTGTTGGGAACTAATTTTCCTGTCTGGGATCCTGTTTTGGTGGAACTGATTTTAGGCATTGCTTCCAGGTTCTGTTCGCCACCCAGTACGGACAGGGCCAGAGTGTCATAGTTAAGATTAAAATGCAGGAGAGAGGCGCTCCCAGTTCTGTCCTCAGACCGTTAGAAAACATCCCTCAAAAAGAAAGGGAAGCAATGGGAGACCCAGTATACAGCCTTCTGATAAAATGTAGGTCAGAAATAGCGGATTGGAGTGGGGAAGAGTACAGTTTACTGCAAATGGACCTCTTCGCTCTTCATCCACAGTGGTAAGAAAAGTTATTATTCTCCAAAAGGGATGCGGTTTAGCCTTCAATAGAGTCATTGTTCTCTGCTGTGTCTGGGACAGCATGAGCGGCTCTGCCTGCTGCTAGCATGATTGAAGGAAGAGCACAGTAATAAATACATGCCCATTATACTGGTGAGTCTCTTTTCACCTCACTGAGCCTAATAGGGAAGGAATGAAACAGTTTCAAAACAACAAGTTGCCAAAACTGCATTTGGAAAGGCTCAGGCGTGAGACGCGACAAGGGACAGGCCAGAGTGCATGCTCAGCCAATGATCACGGGACGGTGTCTCTCTCCCAGACCCAGGAGGATGCATTTCAAAAGCTCACATTTCTCTCTTGCTGGGGCGCATTCAATTTCTTTCAGTGACACGCTTGTTTAAAGGGGTGAAGATTTCCGGTTCGATGTCCGGAGGGTGGTGGAATGAAAAATAAAAAAAATAAAATAAAAAGGTGAGGGGAAAGGCTGTTTCTTTGTTATCTCAATGTCAAGACACTGCAATGATGGGTGCATGAGAAATACATAGACATTTCTTTTCAATTTATATTGCCAGAGCTCCCACAGTGTGCTCAGTTTCCTACAAACATATAGAAAACACAGAACCTAGAATCATAGAACCATAGAGTTAGAAGGGACCACAAGGGTCGTTTAGTCTAACCCCCTGCCAAGATGCAGGATGTGTTGTGTCTAAACCATCCAAGACAGATGGCTATCCAGCCTCTATTTGAAAACCTCCAGTGAAGGAGCTTCCACAACTTCCTTAGGCAGTCAGTTCCATTGTCCTTCTGTTCTTACAGGTAGGAAGTTTGTCCTGAGATTTAATCTAAATCTGCTATGCTGTAGTTTGAACCCATTGCTTCTTGTCCTACCCTCTGTGGCAAGAGAGAACGATTTTTCTCTTTTTTATGGGAGCACCAAGCTCCCAATCTAGGGTTCTGTTTCCACAGACACACACATGCTTAATTTGAGAAGAAAGATGGTCCAGTGATAAGGGCACTGGCCTGGGACTTTGGAAACCTGGGTTTATTGCACTGCTCGACCACAGACACCCTCTGTGATCTTGGAAAAGTCACTTAGGGCAGGTCTACACACCATTTTTTGTACTGGTTTACTTAACTCAGTTCAGAAACCAATATAGTTAAATTGGTGCAATGCCAAGCATGGAGGTGAATTTATGGAAATAAGTTAAGCAACATAAGCATCTTTTTATGCCAGTATAACGCATCCATACTAGGAGGTTGCACCAACATAACTTGGTACCAAAAAAACTTTGCAAAATTAAGGTGTATTTCGGCCTTTATCTTGCAGGTCCTTGTGTGATGCACGGTGAGCCATGTACAACTGTCGTACAGCACCGTAACTTACACTAACACTGTGGCTCTTTGTTCTCTCCTAGTGGAGAGACCACAAGTAGAAGCTGTGGCACACCGACTGAGGGCAAGAGTGAGAGGAAGGATGTTCAGGAGGAATATAAAATTGCTGCAAATACTTTCATGGTCTGTTTTCTGTCTGTCTTGTTATTTAGTCTGTAACTAGGTGTTTGTTGTGCTGGGCGCTGCATTGATCCTGACTGGGACCTCTGGATGTGGCTGTCATACAAATATTAAATAGCAATAATTTACGTTCCTGGCTGATGCCAGAGCATGCAGACATTCTCACAGAGATTTATTCAAAGGAAAGGGACACCAGGACAAAAAGGCGCAATGGGATGGATGTGTTTTGATGAACATACCAGGTAGGTTGTTTGGGGGAAGTGATTCTACTGGTTTGTTGTTACAGTTTGATAGCTTTTAGCACAGAAAGATGAAGACATGGGCCATTTCAGTAACATAAAGTCTAGCATCATGGGGAGGTGGGTTGAAAGAATGCTGCAGTTCTTTAAATTAATTTGCGAAAAAGCATTCACAGCATTGATTCCCTAATTTAGTCCTTCAACAGGAGACCTTCACCCTACGTTTTACAGTGCCTGAGCAATACTGTCCATGTCCAGTAAACACTGTAAGTTCCTTGGGACAAGCACTTGTTTTTCCTGCATTGCATTTTTGTGCGGCACGGAGCACAATAATAAAAATAGTAAAGCAGCTGTGTTGTCAAACAAGGATTCTTTAAATCTCTCCTGTGTAGCTGGTAGCCATCAAGTATGGCTTCTTTCAACTTTTACCACTGCTGACATGCCAGCATCAATCTGTTCTTCCAATCTGTGCTGGTCGGTTGGTCAGGTTGGAAAAGGGACTCTTGCAAATAGAGGACACAGATGCAGTTCTACAAATAAGACAAATGATGCAAAGAAGCCTGGGAAAAAAGGACAAAAGCCACATCATAATGTCTGCAATTGGTGAAGCTTTTTGGTTTGAGGATGTCTGAGCAGCAATGTTCATGGGCTGCAGAAAAAGCCACTTTTAAGTAGTATGCAGCTTTATTCAGTCCACCAATATTTTTGTGACGGCCGTTCTTCTTCAGAGAAGTATTTATTCCTTCAAACGAAAATGCTTTTGTTCCAATGGAGGCTCCCCACAGGAGGCAGTCTGGGAATGGCCGCTCTGTTTAAAATTGGATGCGTTACGGTCTGTACCTTCTGCTGCAAATTGGCTCCGAGTGCAAGTGTGTGTGTCATTTTCATCGATTGCCTTTCAAATATCACTAGCCACCAGAGTTTCATGCTAAAATCCCGATCCCACCAGTGGCCCTCCAAGAAGCCAGGGGGAAATCTGCAAACAAAGAGTTCACAGGATTGGGCACTTTACATGTAACATGTTGCCTCTCTCTCACTGCATAGAAGCTTGAAATGAATGCAAATGAAAAAGATTTTGCCAACTCACGAATGGGACTGTTTAAACTAGGAGCTGAGGAAAAGCTGACAGGTGCCAAGGAACACTCAGGTGGGACAAAAATCTGGTAGGGCTCTCAGAGACACAAAGGTATCTCTGTACACAGAGAAAGATGGAACAGATGTCCCATCAGCAAGGATCACACCACTGTCTCTCTAAGCTACTAGACAGGTCTATAACTCTCTACTGTTCATTCCTAACAGGCCTAAGAGACACGTCAGGAAGTCTGATTCTCTAATTGCTTCCCTTTTTAACTTTTCAGAATACAGTTTTCATTCCCAAATTGATGCCTCTTGCATCAAAACATTTTCAGATATATTATGTTCATGTATCTACTTCACGGCAGAGTTCAAAAAAACAAACAAACCCCAACAACAACATACCAGGCAAACCCCAAACCACCCACTAAATTTTTTTTCCCCAGAAAGAAAAAGATAAATTTTTGTAATGTAATTATTTAGGAAGTTTTAACAGGTTTACAAATCATTGCGATGTAAATATCTAAAGTGTTAATCATTACAACATTGAGCTGATCTTTTTGCTTAGAGAAACATTATGCAGTAATATAATCATCAGATCTCTCTGTTTAACAGAGTATTATCATATTACAGAGTGAGCCTCTTTCTGCCACCCAAGCTGAGTTATTTCTGGGGATTAAACTGAGTGAAACGACTGACTCTACTCATATTTATCAAACCTTGCATGCCTGTCGAATGTTAACATTCAAAATAATTGGACAGGTGTGCTGGGGGAATGGGGGGTTGGCAGTATCAAAGTACTTTTAGTACTGAATAAACAGTACCTAAATATCTAAGTATCTATCTGTCCTCTGTCAATTTTGCTGGGTACCTAATTGATGCATTGAGTTTTTCCATAACAACAATCTCCCATATGTTTTGGAACCATTCCTCTAATTTTTGGCTGTTTTTCTTTTCCCATGAGAGGTTACTAGCAGCTACTAGGAGATGAGATGCATTTTTCCCCTGTTTGAGTGTGTCCATTTTCCCCAGGAAGCCCCTGGGGAAAGGTTACAATCTTAAATTAATGATCATTTTGGTGAGCAGATCTATCGTTCTGGATCAAACAAAGAGGGTAGGAGGAGTAAGTGAAGTCAACGTGAAGTTGAAGACAACGAGGATGAGGTTGTGCTGTGAGGAAAAAGGGAGCGCAAAGGAGTCAGAGAGGAAGATGGATGGGGAGGACTCAGGGGCAGTAAGCGGTGGCTACATGGAGGGGGAGTGGAGATAAGAGGCAGGCGGAGTGTTGTTTGAAGAGAAAGAAAGAGTGGTAAGGGTTGGAAGCAGCAGAAGAGAAGCTCTACGCCTCACCTCACTCCTTTGCGGACTACTTGAGGTGGAGCATGTGAGAGGAGAAGAGGTCACTGTGAGAGTGCAGCTGCAGCGACAGTGTCAGGAGAGGGGATCCAAGGTCCCTGTAAGTGCCAGGAGATAGAAGGAGAAGGAGACCAAAAAAACATGGATGATGGTGATCTTTGAGATGCAGTGTGTGCAACCACTGGGTATTTCAGAGGGAGCAAGAGAAGAGGAGGACAGGGAGAAGGCTTGAAAGGGAAGGGCTGGAGGTGGTGATGGGACAGGGTGCAGGAAATGGGACTGGAGGGGATGGAGGCTGGGTCAAATATTGCACAGAGGAGGAAGTGGAGGTGGAATTTGTGGTGGTGAGAGGGGGTGAGGAATGGGCAAAGGGAAGGGGAGAACAAAAAGGGAGAAGCATGGAGATGGTGGATGCAACTGAGGAGTGGGGAAGGGAAGCGGTGGGAGGAAGGGATGACAACACAAAAGACAGGTATCAAGAGAGCGAAGAGGGAGTAGTGGCAGAACATGGTTAGGAAAGAGCAGCCTATGGGGTTGACAGGAGCACATGCTCAGCTAATGCAGACAAGAGCAATAGAATAAATAATGGAACCAAAGACTGTATCATAATGTATATGCCCAGAGGCAGAGTTAAGGCTGGACATGGACTGGAACTGTGGCATTTCACCAGCTTTTGAGCACTTCAATTTGCAGCTGTAATATTTTTTACACAGATTGTTCTACATAAAAAAACAAAAACAAACAACACCTGAGCATTTCTTATTTTGTTCCTGGATCAGCTCTGGCTATTTGCTCTGCCTGTAAGAGGGCTGATTTTGTGCAAAATTCTGGCTGGTTTTCTTGCATTTTCTAGAGGATTTCTAGATTAAGATTACCCTGGTTTCATGCTATTGAGCAACAGCTGAGCTTTCTAAAATAATTTCTTCTGAACCCAACAAAGGCTGTGCTGCAAGGCTGTGAACCTTTCCCCTGAGGATAACTGGGCATGAAGAGTGTTTACTCCAGCATCTGCCTCGTAAGGAGGGTCATGGCAAGCAGGGGCAGAGTGCAGGTAAGGGGCTAAGGAAAGTCAGTTCTGGATGGAACAGTCCATGACTGTTCCATTTCAGAAGGCTGAATCTACGTAGAAGGAGAAATCTCTCTTTAAAAGCCCTGCCAAGAGGTAATAAATGTATTGAGAAAATATTTGATGTTACAGAGTTTCTGATTGTCTTTTACACTTACATTTTTCGTGTACTGGAATTGTTTCACCAAGCAATGAAAACAAACTAAGCACAGTTATTATGCCTTTGGCTGCAGCCGGGGAATCCTTGGCAATAGCCACTGAATGGAAAGAAGGCAGTTTTGGATACTGGCAGGGTTAGCGTAACACAAAACTGAACACTAGCTAGAAAAAGTCAGGTGGGATATTAATTTAACGGCTCCCTCAAAACAAGATGTTTTCTGGACTAAGACTTGATAGTAGGTTTTTGCTGGGACGTTTGAACAGCTGATAAGGGTTTCACAGAAGTATTAGTTTATCTTGTAGGACTTCAGCAAGCCAGAGATATCTACTCTTTCAACCAGTTTTGCACCCACCGTCTAGAATTTCATCTAGACCTCACATCCCTAGTTTACTTATGAGAATGTCATTTGGGACTGTGTCAAAAGACAAAAGTGCATCCCCCTTCTACTAGGCCAGTAACCATGTCAAAGAAGAAAACCACACACACTGCAGCCTCACTTAGGTGTCCAGACACCTACCTCATACCTAAGCCCCAGTGAGATCATAAACCAGGACAAGATAGGTGGAGGAGCCGTACAATGTAAGTGCATTTATTTCAGTGAGGCTACATCAGCAATTAATGTGACCCCTCAGAGAAGCAGGGTTTATAGACAACTCTGGCTGCCAATACATGGACATAGTGATGTGCCTGGTGAGACACTTCAGCTTAGTGAAGAAAGCAACATATTTTTTAGGCTCTAGAACTAGCAAAATACACATTTTGTGAGAGCTGGGAAGGGTATTGATGGTGCTGGTGGTGAATGTTATTCTTAATCGACACAATTCTTTAAACTCAAATGTTATGCTTACTTTTAATAACAATTTTTATTTAACATGTTTACAGGTTCTTAAACCACCCCTTGTGAAATTTTGCTCAGCAAAACTTTTTAAAATGCCTAAAAAAAAAAACCCACCTGCCAGGGATGGTCTAGGTATTCTTGGTCCTGCCTCAGTGTGGGGGAAAGGCCCAGATGACCTCTCAAGGTCCCTTCCAGTCCTACATTTCTATGATTTCTATTAAATTATTAGTATTAATGTGACACACACCAAGTTACGATGCCCAATGCCAAAAAGAACATGGAATAGCTAATGTAAGACATCCAGTTCCTTCCAGAAGTAGCATATACTGGCATTACAACTAATGCCAGATGAGATCCCAGCACTGCGACAGTCATCAGCTGTACCATCATTAAGGACTTATTTAAAAAAAAGTAACACTTACTAAAAACAGATCAGCAACAGATGATAACTTGTGGTAATCATGACAGTACAAACCCAGGAAAGTACCAAACTGGTGATTGGCTACAAAGACATACATGAAATTTGTTTTTCCTTCAGTAAAGTAGTTGTCCATGCACAAGTAGGAACCCAGTAAACAACTGCTCAGATGTATTACCTCTTTGTTGGTGACTCCAGGGGGTAAAGTCCCATGTTTATAATCCTCCAGCAACTGCACAGCTTCTTTAAGACGACTCTGCAAATACATAAAACAATAAAGCATGATCAGTAACATTTGTTCTGCACTGACCACGTTAGACTGAAGGCTCTGAATCTAGGTTACAGGACCACGTGCAAGTCTTAAAACACACTTCTTTATGCAAGCCTCAGGATAGGTGTATTTTTTATATATACACATACACATTTAGCACATGTATCTGTATCTGATTAATATTATCAGCTTCTTGAGACAGGGACTGCATTTTCCTCTTTGTTTGTACAAGTGTCTAATAATTATGTGGGATACACAAAAGAACAAGGAATGCTGGCACAAACGGTATCAGAAAGTCTGTTCAGCTGAAGTCTTCTTAATTAGCGTGATAAATCCGATTTACATCTCATGAAGGAGGCTGGATTTATGATGCAGCTAGGGAAATACTTTTTTGAAGATAAAATGACCTACTCAGGTGCAATGGACAGTGCATTTATGAGGAATCAATTCATACCTTGCACCAAACTCTGAACTCCAGACACCTTCAAAACACCCACTGAAGTGAAAAGGAGTTTTGCCTACATAAGGACTAAAGGACTGAAAAATATGGTAAAGTAAATTCAAGCCCTCAAGAACTGCAGTAAGAGACACTAGCCCATATAATTAATCTGTATTATTAAAACAAAACACACACACACACACACATATATATATATATATATATATACACACACACACACACACACACACAGAGTGGTCACCCTTAAAAATTCAACATCTACCAACAATTATTAAACAGCACGTTTGATTCTGATCTCAGCTACATCAGTGTGCAGCAGGATAACTCCACTGAAGTCAATGCTGTTTCTGCTCTCAAATGGGTGTACCTTCACTGAAATCAAGGCAGTTATCCTGCTTGACACCAACATAAAGGAGATCAGAATCAGGCCCCATATATCTGAGATACAATAATATTTTCATATACTTCAGAACTGATTTAACTGTGCTATCTTGGGTACCAACATGTGGTAGCTGTTGGCAAATGTTGGTATTTTAATGATGACCACTATATTGTCTATATATATATTTGGGCCAGATTTTCAGAATCAGTGTTGGCATCTTTCTGCTTCCACTGAAGTTAATGAGAGATTGATTGCTGAAGTTAACGAGATCAGAATTAGGCAAGAGCCGAGGCCTTTTGAAAATCCCACCCATTATGCACACATAAACACATACAGAAATAAGCAACTTCCTCATGTTGCACTAAAAGGCAGTTTTTAAATATCTCATGCACTCAAATTATCACAAGTATTGATATTCATGTATTGCTGAATCAAAAAGTCCCATTGGTTCCAGAATATATACCCATATTTAAAGGGGAAGGATGAGCTTGCAATTAAGCACTGGACTGACTCACAGGCCAATTCTTTTGATGTCTGGTAATAAAAAGGGGAAAGTAATATCCACTCAATTAATCCAAAATGCAGAACAACAAGTCAGGCTGTAAAGGCTGGCTTCAGCGGAGGCCACTGCTTTTCCAGTGCCCTGCCAAACCTGCAGTGAGGCTGCAGAAAATGTCAACGGACTAGGGAAATATTTCTCATTTATTTAAAAACAAAGACAATTCATATTATTTGCCTGGATGATGGATTCCCTGCAGGAACCTTCATGTTTTTAAATGTTACTGTCAGGCTTGTTTAGTTGAACATCCCTGCACTAGCTGTTACAATGATTATTTCTAGATAGGGATGCTTTATAAATAAAGATTTTTTTTGAACATGATGAAATCTGATTATAACCTACCTAGGTACTTATGGCCCTTCCCATTGTATCATAGATCCTCACAAACATTAATAAGCTTGTCCTTCCAAAAATTAGGCAAGTATCATTACAGCAAATCTTGTTCTTCTATAGGCTGGGCTAATTGCTGGCAGATTATTAGTGCCTTTTTGTTGCAAACATCAAAGAATACTTTGTTGTTTTCTTGGAAATGCCAGCAGCTAGGCCAACCCGAAACGGGCAATAAATGAATGACTAGTGCTTTTCAAGCGTTCAGTACATAAATGCATTAATGAAAAAGTGGCAATCCCAGCATTCTACAGAGCAAATGTGTTGTGGATGGATTAATGCCCATTTTTGCATACACTAACCTAATTCCATATATAGCCACATATTTTTGGCCTTGGTATTACATTTCGCATTGGCTTACATTTATCAGCAGTGATTCAACACAAGTGTAAAAGTGAGTAGTCTTTGCAAAGACACCTAATGAGGTTTAATTTCAGGAGACATGAAGAAAGAAAGAATTCAGGAAATGTGAACCCTAGATCAAGCTTCTTCTCTTTAAGCTCTGCCGTGGAGGTCAGTCACGGTTACCGGGCTACCTGCACTGCTGTCCCTGCTCTGGATTTGCCTGAGAGCATCTCCACCGGTGACAAGCTGCTTCTCGTGGGGTGGAATCACCCGATTCTCCAACTCTTAGACCAGAGCCTGGGTTGCAGACTCCTGTGCTCACCAGGATTACCTCAGCAGGTCGGACTTCAGATAGGCACCTGCAGTTTTGCCCCTCGGGAATTGTGACAGTGACCACGCAGCCTTGTCAAAACAAAGTATTGTTTATTCTTAACAGTCGGAACACCAAACAGCACGAGACAGCAAGGATTTGAAAACAATTAAATAGCTTAAACACAGGCATATCTACATAGCACTTACCACTCCTGTATCCCTCCCCCCACAGTGTTAGCCAGGTACCCCAACTTCTTCAGACTCCTGCCACAGAGACTGTCTCTGTCTCAGCCTGTTCCTTGAATAGCCCCCATCAACTGACCCTGCTTTCTCTCAAGAGAGGTCTCTATTTAGTATCCTTTTGATCTTAAGCCCCCCAGCCCTGGCAGAATAAGCCTTTCAAATTTGCTGGAGCCACAGCAGGAAGTCCCTTCCTAATTATTAGCCCAGCCATTGTTCTTGCAATGGCCCTTGAAGTATTTGCCCTAGAGATATTTTATTTCTAGTCTTTGTTTTATGGAACAGTCCCTTTTGACTCAGCTCCAGGAGGCAGATCACAGCCCTTACAGCAGTCGGACAATCACAGAGCATTCAGGGCATTTGTAAGTTAATACAGAGCAGCCTTCGTGTCCTCCACTGTCACTCAAATGTTTTGTTATCCATATATATTCATTTAAGGCAAGTTTTATCAGTCACATTACCTGGTAAACTCAAGTCTCTTTTCAGAAAGCACTAGCCTCATCTGAAACCTCCTTGCCCCCCGCCCACTTTCTCTGGGAGGTTCTAGAATCACTCTGGACTTATATTTGATCTTGGTTTAGTTTGCTGACTTAATGAAGATAGACTCCAGCAATATGAAGTCACCCTAAACTAGCAGTGTGTTCACTCCGTTCATTGGGTGGGACTGGGATGCTTTGGGACAGGCAGAAGTACTGGAGAGAAACACCACACCCTGCTCCAAAGACTAGGGATTACGTCAGTATCCAGGCTCTGGAAAACTGCAGACACACAACTGGAACACACCACAAGGTATTTAAAAAATAATGAAACGATCCTCCTGGAATTAATCATCCAGAGATTTAACTTTTCACAGTCAAGCAGCTTTGATGTGTGAGCGAGGGGAGGAGAGTTTGGGTCCTTTCCTAGCAGGCACTGATTTACTTTACAAAATATACATAATAGTGTCTAGATATGACAACGATGGGCACCTTAAATGCTTACGAGTACGGCTAGTCATATGTCCTGTGGTCAATGCCAGTCACAGATCCCACAATTTTTTACAAATAAAAAAAGGACTGTGCGAAATTATTTGTACTTTCGCTTAAATAAACAACAAGAAAAGTGAGCTTTTTAGCCCTTATGGTTCTCAGCATAATCTTCCTAAAGGGAAGTGCCATCTTCCTAATCCTTCCAGTAGAGTAGACAGTGCTTCTGTAGAGCATTCCTCCTTTTAGATAAAGTGCTTAGAAATGACAGGAAAGATATAAAACCCTATAATTTAGGAATTATAACAAACTCTATCAAAACACCACCAAGTATAAGAATTTTATCAATATCATGTGCATAGTAAGGGTTTATCCTACCTGAATGAGTTTGATTTTTTTTTTTTTTTTTTTTAAGATAAAAAGGTACCTCATGTATATGAAAACATATGCAGCCCCTTTTGGGAACGAAGTGGGGAGAGAGCAACTGAGATAAAATTATGACTTTTGCATTTTTTGTCATGACAAAAATTGATTTTTTTCCAATTCATCCCCACCCCAGGCAACACAATTCTGATACTCATAAAGGAAAGGAATATTAAAATGAAACTAAAGAATAGGAGAATCTGATAAGGCAATGCTGGATCCAGAGGTGAAAAGTCAAAGACAACTGAATGAATAATAAGTAAAGGACCCAGGGAAAATAACCAATTTTCCCTACAAAGCTCCACAATAAACCAGTATTGCCAGCTCAATATATGGGAGAACATTCATGCTCATTATTAGTACCGGGTTTGGGGGGCAGGGTTTTCCACTGAAATTACCTACACTGTGTGCCTTGCAAATTATCTACACAGAACAGCGTGTAACTTTGAATGAAAGTCTAAAGTAACTAAATGAATGGATCTGTGTTCTATTTTTTTCCTCTTCTCTTGAGGAAATCTTAGTAGTTACTATAACAACCCTGGCTGGATCTCATCTTGTTTAGTACAGCAACAAACAGAAACAAAAAAGCCCAAGTTTTGCTTTTAAACTTGCAGTCTCCTTAAAAGTCTCCTTTTGGCTCAGCAGGCAAAAAATAAATAAGGCTTTATGAAAGGAAAGAGCCTCCAAACAAAATAGGTGAGGGTTGTGAACGATTACAAAAGGCTTAAAAAGAATTTATGAGTGTCCTATAACAAACAATAATGTAAAACACAGTGATCATACTAAGAATATGAAAGGCACTTGGTCTAGAACTGTTCAGATTGTTTTAATAAAATATTAACTGCCCCAAAACTTTTCTAATACAGAGTTAAGATTAACCAGCAATGCCTCATGTAATTCCAGAATGCTGAGTGCGCCTGTTCTTTAAACCAGAACCTGTGCTCTCAGAGCAAAACTTCCAGAAGCAGCCCCCACGGAATGGAGACAGAGAGCACCCAATGTGCACCACACAAATTCTCAGAAAGCTGTGGAAATCAGGACTCTTAACTCTCAGCATATGGCCGCTGCTCACGTTCAATAGCCACAGCGTAGCACCTTGAGCTATCCAATTATTTGTCTGCCTGAAAACACTGGCTTGTAACAGAGCCCCAGACCTGCTGCAAATACGCACATTTACTTTCTCTGGCTCGTCAACTTGGATTGAGCCACGGTGTAGAGACAACTTTTAACCCGAATAACTTTTAAAATATTGCTTCCTCCGAGGGGCAGTAGGTGCTGAGATCAATCTTGAGTAGGTTATATCAGTTTGGGGAGGATCAGTCCCTAAATTGATCCTCAGTTGTGTGCAAAAAAAACCAAAAAAAGTTGTAATATCAAAACGATATGATTCTTATATTATTTGGAAGGGAAGGGGCCATATCTAGAGAGCTCCTTGTTCAAGTGACCTCAAATTTGGACCAGTAAGTCTACCATGGATGTCCAGAAGGCACTGCAATTTTCATGACAATCCAATCAAATGTGGATTTTATATAACTTGGAAAAATCAGGTATTAAACATTAAGCTAGTCTCATCTGTAACTATAGTGGGGCTACTGCACCACTAGAATGATTCACTGGGGATTGAACAGCTCAGGGGATTGATCATGGGATATGAAGCCTTCAGATGCCTGGTTCAGATTCACTACAGTCCAATAGTGACTGAAGGCTATTTGGCAGTCTTAATCCAATTCCTAGCTGGCAAATGTCCACCTTATAAATGGACTTTCTTGATGTCTGTCTCAGCAGAAAGGTTGAGGGCTCAACGGGTCATGGAATCTGAACTAGAGGTGGTACCACCAGATCCAGGTTGAGAAACAGTGGCAGTGGGGTATGCCAGGGACCAAGTGCATTGGCACTGTCTGTGAGATATCTATTCTGAGGATACTCAGAAAACGGCAGGATTATCAGACTGGTACCTTTTCATTGAATCATAGGATTGGAAGGGTGTGGACTCTGCTTAAAGGGTTCTAGATGCTTTTTGACCTATGTCTCTCCAGCATTTAATGACAGAGCTAATTAGACTCAAGAGTCATAGAATCATAGGACTGGAAGGGACCTCGAGACATCACCTAGTGCAGTCCCCTTCACTCATGGCAGGACTAAGGATTATCTAGACCATCTCTGACAGGAGTTTGTCTAACCTGCTCTTAAAAATCTCCAATGATGGACATTCCACAACATCCTTGAGCAATTTATTCCAGTGCTTAAGTTTTTCCTAATGTCCAACCTAAACCGCCCTTGCTGCAATTTAAACCCAATACTTCTTGTCCTATCCTCAGAGGTTAAGGAGAATAATTTTTCTCACTCCTCCTTGTAACAACCTTTTATGTACTTGAAAACTGTTGTGTGCCCTCTCAGTTCTCTCTTTTCCAGACTAAACAAACCCAATTTTTTCAATCTTCCCTCATAGGTCATGTTCTTCCTGAGCGAGCAATGGTTTTGACCTCACAAAAAGAAGTTTGCTTCACTGAACTTCATGCTGACTTTATAGAAAGCATGTTCATGAATCATTTGCTCATGTTAACTTAGTGGCAAGTCAATGGACCAGCGAAGGATTAAAATCCTGAAAAAACATTCACAGAGAATTCAGTTGTCAGAGGCTCAACAGCCTTTTTCTTAGCTTTTTATGAGGCAAACACCTCTGAACAGCTGCTCAGTTTTTGCATCATGCTGAATATTATTACATAAAGACACTTGTGGGCCACCTCCTGATCCACTGAAGCCCATCGGAGTTTTGCAATAGGATTTGGCCCTACAGGATGCAGAGGGTTCTCCTGCCCTAGTGAAGAGCGATGGATCATGACTAAGAATGTCTTCTTTTGAAGTTGCTCTTTTAAAAATGCCTTTGGAAGGCACTTATAGGTCAGTGGAGCAACTCCAGGTTTACACGGGTGTAACTGACAGCAGAATTTATCATGGGATTTTTGAAGGTGATCAGGGGCCCAGTTTTATGGGTCATAGATTCCAAGGACAGAAAGGACCATTCTGATCACCTAGTCTGACCTCCTGTATAATACAGGCCATAGAACTTCCCCAAAATAATTCCTGGAGCAGATCTTTTAGAGTGAGAAACATCCAATCTTGATTTAAAAATTGTCAGTGATGGAGAATCCACCACAATCTTTGGTAAATTGTTCCAATGGTTAATTACCCTCACTGTTAAAAATGCACGCTTTATTTCCAGTCCAAATTTGTTGAGCTTCAACTTCCTGCTACTGGAGCATTTTTTATCTTTCTCTGCTAGACTGAAAAGCCCATTATTAAATATTTGTTCCCTACGTAGGTACTTATAGCCTGTAATCAAGTCGTCCCTTAACCTTCTCTTTGTTAAACTACATCAATTGAGCTCCTTGACTCTATCACGATCCGGCGTGTTTCTAATCCTTTAATCAGTCTCGTGATTCTTCTCTCAACCCTCTCCAATTTATCAACATTCTTCTTAAATTGTGGGCACCAGAACTGGAAACATTGTTCCAGCAGCAATGGCACCAGTGCCAAATACAGAGGTAAAATAACCTCTCTACTCCTACTCAAGATTCCCTTATTTATCCATCCAAGGATATAGAAAGAGGACACTGTAGTAAGGTGCTGCCCTGTATGCGTTCCCCTCCAGAAAACCATGCAGGCATATTTAAATTGCAACTACAGTCCATATATAAATCAGGGGTGGGCAAACTACAGCCCATGGGATGGGCAAACTCTAGCCCTGAGTGACGTAGTTAAGCCAATCATTGTAGCCAGCATTAGACTGACTGAAGAATTCCTCCGTTGACCTAGCTACTGCCTCTCAGAAAGGCAAATCATAACTACAGCAACAGGAGAACCCCTCCCATCGCAGTAGCGAGCGTCTACACTGAAGCGCTACAGTGGCGCAACTGGAACTGTGCCGCTGCAGCATTTCTAATGAAGAGTCGGTGAATTTCACCTCTGTGCAGAGAACCAACACAAGCAGCAGGCACCACTTACATCCCACTTCAACAGCACAATCCCTGATCTGAAGTGGAGCATGCGTCCTGTGCTGACACACTGCACAGCAGGGTTCAGATCCGATCTGCTAAGAGTACAAAAAGGTGGTTCTTCTAGCTGACAGCACCACAAACTCAACCTAGCAGAGCTGGATTTCCAGATCCTCTTTCTGCCACTTATGCAATCACTGATAAAAAACAGAAATTATTATAACTGACGATTCTGCTGATGATACGCAGGGCAGACTAGAATCCAGCCTACGCTACTGTATTCAATCTCCAGTGAGAGATAACAGGAACAAGAAACTTTTTGTCAGCGTAAAACCAGCAGACGTGACAGTGAATAATCACAGACAGCAGATCTGCTGAGTAAGAAGGTATCGTTCATATATGTGATCATGATCCCACTTTGGACCTAAGTATGGGGGCTGAAGATACTCAGAATCATGGAGGGTTGAACCCTTAATACTGATGTAGAGAGAGACAGAACTTCTTTGTTCAGACAGAGCATAAGGGAAGACAGATAAAACATGGTCCTTCTGAATGCAACTTGACTCTTAATTCTTATTTAACTTTTGCTTTATTATAAGCTTTCTTAAATGAAGGGCCTCTCCTGCAGTGTGTTAACAGTCTGTCTAGGTAAATGTCACATGGAATAAATTAGGCTTATAAAAATATCTGCCGATCCCCATTGCTTCCTCTGATGGGGCTTAATTACATAGCAATTTAAAGTATTATTCCAATCATTTTAATCTCACACTTTTCAGAAAATAGGCATGTCGCCTACCAAGAGGTTTCGCATAGTCTCAACTACAAGAATAGCTGGGCCCGACCTCAGCAGTGCAATGTTTTCTGCTTATTAGGAAAGTTTGAAATTTGTTGCCGGGAAAATTATTTTGTCAGAAAGTCAGAAGTCACATGGATTAGTACATAAGAATTCCTTTGTCTTTAAGGCTTATGTGCAATGTTAACTAAGGGTTGAAGCCTAGATTTCAGTGTGACAGATGCATTAAAAGTATGTAAAATTAGTAGATTTTGGATAGATCACCACAAGGCAGCATGGCCTAGTGGACTTGAACAGAGACATGCAGAGTGTGGAAATCCTGAGTTCTAATCCCAGTTCTGCCACTTGCTTTCCATCACAGTTTACTCATTTTAAAAGTAATTATATCATAACGCAATACCGATAACTCATCCTCACCGTGAGGTAGGTAAATATTTGAGGCCCTCAAAAATGCAAGGTACTCAATAAATATTAAGAACCTACATCAGCAGAGTCAGATTTAATCTCATAATTTTGTAATGCATAAGTGTCAACGCTGCAATAATCATCTTCTTAGCACCTTTCATTTTAACAAAGCCCCAAACTCTTCATAAACTTTACCAATGGACTATACAAAACTATAGGTTAAGCTCATCCACGAAGCAAATTCCATTTGGCTTTCCCATGCAGAGGAATCACTTTGCTGAACATCAAAATACAGCCACCTCTGGGAGGGAATGCTGCAACTGCCGAGCAATACGATACAGTTTAGAAAAGAAAATGGAAAATATCCATCTGAAACTGCTGTGGAATTAATAATAATCTTTGCCGTTCTCATTAGAAAACTCATTTGTCCATTTCTTTCCTCTGATACTGGGCTCCTCCAAGACAAACAACAATCCTTTTGTTCCTTGAGAAGAACTCCAGGCCCGAAAGGTGTAGCCATCTGTCAGCAGGAAAGGGCTTTCTACATATGGCTGTGTTCTATCTTTTACTTTTCCAGCCATTTCTAGATTTCATTCCCCATTTAGAGTATAAAACAGAACAGAATGGCTTTTTATATTTACACTCTAAATATTTCAGAGCAGTGAGTCAGACACCAATAGTGCAGCAACTGCGTAGACAAACAAAGCAGATTGTACATGCTTCGGGGTTCTTTACGTGATCCTAGATATTAATATCTGTTTTACTGAGAAAGAGATTAACCAAGAGAAAAGAGTTAATGTTGCTCTATGATGTGCTGCAGAGGGTTTGTGGGAGCTTCAGTATACTCCAGTAATTCCATCCACAAAACAAGAGTGATGATCAGTTTCACTTTCTGGGAATCTGCTAAACTATCCCTGAGAGATCATCATGATATGATAAGGTTTAACTAGCATGGTTTCTGCAGTGAGAAATAATGTCTTATTAACTTATTGGAATTCTTTGAAGGTGTCAGTAATGTGGTGGATAAAGGAGAACCAGTTGACATAATTTATTTAAAGTTCCTAAAGGCCTTTGACAAGGTCCCTCATAAGAGTCTACTAAAGAAGGTAAGTAATCATGGGGTGGGGTGGGATGGGTCAAGTTTATCATGGAGCAAAGCTGGCTAGACAGCAGAAAACAAAGAGAAGGAATGAATGGTTAATTTTAATCATGAAAAAAGGTTAGCAGCCCCCCCCCCTCGGGGGGGGGGGGCGCAGAAGGTTAATGGTTCCATATTAAGTCCAATGTTCAATATATTTATAAACAATCTGGAAAAAAGGGGAGAGTAGCAAGGGGAAAAAAAAAACTTGGTAGCTGACACAACTACTATGTTAGTCAAGTACAGAGAAGACTAAGGCTATGTCTACACTACAGCCTATGTTGGCATAACTTACGTCGCTCAGGGGTATGAATAAACCACCCCCCTGAGCAACATAAGTTACACCGATATACGTGCTCATGTGCCTAGCGCTAAGTCAACAGGAGAGCGCTCTCCTGTCGGCATAGAGCATCTTTACCAGACAAACTGCGCCGCTGCAGCGTGGTACCCGTAAATATGCCCTAAGAAACTTCAAAGGGCCTTCACCAAGCCAGGTGACTGGGCAACAAGATGGCAGATGAAATTCAATCTTGACACATGAAAAGTAATCACATTGGAAGGAAAAATCTGAGCTCCTCATACACCTTCCAGGATTCTAAATTAATAGTATCCACGTTGGAAAAGGACTTAGGTGTCGTTATGTACAGGTCAGTGATGACCTCTGCTCAATGCACAGCTGCAGTCAAAAAAAAGCCAGAAAGATGTTAGGATGGATAAGGAATGGGGTGGAGAATAATACAGAGACTATTCTAATGCCATTATATAAATCAGTGATGCACTTCCACACTGTGTGCAGTATTGCTCACCATATCTCAAAAAAGGACTTTGCAGAATTAGAGGGGTTTCAGAAATATGTAATGAGAATTATTAGAGGCATGGAAAAGCTCTCAAATGAAGATTTTAAAAATAGATTGGGATGGATTATCTTAGAAAAGAGAAGAACAACAGAAGACTCAATAAAATATACAAAATAATGAAGGGTCTTAAGAAGGTAGCACAGATTCTGCTTCCACAGTCTCATGACGCAAGAACAAAGGGACATTAAAAAAATGCTAGGCAATAAACTCACAAATGATAAAATAAAATATTTTTTTCAGATAGAGCATATTTACACAGTGGAACTCACTGCCACAGGATGTCAGTGAGGCCAAGAACTTAGACTGATTCAAAGGGGGATTGGATATTTCTATAGATAAGACTATCCAGATTTATAACAGTTAATGCTTTAAAAGAGAGCTTTGGTGCTTCAGGGTTCAAGCCCATCTCTAATCCTGAGGAGGTAGGAGGAAACCTTAATGATGGGGAGGACAGGGTGGGTTTCTACTGAGAGTCTTTGTTTTCTCACATCCCTACTAACAAAGAAAAAAGTTCCTACTAAGAACTTCTGCATAAGGTTGATAACATAAAGGAAATTAAACTATGAAATTTCTCTGTACAGTTGAAAAAAAAAAACTTTTTTGCTGCACCTCTTGGGCCCAGTTCTGATCTTATAAAAAATTGATTCACGTTTGTGTCACTCCGTTTAGTTCAATCGAGTCACTCCCAATTTGAGTGTTGCAGAGAATACACAGTAATGCACAGTGGAAATTTATTTCCCCCCAGTATGCATTACTTCACATTTATCAACAGTGAATTTAATGTTAAATAACAACAGCATCAAGCCTTAATTTGTAGTAATTTTTCTATTTCCAGATGCATGGTCATGTTCTCTTTATATACCAATTTAAGTGTTAGTGAAAGCCATTGAATTCACAAGTAACAGCATCTCTTTCAACCTGCTTTATCTTGCCAGTTTGCTGGCTCACAGGCATCCTCATGAGACTGTAAACCTCTCTCTTGCTAGTAGGTTATTTCTCCAGACTGTGTTCCACATCAAGGACACTGCCTTTTGAAAATTGGATTTCATATTTCATCCAAACTTGTGTTTTTATAAGTGAAGCTATAAACTTCGATTTTATGGCATGAGAACAGCAGTTTTATTCTCTGCGGTTCTCTTGGACAGGAATCTAAAGAGAACACAGGTGAACTATCCAATAGCTTTACGTCTTTGAATGAAACTGATCGATTCTGGAAAAAAGACAGACATTTAAAACGCTGCTGGGCACGTTTTCAGTATGGTGTGCAAAGAACTGGATCCAGACTGCCACTGACTTTAACGGACAGTTCAGCTGCCAGTGCTCTGCATAATGCGCTGAAATTCAATTTACATCCATGGCTGCATTTGCCACACAAAAAGTGTGAATTTTCTATCGTGTCACCCCTAGACAGGAGTATGCAGCATTGTTTAAGATCCACCAACTGAAATATATCTTTTGGGGAAAATAATCTTTAAGGTCAATAATTCTATTAAATATTAAATGCAAAAAAATTTTAATGTCAATCTCAATGAAAAATTTAATGCACATAAATCAGGAAAATTAGAGTGTTTTTATAACCAGGAAAGTTACTATGTAAAAATGCCAACTTCTTACTCAGAAGATGTGCTTGCTGCCCTGTGCTTACCCAGGGTATGTCTACTCTACCCGCCGGATCGGCGGGCAGCAATTGATCCAGCGGGGGTCGATTTATCGCATCTAGTCTAGACGCGATAAATCAATCCCTGAGCGCTCTCCCGTCAACTCCTGTACTCCACCACTGTGAGAGGTGCAGGCGGAGTTGACGGGGGAGCGGCAGCAGTTGACTCACCGTGAAGACACCACGGTAACTCTATCTAAGTATGTCGACTTCAGCTATAAAGCAACAGAGGATCCTGTGGCACCTTTGAGACTAACAGAAGTATTGGGAGCATAAGCTTTCGTGGGTAAGAACCTCACTTCTTCAGATGCAAGTAATGGAAATCTCCAGAGGCAGGTATAAATCAGTGTGGAGATAACGAGGTTAGTTCAATCAGGGAGGGTGAGGTGCTCTGCTAGCAGTTGAGGTGTGAATACCAAGGGAGGAGAAACTGCTTCTGTAGTTGGATAGCCATTCACAGTCTTTGTTTAATCCTGATCTGATGGTGTCAAATTTGCAAATGAACTGAAGCTCAGCAGTTTCTCTTTGGAGTCTGGTCCTGAAGTTTTTTTGCTGTAAGATGGCTACCTTTACATCTGCTATTGTGTGGCCAGGGAGGTTGAAGTGTTCTCCTACAGGTTTTTGTATATTGCCATTCCTGATATCTGACTTGTGTCCATTTATCCTCTTGCGTAGTGACTGTCCAGTTTGGCCAATGTACATAGCAGAGGGGCATTGCTGGCATATATAACATAATATAGACTGTGAATGGCTATCCAACTACAGAAGCAGTTTCTCCTCCCTTGGTATTCACACCTCAACTGCTAGCAGAGCACCTCACCCTCCCTGATTGAACTAACCTCGTTATCTCCACACTGATTTATACCTGCCTCTGGAGATTTCCATTACTTGCATCTGAAGAAGTGAGCTTCTTATCCACAAAAGCTTATGCTCCCAATACTTCTGTTAGTCTCAAAGGTGCCACAGGACCCTCTGTTGCTTTTTACAGATTCAGACTAACACGGCTACCCCTCTGAGACTTCAGCTATGTTACTCACGTAGCTGAAGTTGCGTAACTTAGATTGATCTCTCTCCCCCCTCCCCCCACCCCTCCAGTGTAGACCAGGCATCAGAATTCTATCTTCTAACTTTAACAGCATAATATCTTTTTACAACATTTTATGACTCCGGTGAGCATCACAAGCCAAACACTGCTGGTACAGTGGGGAGTGAGCTATTTCTATTCTGGCTCTTGCTGCATCAGTAGAACTGTTAACTAACCTCCAATTGCAGAATCTTTATTTCAGGTGAAACTGCACAAGCTAGGAAAGACCCAGGTTGACTTTCAGATCCTGGATGAATTTGTGGAACTGTCAGTTACAAAATAGGAAAAGGTTTTTACCTGTAAACTAAATAAGTGTCATCTGAATACACAGAGATGATCAACAAGGAACTTCATAGTGCCATTTGTTCAAGGGTCACTTCTCAGAGTACAGACACACTTTTAGGTTTCCACAGCAACCTTGAAAATGACCTCTAACAGATTTTATTTTATTATTTTTTTAATTTGGACTTGTGCCCTTTACTGCTCCTCTGATGTGTAAAGGCTTGAAAAGGTTTTTTGTTAGTTTGAGGGAGTTGTTCCACTTAGAAATACAAGGAATATCAAGTCTGGTCTTTTTTTGCTAAAGAATCTCTGGGAGGTCTTGGAGATGTTTATTGTGAGCTCTTCTACTTTAACTGAAAGGACAAAGGAAATTGGCTCTGAATTTCATGTTTTTTGTGCAATTACAGCCTCACCCTGAATGGTAGAAAGCATCTTCAACTCTCATTGAAGTCAAAAAGAACTGAGCATGCTTTGCACTTGACAGAATTGGCCCCTCAAAACAATGCTAATGTTATATCAGTGGACTCTCTTACACTTAAGCATTTCTCTCTCCTTCTCTCTTTTAAATCAAATCTATCAAATAAGCAGTATCTCAGAGATTAAACAATGTAAATACATTACCTCTGTAACAAAGAGAGTGCGGGGGTCAACGATGTCCAAGAAGTGCCTGAATCGGCCATAAAACGAAGTCTGGAGGACAGAAAGAAAGAGAGGTAGACAAGACGTTCCTTTGTAAAGCAGAAAGGCATTTTATTGTTATTTCCTCTGGAGAACTAGTTAGTAACTAGGAACGCTATTTACTAAAAAGCTGACAAGATGTCTCTTCTTTATAAGCTCTCTATAGTGGACAAGGAGATCATCCAATCTAAGCTTTGAGACTCTGAACCAGTACATGGACGCCAGATTAAAGGACACTGTCATCAAAATGCAGTTTATTTCCACAACCGAACAACAGAAATATTTTTCACAATTTAAGGAGGAAAAGATATTTTTAAACATCCCCCTAAAGTTTGCAACCAGAGCTCCCAATCCTGCAAAGGACCAGATGTGGGGGCACTGCCACTGCTGCACCTGCAGAGTCCTTTGCAAGATCGGGGCCTAGCATACTGAAGAGTCATGCTAGCACAGGGGTAGGTAACCTATGGCACGTGTGCCGAATGCGGCACGCAAGCTGATTTTCAGTGGCACTCACACTGCCTGGGTCCTGGCCACCGGTCCGGGGGGCTCTGCATTTTAATTTAATTTTAAATGAAGCTTCTTCAACATTTTAAAAACCTTATTTACTTTACATAAAACAATACTTTAGTTATATATTATAGACTTATAGAAAGAGACCTTCTAAAAACGTTAAAATGTATTACCGGCACGCGAAACCTTAAATTAGAGTGAATAAATGAAGACTCGGCACAGCACTTCTGAAAGGTTGCCGACCCCTGTGCTAGCACATGAGAACCTGGAAGTGAAATGATTGTGCCCATTTTCATCATCCAAGCTGCCAGGTGTAAATTAAATTAAATTCTCTAATTTTTAGTAATCTCAGGTGAATCAGAAACAGAGTTAAGGGCTTCTTGTTGTTTTTTCTAAAATAAGTTTTAACCTAATAGTACTGGGTGCTTTACAGAACACACACACGGCCCTTGCCTGGGAGATCTTATGCTGTATGAAGCAGTCTATAGTGATTTTGCTAATTCAAAGAGCCTGATCAGTACATGCAAGGACTGAAATGTTTTTTCAGGTCTCTAAACTTGATTAATGAAGGTCAGGATGTAAAAGCTTTTCCTAACCAATTGCCATTTTGGTACCGTGCTATTTTAGATGACTGCAGGCAAGTTTTAACTGGCCATTAACTTACATTTTTCATTATCACACACTCCTGGACCATGAATTATTAGCAGTAAATATTTATATTACGGTAGTACTCAAAGGCCCCAATCAGGATTAGAGGCCCTTGTGCTACACAAACACAAAGCATTTATAATCTAAATGACAAACAGAAAAATCTCAAGAATGTGGATACAACATTCAAACAAATGAAGATGGTGAAGAATTGGCACAGCTTTGGTGATTACATATATTGGAATTCCCTCTGCATCTCTTCTGACTCACTCCAGTGCGGAGGAACTCCACTAATTCTGCTCGCCTCTGCAGAAAAATAAACCTATTTTCCAGGGGCACAGATTACAGAGTGAATTGGACTTTGAACACTCATTACTAGTCACTTGCACTCTGCAGCAGGTGTCACTGATACTCCTGAGGGCATTCTACACCCCAAAATTAAAATTTTTGCAAAATTCTTGAGGCTCAGTGAAGGGTCTCGATATGAGGGGGTCTGGATGCCTGCGGGTTGGGCGGATGCAGGAGCAGCTCCCTGTACAGGGATCCCTCCCTCTGAAGCTGAAGGAGCGATGGGTGCAGGAAGTTGGGGGGTTGTTTGCAGAGCTTCCTGCAGTTCGGGGAGAAACCTGGGGGTGGGTCTCACCCACCCCAGGATGCCATGTAGGGGAAGAAGAAGTCCTGTCCTCCTCAGACCAGCTGGGACTAGCAGCTGAGCCCATCACATGGTAGGAGTCACCAGCTGCATCTTCCCCAGTCTCACCTCCTGCCCCACAGTGATTTACCTCTCTGCTGGCTACCCTGGGCACCCGAAACAAACTGCTGGGGAGGGTCATATGACCGCTCTTGTGGCTTCCCTTTGCTTCCCCATCAGAAAGCTATTTTTCTGTAGGGACACAAAGAAATATGTGGGGCACAGTATTCCCCAGGAGTACACTGAGAAGCACTTGTATCCAAAGGACACAGCACTTGTTGAATGATTCAGCAGCTCCTGATGCTGGTAGTTGTCATGATTATGGTATATTGAAAACTGCATTAAAATTATGAGCTGTCACTTTAAACCCTAAGGTAGGGGTCTCAAACTCCTGACCGGCGGGCCATCTGCAGCCCACGAGCCTCCCCAAGGTGGCCCGTGGGGCTCCAGCAGTTTTGGGGCCGGGTCTCTCCCACCTGCTGGCCCCGGGTGCTCCCCCCTCAGGGGCCCCGGCAGCGCAGTGGAGCTGAGCGGCGTCTGCCTGCTCGCTCCAGTGGCTGCCGGCCCCTCCCTGTAGCCCAGGGGCAGAGCAGGGCAGGGCAGGGTGGGGCGGGGCTGTGCCTCCACGCGCTGCCCCCGTCCCGAGCGCCCCTGCGGCCAATGGGACATGCGGGGATGGTGCCTGGGGGCAGAAGCGCGTGGAGGCCCCCCGGCCCGCCCCACCTTGGAGCCCCAGGTAAGCGCCGCACCCCCTCCCCCCTCCCAGAGCCTGCACCCCCACCCCATCCCCACATACCCCCTCCCACCCACAAACTCCCTCCCAGAGCCTGCACCCCCTTCCCCCACATCCCCCTCCCATCCCCAAACTCCCTCCCAGAGCCTGCCCCAGGTCCCCACACCCCCTCCCGCCCCCAAACTCCCTCCCTGAGCCTGCACCCCAACCCCACACCCCCAGCCCCTAAAATCCCTCCCAGAGCCTGCAGCCCCTCCCCACACCCCAACCCCCCTCCCAGAGCCTGCAGCCCCTCCCCACACCCACCCCAGCCCCCAAACTCCCTCCCAGAGCCTGCACCCCCTCCCCACAGACACCCCAGCCCCCAAACTCCATCCCAGAGCCTGCACCCCAAACCCCCTCCCACACCCAAACTCCCTCCCAGAGCCCAACTTCTCACCCCTTCTGCACCCAAACGCCCTCCCAGAGCCTACACCCCAATCCCCTACCCCAGACCTCCTCCCAGACCCAAACTCTATCCCAGAGCCTTAGGCAGGTGGGGGGTGGAGTTTTTTGGAGGGCAGAGTTTTTGGGGGGCAGGTTCTGGGCAGTATGAGTGACATTGGCCCGCTGGGAGAATTTGAGGACTGGCACTGGCCCTAATGTAAATTGAGTTTGAGACCCCTGCCCTAAGGGGTTGTCTGGTCCTGCTTGCAGGGTAGGGAGTTCTGTAGGGAAGTGTGCAATTTGTGTCTTCAGCAGTTTGCAGACAGACAGCCTAGTGTAAATAGGGTTGCCAACTGACTAATCACACAAACCCAAACACCCTTGCCCTGTCCCTGTGCCTAGGAGCCAGAGAGACGTGCTGGTCACTTCCAGGAGCCGCGCAGACCCAGGGCAGGTAGGGAGCCTGCCTTAGCCCTGCTGTGCCACCAACCGGACTTTGGCCTATTAAAATCTCCTGGATTGCCTTTAACAGTCACCGGGAGATTGAAGCCAATTCCGGGAGACTCCCTGCCAATCTGGGGGGGTTGACAACCCTAAGTATAAGGGGGATGAGTTGTACCTCTCTGTTCAGGGAGCAGAGTGCATTCTCTCTCTCTCTGTTTTGGGTTCTTGTGTGTTATTCTAAGAAATAAAGTAGTGTCATGTTGCAACTTTCTAGCAAGAGTATTTTATGTTTTATCTCACTTCTCTGTTTGTATGCTGTGAAACATCCTTTGCTTTAAAGGAGATAGTCAACTACTCACCAAAGTTCACCCCAGGCAGACAGACAGACTGACAACTCCCAGCCGTCCACCCCACCCCCTGCTCTTAGTCAAGGAATCCAAAGAAAGAGGAAAAAGAAGGATAAGGGCTAAGTTGGCTCCTGAGCTTGGTCTCCACTTTCTATTCTATTTGAGGCAGGGCTGTTAGTGCTGTTGCCTATAGCTCAGATTACCTGACACTTTATTGTAAAACCCCGTGTTCAGTTGTTCATAACTTTGCCAACCTTTAACCATTTGGATGGACGTTTTCCATGGCAGGGGTATGCCTCAGACTGATGAACAATTCAGCAGTTTTTTCAGAATGAGGTTAGGGGAAAAACAGGTTGTTTATTCCATGTTAAAAAATTCTTACAGCGGTTTCGATGAGAAGCTCTAGCACCGCCAGGCTTTGGAGCAGGGTCTTGAAATATGGCAGGGAGCTTGCCCTGATGGCAGGGATGTGCTTTTTGACAACCCCATGAAAGTCTGCCACATGTAGCCAAGCTATAAGCCTCTCAAAATCGCAGTTCACCCATACTCAGTAGAAAGTTGTTACAAATTGACAGATAAAGTCTCCAAACAGTCCATCTGCCCTGGGCCTGCTCCAGCCCGGGGCCACAAGGGCTGACTAAGACTTTCTCATGTAATTGCACGCCCCATCGGCTATGGGCTGCTGTAGTGCTAAGCACAAAAACGGAAAGCAGGGAAGCTGTCTCTTCTGTGCTCTTAATACCCTACCTAAGTCAAGGAGAGCTGTGCTCTTAACACAAATTGCTACAAAATGCTAAACTCTCTAGGGGGAAAAAAAATCAGGTCATAGATATCACAAATTGGGCACCCAAAATTAATGGGCACGTTTGACCTTAATCTCTCTGTGCCTCAGTTCCCCATCTGTAAAACAAATAATAATGCCACCTCACCTCAGAAGGGTGGTTTGAAGATAAATTCATTGTTTATGAAGCACTTGGAGGCTACCATGATGAGCACCATATAAGAGCCCATGATGAAGTTAATATTTCTATTTTCAGAGCAGGGTTTGAATAGTGTGCAGTTTGAATAGATAAGGCCTGGGGCCACACACTGACCATTTAGGATAAAACACAATATTGAATAGCTGCTTGTTAAGGAAGCACCACCCATCCTGTGCACTGAATGAGGCCAGAGTACTGTGGAAAAATAGATTATGATCATGTAATTAAAGAGTATTGTAAGACATACGCACGAGAGGGGCATATTAAGGTTGCAGAGGCAACATTAATTCTAGCATTTCCTAATTGTAGAGTGCTTAGACTTTACAACGTTAACTTTATTTTAAAGTCTATATAGGTTCTTAGACACTTTCATCACCATAGTATGAGTGCTTTGAATTAGTGGATTAACTAACACGACTAACATCTATCATGTGGCTCTCTATCTCACACACATGATCTTACCCTGAAGGATCTCACTCTGTCTCCTAGTTTTTCCCCACTGCTCCTCCTTTTGGTTTTGTCAAACAAAACTTTAACAAGCAATGGAGACATTCAGAAGAGCCTCAAGATTCAAACACGAACAGGGGAGGTATCTGGACCTGACCTCTCCTTCGCCTTGCAGTTTGTGTTGTTATTTACACCTGTGCAAAGTAAGTGTGAAGTGAAATGCTATCAGATCAGACTGGTAGTGTTTTACACCCACGTTGTGAAGTTGTAACGAGGATACAACCTGCAAGACAGGGGAGAATCAAGCCCTTCCGTGATTGTTGGTTAACATTTGTATCATCCTATACTGAGCATTGTTGTGAAACATATGGTTTTATTGTATAATAAACTACAAGAGACAAAAATCCTGTGTCTACAGAAAGAGGACAGAATAGTCTCTGGTAGATTTGTTTCCCTTGCTCCAAAATGGACCCATTGGCCTGGGGTCATCATCTCCATTTCGTTCATGTAAGCAGCAAACATCCTAATGGTCAAATCCTCAGATTCTGGAGGCTTTAGGCCCATCTGTTTGTAGCTAATTCCGGTCAGAGTATCCCAACCTGAATGATTCCTAATCTATATTTAAAATAAGGAATGAAAATGCATCAGAGCAGAGCTGCAGGCAATCCCTTCTATTGTACTAAGTGTTAAAGAATTGTGCCTTCCTACATTATTTAGAGAGGAGGGGGGCTGGGGAGCCAACGTTAAGCAGAAATTTCTGCAGCCCTTGAAGGGGGGAGGGGAGGGAGGCTCTCCAACTTCATGAAATTCCCAAGATCTATAGGGAAAGTCTGCTGCTCTTCCTGCCTCTCCAGAGTCAGGCTGCCCCTGCCTTCCGACCTGCTCCTGTGCCACACACACCCACAATCCTGAAGAGACTCGAAAGGTCTGGACTGGGAACCAGTTAGAATTAATGCTGACACAAACATCATTGATTCCTGGAGGCATTGCCTCGGGGCTTGCCAGGGGATGAGGCTACGTAGAGCCCCACCCCCAAAATGCGCGCACGCTTCCTGAAATCAGATGCTCTCCCTCTGACAGATGGCTGGTCATTTGAGTGGTTTTTCCTGTGCCTTTCATTCCCTCTTCTGAACGATCTGAGGGGGATAATCCAGTCCATGTCTCCCCTGACCAAAGGCAATGAGAGGGCAACGGCTCTGCTGTCCTGGGCTAAGGCCCGAAACGGTGACTAAGGTTAGCCTACACCGGAAACGCTACAGTGGCACAGCTCTAATGCCTCTGGTGAAGACACTCTATGCCGATGGAGAGAGCTCTCCCGGCGGCATAATAAAACCACCTCCACGAGAGGCAGTAGCTATGTCGGCAGGAGCAGCTCTCCTACCAACACAGCGCTGTCCACACCGGCGCTTAAATCGGTGTAACTTACGTCATTCCAGAGGGTGGCTTATTCACACCCCTGAGCGACATCGGTAATACCGACGTAACCCATCATGTAGACAAGCCCTAATTCTCATGAATTTCCTATTATTTGAGGAGGTGGGTTTCCAACAAATAGGATCAGCCACAGTTTTGTGGCAATTAATCTTTCCTAATAAAGTAACATGGGATCTATGGCTACTGCCTGGTTTGCACACAGACGTTAATTTCAATCACATCCCACGTCAATGCCTTGTTAAAGCTAGGGATAGTCATGTACTGCAAGTACAAGCTATGTTATTAGCAAACATTTCACTCTGCTGTCTCTAAACCACATTTCTTCAAACAAGACAACAGCACTAAACCTCATTCACTCCCACGTCCAGGCCAAGTTTTTAAAGAGCAGCTTTGTTAATCAGGCATCTGAAAAAAAAAAAATTGTAATTGGTGAAAAACACTTCCTCCTCTCTCCTGATTCTCTCCCTCTCACACACACGCGAGCTTGGCTCTCTCACAAACCACCAAAATGCTTCAAAAAATTATATTTTTTTCATAAAAATAAAACTTGGCTTTGGACAGAGAAGCAACATGAGAAGAAGCATGGTGTTGGTCAGGTTAGAGGACAGGAATTCAAACTCCTAGGCCCAAGTTCTATGGCCAAAGGCTTTGGGAAAAATCACTTTATTTCTCCATGCCTCAGTTTCCCCATGTTTAATATGAAGATAGTCCTTTTCTACTACACAGACCGTTCTGAGGCTTAATTCAGTTATATTGGAAAACCGTATGGATGGTGTTGCTACACAGTGCTGACAGTGGTCTGAAAAAAAGTCAGAGGTCTATCAATCTGGGAGCAGCAACTTTGCTATGACAGCACTTAAAGTGCCCCCACACTTTAAACCAGGGGTTCTCACAACAAAAATTTTGGTGGCCTCAGAATGCGGCCACCAATTCTTGCTGGTGGCCACTCTGACATATTTTCCTACAATACTTAACTGACTTTAGGAAAAACAAATAAATATGCACATATACATGTCCAAATCATTGTAATTGATTTATGTAGAGGGTTTTTGCAGAGTCAATAATAAAAATAAAAATATGCATCGGAAGAAGTGGGCTGTAGTCCACGAAAGCTTATGCTCAAATAAATTTGTTAGGCCTTGGCTACACTTACCCGCTAGTTCGGCGGCTGGCAATCGAACTTCTGGGTTCGACTTATCACGTCTAGTCTGGACGCGATAAGTCGAACCCGGAAGTGCTCGCCGTCGACTGCGGTACTCCAGCTCGCCGCGAGGAGTACCGCGGAGTCGACGGGGGAGCCTGCCTGCCGAGTGTGGACCAAGGTAAGTTCGAACTAAGGTACTTCGAACTTCAGCTACGTTATTCACGTAGCTGAAGTTCCGTACCTTAGTTCGAATTAGGGGGTTAGTGTAGACCTGGCCACAGTCTCTAAGGTGCCACAAGGACTCCTGTTCTTTTTGCGGATAGAGACTAACACGGCTGCTACTCTGAAACCAATAAAAATAATGTACAGTTGTATGTTGTGCCCCGGCCCTGCTGCCTCCCCCGTCCTCCACAAATCCCCCCCCCCCCGCCCCCTGATGCCTCCACCCATTCCCCTAATCTTCCCATCATGCCCACAGGCCCCACTACTTCCTTCCCCCTATTGCCCTGAGCTCCCTTCCATGGCCCCTGGAACACTGCATGAAAAGCTAAGGGATAAGTAGCCGAGAAGTTGTAGGGCATTTCGAAGATTAAAAACCAGTTTTGTTGATCTGTGGTAGTCAAAGAGAGTCTCAGGCATTTTTGGAAATAGAAAAGGTTCCGAGCCACAATTTCTAACAGAGTTATGAAGATTCCAACCAAAGAGTTCCTAAACACCTTTACTTTTAATTATACATTGACATTTAACACTGCTTACTTGCCATACAGCGTTCACTGAATGATGCAACACTTTGCCATCACTTTTATTCACAATTAAACAAGACACTGCATCTCATAAAGAAAACAATGCCTTTTTTCAGTCATTTATTAAGGCCTCAATGCTGCAGCTTTTGAGCAGCCAAAGCTCCCGCTTAAGTCAAAGAGACTTTTGGCTGCATTCAGATGGCAAGTGTGGTATTAATTTGATCGGACCCATAGACATAGGCCACAATTGGTTGTTGTATCTGTTTAGTTTTGTATCTGTAAATAGGTTCAATGGTCAAATTAGTTCCAACAACAGTACTTTTAAAATATATTGCTGGTTTTATTGTGATCAGTTTTTCAGTTTGAGCCTAAAGTATGTAAACAATCTAATACTGTTCCTCTTAATCTTCCTATCAGACTCTTCAAACATTGACATAAATAAAGCAAATCTTTTTAACACATTTACTTGAGACAAAAGCACAGACATATTTTTCAACAAGATTTCCCTTATTCTTCCTGCCACATTAACTAAAAACCTACTAGTAATTTGGGATTGGTCATTCAAGCTGTGACACCATTTTTACCAGTAAGAAGACTAGGCCTCTGGGAACTTTGATGAAATAATATATAAATAATAAAATAATTATAATTATAATAATAATGGGGGTTGTTGATTAATCAGTGTTGCTAATGAGCTAAACAGTTACTCTCGTAGCTTCGACGCAGAGTCCTTGGGAAAGTGAAAGGCCCCTTATGGAAATATGCAACTGCCCTCGTGGCAACCAAGGAACAGCAGGAAAAGCCAAGAGCAAATCCTAACAACACTTTTAAAGTTATACAGTGTGAAAATGCTAGCACACAACATGGCCCAAAATAAGGGGCTCCTGCTGCCACATTAAAGGAGAGAGAAGCCTCAGGCCTGATCTATGCTACAAAATTATGACAGCCTAGCTACGTAGGTCAGGAGTGTGGTAGGGGAAAAAATCACCTCCCCCAGCAAACATAGCTGTGCCTTCAAAACCCCCAGTGTAGACGCAATTATGTCAACAGAAGAGTGCTTTTGCTGGCATAGCTAGTGTCCTTTGGGGAGGAGATGTTTTCCAGCAGAATGACTCTTGGGGGTTTATATTGCTTCTACACTAGAGGGCTCTGTCGGCATAGGCTCTGTAGTGTAGACATGGCCTCAGACCCTACATGTTCTAAGCAGGAGACATTGCTTGTGCAACAGTGTTATTCGGGCCTCACTCATTATTGCCTCTCCACCGGCTCTCTGCAAACACACTCTCTTCCTCACTATTTTGACAGATTCCAAAACTTATAAGAGGTGGTTTGATTTTTGTGTTTCTTTCAGATACCCATCCAATTAACTCTAGTTATGAAAACTCATTAACGGAATCTCCCCATTAACCATACACTATTCACAGCTCCACTGTGTCCTCCGCTTGACTCTACTTTTTCACCTCTTCACCGCTAGATCGTGTGCATTTATTGCTTCCTCCACGTCTCCCTATTTTTTACTCTCTCTTCCCCCCTTTTAATTCAAGATTCTCTCCCCTACTTCTCCGATCCTCCAGGGGTTGCATTTGGGTGATAAGATGTTGTGCCTACAGTCAACCAGAAATGAGGATGCATGGTACTTCTAGCCTCTTTCTGCTGCAATCCCAACATCTCAAAACTCAGATGAAAGTGCAGGCTCAAGTTTGAACTCTGATGTGCTGACTAGACAATAGAGACAACTTCCCCTTGTATTTTATGTTTTTCCCAATTCCTACAGAGCAACTCCTGAAGCTCAAGAGGTCTGGAGTATATTGCACCACCTGCAGATAGGAGACACCCCCAGTGGCACCTCAAAGGAGCAGAGTGAAACTGATGAGGACAATCCTTGTCTGTTTCACTCTGTTCCTGCCAGCTCTGCTAGGGATGAACTGCCTGTGGAAGCACAGGCGTGAACCTCCTCTGCCAATCTTGCAGAGTCCATCTGCATATTCTGCAGGGAGGGAGGGAGGGATAGTGCAGAATTAGACATTTTATCTAATGGAGTCTGCTGCAACAGAATGATAGGGGTTTGGTGTCCTTCTCCATTCTGACTGCTCTCCCGAACACTCCACAGTCTGCTAGAAAATATCTTTAACCAAAAATACAAGAGGTTTCTTTTATTAATAGGATTATTTCCACGGGCCTAAAGTTCTGGCTGGCAGATTCCTTAGGAAATGACTGCCTAGATATTTCTCCCATATTTCTACATAAGGAGTAGAGTTTAAAAAGCAAGACACTTAGAAATTTACTTGACCTTCAGCTGGCATCAGGTACCATAAAAGTGGGCATACAGCCTCTGTTTCCCATCTGAGTCTTTTAACAGCTGTTGTAGTAAACAGTTCACTGGAAGAAAACTGAACAACACAAATTTGCTGTGATTAATCGAGGCTATTTTGGTACCAGTTCTCACCAGCCTGAAAGCAGGGTTTAGTTCTGAAAAGTGGCTAGGAATATTAAGTCCTCTATATAGCACAGCAGTTCCTAGGGAGCAAGAGAGTACATTATAGCTCCATTTCAATTAAATCACTGTGCTGTAGGCCATGCGAGATCCAGCTGACTTCAAGATAAGTACAAGAATGAAAATACTTATTACAGGCTCAGGAAATTCAGGAAGAGGAAAGGAGGTTAACAGGCAACTGTAACATTTGACTGTCACCTTAAATTTAAATGAAAGTGAAGACTGACATTTCTTAAACTATATACACTGTAAACGGACTTGTGGGGAACTGGACAGCTCGGAGGACTGGTAATGGAAGACAGGGCTTGCCTACCTGCAGAGTTGTACCAGTTTAACGTAAGGTATCATTTTAAAGTGATTTAATTAAAACAGTGCAGAAGGCTGAGTGGACATGTTTATTCTGGTTTCAGCAAGACTTATTTCAGTTTAGTTTAAATAGATTAGGAAGAAGTTTGAGATAAAACAAATTATGCCATCAACCCAAAATAAGAGTGTCCATGTGGGAAGCTGAACTAATTTAACTAAAATGGTGTAAGACAAGGCCAGATAGCCTTTCATCTCTTGCTCCCTGGTATAAATCCAGCCCAAGTTAGTAGGTTTTAAACATGGGATTAACATCCTTTGGCCCTGTACACACACACACGCAGCAGCTACTCAGATACCGATTTTGCTCCACTCAGGTTTGAACTGTGTTTAAACATGGTTTTAAGCGTGGTCCTTTGGCCAGTGAAGATGGGGCCTCAGGTGCACACAAAGCAAAGCAGTTTGACAGCCAAACACATTTCATAGCAGAGGCTTTTAAAACAAGTCAAGGTGGTCCTTGATGAAGACCTCTTCCCTCAATGGCTCTTAAGGAGCCCTAGAGGAGGCAGAAGGTCCTCATTCGCTGAACACTTTCAAAATGGAAAGTGTTAATTTAGGCAGCCTGAATAGGAACTGACCTTTCACATAATGTGTTTGACAGCCCCCAGTTACTTCTGCTTGGCGAAAGTTCTACGCCTTATCTAAAATCTTGCCAAGCACGTCGCCACATCTGTTTTGATAGGGGCTAATTAATTCACTTTGCAAAGATCAGCAACTGAGAAACCATGTAAAATCAGGATAAGCTTGTCTGCCCCTAATGTTTCAGGTCTATCACTTACTGTGCTTCAATCCTGCAAAGAGAAAGGGGAAATCTCTAGCACCGGGGAAGCCCGGATGTGGCTTCAATTCATTGTGGGTTTCCCTAACAACTTAGGAGATGATTCTAGATCATGCAGAGAGTCTCTTCCTCTCAAGATTCTGTAACTTCTGTATTGCTTCATTTATCTTAAAAAGGGGCTTCTTTTGCCAAAGAGGCCAAATAACCTTGGTTTGAAGGCAACTAAGAAAGCAAAAATGTGTGTGTAACCCCAGACGCTTTCAATGCCATCTCGCAAGGGGTTACAAGAATATCCTGATCCTGGTATGTACATTCCGGTTCACCAAAGAACGTCACGTGGAGTTTCAGACGAAAGCCGGGCTCACACTGGTCATTAATATTGTGGTGAAAGGTATGTACAGATACTATGTAAGGAGTTATGTATGTTCTTAGATTCTGTATTCCAGCAGAGGTGGACAAACAGACATCATGACAGATAAAAGTTGTTTATTCACCAGCCTCTCTGTCGCAATATAAATTAAGCACTGTAAACTAACACAAGGGAGGTGGTGGAATCTCCTTCCTTAGAGGTTTTTAAGGTCAGGCTTGACAAAGCCCTGGCTGGGATGATTTAGTTGGGGATTGGTCCTGCTTTGAGCAGGGGGTTGGACTAGATGACCTCCACAGCGTGGAAAGAGATACACTTCTCAGGAGATACACTTCAAAGGTTTGCTGGACTCTATTTGGGGAACAAAGAAGACACCCCTTCCTCTTGCATCTAGGAAGTAAATGGGCAGTGCATTTACATTCATGAAAACGGGATCTCATCCAGCCTGGGCTGAAAATGCTGGCAAAGGCTTTGGGTGAGACACTTCATTAGACAGGAAGTTAACCTAATAGTTAAGTTTAGTCTCTAGAAAGCATAGTATGATTCTGTTTTATATGTAACCTTTTGTTTCCATTACACTTACTCATTATCTCTTGAATCTTTGACAATGAACTTCTTATTGTTTTCACTATAAATACATCTCCACGCTGTGGTATTAAGCAAGGAGCTGATCCTGTGTTGAATCATACAAACCGACGTGTGCACTGTTCCCTTGGCGTGAGCGGACCGAAGGGGCTGGACGCTACAGGGGAACGCTTCAAGGGGACTCAGGTGCATTATTTTTACCCTGCAAAGCAAGGTAAGGGCTGGCATAGCCACCCAAGCACTCTGCTCTCGGCTAACAGGTTGGAGGCGTGGGGGAGCTGATAACCAGTTAAGAACAAGCAAGTCTCCTTCATTTTGAATGCAGAGGGGTAACAAGGTGATTCAAGTCCTGGGTACCCCGGAAACCATCCCAGTGAGAGACTCGGCTGAGAAACATTCACGATCCTGAGGAAAGCAGCTGAAGTGTACAGTAAGTGATTCAGGGGAAATGGGACAGATTTCATCATTTATAATTGTACCAGTGGGCACGGATATTTTCAATAAGAAGTTCTAAATGTTGTGTTAAATCACTTTCTCCAGGTTCTGGGAAACAACGGGGAGAGTGAAACCATCTTACTTTGCATAAACCAATCCCCACGAAATGCAAGTTTTTCTCTCCAAGGTTTTGTTCCTAGCAGGCAGCTTTTCCTTGCTTTTCTCCTCAAGGACAAAGATTCTTAATATAGCGCGACTGAATTTTTCACAGCCCTTGTTTGACTCAGATCTCCTCTTAAAGGGCCACAGGATTGTTTCTAGCCATCATTTCCGTGAAGAAACAAAACAATGTGATCCGAAAGTATTATTATTAGAATTTAGATAGCACCATAAGTCTCCCTGGTGTGTTATAAAACAAGTAAAGATAAAAGTGCCTTATCAATCAGATCCCTATACCAAGGATCTTCTAGACCAGTCCAAATGTAACACAGCAGTGGATGACAATAAACAAAGAATTTGAGAACACACACTCCTTTGGTCAAGTACCAGGGGGCTGAGGGGAAAGCAGGGGGAAGGAGAGGGGATTTCATTGAACAGTTGATATAAAAAGATTGTTTGCTTTTTAAGATACATTACTTTCCCCCCCTACGTTATCATGTTAATTTAGTCCTGGTGAAAAGTGCCAGAATGATTGCCCTGGAAACGCAGAGTATGTCTACACTACAAGCACACAGTGGCAGCACTGCAGCTTTGCCACTATAGTGTAGACACTTGCTACAGCGACAGAAGGGGTTTTTCCGTTGCTATAGTAAATCCACCCCCCAAGAGGTGGTTGCTAGGTTGACGGAAGAATTCTTCCGTCAACCTAGTGTTGTCTACACTGGGGCTTAGGTCAGCTTAACTACACCCCTGAACAAAGTAGCTAGGTCAACTTCAGTTTTAGTCCTTTAACTTCACAACAGGGGATAACATGAGCAGCAGCAGCCCCACCAGCTGATGCTGAACTGGAGGGAACTCCAACACAGGCCTTGTCTATACTAGACCTTTCCTTTCCCCCTAGAATTTCCCCTTGCTGATGCAATGGAAGCACTAATGTAGACATGCTGCCAGCATTTTTAACCTTCATGTCATCTATCTAGATCCACTCTAAGCAGGATTATTCAACATGGTGGTTAAAGCAATAGCATCTGGTCTGCATTCGTGCTCTTACTGTTGTTCCAATCCATGGAACTCCACTGGTTAGCAACATGAATAGAAAATACTGGGGAAAAGGTCTAGTCACTTAGCAATGAGAGAAGTCTACATTCCTATTCAAAGCTTGGTCTCTGTCTAGTTGTCACAGAACTTTTGCTGATATAATAGCTTGTCCACTGGGACATGGATGAGACCCACAACCTGGACAGACATGTTAAAATGTGTATGTGATTGTTAACGTCCTGCCCTACCCATTCCAGATTTATGTCCTTTCGTTAAACATTGTTACAAATGATGATCACTCCATAATGAACAAAGTGCTCCTGGATCTGTGCCTGAAGCCCTGCCAAGACTGGCTAATATCATCTGTGTTGACTGTATAGTGTCTCCTCCTTCTGTCCAGCTAAAAAGCTCTATCTGGTCAATTTGAACATCCCTTGATTTATTGAGACAGGCAGGTTATTAGCACAATGAAATAGCCCCTCGCTGCACATTATTTCTCACTGTACCTCCCCAAGTCTCCTGACTCCCTGTCCAGTGCCTTAACCACAAGCCCACTCTTCCTTCAGTAGATAGACAGGTAAGTAGTAAGGTAGGTTTGCTTCCCAAATTTTGGCACCAAACAACTTAACTTTACATTATGTCTCTGAGTCCCCAAAAGCAGATAGAAGAACAGGAGTACTTGTGGCACCTTAGAGACTAACAAATTTATTAGAGCATAAGCTTTCGTGGACTACAGCCCACTTCTTCGGATGCATCAAGTACTCCTGTTCTTCTTTTTGCGGATACAGACTAACACGGCTGCTACTCCAAAAGCAGATAGGCTGCCTTAGTTCCAGGGAAGCTGCCATCTACAATTAGCAAGTCAACTGGCTGGCAACTTTGCTGTCACACTATGATCCTGTCCAGATCTCAGCAGGATAGTGAAAACGTCTCCTTGGAAGCCTTATGGCCTTTATGACAAATTCCCAATAATCTGGTGTGGGAAGGGAGGAGGGATGGAGGAATCACATTAACAAGCAAACTCTTGTGATTAACTTTTTGATTGTTAGCTAGAAGCACATGAATTGAAAACCAGTTCTGTCATCTCGGTCCAGTGCTCTCACGTTCACTTAGTGAAAGAAACCAGATTACATAAACTGCCACCATCCCAAAGAACTAGAGTATGTGGTTATATTTCACTGGACAAGATTTGGGCAAGGTCTTTGTGGGCCAAGCCATGGCCAAGAATGGTCCAAGCAACAAAATCCCCACAATCTCTTAATGCAGGAGCAGCCACAAGTTAGAACGGAATTGGGGGCCTAACAGCTCCAAAACTTGCACTCGGTTTTCATGACTCTACATTTCATTTCAGGCCACGATCTCTGTCAGCATTAGACCTAACTCACTCTCTCTGCTTAGATATGAACATTTCAAAAGGAAGGGCATGTTGACCAAACCAAAGTCTACTGTGCACATCTACAAGTTTCCTAACTACCAGTATTTACCTAACTCGTGTAGTCTCTGGAGCAGTTACAATATCACACACATGCGGAAAGAAAGCATTTTTAGACATAAATCCTTTATTTGACAAACCATAACAGGGATCATGCAAGTAAGTAATTAGACTGTTAAATGGCCATTTGAGTCAATGGACAAGAGAAGCTACTTCAGAGCAGTTACAAGTAGTTATTTTAGGTGAGAGCAAAATTCTTCCCTACCCTTCCTGGAGAGAATCCAGAAAACTCTGCAGAATGTTCATCCTATCAGGACTTGCCTTCACTAGGCTCCCTAAGGAAGTTTCCTCTCTTTTATGCTGATGCAGCTGCAGGTGGAACAGCTAGTGCAGACAAGTTGTCAGCAATTTTATCACGTTTTCTAGACCTGCTCTGGGCAGAGATAGCGGACATGATGATGAAGATGCCTGTGCCCTATCTATCGACCCTACTGCTCCCACCACTGCAGCTGGGTCAGTGCTAGCGCACTGGCTGGCGATTTCCCAACTAACCTCCCTCTGCATACACAGCCCATTGCACAGCTGTGTTGAACTTCAACCCATGCAATATAAAAATAAAGAAATCAACGGACCGATCACACGGAAACACTGGCAAACATTCTAGCAAAGGAGTGTGTTTTAAACTCATGTGGGAGAAATAAAACCTAATCGCATTCTATAATAATCCGCACCTTAAAGGAAAAGCCTCACTATTGTGTAATTAACGGCCTTATATAGAGATTTGTGCAAAAGCGGATTTTTATTACATCCCATATTTACTTTTCTGAACTTCCTCCATATTTAAAAAAAAAGAAAAAGTACGCTAAGCTATGAAATGTGTTTCCACCTTTCAAAATAACCTGATTCTTGTCTCTGATGCAAAAGAGACGTCGGATACATCTCAAAGTTGTTCTCCCCTATATGGGACTCAAAAGCTCCTTTGTGGATAATGAAATTATGAGCAGCCCCAGGGCAGCGGGGCTCAGTAGGGCAAACCTCACACACCCGGGGGCAGCCACTGCCGGATTTCACTGGAGGAGAAACGCACAGGTATGCAGAGCATGGCCCAGGGGAGAGCCTGATTCTCCTCTGGCCCCTGACAAGCCCGTGTTGGCACCCACACCCAGTGCCAAGGGGGTGTGAACGTGCTGCCCCACGCACTCCGGAACACGGGGCGCCTGTTATCTCTGCAGGCAGCTAGTCCCCTGCCCCAGCGTCGCGGAGAGGCAGGTGGCGATTCTGCTTCCCACGCACCTCTTCCAGCAACCGCCCCGGGGCGTACATGGCCACGCAGCCCCGTCCGCGTGTCCCCCCAGCCCACCCGGGGGCTCGAACCCCCGCACGCGCCGCAGCCACAAACCCCGCTACCGAGCCACGAGGGGGCGGGGCGCAGAGGCAGTGACAGCGCGGAGAGCCAATAGGAGTGGAGGTCACCCACCAATCAGCGCGCGGGACGGGGTGAAGCCGGCAGAGGGAGGCGGCCGTTCCCGCCGGCAGCTCCCCGTCCCGGCACGGGGCGCCCCTGACAACCCTTCCCCCCACCCGCCTCGGCTCGGGACACCCCGACACGGCCCCGCCCCCCGCCCCTCACGCGCGCAAAATGGCGGCCGTACCTGCTCGAAGCGGGGCTTCCCCAGCTGGAAAGGGGGATACTCCGCCGGCTCCGCCATTCCCCTCACGCCCCGCAAGCGCCACCACTTTAAACGGCCTCCTCCGCCGCCGGGTCCGGCCCCTCGCCTCGCCGGCGCTGCTATTGGACGCGGCCAACCGCAGCCCCCGCGGGGCATGCTGGGGGATGGAGTTTTTTCCCCCAGACGAGAGGCATGATGGGAAATGTAGTTTTAGCGGGCGGGGAGCAAGGCCTCATGGGAAATGTAGTCGCAGCCTGGTGAGGCATGATGGGAAATGTACTTTAGAACTAATGCATCATGGGGAATGCAGTTTGGGAAATTGAGGCAGGGGCACCTCTATTCAGAGACCTATCCCTCCCACCCCCGTTTCAAGTGATCAAAGCAGGATGCAGCACCACACAGGGTTGACCTGCCCATAGATGAAGATAAAGACCTGGCCAAACCAAAGCTGACTGGTCCTATGACCCTCAGGCCTTTGCCTTGGGTCCTGTGTTTGAAATCTGCCCCTTGCCCCACTGGGCAGCCCTGCATGCAGAAAATGTTTATTTCAAGCAGGACAGTGGGCGGGGGAAGAGAGTTAAACCAGGACCGTCCTGCCAACTCAAGGGCTTTGCAAAAATGGTTTTGGGGTCAGGGGAGAGCAGGGACATCTTAGGAATTTAAATTAAAAAAAAAAGGAATCCCTGAGATTAAAAATAATAATTATTAATGGAGATATCCCATCTCCTAGAACTGGAAGGGACCTTGAAAGGTCATTGAGTCCAGCCCTCTGCCATCACTAGCAGGACCAAGTACTGATTTTTGCCCTAGATCCCTAAGTGGCCCCCTCAAAGATTGAACTCACAACCCTAGGTTTAGCAGGCCAATGCTCAAACCACTGAGCTATCCCTCCCCCCAGATTCACAAACCTCACCCCCTTCTGCTCCAACTGCGTGGCCCAGTGCTTTGGCCTGCCTTCTTTAATAAATACATATAAACATGCATATTTAAAAACAAGCAAACAAAAAAAAAACACTCTATCCCTAACAAGACATTTCACTGCACACATTGCTGTCTCTAGGGAGAGGACAAAAGACCAAACACCACCTAACAGCTGTTAGTTACACTGCTTAGTCATAGAAATGTAGGGCTGGAAGAAGCCTTGAGATCATCCAGTCCATCTCCCCCACACTGAGGCAGGATTAAGTATACGTAGACTATCCCTGAGAGGTGTTTGTCTAACCTCTTCTCAAAAACCTCCTAGGACAGGGATTCCACAACCTCCGTAGGTAACATGTGCCAGCACTTAACTATCTTTACAGCTGTAAAATTTCCCCTAATATTTAGCTCAAATCACCCTTGCTGCAAATTAAGCGGATGGCTTCTTCTCCTACTCTCAGTGGAGAACAAGTGATCAGGGCCCTCTTTATAACCACCTTTTACGTATTTGATAAAATACCGTATATACTTGTTCATAAGCTGAATATTTTTGGTAAAAAAGTGACATCAAAGAGCGGGGATTGGCTTATAAACGGGTCTACACCAAAATTTGATGATTTTAAACTCTATGGAATAATTGAATTCAATATCTAATACATTGTCATTTTGTTTACCTGGAGCGTTTGCAGGCATGGAACCCCACAGCTCCCTGTGGCGGCAGTTCACCATTCCCAGCCAATGGGAGCTGCGGGAAGTGGCGGCTAATTGCGGCCATAGGGAGCTGAGGGACTCCATGCCTGTGAACGCTCCAGGTAAACAAAACGTCCAGGCCCGCTAGAGGCTTACTCTAACAGGCCGGGAGCCAAAGTTTGCCAATCCCTGAAATATAGGGTCGGCTTATGAAAGGGTCATACAGTTGTTGCTATTTTTACCTAACCATCTTGGGGGGTCGGCTTATAAATGAACGAGCCAGTGAACGAGTATATACGGTACATCTCCCCTTCATTTTTCTAGACCAAACCTTTCCTTAAAGCTCTTATTTTCTAAACCTCTTATGTGTGTCACTCTCTTCTGGTCTCTCTAATTTAGCCTCATCTTTCTTAAAGAGTGGAGCCAAAAACAGTCACAGTACTCCAGGTAAGAACTCACCCCTGCTGAGTAGAGCAGCACTCTACTTAAAGCGTCAGTGGAAGGCACTCATATACTATGGTGATGAGCATGGTATAAGAACCTATACAGAATGAAGAAAGGCATTGTGGGAAATACAGGATTTCCTTTTAGGTAAAGAGGAGGGTTGTAGCTCCTTCACTGAAGGAGAAAACCCTAGACCAAGAGAGGCTAGAGCACAACCCTACTCATCGATCGCTATGGAGTCACACATCCAACCATCCGGAATCTAGGAGGCCGCACCTTGCCCAAAGATTTTCTTTAAAAGCAATGAAGAACGTTGTGCTGGTCATGCTCTGTTGCAACCAGTCTTACACTACTGCATCACAACAGAGAGGGACAGCATTTGCCCCATTACAACGCCATAGGCTTTGGAAAGGAGCATGGGACCTAGGAGCTTTCCATGGGATAAGCCTGTTACAATCGTGGTTCTGCTACCTACTATGATGTTCATAGCACTCTGAGTTTACTTGATGTCATACAGCACAGTCAGTGAATTGGACCAGAACAGATACAAGTCTCTGGTACAACACAACAACTAACACACCCAGCATGCAAAGTGATTATTATAGCAGAAACCCTTCACAGCAGAGCCCCTGACCTATTTTTCAGAGGACTTTCAAGAATCACCTGTAGGAGAGACCACTCTTGCCCCTTCCTCATGAAGTTACCTCTTCTCACCCTCTCCATTGTTTTCTTTTCTTAAAACAAAAGGCCCAATGAGTTTAGTTACCAACGGGGCTCCAACGGCAATGGGCCACCAAGGTGATCAGAGAACCCAGTGCACTGGGAGTAGCTCTGCTTCCTGGAGCAAACACAGTTTTGGCAAACTCATTTGCACCATTTAAGGCTCATTCTCCATGCTGTGTGATCGGTTGTATCCAAATGCTGACTGTCCAATTCTCAGTGACACAGATGTGACAGGCAGAGTAAGCACAGTGAGACATCGATGCCACAGCACCAGGGAATCTACTACTGATTGACAGGCGTTTGCATTAACTTTAAAGGCACTGGTTGAGCAAATGCAAATACATAGGGAGGTGCTAGACCAGCTTGCGGAGCAAAAAACAAACTGAAGATTCATCAGTTCTCTTTGGGACTTTATAGCATGCAGAACACTGGAAGCCCATCAGCTGACATTGACCTTTAAAATGGGCGATAGAGCAGGAAGCTTGAAAATGCAAATGAACACAGGTTACTTGATCTAGCACCTCAGTTTCACAATTCAGAATAATAGACAGACAACACCAAGGTTTGGGTGGGAGGGACAAATTTGGGTCTACATGAGGCACTCGCTAGTTTATAGAGCAAAAAGCACCAGAGGGAATATAGCAATCTACAAATAGCTGAAGAAACTTAAGAGGACAGGAATCAATTATGTGCAGAATAGTAACAGGCCAAGAACTATGCTGGAGACAAAGATCAAGTGGGGAATACAGGTGGGAGAGCAAGGAAGACTTGGAGAGCTGAGTGGGAAAGAGAACTTGGTCAGAAAATGGGCTTTCCCCCAATGGAATATTTAAATGAAAATGGGGGGGGGGGAGAATATGCGGGGGGCGTGTTTGGTCAAAGTTTCAATAGAAAAGTTTGACTTTTCAATCAAAATATCTTGAGTCAGAAATGTTGCCGGGGTGTCTCATGCTGCCATTCTCCTCTGCAGGCTAAAGTCCCTAGTTGGACTGTAACTCCCATGATGCACCATGGTTTTTTCTCATGGTGAGGGGCAGTAGTTGCATCATGGAATCTATAGTCTGGCTGCAGAATCCAACCTCTAGACAACAATGTGGACGTGAGGAAACTGAACTACAACTCCCACAAAGCACCGTGGCAGCATATCTGAATCAAAATGTGTCAATTTTCAGTCAAAATATTTTGGGTTTTGAACCTTTTTTAAATGAAAATTTGAAATTTTGCACAGAAAGCAGAGAGTTTTTCTGAAAAATTCTTTGCTCAAAAACCTAATTTACTGTTAAACAAGCAAACATACAAACAAAACACAAACACACAAAATGTCTATACCAGATAATTGGACAGCATGTGTAGCAGATGGGAGGTATGTAGGGTTGCCAACTTTGTAATATTTAAAAACTGGACACTCCTGCAGGAGTGCTGGAACTTCCCCCCGCCCCTCCTCTTCCCCTCGAGGCCCTGTCCCTGCCCCGCCTCTTCCCCCTGAGGTCTCGCCCCCCATTTGCTCTTCTTCCCCCTGACTCTCCTCATCTGGGTCGGGAGGGACTCGCCTGTGGAGCCAGGAGCTTCAGCTGCCCAAGGCAGGTTAATGACCTGGCGCCTCCCCCGCCCGCAGTAACCGGACTTTGGGGGTCTGGTCAGTAGATCTGACTGGACACTGCCAGGTCCCCTTTGCGACTGGTCTTTCTGGTAAAAAAACGGGCACCTGGCCACCCTAGAGGTATGGCAGGTTGGGACGCTCCTCCAGACAGGTCGGCCCAGACCTACTCCACCCAATCTTCTCCCTAGCAAAACCCTTCCCCAGCTCCCAACTAGTGCTCCTGGCACAATCCACCTCTCCTATCCTAAAATCATCCAGTTTCCTGGCATCATAGAAATGAAAGGCTGGAAGGGACCTCAAGAAGCTATCATGTCCAGTCCCCCGAGCTGAGGCAGGACCAAGTAAAACTAGACCATCCCTGACAGGGATTAAGCCAAAAATGTCTTTTCTCTCCAACTTGAAGGATCCTAATTTGCTTCCAGCTTCTTAATGACTTTTGCTCCACACCCAACAACTTTGATTGCTCGTGCAGCAGACACAACCTCCCCAAGTAATTTCAGGCTCTCTTTACTTAGTGTGGTCTTCTGGGGGTCAGTGTTCTGCCATTCCTGACCCCGCACAATAACGTGCTGCACATTTCCTCCCAAACCGGTCTCTGCTATCAGTGCTAACACGATACATCTAAACAGGTGCCAAGCTAGAGAATAGAAAATGATCCCGCTGGATGAAAAACAAACTAGGATTATGGATAACTAAACACCTCTGTTTGAGCAGCAAAGTCATCTACCAAAGCTTAAAGGGAATTTAAAAAAAAAATCTAAAGGGATGAGGAAAGTCATGAATAGAAACCTGGGCCTTGAAAAGAAAACAAAGGATTGATAAAATAACAGGTGGAGGAGATTAGAAGAGAGAAGCTGGAAGCTCTCGTGTAGAGGCAAAAGCTCAACTGGGGACTGGTCCTGTGCAAAGCGGAGGCCCAGTGCAATCTAGGTCTTTTAGTGGAATAATGGTATTAGGGCTTTAATTCACAGTCAGACCCGGGATGCCAAAACACACTTGGGTGTCACTCAAAGCGTTACAGGACAACCCCCCCTCAGACCTCTAATGCCCTCTTTGTTTGGTAAATTCTGCTCATTGCAGGATGGCTGGAAATAGATCCTCCCCCTTTCCAGTATTCCTCTGTTTTCACAGGTGTGCCGGCATCCGTGTTTACACTGAACCCTGACCTCAGCTCAAACACAGACTTAATGCTGATAATGATGGCAGGTTAAAGAGTATTTGACAATATCTGTTTTCCAAAAGGGCTTTTGAATCGCCATCGCAATTTCCCTTTCCTCCCCTTATAGGGAGGCCGGTTGTCACAAAACATGCTGCCCTCTGGCCTCTTCTGCAAAACGCTCAAGAAGCACAAAGATCCTCTATGCCCTCCCCAAGATGTAAAACCAGATGCTGAAGTGCTCCCACTAGACAGAGTCCTCGACACATAACGCACCTACACAGTTTTGCAATTAGCAGCCGCAGTTCGGATTATTTGACTCTTTCCTTCAGAAGAACGAGTTCATTCACCCCTTTCAACAGCAGCAGAAAACATTCATTTTTAGACTCAACTGAGGTATGAAATTGAAGCCACTGTCTTGGTTTCCATCACATTCATGTGCCTTTATGGATAAGGAATGAACTAGCGCTCTCCTTCGAAGGTCCCCACGTTAACATAGCAGCACTGGAATAACAGAAACAGCTGTCACTACACTGGCAAGCATCTCCATTCTTAGATGCCATTTTCATTCAGCCAAAGCTTTAGCTTGTCGGACTGGAAGTTTAGAAAGAGAAGATGCAAGTTACCTCTGCATGATATTTCCTACCACCTAGACTTGGATGTTCCCCCCCCTCCTAGAGGTGAATATGGTAAGTTCCCACCTTCGTTGTGGCTAAAGAAACTTCTATGCAAAGCAGGGCATCTAAAAAGCAAGAGACGAGGGCGGCAGCTACTGAAACAAAAAGGTGTCAAGATTTTGAAAAATGGGTGCTCAGAAATCAGGTGCCTAAATAAGCGGTTGCAAAGGAAGCAGCGAGCTAGTGACACTTACAATGGCCCTCCTACACACTGGCCCACCAGTTGCCTCTGGGCTTGTCAAGCCGAACAGGACCTACCAACTCATCATTAGGCTCTGCTATAGGAACCCAATGTACCTTTTACATTGGAGCCTCCTTTATCAGGGGTTTAGCAGCATGAAGCCACAATGAACCGCACGGGCAAGAAAGGGAAGCGTACTTTTTCCAACTGAAGCTGCAGGTGGGAACATCGGCAGAGAAAATTCAGTTGCTGAATTTGGCCAGAACATAGATTCAGATTCTAAGGCCAGAAGGGACCATTGTGATCATCTAGTCTGCCCTCCTGTAGAACACCGGCCATACCCCTATTCTCATGAAGAGTGTCACTTACTGGATCTTCAGTTACGAATCATCAGGAGCTCCAGCAGCACTGCTCCTCTACAGGGTCACAAATCCAGTACTGACTCGTCTTCTGCATTGCCAGCCCGCTGTTGTCCTTCTGCCGGGTCTCATCCAAGACCTGCCCCAGTCTCCTGCTGTGCAGTGTGGGAGATTGGATGGGATGGCTATACACCTCAGACACCTTACCGGAGGTCAAACACTACAGACTGACAGAAAAAATGTTAAAATATTGAAGGCAGGGAGGGGTACCCGGCTCAATCTATTATGCCAGCGCGTGTTCGTGAGCGTGTGTTAGCAGGAGGCAGGGGCTAAGATTGTTCAGCTCCCAAACCTTGTTGTGTAGCAACTTTCTTCTTCAGTTTAACATCTTATGTGAAGTCTGGGGACTGTAACCCCATGAAAGCTTTAAAAACAAGTCTGCTGCCTTAGGGCACGTCCACACTACGGGCGCTACCGCTGTACTGTTGGAGTCGCGCCCCTCTAGCATAGACACTCCTTACAATCAATGGAAAAGGTTTTTCTGTCGGTGTAGGTAACCCACCTCCCCAAGCGTTGGTAGCTAGAATTCTTCCATTGACCTAGCCATGTCTACACGGGGGCTAGATTGGCTTAACCACCGTGGTGAACTTTTCACACCCCTGAGGGATAAGAACATAAGAAAGGCCATACCGGGTCAGACCAAAGGTCCATCTAGCCCAGTATCCTGTCTACCGACAGTGGCCAATGCCAGGTGCCCCAGAGGGAGTGAACCTAACAGGCAATGATCAAGTGATCTCTCTCCTGCCATCCATCTCCACCCTCTGACAGACAGAGGCTAAGGACACCATTCCTTACCCGTCCTGGCTAATAGCCATTAATGGACTTAACCACCATGAATTTATCCAGTTCTCTTTTAAACTCTGTTATAGTCCTAGCCTTCACTACCTTTTCAGGTAAGGAGTTCCACAAGTTGACTGTGCGCTGCGTGAAGAAGAACTTCCTTTTATTTCTTTTAAACCTGCTGCCTATTAATTTCATTTGATGACCCCTAGTTCTTGTATTATGGGAATAAGTAAATAACTTTTCCTTATCCACTTTCTCCACATCACTCATGATTTTATATACCTCTATCATATCCCCCCTTAGTCTCCTCTTTTCTAAGCTGAAGAGTCCTAGTCTCTTTAATCTCTCCTCATATGGGACCCGTTCCAAACCCTTAATCATTTTAGTTGCTCTTTTCTGAACCTTTTCTAGTGCCAGTATATCTTTTTTGAGATGAGGAGACCACATCTGTACGCAGTATTCGAGATGAGGGCGTACCATCGATTTATATAAGGGCAATACTATATTCTCAGTCTTATTCTCTATCCCCTTTTTAATGATGTAGCGAAGTCAATATAGATTTTAAGTGCAGATGAGGCCTTAGTAAACAATCTTCTCCTTCTACTGCAGGGGGGGCTTCTCTTTCTCTAGAGATAAGTGGCCTTAGGTACTGGTGGCACCTTAAAGACTAACAGATTTATTTGGGCATTTATGCTGTTAGTCTTTAAGGTGCCACCAGACTCCTTGTTGTTTTTGTAGATACAGACTAACACGGCTACCCCCTGATACTTAGGTACTGGGCTGATGGCATCACATTTCGGGCCATTAATCTTGTTCGTGTCCTTTAGAGCAATTCCTACCGTTTTTAATTAAGGTTTCAGAGTAGCAGCCGTGTTAGTCTGTATCCGCAAAAAGAACAGGAGTACTTGTGGCACCTTAGAGACTAACAAATTTATTTGAGCATAAGCTTTCGTGGGCTACAGCCCACTTCTTCGGATGCATAGAACCAATTAAGTATATCTAGTTGATATGCAAACTAGATACAATCAACTTAGGCTTGAATAGAGACTGGGAATGGCTGAGCCATTACAAACATTGAATCTATCTCCCCATGTAAGTATTCTCACACTTCTTATCAAACTGTCTGTACTGGGCTATCTTGATTATCACTTCAGAAGTTTTTTTTTCCTTACTTGGCCTCTCAGAGTTGGTAAGACAACTCCCACCTTTTCATGCTCTCTGTATGTGTATAAATATATCTCCTCAATATATGTTCCATTCTATGCATCCGAAGAAGTGGGCTGTAGCCCACGAAAGCTTATGCTCAAATAAATTTGTGAGTCTCTAAGGTGCCACAAGTACTCCCGTTTTTAATTAAGTTCTCACTCAGGCCGCAGCATCTTCCAGAACTTCGCTCTCCCCCTTAGAAGTGGTTTTGCCAATACCCATTTGTACACCATTTTGTATTCAAGGGCAGCACCTGATTTCTAAAGGATGGCTCAAAAGAAGGAAGAAGCTGTGTGGTAAGGGACAGAAGTAACCATCTACCCGAATCTCCCTGGGATCCAGGCTCTGTGCTTCCTGGATGCCCCACATGAGCCTGCCTGGGCAGAGCAAACATTTTCAGCTCAGCAGGGCTGATCTGTGGGCCAGTAGGGCTGGTTACTATTAAAATGATAGCTCTGCAGTTGGGGTGGATCCAGATCCTATGTAGCCCTACTCCACCCCGAACACCGCTACCCCGATACTCCACCCCGGAATAACTCCGACATGCGCCATCTGACATCAATCCACCCTCTTCCTTGACAGAGGCATAGGAGGGGACAGTACTTTAACGAGATGCTAGATGGATGGTGGTGGTTTGTTGAGTATCTCAAGGTATGGTTTGTCCCTCCCTCCGGGGAAGAGGGGTTGGCTGAAATAAAGAGAAGCAAACACGTTTGGGAATACTGTGGAAATGAGGGCAAAGTTTGCCAGTATATCTTGGGTACAATGCCTTGCAACGATTCACCTTTAAGGTGAAAAGCACCTTTCCTGCTTTTAGTCTTGGTGATCAGCACCCAGGTTAGCCTAGCTCCACCCAGGTGTGAGCAGCCACTGCAAAGCCCCACCTAAGTTTTGCTGCAGCCACCCCATGCTTGGACTCTGGGGGCACATCCCATGGTTCTGCTGCTAGGATTCTTTCCCAGTGAATTGTGGGAGAATCCATCTGTCCTTCTGGGCAGGCATTTGGAGGACTATCAGCACTCAAGTGATTGAGTCTGTATCCTAACTGCAAAGTGGGTGGGTTACTAGCCTGGGTGGGAGTGGGACCTGAGCTCTAAACCACACCCCCAGCCTGGACAACCAGCCCAGATTGAAAGCAGCATCAAACTCATGAGAAGAGGGCTAGTATCAACACCCAGCTAGGAGCCCTGGCTAACTGCAGTGAAGACACATCCTAAGTAATCCATAAAATGGCAGCTGGAGGTTTCAAGCCAGATGATTCTCAATTGCTGTTTCCCCACCATGCAACCAAAATGCTGTGCATCACTTGGACAGAAGAAAGTGTTAGACATTAGTTGGGGTTTTTAATACAGTACTATAAAGTTATCGTAACTCGATAAGTAAAGCAGCAAGGTGACCCACTGAACAGCAGAGCAGGCTGCGGGAGCAGGAAGTCTGGTTTCTATTCCTAGCCCTACTGCAATCACGGAGTTACCTTGAGCAAGTCACTCGGGCTTTCTCCATTTTCATGTCTTGGCCCATAAAAATGGGATTAGTGATCCTGCCTTCCCTTTGCAAAAACATTTGGAGATCTACAGATGAACTGCACTATGTAAGGGTGCACCATTATAAGTGCGCAGGTTTAAATTGTGATCGATACAGACATGCTGCTCCTGAAGCACAGGGACCTCTGTGTGAATGAAAAATAACGGACCCGACTCCTAAAGAGAGAAACTGAAAGGAGACCATCATTCTATTTCAGGAAATAAAAGAGTTAACCGATCACTCAGTTCCCAAGCGCCAATTAGCACGGCCCTTCTCATCAGTAAATCAGACGTGTCTAGGAACAGTTTGAACAATTTTTATTTTTTTTTAAAGTGCTTAAAACGTAAATAACAAGCTCTTTATAAACATTAGTTGCAACTATTAAATCAAGAAACATAAGCAGAACACTTTCCAACTCTGTGAAGAATAGGGAACTCAACATACCCCCCAGATTTGAACAGTCTGAACCCTGGTTTTTTGGGTGCATTTCCAACACACGTTTATAGCACAGAACATACCGGGTTTTTTTGTTTTTGTTTTTTACAAACAAGATCATCCAACTCAAATAGACTGGATTTACAAGACACTTTCAGTGTCCATATCCCTTCAGGTTTGTTCCAGTTTAAGGTCATCACTGGACATCTCTTCTGTACCCCCTTAACCCCTGGCCGGAAGAGAAAATAAAGAAACAGACTGCTTGATGGGCTTCCTTTAAAAAAACAGTTTACTGACCCTATGGGCTGACAACAAAGCACAGCATAAATGCAATCAGCTGCACATCTGCAGAAAAACCCTGCAAAGCAGTTTGTGTGGGGAAGAGGCCGACTAGACTGGGATGAGAGACACAGTTACGGGAATGGCTTTGTTTCAAACTGAATAAACAGCCACACCGTTGACAGCGGAAGGTGATCTATATATACTAAAGTCATCTCACCTGTAGTGACGAACCCTCACCAAGAGGGTTCCGGCATTAGATTGGTACATAGGGACAATGACATACTTTCAACTCCTTGTTTTTACACAACCACCTCCTTTAAATACGGATACAGGACAGGAGCATCAATCGTTTTTAGAACAAATACATCTCTCCTCTGCCTCCTTTCTGTAAGACATCTACATTTTAAAATCTTCACATCAGACTCTCCAATACATTTTTTTTTTTTTAGTACCAGATGATGTTAATTAAATAGCCACTCTGGTTTTAACCAAGTTCTCTGGACACTTGTGGTATATTTAAAATTCTCTGCTCCATTATGTGGTGCATAATCACTTGGGGAGAAAGATTTGTAAGGCAGTGGAGAAATGGAGGACAAAACAGTAAGTGGACTTACCAAAGACACCTCTCCTCAAGGATGCCTTTCCCTAGCCAAGTTCAATCACAAATTCCTGACTTCTGAACATTCTAACGGTCAATTCGATGACACCCAAAACAGGGGAGGGATGGACAACAGCCTCTTAGCCATGACCATCATTAGGTTTGTGCCATACTCCCCACACTCGAACTTTGGTTAACTCAGATGTCGTGCTGCCCATGCAGTATCTGCTCCACCAGGAACGCTGAGTCTCCCAAGTGGTTTCTCAGAGCATCCCTGCCAGTGTAGAATCAAGGCTTGGACATTTTAAAGCTACTATATCCGCTTGGCAGCGTTTTCAGCTACGTACAACTTTTCACTGAGTGGATTCTTTTGGTGCAAGGTGGTCTATGGGGTTCAATCCCACAGCAGTGGGATACAGAGGGAGGAGGAAAGGAAACATGTTTCCCGTTAAACAAGTCCATTTTCCTGGTACAGTTCTTTGTGCTGCAGCTCTTCAAGGTTATCTTGAATAGATAAAGTGCCAAACATTCAAGCTTTGAAAAGGCAGAAAACCGACGAAGGCAGAAAGATGTGATTAAATCGTAACAAAAGGATTAAGAAGCAGCGGATAGGGGTGCAGAGAGCTCTTTAAAAACATTGGCACTTGTGTGGGTGTGGAAAGCACCTACAATAAGTCAGTCCTCAGGATGAGAAGACCAAACAAAATCCTACAAGAAAGACTATCCAAGAGCAATTAATTGGCTCTAGAGGCTGTCCAGGGATCAAGCCAACAGGAGGAACCGTTTGGTACCAGGCAGCATGATCTGGTCTCGTATGTTTCTGCTGCATGGTGCACGGGAAGAACAGTGAAATGATGGCAGTCCCCCATCGGTGAGTTGTGCCACCCCAAGGAAGCAGGTATATTTCAGAGGACAGACAGAACGGGGCAGGCATCTTTTATAAACAGGCTGCCGAAAAGCCAGTATGGACACATTTATTCTCATAGAGATGAAATACTACCGACTTCCCTCCTTTATAATACCCATCTGACACAGGCCTCCATGTTCCAGCTAGCCTGTCTTTGATCATGCCCTCCCTTCCACACCACGGTGTGGTAGGTTTAGTTGCACAACTGTTTTTACGCAAATTTTGCCTCCTTAAACCACACTAGATGCAACTCCTCCTCAAATAAAAGGAAGACCTTTTCCAAGAGGCATACAACCAGGAAAGGGACCTGGCTCTCCCTCCAGGGGAACCTTTTGATTGTACGTGCAAAGAGAAGTTCTTGGTACTTGAACTGGTATGAAGAAAAAAGGCTGGATACATTTCTTAAAACCCTAAACTGTACAATATAAACATACCCCCACCCTCCCCGCGACACATGCACACAAAGAACAACAATGCAGGCAGATAAATGCAAACCCCGGACTTCTTTCCTATTAGAAACAAAGGCAAATAGGACCAAAATGCTCACGGCCAGTGTTTAAGGGACTAAGATCCTCCTCCTTATATGATATTTTACAGACTGGATATGGCCAGAAATTCTCAATTACTGTAATATCAGATCCCGTTTTAAAACCGCTCCTCCCATCAACATGCTGCCTCTTGTTCCAATAGCTCTCTCCTCCCTGGCAGACTCATGCTTCCATTGGGCATGACTCCCTAACAGGTTCTAGCACTGGCTTTACCCAGGCACCCTTTGCCTTGGCACATACACCCCGTATTACTATCCTTATAGAAAACGTCAATTACACCAGCCTTGCATAAAAGTGTTCCACCCCCGGAACACAAAGCGACTTGACCACCCTTTGCCCAGGATGGTCTGTTTTATCTGCTTTAAAAACCAAACAAAACCACCCAACTTACCTGAGCCTGGCGGGCAAGTAGAATTTTGCAAGGCTGGGCTAGGTAAGGACAATAATACATTGGACTGCAGGTTGGGTTTAAAGAATCAACCATTTTAGCAGGAAACTGCTCTTATTCTATTACCAAAAGCACAACTTTCCGAAGTCGCTTTTAATACATTTAAACAGGTAACAGTGAAAGAATGTGAAAAAGGCTTAAAAGCTCCAGCAAAAACTCCAGGGGCTCCAGTGGAAACAATGCCCCTTTGCCAGGCTAAGGACACTGAAGTCCAAGTCGAGTTAGGTGCCAGGCCCTGTCCTCACTGTCTCGATGGGATAACACGGCCGCTTCTTCACCTGCAAGAGGACCTGCCACCCAACGCCTTGATGGAACAGAGAGAAGAAACTGACAAGAGCTAAAAACCAAAATGGAAGACAACAGCAACTTCTGGCCCCGTCCAATTGCACATCAGAACCAGCAACTATGCTGTTTTCTACTGTGGCAAGGTGTACCACTCATAGTCAAGCCCTCGGCCTCACCACACTTGCAGCTACTAAACCAACCAGCCAACGAGGAGCTTGTTCATTGAGGCCCCAAAATCTAGCGCTACATAGACACCTCCTGAGAGTGCTGGCCCAGTGAAACATCTAGGCCCTAGGCATAATGTTAATCCTGGGGGTATTTTAGAGTGGTGAGTTGCTAGTTTATTATAGATTGTATCTGGCTAAATGGGCTGTCATGCACGCAGACAGGGCTGGGCAGTCACACTCTAGCTTCTGTTCCTTACGGCATCTTCCAGGCACATTAACAAAAAGATAAATACAAAGAAGTAGGCAAGTAGTGTCAAGGGCCATGGTGGTTTCAAACATGCCCTGTAAACACGGATAGAGGTGTTTAACGAGATAATACTGTGCAGAAATATCAGCCATGACTGATGCCAACAAGAGCCCGCAGTGCGTCCCTGCAGTATACACATCGGTGATGGGTAGGGTGGCTTTGAGAAGGAAGTTCTATGGGACAGATGCTGCATGAACATCAACAGGTCCCTTCCCCGGAAGCCACGGGGATGAAGTTCTGTTCTGAGCTGGGTAAGGAAGAGTGGGTTTTGTCACAGAGGCAAACGTGCAGCTCGTGCTCCAGCACTGACACATGCTTAGTCACGCTCAGCCGATTTCACCAGTGTCACTTTTTGTCTCAGCTCCCATACGGCCAGGGACTTAGTGCTCAGAGAGGAGCTTCCTAATTGGTGGGGAACCCTTTCCTTTGGCCTGGCAAAGAAACGGTTCCCATCGAAATACAGGAAGAGAGGTGAAGCTAGACCTCCCTCTCGCCCCTTGCCTCACTGGCATGCACAGCAAGACGGGGAAGAGCCACACACTTGTGATTTTCCGGTGTCACACGTAAGGTTCCTCAGCTGTGGCAGCAGCAGCAGCGATTCAGAGAACTTTCTTAGCAAGCCAGGACACCCCATTTCTGATAGACCAGGGTCATTTGGGAACACGGGCAGGGGTGGTAGCTTGAAGTCAGGGGCTAGATGGCACATTTCCAATTCTCAGGCGTCCAGTTCCATGGACTCCTTCCGGCTTTGGCAGGAGATGTTCCTGAACCATGGTGCCAGGCCGTGGGGGAGAAGTCCAGTTCCTGGGCGGGGCATTGCAGTGTTCTATGCCCCGATGAGGTCGTTTCCTGGAGCTAGTGCACATTTGTTAGGTGATACAGCTAGTCTTTACTGAAAGATTCTCTGCGCATTTGTATGGGCCACCAAAGCCCTCTTGGGTTTTACTTGTAAGAGGTGGGGACAGAGTGTGTGCAGGGGCAGAATCCGGTGTCTTTGGCGTGTTTATTCCAGGAGTGCTGTGGGCAAGTGACGCCAAGGAGATCTCTGAGCAGAGGTTACTTGCTGGTCGTGTTTTTTTCCAGGGGGATCTGAAGGAGGGTGGGAGACCGTTCCATGATGCGCACCAGCAGCTGGTCAATGTAGTTCTCCAGTTCATGGATGTGCTCCTCCTTCCGGCTCAGCTCCTTCTCTCTCTGCAGCAGCAGTTGGATGAGTTCATCGTGGGTCAGGTGATAATACTTGGCAGACTGGTCCGGCAGAGCAGCATCCTACAGCAGGAACAGAAGGAAGCAGACCCGGTGAACTTAAATGAGACCCTCTCTGTACCTTGCAAAATACACCTGCAAACTGTATGCACGGTAAGGAACTGAATCCAGCTTGCGACTCAGACTGATATGTGTGCACGAGAAAATAATCGGTGCATGTTTTAGTTCTGGGTATTTTGCATAGCAGCTTTCGTGTAAGTGGGCGTATTAAAGCACTGTACAGTTCTAGGGCTAAACTGTAAGAGGGTGACAAATTCAGTGTAGAGCAGAGACCCTGGGCGTAATGGAGACTGAACAGTGAGGGAGCTGCCAGGAGGCAGTGAAGGGATGGAGAGGAGACTGCAGGTAGATGAGCACCCGGGAGACACGGATAAGATTTGCGAGCTGGGGGTGGAAGAATTTAAGACAGGTGGTTGCTGGCTGGATCCGGAGATGCACAGGGAGCATCAGCGGGGGTGTTTGAGCGTGATGGTGACATGGTGGCATTTCTGTGTACGTGTGAATCACAGAAGTGTAGGGCTGGAAGGGGCCTTGAGAAGCCATCCACGTCCAGCCCCCTGCGCTGACACAGCAACGTACACACATCACAGTCTGGAGAACTGGAATTGGGGGAAGCAAAGAGCAAGGAATTGCAATAGCCATAGGAAAGAGAGAGGAAAGCAACCATGAACTCATCAAGAGACTCTGTGGTTTGCCTGTCAGCACACACTGGCTTTTGAATGCAGCCACCCAGCACTGCCTCATCAGAAACTATGGCAGACCCAGTGCTCCAGGAAGTGTTTCCTTCCCACCCTCACCAGCAGGCAGAACCCTTTGGGATATGTCTACGCAGCACGGGGAGACTCGCACTAGCACACTAAGAACAGCAGTCTGGACGTTTCGCCGCTGGCGAAGACACGGGTTAGCCACCTGAGCTCGGACATGGGGTCAGGCGGGCTTGGACTCAGGTGGTTAGCCCAAGCCACCGCCAATGCCTCACTCCCACGCCGCTGTTCTTAGCACGCTAGTTCAAAACAGAGCTAGCGTGAGTTTGTCTACCAGGGCTGGGAGGGACACACCCAGCTGTACTGTCGACAACATGGCCTTAGATTTTCCCTGAGATTGTAAATTGAGAGGCAGTGCAACGTCTTGTAGTTACCCTGCTGGTTCCGTACGACTGAACATGCTCTGTGAAACCCAGCTCAGCAGGAGAGAGACAAGGAAACGGCAGAGTCCAGACGGTGAAGGGGAAAGAGCGGATAACTTGCTCATCAGAGCAGGGCCCTGCCCAGGGCTTAGAACAGGGACGGTGGCTGGAGTCTGGGGTAGTATCGGCAGCTCTGCTGATTCAGTGGTGTAACGGGTTCTCGCACACAACGGGATCGCTGCTAGGTATTTCTAGGCCTCCAATCACCACTGTACCTAAGCACCAATATGAGACACAAATCGGTGCGGGAGGAGAATACGTGCTATTGGTCAGTGGCGGTGACCCTACCTTTAGCTTCTTGGACTCCACTTTCTCCAGCTGCGATGAAGGGGTCACTGGCTGGACACTACTCGTGGTGACGGTCTTCAGCTTTTCCAGGCCGCTGCTCAGGGCAGTGGTCAGGGTGGACCTGTGCTGCTTCTTCTCCCCAGAGACCTCTGCCACGGCAGCACTTATGGGCTTCACTGGATGAGGACTAAAGGGAGCAAGGAAGTCAGAGAGTTAGCGCCACACAGAGCTGAGGGATGGGGAAGCACATCTGCCCTTTAGTTTCTCTGCCTGTGGGGAAAGTCAGCAGTACATCAGAGTTAGTGGGTTCCACACAGCTGCATCCTCCACCAGGCACCACACTGAATGTTTACCTGCCCGGGGGGGGGGGGGGGGGGGGGGGAGGAGAGGGGGCAAAATGGCCCATAGAGCAGCCCAAAAGTTCTAAGAGAGAGAGAGGACCCCTGGAGACTACAAGTCCCAGAATGCAATTCTTCCTCGATACAGGGAGTCAGGCCCCACTGCTTGCTGGCACCCACAGTCTCTGTGGGCTGCTCTAACCAAGGTGGCAGCATTGCATGCTGGGGCCTTAGTGACAGTGTTTCAATCTGCTCCATTTTGGGGAAGTTAGGCATAGCTCTGAGGCTCAGAGCTCTTTGCCCAGCTAAGGACCTTGCATGGTGTCAAGTATCAGAGGGGTAGCCGTGTTAGTCTGAATCTGTAAAAAGCAACAGAGGGTCCTGTGGCACCTTTGAGACTAACAGAAGTATTGGGAGCATAAGCTATCGTGGGTAAGAACCTCACTTCTTCAGATGCATCTGAAGGTTCTTACCCACGATAGCTTATGCTCCCAATACTTCTGTTAGTCTTAAAGGTGCCACAGGACCCTCTGTTGCTTTCTAAGGACCTTGTTGACCAAGTCCTGGGCCCCCTTAGGTTAGCGTTTGGAGCCATTACTGACTGGCTGGGGAGTTACGTATCACACTGACCCACAGCTGGTGGGCTGCCTATTGACTATTTCCCCATCTATGAGAACACTGCAGATCTGCTGACTCCACCAAGTCATAGCTGCCCTATTTTAGGGTGTAAACATACACAATTAACCCTAAGAGTCTGGTTTGTCTTGGTGTGTTTCAGACTCAAAGGGGAACCGCAGTATACTGGAAAAGATTGTGTGACTTGCCCATTTAGGGATTACAGCGAGGACACACCATGCACACACCCCCACCCCCTGGCCCCATGCACCAAGGCCAGCAGGACTGCACTAGATGGGGTCCTGGCAGTTGGCCATGGCGGCTAAGAGCACCACAGAATTTGCACCAAAATACACGACCCAAACTGCGTAGGTGCAAGCACCTTCCCTGACAGACAAGGGGGCTATTGCTTTTCTGCCAGGTGCTGCCCCATTCCGCCCCCTGCAGTCACAAGCAAGGCTGCAGGGTGCATTTCTGGCCTCAGCCAGTGGGTGTTTGTCCTTTGGGCTGAAGTCTGGGCTCCCCACAAAACAGAGAAGTGTCCCGAGGCAAATTGGGCTGCCAACTCCTAATGGGGAAGAGGAGGTGCTGGGTAGTTTATACGTGAAATCTGTGCCATGACATTTAGTAATAAACACAAACCGAAATGCCATGAAGCGGATTTACTCTGCACACGCAGCAGCCACGCTGCAAAGAATTATAACCACAGTTGATGCGTTCACAAGCTAACGCATTACGTATCCCATCCTGCGCTCCATCCAAGGAACTCAAGGTGCTTTGCAAGCATGCAGCAGTTCTCCCAAAACTCCAGGGAGGCAGGCAAGCCGCTGCATTTACAGATGGCACAATGGCTGCGCTGAAGAGAACTGCATTGGCCAAGGTCACTGGCAGGGCTGGGACCAGAACCTCTTCTCTCCTCCTGTTGCAGGCCTGTGCTCTACCCACTAGACCACGTTCCCCCTCAATTTCCAACTGAGCACAGGGGATACCAGGCTTGAAACTTGTGCCTCAAAAAGGTTAACTCGGGTTCAACCCAAAGCCATTTACAACGCAGATAAGTTGCGAAGCTTCCTCTAGCTAAAAGCTGTGAATGAAGAGAGGACGGATCAGAAACTCTGCACTCCTGAATTCCAGCTTCATGCAACACAAAGGACAAGCCTTCCAGCTAGGAGGGCGAGGCCGGACAGCTGAGCAGTCAGGCCTAAACATAATCAGTCCCAAATTCCACGGCACCCTCCCATGGGCCTCAGTCTGGGCAAAGGCTTCCCACTCATCATCTGAGAGCGCACAATACACACCCAGCCAGCCCAAGAGAGAAAAACCTGGTGGAAGGGAAAAGGAAGAGGTTGACACCTCTAACAAGAGGCTCACATGGGGACTGATTGGCAGAAATGAGCATCCCCAGAAGACACAGCTCCTCTGCCTACAGGAACATTTTAGATGTTGAAGGCCCTTTCTCTGGCCCAAGCTCACTGAAGCCCCTGAGAGACAGCCTCTAGATGCAAGCTGGGGCCACAGAGGGATGATCAAGAGTTGTCACAGATATTGTCAGAAGAAAGTTCATTTCTCCCCCAGCTCAGCTTGCAGGTGGTTTCTTAGTTCTCCTGCTAGGCAGGGGATGCATTATAGCATTTGCCTGCTGTGGAATTGTGGGAGAGATTCCTCCCCCCAAAAAAACAAGCTGGCAAAAGTATTGTTTTTCCATCAGTGCCTCATTTCTGTCCAGTATCCCCCCACCAACAGAGGAGGTGTCTGCAGTCAGGACTGCGGGGCAAGCCCTACTTTGAACAGACAGCAGTGGTTGCATTTGCCATACCAAGTTACCTTATTACTAGTATCCAGCTCCTTGCTTTGCAAGGTCCAGAAGGTGAGGGGGACACATTAAAAAGATTAGGGGCTGGGGACCGGCCCCAAGGCACTTTCCCTCCAGCATATTCTAGGTGAGAGACTTACTGAACAGAAATACAGCATTTTGCAGGCCTGTCTATGAAATCCCAAAGCACTTTTTAAAAAGTTGCACTGGATTTGATCAGCACAGCAGATTAATGTAGGGTTACCACACGTCCGGATTTTCCCGGACATGTCCGGCTTTTTGGGCCTCAACTCCCCATCCGGGAGGAAATTCCAAAAGGCCAGACATATCCGGGAAAATATGGAGGGAGAGCCCGACGGTGCGGGGCCGGTGGTGCGGGGCCGGGGTGCTCGGCCGGGGGTGCTCGGACGAGGGCCGGGACGGGGGTGCTCGGCCGGGGACGGGACAGGGACGGCGGTGCTCGGCCGGGGCCAGGGGGGGCTCGGCCAGAGCCGGGCCGGGGCCGGCGGTGCTCGGCCAGGAGCCATACCGGGGGTGCTCGGCCGGGGGTTGGTGCCCCAGGGCCCAAGCCGAGCTAGGCGGGAGACGCCAGGGCCAGAGCCTCTTGGCCTGGGCCGGCCGGCCGCCACAGGGAGCCGCTTGGCCAGGAAGGCCGGACTGGGCCGCGCCGCATCCCGCCCCAGCTTACCTGCTGCCTCCATTTCAGGCTTCCCGCAAACATTTGATTCGTGGGAAGCTGGGGAGGGGGAGGAGCAGGGGGCGGAGTGTTCAGGGGAGGGGGCAGAGTTGGGGCAGGGACTTTGGGGAAGGGGTGGAGTTGGGGGCGGGGAAGGGGCGGAGTTGGGGCGTGTCCTCCTTTTTTAAAACTAAAATATGGTAACCCCAGATTAATGGCAGAAGCATTTGGCACATGTAAGAGGCAGCTGATATGTTAAAACTGCTGAGTTTTTATACACTTAGCGCTGAGGGTAATTAACCATTGGAACAACTTACCTCAGGAGGCGGTGGGTTCTCCACCGCTTGGAGTCTAAGTCAAGGCTGGAGGTCTTTCTAGAACATTCACCCTAGCTCAAAGTGAAAGCAGTGGCTGAGGTTCTCTGGCTTGTGTGATACAGGTCAGACTAGATGAGAGGATGGTCCCTGCTGGCTTAAAACCTACGCGGCTTTCCAGGGTGGCAGCTGCCATACTGTTGGTAAGCGGCATTTGTTATACCAGCAACAGGGAGAGAGTGTGGTCTAGTGGTTACCGCACATCAGCGGTCTCCAGTTCTAATCTCAGCTCTGTTTACTGACTCGTCATGTGATTTCAGACAATTATCCGTGCCTCAGTTTCCCTGACAGACTGGATTCCTAATGACCTCCATCACAGAGGTATCATGGAGCTTACATTTCAGTTGATAAGCACCTGGAGGCTCCTGAAAGGGTCAGTTTTCGTGAATTTCACAGCAGTTTAAGATTAACAACAATGGAGCAATGGCCTGGTTGTCAGTCTTCACTACAGCTTCTCCTGCCTCATCTACTGAGCCACGCTTCCTGGGCCACATACCAGGTCAGGTGAGATTTCCTACGGGAAAGCTGCAGCTCTCAGTGAGACACCAAGACAATGCACTCACAGTCACAGCTATTTCTAGACAATTACTTGGCAATCCAGGAGTTTTAACATCGCTATCTAAAGTCCAGAGGAGTCTGAGAACAGGCCTGGGAGCCAAGAACACCGAAGTCAAATTGATTCCCTAGGTGTCGTTCCAGTTCGTCTCTAACACGCTTTGAAGATGTACCGTGCCAGGGAAGTGGAGAAGAATACTTAGCATGATCACTGCAACGCTCCTTACAAGTTTTTTTTCCCAGATGGTTAATGCGGTTCACATGGTGCTGCCAGCTCCAAGGGACAGAGCAGCTACACAGGGCTGTCCCGAGCCATTTTGGTGCCCTACGCAGCCCCCCCTGCTGCCCCCATGGGGGGAGCTGTGTGGGGCCCCAGGCCTCTGCAGGTGTGTGTGGGGGGGGAGGCTGGCCACTTCCTGCGGGAAGTGAAGTGACCCGGCCCCAGCCTGCTCCGCTCCCCTGGCTCCCAGGCTTAAGTTGGGGGGCTGGGAGGAACCGCCCTACAGCACTCGCCGGCAGCGCGGCTGGGAGCCAGGGGAGCGGAGCAGGCTGGGGCCGGGTCGCTCTACTTACTGCTGCCGGTGAGTGCTGGGAGCCCGACCCCTGCTGCAGTCCTCAGGGGAAAGGCTGGCTGGAGTGGGGGCGCAGCTGGGGCAGGGGCTTTGGGGAAGGGGTGGAGTGGGGGCGGGGATGGGGCAGGGCAGGGGTGGGAAGAGGCAGGGGCTTTGGGGAAGGGGTGGAGTGGAGGCGGGGATGGGGCAGAGCAGGGGTGGGAAGAGGCGCGGCTGGGGTGGACCAGGGCCGGGGTCATGGGGAAGAGGCGAAGCAGGGGCTGGAGCAGCATGCAGCTGGAAATTTGGTGCCCCATTTGTGTATGGGTAGGGCTGGCCCTGGAGATACGGTTGCGGCATTGCAGGGGAGACCATTTGTGTTTCCTGGTTTGCAGAGGTTTAAGTTTAGCCACCCTCCATGTTCTGCTGAGACACAAAGTCGTGCTGGGGAAGTAAACTCTGCATTAACAACTTTTTTGGGCAGTTAATCCTAAGTAACACCCAGATCTAGCCCCACAATCTGCTGGCGTCACCAATTAGGTTCCCTTTCAGCAATATTGGGCCACTCCAAGGAGCGGACAGATCAAAGGTATTGTGAGAAATGCCGCTCCCATTTGAGTTTTCTGAACACTGGGTGCAGTTGACCTGCAATGACACGGGAGAAGCTATTTTCTGACTCAGCTCCATTACCAGTGCTTTATGGGAGCGTAAAATTAGCTCTGGGGTTTAAGATCTAGGGTGCAAACTTCCAGGCAAATTCATATAAACCTCAAATTTACAGGCAATTAGATCAGTAACTGAGGGAAGACGGACTTAAGCAGCGGCTGAAAATTAAATCCAGAGTAGGACATTTTTGCCTACAAGTTAGTAAGTTGCATATCAGCCTGGTTCTATCATGAGCCAGTCTATATACAAGAGTTACTGGGTGAAATGTTATGGCCTGTGTTACGCAGGAGGTCAGATCAGCTAACAATATTTTTAAAATCTCAACCTATTTGAAACCAGGCCTGGGTTTGTTGCAGTCACCATGAACAGCGAACATAAAATATCCCACCGTGTTCTGGGCAGAAGATCTTCTCCTGCATCATCTTGGTTTTCCTTGCGTGAACTGACCTGGAAGCAGTTTTAGCAAATACCAAAGTGCTTATCTCCCTGCTTCACCGGCTGTCCACCTGTCCGGTTTGCATCCATTTCTGTTTGCGTAGGTGGAATGGTAAAGCAGAGTGGGACAGCTGAAAGCTCTAGTGTTGCTACTGTGACCAACCGCCACCACCTGGCAAGCAAAACACCGAGTGCTGGAATCGCTGTCATGACGGTGAGGAAGGGGAAGGTGCAGGCGTCCTGGTCCTGGTACTCGGAGGCTGGACTAGTGGAAAGTAGTTGGGGAAGTCTGCCGAGGACCGTTCTCCAGTCCCCGTTCCTGCACATGCTTGTGCCACCCTACAATAGTCCCACACATACTTACTCAGCATCTTACCGAAGTCAAGTTGCTGCAAACGGGGGAGTTTCTCCAGGGGCAGGAGGTGGGGGTGGTAGGAATGTTTTCCTACCCAGGCCTGTTCCATGACTGCAACTCCACCTTCACGGCTGGAGTAGCCTCCACGTCTCCCGTGCCCCTACTCCACAGCAGGGAATGGCCTGTGGATGCATTCCAGTTGTACATCCACTGCCCCCAGCTCCAAGTCCTCGCTGAGCAGAGGAACAGGGAGTCCCTGCACAGGCGGCCTCTCCGGCATGCGACTCCCCACGTCCTGCCTCACCCCAGCCACACTGGTTTAATGACAAGAGCCCGCCCTGGCTGCAGGACGGTGACGGAATTGGCCCCAGAGAGGCGAGCTGCCTCTGCTCAGCTCAGTGGAGCCTTCCTCAGAATTTTCTGCCTCGATCTTTGATTCACCCTTCCAAACTGGTGTCTGAGCAGAACCTCCAGGCGGCTTCGATCACCCCCTCCTGCCTGCCGCTCCACACCCTCCCACTCTCCCAGCTCTGACGCAGAAGAGCCTGGAGAGTCCAAGTTACAGACCTAAGCCAAATGTCTCTCTTCCATTCCTACTGACACCACTCCAGCTGTGACTGGCTGAGACCTGCTCCGTCTATCCGTGGGGCAGTACACAAGTTGCCACGCTGCCTGAGAGCAGAAATCTGGTGAAAAGTTCTTTCCACCAGAGCCAGCCCTTCCTCGATGATTTCCAGCCCCCCTCTATCTCCCAGCCTTCCCTGGAACTGCCGCCCCAGGCACCAGCCCTATGTTTCTCTATCTGCTGGATGTGTCACTTGTTTCCCAAATAAATCTTTTGCTCCTGCTCTAGATTTGAAGATCCTCCTTTGTCACGTCATGTGTCCTTCTACAGCCTCGTTCACCTGGGGAGCTCAAAGAACTTTACAAATATTAATGAGTTAAGCTTCACAACAGCTCCATGAGGCAAGTATCCCATTTTACAGATGGAGAAACTGAAGCATCTGGAGGTTAAGTGACTTGCCCGGCTTCACACTATTGAAGGAATCGGTGGTAGAGATGAGAACAGAATCCAGATCTCCCGGATCCCAGTCCTGGGCCTCAACCAGAAACCCATCCTTCTTCCCACAGATGAGACCTGCCCTGGACTGTCTATACAGTCAGTTTGAAGATGGCGGCTAACCAATCAGCGTGTATTGTACACAAAGAGTCTGGACCACACACTGCCTGTTGCCTAGCATTGGATTTGCAGGACACATCTCTTTCCATGAAGTACAGTAGCACTTATCTGTACACAATGATTTTTTTACCTGCAGGTTTTGAGCCGGTTTACCTGTTAGAGGATGAATAATTCAGTTGAAGACAGCACAATCCAAGGCTCTGGCCAACGTGGAGCCATTAAATGGAAAAATAATGGACTGATCGTGAGGTCATTTAGCATGCAGACCTCCCACTGAAGTCAAGGAGAGCTTTGCATGTGAAAGGACTACAGTACAGGGCCTAAAAGGAAAAGGGAATTTTACTGCACCCCATCATGAGCTGGAAAGGGATTCTCGGGCTGTTGAAATCCCTACTAGCCCCTTAGAATTATGTTTTCCCGGGTGTAGCAGAAGTAAAGACGATCCATCAGGTTCTAAGACAGCTCTCAGATGGGTCCTCACAGTTCACTCTGAAATCAATAGGCACCTCAAACCTGGGAGCAGAAGTGATGTGCTATGAGTAGACACAGATCCCTATAACGTTCCCTTCTTCTCCCAGTCAGGCCGCACAAAGGTGCGCCGGGAAAACCGGATCAGTCACAGAACACACCTCTACCTCCAGAATCTCCCTCGGTCTCTACACGTTACAAAACTCTGACCAGTGGTTAGGACTGGACTAAACCTTCTCTCAATACTCCCCACACCCCAAATATTTCAGGGCCAAAGTCTGTTCGCCTGTCTATCACCAGGATTCCTAAGAAGAGGCTGGTCTCAGCTGCAGTTATGCTTTAGCTATGGAGAGAAGAGAATTTTAGTACCTGAAGGCCACTACAAAAAAAAGAAAAAAAGAAACCAAAGCTGAATGAATGAGGAAGAAACAGCTGCCAACATGCCATGAAGCGTTTCATGAGAGCGTTAATGGGCAGAAGTTTGGGGACTCCCCCTTGCCGGACACGTATAAGAAGGTACATATTTTGCAAGAGCAGTGCATGGAGGGCAAGGGAAAGTTTGTGGGAGCTGAAGTTAGTGCAATACATTGAGCGCCAACAGCCTTCACAGTTCTGCGGGGGCTCAATTTTCAACCGGGGCAAATCTGGGGAACATTTGCACCACGAACTCTGAGCAAGCCCAGGACGGCCACGGAGACTCCCAATTCCGGTCCGATAGAGCTGAGGATTTAAGCCAATCCAATGGAACTCTCGGGGGCCTACAGGGTTTTATTTGAAAATGGGATTAGCACGCTTCAGTCTGGAAGCGGGTAAAGATCTGGGGGACGGGGCGGGAGAACAACGGCAGGGTTAGGCAGTTTCCTTTGCTGCGTGAATTACTTGCCAACTTTGGCCAACGGACGCCCTATCTGCAGGTGCTACCTAAAGGCCCAACAGTGGAAGGGAGGAAGGGGGCTATTTTCCCCTCAAGGACACACCCTTCGCCTCCCCCGGAGTGCTCACCTGCTTGTCTGATGGAAAGAGGGCTTCTCAGCCGGCTGTGTCTCCTTGGGCAAAACCGTGAGCGTTGAGACTTTCATGCCACCGGTCTGCAGCAAGGGGCAGGAGGACTGGGCTGCTGCCCGGCTGGTCACCGCAGGCACCCCACCCGTTGTAGGGCACACGATGGGGGAAGGGAAATTGAACTGCTGGGGGTTAGTCGCAGCCATAAGGGAAGGTGTGGAGAAGGCCAAGGGTTGGTTGCCATGCAAGAGAGGAAGTTCAACTAGCTGGTTCCCTGGGAGCTTAGCAGGCTGGAAGCCATGTGGAGCAGCTTCCTCATGAAGGTCTTTGAAGTTTAAGCCTCCCTGACCAGGCCTTTCGGGTGACGTGGCCCGAATCGGGAGCACGTCTGGTGGCTTTTCCACGAAGGGATTGTTTGGGGAAGAGGGGCTGACTCGGGGGGTGAAAGGGTTGCCCAGGGTTGAAATATCATCCTGCTCTCTGCCCTCCTCCCCGCTCACTGGCCTCCAGAAGTCAGCCTTTTTGAAGTCTATCCCTCGATCTGCTGACCAGCTAAACCGCTGACTCGACAATGGCTCGGGCCTGTCGGCTGAATCGCTACCCTGCTCCGACGCCCTGGTTGGGCTCACTAATGCTTCGGGGGCTTGAGGCTCCCGTTCAGCTGGCTGGGCTGGTGTTTTGCTAGGATGGCCCTGGTTAGCTCCCTGCCCCGATTTACGCCTTGGCTGCGAGGGATGCTCTTGCAGATCTGACCTTTCAAGCTGGCTAGCTGGGCTGGGGCTCGGGTAGTGAGTAGCTGGCCACTGCTCCTCCACAGCCATGCAGAACGGCAGCGATCGGCTGGATTCCGGATCTCTAGGAGTATCGGGCTTTGAAGGAATCAGCTGCTCAGGGAGTATCTCGTTCCTCTCTGGGAACACGGGTGCAGTCTCCGACAAGCCCCACCCGGCGCCGGAGCGTCGCTCGGTGAGCTCTTGTGACTGGGGAGGGAAGCCTGGCTTTACCGTTTCCAATTTGTTTGCGTCGTCTTCAGCATCTGACAGGCCTAATCTGTCTAGTGAGAATTTCGAAGGGCAAGTCTCGAACTGCTCAGCTCCAGTCTCCTCATTTATCTCTAGCAGGTTTTCCCCAGAAGAGGCGTCCCGTTCTGCGAACTCATTAGCTTTTGCCTTCAAATTAGCCACCCAGTCCTCTGTGGCGGAATCAGCATCTCCAGCGACCGAAGGGACAGACCTCGCTTTTGCTTCAATTATCGCTGCTCCCAACGCAGGTGGGCTGGCAGCCACTAGGGAACCATTCTCTCGGCTTACATGGGTATATTGCGGGTGAATTTCCACCTCTGGGCCCTCCTCATTTTCACGCTGAGATTCGTTGTCTTGCTGGCTCCTCTGCGTCTCCAAATTGGCCTCATCACCTTCCTCTCTGAAATCCCCGGGTGTGAACCATCTCCGAGGCTTTGGCGGCGGTGCCCCCATGGTCATCTCCAAACCAGCTGCCTCGCTGTTCTGCTCCTCTCTCTCTGGGGTCTCAGTCCATACAGCGGAGGGGACGTGTGTCTCGTGAAAGTCAGAACCTAGTTTCATGCTGGCTTCATCTGCCTCCAGTTGTGCACATATCTGAAGCCCACCTCCGAGTGGCTTTATATCAATCATCCCCTCTGTGTTACTAGAATCCTGACCATCACTGACGTCGACTACAGCTGACGGCTTCTCCGCTGCTTCCACTTTTGACACCAACGATGGTAGGACAGCGTTATTCCCAGGAAGTGCCTCACTGGGTTTCTCCAAGACTAAATTGCTTTTGGTCAATAAGCCTGGGGCACTCACAGGGCTGCTTTCCTCTTCGAAGATGCCGTCATCGGAAGGTGGACATGGCCTGAACCTGCTCTCTTCAACCTCGTGTTCCTTCTCGGCGACGGTTCGGTCGCTTTCCGATAGACCGCCAATTGTTTCTGTGCCTGTGGTTGTCCATTCATCTTCCCCTGCACTACTGGGCTCCTCCTCATTGTATGCTACAGTCGGTTTTTCTACGTGCACCGTTTCTGGGGCCCATTTCGCTCTGGCACTATTTTGAGTAGTCAATGCTGCTACATCCTCCTCCTTCCCCGAAGCTCCCACTGCAGACCAGGCTGACCAAGGTGGAGAGGCGCTAGTTTTCTCACTCTCCAACAGAGAGCTTAAAGGCAAATGACCCAACACACCATCTTCTCTCAGCGTAGCTTCCTGCGCGGTCTTCAGTAAGTTTGCCTCCATTCCTTTTAAGAGCGTTACATCTGCCCAGGATCCGGGGCCTAGAGACACTTCATCAACAGCTTGTGGCTCAGTCTTTGCTATCTCAGTCTTGTTTTCCTGAGCCAGTTCAGCTGGGCTTTCTGTTGGACTCGGATCATCGACGTAGGCCAGGCCCTCCATAACTACAGAAGCCAAAAGGCTTTCCTCCCCAATTTCTGGTTTGAGTCTACTCGTTGCAAAGGCATCAAAGGTGTCATCCCAGTCACAGACGGGAGGAGCAACAGGAGTCTGTTCTTGAGGAGGGCGGAGTCCTTGGGGTGTGGGAGTGGCTTCTGGAATAGGGGCGCCAGCGCTTTGGGTTGAAGACTCCTGCTGTGGTTTGTTAAGTCCTATGGAGGCAGAGGGACTGTAATCCTCAGAGGAATAAAGGTGCCCAACGACCTCTTTGGTAGCTTGCGACCCAGAGTGGAAACTAGAGAAAAAGTGAGTAGGGGAAGGAGAGTTTAGTACCTGGTCAGCAAGGAGGTCCTCAAAGAAAGGGTTGCTGTGCAGGGAGTGGAGGAATGGGTTGGTAGGGGACAGGCATCCAAACTGGCTTTCTTCAGGAGCAGTTAAAAGGTTAGTGCTTTGCATGCGAGCAGGATGGACTGTACCAGCAGGAGGACACTGGACAGGGGAGCAAGGGGAAAAGTGAGAAGGTGCATCTGAGCTGGTTTCTACCTTAGGAGACACTTCCAGGCTGTGGAGGGAAGACAAAATAGTCCTCCTGGTTAATACTATGACAGCGCTTAAGTATATTCACCCCACCCCACCCCCCCACCCCACAAAAACACTTATGGTCAAAGCTGTGCAGTGCTGCAGGGATCACACATTCCTTCCTGTTAAGCAGAGCAATGATTAAGACAGAGATGCATGGACAGTGCATGCGCTGGTATGAAGGAAAGGGATACCCTTGTTTCAAGGCAGCTCTCGTAACCCCCCTCCCCCCCCCGCTCCGTTTCTTTACAACATATGGAATTCCTAAAGCTCTGAACCACAGGGGTAACTAATGACCTTGGAGGAACGCAGAACTGGAGAGGGGCCCCAATCCAACGCCTGTGGCCCAAACTCCCTGTTCATTGATTGATAACTTGTACTGGATGCCAATTTTCCAATTCTACCCATGCGAGTAGTAGTCCCTTTCTCACTTGAGTAGTCCCACTGAATTCAGGAGGGCTCCTGGAATGAGTAAGGCTGACTCACGTGAGTCAGGGTTGCAAGCCCAAGCCCAGAGTGACTTACTCCAGAGTCTGGTCGTTTGCTTGGTTTCACATCAGGTCAGCAGAGAGAGGCTCTCAAAATCCTCCCTTTCCCCTCTTCCCACAGAACCCCCTGAATACTGAAGTCAGCACAGGAACTGCAGTTATAGCTGAAGAGAAAACAAATGATGAACAGCAGGGGGCAGCATGTGGCCAGGGCACTGGGCTGGGAGTCAGGAGACCTGGGTTCTGTTCCTACCTCTGCCGCTGGTTCCCTGTGTGATGTTTGGGCAAGCCACTCCTGTTCCGTGTCTCTGAGGCGCTGAGCTATCCCTCGTCCCACTCAATAGGAAGCTGCAGGGATCTCAGCACCACCAAGAAACAGGCCATTAACACCTCCCCCCCGCCACCCCGGCGGCTCAATTTCCCTGGCTGTACCAATGGAGATGCAGATCCTTCCCCACCTTTACAATGGGTCAGAGGCGATCATCCTCCTCCTTTATGGAGCATTGCCAGCTCAACTCAACCCATTTCACAAACCTCTGGAGTGGAGCCGCATGAGGCCCCAGGCAGCAGGTCAGTAGGATTACCCCTGGGCTGAGACACAGAACTTAACAGACTTGCATGAGGTCACACGGGAGTCCCTGGTGCAGCCAGGAATTCCCACTCAAGCCAGTGTTTCAACCACAAGGCAATCCTTCCCCTCAAACCCTTTCCTCCAAGACTCAGCAGTGAGAAGCACAAGGGATAGCTGAATCCCCTTGCCCCGTACTCCCTAGAGGCTAGGGGTTTGGGGGCACATTTATCCCAACAGCCCCCCATTTCCAGCTGCACCAGGGGGACAGCACCCTCCCAGCAGCTCCAGACTCTGAGCTGTTAGAACAGGGAGGTAACCAACACACTCTGGTGGCATCTTCCCTGCCCCAGACTTCAGATCATATGCCCTACAGCCAATCCGTGGGGTGTTTGCCCTCTGGCTCCTGTACGGATCCACCTCTGTCTCCTGACAGCCAGTAGCGGGATGGTTGGGGGGAGACTATAAAGACCAGGGGAACCAAACAAATAGTATAAAAATCATAAGTCGTCACGGTCACTTGTTTGGAGCAGGAGCTCAGGGGCTGGGTCAATGAGGACTTTCCAAAAAGATCATTTTTTAGAGGGATCAGTGATCTGGTACCTAACACTGTGCCCATCCCCAGCCGCATAATCGGGTGGTCATCCCGCTGTCTTCCCAGCCTCCTTCCTATTGCTTGGCACACTCACTTCGTACAAACGAACTGAAGATGGTGGCAGGGTCTCTGCTTCAGCACACCTGGGCCCTGATTCTTGCAGACCTTTGGGTGTTATGTTCTCCTCATAAAACCCAATTCAGGGTCTTCGGGCCGGTGCCCTTACAGGAGCCAATGGCATCGCTAATCTCTGAGCCAAGGAGAAAACACGTAGCTACCTGCTCTGCTTTCAGCCACCAGCCCTTGTTAGAGAGAAGAAACCACAAATGCTGGGCTCTTGGCAAGTCTGGTGCCTCCCACAGCACCCTCTTCTTGCTTGAGCAGTTCTAAGGTAAAGTGGTCACTGAGGAGGGATTGCCACTTGACTTCTCATGCCACTGAGGTATTTTAAAACAAATTCCCCATCGAAATTCTCTTCCCCTGCTCCCTTTTTTTGTGATTTATAAACTTCTCCATGAAGGCTGTAAACTGAGCTCGCTTCCTTAGTAAATTTCAGTCATCGCATGCCTCTAGGCCGAGCTGGTACTGCCAGGTTGTTGCCCAAAGCCAGGCTGTGCAAGGTACACCGGGAGATTTCCAGAGTAAGAAACAAACGCAGCATGGATGCATGTTTTGAAAACCAGAGCTATACGTAAGAGTTTAGATGGAATGGAGGAAAGCAGTAGCAAAGGCCAAAAGGCTGGCCTCAAAAACCTCAGCAGAGCTGCTCTGGGGGGAACGCAGCGAAGGCAACTTAAAGAATCATAGAATATCAGGGTTGGAAGGGACCTCAGGAGGTATCTAGTCCAACCCCCTGGTCAAAGCAGGACCAATCCCAACTAAATCCATCTCTGGGTTTCTGGGGGGGGGGGGGGGGGGGGGTATTATTGTTACATATCTCATGCCACTTAGACTGAAAAAATAACACACACACACACACACACACACACACACACTTACTTTGTGTTTGACCCATTTTACTTTGTGTTTGACTCATTTTACCTTCTGGCTAGTCAGTTTCACCTGCTGTTTGTGGATTTGTCCTACAATGATCGGAAGAGAAACTTTTTTGTTTTTTGTTTGGGTTTTTTTTAAGGAAAAAAATCTAATTTTGAGGCAAGGGGCAGAATTTGGGGGGAAAATGCAGTGCCTGAAATTATGTTTCTTTTGCATAGTGGACTGGATTTCAAGTTGTCTGTGTCCCTGGAACAGGAGTGTAACATGAATTCCTTTTTACACAGCCCCATCCCATTCTGCTGATGGAGGAAAATCCGTCTATTCCTCCTCCTAACGGCAGCTCCAGCTAAGAGCCACACTAGCCAATGAGAGCACTCAAAGAAATGCAGTTCTGGTGAAACTCCGACGAGCCTTCCACTGTCAGCAACCTCCCCGCAAATCACGTATTATTTAATCCGAAAGAACAGAAAGCGATCCAGGTGCAGTGTTGAAAATCAAGACCAGATTTCTTTACAATGAAACAAAGGACTCACTGGGACAAATAAAGCCTCTGAATTTCACACATGTGGTTTGTGCCCCAAACCATAAGGCAGTCCCAGCCTGTGAACCTTCACTAAGATTGATGAACGTGGCCCAACACAAACTTGACACTGAAACCAAACTTTGGGCACATTCTGTATTGTTCCAGGGTCCACTGCAACCATCTTTCACAGATCGAGCATTAATCGACTTTGGGTGGAAGACAGAGTGCTGCTACAGGAAGCATATAATGGGCCTCTCTGTGTAATTCCATGGACGACAATGGCATTACACGAGAGAGACATTTTATTGAATTATTCACAAGCCTTTCAGTGGCACTCGGTACTGAAACATGCAAATGCCTAACAGGTTTATGCTCATAACACTGCTGTGCAGAAGGAAAGCATCATTCTCATCACCCCTGCTTTACAGACGGGAAACTCGGACAGATGACCCAAATTCCCCACTGCCTGGCACCTTGTGTTGCCATTCACATCTGTGCACAGCGAATGTAAAAACACCACCAGGGTGTGAGTAGAGACTTCGGATTTGGGACCATTTTACCTCCCCTTGGCACAGAGTAAGTGACCCCACAAGGAACCAAGTGGTGGAGACCCAGGGATATCCCACAGAAAGTCTGTGGAAAGGCCAGGAAGAGAACCCATCTCCAGAGTTCTGGGGCCATGGCTTTAACCACAAGCCCATCCCCTCCACCCACAGAGCCACTGTCATGTTTGTTTAACCGCTTCTAGTGCTGCAATTCCTGCCTCCAATCCACCTTCGCTCAGGGACATCTGGATTTTTCTCTTGACCTTCCAGCTCTACAATTCTCCATGGCTAAATACACCAGCAAGACCTGGCCCAGGGTACGCGGCATGGCACCTGCAGTGCTAGCTCTGAATTGGTTTCGGTATTTTTTGGGGCCAAGCAAAGCGAGGCCCTACGCTCACCTTGATGGCATTTCTCCATTCGTACATCTGTAACATGACAACTTCAGAAAACCGCATCCGAGCGATGGTAGAACGTCGGAGAACGTTCAAGGGAGCACCAGGCAGACCCCTGCTGATTTCGGTAGAAACTAAAAGAGCCTGAAATTAACCCATAAACTGCCCCTTTTGTGATGCCGGCAGAGGAAGCTCTCTGGCGCCCTCTTGCTGCTATCTACACATCACAGGCAGCAGCTTACTAGAATGGAGGCTGATCTGTATACCCAACACAAGGCCCTCCTCCCCATTCCAGCCAGGTGGCTCCAAAATAGACCCTCACCCGCCCCCAATGCCGCTACCCTGCCCTCCTGAGCTCTTGGCCCCAGTCCCCAGCCAGGCCCCTCACACTCTGGCCAGCCCCACCTCCACCCCGACCTACATTTGCACTTAAAAGGTTGAACAAGGCAGAGAGCTTGGTCAACATGAACAGCAAAGTGTGCAACCCTCTGTCATTAGCTACAAAAACGTGTACGTTTCTCTCTGTGGATTGTGAGAACTATATTTCTGCTGGAAGAACAGGAGTTACTGGAAGCATATCCATGTACACCCTTCCAAGAAGGATCTGCCAGCCACTGCTCAGCCTCCTAGTCACCTTATGCGTGGCCACACCAGATTTTAGTGCTAAAGCCAAAATCCTTCCCACCCTGCAAATAAGACTGAACTGTCTCCAGCACCCAGGGCATCCTTCCAGCTCTCAGTGATATAGCTATGACGGGATCCACTCCAGAACAGCATTAGCTGTGGCCTAAGAGGCTTGGGGAGGGACGGGGGGAGGCGGCACAAGAGAAAAAAAAAAAGCAAAGCCAATTTCAACAGATTTAGGAATACTGAAATGTCACATTTCTGCAGGATCTGGTAGGACCGTCCCTAGCTATTCTGGTGCCCTATGCAGCCCCCCCACAGGGCGGGGGGCTGTGTGGGGCCCGGCCCCAGGCCTCCGCAGGGGATGGGGGGCTGACCACTTCCTGCAGGAAGTGGAGTGACCCAGCTCCGGCCTGCTCTGCTCCCCTGGCTCCCAGGCTTGGAGGGAGGGGGGAACCGCCCCCCAGCACTCGCCGGCGGCGCGGCTGGGAGCCAGGAGAGCGGAGCAGGCTGGGGCTGGGTCACTCCACTTACCGGTGAGTGCAGGGAGCCTGACCGCTTCTGGACTCCTCAGGGGAGTGGGGGTGGGGCTGGGGCAGGGCAGGGAAGAGGCAGGGCTGGGGGAAGAGGTTGGTTGGAGCAGGGGCGGGGGCCCTGGGGCACAGCCGGAGCAAGGGCTGGAGCAGCACGCAGCTGCGCAGGGCACCAGGAAATTTGGGGCACCAAATTTCCTGGTGCCCTACGCAGCTGCGTACTTTGCGTATGGGTAAGGACGGCCCTGGGACCAACTGTATTTACTCCCTTCGAGATACACACAGAACCCCCTGGCATTCAAAGGGGGTTACACACACACATATTCTACTGGAGATCAGACACCCAAATACTTGGCACTCCCTTCGCCTACAGTGTCTGTGATCAGCAGGGGCAGCTGTCACCTCTCCTGGGTGTTCTCTAGTCCAAGGTACAAGCTTTTTAGAAATGGTCACAGTCTTTAGAAATCCTCCAGAAAGCAGAATTTCTGCTTCTGTTTTACTCCTCTGAAATAAAGACACTTTACACTAGGGGGCGTGCGTGCTCTGCATTGCCTCAATGGAACGTAAACTCCCACTTTAATTTAAAACAAAACAAAAAATCACCCTTCTTCGCTGTAATTCTGAGGTCAAGGAGCGGTCCTGAAAACATCGGTGATGTTTGATGTATTGGGATCAGAGCTACACTCCCACCCTGCTCTGCAGAGCCTGACACCCCACGTTCCCATTCTCTGGGGAAGGTTCTAGGACTTCTCTGGCACCACGCCTCCGATGCACAACATTTCCAGTGATTGCCTCCCTGCTTTTACATCTGGAGGAGTTTAACGGACTTGATCTTGCTTTCACTTTTGTCAGTCTCCTCACCTCTCCCACATACATTCCATTTCTCTCCCTTGCTGGCAGCTGGCCCCCTGCTTCCCTCTCCTGGCTGGGAGTTTGAGTATGGCCCATGCATAACGGAGCACTGTGCAGCCAGACGTCTGATCAAAGAGCTGGGAGCCAGGAACGCCCAAGTTCTAACCCTCGCTCTGACACCAGTGACCCCTGGGGTCTTGTCCATGTCACTTAGCCACTCCGTGCCCCACATTTCCCATGTATAACACTGTGATAATACTTGACTATCCCACAGGGCTGCTGGGGACTAGTAAATGAATGTTTGTAGAGAGTTCTGAAGAACAGAGGGCTGTAAATATTCAGTGGGAGTTGAATTGCACGCAGCTCCATCAGCAGCATGAAACTGACACAATTCTTGAGAGCCTGGCTTCTGCCTACCAGCGTAGAATCAAATGAAGTAAAAATCTTAAATGAACTAAATTGTACTACAGAATCTCTATGGATAGTAATTCCATGCTTGAAAAATAAGAATATAGCAGTAGGGCTATACTACAGACCACCTGACCAGGATGGTGTTAGTGACTCTGAAATGCTCAGGGAGATTAGAGAGGCTATTAAAATAAAAAACTCAATAATAATAATGGGGGATTTCAACTATCCCCATATTGACTGGGTACATGTCACCTCAGGAAGAGATCATAGAATCATAGAATCATAGATTATAGGACTGGAAGGGACCTCGAGAGGTCATCGAGTCCAGTCCCCTGCCCGCATGGCAGGACCAAATACTGTCTAGACCGTCCCTGATAGACATTTATCTAACCTACTCTTAAATATCTCCAGAGACGGAGATTCCACAACCTCCCTAGGCAATTTGTTCCAGTGTTTAACCACCCTGACAGTTAGGAACTTTTTCCTAATGTCCAACCTAGACCTCCCTTGCTGCAGTTTAAACCCATTGTTTCTGGTTCTATCCTTAGAGGCTAAGGTGAACAAGTTCTCTCCCTCCTCCTCATGACACCCTTTTAGATACCTGAAAACTGCTATCATGTCCCCTCTCAGTCTTCTCTTCTCCAAACTAAACAAACCCAGTTCTTTCAGCCTTCCTTCATAGGTCATGTTCTCAAGACCTTTAATCATTCTTGTTGCTCTTCTTTGGACCCTTTCCAATTTCTCCACATCTTTTTTAAAATGCGGCGCCCAGAACTGGACACAATACTCCAGCTGAGGCCTAACCAGAGCAGAGTAGAGCGGAAGAATGACTTCTCGTGTCTTGCTCACAACACACCTGTTAATGCATCCCAGAATCATGTTTGCTTTTTTTGCAACAGCATCACACTGTTGACTCATATTTAGCTTGTGGTCCACTATAACCCCTAGATCCCTTTCTGCCGTACTCCTTCCTAGACAGTCTTTTCCCATTCTGTATGTGTGAAATTGATTTTTCCTTCCTAAGTGGAGCGCTTTGCATTTGTCTTTGTTAAACTTCATCCTGTTTAACTCAGACCATTTCTCCAATTTGTCCAGATCATTTTGAATTATGACCCTGTCCTCCAAAGTAGTTGCAATCCCTCCCAGTTCGGTATCATCCGCAAACTTAATAAGCGTACTTTCTATGCCAATATCTAAGTCGTTGATGAAGATATTGAACAGAGCCGGTCCCAAAACAGACCCCTGCGGAACCCCACTCGTTACGCCTTTCCAGCAGGATTGGGAACCATTAATAACAACTCTCTGAGTACGGTTATCCAGCCAGTTATGCACCCACCTTATAGTAGCCCCATCTAATTTGTATTTGCTGAGATAAAGTTTCTTGACACCTTAAATGATGGTTTCTTGGAGCAGCTGGTCCTGGAACCCACAAGAGGAGAGGCAATTCTTGATTTAGTCCTAAGTGGAGCACAGGATCAGGTCCAAGAGGTGAATATAGCTGGTCTGCTTGGTAATACGGACGCTCGCGACTTAACATATACCCGACCATTACGCAAAAAAACAAAAACAAAACCTTTCTAGCCTACGGAACTTTTTCCATAACTGCGGATTTGCGTAAGTCAGGTTTGCATAACACGGGGACCGTCTGTACTGACAAATTTAATTATATTATGAACATCCCTGTGGCGGGGAAAACTCCACAGAGGCCCAACACTGTAGCATTTAATTTCAGAAAGGGGAACTATACAAAAATGAGGAGGTTAGTGAAAAAGAAACTCAAAGGTACAGTACCAAAAGTAAAATCCCTGCAAGCTGCGTAGAAACTTTTTAACGACACATAACAGAGGCTCAATTTAAATGTATCCCCCAATTTAAAAAAACATAGTACGAGAACCAAAAAAAAAGCCACCGTGGTTAAACAACAAAGTAAAAGAAGCAGTGAGAGGCAAAAAGGCATCCTTTAAAAAGTGGAAGATGAATCCTAATGAGGAAAATACAAAAGAGCATGAACTCTAAAAATAGAATTAGAAAGACCAAAAAAGAATTTGAAGAACAGCTAGCCAAAGACTCCAAAAGTAGTAGCAATTTTTTTTTTAAATACATCAGAAGCAGGAAGCCTGCTAAACAACCAGTGGGGCCACTGGACAATCGAGATGCTAAAGGAGCACTCAAAGATGATAAGGCCATTGCAGAGAAACTAAATGAATTCTTTGCATCAGTCTTCACTGTTGAGGATATGAGGGAGATTCCCAAACCTCAGCCATTCATTTGGGTGACAGATCTGAGGAACTGTCCCAAATTGAGGTGTCTTTAGAGGAAGTTTTGGAACAAATTGATAAACTAAACAGTAATAAGTCTCCAGGACCTGATGGTATTCACCCACGAGTTCTGAAGGAACTCAAATGTGAAATTGGGGTAAACAGTGAGGTGGCAAAATTTGCAGATGATACAAAACTACTCAAGATAGTGAAGATCCCAGGCAGACTGCGAAGAGCTACAAAAGGATCTCACAAAACTGGGTGACTGGGCAACAAAATGGCAAATGAAATTTAATGTTGATAAATGCAAACTAACGCACATTGGAAAACATAATTCTAACTATACATATACAATTATGGGGTCTAAATAAGCTGTTACCACTCAAGAAAGATCTTGGAGTCATTGTGGAAAGTTCTCCGAAATCATCCACTCAATGTGCAGCGGCAGTCAAAAAAGCAAACAGAATGTTGGGAATCATCAAGAAAGGGATAGATAATAAGACAGAAAATATCATATTGCCTCTATATAAATCCATGGTACACCCACACCTTGAATACTGCATGTAGATGTGGTCGCCCCATCTCAAAAAAGAGATATTGGAATTGGAAAAGGTTCAGAAAAGGGGAACAAAAATGATTAGGGGTATAGAACGGCTTCCATATGAGGAGAGATTAATAAGACTGGGACTTTTCAGCTAGGAAAAGAGGCGACTAAGGGGGATATGATAGAGGTCTATAAAATCATGAGTGGTATTGAGAAAGTAAATAAGGAAGTGTTATTTACTCCTTCTCATAATACAGAAACAAGGGGCCACCAAATGAAATTAAAAGGTAGCATATTTCAAACAAACACAAGAAAGTATTTTTTCACACAACGCACTGTCAACCTCTGGAACTCCTTGCCAGAGGATGTTGCGAAGGCCAATACTATAACGGGGTTCATTAGGGAGCTAGATAGATTTATGGAAGATAGGTCCATCAATGGCTATTAGCCAGGATGGGCGGGGATGGTGTCCCCAGCCTCTGTTTGCCAGAATCTGGGAATGAGCAACAGGGGATGGATCACTTGATGATTCCCTGTTCTGTTCATTCCCTTTGGGGCACCTGCCATTGGCCAGTGTCAGAGGACAGGATACTGGGCTTGATGGACCGTTGGTCTGACCCAATATGGCTGTTCTTATGTTCTGTACAGCAGCAGTGAAAGTGAGCAGAGTTGTGCTAATTTCACTCTGAAGCAGCTGGCAAAGATCTGAGCAGCGGACAGGGCTGCAGGCTCAGGGAAGCAACACTGCATCAGTACACGTTTCTACTCACATTCGGAAAAAATTTCTTCACAACCAAAAGGGTTGAAACTCCTTTTAAAAAGTGCTGCATTACGCAGGTCCCTTCACTTGCCAGAGGAAACTTCCCCCTCCCCTGCGGGAAACAGGTTTTTTGAAGCCCTGACGTCAAGAACACATTAACACCATCACCTTGCACTTAAAGCACATTGCAACTTGGCAGCATTGGAACACATTGTATTTTTGTGCCCCTTTTACAGGAGACAGAGAGATTAACTGACCAGTAAAATGCATCGAGTCAGCACCATGCATTGGGCTAGAACCCAGGAGTTCTGACCGCCTGCTCCTTCTACAACTGCCACTCTCAGCCACACCTCTTTAAATATGGAAAGGGAGAACTCCCATTCTAGAAATTCTGCTCAATACCGGTTTTTGACAGTGGGAAAAAAAGAACTTGTATGACGACTCCTGTCAACATCAGAATCCAAACAGGCATTTCCCGCCCCCAGGAGTGTAAGGTGATCTAAGGATAGGTATTTGCCAGAGAACCCAAGAACCTGAAACTCCTCTTACAGCTTCTGATTGAATCCCCACCCCACCACAATTATTTTTCACTCCTGTTTGAATTTAAAGAACAAAAACAAACAAAAAACCAACAATTCTGTCATGTGGAGAAAAAAAAAAAATCTTCCCATTTCCCTCATGTTAAATTTCTGTGCCTGCCCTCCCTGAGCAGTAAATGAAACAGCCAGACTAAAAGCCCTTTACAAGCTTCAGAACTGTACTGAGCTAAAATCCTTTCCCAGTAACGGTGACAGTGCTTGACTGTAAAAGAGCGTCTCGACAAAGCCATGCTACACCAGAGAGCTGTTCTCACAAAACTAGGAACAGCAATAACCGATACAGCACTTTTCAGTCCAAGAATCTCAAAGCTATTACCAAAGTTAATGGATCTCACATCCTTCCCACCCCCAGATTGACCCCACCTGCAAAACTGGGATAATAAGGCAGAGAGAGCCAAGTGCCCAGTTCTGCAACAAATCTGCGGCAAAGCTGGGAAAAGAACCCAGGAGATGTGGCTCCCAGTCCCTAGATCTAATCCCTGAACAACACATTCTCATCGGCACATGGGCACCAATTCAGCTGAAGCTTTTACCTCCATTATCCCCCAAATATTTTTAGCTCTCCAGTTAAGAGCTGCACAGTGAGAACCCAGAAAAAAAGTCAGCTAGGTCAGGCTGAGCATCCTTGACTTCAGTGCCTTTTAAAATATTGTATTTGTCTTTCTAACTAGACCCCGGCAGCCCAGCCACATCAATTCAAACCAGCTTGGTACTGGAACAGAAGGAGGTTATGCTAGCTTCCTAGACATCCGCTTGTAGGTTGTGTTCTCTTCACGATGCGCCCCGGGAAGTCAAGGTGTTTCTCTGAGACAAACCATTCATAGGTGTAGTCAGCTATAAATTATTGCTCCTGTGGGGCAGGAGGGAATAAAGACTAAAGAAAATGTTTCCCATCAAATATTTAGTCACAGACATTATGAATTCTTTGCATCGGTCTCCACTGTTGAGGATGTGAGGGAGATTCCCAAACCTCAGCCATTCTTTTTGGGTGACAGATCTGAGGAACTGTCTCAAATTGAGGTGTCATTAGAGAAGGTTTTGGAACAAATTGATAAACTAAATAGTAATAAGTCTCCAGGACCTGATGGTATTCACCCACGAGTTCTGAAGGAACTCAAATGTGAAATTACAGGACTACTAACTGTCATCTGTAACCTATCATTTAAATCAGCTTCTGTACCAAATGACTGGAGGATAGCTAATGTGACACCAATTTTTAAAAAGAGCTCCAGAGGTGACCCTGGCAACTACAGGCCAGTAAACCTCACTTCAGTACCGGGCAAATTGGCTGAAACTATCGTAAAGAACAAAACTGTCAGACATATAGATGAACATAATTTGTTGGGAAATAGTCAACATGGTTTTTGTAAAGGGAAATCACGCCTCACCAATCTATTAGAATGCTTTGAGGGGGTCAACAAGCATGCGGACAAAGGACATCCAGTGGATATAGTGTATTTAGATTTTCAGAAAGCCTTTGACAAGGTTCCTCACCAAAGGCTCTTAAGCAAAGTAAGCAGTCATGGGATAAGAGGGAAGGTTCTCTCATGGATTGGTAACTGGTTAAAGATAAGAAACAAAGGGTAGGAATAAATGCTCAGTTTTCAGAATGGAGAGAGGGAAATAGTAGTGTCCCCCAGGGATCTGTACTGGGCCCAGTCCTATTTAACATATTAATAAATGATCTGGAAAAATAGGTGAACAGTGAAGTGGCAAAATTTGCAGATGATACAAAACTACTCAAGATAGTTAAGTCCCAGGCAGACTGCAAAGAGCTACAAAAGGATCTTACAAAACTGGATGACTGGGCAACAAAATGGCAGATGAAATTCAATGTTGATAAATGCAAAGTAACGGACATTGGAAAACATAATCCTAACTATACGTATACAATGATGGGGTCTAAATTAGCTGTTACCACTCAAGAAAGAGATCTTGGAGTCATTGTGGATAGATCTCCGAAATCATCCACGCAATGTGCAGCAGCAGTCAAAAAAGCGAACAGAATGTTGGGAATCATCAAGAAAGGGATAGATAATAAGACAGAAAATATCCTATTGCCTCTATATAAATCCATGGTACGCCCACACCTTGAATACTGCATGCAGATGTGGTCGCCCCATCTCAAAAAAGATATATTGGAATTGGAAAAGGTTCAGAAAAGGGGAACAAAAATGATTAGGGGTATAGAACAGCTTCTGTATGAGGAGAGATTAATAAGACTGGGACTTTTCAGCTAGGAAAAGAGGCGACTAAGGGGGGATATGATAGAGGTCTATAAAATCATGAGTGGTATAGAGAAAGTAAATAAGGAAGTGTTATTTACTCCTTCTCATAATACAGGAACAAGGGGCCACCAAATGCAATTAATAGGTAGCAGTTTAAAACAAACACAAGAAAGTATTTTTTCACACAACGCACTGTCAACCTCTGGAACTCCTTGTTGTGTGTTGTGAAGGCCAATACTATAACGGGGTTCATTAGGGAGCTAGACAGATTTATGGAAGATAGGTCCATCAATGGCTATTAGCCAGGATGGGGTCCCTAGCCTCTGTTTGCCAGAAGCTGGGATTGGGCGACAGGGGATGGATCATTAGATGATAATCTGTCTGTTCATTCCCTTTGGGGCACCTGCCATTGGCCAGTGTCAGAGGACAGGATACTGGGCTTGATGGACCTTTGGTCTGACCTAGTATGGCCGTTCTTATGTACACCCTTCATACTGGGCTCTTCAGCATGCAAAATCCCTGTCCTTGCCACTGGAAATCAATATACTTTGAAAGGGATTGGACCATGGGGACGTACCTGGCTGGACATAGTGGAGGCTTTTCCAGATTTCCCCTATAAACCCAAGAGGAAAGAGAGAGACATGACAGCACAGCCCCTTTCACCACACGCTTTTCCTGGAAGGTTCTGTAAGACCCTAATATTTTGGTGGCTCATGATTTTAGATCCTGAAGCATGACAACACTAGAAATTATTTAAGTGTCAAACTGAGATGGGGCCAGCAAGGTCTAGCAACACTAGTTCCTCATTTGGCTGTGTTACAAAACTCTGCAAACCACACACACGGCCCGCTTACCTAACACACCTTCCTATTGCCGTTCACTTGTCCTCGTTTGCCACACTCACTCACTGCCCCTCTGCCATGTACATTGGCCAAACCGGACAGTCTCTACGCAAAAGAATAAACGGACACAAATCTGACATCAGGAATCATAACACTCAAAAACCAGTAGGAGAACACTTCAACCTCTCTGGCCACTCCGTAACAGACCTGAAGGTGGCAATTTTGCAACAGAAAAGTTTCAAAAGCAGACTCCAACGAGAAACTGCTGAACTAGAATTAATATGCAAACTAGATACCATCAATTTAGGCTTGACTAGAGACTGGGAATGGCTGAGGAATTACACTACTTGAAGCTTTTTCCTTATGATAACTATCCTTACACCTCTTGTCAACTGTCTGTAATTGACCATCTTGATTATCACTACAAAAGTTTTTTTCCTGCTGATAACAGGTCATCTTAATTAATTAGCCTCTTAGAGCTGGTATGGCATCTTCTCTGTATGTATATATATACACACACTCTTCTTATATGTTCCATTCTATGCATCCGAAGAAGTGGGCTGTAGCCCACGAAAGCTTATGCTCAAATAAATTTGTTAGTCTCTACGGTGCCACAAGTACTCCTGTTCTTTTTACGGATACAGACCAACACAGCTGCTACTCTGAAACAAATCACTCACTGAGTCACTTCCATCCTGATCGCGGGCTCTTTGAGGCAAGAGCCTCTCTGACTGGGCTGGGCGCTGTACCCACCCCCCCAAATCTGATTGGGGCCCTTGGGCCCTCCTGCAGTACAGCAGTAAACAGTTCCAGGCACCTAACAGGCACTCAGTAACTACCTCCTTTTCCCAGCAGCCAGTCAATCCGCTTCCTTTAGCTTCCCTACTTAGACTTTAGGAGAAGAGCCAGTGTCCTGGTGTCAGGACTACACTTTGCTCTAGCAGAAACAGGACAGATAGTTCGTGAAGCCTAAGTCTCCGCTCTCTCTCTCTCTCTCTCTCTCTCTCTCTCTCTCCAGTACTCCAATTCCAACACCTCAAGTCGTCAGACTCAGGAATAATAATAGCACTTCGCAGTTTATATACACCTCCCTTCATCCAAGGTGGAGGCATCATCCTCAGTTTAGCAATAAGGAAACTGAGGCACACTGTCGTCAGGTGGCTTGCCCAAGGTCTCACGGTGAGCCAGTAGCAGAGCAAATGACAAGGCCTGTCAGTCTACAGCATCCAGTCAGATGAGCTCCCAGCAAGCCTGTTAAAAGCAACCATTTTATCACCGCCATGCTGCCTACACTACTCCAGAGCCTCTATTAAACTAGCCCTTTCATTCTCCTCTTTGTGCCTTCTTCCAAACCACCCCTTCACCTGAAACTCCCCCCTTCTTGTCTGTCCATTGACCAAACTACCCCCACCATAAAACACCCCTCAAAGCCCTTTGCTGATACCCAACGGGGCTTCCTTCACAGTCTACGGTTGTTCTTCTATTACAGGCAAGCTGTCCGGGTCTTTCGATTGTAAGCTCCTTGCAGCAGGGACTAGGAGTTTCTCTAGGTCTGCGGAGCACTGAGTACACAGTCAGAATTCAATCAGCAACAAACCTTCTTCCTTGAGTCTCTTGCTTGAGCAATTACCAGGCAAATTTTCGCATCAGGGTTTAGATTTCCCTTCCCTAGCCCCAGCCCTCTTCCTCCCCCACTCACATTCTCATAGCATAGCCAACTGTAGAAAACATTCCAAGAAACGCATCCCAATTCTTCCTACCATAGCAGCTATTTGTCAGACTATGATCTGAGGGTGTTAAGGTCTACACAGGGGCTCGGGGGAGGGGGCATACATTTGCAACAGCCTGGATGCACAGGTCTGCACTGTTTTTTAAAAACAGTGGCTCTCAACCTTTCCAGATGACTGTACCCCTCTCGGGATTTGTCTTGCGTACCCCCAAGTTACACCTCACTTAAAAACTACTTGCTTACAAAATCAGATACAAAAATACAAGTGTCACAGCCACACCTGTACTGAAAAATTGATGACTCTCTCATTTTTACTATAATTGTAAAATAAATCAATTGGAATATAAATATTGTACTTACATTTCAGTGTATAGTATATGGAGGAGTATAAACAAGTCACTGTCTGTATGCAATTCAAGTTTGTACTGACTTGGCTAGTGCTTTTTCTGTAGCCTGTTGTAAAACTAGGCAAATATCTAGATGAGTTGATGTACCCCCTGGAAGAGCTCTGCATACCCCCAGGGGCACACATACCCCTGGTTGAGAACCACGGTTTTAAAATACTGACTAACCCAGCTACTCCCATAAAAGGAACATGAGCCAAAATAAATAAATAAATACGGGGAGAAAGGAATCCACTGTTTGGCAGTCTTTTGTATATCTTGGCCTCTCTCTCGATTAAAAAAAAAAATAAATACGAGCAACTCGAGTGCCTCATCTTGATCCAACATATAATCAGTGAGACTTCTCCTACAGTTCCCAGTCTGCTCTTCAGAGTGAGTACAGCAACACTGCACTACGTTCAACAGGCACTCACAATCCAGAGATAATAATATATGGAGATATACCTATCTCCTAGAACTGGAAGGGACCCTGAAAGATCATTAAGTCCAGCCTCCTGCCTTCACTAGCAGGACCAAGTACTGATTTTGCCCCCAATTCCTAAGTGGCCCCCTCAAGGATTGAACTCACAACCAGGGCCGGCTCCAGGCACCAGGCAACCAAGCACATGCTTGGGGCGGCACCTGGTAAGGGGCGGCCAATCTTGGGGTGGCGGGGGGCAACGCGGCGTGGCATTCCGCGGGGGGGGGGGGGGGCGCTCCGGCAGCGCGGCGCTCGGCGGGGGGAGGGGGCGGGCTCCGGCGGTGCGGGGTGTGGCGCTCAGGGGGGCGGGCTCTGGCGGCGCGGCGCTCGGTGGGGGGGCGGCGCGGGGCGCGGCGCTTGGGGAGGGGGGTGTTCCGGCGGCGCGGCGGGGCAGCACTTTTTTGCTGCCCCAAGCAGCAAAAAAAAGTTAGAGCCGGCCCTGCTCACAACCCTGGGTTTAGCAGGCCAATGCTCAAACCACTGAGCTATCCCTCCCCTCCTTTGCAAAAGGAGTGCAAATCTGAATTAGAAAAGAAATAAAACCACATGCATATGGAAAAGCTGAGGCACAGAGGTCAAGGCTCAAATTCCAATCATAATAGAAACAAAGATCAGGCGTTTTTCCCTCAAATAACAATGGGAAAAAATCGCTCCCTGTGCTGCTGTGGGCATTAATGGAGTCAGAACTTTGCCAGCAGCACCCAGCAATACCCTAGGAAAACTAGCACTTGAAGGCCTTTGCATGCTCTAGGGAGAGACTAGACGCAGCAGCTATATAATTTCCCAGGGCCAGGCCAAAATTTCTGAGGCCACCCAGCCCAGCAGCACCCCAAGGGTGCCAGTACCCTGGACTCGGAGCCGTGTTGCAGGGCTGGGGATGAGGGAAAGGGCAGTAACCGGAGTGGGGATTAGTTACAGGCAGGTCTCCGGATCACTTTCACTGGCAAAGGCTTCAGAGCATATGCCGCACATCTGATCAATGGGATTTCTGCTCTCCCAACACACACCTGGAGGGACCCTCCCCCCGCCTCCGCTGGGAGCAGCAGAGTGAGCACCCCAAAGGCCCCGCGTCCGAGGGAGTCTTTAGTGTTTTAAACATAAGGGGTGGGGAGGAAGAGAGTCTATGTAGAAGGGGTGAAACAAAAGTCAATCTAAGAGCTACAACTACACTGCATACAATCGAAGAGCTCGCAGTCCCTTCTCCAAGGGGAGGCGAGAGTGTTAAGGGATCGGAGAGGGGCTACGGGCGTTTTTAATAAGAGCGTTTAAAACATCGGAGGCATTAGAGCACAGCGCTTGTCTGAGCAGCTCAATGCCAAGCCCCCGTTTCAGAACGGGGCCTTAGGAGCCGTTATACGAGGAGGCAGCGAAGAACCACCCACCGGCCATTCGGCGCTCGGTGTCCCAGGGAAATCCGTCGCCGAGGCAGGGAGGGGAAGGGAACGAGGCCTTTCAGTCACTCTGTGGCAACGCCCCCCAGCTCTGTTCTCGTATCGGCGGGCCAGAGCTCTCCTCCTCCTCAGGGCAGCAGGGGAGCCCCCCCACCCACTTGATCGTCTCTCCAGGCCTGGACATCGCCCATCTCCCCCCACCAGCAGGGACTCTGCTAGGCCTGGCCTAAGGAAGGGCCCGCACACAGAGTCAGCCAAGCCACCGGGGCACCCACCTCCAGGGCGGCGGCTACTCCCTGCGCTGGCTGGGGCAAGCTGGTGCCGTTGCATGGAGAGGATGGTGCCGGCTGGCCTAGTCCGTCCAAGCCCTTCCCAGGCCGGCTGGGAAAGGCAGGCCCGGCAGGAAACAGGAAGTCAGCCGTGAAGACGCGGAGTCATCCCTCACCCCTCTGCAGTTTCCTAGGCTGTGGGAAGGAGGCGGCTCTAACCTCCGCTACTGACTCCAGCCAGACCTCTGGGCAAGTCGCTTTGGCCCAAACGGAAAGGGGGAACCACTGATCTGCAGTACCTGACGTGACACACCTGGGGCCTGAATTTCAGAGGTGCTGAGCGCCCCCAACTCCACCGGAGGCCGAGGGGCGCTCCAGGTGATCAGCACTTCTGAAAACCAGGCCCCAGCTATCTCTGACGCGGCACCCCAAACAGGGGTACCCCCACCACTCAGTGGCCACTCTTGAAAATCTGGCTGTCTCCCCCACCTGTGAAGTGGGAGGGGCCCCAACTTACTGCACACCTCCCAGGGATGTTGTAAGGCTTTATTTCAGGACTGCTTCCATCATTTGCCCTAGAGCCATCTCCAGTGCTGGGGTAGGGGCACGTTTCACTGACGTGGGATTGCACAATGAGACTGGCAGTGACACGGGCCAAACAATGGGGGCCCGATTCTCTACTACCCTGCATGGCATGATGTCACTTACCTCTGTGTCACATGAATGCAAGGTGGGTGCAAAATGTTACCTGGCAGCACTACCCTCTCTTACCAGTGGTAGCATTTTACACCCGATTTGCACAGGTGTTAATGGCTACAGATGGTGTATGGCAGTGCGGAAGCCAACACCTTAATATGGTTGGTCAAATTAGGTCAGGAGGGCCACAGAGCCGCAGAAGCTGTGTGCAGCAGACTTCAAAGTGGACAGAGCTGTCACCAGCGGTTAGTCAATAGCTCAGGGTGGTCTCTCTTTAGGCTAATTGAGTTAGTTTGTACTTAGGGGTTTTTAAAATCCTTTGAAGATATAAAGTGTTGGGTGTTTTTACCATAACCTCGCTTTATGGTTAATGGGTTGAGTGAGTTTCTCTATTTGCAATTTGCCCCATTAATCCTATTTAACGACATCTTTCACTATTCTGTTGGCCCTTGGTCACTAAAATATACTCATTTGATCATTCTAACCCAGTGGCTTTCAACCTGTGGTCCGCAAACCCCTGCAGGTCCACAGACTATGTCAAACATTTCCAAAGGGGTCTGCACCTCCACTTGATATTTTTTGAAGGGGTCCGCCTATGAAAAAAAGGTTGAAAACCACTGTTCTAAGCCATGATGATCCTAGAAAAAAGTGGGTGAATAGATCTCAGGCCTGGCCTGGTAAGCGTTCGGGACAACTGGGCAAGGTTGCATTACTTGGAGGGTTTCCCCTATTTTTTGTCATCAACAAAAATGACTAATCAAAAATCCTCCAGCCACTGTGCTTATTCCCCCAATTCCAAACTGCCCTTCCCCCATGCCTTCCCGGCTCCTAACAGTACCCCACCCAGACACCCAAACCGCCAACCTCACCCCGCCAACGTCTACCTGAGCCAAAAATAAGCTGCACGCTGAAAATGGAGGGACACTGTACAACGTTCATATTTAAACCTGACACAGAAGGACCCAGTAGTGATTTCATTTTCTTATTGAATTCAATAAAACCTGAAAGTTTAAATTTATCTGCGCCTGGCACAGAATTCCACGACTCCTGCAGAAACTAGGTGCTGGTGAGTTCGCAGGGTCTGGTGTTCCATTACCAAACCTAGGAGCCACCTACACATTAACAACAAGCCAAGGCCTTCACTTGTGACATTGTCAAGTTGCCTGTAATCAGGTTAGTCCAGGATGCTCCTAGGGGCTTTAAAATACCCCTGTTAAGTTCTACTTGTTTACTCAGTTGACTAGCTGGGGTTAGTCTGCTTCAAAAAGAGGCAGCAGAAAGGAAATCACCATTCTAAGGAAGGCTGGGGTGGAGGTTCTCTCTCAGGAAGACACCTGCTGCTGACTTGCTCAACTGCTTCTGGGTTACTGAATGGAGAAGTGCTGCTGCTTGTGGTTCCCGAAGACTACATCAGAAGTGAAGCGGGAAGAGCTTGCCACTGACGTACCACCTGGCCCTGGACACTTCACTAAACCTGCCTGCTTCAGTAGCCCCACTTGTAAAATGGGGCTTATACTGCCCTACCCATAGAGCACAAGGGTGCTGGCAAATCAGTCTGCACAGAGATATACAGTAGAACCACAGAGTTACGAACTGATTGGTCAACCACCCACCTCACTTGGAACCGGAAGTATGCAATCAGGCAGCGGCAGAGCAAAAAAACAACCCGCAAATACAGTACAGTGCTGTGTTAAATGTAAACTACTAAATAATAAAGGGAAAGTTTAAAAAAAGATTTGCCAAGGTAAGGAAACGGTTTCTGTGCTTGTTTCATTTAAATTAAGATGGTTAAAAGCAGCATTTTTCTCCTGCACAGTAAAGTTTCAAAGCTGTATTACCTCTATGTTCAGTTGTAAACTTTTGAAAGAATCACCATAACGTTTTGTTCAGCGTTACAAACATTTCAGAGTTAGGAACAACCTCCATTCCCAAGGTGCTTGTAACTCTGAGGTTCTACTGTATAGTCAGCATAGAATTAGTGATTCAGAAGCAGAAAGTGAAATTAACTAAAAACTGACTAGTTTAGTTTCCCTCTCCAAGATGAAAGAAATCTAAGATGTGAACATACTGGGTAAAATTTTCAAAAGTCACCTAGCAGCCCAAGTCCCATTGACATTTAATAGGAGTTGGGATGTCAGGAAGTCATTTAGTGGGTAAAACTCTTTTAAAAGAGACCATCAATTAGCAAGGAGTAAGATTGTAATTTGTAACATCTGACTTGATTGTTAGATGTAGCAAGCACTGATCCCTCTTCCTGCCCCAAACTGCCGTGGGAGCGACGCTGTTATAATGAAAGGTGGAAGTCCGCAAGGTGAGGAATGTCTTTGGAAAGTGATTTTATTTTTTCCTTTTATAATTTCCCACCTTTAATCTGGTTCCATGTGTCCACAGTCTTCTGCAACTGTAGCATTTTCCACCAGGGTACAAGGGAAGAGTCATGTTTTCCCCTTAATAATGAGCATGCAAGGTAGCCATACTTTATCATCCTTGTCCAGGCTGCAGGAAGCAAACCTGTTGCGCTCTGATAACATTGTAAGAAATCCTTTTAGCATTTGAACCAATTGTTTCAGCACCCCAGGCCCTTACCTCAAACAAACCAGGGTTTGTTCCTCTTATGCAGCCCTAGACCAGCATTCTCAAAACTTCCTCTTATTTTCTTTTAAAACTTGAGTCTCCAAAGAACAAACAAACTTTTCCTCCTGCTTCCACTCCCGGCAATGTTGCAAACCTAAACAAATTCTTAAGAACAGCATGATTCATGCAGAGCTAAAGGCACCGCAAACCAAATGTACTTCAGAATTGATTTGCCTTGATGGACCAGGGATAAGCGACCGATTAGAGTTACAGCATTCATCCTTTTTATTAAAGTCAGTGAATGCTGGGGTGGGTGAGTTCACTCCCTGCAATATCAGCAGGAAGATTGGGCTGAAAATGGCAGACAAGAATGCACAGGTGATGGAAACTAGGGGTGCTGCTGCACCCTCTGGCTTTAAGTGGTTTCCATCAGGCACAGGGTTTACAGTTTGGTTCAAAGGTTCTCAGCCCCCCCACAAGAACTCAACCGTTAAGAAGAATGAGGAGGATGGGGGTGGGAATTGCATCTCCATGATATAACCAGCATATAACAGGCACAAAGTTGAAATAGTTCCACGTGCCACAGACTCCTGCACCTGTGTAGAGGATGAATCACCATGCTATGCTAGAGCAATTAGAGATGCATAAGCAGGAAGAAAGAGGGAAACAGCAGAGCTGGGATTAGCCACTTCAGAAGGGTTCACTCACTTACCCAGAGTTACCCACCTAGAATCATAGAATCTCAGGGTTGGAAGGGACCTCAGGAGGTCATCTAGTCCAACCCCCTGCTCAAAGCAGGACCAATTCCCAACTAAATCATCCCAGCCAGGGCTTTGTCAAGCCTGACCTTAAAAACCTCTAAGGAAGGAGATTCCACCACCTCCCTAGGTAACCCATTCCAGTGCTTCACCACCCTCCTAGTGAAAAAGTTTTTCCTAATATCCAACCTAAACCTCGCCCACCACAACTTGAAACCACTACTCCTTGTTCTATCATCTGGTACCACTGAGAACAGTCTAGATCCATCCGCTTTGGAACCCCCTTTCACGTAGCTATCAAATCCCCCCTCATTCTTCTCTTCTGCAGACTAAACAATCCCAGTTCCCAGAGCCTCTCCTCATAAGTCATGTGTTCCAGCCCCCTAATCATTTTTGTTGCCCTCCGCTGGACTCTTTCCAATTTGTCCACATCCTTCTTGTAGTGTGGGGCCCAAAACTGGACACAGTACTCCAGATGAGGCCTCACCAATGTCAAATAGAGGGGAATGATCACGTCCCTCGATCTGCTGGCAATGCCCCTACTTATACAGCCCAAAATGCCGTTAGCCTTCTTGGCAATAAGGGCACACTGCTGACTCATATCCAGCTTCTCGTCCACTGTGACCCCTAGGTCCTTTTCTGCAGAACTGCTGCCTAACCATTCGGTCTGTAGCAGTGCATGGGATTTTTCCATCCTAAGTGCAGGACTCTGCACTTGTCCTCGTTGAACCTCATCAGATTTCTTTTGGCCCAATCCTCTAATTTGTCTAGGTCCCTCTGTATCCTATACCTACCCTCCAGCGTATCTACCACTCCTCCCAGTTTAGTGTCATCTGCAAACTTGCTGAGGGTGCAGTCCTCACCTACCACCCTCCTGGGCAGCAGAGTGCCAACCTGAATCAAAGATCCTCCTTTATAAACAATAAAAGGGCATCCTCCTTTATAAACAATGCACCTGTCACTAGCTATCTTGATCCCCAAGATCCCAACTGGGTGCAACAGGAAGTACAAAGGGAATGTTAGCTACCTAGGAATAATATTTTATAGCACTTTCCCACCAAGGATTTCAAATATGCTTTGCAAACATCCCTGAGAGAACTGTATCATCCCAAAGGCCCAGAAGGGGGAACTGCCTTGCCTGGGCTCACATAGTGGATCCGTGGCAGAAGCAGGAATAGAACCCAGGGCTCCTGACTCCCAGTCCTGTGCTTTAGCCACAAGACCAGCCTTCCCCCTACAGGAGACACCAACAGACATTTATAGCCCCTTGGAAGTATTTTTTCCTATCACAGCATGGCCAGAAAATAGGTTTGGAAAGTGCATCTAATTCGGGATCACAGTTCCATTTACACTGTAGAGCAACGTCGTAACCGCACAGCTTTTTAGATTGTATCTTGGGGCAGCTTGGTTAAAGATCTACAGTGGCCTCTGAAGTGTGAATGTAGGGAGCGGTTCAGCATAGTCCATAAACCTGGTTTTACTGACCTGGGTTTCTGAGAAGGTTCTTTGGTGTCCTTGGATCCAAACCAGCTGCTGCTCTTACTCTTCTCGTCTCCAGCAGCTGTTACTTGTGGAGATATGGTCAGGGATGATCCCAGCTTCTCTCCCAAGCTCTTGTTCCCTGCATCACTTTTGGTCCCCCCGTGGTGGAAGAGGCTGATCTTGGACTTCTTGTCTTCCTTTCTGGTTTCCTCAAGGGGTTTGTCTTTCGTCACCTCCATGGAGAAGACCAGCGGCGTTGCGATTTGCACAGGTTTGATCTCTAAGCGGCTGCCTTCTTCCAACTTGGCTCTGCCTAGGTGGTTGCTGAGGGTTACCGCTTTGGTTGAGACCTTGTTCTCCTCTTGTACTGCTAAGCTGGGAGGAGAGGGAAGGAATCTGGGCTCTTCTTTCTGCTGCCCCTTCTCAAAGCTGCTGGATCCCCATGGCAGGTCTTCAGAGTCAGGAGGAGGGAAGCCAGCATGGAAACCCTCCTCAGACTTTCTGGCGATATTCTGTAGAGGCAGGGACAGCGGTGAGGAGCTCGGTAGGCCAGACATCGGGCTCTTTGGTGCAGGTTCATCACTGTAAACATGGCTTCCATTGACACAGAGAGAGGATCTGGAGACAGGGTCATTCTTTGGCTTCAGGCTTTGGATTGCTTTCGGCTCCGCTACCACGTTAACCTGGGAGATCTCATCACTGAATGCTCTCTTGTGGGTTAATTTTGGCGAAGGCAGATAGTCTTTCACTAGAAGGGGGAAAAAACAGCATCAAATGAGCCCATCTGCCTTGAGCCCAGATATTTCACTGAGCAACATTGTCTTCCAGCACCTGCCAATGCTGAAGGTATCAGTGAAACTGCTCCAAATCCCATCCTCACAACCCCAGCTGTGGCTTCTCCTGATCTTATAATGTAACTATAAATAAATACTGAGACTAGGGCATGAGCACATGGCTATAGAAGCTATCGCTGTCTCACCAAGAGTAGCAATATGATCTCACTGAAGGATCAAGGGAGGAGGAGAAAACCTTCCTTTGAAATAAATCTGAAAGTTAGTAATAGAGGCAAGAAACTATCTGAAAAGATCTTAGCGGTATGTGGATTTGTGCGGAAGCATGGCGTAAAATTTTACATGGGGAAGGACTGCTCCTCTAAGATTCACTACAATGACTATGCTAACATACTGCTTTGTGAAGAACAGTCAGTTTAGTTGCGGACATTATGGCGGATGGGAAAATGTGACTAAAGTTTTCCCTGCATTCATTCCCATTTCCAGGTCATATAGTGCCTGAAGACACACAACAGCTTTTTGCAATTAGTTGTAGAGTTCAATCTGCAAAATTGCTTGACATTAAATAGTGCACTTCAGATGTGGTTTGGTTTTTCCCCCAGGGATGCATATACAGTAACTCCTCGCTTAACGTTGTAGTTATGTTCCTGAAAAATGCGACTTTAAGCGAAACGATATTAAGCGAATCCAATTTCCCCATAAGAATTAATATAAATGGGGGGGAGGAGAGGGTTAGGTTCCAGGGGAATTTTTTTAACCCGGACAAAAAACTATATATTATATAGATATACACACAGTATACGCTTTAAACAAACAATTTAATACTGTTCACAGTTATGATGATTGTGAAGCTTGGTTGAGGTGGTGAAGTTAGAGGGTGGAAGAGGGAGGGATATTTCCCAGGGAATACCTTGCTGTTAAATGATGAGCTAGCACTCGGCTGAGCCCTCAATGGTTAACACATTGTTGTTAACGGTAGCCTCTCATCAAGGCAGCAGGAACAGGAGGGAGGGGAGACAGCATAGCAGACAGAGACAGACACACACCTTGTGTGTGGGGGAGAGAGAGAGAGATGCACACTGCCCCTTTAAGTAAGCTGACCCACTCTTAAGTGCATTGTCTTTTTAAGTGGATCAGGAAGTTGAGACAGCAGCTGCTGCCCCAAGTTCTCTCTGTCTCTCCGTCCGTGTCCTCTCCCTGCTCTATATGGAGAAGGGGTAAGCGGGGTGTAGGAGCAGGAGGGAGGGGGACACCCTGACATTAGCCCCGCCCCGCCTCCCTGCACAGCAAGCAGGAGTCTCTGGGAGCAGCTCCAAGGCAGAGGGCAGGAGCAGTACATGGCAGTGGGGGGAAGGACAGCTGAACTGCCGATTGATAGCCTGTTGGGCGGCTGCAGCACAGGGAACTTAAGGGAGTGGGGAGCTGATAGGGAGAGCTGCCGGTCCACCCTGGTTACAGGCCCCCACCAGCTAGCTGCAACCGGCTGCTCTTCCTGCATGCAGTGGACAAAGCAGGACTGCTACAAGGGAGCATTGCACAACTTTAAACGAGCATGTTCCCTAATTGATCAGCAACATAACAACATTAACCGGGACGACTTTAAGTGAGGAATTACTGTAATTGTGCAAGGGCATCAGGTAGCAGCAGTTATGTGCATTCTCACTCCAGCACCACCCAGGGCATCGAACTTAAGGGAGCATGCAGCATTGTGTGGCTAAGAAGCTGTTTTTTAATGCGTTAATATTAGGGGTGTCGATTAATCACGGTTAACTCCTGCGATTAACTCAAAAAACTTAACTGCAATTAAAAAAAACTAATTGCGATTAACTGCAATTTTAATCGCACTGTTAAACAATAGAATAACAATTGAAATTTATTACATATTTTGGATGCTTTTCTATGTTTTCATATATATTGTATTCGGTGTTGTAATTGAAATGAAAGTGTGTTTTTGATTATAAATATTTGCACTGTAAAAATGATAAACAAAAAAAAAAGTATTTTTCAATTCACGTCATACAAGTACTATAGTGCAATCTCTTTGCCCTAAAAGTGCAACTTACAAATGTAGATTTTTTTTTGTTACAGAACTGCACTCAAAAAACAAAACAATGTAAAACTTCAGTGCCTACAAGTCCACTCAGTCCTACTTCTTGTTCAGCCAATCACTAAGACAAACAAGTCTGTTTACATTTACAGGAGCTAATGCTGCCCTCTTCTTATTTACAATGTCACCAGAAAGTGAGAACAGGAATGTAAATATCTTGCGACACCGGCTACAACAGTGCCATGAGAGCGCGTGTTCTCACTTTCAGGTAACATTGTAAACAAGAAGCGGGCAGTATTATCTCCTACAAATGTAAACAAACTTGTTTGTCTGAGCAATTGGCTGAACAAGAAGTAGGACTGAGTGGACTTGCAGGCTCTAAAATTTTACATCATTTTATTTTTGAATGTAGTTTTTTTTGTTCATAATTCTACATTTGTAAGTTCAACTTTCACGATAAAGAGATTGCACTTCAGTAATGGTACGAGGTTAATTGAAAAATCCTATTTCTTTTGTTTTTTTACAGTGCAAATACTTGTAATCAAAAATAAATATAAAGTGAGCACTGTACACTTTGTATTCTGTGTTGTAATTGAAATCAATATATTTGAAAACGTAGAAAACATCCAAAAATACTTAAATAAATGGTATTCTATTATTGTTTAGCAGCGCTTTTAATCACAATTAATTTTTTTTTAATTGCTTGACAGCCCTAATTAATACTGATAGTTACCAAGGACCCGCCTCTTGAGCTAGTAAGAGAATTTCTGAATGTACTGTCTCAGGACAATCAAATTGTTTGTGGACTAATTACTGATTTTTCTCAGCAAACAATAGAAGTTAATGCACCGTGATGGCATCCCTGTTCTGTGCATTGCCTTCTGAGTGCCGAGACTGACAGAACTCAGATTGCTTTAGTCACTGGAGTCCAGCCACTTTCTGTTCAGACACTTTTCATCCAAGCCTGAAAAGTTTCCTGAGACAGGAGAGGCAGCAGGGAAGCTCAGTAAGTTAATGCTCCATTCTGCTTGACCACTGTGCGTTCAAGGCTCACTGCTGGGAAGACACCAGATGCGTGGAACCTGCTTTCGAGAGGTAGAACAGAATTCTCTGTCTGTGCTGTATGATGATCATCACATTGGAGATTTTTAAGAGCAGGTGAGAATCACCTATCAGGAACGGGTCTAGGTAATACTTAGTCCTGCCCTGAGTGCAGGGGACTGGACTAGATGACCTCTCGAGGTCCCTTCCAGTCCTACAATTCTATGAACAGAAAAAATGGATCCACAGTGAATCTTTAACGTATGGATGGGCAGAGCTTTTGGGGACAGCATAGACTGCAGCTCCTGGCATCCATATGTTAGGACCCACCATTTCTCCCACCTCTGCCCCGAACGGATTAACAGAGAGGGCCATTTTCTCTTTCAAATGGCATTAACTAGCCCCCAAGGAGAGAGTTCAACACCCACTGAAGGATGCTGCTCTTCCAGCTGAGGCCTAGGGACTACACTCTTTCAGAACCATTTTCCTGAGCTGAAGATAGCTTGGTCTTTAGCTGCACTCTGAGTCCTGGAGAGGACACCTCCCCCCAGGGTTGGCAGGGCCCCATGGGGGAATTTTGCCTTGCTACGGACTGTGCTGTACCAGTTCTGTGCATAAACAGAGGGTTTCAATCTCCAGGTCTGTCAATCTGGCATTAGACTAGCTCAACCCACCATTCATTACTGGGGGAGTGTCTCTGGCACCTTCATGCCAGCGCCCCAGCCACTCCAGTTTATAGTGGGCCTCACAGAAGAAAGTAACTTATAAAGGACACTTCCTTCTGGTGAGCAATCAGTTAATGCACCCAAAGTACCCTAGGCAGCCCCTTATTTAGTGATTAAAATCAGTATCCTCTTACCAGAGTACTCTGTGGACAGACTGCTGTGTCTGCTCGGGGATTTGGTTACCTCGGGAACGTTGATGGTTATGCCAAAGTTGTTAGCCAGGCTACCACTGGCTGAGGAGGTGGTGCTGTCGGAGCCCAGCGAGGTGTTGGACTGGGTCAGGGAGGACTTGCGAAGCTTGTTCTTGAAGAAACCGCCCTTGCCTTTGGATTTCTTGCGCCCTAGCTCGTAGTCCTCCTCCATGTCGAGGGCCCCTGTGCTGCTGGGGATGATAGCAGAGGCAGATTCCAAATCGTATTTCTTCTTCCCCTTCATTTTGTCCTTCAGCTTGCCGAAGGGCGACCGGGGCTTGTCCTTCATGGAAAGGTCGAACATGCTGGCCGTCAGGTTGTTGCGGGTAAACTGGATGGTGACCTGGATCTCTCCTCGCTCCTTCTCCTTTTTCCCAGCCTTGGAATGTAGCTTGTGCCACCTGGAGTTTGAGAGAAGAGGGGAGAAGAGCCTGTTATTTCCAAGAACAATGACTGAGCCAGAAACTGCTCAGAGGGAAAGGCCTAAGGCAAGACAGAGAAGGAAAACAGAACCGACCAGGTCTACGTGGCTGCTCGGGGAATTAGCTGACATACTGCACTGGGGAGAGCACCTAGTCACTAAGACAATGCAGACAGGCTGCTCTTCAAACTATTCGATTTGCTGCTTCTTGAGTTCCCACTCAGCTGTGACCCCTTCTCACAAGCCAGGGAGCCCTGGTGCATGGAGACTTAGCTGCCATCGGTTTTGTTACATCCTTCAGAGCAGCCACTGGGGGTTCTCCTTGGAGCGGGTGTGGTCCAAGCTCACTCCTATGACACAACCTGCACTTCCTTGGACACAGGGCGCTGTGGAACTTGGGGCACTCGACAAGCTAGTGAATTAACTCTCTCCACCCTCCTCACAAGGTAAGGCAAGTTTTATGATCCCCATTCCAAAAATGGAGACGCAGAGACCCAGAGAGGAAAAGTGATTTCCCCAAGGTCACACGGCAACTCGCTGGCAGAGATGAGAACAGAACACAGATCTCCTGACCCCGACCCCGCCCCCCCCCCCCCAGGCCTGGGCCTTCTCTCCACAAAGGACTGAAGTCCCATCCCACAGCCAGAAGGTGGATCCCCATTGAAACAGCTTAAGTGGTCTGGTGAGAGGAAGCCAAGCTCTCTGGACAACTGGCTTGTGGTATCTCCTTCCACCCATGCTCTGGCTCCCTCCTCCTGCTTTAGGTATCTCCCCCACACTTCCCAGCTGCTGCTACCCTACCCAGTATCGACTTCTCCACCACTCCAGGCTAATAAAGTGAAAGGCCTAATTTTTAAGGACCATGTTTGACTGCAAAGTGCCTAGGATTCTCTTCAGGCCTACGTGCTGTATGAACATAGGGTGCTGTTAGCCTATGCCTGCTTTGCTCGCTGTCTGGCTAGCTAAGTGTTCTAATGGACCACCGACATTATGCATGAAGGTCAGAAGTTCCTTGTTGATATGGAGATCTCCGAGGCCCAGGCTCCCAGACAGGACACATGACAGCTCTGATCTGATAAGGGCAGCAGGCCAGAGCCCAGTAGGTACAAGCGCAGCAAGGACTTCCTCCAGACGCTAATGGAGGCTAACTGTGGACATGGGGCTCCACATAGGATGTTGTGGGATTCCACCTAAGACTCAGTTATGCTACATAAGGCTGAGAGAGAAGAAACTCGCTGGCAGGCCTCCCACCTCAACCAGGGCTTGGTCACCACCAGGGACAAAGATGCTGCAAACAGAACGTAACAAGCTTTCTGACGATGTCTGAGCCAGCCCAGAATCCGGCTCTCCCCGCTATGGGACAGTGTGTCCCCCAGGGCTCGTGTGGGGTCAGTGGGTGATGAGAGTCATATACGCACACAACTCAGGGCATGAAGGTGCCATTTGTAAACAGACCTATTACCGACGCATACCATATTTTAAGGCATATTCCTACATTCAGTTCTCACCCAATTTCCACTAAGTAACTTGTTCACATTAAGACAAATTACCCTCCATAGTAATACAACATGTGCATTCCAGAGGAAGGCCCACGTTTTAAAAATGACTAGTCTATTAATATAGAATAGAATCATAGAATATCAGAGACCTTAGGAGGTCATCTAGTCCAATCCCCTGCTCAAAGCAGGACCAATTCCCAACTAAATCATCCCAGCCAGGGCTTTGTCAAGCCTGACTTTAAAAACCTCTAAGGAAGGAGATTCCACCACCTCCCTAGGTAACCCATTCCAGGGCTTCACCTCCCTCCTAGTGAAATAGCGTTTCCTAATATCGAACCTAGATCTCCCCCACTGCAACTTGAGACCATTGCTCCTTGTTCTGTCATCTGCCACCACTGAGAACAGCTGATCTCCATCCTCTTTGGAACCCCCCTTCAGGTAGTTGAAGGCTGCTATCAAATCCCCCCTCACTCTTCTGCAGACTAAATAACCCCAGTTCCCTCAGCCTCTCCTCATACGTCATGTGTTCCAGCCCCCTGATAATTTTTGTTGCCCTCCGCTGGACTCTCTCCAATTTTCCACATCCTTTCTGTAGTGGGAGGACCAAAACTGGACACAATACTTCAGGTGTGGCCTCACCAGTGCCGAATAGAGGGGAATAATCACTTCCCTCGATCTGCTGGCAATGCTCCTACTAATACAGCCCAGTTTGCCATTGGCCTTCTTGGCAACAAGGGCACACTGCTGACTCATATCCAGCTTCTCATCCACTGTAATCCCCAGGTCCTTTTCTGCAGAACTGCTGCTTAGCCAGTCGGTCCCTAGTCTGTAGCAGTGCATGGGATTCTTCTGTCCTAAGTGCAGGACTCTGCACTTGTCCTTGTTGAACCTCATCAGGTTTCTTTTGGCCCAATCCTCCAATTTGTCTAGGTCACTCTGGACCCTATCCCTACCCTTCAGCGTATCTACCTCTCCCCACAGCTTAGTGTCATCTGCGAACTTGCTGAGAGTGCAATCCATCCCATCATCCCATCAAACAGACACAAGGTGGATGATATGAATATCTTTTATTGGACCAACTTCTACTGGTGAGAGAGAACAGAAAATAAAAGATATTACCTCACCCAGCTTGTGTCTCTAATATCCTGGGACCAACATGGTTACAACTACAATGCAGAGTCAATTAATATCTTCTAAAAGAAGATTGTGGTGAAAAGGAGAAGAGCTTGGAAATTCAAAATTAAGGCTCGACTTGAAGAGCAGATGCCCCCCCTGCCCAAACTGTAACTGACTAGCTCTGCCAACCCGCCTGCTCTGTGCCTGAATTTGATTTTGCCATAAGGAGTGTCTATTAGAAAGGAAGGGGGTAGAAGAGAACGAGAGAAGAAAACCATTGCGGTCTGGGAGAGGCAGGATAGCTGAGTGGTCCAAGCACACATCTGGAAGCCAAGAGTTTCTTTATTCCAATCCTGGCTCCACTACACACACCCCGCTGCCTTGGGAGAGGACAAGGAAATAAACAGGTGACAGATGTGAAGTGCACGTTCCACACTACTGGACGGTGCTCGGATACTACATACAAGGGGGATGTTATTCCCAGTCTCCTGGGGAAATTCTCTTGCGGTATCTTCCTTGGGGCAGGGACCGGCCTGTGTGTGTTTGCACAGCATCTAGTTCACCAGAACCCAGACCTACACTGCAGAGCAACAATAACGGACCGCTACTGCCCCAGCCACGGTCTTCATTTCCCATCCTGAACTGCTGTGGAGGGTTTCTGGGCGGCGTCACAGATGGCTGAATTTCAACAGTATTTGAAATGATTCCTATGCAGTTTGTAAACTTTCTGGGATCCCTGGGAAAGATGAAAGATGCCATGGCACCCTTAAGGCCACTACCCCGATATCGCCTTTAAATCCCTCCCCAATACCCCACGTCAGCCATGGCGCCTGCAAGACGTCAGCCAGCCTGCCAATGACAGTGGGGTCATGGGAGAAGCTGGTGTTTCTAGGGTTAAACCTTCAGAACTCAGAGCCATCGGGCTGCCAGCCTGTTCGTATTACCCTCCCCCCTCCCTGCTGGTCCTCCATTGTGTCTGGTTTCAAAAATCAGATGAGAATGTCTTTTGGGCAGGCCCTTGTCTTTGTGTGTCTGTACAGCACCCAGCACCATGCGGCCATGACCCTAACCGGGGCATCTGAGTGCTACCATAATACAAAGTAATTAATAGAAACTTATAGGGTGACCAGATGTCCCGATTTATAGGGTCTGTCTCTTATATAGGCTCCTATTATCCTCCACCCCCTGTCCTGATTTTTTACACTTGCTGTCTGGTCACCCTAGAAACTTGGCATCTCTGTCGAGTGACTGGTTAGTTGCAGAGCCCACATGGAACATTTCCCAGGTCACAAAGCCAACACGGCACTGTCTGCACTGGGACAGCTGCAGAGCACCTGGCCCCGCAGGGCTGCCTTTTCACACCTGGGAGAGGGGGGACGCTCCTTCAGTCCAGCCCACCTTTGGCCTGGACGCCCTGAGCACTGCCAACTCTCGCTGATTTCAATGGGAGCAGCTCAGGACCAGGCCTCGGCATCTGCCCTCAGCATCCAAACAAGGACACCTACAGACTTGTGGTCGGTGCCTTACTGGATGGAGGCCGCCAAGAACAACAGCTCTGCAATGCTGCTTAGGAAAACTATCCCAGCAAGCAGGAGGAAAGTGCTGTGAACACACCTACTTCCCTCCAAGAAGTCCCGCAGCTGAAGTGTCTCCACACCAGCTCCCATGCAGGGTGTATGCTACATAATTTCCTCCGAGGGTACTTCAGGAGCATAAGACAAGAAAACACCACCCTGTGTGCTCAGATGCATTGCTTTGTTCTAGCCACAGCACCTCCTGTTGGTCAGATTACAGGGAAGGTACTAGCCCAGTGTTACCTACAGACATGCAGCATCCACAACCAATGTATCCAGGAGCACATCCTGCAAATCAAATAAGATCCCACGCTGTGCAATAAATCACAGGCACCAACCCCTCCCCGGCACCACAGTGCCCCATCCGTTTGAGTTTCACAACTAGGTACACACATCTCTGGGGGTTCAGCTTTCCTGTTAAAACAGGACAATAGGCCGCCATTTATTGCTATTTTTATACAAACAAAAAACTGGCAAGTCTTTCAAACCTAAAATACAAGCAGGGCCCCCCCTGCGCCGTTCCTGCGGGGTGTATACCACACAGTGCCATCAGCAAGTGATGGGACAACCTGTGACGTCAGGGCTAGAACTCAGGTCCCAGCTTCTGCAAACCCTCTAAGGGAGGCTGCCAGTGAAATGGATGCAGTAGGACATGAGCGGTTAATGTGAACGTAAAGCTTAACTACAACTGCTCGGAGCAGAGATCGTAGTATCTGGTCTGTGTTTTGCTTAAGGCTGGGTGAGGTTACTCAACGCAGTATGAAAAACAGAGTGAAGGCTTCTCTCTGCACCGCTTCTGATCACAGAAATATAGGGTGGGAAGGGACCTCAAGAGACCATCTAGTCCAGCCCCCGCAATGAACCAGGAATAAGTAAGTTAGACCCCCCCTTGTCCAATCTGTTCCTAAAAACTTCCAATGACTGGGACTCCAAAACCTCCCTAGGTAACTTGTTCCAAGTGCTTAATTATCCCTATAGCTAGCCCAGATTTCCCTTGCTGCCAATCAAGCCCATTACTTCTTGCCCTGCCCTCAGTGGACATGGAGAACAATTGATCACAGTCCTCTTTGTAACAAGATTTTACACAGTTGGAGACTGATGGCGGCAACAGCAGCTTGCCCACTGCCTTCAGCATCTTGGGCAAAGTGAAGGAGACCTGCATTTGAAAAACATACACGTCTGTACGTCTGCCAGTGCTGTGAAGGGAAATGTGATCCAAGTGGACCAGCACTTGAATGAGACCCAACTAAGAGATGCTGCAGAAGTGCTGCTCATTGGTTAGGCTGCAATCGTCTCTCTAGCTTGGCGTTTGACCAATGCCGACAGCATTTTATTAAGGGGGCCGTGCTGCTTTCAGAGGAAATCCAGGGAGGTTCTGATGACCATTTAAGTGGTGCAAGGATATCTTTAAAGGTGTGCGGGTAAACAAATTGCTGGTCAAACTCCAAACTCTGTTCAGTCCCTCAGTCTCTCTTGCAGTTGCGGTTGGATGGAGCATTCTTCACGTCTTGCATGGCTGCTGTTAGACCGCTGCCATGTTCCACCCAAGAGGTGGCTGAGTTTCAGTGGCGGTGGCAGTTAATCCCCTACCTAGCTCACAGGCATGTTAGGTTGAGAGTAATTCATAGTAAGAGAGACATAAGAACATAAGACCAGCCACACTGGGTCAGACCAAAGGTCCATGTAGCCCAGTCTCCTCCTGTCTTCCGACAGTGGCCAATGTCAGATGCCCCAGAGGAAATGAACAGAACAGGTAATCATCAAGTGATCCATCCCCAGTCGCCCATTCCCAGCTTCGGGCAAACAGAGGCTAGGGACACCATCCCTGCCCATCCTGGCTAATTGCCATTGATGGACCTAACCTCCATCAATGGCTGGACCCACTATAGACATGAATAGCAGAACTGAGAGATGAGTTTCTGGAACCTGCATCTCCTGCAATGGTAGGGAGGGAAAGCAGCATTTAGACCCTCTCCTCCCACCCCCAGCCCACCTATCCCCAACAAGGATACATGTGGTTCCTTCTGCCCCCCTCCTCTAATTGCCAGCAACATTTTTCCCCGGGCTGCTGGCTGCCACATCAGAAAGAGAGGCAGTGAAATCCCCAGAGATGTGCTAACGATGGAAGTCAGCACAATCCACCCACTTGCAGAAGATATTCCTCCCCGCCCCAACACATCCAGAGAAATGTAGAGTCAGCAGGGCTTATACTACAGCTGGGCCTCCAGTTGTACGTACAGAGTAAGTGAGAAGTCACTGGATCGAGTCTATCCTCACTACTCGGATGACTCCAGCCACTGCACGTTCTGCAAGCAGATAACGCACCAGAGAGCCAAGCGAGCACATTGCCATCTGGCACAACTGCCCTGTATCTCTCTGTCCCATCTCCTCACCCTCCATTTAAAATCTCAGCTGAAATATCTTGCTGCAGCTGGGGCCTTCTAGAAGAAGAGAGGAATTCACCGTTATTTTACTGCAAAAACTTCTGAGATGCATGATAGAGAGCACCATGCAAAACACGATGTGTCCTATCAGAGAATTCTGGAGAAAAGCAAGGATGAGTCTTGTAACGATTACTTCATTATTTTAATCGTGTGGGAGCAGAGGAGCCTCCTGTATTATAAAGGAAAGTTTACCACCAACACCACTTAAGTACATAGCACATCTCACCCATAGATCTTGAGTATTTTACAGGTCGTGTAATTATCCCCATTTTACAGATCAGGAAATAGAGGCAGAGAGGTGCAGCGACTTGGCCAATGCCACAGTGAGCAAGCTGGGCATAGAACCCAGGAGTCCCGACTCCCCACTCGTGACTGTCCTGGCTTATCAAGGGAAGCCTCATTGGTAAAATTTAAGATCCAAGTGAAATATGCGTCCGCATGAAATAACACAAGAATGTATTTGGGGGAGTCATGTAAATTTCTAATTTTATGCCACAGACTGAAGTAAAATTACCCGGTTAAAATTTAACTGAGCTGCATTGTGACCTTACGGGGGCAGAAATGCAAATTGAGCCTACAGCCTCAAAACATCAGCACTGTATTTTCCCGAACATCTGCCGACTCTGCTCAGAAGGACCAAGCATCAGAGAGAGCTCGTGGGCATAACGTGTCCAGGAAGGGTGCCTCTACACAGACAGGTATATACACACAGAGGTGTATATACATCTTCCTACTGTATTTTCCACTGCATGCATCCGATGAAGTGGGGTTTAGCCCACAAAAGCTTATGCCCAAATAAATGGATTAGTCTCTAAGGTGCCATCAGTACTCCTGTTCTTTTTGCTGATACAGAATAACACGGCTACCACTCTGAAACGTACACAGAAAGGGGCACTCCTGTCCTTCAACACAGGTGCTAAGCTGTAGGCTTGGATGGTCTCACCAAGGTGTGGCTGGTTTTCCTGATGCAATGGTAAAAACCATCTGCCTACCCGATAAGGGTATTTCCAAGTGAAGGAGTGGCTTCCAATTACATACTTAGGGCTACTGAACATGTAAAGCAGCGTTGCTCACTAGCACACTAGCAGCAAGTTAGCAGGCCTTCAGTGCCTTTATTCACAGGAGACTGATTTAACAGGAACGTGTTACAGGGCATGATCTCTCCTAACAACCAGGACCAGGCGGACTAGTAAATAGGAGCACAATGCACCGTTCTCCTCTAGGTCACTGGTCACTCCTCATTTGACCTTAGTCCCCTTCCTAGTGGACTGCTACCTACTTCACAAAGAAACCCACCTGACTGCCTTGCCGCAGCTCAGAAGAGGTCAAAAGGCTAGATATGCCGAGAGTTTCAGCTGCCATCTCCTGCCTAGAGAGGCTTCCAGTTCAGAGACCAAGGGATATTGGCCAGGCGGTGCTGGGAAACCTGCATTAGCGTTACCTGCACTGTGCCGGTTCTTTGGCTTCAGCCTCCGGGGCTCCCTATTTGCAGCAGCGCTAAGATTCACTTCAAGACTCAGCCATAACAGCGAAACACTCTGCTCACAGAGGACCAGCCTGCATCTTCCCCTCCAACTCCTGTCATGCTACATCAGACGCAGGTAGTCTGGCCCACGGCTGTAACGAGCATGACACCCAGAAGCTAACGTCCTCGAAAGGCATGTGGGGTAATGGCCCACGAATGGCAGACTCCCACGCGGCTGCGAGCCTGCCGTGACAGGGTGGTAAGCAACTCGCCAAAAGCATCAAGTGTGCCAATACAAAATTAAATCTGCTGAAGGGGCTATTTAAATACCACAAAACCCACCAGCCTCGGGGAGCAGCGAAGAGGGAAACGGTCCAGGCATCCGTAACACCGGGGATCACGCTTCGTCCCTGACTGAAATCAGACGACTCGCTGATCTACTGTTAAGACCAGAGTTCCTTGCAAGGGACAGAGCTCCCAGCTACCCATCCTATAGCACTGTGCGCTAGGCACCTCTCAGATAGGGTATCAAGCATCGTCCCTGCCTCAAAGGGCATTTGTTCATAGTGGATATTAACGTTCAGTCCGTACCGACCAGGCCTAATTTAGAGCCACAGGCTACTTAGGGTCTGAGTGGCTTCCCGTCTCACGCCTTGCCAGCCACGGCAGCTCTCAGACGCGCTAGTGACATCATAGAATAGAATAACCTTATTTTAAAGGGGCGTTCCTTCCACTGCTGAGAAGCTGTATGTATGGGTTCAGGGAAAGCGCCCGCTCTCTGGACTGTTTGGACCCTTACAGAGAAGTGTATCAGAGGCAAAGCGGAGATCCCCAGACACGATCCGGGTACCCCGAAAAGACTTTTGGGCAACTGGCTGTTTAATACATCACTGCCACCAGTTGGAATTACAAACCGTGACTCACCTGTACACGTATTATTTACCTACTTTAACCTCTGAATAACTCGTTTCCTTGTCTTAGCTAATAAACCTTTAGTTCATTTACTATAGATTGGCGATCAGCATGGTCTTTGGTGTAAGATCTGGAGTACCAATTGATCCGAGGCAAGTGACTGTTGTCTTGGGACTGGGAGCAACCTGATGAGGTGTGACTGCTGGTGTAAGTAACCATTATCACAAAAGTCCAGTTGTCTGGGTGGCAAGATTAACTGGAGTGTCTAAAGCAGGGGTGGGCAAACTTTTTGGCCTGAGGGCCATATCTGGGTATGGAAATTGTATGGGGAGCCATGAATGCTCACGAAACTGGGGGTTGGGGTGCAGGAGGGCGTGAGGGCGCTGGCTGGGGTGTGGGCTCAGGGGTGGGGATGAGGGGTTGGGGGTGCAGGAGGGTGCTCCAGGCTGGGACCGAGAGGTTTGGAGAGTGGGAGGGGGATCAGGGCTGGGGCAGGGGTTTGGGGTGCAGGAAAGGGATCAGGGCTGGGGCAGGGGGTTGGGGCACAGGAGGGGGTCAGAGGTGCAGGGTCTGGGTGGCACTTACCTCAAGCAGCTCCCAGAAACAGTGGCATGTCCCCCCTCTGTCTCCTACGTGGAGGCACAGCCAGGAGGCTCTGCGCACTGCCCCGTCCGCAGGTACCGACCCTGCAGCTCCCATTGTACCACGGTTCCCGGCATAGGTGCCGACTCCGTGGGTGCTCTGGGGCTGGAGCACCCATGGGGAAAAAATTGGTGGGAGCTCTGCACCCACCGGCAGCTCCCCACCCCGCCCCAGGTCATCTCCGCTCCTGCCTTCCCCGCTTCTCTCCCTAGCTCCCAGTGCTTGCTTCCACGAAACAGCTGTTTCACAGCAGCAAGCACTGGGAGGGAGGGGGAACGCAGCACGCTCGGGGAAGAGGCGGAGCTGGGGTGGGGATTTGGGGAAGGAGTCCAATGGGGCAGGGAGGGAGCGGAGACTTTGGGGAAGTGGTTGGAATGGGGGCGGGGCGGGGTCAGAGTCGGGGCGGGGAGCGAGGGGTCGAGCACCCACGGGCGCCGGGAAAAGTTGGCGCCTATGGTTCCCGGCCAATGGGAGCTGCGGGGGCAGCGCGCAGAGCCCCCTGGCTGCCCCTACGTGTAGGATCCAGAGGGGGGACATGCCACTGCTTCCAGGAGCCGTGTGGAACGGGGCAAGCCCTCAGTCCCACTCTCCGGCTGGAGCACCGGAACGGGGCAACCCCGGATCCCACTCCCTGGCGGGAGCTCGAGGACTAGATTAAAACGTCTGAAAGGCCAGATGCAGCCCCCGGGCCGTAGTTTGCCCACCCCAGGTCTAAGGGGACTGTCTATGACTTCATGGTAAGACTGGGATAATGATCCAGGAGTTCACGTGTTACTGGCTTGGTGAAATCCAATCACAGAACACACCACCAGTTTGGGGCATTTGCCCTATTTTCTGACAGTCTGCCCTGAGGTAGCCACTCACAGTTATGAGCTACTCCAGACAGCGTGAGAGGTGGCTCCATGCAACAGAGGTTAGCGCACTGACTTGGATACATCATCGCCCATGAAGATGAGGTGGACCAGTCCCCTGATGGATATGTAAAGCACACAGCAACCGAGTCAGGATTACTCTCCCTACCCCTCACCTTCTCCGTTCAAAACACATTCTAGAGTTAGTCAAGAAATTCTTTGGCGTCACTGTTTGTGTGGCTCTAAAGGGATGGTCAGTGAAGACCATACCTGGTACCAGAAACGCAGGTAGGATTGTGATTGTATTTATTGACCCCTCAAACTGCTGCGGAAATGTTTCACCCACATCTAGGACAAAGTTTACCACATATGGTTTAGAGGACTGAGCATGTGGTCTGGAGCCAGGATACCCTGGTACCATTCCTGACTTGGATAGTGTCTTGCAGTGTGGCATCCGTTAGGCAAGCCACTTAATATCACACTTGAAAGATGGCTAATGATCCAACTTTGTTACAGTGCTTTTGGATTGAAGCCCCATACCTTACAGTGCATTGGGCACCCCAGCTGTACACACTTCTTTGCATGGCCAACTTTAAAATCTATTGCTTAGATTATATTAAAATACTGGAGGTGTTTTCTGCGGCAGATGTTCCCTTTAAAGAGAGCAATATCACAAGGCAATGTTAACTAGGAGTCACATCTGGCTTGTCTTATTGCATGGGAGACTTTATTTCAGGGGTGAAAGAAACAATAACTGCACAAACATTCCAGTGTAATATCAGCCGTATCAGAGGTCCCACCGCTGCAAACCAATCCAATTTTTGACCCCACTAAAGCCACCATAAAACACAACGCTACAGTATGATCCAAAATACATCTTACAAGAGTGTGACGGGGGTATTTGGGGTAGTCTGCCAAGTGTTGCTCTTTGCTCCGACACAAGGATCAAGTCTGAAAGCTCAAAGTTATACACATCATGTTGTGCTGATCACTTCCAGAACGTGACGGGCTGGGGATTGGAAGCAGAAAAACATGAAGCCACAGAACTGTAAGCCCCAGAAGGAGCAGTCTTGTTTGCAAAGCTGCTACAGGCAAAGCGGCAGAGTGCGCGCTTATGGCACACTCGGACAGCTCTGCCACCGACTTCTTGTGACCTTGGGCAAGTCACTTAATCACCAATTTAGTTTGCCCCTTCATAAACTAGATAGAATTCTGTCTACCTCATAAGGAAGTTAGTGTCTTTGAAAGATCTAAGATGCTCTGAGATATCGACATGAAAGTCATTAAGTGTGAAGCAGCAAAATTAGCATCATCTTGAAACAGACAGACACCCTCACCTACAAATTTCACTAACCTATTTTTAAACAGCCACTGCCAAGTTCAGCCAAAAATTGCAGTCAGAAGATGTAATCCCATTAGATCCCACAAGCTAAGAAGGGTCAAACTGGTCCAGTACTTGCTATAGCGAGGTCTTCCATCCAACTACACCTCTACCCAGATATAACGCGACCCGATATAACACAAATTTGGATATAACGCGGTAAAGCAGTGTTCTGGAGGGGCGGGGCTGTGCACTCCGGTGGATCAAAGCAAGTTCGATATATCGCAGTTGCACCTATAACGCGGTAAGATTGTTTGGCTCCCGAGGACAGCGTTATATCGCGGTAGAGGTGTATTATCTGTACTTGACTATTAGCAAGTCAGGCCTGAGTTCAAATCCAAAGCAAGACACTAGGGGTGGTGCTGTATGGGAAATTTTTACAGAAAGTCTAAAGTCTCAACATTTTGTTTTCACATTTTATTCAGTCTTTACAAAAAGTTGCTCGCTCTCTCTCTCTCTCAAATTACCTTCATTTGAGCAAAAAGATTAATTTTCGAACTATTAAATTCTGTTTTGATAAGTCGAGAGGAAATCTGAAAGCTTTATAGCACACACAAGTTTGCTGGGACCTTCAGGAACGTAGGCTAGACCAATTCTTACTGCCAAATTTTGCACAAAGAAGTCAAAACATTTCCAGGCATAAAATTGCAAATATGTTCCCCCAAGTTTCATGGGAAAAAAAACATATCCCTGATGTATCATGCATCAGTTCGTTACAAGCTATTTGGAGAAAGAACATAATCACCAAGAAGGGAGCAAAATTTAGAACAGTCCCAGGGAGTAAGCAGAAGTAATGGGATGAAGAAAAGGAAGGAATTTTGGCTGAATATCAAGAAGCTATTCGGTTCCTGATTGGGAGATCATCAAGCTGTGGAACGTGACCCCAAGGGGAGGGGCGGAAGCCCCATTGTTTGAGAAATTTAAAAGCTAGACTGGACAAAGCACTAGAAAATTATCCGTAAGGAACCATCCTGTACTGGCCAAGGGAAAGGCACTAGATCAGTGTTTCTCAAGGACTGGTCTGTGGATCGGTGACGGTTCCTGAGATCTCCCTGACACAGTTTAGGAAGGCAGCAAGCCAGTCCCTGGTATCAAAAAGGTGGAGAAACATTACACTAGATGACTAGGCACAGTAGAGGAAAAAAAATGTCGTTTGGTGCAGGATCAGGTCCAGCATTTAGGATTCATGTGGGGTCTATAAAAGTCAGGTATATTTCACCACCACAGGACCAGTCTGACAGAAGAACAGCTATCTCAACACACAGGGCAGCCCACACCAAAAGGAAGCAAACTGAGCAATGCCTCCTTCCTACTGATAGGACGTTTGCAAAGATATTTTTTTTAAAAAGCCATAGTTACGGAAAGCCCCTGTGGAAAGAGAACTTGCAAGAGGACTACACCCTTTCCAGGCTGGCAGGAAAGAAGCTGATGCAGCATCAACAAGACTTAAAAGAGGTGCCGGCCCCAGGGCAGACAGGCCTCCTGTTATCAAAGCACAGCGCTCTGGCTGTGCAACAAAAATACTTTCACTAATTAAAGATAGTGGAGGGAGGTATCAGGAGACCTGGGGTCTATTCCCAGCTTTGCCACTGCCCTGATGCATGACCCGGGCAAGTCACTTTACCTCCGTGCCTCAGTTTCCTGGGTTTACCACCCTCTCACGCACCTCCAGATCTGCAGCTGCAATGCGCTCTGTTAGAGGGTGTGGACGAGAGTTTAGAGGTAATCTGAAGGTTTTCTTCAATTGTGATTTTTCAGCACACAGAAGTTGGCACTGGGGATTACGTTATCTTCCGCTCGGATAGCACTTGACACATGTTGTGCACACACTAGTTCAAGGAACCCTCCCAACAGCCCGGGGAGGGTGTGGTGTTCTTATGGCCATTTTAGGCATGGGGCAGATCAGGTTAGTTTCCCCCAGGCCATGCAGCAGGCCCAGGATTATGGAATCTCAGGAATTCCTGGCTTCCAATCCCAGGGCTCTCTTCGGGAGGTGGCACGCTCTCACTACAGCGCAAGATCACCCAGTGCACGCCGCACAGCCAGCGCAGGACTGAATTCCCCCATCTATCCTCCAGCAATTTCTCTGGTCTAATTTTAAAGTGACAACCAACAAGGCTCCTGGCATTTTCTGTGGGAGGCTGTTCCACAGCTCCATACACTTCACTATGTCCACAGATCTTTAGTTGTCATTTAGAATCATAGAAGATCAGGGTTGGAAGGGACCTCAGGAGGTCATCTAGTCCAACCCCCTGCTCAAAGCGGGGCCAATCCCCAACTAAAATTCCCAAATCCCTAAATGGCCCCCTCAAGGATTGAACTCACAACCCTGGGTTTAGCAGGCCAATGCTCAAACCACTGAGCTCTCCCTCCCCTCATAACGGAGAGCTCGTAATGTCTCCTAATTCAGGGCCCCTGATTCATCTCCCAATGAACACAAAGGGAAAAACTCTCACTGAGTTCCGCAGGAACAAGGCCGGGGCTTCAGTCAATCGACTGGATCGCCTTAATCATTTCCGTTGCTCCTCCTCTGCACTCTTGAGTCAATGCCCCTCCTTTGTGGATACATGCACTCCCTGCCCACCCGTAGCTGTGAGCAGGCTACACTAGTGCGCTGTCGCTCCAGAGTTCCAGTCTTGCAACAGATTTGGACCAAATTCCTGCAGGTCAGAATCCATCCCACGCAGTGCTTGTGCTGGCAAATAACGGGGCAGGGGAGAGACTGTATTAGAGAAATAACCACCCCCTGCATGGAGCTTGCAGATGTACACAGAGCCCTAAAACTGCTCAGTTTGATGCCAACAAGCTATTAAGAAACCAGCGACAGGTGACTCAGGCAGATTCTTTCCATTAAGAGGGTGGTGGAAACACTGTTTGGAATAAACTGCAGCCAAGGCAAATCATTTTTATTAGTCTGTAGCTCAATTGAGAGCAGGAACTGGAAAAAGCGCAGACAAATGGAAAGGCTGCAGCAAACGAAGGCAGAGGAATGGTGGATTGATTAGTTTTACAACACCAGGAAAAGAATTAACAAGTAATTTTTAAATATTACATCATATAAAGAGATTAGATATGTCAGCTTGAGGGGAAACAGACTATAAAAAAGTACCTAATGTCCTGTTAAAATATGGCTCAGGTTTTTACCTTGCTAAACTGTATAGTAACGTAAGTTATCTTCTCCCATTGTGTCTCTCATACTATGGTCCTTTAAAATTAATCTAAGATCAGATGCAGGTATTTTTGAAACTCAAACAAGAGGCATGTTTTTACAAAATATAAATATACCCCTAGCAAAACAACTGCTCTAACTATCAAAGGAGGGCACTTGTAATTAATGAGACTTGTACACATTTAATAACCTAATATTTACCTGGCAATTTCAGAAGTAAAACCTGGCTTGCATCCCAATGACTAGCAGACATATTTAAAAGAGGCAGTGTTAAGTCAAATATGGCTCAAACTTCAGCCTTACGTTTTTTTAAAAGCTTCCATTAATACCTAAGATGAATGGAAGTGCCTTGGTTTAGTTTAGAAAGATTTTAGAAGAGGGGAATCTCCCTATACACATTTCCTCTCCTATCGGTAAGGATTAATCCTGCAAGAAGGAACTTGTGCATCTGAACACTCTGTAAACATCTGGCACCCTATGACCGATGAGGAGTGTTAAACATTTCCATGCCTTTTTACAAAATTCCAGTGGAAACCATTCCTGAACAAACGCTTCTGTGGAGTGTTTGCAACCAGAACGCTACAGAATCCTGCTAGAGAATCTAAAGGAGAAATTAACTAGAGGTGTGTGAACCTGGCTGGTCTGTTTCTGGGATCAGGACAGGTTTCCTGGCCTACAGCAGCAAAGATAAAAGCAGGGGTATTGCACAGCTGTCTGTCATTTTCACAATATCCTTTTATTACTACTTTGTCCTCTCACTCACCCCTCCTCTTTTGTCCATTTCTTCTCCAATTGAAAAGATGCCAAAGGGAGACTGTGAGCTCTCTAGGGTTGGGACAGTGTGATTTGTGCAGCGCCTAGTACAGTAGGGCCCTAATCCCCAACTGGGGCATCTAAGAGCCACTGCGATGTAAAAATAAAGCAGATGTTTTTCAAGCCCATCCACCCCTCCCTCCCGCCACACACACAGCTCTGAATTCGGGTCAATTCGAAATGCTGCTGTGGAAGGATTTTCTAGGGCCAGCTCAGGTTCCGCGAGCCAGCGCTTGACTGAAAGTTGTGTGGACCAACAAACAGCTCAGGCGGTGCAAGCTACGTGGTTCATTCATCTTTTCAGGACACTTATCAGCCCGTCCAGTAGCATTCCCCGCAACACGTGCCCACCCCTTTAATAGTTTGCTTCACACACAAAATCTAACCTCGTCCTTCGCTTCCCTTTACACTCACCCCCGCCCAAATCGTGCCACCTTCCCCCAGCACCACCACCTACGTCACCTCCCACACATCTCTCCATGCCTCTTATTCCTCTACCCCGCTACGCCTAGAGCAACTTCCTCACCCACCACCACAAGCAACCTCACAAGTTCCCCCATCACCACCACCACTCATCCCTGCCCTGGTGCCTTGACCTAGCCCTCGACACTGTCATCACCTTGGAAAGGACAGGAGCCACCCAGAGAGAACCCAATTCACACCGAGCTGGTGTACCAGCCTCTCTCTACCCTTGTCTGCATTTGGTCTAGTTTAGATTAAAAGTTCCCTGCCCCTCTTTTTGCAGTGCACCATCCCCATGTGGCATCACACAAATGAATAAGGGCAACTCCAAGGGACCTGCAGACACAAGCTGCTGATAGGACACGGAGCCTCCAGGATGAGGTCAGTGGTTCCTGGGTAAGGCTGGGACATCGCGACTCCAGGAGCAGTTCAGAGGCCAACAGTGTCTCCTGTTCAGGTTGTTACATGCTGTCCCACACCTTCACGTCCCAGTGCTCTAACCCCGGGTCCAAGTGTTCGGGGACAGGTGCCAGGATCACAAGTGGGCTCCCTGCTTGACAGTGAGAGACTGAACAGGCTGCAGACCCCGAACTCGCCTCTCCTCCGCAGGGCTGGCCCAGCCAGGGCAGGGCTCCACGGGAAAAGCTGCGAGCGCCGTACCTGCTCGGCAGGTAGAGGTCTTGAGCATCTGATAACCAAGCTGCTCTCCTCACATCTCTCCAGTGGTCTCACTGCACGTTGTGAGGGGTCCATTCCCCACCGCAAATGAGGTCTGCCACGAATTAACATCGGGAGTGGGACATATTGAAACTGATCAGTGCTGGGTTCGCGCAGGATGTAAATTGGGCTCCTACCCAAGCCACATGCCTCGTCCTAAGGGGTTCAGCCAAGAGGCAGGCTTCCCTGACCCCTACAGATCAGTCTCCCACATCTCCACAGTGGAAGGCTCCAGACCTTGCACTCTTGAGAATGAGGATGCTTTTGTTTTCAGTGGCAAGCCATTTCCACCAGGAATCTACTGCCCCATGACTACAGGCGTCCTCTCCCCCCCACTGCAAACAGGGCACTGCCTGTGGAGTTGCTACAGCTTCTTGAGGGGACAGCCATCACCATCCGCTCCTGGCCCTGTCCTCTCCACCCGCCCCACACTTCCCCCAGTGTGTGGTGCCCAGATGAGCGACCTGAAAGCCTACTCTCCGAGGGGTCCCCCCACCACTGGGGAAGGGCGCATGAGGTCTTGCCAGGTGAGTGGCCAGTTTCCCTTCCATGCTGCAGACCGTAGAGATGGACACAGTGGAAACCGAGCCAATCAATGCTCAAAACCCCCTGTGGCCAGATTAGCCATCCCAGGATGGGGTTTGGGAGTTGCCAGCTTCCCCCCAAAAGTCTCCCCTCAGGGCAGGGAGAGCTCAGGAGTGAGTTTAAACACAGGCTTTTCACCTGCTCAGGTAGCTCCGGGTGCCTGAGATGCAGGGAGAAAATCTGGGTCCAAAACAAGTTTGTGGAGGCAAGTTCATACATCCCACCCTGTACCCGCATTTGCTGGGCACATGGACTAAACCTGACGCGTTCTGGGACGAATTCCCACTGCTACAGGCAGCGTTACCAACACAACACAGCTCTGTAAGTTAGCTGGCCACGCTAGTTAGCTGGCCACACTTCATTCACCTTCTGGGTCCATTAGTTGCCTCCTTCTTCATCACCTTCCCTAATGTCTTTGGGAGAGCGGAGCACAGACAGTCCTTAAAAACCCAAACCAGACAGGTTTCCTGTCGGAGCCTGGGAAGCAGCATGTTTGCAATCAGCCAGACAGCAGAGCTACCCACACCTGCTCTGCACCCCTTCCCCTCGCCTCCCAGGAATCCAATCCCTGCAACTGTTGAAAACCAATGCTGGCTTGTAACTTTCCCAGGGCAAACAGCTGCCAAGTGTGACCAGCAACTGAACCCTTAGGGACCGAGCTTATGTCCAAATTCCCCTTGGTTCCATCCATGCGCCCCGGGCCTGTGCTAATCCCCTCCTTCACTGGGACCTGCAGGCTGGGAAATTCATACTTTGTTCGCAGCCCTCTGCCCCCTTTGCTGGCTTGAGACTCTGTATAACCACAAAGCTGGCCCTGGTCACACAAGCAGCCTAGCCCAGTGGGTGACCCCCCCCCCCAAAATACCCCAGAGGGCAGCCTTCTGCAGCACTACACAGGCGCTTAATTAAAGCCAGTGCGAGGACCTGTCAAAGCTCGTTTCCCTCACACGGAGAATGGCTGGTTCTACCAGGCTGAACAAAGAGCCAAAGGAATGTGTGAGGCCCAGGAACGCAGCTGTTGGGAAAAGCAACTGAGAGTCCTGTGGCACCTTTAAGACTAACAGATGTATTGGAGCATAAGCTTTCGTGGGTGACTGCCCACTTCGTCAGACGCAACTGTTGGGAAGTTTCCCTGACCCAGGGCAAGGCCAAGCTGGAGGGTTCTCAGCTGACTGCTCTGACCCACGCAGATCCCTGATTGGAAGGGCTTCAAGGGTGCCCGTGACGCCTCCCGAGTGCGCTCACTGCCATGTATATTGACCAAACCGGACAGTCTCTACGCAAAAGAATAAATGGACACAAATCTGACATCAGGAATCATAACATTCAAAACCCAGTAGGAGAACACTTCAACCTCTCTGGTCACTCAATAACAGACCTCAAAGTGGCAATTCTTCAACAAAAAACCTTCACAAACAGACTCCAATGTGGAACTGCAGAACTGGAATTAATTTCCAAACTAGATACCATCAGATTAGGCCTGAATAAAGACTGGGAGTGGTTGGGTCATTACAAAACCTAAACTTAATTTCCCCAATACTAATTTCTCCCTACTGTTACTCACACCTTCTGGTCAACTGTCTGCAATGGGCCACTCTCTTACCACTTCAAAAGTTATTTTTCCTCCCTTGGTATCCTGCTGTTAATTGATTTATCTCATTAGACTGACCTCACACTAGGTAAAGCAACCCCCATCCTTTCATGTATTTATACCTGCTCCTGTATTTTTCACTTCATGCATCCGATGAAGTGGGCCGTAGCCCAAGAAAGCTTATGCCCAAATAAATGTGTTCGTCTCTAAGGTGCCACAAGGACTCCTCGTTGTTCTCACTGAGAGAGACTGTTCCCCTGTGTCCGGGGACCCTACAGCTCAGCCAGAACAGGGAGCATTGAAGCTGTTGCGGTAGATGCTGAGCTCTGGACTGGCACGAGCCCCGTCTTTGTGATCGGTCCCCACCAGCCCGCTCACCCCCAGCAGCAGACGCGCACAATGAAAGGGCAACAGGTCTTCCATTTTTCAGAGGAGAGAGACTTCTGCTGGGCACGCTGCAATGGAGAACCGGCTTTATTCCCCTTCCAAGGGCTGGGAAAGCTGCCACCTACCCTCCACCTCGGGAGGGGACGGCCATCTTGCTCCCTGGCTAGGAAGCTGGAGACTTGCTGGAAACAGACCCACATGGTCGTCCCCCTCTAGGATAAAGTGACGTGAGCCCTCTGCCCCGGCGAACCCACTTCAGAGCCCGCACGGCTAGGAGAGAGGAGGGGAAAGAGACAGAAGAATGCAAAGCTGAAGGTGACAGGAGGCCTGTTGAATCACTCGGTTTGTCTCCCATGGGAGTGGCTTTCCAACGACCAATCTATTGCTTTGTAAGCAGCCCACACCCCATCTCGCCCCGTCAACAGCCGTTATTAGCACTGATCCAGAGTGCAACCCTCTTCGAGCCCCACAGGATCACGGTCACCTAAACGGAACAGGTGCAGCAATCCCACAACATACACCCACCAGCTACAATGAAAGACCATTTCCTGTCCCAGCGACACCTCTTGGCTGAAAGTCAACGGGAACAGCGGACTGTGCAGAACAGTGGGTAAAAGGCGGGTTTGGAGGGGAAATAAAAATAGAGCTGCCTCTATTCTGCACTTACTGCAGCTGGGATCTGCCAGAATAAGTTGTGATGTGCTGGGACGAGTGTTTCAGGGAAGGAAACGGCACAGGCCCACTCCGACTGCTTCAGATACAGAGAATCACAGCTCACACGCTCACTCTGCTTTGGCAACTGCGAACTAAGCAAGCCCTGGTCGACACGACGACGTCACTCAGGGGCGGGAATAACCCACCCCCCTGAGCGACGTCGTTACACTGACCTAAGCGCCGGCGTAGACAGCGCTATGTTGGCGGGAGAGCTTCGCGTCTGGACATACTCGGCCTAACTCACCTTCCTACCCTAGTCAGGGTCAGTTACTCAGCATTCCTGTAGGGCCCCGACGCTCCATCCACGATCATGGCCCCATCGTGCTAGGGGCTGTACAAACATGCAGCAAGACAGGCCCTGCCCCGAAGAGCTCCCAGGCTAAGATGCAATGGGTGAAACAACAGGACAGTCTGCGTAACCACATGTTCGATAGGGGCACAAGTGGATGGTTCTGCGTCGGTTAATAAATTGCTCGTTTGAACCCTTGTCTAACCCCGGTTTCTCTTCCTACCAGCCTAACAGCTGCCTATTAACTAACTTTTTATTTCCTTTCTTTTAATCCTCAGCCCATTTCTGACCCCCTTGGGGCCTTTATTCTTCCCCGAACCTTCTGCCTTTTGTTTCGTTTGCTTTCCTAAGCTCGTCCTGGGGGAGGGCAGTCGGTAGCCACAGTGGTGGGGTGGAGCGGTCGAGAGGAGAAACTGAGGCACCGAGGGCAGAGACACAGGGGAGAGGAGAGGCTAGGGATGGGCGGAGGCGAGCCGAAGGGAAGAGAAGCTGGATGAGAGTAAGCAGCTCACGGTGGTGTCTAAAAGACAGCCCAGTCCATTCGCTGCAACCGGGGGATTCTGGAGACCAAGGAGTTGCTGTGACAAGGACACAGGCAGGATGGTGGGAAAGCCCCTGAATCCCTCACTGTTGCGGTTCCGGATTCCAAAGCTCTTCCCCTGGGGACCTTGGGCTACAAGGGGCTGCCTGCAAGGACCCAGCCCTCCACAGCGGTTTGGTGGGCCGTTTTAAGGACAAAGTACTAGAGGAGAGGGCTGCAGAAGGGAACTAGAGACCAACGGAACCGCCATTCGGGGGCACTCAGAGATCTGCCGAGCAAGGCAAGTCAGCGGTACCACAATGGCAAACTTCCCACCTCTCCAGGGCATGATACCATCCCATGTGCAGGCAAGCTGCTTCCACGGTGCCCCTCCGTGCACCTGCTATCGTAACAGGCCCGTGTACTGCAATAACGAGCTAGTAATTTATACAGCGCCTTTCATCCCAGAGCGCTTTACAAACCCTATGTGGGGATCAGTTTAGCCACCGGCGAGATGCTGTCACTGCTGGGGCTGGACAGGACTTGAGAGGGGTCAGTTTGGCCATGGGGAACAGCCCAAACACCTCCTGCCATCAGAAGTGCCGGGGCGTCTCGTGTCTGTGCCCTGCCAGCAGGACACCCGCACGCCGTCTCTACTGAAAAACACTCTCCTTACATTGCTATGGACGCCAGTGAATGGGTAGCCAGAGTGCAATCCATCCAGCTGACAGCTCGGGAACCCCCAGGGCATGCAGCAGCTCACACTACCAACCCCCACCGAACCATCTCTGCCTTTCCTCCCTGATCACCTCCCTTCCCCTGCCGCTCTGCAACCAGCTTCCACTCTTCCCACCCGACCCAGAGCGGACCATGCAAGGAACAGAAGGGATATGAAGATACAGGGTCAAAGTCCACCTTTCATTATGCTCCGAGGACTCCACCGAAGTCAAGGGAGCTCCTTGGGCATACATCAAGGGCAGGATGGTCCCACAAGAAGCTATTTTCAAGCACGAAGTTTGTTTTATAGGAGCCCAGTTGTGTGTGGGGAGGGGAGATGGACAAGAAAGTACGAAATTCAGTGCTGTGCGCTGACAACTCTGGACATTTCAAGCCTTATTCATTCCCAGAGAAGCAGCAGGCCTTGCTTTCCCCACGCTGCCCTGGCGCTGTTGTCTCCGATAAAGCCAAGTGTTCACAGGCCGCTCCTGGTCGCAACGCCTAACACAGAACAAAGACAACAGCTGGCAAAAGAAGAGGGGCACCAAGACGTTGTTTAATAAGGGATCTAAGCCAGGGGAAGGTGCTGAGAGCACAGGTTTCCCCAAGGGTCAGCGTCTGGATCACTGCCATGTTTCTGCTTTACGTAAGTGACCTAGATAAAGGAGGCCAGGGGAAGCAGAGAGGCTTGTTGAATTGGGAGTGAGACAGACACAGATCAATGCTTTCCCCTTACTGCTAAGTACCCCGGCGCACAAACCAGACAGCACATCAAGTTATCAAGGCAAGAGTGCTATTAAGTGCTCACCATAATAAATTCAAGGAAACTGTAATTTTTTCCTTGCACAAGTATTTGATTATGCAACAAGCATGGTCATCCCAGAGTGGGGGGATGGGGACACAGGACTCCTGAGTTCTATTTTCAGCTCAATTAGGTTCACTGAGAGTATTCAGGAAAGTCACTTCAACTCAGTGCCTCAGTTTCCCCAGCTATAAAACCAAGATACCATCTACCCCACAAGGGTATGGAAAGGATCTGGTCATCAGTGAAGTCCTGAGTGGCTGTAGTTCTTACAGCCTGATTTTCAGAGGTGATGAGAACCAGTCTCCCCCATTGACACGGCTGAGAATCAGGCCCCTGAGTGATGGGGAACAGCCTGTGGGAACCAGAACTTCGTACATTTAAGTTCTTGGCCAATAACGCGAGCAAAGGGAGCTGCTGGTCAGAACCCAAGTGCCCTGTTTGGGGAAAGGGGACCGGCACAGCACACGATCGCACCATGGCTTCCTTCTTCACTTCCAGGAGTGCCAGGTTCACGCCCTCTACACCAGTGGTTTTCAAACTTTTTTTCTGGGGACCCCACTGAAGAAAATTGTTGATGCCTGCAACCCAACGGAGCTGGGGATGAGGGGTTTGGGGTGCAGGAGGGGCTCCGGGTTTTGGGGCACGGGGTGCAGGGTTACCTCTGGCGGCTCCCGGTCAGCGGCACGGGGGGGTGCTAAGGCAGACTTCCCTTACCTCTCCTGGCACTGCAGACTGTGCTGTGCCTGAAGTGGCCAGCAGCAGGTCCAGCTCCTAGGTAAAGGCGCGCAAGTGGCTCTGCGCAGCTCTCGCCCACAGGCATTGGCGCTGACTTCGTGGGTGCTCCAGGGCTGGAGCACCCATGGGGAAAAATTGGTGTGTGCTCTGCACCCACCGGCAGCTCCCCGCCCCAGCTCACCTCCGCCTCCTCCCCTGAGCGCACCGCGTGTCTGCTTTTCCCCCACTCCCTCCCAGCGCTTGTGCCGCGAAACAGCTGTTTTGCGTGGCAAGCGCTGGGAGGGGGGGGGAGGAGGCGGAACGCAGCGGGCTCCGGGAAGAGGCGGAGCCGGGGCGGGGATTTGGGGAAGAAGTCCAATAGGGGCAGGGAGGGGGTGGGGACTTTGGGGAAGGGGTTGGAATGGGGATGGGGCAGGGCAAGGGTGGAGTCGGGGGGGGGGGGCACGAGCACCCACTGGTGCCGGGGAAAGTTGGCACCTATGCCCGCAGGCACACCCTCTCCAGCTCCCATTGGCCGGCGGAGTGCGGAGCCAGTGCTCGGGGCGGGGGCGGCGCGTGGATCCCCGTGGCCCCCCTGCCTACAAGCCAGACCCGCTGCTGGCAGTTTCCGGGGCGCAGCGCGGTGTCAGAGCAGGTAGGCACTAGCCTGCCTTAGCTGCGCAGCACCACCGACAGGACTTTTAATGGCCCAGTCAGCGGTGCTGACCAGAGCGACCCAGTGCCTGACATGCCGCGACCCGAACTTTGAAAAACCCTGCTCTACACGGTCTTTACGGACGTGAGCAGTTGGCTAGATACAGACCTAATACCAAGGCTACACTGCGAGGCTGTGAAGTTGGACACACATTCTGCTTCCCCCTTGCACTTCTGTTCAGGCGTGAGCATTCTTAGACCACTGCTAGCAACTACTTCAGGCATTAAATAGACCTCGTGGAGTCTCTTTAGATCTCCCTAGCTAGGCTAGCTCTGCTAAAGTGTTGAGTCAGACACCCAATTTAAAGAGGGCCCACAACGGAAGAAACAAAAAATTGGGCATGTGCCCTATTGCGTTTCCGTAGAACAGAGAAAGAAGGTGGGACAGGTTTGTCAAAGAAGCAAATTCCTGCTTGTTTTTTTAACCTTTGACACAGACACACTGTGACACTCGGAGCACCTTTCCCAGACCTGAAGAAGAGCTCTGCGTAGCTCGAAAGCTTGTCTCTCTCACCAGCAGAAGTTGGTCCAATAAAAGATATTACCCCACCCACCTGGTTCTTTTAACATCTAACTCAGGGGTCGGCAACCTTTCAGAAGTGGGGTGCCGAGTCTTCATTTATTCACTCTGATTTAAGGTTTCGCGTGCCAGTAATACATTTTAACGTTTTTAGAAGGTCTCTTTCTATAAATCTAGAATATATAACTAAACTATTGTTGTATGTAAAGTAAATAAGGTTTTAAAAGTGTTTAAGAAGCTTCATTTAAAATTAAATTAAAGTGCAGAGCCCCCTGGACCGGTGGCCAGGACCCAGGCAGAGTGAGCGCCACTGAAAATCAGTTCGTGTGCCGCCTTCGGCAAGCGTACCATAGGTTGTCTACCCCTGATCTAAATCCTATGCCTAATTGACACAGGGGACAGACAGACTGTTAAAGACTCACAGTTCACATCTCCCCAGACCAGACTAGACCATTTGCAAGTTAAAAGCCACGTTTTCTGCTTTTTTCCTTTAAATACAGGTTTCAATTCTGTGTACAAGACAACGGAGAAAGCAAAACTGGGCTCACCCCAGTTTATAAGGAATCTTTTGCGGGTCCCCTTTCAGCGGGCAGCATGTGTTCAGGAGCTCCTCCCCCACGTTGCTCCGTCCTGCAGCTGCTCGTGGGACCCTCCTGCTGGCTGTGCAGAGCATGGGGGGAGGAGGGTGCTGATGTCAGGGTGTCTCCCTCCCCCATCTCCGCAGAGCAGGGCGGAGGGGACACAGCCTGGCTCAGGACTCCAGCTGCTGCTGGGAAGAGAGAGCGACCGAGTGCTTTTCTTAAAGAGACACCCTGTTTGCAAGTCAAACCTCTGGTGCTGCAGAAAGCATGGAAGGGGCAGAGATATAGGCTGTTGCTCGGCAGAAGCCACTCTTCGGAGCTAGGAAAGCAATGGGGAGGGAATACCAGATGGAAAGAGGTTTGTCTCTCTGAACACTCCTTCGAGAATGGCTGAAATACGATTCTTAGTAGAAAGCATTAGGTGGCGGTGGATTCCAGAGTACTCTGCGCGGATTAGAGGCATGAGGTGAAGCTATTCATCTCCAGCTTTGATCTGCCTAGCCACCACTCGCTGCTTTTCAGTCTGACCGGTTTAAAGCAGGAACGGTGTCCAGGTGCAGGTTGCAGGATATGGATGTGGAAAGAGCACACAGAGTGTATTGGCGCTGTCTTACTACGGTGAGTGGGCGGGAGGCGTACCATACCCTGGTGACACAGCTAGCTAAGGAGAGGTTCAACCAGCCCTTCATTTCTATAGGACATCAGCCGCCGCCTGGGTCAAGGCTATTAAATCCTTCAAATCCTTCAAACACAAGAACTCACCCCAATTACACCCAGCGATCGAGGGAGGGAGCATTGTCCCAGTGGCCAGTGAGTGGGAACCAATTCTGGAGACTACACACAATGCTGTCACTGATTTGCACTGACCTTAGACAAAATACTTAGCAACTCTGTGTGTTTTATAATAATAAATGGAGATATCCTATCTCCTAGAACTGGAAGGGACCTTGAAAGGTCATCGAGTCCAGCCCTCTGCCTTCACTAGCAGGACCAAGTACTGATTTTGCCCCAGATCCCTAAGGATTGAACTCACAACCCTGGGTTTAGCAGGGCAATGCTCAAACCACTGAGCTATCCTTCCCCCCACACCCAGTTTTGCCATCTGTATCAAGCTTTCACTGTGCAGGGATGGTGCCAGGACTAAGGGCTTGTCTGTACAAACACGTAGTTCACTACAAGTTGGAGTGTAAATCTGCTATGCACTAACTGCCCGTGCGGATCCTGCCTCTGCATGCTAGAGGTTCCGTAGTGCGCGGTGATCTATCCCACCTTGAAACAGGAGTGGATTCAAGCACACCAAGGAATTTTCCATGCGCGGCAGCTGGGTGCACACAGACATTTAGCGTGCAGCCAGCTAGTGTGGGGTAGACTTGCACTCCAGCTTGCTGTGAACTAAGCGTTCATATAGACAAGCCCTAAACAGGACCCCAAGCGGCGGGGGACGGAGGGGGGGGCGCCACTTTCTTCTTCGGCGGGAATTCGGCGGCAGGTGCTTCCCTCCGGGAGGGACCCGCCACCGAATTGCCATCGAATAGCCCGACGTGCCGCCCTTTCCCCTTGGCCGCCCCAAGCACCTGCTTGCTGGGCTGGTGCCTGTAGCCGGCCCTGGCCCTAAGTTCACCAAATCCCAAAACAGTGAATTTTTGAAAGCGCGAGACCAAGCTTTCTCAAGCAGCCAGCCAGGACAGTGCTGCTTGCTGCTGCAAATGAGCAGAACCCCAAATTTCACTGCTCCGCTTAGCCTCCCCATAAACCCAGACACATGAAAACAAGAGAGAAGAGACAAAACCCCCCAAAGACTGGACTGCCCCTGGGGAAAGCAAGGAAGAAAGCACACCCCGCCTACACAGGCTCACATGGCAAGGGTATGTATGCATGTGTGTAAGATGAGCACAGTACGGAGACTTAGGAAGATATCAAGTGCTAGCCTGCATTAATTATTAAATCCCACAGAAGGACTCGCCCCCAGGGGCCTACAGGCCCAGAAGAGAGTGCACTTCCACCTCTACTTCGGGAGACTGAGCAAGAGCCAAAGAGCTTCAGGGACAACTTTGCTCATGACTGGTACCAGCCCACCCATCCTACAGGTTCCTGCAAGCATGAACTATGGACGTGCCCGTGCGGCTCAGAAAACGGCAGTGAATGAGGAGATGGGCTCCTTTTTCAAATGGGTCACTCCTCTGCTGGCAGCAGTAACCAAACAGAGGAAAGAGAACATGCGACCGCCTGTGCCCAGGACAGCCAAACACAAAAGATGACGAGCGTCAGGTTCCCCCGGTCTGAGAGTTGCTGCTGTTGCAGTCACTTCGAATCTATGTGAATGAGCCAAAAGCCGGAAGTGCCAACCCAGGAAAGGAACATGATCACCAAACAGTCTTCGTTAACATAGCAGCTTCAGCTAATGACCCTGGACCACTCCACCTTCTCACTAAGCTTCACAACACCCTGAAATAAAATCCCCATTTATCGCCGAAGACGCAGAGGCAGAGAGGTAAGGTGATTCCCGAGCCTGGGAATAGAACCCAGGTGGATCCAACTCACCCCCTTGCTCTCACCCGAGGGCATCCCACGCCCGCTATTCCATGTTCCCATGCTGTTCCAACATGCCCAGGCTTTAGAGTTCTGGGCATGAAATGGTGACCATGTCTGTATGACTCAAGCCCTAGTGCTTCCTTTGTTCCCCTTGTAAGGCTATCCCACATCTAACAGACCCAGGATTTTCTCTACACTTATGCCTCCGTCTAAAGCACAAGCAGCCTTAGAAGCAAAAAAGGGCTTTGGCAGAAGTAGCTGCAAAGTGAAGCTGAAGTAAATGCAAACTGCCTGCCAGAATCCCACGGCCGCGCCGCCTACACGTTAAGAGTTAATGTTTCACTTGAGGTAGAGTAAAAAGCTTTCCAGCAAGAGACCCCAACTTAATAAGAGGTCAGCATGTGACCATGGACTTCACTAATCTAGCCAGGAGAGCTGGTGCCACTGGACCTGGGCAGAGAGCAAACCAGAGGCTTGCTTTAACGAATATTAACCAGCCCTCCTCCCCATCCCCTCTAAGGCATTTACAGTCTAACTTCTACCACCACCGTGTGAGTAATCAGCGACAAGGGGCAGGAGTGGAAGCAGCCAGCGCTGGGGAGCTAAGAAAAGATGTCATGGAGGCTGTCCCAAGCACACAGGGCGGTGAGATACAGGAGCCAGGGGGTGGGCCCTGCAAAGCCCTTATCCCAGCTTGGAGCAGAACACACACACACACACACACACACACACACACACACACACACACACACACACACACACACACACACACACACACACACAGGCAGAAGCTGCTTGCATTGCACGGTGCAGGACAGCCGTGCAGAGCCCTCTGCCCCATTGTACTTTTGCGTGTGTCATCAGAAGTGCCAAGTGACCGGCCAAGCCTTTTTTCCTCTCTACCCTAGGCCCGCAGGAGCAAAGTGTTGTGGGGGGGCAAGGAGGGGAAGAAATCAGAATCAGGGAGGCAGCAGGACAAGTGGAAACTAACTGCCCACTGACCCCCAAGACATATGGCAGAAGTCTGCCAGCTTCCAGACCGAGTGAATGGACCACAGATCTCTGGCTGCCCCAGGGAGAGAAAAGGCTCCCAGTGATTCCCGGGTTTCAGAACCCCCTGCCATCAGCAGACCCGTTAACTGAACTGGCCAAGGCAGTCCAGTGCAGCAGATGGGACCAGTTGCTCAGATATTCTTTCAAGAGCATAAGCAGACAGGGAACACTACCCAGTACCATCCTCTTCCCGCCAACAAGGCAAACTACCAACATATGTATATTCTGGTCATTTGGTCAAGTCACCTGACCAGACAGGCTTTACCAAGCGCAGCTGCATTACATGCTGCTTAATCTTTAATGCAGAACCACTGCTAAGCATTAGTTGATGTCCGATCTGGATTCCTAATCGCTACGCTATATCAGAGAACAGACACCAGAACTGCCTGGCATCATTACATGAATTCAGGGTTCAACTTCTGCATTTCCAACCTTTTCCATCTAATCACTACTATAGCAAAGATTTTGGTCACGGATATTTTTAGTCAAGGTCACGGGGCAATAAAGAAAATTTCACGGAAGCCCGTGATCTGTCCATGACTTTGACTAAAAATATCAGTGACCAAATGGGAAGCTGCAGGGCCCCCCCACCACCACCCGCAAGCTCCCGGGCTCCCCTGCCGCCAGCAGCAGCCAGGAGCTGTGGGGTAGGCCCACTGCCTATGGAGGCTTGGAGCTCAGGCAACGGGGATACCCCGCAGCTCTGGGCTGCCGCGGGCAGCGTGGGGACCCGGCAGCTCCCAGCTGCTGTGGGCGGAGGTCTCTGGAATTCATGGATTCCATGGCTTCCGCGATCTCAGTGACAAAATCGTAGCTTTAATCACCACCAATTCTCAAATGCTAGGCAATAGGAATGGCAGAACTGACTACGGAACAGAAATTCCAAAAGGAAGAGAAAAAATGGGAAGTCTAACACATTGTAAAACTGATACAGTAAATACAGAGCTATTCAAACAAAGCCCCACTGTATGCTTTTCAAGACCTGCAGGGAGTGGCATGCCTAAACCAGCAAGCCCATTTTTAAGCGTTAGCCTTCCAGCACTTATGGCTGCAAAACAGTTTTGCAAACATGAAATGCTGCAGGGAGTCTGCAGACTGTTCTAGTGCCTCTGTTGCTGCTCACAACTGTCTCAATAAACTGAAGAGACGAGTTAACGGGAGCTGGTCAGTTTTCCAGCTGCTAGTCAGAAATCCTGAGGTAGAAACTGCCAGATTGGACTGCTGCAAAAGAATTGCTTCACAGATCACTTCATGCACCCACCTCTGGAGAAGAGCATAGTAGCTATTTAAAATATGCAGCAGTGTTACTTAAGGGAAAAGATTAATGTTCCTAGCACTGCACACACTGAATACCTTATCCAACTGGAAGCGGGAAAGGACTTCAGGAAGGCAAAAACGGTGTACATGAAGATACTGACTCAAAGTGAATCCTAGCCCCGAGAAATCTTATGAAATACAAAATAAAATACCTCTTGGCTAGGAGGGAATGTAACTCAAAGTGCTCAATGCCGCTTTAAAAACAAATCAGCATTGCAAATTAAAACGGTGCTTTGCTAATAAATAGGTCACGCAGCAATTGTTCATTCATAACATCAGTAAATACTGTAACTGGCGCTAGTTCATGAATCATGCAGGTTGTATTCCAAGACCATCTGATTGAGACCAGCTGACTGGACCACAGTCTGAGCTATGACAACTATGAACTAAGAAAAGAAGATATGCAGCCCAACAGGAAATCACCCTAATTATTCTTTTTCATGCACGTCTCCCCTTGGCTGCTTTTCTAGTTAAAATTAAATCAGCTACATAGATTCTATTTGTGTGATGAATGGAGTAATTCCAATGACCTGACCAAAGCAGAAATACCAGGACAGCAGGACACCCCCACTTCACCCCCAAACGAAGGGCATTTAAGTGGTCTCCATCCTAAAACTGAGGGGGGAAACCTGCCTTGCAGAATATCATTCCAACAATTACTACCTACTTTCTTTGTGCAACATGAAAGCCTGGAGGTTATCGGCAAATTCCAGTTTCAAACAAGGTCGTCATGCATTTAGCACCAGCCGCATGTTTGGCCACATAAAAACAACCTAAAGGAAACCCTAGTCTGCACATGAATTTCTTTTGCCTACCCACTTCCAAGAAAGGAGCGAATTTTAGAAGTCTGAAACCATGAAGAATCTCGCAGGGAACTGAGCCTGTCTAAATAAGACCAAGTGACTGGAGGTTCCAGCTTGCACCCAGCCAGAAATTTTCAGTTTATTCCCTCTGCTCACAGCATGCTAACCCAAAATGAACCAGGTATTTTCAATGGATTATAAAATTAACCTGTGGAACTCACTACCTCATTACAGAGGCTAGTGAGTTTCAATTCCAAAAGAGAATGAGATGACACATAGCAACATCCACAGGTACACTAGCTAAATTATGGTTCACAAGGGCTAATCCAGTGCTTCCCAAACACTGCGTCCCAAGAAGTTTCTAGATGGGTTGCCACATCCCAGGCCAGATTAACCAATCGCTAGGCATACATATATTTCTCCCAGTCCGGTGTGGACAGCCGGGGGACAGGGAGGGAGGTGTTGGAGAAGAAACCTGCCCTGTACTCACCCTGCAAAGTTGGCTCCTGTCCTGCAGGGCTGGGCCCAGCTCCCCACTCTGGGGGCTGCGACCTGACATATGGGGTCCCAGCACCACAGAGGTTTGGCCCAACCGCCCCTCTGTCACAGCAACACCACTTGCTCCAATTTGGCGTGGCCACCCCTCCAATGACTATGGGGCAGCTGGGCCAAACCTGATGGTGTTGCAACCCCATGCACCAGGTTGCAATGCCCGGAGTGGGGAACTGGAGCCAGCCCCATGGGACAGGGGCTGCCACTGAGGGGTAAGCATGGGGCAGGCTCACTCTCCATTCGCTGGCCCTCCCTCTATGCACCAGGCCAGGATAAGAGTTGCAGTGCTGGGATGAAAGGTGCGTATATGAAATGGTGGGTCACAAACAGACAAAATGCAATTGGAGGTCGCCTTGGTAAAAAGCCTGGGAACCTGCTTCATGACATACGTTGATCAGCACATGAGGTCAGAAGAATTTCCACCACTTTTCTTCCCCTTCCGCCTCACCGCGGTAATAGCAATGCCGAATTCTGTGCATTTCCTTCCAAAACATCAAGTATTAGACCCCAAGGCAGGACACTAGACTAAATGGATCATTGATCCTTCAAGCATGGCAATTAGTGGTCTTCACTCTACCAGACCTGACACTGGCAAAAGGCAGGAACTCTTCCACTTTATAGTAAAATATGCATAAAGTCTCTGGTGGATAGGTTATTCCATAATTGCCCAATATGGGCCTTCTTACACCTGAAAAAACTGGTTCTGGCCACTGTCAGAGAAAATACTAGATTAGATGGATCGCGGTCTAATCCAGCACAACATTTCCTATATTCGTCTGTCCATGACACCAAAGCAGGTCTCCATCAAATTCAATGTTACACTCTTAGTAGTTTGTTACCCACCGCCAAGCATGTAGTCCTGTGCAAGATTTGCCACATCAGGTGATGTTTGTGCACCACAAGCATGAATATGCTTCCTGAATCGCGGGGGGACACAGAAGTTCTTGCATCTCCTTAATATTTGTTCTCTGGACTGTGCTGGAATGCAGTGATTTTGCATCACGGTCCAGTACGTTCTCCTGTGGCAAAGTGTGCCCAATTGATCACTGCATTTTACCCCCACCAACCAAACCCTGAACTGCAGCAAACTTCTGACAAGCCCTGCAAAAAGAAATCAGTCGTTTCCACATGTTCAACTAACATACGAGCTCAAACAAGTCAGTGGGAGGAGAATGTTTGAAGGCACTTTTAATAACTGGCTGCTGTTGGAAAACCAAGGTAACTCAGACTGGTATTGCAAAAGTAAAAACACGTTTTGATAGCTATGCAGCAGACACACAGAATGGCCCTGCAGCCAATACACCAGCAGCGGAATAGATTCCAAAGCAGGCAGGTTTCCTACACACGTTGTGGGCCACTTCCAAGAAGTTTACACGCAGTGTTTATTACTGAGCATGATTTAGGATGTTCCTTTGCAGTTGCCCAAACAGGGACGAAGACACTGAGTGTCGGCTATATGCAGATCTTAGCAAAAATAGGGCAGCTGAGAAATTTTTTGGGAGCACTGCATGTTTCAGTCTTCATCTTGGTTTGCCTGGCAGATTGCACACAAAAATAGAACATGAAAAGAACATTAATAAGGCAGCAAAGTCTGGCACTCAAAAGGTAAGAAATGCCAGAATGGAGAGAGCCTATGCACCTTTCATTTGGCCTCCTTGTGTATAGGATTTATGTTACAGTCTCTAACTACACAATCTTTTATTATTGTTTCCACAGGCCCCCTGCCTCATTTAGAGCACAGGATGGGCGGTGATCACTGAATGAGCAGCTATTCTGTATTCCGTTTTCTCCTCCTTGGTCAACATGTGGCCCCAGGCCTTATTTGCTGCACACCATTTAGTCCCTGCCCTGAAAACAGAATGGTTAATGTCCACATGGACTTTTCTATGACACTCATCACTATAATATCAGAGAGCTTCACAAAAACTAATTTATCTTCATAGCAGTCTGGGAGGTAAGGGGGCGCTTTTATCCCCATTTTACAGATAGTCTCGCTGGGCCTGAGCTCCCTAAGGTCAGAAGTGTCCATGAATTTGCGGGGCACAATTTCAGATGCCTAGGACCTGATTTTTTCCGAGTACTTAGCATTACAGAGCCAAAGCACAGCTCCCACTGACTTCAGTTGCAGCTGAGGGCGCTCAGCACTTCTGCAAATCAGACCGCAGGTTCTCAAGTTGGGTACACAGAAAATGAAGAACGCACAGTTAGTGACCATCTGGGGAAAGTCTGGTGTAAGTGACTTGCCCAGCACCCCCCGGGAACTCCAGTACAAACAAGGATGGAATCTAGTTCCCCAAGGCAGCATTCAGCTTCCTTAACTACTAGACCTTCCTTTCTCTTCCTGTTGTCCCCTTCCTCAACACTGGACACCTTCTAACTTCTGCAAGAAACAAAGTTTGTCCCGGATGCAGCATTATTTAACATTTTTGTTAATGACCTGGATTTAGGCAGAGAGAACACACTGATCAAATTTACAGATGACACAAAGCTGGGGGCATTGCCAACACTTTGGAGGACAGAGCTAAAATTCATAGGGATCTTGATAAATTGGAGAACTCGGCTGTAGGCAACAAAATGAAATTCAACAAAAACAAATGTAATGTACAGGGCTACACTTTGGGAAGAAAAACCAAACGCACAAATACAGAATGGGGGTTAACTGGTTGGCAGCAGCACTGCTGAGAAGGATCCGGGAGTTGTGGTTGATCACAACCTCGACATGAGTTAACAATGTGACGCTGTTGCAAAATAGGTAAATGCAATTTTGGGTTGCATTAACCGAGGCACAGCAGGCGAGTCACGGGAGGTGATAGTAATGCTCTACTTGGCCCTGGTTAAGCCTCAGCTGGAGAACTGTGTCCGGTTTTGATCAGTGCCGTATAGAAAGACTGTGGAAAAACTGGAAAGGATCCAGAGGTGAGTGACAAAGATGATCAAAGGGACGGAATACAAGACACATGAGCAAAGGCTGAAGGAACCGGGTATGTTTAGTTTGGAAAAGAGGAGATGGCGGGGGGACATGATAGTGGTCTTCAACTACTTGAAAGGCTGCCACAAACAAGCTGGAGAAAACCTGCCACAGAGGGCAGGACAAGAGCCAATGGGGTCAAACTTCAGCACAGCAGATTTAGATTAAATCTCAGTAAAAACTTCCTGACTGTATGAACAGTAGGACAATGGAACAGACACCTAGGGGGTTGCGGAAGCTCCTTCATTGGAGGTTTGGATAGCCACCTGTCTTGGATGGTTTTTAGACCCAACAAATCCTGCATCTTGGCAGAGGGTTAGAAAAGGTGACCCTTGAGGTCCCTTCTAACCCTGTGGTTCTATGAAGGTAGGGGGTCTACATACAACAGGCTCCTTTACAACACAATACTGATTCATCCACAGAGAACCATCCAGACTGTGCACTGAATGAGACAGGGAGTCCTGTGCGGGGAAAAAAATATATATCACGTGATCATGTAATACACACACGGTGGCCAAATTAAGATGGCACAGGCTATCTTCATTGTGGCATTTCCTAACCTGAGTGCTGACTGTGCAACCTTAACCATTTTTAGATCAAACAAACCTGAGCCACTTGACCTAGCAGAATGGTAGTAGTAGGTTGTCATCCTCTACGTGGGCCAGCACGGAAGGTGGATGAGACAGACGGTTTGCCAGGGGGCTTCGCAGATATCTCATTTGCTGACAGCCTGGGAACATTCCATTTCAGGCTCTGGCGGGACGTGTTCTCTAGTTGGCAGATGCTCTTCTGCCAATTCTCCAGGCTACCCAGTCCCAGTCTCCACGCCTCAGATTTCTCATCCCATCCCGGGCTCCTTGCCCAGCCAGTCCCAGTCTGCGCTTGCTGTCCAAGTCCATGTCTCCCTTCACCCTACTAGTCTCTCTCCCATTCATGCACTCTTTACCCAGCCAGTCCAACGTACCTCCCATCCAGCGTCCCAGCCAATCTCTCTCCCCCTCCCTCCCACTGGCTCCCAGTCCTAGCCTCTCACATCGGGCTCCTCATATAAACTCTGCCTCTGCCTTCCCTGGCTCCTGGTCAGAGTGTCTTTGCCCTCCCCCCGCATTACCTCAGCTCCTCCTCCGATCACCCCATCCCCTACCCCCTTTCTCTCCCCAGCTGCTCACCTCAAACTCCTGGTCCCAATCTACTCCTCTCTCCCCCCCGGTCTGGATTTTGTCCCCTCTCTGCATTTCAATCATGCGGCTTCCTCTTCCAGGCTGCCTGGGTGCCAGGCGGAGCAGCATTAAGAGCAAAGGAGACACGGGCTCCCTGTTCCAGGGCCCTGCCCCACCCCAGCGCACAGCAGCCACTGCAGGGAGAAATCTGGCTGCACCTGTAGCCCTGGGCTGGATGGACCAGGCAGAGTTGCTCTGTGGGTCCGTACAGCTCACGTGCAGCGTGGCCAACATTAAAAGTGGTGAGAGGCTACATTAGAGCATGCTCGTCGGGGGCAGACTTGTCAGACGTTTTAGCTGCTAAAAATCAAAGGAGTCTCTGCTGAGCATAAGCAAACGGCAGTTTTTCAAAGGTTTATAACTTGCCCAAATGTGGGTGGATCGTCACAGAGATGGCAAAAGGCACATCCCCAACAGAAAGCTCCTCCCCCCCGCAAAGAAACCAATTTCAGATCCCTGCTCCTAGTTTTGTTCTCAGAAACTGTTCGATCGTTTGGCAGAAACATTCTAAAGAACATCAGCCAGAGGTAGACACCTGGCATGACTGCTGGGTTTAGTGTGTGGGTGCTGGTGGCTTGTCACATACAGGAGGTCGGACTAGATAATTTAATGGTCCCTTCTGGCCTTAAACGCTATAGAAAATTTCAGCCCAAACAGCTAAAGTTTTGCAAAGTTCTAAGCAACTGAAAACAGGGTCTTAAGAAGGGAGACAAGGTGGCCAGAAATCAGAGTCCAGTTCACAAATATACTGCAGGAACTTTACACAGGATTTCACACTGCATCTCTGGACCAGGTCTGGGTAATAACAACTGCTCTTCTCTAGCAGATCAGGTATCCTCACTGATCCCTCTCTCTCTAGCAGAGCACAGCCTCAGACGGTTTGTGGCTGGTCGGACGAATTCCTCCATGGGCTGCTACGGGATTCCTCGACGCTCTAATGAGTACAATATGTGCACACTCCTTTCACAAGAGGATCTGCTACATGCTCAGCGCACAGCATGGCTTTGCAAGAAGAGAAGACCTGCCAGCTTTGGTTTGCAGGCCTTATTAAAAGCTATGCGGCTGACAAACCTTGGCTGGGAAAGAGAGAGCTAATGCGCAACACACAATGATGTCAGACACTAGTTAGGAAAAGGGATTGGGAGACTCTACCGGGTTCTATTCCTGCCTCAAGACTGCCAGGATGTGCAGCCTTGGGCACTCTGCCTCAGTTTCCCCAACCATGAAGCAAGGCCAATTCCACTTCAAGCACTAGGTAATTAATCCCGGCAGCACCCCGTGAGGTAAGAAAGAGCTCTGGAGGTGAAGAGGAACAAGAACTCTTCAAGACTAGCCTAGTCCATCAGAGGATGACGACAAAGGCACCCTGTCCTCCTTGCCGTCACTCTGCAAGGTTAACATGCGGCCGAGGCAGTTTGCTGAGCCAGCACTCACAAGGCCCTCCAGCCCCAGCTATTCCCAGAGGGAAACGCAGCCGCACCTGTTCTCGCCAGCCAAGATCAACTCAAGAAGTTACTTGCTGAACTGAGCAATGCGTAGGTCTGAATAGAAAAAACCTTACGCAAGCCTACCTGAAAATAGTCCCCTTCCTAGTAAGGCAGGCCCATAGAGCCCGGGCCTGGGAAGCTGTGGGAATTACTTGAGCTGGCAGGATCTCGCGGGCGCCTCTCCTTCGGTGACTGACAGCTCCGAGTTTGCCTCCCAGAACACACACAGGCTGGAGAATTGACGGCCAAGGAAACCTGGGCCTTCCCACGGAAACAAAAAGCACTGGAAGCAAAGGGAACGGCAGACTCTGTACTGCTCATTGGCCTAGCAGGCGCTCCCAGCAGTCATGGGCACCAGAGCTTCACGCCAATATCAGAGGCCAAGAGCCATGAGCAGCCTTGCTGATCCACTGAAATCCCAGGGCTTGAAAAAGGTGACCAGACTTACTGGAAGGGATATGATGCTGGGATTCCTCCGTGCCTGGAACCTAGGCAGCAGCCCTGCTTCCTGTATCAGATTTCAGCTAGCAGGGGTTTGAAGTCTGAATCCCCTCTGGCTGTTGGAAGGAAGAGGGACCATTCAGCAGCACCCAGGGCCAATCTACCTTTTTTATGGGTAGGTGGAATTGCCACTAGTCTGCATCCCCAACCTCTTTCCATTTTTCAAGTCTTCCTCTTCTGCGAACAGCTTCCAACACCTGTCTGTTACTGCCACTAAAAGTTTTCTGAACAGCTGTAGTGAGGCCAACCAGTCTTCTCAAACCCACCTAGCTTTGCCCCAGCAGCAATGAGCTATAGCAGAGGCACTAGGAGTGGTCTGTCTGCAGACTCAGACAGACAGCCCTATTTGTAGGCTAACTTTACAATCACAAGAGTTTCTTTTTAAAATGAAGGGTTAGAACAGTCAGCATGGATTGGAACAGTCAGCATGGATTCACCAAGGGCAAGTCATGCCTGACTAACCTAATTGCCTTCTATGAGGAGATAACTGGCTCTGTGGATGAGGGGAAAGCAGTGGGTGTGTTATTCCTTGACTTTAGCAAAGCTTTTGATACGGTCTCCCACAGTATTCTTGCCAGCAAGTTAAAGAAGTATGGGCTGGATGAATAGACTATAAGGTGGATAGAAAGCTGGCTAGATCGTCGGGCTCAACGGGTAGTGATCAATGGCTCCATGTCTAGTTGGCAGCCGGTTTCAAGTGGAGTACCCCAGGGGTCAGTCCTGGAGCCGGTTTTGTTCAATATCTTCATTAATGATCTGGAGGATGGCGTGGACTGCACTCTCAGCAAGTTTGCAGATGACACTAAATTGGGAAGAGTGGTAGATACGCTGGAGGGTAGGGCTAGGATACAGAGGGACCTAGACAAATTAGAGGATTGGGCCAAAAGAAACCTGATGAGGTTCAACAAGGACAAGTGCAGAATCCTACACTTAGGACGGAAGAATCCCATGCACTGTTACAGACTAGGGATTAAATGGCTAGGCAGCAGTTCTGCAGAAAAGGACGTAGGGGTTACAGTGGACGAGAAGCTGGATATGAGTCAACTGTGTGCCCTTGTTGCCAAGAAGGCTAACGGCATTCTGGGCTGTATAAGTAGGGGCATTGCCAGCAGATCAAGGGACGTGATCGTTCCCCTCTATTCGGCATTGGTGAGGCCTCATCTGGAGTACTGTGTCCAGTTTTGGGCCCCACACTACAAGAAGGATGTGGACAAATTGGAAAGAGTCCAGCGGAGGGCAACAAAAATGATTAGGGGGCTGGAGCACATGACTTATGAGGAGAGGTTGAGGGAACTGGGATTGTTTAGTCTGCAGAAGAGAAGAATGAGGGGGGATTTGATAGCTGCTTTCAACTACCCAAAAGGGGGTTCCAAAGAGGATGGATCTAGACTGTTCTCAGTGGTACCTGATGACAGAACAAGGAGTAATGGTCTCAAGTTGCAGTTGGGGAGGTTTAGGTTGGATATTAGGAAAAACTTTTTCATTAGGAGGGTGGTGAAGCACTGGAATGGGTTACCTAGGGAGGTGGTGGAATCTCCTTCCTTAGAGGTTTTTAAGGTCAGGCTTGACAAAGCCCTGGCTGGGATGATTTAGTTGGGAATTGGTCCTGCTTTGAGCAGGGGGTTGGACTAGATGACCTCCCGAGGTCCCTTCCAACCCTGATATTCTATGATTCTATGACTCTACTACTTGCTCAAATACATTTTCTACTCATTGCTGGCAAACAAATTTTTTTGAGCACTTTGAAGGCCTGTCCACTTTATAGCAGTTGCAAAACTAGTATCCAAACAGCAAAATAAATAAAAAAAAAGATGGAAATGACTCACATCACCCACAACGAAATTTCTCTGACAGCAGAAAGGTTCTCTGTTCATTAGAGGCCAGCGGCTGGAAGCAGTTTTAAGCATTTGAGCACCTACTCTAGGCTGGGGAAGGAAGAGCACAGAATACTAATGTCCACCAAAATTCACTCCAGCAATCCCCATTTGGGGTGGGAGCCTTCCAGACCCATACAAACCTCAGACATCAAAGACCCCAAGGGGCACGCTGCCTTGGAAAGCCTCTTAGCTCAAACAACAAAGGATGTCCTCGTTAGACAGCAACAGCGCAAGTGGAAAGACCCAGGGGCCTGAGATCTCAATGAAAATAAGAGTGATGTTCTGCCCAGGGCTAAATTTGGGAACGTAAGCCCATAATTAAGCCCAGAGCAACCTTCACATTGTCTGCCTGGTGTTCACATTTACTGACTCCAGAGCTGAAGGACAAATATCAGTGTTCCTCCAGGCTGGACAGTGAGAGGCCTTCGCTCTATTCTAGCTTCAGCTCCTTACAAAACTCTTCTATGCCTGTGTTAGCTCAGCAAAACCCCCATCCCTTCTTGCCTGCACAGTAGCTACTCAGGACTATTTAGACTCCGGGGGAACACAGGTCAGGTGGAAAAGCCTTATACAACAGCAAAACTAACCCATGCTCCTTAACAACCACCAAAGGCTCTGGGAGGGGAAAAAAAGACCCAAATCTCAATATTTAAAGTCATGCTTCTGTCTGAAAATTTCTGTTTCAAGCAGAATCTAGAATAATGAAGGGAAAGATCAGAGAGATTTCCTCCCCTGCCCTGGTTTGCTTACCTTGGACACAAAGTATTTTGACCGTGAGAAGTGTACAGCCACTTTCACGGTCAGTCAGTTCTCCCTGTTGAAATGGGTCATCAGACAGCAACAAGGAAGTGATGCTTTTTTCAAAGAGGCAGGGGATTAACTGTCAGCCCTTTGCTACAAGATGACGAGAAAGAACCATGTGAGAACGTAATACATGGTTTCCCCTCCAGCGCTATGAGAAATGACTGCCATTAACTTGCTTGTATTTTCTACCCAATCCCAAGTTACAGACATCCTCTTCAGAAAGACAACCGCTGGTGCTGTCAGACTAGTCATCAGTGATCAGGATACTGCACCTCACAGCATCAAGCGGTTACTAAAACAGGCAAGCAAATTCCTAGAAAGGGGATATCAAGGCAGACAAGACCTAGAGATACTCTCATTTTACACGTGGGGAAACTGAGGCACTGGATGGTTAAGTGTCTTGTTGCAAGTGACAGAGCAAATCGGAAACAGATCTGGCATAGAATCCAGACTTCCAAACACCTAGTCGGTGCATTAGCCAGGAGGCTTATCCTGTTTGTCTGCTCAAGCTGCGCTTTCAAGGACATGCCCATTGGCGACTTTACTGCAAATCCCGAGGGAATATGAAGGGAATTACTTTAACGACAGACACACCTAGAGACTGCCAGCCTTAGGAGCCGCTCGTAGCCCTGCACATGAAGTTAACATAGTATGAGGCACCCCCATTGTCTGCGGTTTTGTACAAGCAGGTCCTAGACATGGTTAGTGTTTGTCTGTGGCTGCTAAGGGAAAATGCAGCTAGCAGCAGTTTCAGACGACAGTGAAGCACCGTTTACAGAAGCGCTGTATTTGCAGTTTTAAAAAACCATATTCTAGTCTGCATATGAAGCACGACTGCAGCCAATACACTGCCAAGCTACTCTGATCAGAGTATAGGCTCCTTCCTAGCAGGTACACTCTGCTCGACCTCCATCCAAGGCATCCCTACCACAACCTCCTGCTGGAGGCAGATCTCCTTGTGCCGTGACCTGGCCAGACCTCACAAGCTTAGTGGGTGGTCAATATGCAGAAATCCAAGAAAAAACCCATCCCAGGTGGTAGAGGAGACGATGCTGACAGCCCTGCAGGAGACTGTGCGTCAGCAACCCAGTTCTGAGCTGCAAGTGGGATAAGACAAGGCCAGTGATGGACCAAGCCAGCTGGTAGTCTGGGACATTTTGCCCTATTTACACACGTGCAGGTTTTTCCCTGTGGACAGCGTGTGCTTAGGTTTGAGGAATAAATCTGCTTTTGAAGCCAGTCACACCACAGGAGTCATGTCACGGGGCTTTGTTGGCTTGTTCCCCCACAGCCCCCAAAACCGGGTTCCTCCTTCCCCGGAGGAGGCAGTGGAAATCAACACAACCCTGATGAACCCTGTGAACAGCACTTGGAGAGGAGCGTTTTCGTGCAGTTCCTCTCCCCACATACACCCAGGTTAGCTTTCGGGGGGATAAAGTGGCATGTTGTGTCTGGGGAGGGAAGAAGAAAAGTTGTTCAGGCAGAAGGCGCGAGCTTCCCAAAATTTAGGAGTGGTAGATACGCTGGAGGGTAGAGACAGGATACAGAGGGACCTAGACAAATTAGAGGATTGGGCCAAAAGAAACCTGATGAGGTTCAACAAGGACAAGTGCAGAGTCCTGCACTTAGGACGGAAGAATCCCATGCACTGCTACAGACTAGGGACTAAATGGCTAGGAAGCAGTTCTGCAGAAAAGGACCTAGGGGTGGTGGTGGCTGGTGATTCAAACCTGCAGGGCCACCTCGGATTCATGCCGCCCGCGGGGTGCTTGGTTTTAAGACAGCTGACTCATCCTAGCCCTTGTCAGCTCAGCAGCCGCACGGTCTGGCGTGAGCAGCCTCTCAAGGAACGCAAGTCAGACCCCAACGCTGCCAATAACCGCACAGAAAGCACCAGCTGCTCAGAACCCGATCTGCCTTTTAAGCCCTGCCAAGGTGACTGAAGAGAATAGGAAGGCTGGCTGTGTGACTAACACAGCATTGTGAGAGCCAGGTGGATCAAGTGCTCTGCTGAACTGGAGGTAGCGCTCCCCGATAGAGACAGGCGGCTGCGTCTTGCACCCTCCGGAGGGTGAGAGCTCGCAGGAACACGGGGAGAAAACGCTGATGAAAGGAAATAGCAGAACTTGTTTTAATGAAGACTGGGCTTTGAAACCAACGTGCATTTGTTAGTTTCTTGCTAAACCAAGCCGTTGGCCCCGCGCTCACAAAGCCCTTCCAGCAAGGCTGTCCTCAGAAGCCCGCAATAATGAGCAACATGGAAGCACAAACCTCACTTGTATATCAGAAAACAGCAGCCCGTCAGGGCCCCACAGGTACATACAGCCCTTCAGCCCCTCCACAGCCTAGGCCATAGGGCAGGGGTGGCCAACCTGTGGATCCGGAGCCACATGCGGCTCTTCAGAAGTTAATACGCGGCTCCTTGTTTAGGCACCGACTGCAGGGCTGGAGCTACAGGCACCAACTTTGTGTGGGGAGAGCTGCTGGTGGGCGGGAGGCGATGGGAGCGGGGGGGTTTGCTGACGTGTTACTGTGGCTCTTTGGCAATGTACATTGATAAATTCTGCCTCCTTCTCAGGCTCAGGTTGGCCACCCCTGCCCTAAAGGATGGCAGGATGAGACGGCCTACAACGGCATGCAGCTGATCTGTGACTGCTAGCAGCAAATATCCCCAATGGCCGGTGATGGGACACTTGATGGGGAGGGCTCTGAGTTACTACAGAGAATTTTTTCCCAGGTGTCTGGCTGGTGGGTCTTGATGAAATGCTCAGGGTCTAACTGATTGCCATATTTGGGGTCGGGAAGGAATTTTCCCCTGGGTCAGATTGGCAGAGACCCTGGGGGTTTTTCACCTCCGCCTGCAGCATGAGGCAAGGGGTACTTGCAGGTTTAAATTAGAGGACATGGCGGATTCTCTGTAACTTGAAGTCTATAAACCATGATTTGAGTATGTCAGTAACTGAGCCAGAGGTTATGGGTCTCTAACAGGAGTGGGTGGGCGAGTTTCTGACCTCCTGCACCTTGCAGGCCCTAGACTAGATGATCACTCCCCTTCTGGCCTTAACGTCTAGGAAACAGCATGCTCCGTGCTGCACAAGACCCTGCTCCGAGGTCCTTGCACCCGGACCAGGCACACCGGGTGAGTCAGAAGAGCATAACAATGAAGCAGCAAGGTCTCTGGAGGGATTCATATTTAAAGGCTTTGTGGGAGGAGCACGTCAGAGGAGGGATCTGGAGGGCGAGTGGTGCACTGGCACAGCCAGGATGTCGAGAGAAGGAGCGCAGAGAAGCAGAACTTAGGCCAGAGGTTTGGGGTGGGAGCAGAGAGGAAGCCAGGCCACACCCCACCCTTCCGCACATCCATTAGGGGCCCTGCAGAAATAAAAACACTGCCACGTGCAGTCTGCAGCCACCAGGGCGCCACCCCTACAGGTATAACAGCCAAGACAACAGTCGTTGCCAGAGGATGGGCACAGCTCTGAAGTGATTATGACACACAGTCTCAGGTGTCTAACAAGGATGTATTTCACGCTATGCCCAAAGCACTAACCAACCCCCACAGCGGCCTTTTGGAGACAGGCAACTGCCATCCCATCCCTATTGCAGGATGGGGAAGTCTGGGGCTAAGCAACTTGCCCTAGACCTTAGTGGGAGGTTGATAGGATCAGAATACAGGAGAGGTCCTGACCCCCAGCCCTGTGCTCTGACCACTAGCTCCCATACTAAGGAGATCTCCTTCCTGGCCCTCCAGTTAATCCAGGTGATCGGTAACAAAGTGCAACAGTCACGTGGCACAAGGAGCACACCAAGGCGATGTTCTTCCCCAACATATACAGCAACCGCAGCTTTTCTTGAAGTAGCGAGGTCACCAGGCAAGGACAGCACCTGGCTGCCAAACAGAGAGCTCTTTGCTCACCAGTCACATTCCAAAAGCGCAATGGGAAAGGAAAACAGGACTGCGAAAAACAAGAGCCTGCCCGGAAAGGAACAAAGCAAGGTCACTGCAGGCAGCGCGTAGCGCGTGAAACGCCAACGCTGGATTCAGCCCCGCGCAGCCCCACCCGGCGGCACAGGAGGAAACAGTGTCACTGGGGCAGGTGGAGGGATTCTAGATGGAAAGCACTTCGGTCAGAGGGGAACAGCAAGGAATCACAGCCAACCATGTCTCTTTCAAAGAGCCAGTGAGATCCTGCCTGGGAGAGGGGGAAAGAGCAGGGAGGGAGACAAGGGTGGTGGGTGGAGAAATAGCTCTGTGTAGCCAGGAATCTGTGCGGTGACCAGTGAGACATTATTTGGTGGCTCAGTCCAGTTCCCAGTGGGCAAACCCACGCCCTTCCCCTCATCGAGTCTCTGCAGAGAGCAATGCTCTTTCCAGGACAGGAGAAGTGGCATTGCTGCAATGGTTCTGCAGACAGAGCCAATGTCTCAGCATCTCTGGTGCCTCCCTGTTACCAGCACTACATTCACTAGAACTATGTGAAAAGTTTCCAGCTGAGATGCCAAGTATGACGGTTGTGATAACTGGGCCTACAAACATACCCTCATTCTGAGTTCAACTGTAAAAAAGGAGTGAACGTTCAGAAAATGGTGCAATCCCCGGCATATCAAACGGTGACGGGAAAGGGTAAGAAAAGTCCAGCTTAGATCCGTGCAGAAGATTGTTTATAAAAGTTAGTGAAAGTGAAAAACAAAGACTGAGTTAGTCTGAACCAAACAGATTTCCTGATACAACGAAGGGCTGTGTTGAGACTGCACCTGGTAAACAAGGGAAGTGTGGGACTGGAAGTTAACAGACTAAACTTGGCATGTCGGACAGTAGGTCTGGTAGATCGGTGAACAAATAAGAGGAGGGACTATTCCACCCATCATCCCTTTTTCAGGGCCTTTAAAGAGAGATTTTGGGGGGCAGGGACATGTGAACCAACTGGGGAATTCCTGGAGGAGGGGGATGGCTGTTAGCCCTCCATCTTGCTCCACGGGCTTTGTCCTTCACCTGGGGATTCTGACGGTTACTGCATCATCGGGAAGTCCAGCCCTCGGCACACCAGCAGGGACACCTGGTCCTCACCACCACTCCAGTGGAGACCCCCGCCGGGAACACAGGAAATCCTGTGTCTCTCCATCCCTTTGTGTGGTCCTTTCTGTCCCACTATTTCTCCTCCTATCCTCTCGCTCTGTGTTTTCTAGCTTAGCTGATCCTGAGATCAACTGTGCCACATGCACAGTGAGCAAAAACAGCCCACCCAGCTCTGCGCAGTATGAGAGAGACCAGACCAACCAGACGATGTCCCAAACCAAGAAGATGACCCAGAGCTCACAGCACTGCTGTTGTGCCTGACCTGACCATCCAGCGCATTAGTCTGTGTCTGACCTGACCCCACGATACCGAGAAGATCAACAAAAGCCACATTTCCTCCCCCCAGGTCTGTTAAAAGCAACAAGAGAGACCATCCTTCATACCTCAGAACAGAGCAACACAACTAACCAGCCCTTTCTCTCCCGATCAAGGAGGATTGTCCAATCCAGTCAGGGACCGCTGATATACTCTCTGAAAAGGGGCCTGCAATAGGGTTTGGTGAAGTTTGTTTTGCATGCTCATTTCATTTCCATTTTAAACTGCATTATAACCTGTTTTAACATCTTTTCTTTTATGTATCTTAGTTAACACATCTAAACTTTGGCATAAGTTTCTTCGTGTGTTTCCCATGAAACTAACAAACCCTGGTCTCTGTATAACCAAACCCCGCACGTTGTTTACAGCTGTTTAAGGCTGCACAGTTTCAGGGTCACGGTAACACCTCTGACTCTTTGACCCCTTTTATTCCATCTGAATTGATACGCCGCCATTCAACGCATTCAGCATGATCGTATCCTCCACCTTCCCCCACTCAGAAGGATCGGCTTACTAAGCATGGGTTTCAACACAGCCAGGCATTTCCTGGCGTGGTCAAATTACTGCGAAAATATCCCCTTCCAGCTGCCTTTCCAGTCCCAAAAACAAAGATTTCATCACAGCTCACGCTGGGCAGGGCAGCAGTCAGACATCCACCCTCACACGGGGAAGGGCATTTCAACACCTTGTTTTTCAAAACCTAGCTGGGCCATACGGGAAGTTCATGAGCTGTCATATTCCATTTCCTCCCACTCCCCATTTTAGAAGTGGAGAAACAGGCACGGAGAGCTTAAACCGATTCCTCCGGGGTCGCACTAGAAACAGATCCCAGATCTCCCCGGCTTGTGCCTTAGCCACAAAACCCTAGATCTGATCTGCACGTCACCCACGGATAGGGAGGCCAGCACTACACTGAATGAACCTGCACTGCTCAGCTAGACGCAAAGGAGCAAGACAAATATAGGAACCACTCTTATCTAAAAATACAGGACACACATGGAGTTGTAGTTGCTAAGCCATTCGGGAGGGTCTAATCATCCTGCCGCTTTGTTGATATGACGGTACTCCCTGCAGAGCTCACGAGCTAACATGACAGGCAGAGGGATACAAGAGAGGGGTTTTACGAGATCCGGACTTGCCCCCAAGCTCCCTTCTCCCGACCCATTAGTAGCTAGCCAGTTCTTTTCACGCCTCACCATAGAAGTGGGTCTTTGGAGGGATCTGACAGGCGAGGGCACAGCAGTGTCAGGCACCAGTTCGGGGAGGTGTCCCACGCGCCGGGGGGTGGGAGAAGGGCGTGCAGCAATGGCTGTGGGCGAAGCAGGTGAATGGGGTGAGGAGGGAAGATGAAGGCTGGCATAACTGGCCGGGGGAGGGGGCTGAGGCAAAGTCGAGAAGGGCCTTGACGCAGAGGGGGAGCCGTTGGAGGGATTCTGGGGTAGTGACATTGCCAGAGCAACAGGTTGGGCATATAATCTCGGCAGCTGTGTTCTGCATGGGCTAGGCGGGCACCCTCTGTTTATCTAGAGCAGGGGTGGGCCAACTTTTTAGCCCGAGGGCCACATTGGGGTTGCAAAACTGCATGGAGGGCCGGGTAGGGAAGGCTGTGCCTGCCCAAACAACCTCCCCCCGTCCCCTATTCGACCCCTCCCACTTCCTTCCCCCTGACTGCCCCCCACAAAACCCCCGACCCATCCAACCCCCTTCACTCCTTGTCCCCTAACCACCCCCTCCCGGGACCCCCGGCCCCTAACCGCCTCCGGACTCCACCCCCTATCCAATCGCCCTTGTTCCCCGTCCCCTGACTACCTGACCCCTATTCACACCCCCGCCCCCTGACAGGCCCCCCGGGACCCCACGCCTATCCAACCGCCCCTGTTCCCCGTCCCCTGACCCCTATCCACACCTCCGTCCCCTGAGACTCCCACGCTTATCCAACCCCCCCCATGTTCCCCATCCCCTGACCACCCCCCAGAACCTCCACCCCATCCAACCGCCCCCTGCTCACTGTCCCGACTGCCCCCTGGGACTACCCCACCCCTTATCCAACCCCCCCTGCTCCCAATCCCCTGACTGCCTGACCCCTATCCACACCCCCGCCCCCTGACTGCCTCCCGGGACCTTCCACCCCTTATCCAACCCCCCGGTCCCCTTACCATACTGCTCAGAGCAGCATGTCTGGCTGCCGCTGTCGGCAGGAGCGTGCAACCCCACTGCCCAGAGCGCTACCCGCACAGCGGCGTGGTTCTACGGGGGAGGGGCCGGGAGCTCAAGGGCTGGGCAGGTGGGTCCCATGGGCCGGATGTGCCCCGCAGGCCGTAGTTTGCCCACCTCTGATCTAGAGGATCCCATGCCGACTTCGCTACAGTGTTGTAACTCAGGACTGGAGGAGCCACCAAGAGAGACAGGAAGATATTTCTGCAGCAAGACCGGGAACTGGAAGGGGCATGGCTCCAGCCTGAAAGAAGCCGTGTATCTGACCCAAGACACTCTGGACAGGCCACCCTAGAGCCGCACCCCTTTGGGTCACAACTGACCTGTGCTGGATTCAAAGTGCCACCCTTGAGATCAGAGTCTCCATAAACCATTTAAAGGCAAGCAGGATTAAATATTTACCTCCCTTCTCCCCCAGACTAGCTATTCTCACACATCAACGCCCACTCAAAAGCAAGCCTGCTGCTGGAGTCAGTCAAAAGCACAATCATCAAAACCTTGGGATCCCGCTGGAACAGCTTGCCCTAGGAAGTCCCGAGATATCACTCCCTCCTTGCCAGACAACAGTTTTTAAAGAGGAGAAAAGAAACCCATCCTGGAACGAAGCCTGGCTTCCGGGAATTGAACCCAGAGCAGCACACAGTTTCCACGAGGTCCCAGCAGAGGTGGGGCGCTGCATTCAGTCGAGTTTCTCTGACAGTTCTCGTTCTACTCCAGCAGCACACGGAAGGGAGACAAGGAACTGATGTTGCAAGCACGCAAAGTTTTTCCAAAGTAGCTTAAGACAAGGAGCAGCCAGTGGGTAGAGGAGGGGAAATGGGAAGCCAGGGCTCCGGGGATCTTTCCCCCATTCTGCCTTGTGGCACGACCTTGGGACAGTCACTCTCCAGACCTCACTTTATTCTTCCATAAGACAGGCATATATACTTACTACTTAGGTAGAGGGATGCCAGGAGCGTGCCGCAGATGCATAAAGCATTTTGATATCCTGGCACTAAGTGAACCTACGTTCTGGAGCAGCCTGTTCCTATCGCCAACGGAAACACGCAGTTTCTCTGGGTGTGCACATGGCCACCAGGGCCTGCTTATAGCGTTGATAATGGAGTAACATCATCGTTCTGCTTGGAGAGCAAGCGTCACCACGTGGTTTTTCCTTCTCTCCTAATGAGAACTGCGGCCCCTTTTAGTAACAAAATAGAAACCCCACAGCAAGTGACCGAGTTATTCCACAGACATTGCTTAACGCAATCAGAAGATATATCGGGTGGAAGGGGCGGTTGGTTTTAAGATCAGTGCTTGGATTCCCAATGCTTTTATCAGATTAAGCAGCAACCGAGCCTAGTGGAAGAGCCAGCATTGTGGAAAGAAGTTTGGGACGGATAAATGGTGCAGTACACGAGCAGATCCTGCGTCTTGGAAAGAGGTGAAGGCAGAGACAACAGGTGGAACCGGCCTAATGGACGAGTTCCTGCCAGTCCAATGTGTACCCCCTATATTTCAAGAGTTAAAGAAAGAACCCCCAAGCCTGAATACTTTTCATCCCGGCTCACTGCTGCATGCAGAGATGGATTTGCTGGGTATTGACACTTCCAGGGGTGAAAGATTAGTACAATAACCCAGCACACTTTAAGCTACAGGTTAGCTAGACCAGCTGTGTTCTGGTCTGGAAGAAAAAAAAAAAAAAGGGGGGGGGGGAGACACATTCGCAGAAAACAGAGCTGGACTGTGGGCCAAACAGCCCTGATGTAAACAGGATCACCTCCAGTGAAATGGCACCTGTTTACCCCAGGGCTGAATTCGATCCGCTGCCTAGTCCTTTAAAAGTGAAAGACACAAACAGGCCCGGCTTTGAGAGGCATTTAGTCAGACGTATCAAGTCATTCTCGAATATTAATGAACACAACAGAGGGGGCGCCAACTGACGTAACGACGCATGCCCTTATTCCACTGCATCATCGTAACACTGCCGCGTCCAGCCGGCACCGCTGACACACCAGCTGTAACCTGGTACCTAGCGAGAGCCAGACTGTGATGGAGTCGCTGAACGCATCACGTATCCCAGCAGAGCTTACGGAGCCGCATTGACTTCGCATGTTTGTGCCGGGCTTACAATCATTGCTGTACTTGTCACGGGTTTACTTTTGGGGGAGGGAGGGTCACCACACTTGCAAGTGCCACCTCACTAGCTCATTTCATTGCAGCCTGCAAGACACAGTCATAGAAGTTGATAGAGTCATAGAATGTCAGGGTTGGAAGGGACCTCAGGAGGTCATCTAGTCCAACCCCCTGCTCAAAGCAGGACCAATCCCCAGACAAGACATACAAGAGAGAGGTTTCTGCTACTTCACTTGTAAAGCTGGCCTTGCCGGATTGCCTCACCTGAGATAAGTCATTGCTTTGGCCCAACTGGTTACTAAAGCCACACGATTTTCTCTCCCTGCTCCCCCAGAGCAGGCCCCGGGAGCACATGCATGAAGTCGCCGCTCCCCTCTCTCTGCTCTCCTTCAGCAGACCGGGCTGCCTCTCTTCCCACCTGCCTAACTTCTCTTTGTAGATTTTAAGACCAGAAAAGGACCATTGTGAACATCTAGTCCAGGGGTTCTCAAACGTCATTGCACCGCGACCCCCTTCTGACACTAAAAATTACCACATGATCCCAGGAGGGGGGACCGAAACCTGAGCCCGCCTGAGCCCCACTGACCCGGGTGGGGGATGGGGAGAGCGGGACAAAGCTGAACCCCAAGGGGGACCTGTAACCTGAGTCCCAACACGCAGGGCTGAAACCCTCAGGCTTTGGCCTCGGGTGGTGGAGCTCGGGCTTCGGCCCTGGGCCCCAGCACGTTTAAGCCAGCCCTGGTGACCCCATTAAAATGGGGTTGCAACCCACTTTGGGGTTTTCTCCCAGTTTGAGAACTGCTGATCTAGTCTGACCTCCTGCCTCACACAGGCTAGAAACCCTCACCCGGTAATTCCCACACACAGCCCTGATTTCTGGTTGAGCTACCGAATCTCTTTTAGAAAGTTACTCAGTCTTGATTTAAAGACTCCAGGTGACGGGGAATTCACCACGACCCTTGGTAAGGTGTTCCAATTTGTCTAGCTTCAGCTTCCAACCACTGGATCTAGTCGCACCTTGTTCTGCTAGATTAGAGAGCTGACTAATACGGTATTCCTCCAGCTACCAACCCAACCCTGAAGCAGCAAGGGGCCCTTCCCTACTGCCCTGTAATGGTGGGGGGAGGGGGAGAAGAGCAGAGGGACAAAGGGAAGGGAAACGATTGCATGGAGGAGCTTGGGGGCAGTGGGTGTGGGGGGGGGGCTGGTAGGTCTAAGCTGGCTGGTGTGTTCGGATGACAATTTTGCAAGGCTATTTAACCAAGGCCGTTAAACCGCACCGGCATTTCAAGGCTGCTTGGCCATGCAGCCAGGGTGCAGGAAACCATTCGTGCCTTATTTGTTTAAGATCGGGGCAACATTGAGCAGAATGAAGAGCTGAGTTGATCCTGTAGAAATGTGACCTTGTAAACCCAGGGAGTTCAGGGGGTCCAAACGCATGCAGGCCACTAACCTCTCCCTAGAAGCTCCCAAAGGTGCTCTAGTCCCAGTCCCTATTGCTGACTGCAGGCGAGCTCCATTGTGGAGGCACCTCCAGGAGCAATCTCTGTCTCCGCTCCCATCCTCTTGACCTCTTCGGCCACACAGGGATGCACACTCACTGCACGGTGATGCTTTCCAGCATTCAACAGCAGCCCTCAGCATTTCTGCAGCAGGTTTGGGAGCAAGACAGAGGCTGCAAATCCCCAGAGTGCAAACCCCGCCATGACTATGCGTCTCCATTTTTGCAGTGCGGGGCTTTTCTTAGCACCAAAGCCACTGGATTTGGCGAGGGGGGCGAACCAGCCCAATTGCTCTGTATCACAGTCGAAGCGTTCCGCTCGGCTCTCCTGAATTCTAGCAGGAGCTGCTGTTGGCAACTGATTTCACGCTGCAGCACTCGGCGTAACGCAGGGAGAGTTTAACTGCTATTGCTCTTGTGTCTTGTACAGCCCATTCGAGAATCAGTCCAGAAACTCCAGCCACCAGCGTTGGGACAGCCAGCAAGGTTATTACAACAGATCAAAGACCTTATGACTTGTATTAATCTGTTGTAAGCCTGCAGAGTCAGTCCTCCAGGATACAGAGCTTCAGGCGTGCCGTGTCTACTCTCTGCGTTCTGGATCAGAAGGCAGAATTCGACATGCGCTTCACTCACCGAGAATCACACCCACAGGGCTTGAAAAACATACTGGACACCTACCAGCCGGACGCCAGCCTGAAAGATAACCCCCTCCCCAATAAGCTTCCATGGCAACATGCTGGCGATAAGACCAGCTGCATTCTCAACCTGTGTTAAAGGAGACGACGAGTGCCGGTTGGCATCCCACTTGAACCCTTCTCTTCTCCTTGCCGCTGGAGGGAGGAAAAAGCTCTATCCTCCATTAGATCTGCTCCTTACCCAGCCTCCTAGCTGTTGCATGAAGACAGAGGAGGGACTTCTTCACCACCACGCTGCTGTTCATACATGCTACCTTTTGTGGAATCTTCTTCCTCTTGTGCACTAGCTCCCGGGCTGTTCATAAGTTTGCCCAATAGCACACAACGGACACGAAGTTTGACTGGTGCACAAAGGTTCCGAAGAGCAACCGCGGGGAGGATGTTTTGCTCTCTCGATGCTTGGAAAAGCAGGATGCTGGAGCAGCGGAGGTAGCAGGGGTGCAAACTCAGCTCACGTGCGGGGGGTTCATTTTTGCAATGACGTGGACTAAAAACAGAAGTTAATGAAATGAAAAACTTCAGTTCTGAACCAAATAAAAACAGCTTAGGCAGCCCGCAAGCCACATTTGCCAGAAGGCGTTTCCGCTTGCCACTGGTTTTGAGCCCTGCAAAACCACATCAACTGCAATCACCCCTAGCGGCCCCCATCTCTGTCAGGATACAACTGAACAGGACTTTCATGTTTAAAGCCCTCTAGGGACTTGCCCTGGCCCACTTCTGCTCCCCTCCCTAACCTACAGCCTTTCACAGAGTCTAATCCCTGGTGGTTTGACAGCCTTCGCCTGGGCTGCTCCCATCATCTGGAGCAACCTTGACACTTCACTGACACATTTCAGGGGCAGAAGACGACATTTTCCTCCTTTTGTTTCATCCCAAATTGTGCAAAGGAAGACGATTCATTCAGTAACTGCACTACTGTAACTCCCTTGGGCGTATGCAGATGTATAGCATCTTTTCATGCAAGCTAAGAACAGCCTTGCACAGGCACAGAACAGCTCTGTTTCTGTCAGATCTACCCCTTGTGGCACTCAGCCCCGGGACTTGTCGGAAGCCCTCTGAGCCCGTCTCAGACACTATGTATGCACCAGAATGAATGCAGATGGCTTCTATTAGAACTCTATTAGTTTGACCTTTTAGTGCATCGTTCCTTCCAAATACAATCAGGACAGATGGAGCAACCAGAGATGCAGGATAGCTGGACAGTGGGTGGCCGGGCAGGACAGATGGTCAGATGTGCATGGGAGAGGGAGGGGCCAGTTTTAGGGTAATGCACATTTAGTGATTTATTGCCACGCGGCAGATAAGCTGAAGCGGGAACCCAGCAAGCTGGCTCAATGCAGTCACCAGAGCAGCGAGACACTGTTCTCTCCTATACACTACAGGGATGGCAGCATTATGGATACGCAATTTGACAAACCCTTAAATTCAGTTCTCACGCCGGTACCAGACTTCAAGTCTTGAGAGTTGTCAATTGCCCACAGAAAAATACACGCTGCCCCCCTTTTGCCCCCCAGTGCCACATCCCTGACCTGGAGGCATCACCTCTCCTGGAGACACTAGTTGGTCTCCCATGGCAGCTTTAGCAGAGGCCCGAGGGGCCCATCAGTCTCAGAGGCAGTCGAGACGGACACTTGTTCTTTTGGAAGTGGACTGAGGCAGTTCATTTCACCTCCCCCACCACGCCACCACCTGGATAATGGAAAGCAACTGGGACCATTTGGCAAGCCTGGAATCAGCCTCAGCGTTTAGGAGGGGTCCTAAAAGGAAAGGAAGCAGCTTCGTCTCCTGAGACATACCATGCCACCTTCAGAGCTAGGCTCCCGACCACAGCAACTACTGCTCTCCACCCGCCCAACCCTGTGAAATCTGGTCTCCCCTACAATAGCCAGATTTCATGGGGGAGATCGGATTTCACGGTCCGTGAAGCGTTTTTCACAGCTGTGAATGTGGTAGGGCCCTACTCATATCACATAAGGATGATAAAGTACTTTCCAGTCCATTTGTAATTAGAAAGATGTTAATCATCAGCTAGGTCTGAACATTTTAAAAATCAGTAGAGCGAGATAACTTGCACCCAGGAGTCCTAAAACAGTTGGCTGATGAGACCTCTGGCCCATGGATATTAATTTTTTAAGTCATCTTGGAACAGCAGGGAAATTCCAGAAAGACTGGAAGAGTGTTAAGGTTGTGCCAATAGTCAAAAAGGGCAAACGGGACAACCTTGGTAACTATAAGCCAGTTAGCCTAACATTCCCTGCCAAAATAATGGAAAAACTGGTATGGAATTCAACTGATTCAAGAATAGGAATATAATTTAATGCCAGTCAACATGGTTTTATGGAATATAGGTCTTGTCAAACATGTCTGATTTCATTCTTTGATGAGAATACAAGTTTAGTTGATAAAGGTGGCTGTGTAGATGTAATATACTTTGACCTAGTACCGCACGGCATTCCGATTAAAGATTTAGCACTATACAATATCAGTCAAGCACGTGTTAACTGGATTAAGAACTGGCTAACTGATAGATCTCAGAAAGTAGCTGTCAACGGGGAAATCAAATGGAGGCTTTTCTATTAGGGTTCCACAGGGATCAGTACTAGGGCTGAAGACAATCAGTATTTTTATCATATCATATGGAGGTAAATTTAAAAAAATCCCTGCTGATTAAAATTGCAGATGACAAGACTGACACATAACGAGGTAGTCAAGGCAATCCGACAGAGCATTCCGGCTTGTTTAGGAAACTGACCCCATTCAAACAAAATGTGTTTTAATAAGGCAAAAAGCAAAAAGTTATACATCTACGAGGAAGGAATGCCGGCCATGACTACAGAATGAGGGACTGTATCCTGGAAAGCAGTGACTATAAAACGAACTTAAAGGTCATCCCGGACAATTTATCATGAGCTCTGGATGTGACAAAAAGGGCTAATGTGATCCTTGGATGTATGAACAGGGGAGTAGTGGGTAGGGACATGATTTTACCTCTGTACATAGCATTGACAAGACAGATACTGGATCACTGCAAACAATTCTGATGTCCACATTTTTAAAAGGATGTTGAAAACTGCAGAAAAGAGCCGCGGAAGTGATGCAAGGGCTGAAGCAATTCCCTTACAGGGAGAGACTTAAAGAGCTCAATCGGTTTCATTTACCCAAAAGACTGAGAGGCGACTTTATTACAGTGTATAAGCAAATACTGGTTAGTAAAGAGCTCTGTGATCCAGTGGAGAAAGGCGGAACAAGAGCCCCTGGCTGAAAGCTGAAGCCAGACAAATTCAAATTGGAAATAAGGCACAGATTTCTCGTAACAGTGAGGGTGTTTAGCTATTGGAACACACTACCAAGGGAAGTGGTGGATTCTCCATCTCTGGTGCCTTTCTGGGAGATATGATTTAGCCAAATGCAGGTGACTGGGCTCAACACAGGCATAATTAGGTGAAATTTAACTGCCATTGATATACAGAAGTTTAGACAAGATGATCCAATTGTCCCTTTGCGACATTCTATACCTCAGAATAACACCCTGGAGCCCCCACATTCACCACAGCGTACAAAACATAGAATCATATCCAAGTATGCCTTGGGAGGTATCATTTGAGAAGTCATGATCTGTTGAACATTACTAGCCTGTTGAATTGTGTGTGTAACCGTTGTATTAGAAGTTATGAAGTTTTGCTGCGTGTGTGTCTCGTTGAAATAGGTTGAGAGTTTGGGAATGCCCACAGCTGGCCTTTTGGTGGCAACAAAGGAGCAACTAACACCTGCAAGACAGATTTACATTCGGACTAGTCGCCATGTGGGGATGGCCCATTAAGGAGAATCCACTCTCCCAGTGAGCCCCCTCCAAGCAGGCAGACAATGGGGACTGCTTAACCCAGTGACTGAGCAGGGGACATAGAACATGTGATCCCTGACTCCATGTCTGAGACAGTATCATTCCATGCCCATGGATTGGGGGGTATAAATTGGAGTCTGACATCTGCCTCATTCCTCTCTCCTCCCACACCTAATCTGAAGGCAACAAGAACGTTTGGAAGAAATGACTTTGAACTGGAGAGATTGGTCCCAGGCTGAGCAAAGAATTCAGCTTATGTATTAAGAACTGTAACCTGCTTACAACGCCTTGTGTGGTGACAAAAATTGCTGGATTCAAATCTTGCTTAGTCTGATAAAGTTTGAATTTAGACTGAGATTTTATTTTTATTTCCTATGTAACCAACTTTGACCTATATGCCTACCACTTATAATCACTTAAAATCTATCTTTCTGTAGTTAATAAACTTATTTTCATGTTTTATCCTTACCAGTGAGTTTGTCTAACGTGTTTGGGGAATCTGCTCAGATTACAAAGGCTGGTGCATCCGCTATCCTTTGTCAAAGCGGTGAACTAATTAATGAGCTTGCATTGTTCAAGAGAAGGTCCTAAGCAGTGTAAAATGGTATGTTTCTGAGGTGCAAGGCTGATGGTTGGGGATATTTCCTGGTGTCTCACTCTCTCTGTATAGCTCATGAGTGACTTAGAGAGCATTCATGCAACTTAGCAGGGTGTGCCTCTGCATGCCGTTGGCGGAGTGATCACAGCACCTGGAGGTGTTTGCAGCTTGTCACTTGCATAGCACTGTAAGACAGCCCAGGCAGGAGTGTTAAGGGGGCACAGCGGTCCCACAGTTCCAGGTTGTATCCCAGTGGTATGTCAGACCCTTCTTAAACTCTATGAATTTACAAAGAAGACCAAACCATAACCAGCCACTGGCACAAATGTGCCCTCCTTAGCCAAGATGAAAAGCCTGAGCTTAGCGGAGATGGAAGTGATCAGTTCACAAGCTGTGTGCCTGCCCACTCAAACGAAACACTTCCCAAGCCAACAACTGGCCTGCAGCAGCAATGAGGAACTACCAGCTAGTCTACTGCTTGCAGCCTGTACAAAGAGATACCAGAACTAACCCTAGTTTACCATTCTGCTCCCAACCTGTCCAGACACATACATGGCCCTCATCTCTGCAACGGCTGAGCACTTAGGAACGGTCACTGTTTCTGCTCCATGCATGATTCCTTATTATGCTCTTGTCTTTGTCTCCATTGCTTCCTGCCAAATGGGCCACCCCCACTCCCTGGACTTTTTCCTTGACCTTACCTGCTATTCCTCCTCAAGATGCTTCTGTGAGGCCTTTAATACTTTAGACCGTGTCTTTTCTCAAAAAAAAAAAAGAGTTGCTTAGAAAAAATACATTTTATTAAGCTATGCAACCAGGCTTTGATCTTGCTGCTGTGACCCTTGCCTTCTCTCCCCACCCACCCCCAGTTTATCATCTCCTGTCCTGTCATAACTCTGGTTGTCATCTCTTCAGGGTGAGCCGCCACTGCAAAGCACCAGTTGCATTTATGTCACCATATAAGGATACGGTAGTTCAGTTCTTAATGAATTCCTGAAGGCTCAGTGTCTAGCTTCACGCATACGGCCTTGGGGAGACAGTGCAGTGCAATTGCCGATGTGGCCTCAAAGAGCTTAGCTGATTTTTATCTGGCACTAGCAGACATTCTCCCAAACAAAGGTGTCTACAGCTGACTCAACCAGACGTTGAAAGTTTACTTCCAAGGTCAGGCAGTTATAAGTTACTGTATAACGTAGCTTGTTGAACTAACCCTTCAGACTTGTAGGGTTTTGCACTATTTCATACCAACCCACAGGCTAGCAGTCTCCAGTGAGGGTTTGCTAAGCAACCTCTGTCTCCTCCAAAGAGACTCCCCAAGGTCCATATGGGCCCTGTGAAGTATTCACTCTCTGACAGTATACAGCTTGTTCTGTGCTGCACCAACTTGCTTAGAGAATGCAAGTACCTGAGGCCAGGAGTCACTTGGCAGTTATCCACTGTACTGCACTTTATGCATCTGATGCTTGTGATGAAAATCTACAAATGGCTCTGCTGTTATCCAGCACTGCTGACCTCCCAATTACAATGCGCTGCTCTGAACGAGTTAGCATTTGTGCAACAACCCCCCCACATTAGACAGAATCAGAACTGCTCAGCTATGTGTCTTAGCCCCTACTCCGCTGACAATGAATGGAGAGTCTCCTATGCTTTTGGTACCAGAGCACCTGAGTTTTCATCCCACTGTCACATAAAGCTCCCAGTCATAACATGTCTAGCCCCAGGCAATCTCAGGTGTGTGAGGGCACAGATGCTTAATAGCTCTTCCCTTGTGCAATTTAGTGCTTAAAGAGTTTCTTTTGCCATCAATCAATAAAAGCAAACAGTGTTTGGTTATTCCATGTTGTCCTGAGATGCAAGGCTTGGTTTAACCTATGGAATTCCACCATGATTTTAACAAATTTCCATCCCACCATCAACCTTAGCCTAGACCAATCCACACAGGCGGTCCATTTCCTTGACACTACTGTGCTAATAAGTGATGGTCACATAAACACCACCCTATACCGGAAACCTACTGACCACTATACTTACCTACATGCTCCAGCTTCCATCCAAGACACACCACACGATCCATTGTCTACAGCCAAGCTCTAAGATACAACCGCATTTGCTCCAATCCCTCAGACAGAGACAAGCACCTACAAAATCTCTATCAAGCATTCTTAAAACTACAAGACCCACCTGCTGAAGTGAAAAAAACAGACTGACAGAGCCAGAAGAGTACCCAGAAGTCACCTACTACAGGACAGGCCCAAAGAAAATAGCAGAACGCCTCTAGCCGTCACCTTCAGTCCCCAACTAAAATCTCTCCAGAGCATAATCAAAGATCAACCTATCCTGAAAGATGATCCCTCACTCTCACAGATCTTGGGAGACAGTCCAGTCCTTGCTTACAGACAGCCCCCAAACCTGAAGCAAATACTCACCAGCAACCGCACACCACACAACATAAACACTAACCCAGGAACCTATCCTTGCAACAAAGCCCGATGCCAATTCTGTCCACATATCTGTTCAAGTGACACCATCATAGGACCTAATCACATCAGCCACGCCATCAGGAGCTCATTCACCTGCACATCTACCAACATGATATATGCCATCATGTGCCAGCAATGCCCCTCTGCCATGTACATTGGCCAAACCGGACAGTCTCTACGCAAAAGAATAAATGGACATAAATCTGACATCAGGAATCATAACATTAAAAAACCAGTGGGAAAACACTTGACTCTCTAACCACTCAGTGACAGACCTGAAGGTGGCAATTTTGCAACAAAAAAACTTCAAAAACAGACTCCAAAGAGAGACTGCTGAACTTGAATTAATATGCAAATGAGATGCAATTAACTTAGGTTTGAACAGAGACTGAGAATGGTTGGGTCATTACACTAATTGAATCTATTTCCTCATGTTAAAATATCCTCACACCTTCTATGGGTCATCTCGATTATCACTTCAAAGGTTTTTTTCTCTCTCCTGCTGATGATAGCTCATCTCATTCGATTGGCCTCTTACAGTTGGTATGGCTATTCCCACCTTTTCATGTTCTCTGTATGTATAAATATCTTCTTGTTGTGTGTTCCAGTCTATGCATCCGATGAAGTGGGCTGCAGCCCACGAAAGCTTATGCTCAAATAAATGTGTTAGTCTCTAAGGTGCCACAAGGACTCCTGTTCTTTTTGCGGATACAGACTAACACGGCTGCTACTCTGAAATGTATGTTTAGGGTGTTTCTACATCACCATTATAAAGCTGTATGTCTAGTCAGTCAGTGCCACAACTTAAGCTGGGTTAGAAACACCGCTCCATATGACACCTTCAAAGAAACAAAACTAAGCGAAGAAAAGGGTTAAGATCAGCACAGCAGAGTTCCTGGGCAGGAGCCCACTACTTGGGTTACACACCAAAGCATCAAAGCAATCCGACTGCCGTGATGCAAGTTATCACATGAGACACCATGACTGCCAGCTCCGGAGCAAGTCAGAAGAAACGACAGGCAATGTAGCCAGAGGAAAAGCCTGCAAAATGTAAACAGTGGAAAAGGCTCGCAAGGTAACAGCAGGATTATTGTTGCTAAAGTAGCACCCAGGGACCTCAAAATCAGGGGCCAACTGTGCTAGGCACTGTACAGCCACACACAATGAAAAGTTCGCTCCGGCCGCAAAGAGCTTTCAGCCTTAGGCTCCATTCCCACGTTCCGTGGGACTACTCCTGTGAACAAAGTTAAACACATGCTTATCCAGCTTCAGGATCTGAGCCAAAGTAAAGCCAGCACACACTGATTATTTAACACGGTTTTCCTAATTAAATATTTAGCATGGCGTGGACGCAAGGCCTCTCCCTTTGCACAATCGCTTTCTTTAAATACTCTGCCAAAGGGGCATTGCTTTCCTTATGGAGAGTTGTGTGCATTCCAACCTTGTCCAGAGTATAATCCATCAACGCCCAGAGCAAGCCGCAAGGAGCACTGAAAGTTAAATTTCACACACACACACACTAGGACTGCCTGCCAATGGTTGTGATCTAGCAATCAAGTCTCCCCCTAAAGCCTGCAGACAAGCTGTTGCCTTGTGACCTAAATAGGACTTCTCTTTCGAACCATCCACTCTTCCAATCTCAGGTTTCAGAGTAGCAGCCGTGTTAGTTTGTATCCGTAAAAAGAACAGGAGTCCTTGTGGCACCTTAGAGACTAACACATTTATTGGAGCATAAGCTTTCGTGGGCTACAGCCCACTTCTTCGGATGCATAGAATGGAACACACAGCAAGAAGATATTTATACATACAGAGAACATGAAAAGGTGGGAGTAGCCATACCAACTGTAAGAGGCCAATCAATTGAGATGAGCTATCATCAGCAGGAGAAAAAAAACACTTTTCCAATCTCTTTATCCATGTAAGAGTAAAGCGATCAGCAAATGCTCCCAGAAAAATAAGTCAAACTACACAGAGCAGAGTTATTCCCTTTTTAAATTGTTACCAACCCACCTCCTTTCCACCAAAAACTGCCCATATTAGGCAACCCAGAGCCCCAAGAGCCTTGCTGTTCTGTGGAGCAAAAACAAACCAGATTTATTTGGGTTTTGGGGGAAAAGAATGTTCTGACTCCTTTAACACTGTTAATCCTGCTCTCCACAAGATCTCCACTCTGTCTCCTGCCACGCCTGGGACAGGGACACTACCCAATGGATGGAGACTGGAGCATATGCCCAGCCCCTCCCAAGTCCCTCTGCAGTGACTCAGGCAGCCAAGCTTGAGTGAGCAGAGGAGGCTAGACTCTCTGATGTTTAGGATTTGGCGCAGGCAAACACTCCCAGCCCTTGGACAGACGACTTTGCATTCAACCGGACGCTTAAAAAACACTCAAGTTGTTCCAACTCTGCTGCCTGCCAGCCAAGCACCTGAAAGCTTTTTTTATTTTAAACCCTCTTGGCACAGGAGGGATGGGAGACCCCACTGCAGCCATGTAAGCAGGAGTTGATCCCACTCTTCCCAGTGCGGGAGAGAGCCCTGCCAAAACTGAACTTCATCCACCTTCCTGTGGCCAACCAATTCCAGTAACTGGGCACACAAAATGTGGGGTGCTCTGTGCCCTGCAGACCCAGGGGCTGAGGAAGTTTATGGGGAACGTTCCTTGCATGCAATTGCTTGAACTTTTCGCCATAGCATTTCCCACTCACCCCGGTCCGGGGATGGGGGAAAGACCCATTCCCGTTGGGGTGACTCAACTCCCATGGGATTTGAGTGGATAAGGAAAAGTTATTTACTTATTCCCATAATACAACTAGGGGTCACCAAATGAAATTAATAGGCAGCAGGTTTAAAACAAATAAAAGGAAGTTCTTCTTCACGCAGCGCACAGTCAACTTGTGGAACTCCTTGCCTGAGGAGCTTGTGAAGGCTAGGACTATAACAGCATTTAAACTGGATAAATTCATGGTGGTTAAGTCCATTAATGGCTATTAGCCAGGACGGGTAAGGAATGGTGTCCCTAGCCTCTGTCTGTCAGAGGGTGGAGATGGATGGCAGGAGAGAGATCACTTGATCATTGCCTGTTAGGTTCACACCCTCTGGGGCACCTGGCATTGGCCACTGTGGGTAGACAGGATACTGGGCTAGATGGACCTTTGGTCTGACCCGGTACCACCTTGCTTATGTTGGGGGGGGGGGGTGACCAGGGACAGTCCTGATTTTGGGGTCTTTTTCATATATAGGCTCCTATTACCTCCCCACCCCCGTCCTGATTTTTCACACTTGCTCTCTGGTCACCCTAGGGGAGGGGTTGGGTCTTAACTTTACAACCCAGCGCTAACAAATTGCAATGCGGTAAGTGGTGCGTGCGCCCCGGGCTGGCCGCCAGCCCCTCCCGGCGGTGCAGTCTGGACGGATTTTGGAGGGGGGGGGGGGCGATGCCCTTGCAACCAGGGGGTAAATGCAACCTTCACCCCGACACCCAGCCGAGCCCCACGCCCAGCCCCAGGGCTAGGAGGGGGCCGATCCCGCTGGATACTCACTGGCTCTTCATGGAGCGGCTCTCCCTGAAGACCGGCTGCAGGGGCACGGTGGCTTGGCCCAGGAACTTGTCCAGGCCGATGAGCGCCCGGTGCATGACGGTGAGCACCAGCTCGCAGCCCCGCTGGCCGCGGGGGGAGCCCCCTCCCCAGTCCGCCGGCTCCTCCAGCTCCAGGGCCCCCGGGGGCAGCTCGAAGGCGCATTCCTCCTTCCACTCCGGGCTGCCGGAGCTCTTCTCCGCCACCGAGGTGCTGTACTTCTCCCGGCCCAGCTGGATGATGGTGTAGGCATCGCTGGTGCCCGGCTTCCCCCCGCCGCCCCCTGCCTTGGTCCGCAAGCCCCGGGCCTGCAGCACGGTCACCTGGACGTGGGTGGGCAGCCAGCGCTGCAGGGGCGGCTCCTGCTCCGCCACCCGCAGCAGGGACATGGCTCCGGGCGGGACGGGGAGACGCTCCCCCCGGGGCGCCCCTGCAGGAGGACGGCTCCGGGCAATGCAGAGCCCGGCTCTCGGGGCGAGGCTCCCTCCGGCTCCGGGCAATGCAGAGCCCGGCTCCCGGGACGCTCCTGCAAGGACGATGCGGTGCAAACTCCTCGCCGGGGAAAGAGGGAGGCTCTCTGCGGCTGCACACGCCCTGCCCCCGCGGCCGCAAAGTTACTTTCCTCCCCGGGAAAAGCGGGTGGGGGAAGGGGGAACCGAGGCGGCAGCAGCGGCCAAGCAAATCCCCGGGGCCGCCCTGCGCCTCCCGAGTCCCTCAGCGGCTCGCACAGCTGCTGCGACCGGGCCCTGGACCGGACCCGCCCCCTCCGTGTCCAGATCCCCTCCCCCTGGCCAGGCTCCTCCCGCCGGGGAGCTGCATGCATTGGCCAGGGGCCCAGCAAACCCTCCAGCCTGCAGGCCGCTCCCTCCCGCCCCGGGCCTGGGCGCGCTGCTTGCTCCAGCCCCCGAGAAGTGCAATGGAAAAGCAGCGGGGAGCCCCTTGGGTGGGGCTGGACACCAGCCGTGCCCACCCCAGGCATTCCCAAATCATGAGTCAGGCTGCAAAGAAATCACCCCCCCCCCGGCCAGACAAGGGCCAGTCACTCAGGCTGTGTGGACACAGCCCAAGTCACAGGGTGGTGAGAACAGGGAGCTGGAAATCTCTCCAGGTCTGGTTGCGCGGCCAGGCTCGGACTCGGGCTGGAGCCCCAACCCCACTTCCATCTACACACAAGTCGGCCTGACTGGGGTCAGCCAGGTCCCGGATCCTAGACCCCCGCTAGGAGAATGGGTCAGAGTCCAAGTCCCGCTGTGACTCGGGTCAAAGCCCTGTCATTGTGCAGTGTGAACTAGGGTTGCCAACTGTCTTCTAGCACAAACCCAAAGATCCTTGCCCCTTGGGGGGGGGGGGAAGGGATAGCTCAGTGGTTTGAGCATTGGCCTGCTAAACCCAGGGTTGTGAGTTCAATCCTTGAGGGGGCCACTTAAGGATCTGGGGCAAAAACAGAACTTGGTCCTGCTAGTGAAGGCAGGGGGCTGGACTTGATGACCTTTCAAGGTCCCTTCCAGTTCTAGGAGATGGGATATCTCCATTAATTTTTTTCCCTGAGGCCCCGCCCCCTCCATCCTCCTATCTGTGGCTTGCTTGCTCTCATTTTCAGGCTGGGGCAGGCGGTTGGGGACCAGGTGCAGGAGGAGGTGTGGGCCCTGGGTTGGGATGTGTGGCGCAAGCTATGGAGGGAGTTTGGGTGCAGGGTGTGGGCTCTGGGCTGGGGGAGGGGGTGAGGGGTGCAGGCTCTGGAAGGGAGTTTGGGTGCGGGAGGGGGTGTGGGCTCTGGGAGGGAGTTTGGGTGTAGGGTACGGGCTCTGGGCTGGGACAGGGAGTTGGGGTGCAGGAGGGGGTGTGGGCTCCGGGAGGGAGTTTGGGTGCGGGATGCAGGCTCTGGGAGGAAGTATGGAGCAGGAGGAGGTGCAGGGTGTGGGCTCTGGGCTGGGTGAGGGGTGCAGGCTCTGGAAGGGAGTTTGGGTGTGGGAGGGGGTGTGGGCTCTGGGAGGGAGTTTGGGTGTGGGAGGGGGTGCGGGATGCAGGCTCTGGGAGGGAGTTTGGGTGCAGGCTGTGGGCTGGGGCAGGGGGTTGGGGTACAGGAGGGGTTGAGGGAGCAGCGCTTATCTCAGATGGCTCCCGAAAGTGACCAGCACATCCCTCTGGCAGTGGCTCCTAGGCGGAGGGGCCAGGGGGTCTCCCGGCCAATGGGAGCTGCAGAGTTGGTGCTTGGGTGAGGGCAGCACACAGAGACCCCCCTGCCCCTCCCCCCTCCCTTTCCCCCCAGGAGCCAGAGGGCCATGCTGGCCGCTTCCGCGAGCAGCGCAGTGCCAAGGCAGGTAAGGGAGCCTGCCTTAGCCCTGCTGCGCCACCGGACTGTTAGAGCTTAAAATCTCCCAGTTGGCTGCAGTAACCTCCGGGAGATTCCAGAAGACACCAGGAGGGTTGGCAACTCTAGTGTGAACGCAGGTCAACCCAAGACCAGATCAGAAGATCTAGGTGGCACAGTGTGGACACGCTAGCACAACTGTGAGACTCAGGCCCAGCAATTGTAAACCCAGGTTTACAATACACTTAAGCACGGGTTTGGAGACACTGACTCGACAGGCGCGGGACCCACAGAACCACGTTTAGAGTGCAGTGTAGACATACGCTATATGTGAAAGCATAGAGTCAAAGGAAGTAAAAATCTTCAATGAACCAAACTGTACCATAGAATCTCTAGGGATAGTAATTCCATGCCTGAATAATAAGAATACAGCAGTAGGAATATACTACAGACCAGTTGACCAGGATGGTGATAGTGACTGTGAAAAGCTCAGGGAGATTAGGCTATAAAAATAAAAAAACTCATTAATAATGAGGGATTTCAGCTATCCCCATATTGACTGGGTACGTGTCACCTCAGCATAGGATGCAGAGATAAAATGTCTTGACACCTTAAATCATAGAATCATAGAACTGAAAGAGACCTCGAGAGGTCATCTAGTCCAGTCCCCTGCGCTCAAGGCAGGACTAAGTATTATCTAGACCATCCCTGACAGGTGTTTGTCCAACCTGCTCTTAAAAATCCCCAATGATGGAGATTCCACAACCTCCCTAGGCAATTTATTCCAGAGCTTAACCACTCTGACAGTTAGGAAGTTTTTCCTAATGTCCAACCTAAACCTCCCTTGCTGCAATTTAAGCCCATTGCTTCTTGTCATATCCTCAGAGGTTAAGAAGAACAATTTTTCTCCCTCCTCCTTGTAACAACCTTTTATGTACTTGAAAATTGTTATCATGTCCCCTCTCAGTCTTCTCTTCTCCAAACTAAACAAATCCAATTTGTTCAATCTTCCCTCATAGCTCATGTTTTCTAGACCTTTAATCATTTTTGTTGCTCTTCTCTGGACTTTCTCCAATTTGTCCACATCGTTCCTGAAATGTGGCGCCCAGAACTGGACACAATACTTTAGTTGAGGCCTAATCAGCGCGGAGTAGAGCGGAAGAATTACTTCTTGTGTCTTGCTTACAACACTCCTGCTTAATACATCCCAGAATGATGTTCGCTTTTTTTGCAACAGCGTTACACTGTTGACTCATATTTAGCTTGTGATACACTATGACCCCCAGATCCCTTTCCGCAGTACTCCTTCCTAGGCAGTCATTTCCCATTTTGTATGTGTGCGACTGATTGTTCCTTCCTAAGTGGAGTACTTTGCATTTGTCCTTATTGAATCTCATCCTATTTACTTCAGACCATTTCTCCAGTTTGTCCTGATCATTTTGAATTTTAATCCTAACCTCCAAAGCACTTGCAGCCCCTCCCACCTTGGTATCATCCGCAAACTTTATAAGTGTACTCTCTATGCCATTATCTAAATCATTGATGAAGATATTGAACAGAACCGGATCCAGAACCGATCCCTGCGGGACCCCACTCATTCTGCCCTTCCAGCATGACTGTGAACCACCAATAACTACTCTCTGGAAACAATTTTCCAACCAGTTATGCACCCACCTTGTAGTAGCTCCATCTAGGTTGTATTTCCCTAGTTTGTTAATGACGGCTTTATGGAGAAGCTAGTCCTGGAAATCACAAGGGGGGAGGCAATTCTTGATTTAGTCCCAAGTGGAGCACAGGATCTGGTCCAAGAAGTGAATATAACTGAACCATTTGGTAATAGTGACCATAACATAATAAAATGTAACACCCAGGGGGCAGGGGGAGCCACTCCAAAGCAGCCCACCATGGTAGCATTTCATTTCAGAAAGGAGAACTACTGAAAAATGAGGAAGTTAGTTAAACGGAAATTAAAAGGTACAGCGCCAAAACTGAAATCCCTGTAAGCTGCATGGAAACCTTTTAAAGACATCATAATAGAGGTTCAATTTAAATGTATACCCCCAAATTAAAAATCATAGTAACAGGACCAAAAAAATGCCACCCTGGCTAAACAACAGAGTAAAAGAGGTGGTTAGAGGCAAAAAGGCATCCTTTAAACAATTGGAAGTGAAATCCTACGGAGGAAAATAGAAAGGGGCATAAACTCTGGCAAGTCAAGTGTGAAAGTATAATTAGGCCGACCAAAAAAAGAATTTAAAGAGCAGCTAGCAAAAGAAACAACAACTAACAGGGGAAAAAAATTAAGTACATCAGAAGCAGGAAGCCTTCCAAACAATCAGTGGGGCCCCTGGATGATGGAGATGCTAAAGGAGCATTCAGGGAAGATAAGGCCGTTGCAGAGAAGCTAAATGAATTCTTTTAAAAAAACCAACAAGGAGTCCGGTGGCACCTTAAAGACTAACACATTTATTTGGGCATAAGCTTTTGTGGGTAAAAAAAACACTTCTTCGGATGTTTTTACCCATGAAAGCTTATGCCCAAATAAATCTGTTAGTTTTTAAGGTGACACCAGACTCCTTGTTGTTTTTGTGGATACAGACTAACACGGCTACCCCTAATACATGAATTCTTTGTATCAGTCTTCACTGCAGAGAATGTGAGGGAGATTCCAACGTCTAAGCCATTCATTTTTGGGGACAAATCTGAGGAACTGTCCCAGACTGAGGTGTCATTAGAGAGGAGGTTGTGGAACAAATTGATACATTAAACCGTAATAAACCACCAGGACCAGATGGTATTCACCCAAGAGTTCTGAAGAAACTCAAATGTGAAATTGCAGAACTACTAACTGTGGTATGTAACCTATCATTTAAATCAGCTTCTGTACCAGATGGTGGGAGGATAGCTAATGTGACACCAATTTTAAATAAAGCCTCCAGGGGTGACCCTGGCAATTACAGGCCAGTAAGCCTAACTTCAGTACTAGGCAAATTGGTTGAAACTATAGTAAAGAACAGAATTATCACACACACAGATGAATATGGTATTTTGGGGAAGAGTCAACATGGTTTTTGTAAAGGGAAATCATGCCTCACCAATCTGCTAAAATTCTTTGTGGGGGTCAACCAGCATGTGGACAAGGGGGATCCAGTGGATATAGTGTACTTAGATTTTCAAAAAGCCTTTGAAAAGGTCCCTCACCAAAGGCTCTTAAGCAGAGTAAGCAGTCATGGGGTAAGAGGGAAGGTTCTCTCATGGATCAGTAACTGGTTAAAAGGTAGGAAACAAAGGGTAGGAATAAATGGTCAGTTTTCAGAACGGAGAGAGGGAAATAGTGGTGTCCCCCAGGGGTCTGTACTGGGCCCAGTCCTTTTTAACATATTCATAAACGATCTGGAAAAAGGGGTAAACAGTGAGGTGGCAAAATTTGCAGATGATACAAAACTACTCAAGATCGTTAAGTTCAAAGCAGACTGCAAAGAGCTACAAAAGGATCTCTCAAAACTGGGTGACTGGGCAACAAAATGGCAGATGAAATTCAATGTTGATAAATGCAAAGTAATGCACATTGGAAAACATAATCCCAACTATACATATAAAATGATGGGGTCTAAATTAGCTGTTGCCACTCAAGAAAGAGATCTTGGAGTCATTGTGGGTAGTTCTCTGAAATCATCCACTCAATGTGCAGCGGCAGTCAAAAAAGCGAACAGAATGTTGGGAATCATTAGGAAAGGCATAGACAAAATATCATATTGCCTCTATATAAATCCATGGTTCGCCCACATCTTGAACGCTGCGTACAGATCTGGTTGCCCCATCTGAAAAAAAGATATATTGGAATTGGGAAAGGTACAGAAAAGGACAACACATTCCATATGAGAACAGATTAATAAGACTGGGACTTTTCAGCTTGGAAAAGAGATGACTAAGGGGAGGATATGATAGAGGTCTATAAAATCATGACTGGTGTGGAGAAATAAGGAAGTGTTATTTACTCCTCATAACACAAGAAGTAGGTGTCACCAAATAAAATTAATAGGCAGCACATTTAAAAACAAACAAAAGGAAGTATATCTTCACAAAACACACAGCCAACCTGTGGAACTCTTTGCCAGAGGATGTTGTGAAGGCCAAGACTATAACAGGGTTCAAAAAAGCTTAAAGAAGAACAGGAGTACTTGTGGCACCTTAGAGACTAACAAATTTATTAGAGCATAAGCTTTCGTGGACTACAGCCCTCTTCTTCGGATGCATATAGAATGGAACACCATTCTATATGCATCCGAAGAAGAGGGCTGTAGTCCACGAAAGCTTATGCTCTAATAAATTTGTTAGTCTCTAAGGTGCCACAAGTACTCCTGTTCTTCTTTTTGCGGATACAGACTAACACGGCTGCTACTCTGAAACCTGTCAAAAAAGCTTAAGTTCACGAAGGAAAGGTCCATCAATGGCTATTAGCAAGGATGGACAATGATGCAAAACCATGCTTTGAAGTGTCTCCAGCCTCTGTTTGCCAGAAGCTGGGAATGGGCTACAGGGGATGGATCACTTGTGATTCCCTGTTCTGTTCATCCCCTCTGGGGCACCTGGCATTGGCCACTGTCAGAAAACAGGATACTGGGCTAGATGGACCATTGATCTTATGTACCCTCAGAGACAGGCAGTTGTAAAACACAGAACATCTGGCCAGGCAGGGCTTCAAAATACTTACTGAAGCTGTAGCTGCAGTATTAAGTGGTGGATTGGTGCAAGGCTGTTGCAACTTTATTTGATCTCAGTTTATAAGCAAATACATACCCCAAAAAATTCCCATTAAAGGTACGTTGAGGTTGCAAAGCCACGTACTCAAATGTTTGGAAATGCCAGAATAAAGGTTTCCATGCAATCTTAATTCAGGCTCCTGCTGCCTATGCACTGTGATTAAGGATACGATTTATTCACGGAAGTCACAGATTCTGTGACTTTACTCTACCTCCGTGACTTCTTTGGCTTTTGCTGTCAGCGGCTGTGGCCAAGGCAGGAGGCGGGGCTGTACCCCCACCCATGGCAGTATTATTCCTCCCTCCCCTTTCCCCTCCCCCTCCCCAGTTATTTTTAGTAAAAGTCACAGAGAGGTCACAGGCTCCGTGAATTTCTGTTTATTACCCGTGACTTTTACTAAAAATAACCATGACAAAATTGTAACCTTAACTATGATACATTCTGTATGCGATCATGTAATTACTATTTTTTCCACTTATTATTTTGTCATTTCCTAGATTTTTTTAAACTGAAAAAACCAGCTATTCCAGCATGTGGAATCATCTTGACCCCAAATGAGTCATCAGCAGGATTGGAGCCGTTAGATTCATAGCACGGACCTCTGCAGCTAACAGAGTACCTGACAACAGGCCAATACCCTCTCTTGTGGGCCAGCCACTGCAAGTGGATGGAACGTTCGCTTTCCCCCACGGGTTTCACAGCTAGCCAGCAGAGAAACACTGAGACATGGGAATCGTGGGTTCTATTCCAGGTTGTGGAAGGGAGTGTGTCCTACTGATTACAGACCCTTCTTTCACCCCACATCTCCAGCCTTGCCTGCCCTTTCAGCCCCTGCCACAGTTCCTGAGGTTTCAGAGTAGCAGCCGTGTTAGTCTGTATCCGCAAAAAGAACAGGAGTACTTGTGGCACCTTAGAGACTAACAAATTTATTAGAGCATAAGCTTTCGTGGACTACAGCATATGCATCCGAAGAAGTGGGCTGTAGTCCACGAAAGCTTATGCTCTAATAAATTTGTTAGTCTCTAAGGTGCCACAAGTACTCCTGTTCTTTTTACAGTTCCTGAGGTAACTGCACCTCTGACCCTGAGGGAACGACATTTATGTGTCAGGTCTCTAGAGGTTACCTTTTCCAGGGTGGAGTCCCACAATTCTCTTCCTCGAAGCCAAGGATTTAGGCTCTGATCACCTCAGTAGATCACCCAATAGTTCAGCGCAGGCAGCCTCTTCCCTCAGGGGCAAGGACAAGGTTAACCAGTGACCAGACAGTTTCCACAAAGTATTGTTTATACATAATAAAAGCATGACAGAGAAAACAGATCTCAAAAACAATCATAGAATATCGGGTGTGGAAGGGACCTCAGGAGGTCACCTAGTCCAACCCCCTGCTCAAAGCAGGACCAATCCCCAACAACTTAACTGCATGTCCAGCTCCCCAGGTGGCACCCACCTTCCACATGCAGACCCTGATGGATTTCAAAGCACTTCAGAACCTCTTGCAGGGCCTGCCCTGATCACAGTCTCGTTGCAATTTTTGGATTGGGAGTGAGCGTCCTCCCTCCCTATAACAGGCTAGTCACTTTATACAGCTTTCAGTTCTTTCTTTGCTAGGCCTCTTGAATCAGGTCAGACCAATCTATGCAATTTCCCCATTCTCCAGACCTGTTACCTGCCTAGGGATTTGCATGAATAACGCCCTAGTGATTTCAGTTCCAGCAGGAAACACCTGTCATATCCCTCCCACCCCCCGAGCCGGAAAACAATCCCTAGCCATGCAGATTCAATTCTGTTCTGTATAGGTTCTCATACCACACTCACTGTAATATCTGAGCACCTCCCAGTCATGCATTAAGCAGGGAGACATATACATGTAACAATGCTAACGTTGATACCATAGTCTTTGAATATTCCATGTGTCCATTGAACTTGTCACAAACCCCTTCCCCCTTCCTCAGAGCTGATATCTGCCCATATGCCTCCCCCCCTAGCATGCTTCTGCTTCCCTTATCCCACCCCTCCCCCCAGCTTATCTTCAGTCCTAATCATAGGCACCGACTCCAGGGCTGGAGCACCCACCGAAAAAAAAATGGTGGGTGCTGAGCACCCACTGGCAGCACCCTATCAGCGTTGACCATAGATCAGCTGTTCCGCGGTGTGCAGGAGGCACTGGGAGAAGGGGGGGTAGCGAGGGCAAGGGGACGGGAAGAGGCAGGGTGGGGACGGCGCAGGGGTGGGAAGAGGTGGGGTGGGGCCTTGGGGGAAGGGGTGGAGTGGGGGCAGAGCCTGGGGAGGAGCACCCCCTGGCACATTAGGAAGTCAGTGCCAATGCTCCTATTCCCCAGCCCCCACCTCCCACACCTCCACATTCCAGCCAGCCAGTGTTCTTGGGACAGCACAGGAGAAACGGTCTCACTGCTCTCAGTTCCTGCGCCTGGTGATAAAGCAAACTCTGGATGCGTGGTGCCCTCAGCAGGTAGGAGCTGCCAGGGATTGGAGCATGCTCAGTGCAGACGGAAGCTTCAGAGAATTTAGCTGTCAAATTCTAACAAGTCTATACTGAGCATGCGCAAAATGAGATTTTTTTCAGACACTTATAACTTGGCCAAATTCGGGTGGATTGTCACAAGACTCGTCCCTGACACCAGGGCAGCTCCTCTGCCAAATTTAAACTCCTTACTCCAAAGCATGGAGATGCTAGAGCTTCTCCATGAAACATAGGGCAGGGATCTCCAGAATCATCACATCCAGTCCCCTGTTATCGCAGGCAAGCCCCTCGTATCATCCCGGCCAGAAATTTATCAAGCTCCCTCTTAAAACTAGTTGGGTTGTTTGTCCCCACTGCTCCTATTTTGATGCTGTTGTGGAGTCTCCCTCTTCTGATGGTGAGAAACCTTCTAATTTCCAGCCTCAATTTCCTCCTGGCTCGTTTATCCCCATTTATTCCTACGCCCAGGAACTTGAGTAGCTCTTCTCCCTCCCTGGTGTTTATGCCACTGATGTAGTTGAAAAGAGCCTTTTATTATATTTTATTTTATTGTTAGGCTAAACAAGCCAAGCTCTTTTAGTCTCCTCTCCTGAACATCCTAGCAGCCCTTCTCTGCATCTGGTCCACTTCAATTTTGCCTTTCTTGAACATGGGTGACCAGAATTGTACACAGTATACCAGATGGAGTCTTACCAGTGCCTTGGATAATGGTATTCCTACTTCCCTAGCTCTACTAGAAATACCTTGTTTGATACGTCCTAGGTTGTACAACTAAACATTTAGCCCGATTTTTTAACATAGACAAAACAGTGTATTTTTCCCTAAGCTTGTTCTGGAATTGTTAAAGTGTGTTGGCTGAAACTCTAATAAAATAAAACAAAATAAATAAATGCATAAATCAGTCTGATCCAGACACCCACCATGGAAAATTTCAGCCCAAATATTTAAAATTTGGAAAAGTTAAAAGCAACTGAAAACAGGGTCTTAGAATGGGAAATGTTCGGCAACCTTAACTATAGGGACCACTACCAGCTCCACCTATACTAGAAATTGCCCATGGCAATTATTTATGTGACCCCAATTGCACAGCATAGCTCTGTCCTTTCTACGGTTGGACCACAGACAGGTTTATGAGTCTGCAACTGGCTTTGAGCCAACAGAGCTGTGTCTTGCCGAGGCAGCGAGACGTACATTTTTTGATCAGAAGATCCAGAATCCAACCCTGGTGCCGCTGACCCAGCCAGGGGTGCTGTGGAACATTTCAGATTACAAAAGCAAAATGCAATACAATCAGCTTACCCCTCCCACATAGTCAGACCCTAACTAAATCTGGTCAGAGTGCTACCATCTCGGCACCTCCCTTTGGGTAAGTCGAGGCTGGAGCTGGAGGGGTAATTCCCGCTCAGGTAGCCATACCCATGTGAGCTTTGATTGAGCTAATGCGCTAAAAAGAGCAGGGTAGCCGTGGCTGCATGGGTGGGAGATGGGCTAGCTGCCCTGAGTACAATCCTGTCTGGACCCCTAGGTGTGACTGGGGATGGCTAGCCTGTCTCACCACTCACACTGTCACCGCTACACGTCTGGCTTTTAGCATGCTGGCTCAATCAAAGCTAGTAAGGGCATGGCTATTTGACCTGGAAATCAACCTCCAGCCCCGGCGTAGGCATACCCTTCGATTCCCGCTGACACACGAATTCTACCCTCCATCTCCCTCCAGGTACTTTTATGACCCCAATCATTCTAGTCTCCGAGTGCCTGTATCTCCCTGGGGTGGGGAGGTGCTTAAGGCACCAACAGGACCTCCTCCTAAAGGAATGTTTGATCCAACCCCTTTGAAGAAGGACAAGTAGATATCAGAGATAAGTAGCAATGAATTCTCAAAGGGCTGCACCCGGGAGGCAGTGTACACTTACCCAGGCTCAGAGTGCTCTGTTGAAGGGGCCCCGCAGATGCCCCGCAGATGTTACTATGCCCCAAAGGCAAAGTGGGGGGAAGTTACTCCAGGCATGTAGCAGAAACTTAGCTGAGTTTTGGCCATTTTATCAGATCTACTTGGAAACTCGAACTGTCACCTGATTTTTTTGAAGCTGGGCTCGAGCCCCCGTGTATGTGTATGGGATTGAGATCAGAGAGCAATCTGTGTGCGTTAAGAAATAGCCTTGAGACTACAGAGGGGTAGCCGTGTTAGTCTGGATCTGTAAAAAGCAACAGAGTCCTGTAGCACCTTTAAGACTAGCAGATGTATTGGAGCATAAGCTTTCGTGGGTGAATGCTCCAATACATCTGTTAGTCTTAAAGGTGCCACAGGACTCTCTGTTCCTTGATACTACAGTGTGTCAAAGTCATCTCCTGTCTGCCTGATACCTCTCATCACTTAGATTCTCCCGTAGTCACATTCCCCAGATTGTCTCGCAGGAGATGATTCTAAGCAAACGTTTCCATTTCTTTTTAATATTCACACCTCTCAGCTTTCTCCTTTCCCCCTACTCAGCTTTCGAATTGGTGATGAGAACTTCTTGCCGTTTTGTGTAGTTGTTCCCTGAGGTCACAGAGCACATATTTTGGCGGGGGGGGGGGGGAGTGGAAACGCGCCTTTGTGTACACCCTTAAAACAAAGCACCCGCATATTTGCAGGACGGAGACCATCAGATGTACAGCACTTCTAAGTTCACCACTACAGAATTGTTTTCAATGGCTTGATTTTCAGCATTGCTTTCCCACATGTGGGGGCTAGGGAGGAAGAGAGAATTTAAGGCTAATTTAAATTAAATTAGGAGTAGGAACCATCCTTTGCCGTATTCTTGCAACATCACCATAAAAGAGTAGGAACAATATTGGAAAACAGTTTTGATTAGTTTATATACAGCATATGAAACCTGACAAATATTCTACGCTCCCTACTGATGAATGCAGTTTTCTCAGTTTGCTACAGAAGAACTTTAAAATGGAAAGGCACACGCTTTTGACAGTTTTGCTTGAATTTAGGCAACTAGAAGAAGATGCATGCAAATTTTCTAGATGTATTTTTGTCAAAGGATGTTGGCAGGTAGGATGATAGCCGTGTGGCCTAATGGACAGAGCACTGGCCTGGGACTCAGGAGACCTGGGTTGTATCTCTGGCTGTCCCACTGTACTGCTGGGTGGCCTTGGGCAAGTAACTTTGCTGCCGCGTGCCTCAGTTTCCCCATCTGTAAAATGGGGATAAAAGACACTGACCTCTTCTGTAAAGTGCTCTGCGATCTACTGATGAGAAGTGCTATATGAGAGCTAGGCGTTATTATAATGATTAAAGGAAGTTTGCAGTGGAGGAATGACAATGTCTAAACACTGACTGTATGACAGGGTTGCTTGTGATGGTAGGAGGCAGGGCTCAGCAACCCTGGGACTCATTTCTGGTTTTTGTCTTATGTTCCTAAAAGCTCATGCTTCAGGATCTCAGCTGCCACCTGCAGGGGTCAGGAAGGGATATTTTCCACCCAATGTATTAATCTCCTTGAAGCATCAGCTGTGGCCAGGGCTGGAGATGGGACATTGGGCGGGGAGGGCCAGGGCTCTCAGGTAGCACAACAATCTACCTCCAGTGGGCTGTACTACTTTGGTCTCATTTCAGCTGGGGATACACAGGAGGTCAGACAGGGGCACTGGAACAGGGGGAGCCAGAGGGTCACGGCCCCATCACGTTTTACTGGCTGTAAGTGTGAGCAACGGGCGGCGGGGCCTCGGGGTGTAGTGGGGCCATGTCAAACCAAACTCATGTCCTTTGACAGGGGAACAAGCCTTGCGGTTGCGGGGTGTGTGATGGGTGCACTCATCTCCTGAGTGCCTCCTAGTGGCTGGGGTGTGGTACTGCACCCTTGTCCTGGTGCCCCCTGTAGGTTGCCAGCTTCGCTAGGCAGGTCTTCAGTGGCCCAGCCCTCAATCAAAAATGGACAAACCCCGGCCAGGGTAGCAAAACTATGGCCTTCACCAGGGTTTTCAGCCCTGTTTCTGGGTCCTTTAAACCTAGCTCCTTTTCTTGGTCTTTTAAACTAGCCGTGTCCCCTTTCTGGGGCTTAGCCCAGTCCAGCACTGGCTGGAGGGAGACCCAGGCCCACCCACAACTCTGGGTCCCAACTCAGGGACCCTATAAACAGCAGCCATGTACTGCTGCCTCCAGTTCGCTGCTGCTGTTCCCTGGGCCTTTCCCCACGTAGCCTCCTTATCTTCGCCCCTCAAGTCCCAGCCAAGAACTGACCTGTTCATGCCCCTGCAGCTCTTTTTATCTGCATCAGCTAGGCTCTGATTGGCTGTTTCCATGAGGCCTGTCTAGGCAGGCCTGGAGGACCCACCTTTGCTGCACCTTCCTGGGGCAGGCTTTGGTAAGACCACAGGGTCTCTAGCCCAGGGCCATGAAAGGCCTGGTGCACCCTGTTACAGGAGGGAAGCCGTAGATGTGATAAATCTCGACTTTAGTAGGGCCCTTGATACAGTCTCACATGACCTTCTCATAAACAAACCAGGGAAATCTAGCCTAGATTAACCTACTATAAGGCGGGTGCACAACTGGTTGGAAAGCATACTCAGAGAGAGTTATCAGAGGTTCACAGACAAGCAGAAAGGGCATTTCGAGTGGGGCCCCGCAGGGAGCTGTCCTGGGTCTGGTTTTATTTGATATCTTCATAAATGGCTTGGATAACGGCACAGAGCGTACATTTACAAAGTTTGCGGACGATACCAAGCTGGGAGGGGTTGCAAGCGCTGTGGAGGACAGGATTAGAATTTAAAATGATCTTGACACACTGGAGGAATGGGCTGAAATAAACAGGATGAAAACCAGTAAGTACAAATGCAAAGTACTCCACTTCGGAAGGAATAATCAGTCGCACACATACCAAATGGGAAATGACTGCCTAGGAAGGAGTACTGCGGAAAGATATCGGGGGGGGGGGGGGTCATAGTGGATCACAAGCTAAATATGAGTCAACAGTGTAACGCTGCTGCAAAAAAAGCAAACATCATTCTGGGATGTATTAGCAGGAGTGTTGTAAGCAAGACACGAGAAGTAATTCTTCCACTCTACTCCACGCTGACAAGGCCTCAACTGGAATATTGTGTCCAGTTCTGGGCTCCACACTTTGGGAAAGATGCGAACAAATTTAAGAAAGTCCAGAAGAAAGCAACAAAAATGATTAAAGGTCTAGAAAACATGACCTGTGATGAAAAGTTAAAAAAAAAACTGGGTTTGTTTAGTCTAGAGAAGACTGAGAGGGGACATGATGACAGTTTTCAAGTATGTAAAAGGTTGTTACAAGAAGGAAGGAGAAAAATTGTTCTTATTCACTGAGGATAGGACAAGAAGCAATGGGGTTAAACTGCAGTAAGGGAGATTTAGGTTGGACATTAGGAAAACATTTCTTAACTGTCAGGGTGGTTAGGCACCGGAATAAATTACTAGGGAGGTTGTGGGACCACTATCATCAGAGGTTTTTAGGACTGGAAAAGACAAACACTTGTCAGGGATGGTCTAGATAATACTTAGTCCTGCCTCAGCGCAGGGGACTGGACTAGATGATCTCTTGAGGTCCCTTCCAGCCCTACATTTCTATGATTCCTGGATTCTCCTTACTCTTTCACACTGCATGCCTTGGTTTATTATGAATCAAGGAGGAGTTTTTGTGTGTGTGCAGATAGCAAAGACATGAAAAAATGCTTAAATGTTTGCACACAAATGACCTTAGCTAAAGTGTACGTGTGGGACCCTGAAAATCAAGTGTTGCAAATGCACATTTTAGAGATAAAACCTTTTTCATGCCTCTGCTGCTAATGCATGCTGGCAAAAGAAAAATCCCCTCCACTGCAGTTCGCTGGGTGCAATCTATGGCCCGTGTTACACTGGAAGTCAGACTAGATCATCAGAATAGTCCCTTCCGGTCCTCAAATCTAGAGATGAGATTTTCACTCTCACTGGAGCCCCTATAGGCCATTGTGGGGCCAGAAAAGTCCTGTGATGGATCTGCAAAGCAGGAGGCTACAACTCCTCTCATCCCCCTTCCCCACTGCACTTCCCTTTACCTGGCCAGGTAAGGGAAAAGATCCTGACTCCCATCCTGAACCAGCAATGACCAGGCTCTCCTTGGGAGTGGGAGCCGCATGGCAGCAGGGAGCTGGAGAGAAGCCTCAGGAACGGTGGCCAGAACCACATGTGGAACCGGCTGCGACTGCCGGTCATCACAGCTGAGCGCAGGTCTTAGCCATGTGTCTGAGCGATTACTGGGACCCACCAGGGCTAGCGCTGCCTACAAGGCCTAGCTGCTAAAGCCCCTACAGGGCTTGCCTCCAAGTCACAGTACCCCGGCGAGCTCCAGGGCACCCACAATAATGACAGCCCCTTTAGCCAGACAGAGGGGAATCCCGCCCCATTGCAGGTATTGCATAGGATAGCTGGGGGTGCAGGGGCCTGCCACAGGCCCATAGCTCCGGGTGGTATGGGGATTCTGAGCAGCACTGCCACACAGCAATCTTGGGACCCCTCTCCTCCTCAGCCCGGTTGCCTAGGGTATGCCGAGGTTGTTTTGGCATTCAAAGCACTGCTGAATCGGGATGGTGCACAGGGGGCTTAAAACCACCTTTGCCTCCACCCCCGAGACGCCCTGATCCAGTTTACCCCCATCCCACAGCCGACAGAGCCCAACTCCCTACCAAACGCAGACATGTCTGATCCCCTTCTGAATTACCTTAAGCTCTTGGGCTTAGTGTCTAGTGGCAATGAGTGCCGCAGGTTTTATAGATTTCGTAGGCTTTAAGATCAGAGGGGACCATTTTGATCATCTGCTCTGACTTCCTGCATAACCCAGGCCATAAAAACATACTCAGTAATTTCTGCATCAAGCCGATAACTTGAACTAGAGCATCATCGTTTAGAGAGACAGACACCAAGTGGCGGAGAATCCACTAAGTCCTTAGACAGGTTCTTCCAAAGGTTAATTATCCTCAGTGTTAACAATGTGCACTTGATTTCGAGTCTGAATTAGCTTAGCTTCAGTGTCCACCCACTGGCTCGTGTTATGTCTTTCCCTCAGCCCTTACTTCCTCCTGGGTCGCTGACACAACGGGCAGTCCGGATTCTCCATTGTTACTGTCGCTCACTAGTTGTAGAGCTTCTTCCCAGGTGATGCCAGTGCATTCAATCTTCTCTGTCACGGTCTTCTGCCCCTTCTTCCTTGGCCTTCCTTGCTTTCTCTTTCCTCCCTCAGGTATCAAATCCGATGCTTGTTTAGTCCAGATGGAGCCTGCTTGCTTTCACAATACACTAAAAAGCTGTCTACAATCAGAAATCTCTTTCCCCAGTTTAGGTTAGACAGAAGTGCCCAAATTCCCTTCTCTGTCCCTTTCATTAGTTTGTATACCTCTGTCACATCTCCTCTTATTCTCCTCCTCCCTAAATTAAACATCCCATCTTTTCAATCTCACTCACTACTTACACAGCCTCCTCCTAGATAGCTTCTGGAAGCAGCGAGAGGTCTGTAGCAAACCCCCTGCTACAGCCATAATCTCTATTCTCGTTATCTCTGGGCATATCTATATTATCTTCATTAATCATTTATATAGCTCCATACATTTACATAGAGTTCTGCATACAGCGTCAAGCAGAGAGAGAGAGAAGCACTCATGCAGGTAATTTTGTATGACGTTAGTCATTTAGGCCAGGGGACACATTTTTCAAAGGAGATTTAGCTCCTTGCCTGAGTTGGCACCTGAACTCATTTGCAGGGATGGGTGCTGGCATCTCGATGTCTGTTTGATTTGTGGGCACAGTGAGGTGGATGTTTAAATTGTCGCCTTTCTACCTGCCGGGAGCTCACAAAGGACTGCAGGCACAACCTAGGAGATTGTCGTTAGCAGAAATTTGGTCTCTAATCTGTGTCTGTTTTATTGCGGGGGGAAAACCCAAAGCATGAATGGAAAGAATCAATATTATGACTCAGCAAACCAGCGGGTTGGAGCTAAGGAGTTCCTCGTCCCAGGTCCAGAGCATGATTTTCCAGGCTGTTCCTCTGTCCTCCCCCGTCCACTTTAGTGTTAGCTGTGAATTTCGCTCTGAGGCTGTTTATTCCCTCTTTTCTGATCATGAATGAAGGAGGCCAGGGCTAACACAGCCTCCTCGCTACCGCCCATTGAATCACCTGTATTCTAGTCCCAGTTCTGCTATTGCCATAAGGGGGTGCAGCATTGAGTTATACTGGCTAACACCAGGGGAGGAGCTGGGCTCAGAAAAATGTTGAGAGCAGGGCCTGTGTCGTCTTCCGTGCCTTGTGCAGCACGAAGCTTATGGCTAGCACTTAAACGGCACCAGCCCCTTAGCAGGGATCTAGTATTGCCTAGTCATTAAGGCCTTGGGGCTAGGACTCCTGGGTTTCTCTGACACTGCCCTGCTCTGTGACTTGAGACAGACACTTTCCTTTGTGGTGTCTCCCTTTCCCTGGTTAACATTTTACCACTTCACAAGGGGGGAGGGGAGGGTTATTGGGTGGTTGCAAAGCATTGAGAAATCCTCCAACAGGTTCTAACTAAGAGCAAAGTGTTGCTATGTGTCTGGGCAAGGGAATGGTCCGCATGGCCTTCCTCAGGCCTGTGGCGGGGAGGGTATTTCCCCTCCAATGGGCTGTGCCGCTGACATTGTGGTTTGGGTTCCACCCAGATGTGGTGTTGGAGGGGGCGGGGGAAGGACAAAAACAGGAAGCCTGGGGGTTCGGTGATAGGCGCTCGTTTTTATGCCCGACAGAGCAAATGCGTACAACCCAACGCACTCCTGTTACCAGATGGCACATACGTGACCGCGCTTCTGCTTAGCAAGAGTGACACTGAGCCAGGCTCAGACAACAGGGCCTCCTTTGTTTCCTCCTCCCTGCTTAGAGGTGGGAGTGGAAAAGAGGGCGAGCGTGGGGGGTGGGCTGGGGAAGTATCAGCTCAGATAGTGCCCGGGTGCTCAGCACGGAATAATGCTGTGTGAAATTAACCCACGAAGGCGGCAGACCTGCGTCCCCCACCACTGCCACCGCACCCCGCAGATTACTGAGGTGGGTTGGAAGCCCCTAGCCCAGGACTTTTATCATGCCTCAGCTCTGCAAAATCCAAACAACAAACCAAACATCCAACCAGAACTCAAACAACTCACAACTCCCCCGCCCCACGCACACACCCAATCACTAACGGCTCAGGGGCCTACTGTCAAAGCATGGGGAAATAGTGCAGCTTTGGCATAGGCCCTGTGTGTGAACATAGGGAGGGGACCCCTATTCTTAGGAAGAGACAGGTCACAGCAATGCGGGATTCGATTATTAGAAATATAGACCGTTGCATTTGTGGAGAGCAGGAGAACCGCATGGTGAATTGCCTGCTGGGGGTGATGGTTGCAGAGCTTTTGAGACATCTAGACCAGTGGTTCTCAACCAGGGGTACACGTACCTCTAGGGGTATGCAGAGGTCTTCCGGGGGCACATCAACTCATCTAGATATTTACCTAGTTTTACAACAGGCTACAGAAAAAGCACTGGTGAAATCAGTACAAACTAAAATTTCATACAGACAGTGACTTGTTTATACTCCTCTATATACTATACACTGAAATGTAAGTACAATATTTATATTCCAATTGGTTTATTTTATAACTATATGGTAAAAATGAGAAAGTCAGCAATATTCAGTAAGAGTGCGGCTGTGACATTTTTGTATTTTTAGGTCTGATTTTGTAAGCAAGTCGTTTTTAAGTGAAGTAAAATGTGGGGGGTACAGAAGACAAATCAAACTCCTGAAAGGGGTACAGTCGTCTGGAAATAGGATGACCAGATGTCCCGTTTTTAAAGGGACAGTCCTGTTTTCGGGTGACTTTTTCTTATATAGGCGCCTATTGCCCCCCACCACCTGTCCGTTTTTTCACAGTTGCTATCTGGTCACCCTATCTGGAAAGGTTGAGAGTCACTGATCTAAACAGCCTGATGTGCAAAACTGGCTGGATAACCGTACTCAGAGAGTTGTTATTAATGGTTCCCAAACCTGCTGGAAAGGCGTAACGAGTGGGGTACCGCAGGGGTCTGTTTTGGGACCGGCTCTGTTCAATATCTTCATCAACGACTTAGATATTGGCATAGAAAGTACGCTTATTAAGTTTGCGGATGATACCAAACTGGGAGGGATTGCAACTACTTTGGAGGACAGGGTCATAATTCAAAATGATCTGGACAAATTGGAGAAATGGTCTGAGTTAAACAGGATGAAGTTTAACAAAGACAAATGCAAAGTGCTCCACTTAGGAAGGAAAAATCAATTTCACACATACAGAATGGGAAAAGACTGTCTAGGAAGGAGTACGGCAGAAAGGGATCTAGGGGTTATAGTGGACCACAAGCTAAATATGAGTCAACAGTGTGATGCTGTTGCAAAAAAAGCAAACATGATTCTGGGATGTATTAACAGGTGTGTTGTGAGCAAGACACGAGAAGTCATTCTTCCGCTCTACTCTGCTCTGGTTAGGCCTCAGCTGGAGTATTGTGTCCAGTTCTGGGCGCCGCATTTTAAAAAAAGATGTGGAGAAATTGGAAAGGGTCCAAAGAAGAGCAACAAGAATGATTAAAGGTCTTGAGAACATGACCTATGAAGGAAGGCTGAAAGAATTGGGTTTGTTTAGTTTGGAAAAGAGAAGACTGAGAGGGGACATGATAGCAGTTTTCAGGTATCTAAAAGGGTGTCATAAGGAGGAGGGAGAGAACTTGTTCACCTTAGCCTCTAAGGATAGAACCAGAAACAATGGGTTTAAACTGCAGCAAGGGAGGTCTAGGTTGGACATTAGGAAAAAGTTCCTAACTGTCAGGGTGGTTAAACACTGGAATAAATTGCCTAGGGAGGTTGTGGAATCTCCGTCTCTGGAGATATTTAAGAGTAGGTTAGATAAATGTCTATCAGGGATGGTCTAGACAGTATTTGGTCCTGCCATGCGGGCAGGAGACTGGACTCGATGACCTCTCGAGGTCCCTTCCAGTCCTAGAATCTATGAATCTATGAATCTATGTGCAATGCTGGGGAGGAGCCAGTGGTTGCAATACATGTAGGTACCAATGACATAGGGAAAGGTAGGAGAGAGGTCCTGGTTTAGGCTGCTAGGTAAGAGATTAAAGTCCAGGACCTCCATGGTAGCAGCCTCTGAAATGCTCCCAGTTCCACGCCCAGGACCTGTTATACAGGCAGGGTCTCACTGTGTGAATGAGACTATGGTTTAGGGAGGAGGGATTTAGGTTTATTAGGAACTGGGGAACCTTTTAGGAAAGGAGGAGCCTATACAGGAAGGATGGGCTCCACCTAAACCAAAACGGAACCAGATTGCGGTCATGTATAATTTAAAAAGTCATCGAAGAATTTTTAAACTAAGGGCTGGGGGAAAGCTGACAGGTTTGGAGGAGCACACAGTTTGGACAAAGACATCCCTTGGGGAAGGATCTAGTCACAGGGATTATATCCTAATAAAGAGGAGAGGATAGACGTTGATAAAGTGCAGTTAGGAATTGAAGAGAAACAGTCAATTACATCACATGAAGGCAGAGAACTAAATATTGACAAATTTGATAAGTTCTTGTATACAAACACTAGAAATCTAAATACTACCCTGAGTGAACTTGAGTGCCTGGTATTAAATAGGGATAAGACTATAACAGGAATCACAGAAATTGGGTGGAATGATGGTAATCCATGGGACACAGTAATACCAGGGTATAAAATATATAGGAATGACAGAGTAGGTTGTGCTGGTGGGGGAGTAGCACTGTGAAACAAAGTCTAGAATCCAATACAGTAAAAATCTTCAATGACTCAAACTGTCCCATAGAATCTCTAGGGATAGAAATTCCATACTTGATGAATAAGAGGATAGCAGTAGGAATAAACTACTGACCACATGACAAGGATGGTGAGGGTGATTGTGAAATGCTCAGGCAGATTAGAGAGGCTATAAAAACAGAAAACCCAATAATAATGGGGGATTTCGACTATCCCCATATTGACTGGGAATGTGTCACCTCAGGACGGGATGCAGAGCTAACATTTCTAGACACCATTAATGACGGCTTCTTGGAGCAGCTAGTCCTGGGACCCACAAGGGGAGAGCAATTCTTGATTTACTCCTAAGTGGAGCACAGGGGGTGAAGATAGCTGAACCAGTTGATAATAGCAATCATGATGTAATTAAAGAGTGTGTGTGTGTGTGTGTGTGTGTGTGTGTGTGTGTGTGTGTGTGTGTGTGTGTGTGTGTGTGTGTGAGAGAGAGAGATCAAAGAAACTCACCCCAGTAACTTCAAAAAGGGGAACTACACAAAAATGAGGAAGCTAGTTAAAGAGAAATTCAAAGGAACAGTCACAAGAGTGAAAAGCCTGCAAAATGTGAGGAAACTTTTCAAAAGCACCATAATAGAGGTTCAAACTAAATATATACCCACCCCACCCCCGCAAAAAAAAAAAACTGTTTAAGAGGAGCTAAAAATGTCACCATGGCTAAACAGAGGCAAAAAGGCATCTTTTAAAAATTGGGCGTGAAATCCAACTGAGGAAAATAGAAAGGGGCATAAACTCTGGCAAGTCAAGTGTGAAAGTACAATTGGGCAGGCCAAAATGGAATTTGAAGAGCAACTAGCAAACGATACAACAACTAACAGGAAAATATATTTTGTAAGTACATCAGAAGCAGGAAGCCTGCCAAGCACTCAGGTGCAGGGGCAGGGGCTTAATTTGTAATGAAAGAGGTCCTGGGGCTCAAGCAATTTTTTTATTGTCATAACTGACGAGGCAAGGCCAGATGTGCTGCCAAGCCTAGAGCACTTGAGTGGGGCCCTTGGACAATCGAGGTGCTAAAGGAGCACTCAAGGAAGACAAGGCCATTGCAGAGAAGCTAGATAAATTCTTTGCATCCGTCTTCACTGCAGAGGAGGTGAGGGAGATTTCCTCACCTGAGCCATTCTTTTTAGGTGACGGATCTGAGGAACTGTCCCACAACCTCAGCCTGGACCAGTCCACACAAGAGATCCACTTCCTGGACACTACAGTACAAATAAGTGATGATCACATAAACACCACCCTATACCGGAAACCTACTGACCGCTATACGTACCTACATGCCTCCAGCTTCCATCCAAGACACATCACACGATCCATTGTCTACAGCCAAGCCCTAAGATACAACCGAATTTGCTCCAACCCCTCAGACAGAGACAAACACCTACAAGATCTTTATCAAGCATTCGTAAAACTACAATACCCACCTGGGGAAGTGAGGAAACAGATTGACAGAGCAAGACGGGTACCCAGAAATCACCTACTACAGGACAGGCCCAACAAGGACAATAACAGAACACCACTGGCCATCACATACAGCCCCCAGCTAAAACCTCTCCAGCGCATTATCCATGATCTACAACCTATCCTGGAAAATGATCCCTCACTCTCACAGACCTTGGGAGGCAGGCCAGTCCTCGCTTACAGACAACCCCACAACCTGAAGCAAATACTCACCAGCAACTACACACCACACCACAGAAACACCAACCCAGGAACCTATCCCTGTAGCAAACCTCGTTGCCTACTCTGTCCCCATATCTACTCTGGCGACAGCATCAGAGGACCCAACCACATCAGCCACACCATCAGGGGCTCATTCACCTGCACATCCACTAATGTCATATATGCCATCATGTGCCAGCAATGCCCCTCTGCCATGTACATTGGCCAAATCGGACAGTCCCTCCACAAAAGAATAAATGGACACAAATCGGACATCAGGAATGGTAACATACACAAGCCAGTAAGTGAACACTTCAATCTCCCTGGTCATTCTATTACAGATTTAAAAGTCACTGTCATTGAACAAAAAAACTTCAGAAACAGACTTCAAAGAGAAACAGCAGAACTAAAATTCATTTGCAAATTCAATACCATTAATCTGGGCTTGAATAGGGATTGGGAGTGGCTGGCTCACTACAGAAGCAGCTTTTCCTCTCCTGGAATTGACACCTCCTCATCTATTATTGGGAGTGGACTACATCCACCCTGATTGAATTGGCCCTGTCAACACTGGTTCTCCACTTGTGAAGTAACTCCCTGCTCTCCATGTGTCAGTATATAATGCCTGCATCTGTAGCTTTCACTCTATGCATCTGAAGAAGTGAGGTTTTTACTCACGAAAGCTTATGCCCAAATAAATCTGTTAGTCTTTAAGGTGCCACCAGACTCCTTGTTGTTTTTGTAGATACAGACTAACACGGCTACCCCCTGATACTTGTCCCACATTGAGGTGTCAATAGAGGAGGTTAAATTAAACAGTAATACATCACTGGGATCAGCTGGCATTCACCCAAGAGTTCTCAAAGAACTCAAATACGAAATTGCCAAACTACTAACTGTGTTGTTTCAGAGTGGTAGCCGTGTTAGTCTGTATCAGCAAAAACAACGAGGAGTCCTTGTGGCACCTTAGAGACTAACACATTTATTTGGGCATAAGCTTTCGTGGGCTAGAACCCACTTCATCGGATGCATGAAGTGAAAAATACAGGAGCAGGTATAAATACACGAAAGGATGGGGGTTGCTTTACCAAGTGTGAGGTCAGTCTAATGAGATAAATCGATTAACAGCAGGATACCAAGGGAGGAAAAATGTAAAGCAACCCCCATCCTTTCATATATTTATACCTGCTCCTATATTTTTCACTTCATGCATCCGATGAAGTGGGTTCTGTTGTGGAAAAATGACCACGCGTTGTGTTTGAATCAGAATCGCCTGAGGCCTTTTTATTTTCATGCATGCATGGGGGGTACCAGTAAACTAGCAATCCCCCTGATTACAGAATCTTGCACAGCTTATATAGCATAAAACTACAATAGACTTAACTAATGTTCAGGTCTGAACCAAAGTTCAGGCCCGAGACAACTAAAGTTTAGGCCCTAGCAAACTTTTTCCTCCACAGTTCTAACCCACGAAAGCTTATGCCCAAATACATGTGTTAGTCTCTAAGGTGCCACAAGGACTCTTCGTTGTTTTAACTGTGTTGTGTAACCTATCACTTAAAGAAGGCTCTGTACCAGATGACTGGAGGATAGCTAGTGTAATGCTGATTTTTTTAAAAGGCTCCAGGGGTGACCCTGGCAATTACAGGCCAGTAAGCCTAACTTCAATACCAGGCAAATTGATTAAAACTATAGTAAAGAACAGAATTACCAGACACATAGATGAACACGGTATGTTGAGGAAGAGTCGAGACAGCTTTGGTAAAGGAAAATCATGCCTCACCAATCTATTACAATTCTTGGAGGATATCAACAAGCTTGTGGACAAGGGTGATCCGGTGGAGGTACCGGTAGTGTACTTGGGCTTTCAGAAAGTCTTTGACAAAGTCCCTTGCCTAAGGCTCTTAAGCAAAGTAAGCAGTCCAGTCCTCTCATGGATCTGGTTAAAAGATAGGAAACAAAGGATAGGAATAAATGGTCAGTTTTCACAATGGAGAGAGGTAAATAGCGGTGTCCTCCAAGGATTTGTACTAAGACCAGCGTTGTTCAACATATTCATAAATGATCTGAAAAAAGGGGTATACAGTGAGGTGACAAACTTTGCAGATGACAAAAATTATTCAAGATACTTAAGTCCAAAGCTGACTGCAAAGAGTTACAAAAGGATCTCATAAAACTGGGTGACTGGACAACAAAATGGCAGATGAAATTCAATGTTGATAAATGCAAAGTAATGCACATTGGAAAACATAATCCCAACTATACATATAAAATTATGAGGTCTATACCATACTATAGCCATTACCACTCAAGAAAGAGAACTTGGAGTCATTGTGGATAGTTCTCTGAAAACATCCGCTCGATGTGCAGCGGCAGTCAAAAAGCTAACAATGTTAGGAACCATTAGGAAAGGCATAGATAATAAGACAGTAAATATCATAATGCCACTATATAAAACCCTGGTATCCCCACACCTTGAATACTGCGTGCAATTCTGGTCGTCCCATCTTGAGAAAGATATATTAGAATTGGAAAAAGTACAGAGAAGGGCAACAAAATGATTAAGGGTATGGAACAGCTTCCATATGAGGAGAGATTAAAAAGATGGGACCGTTCAGCATAGGAAAGAGACGACTGAGGGGAGATATGCTAGAAGTCTGTGAAAATCATGAATGGTGTAGAGAAAATGTTCTTTACCCCTTCGCATCACACAAGAATCAGGGGTCACCCCAGGCTATTAATAGGCAGCAGGTGAAAACACAAACGTAAGGAAGTACTTCTTCATAGAACACACATTCAACCTGTGGAACTCATTGCTGGGGGATGTTGTGAAGGCCAAAAGTATAACTGGGCTTAAACAAGAATAGGTCCCTCAAAGGCTAATAGCCAAGATGGTCAGGGACACAACCACAATCTTTGGGTGTCCCTGAGCCTTTGATTTCTAGAAGCAGGGACTGGATGACAGGGTATAGATCACTCGATAAATTGCTCTGTTCTGTTCATTCCATCTGAAGCATCCGGCATGGGCCACTGCTGGAAAACAGCAACAACAGACTAGATGATCATGATGGTCCCTTCTGACCTTAAAGTCTATGAGGATACTGGGCTAGATGGACCATTGGTCTGACCCATTAGGTTCTTAATAGATCCCAGTTCAGGCAGAGCAGGCAGGAAATGAGCCCCAGAGATTAAAGCCCAGATCCACAAAAGGTATATATAGGTGCCCAAATCCCATTGACATCATTGGGATTTAGGCGCCTAAACCCTTTTGAGGACCTGGGCCTAGAACCCTTCTGCACCAGCCCAGTCAAGAGGCTTTCGGCTCAAGTGCTGATCTCAGGAGGCGTCACCCACCTATGACTGACCGGCTGATTCCAAAATCCTCTCTCCGTATTCTGACTCTCCTCTGGTGCAAAGGGCACCGCCAGGTTAAGCGGAGCAGAGGACAGTGACATTGGGGAGGTGGAAATGACCCAGAACGGTACCTCCGTCCAGTTTAGAGCAGCTGGTAAAGACCTTGACGTCTCTGACTCACAGGGCCGGCTCTGGCTTTTTGGTAGGGCCCCCCCCACCCAAAAAAACCAACCTGCGGTGTGGCCAGAGCCAGAGTGCAGAGGGAGGGAGAGAGAAGGAGGGCGGCCAGGGATTCAGCGGGGCGCTGCCACGCGGTCCCTCCCGCCCCGCTGCCTGCCAGGAGGGCTCTGCGCCGCTCCGGTTGGCTGGGAGGGAAGGACGCAGGCTCCCCTGCCGGGCTTGCCGCAGGGCGCTCCCATCCTCCGCGCCGTCACCCCCTACAGGGCGGCCGGAGCATAACACACACACACACACACACACACACACACACACAAAAAGCGGCCATGCCGCCCTAGGATTGGGCAGAATGCCGCCTCCTACAAGCTGCCGCCCCAAGCACCAGCTTGCTCGGCTGGTGCCTGGAGCCGGCCCTGCTGACTCAAAGCAAGGGACACCGTGGTCTGTTCATTGGCGAGATGATGGATCTGCTGTGGCCGAGCAGGATTTAATAATGAACAAAATCACTTAGCAGCAGCGATCAGACCCCTACGGCCTGATCTGTGAAAGTTACATGCTAGTAAAGCAGTGTGTGTGTGTGTGTGTGTGCGCGCTTGTGCTTAGTCACCACCTTGGCTTGAACCCGACACCATCAGCGACCAAAGCAGGCTCTGCTACTGTTTGAACTAGGGGAGGGGAGCGCTTGGCTTGTAGCCTCACCACTGATTGCAAGCAACAGGCTGGTTAGCGAACCGCCTGGGGGTAGATCTCACCCTGGCTGAGTGTGGGTCTTTGGCCCCCTCTAGTGGCTAGTCCCCATAAGGGATTAAGAGTCTACTACAGCTGCCAGCGATTACTGCTTTTGCTCAAGCAGAAGAGGCTTGTGCTTTGGGTGTATAACTCCAGCCCCAGCTGAGAGTGGTTATACTGGCAAAGGGTTGGGGGAAGGTGCACTGGGGTGACGGTCAAGCCATCCCTTTTCTGGAGCTGCAGGAAGGGAAGCAGAGACACTCAGTCGCCTTGAGGAGAGTCAATGGGGGGAAGCTGCAGGGAGAGGGCAACCCTCTGAGCTGTGATTTGGCCAGGATATCGGCCTTAACATTCGTCTGAGCCCAGATCCTCCCCTGGTAGAGATCAACGCTGCACCCACTTACGCCACGGCTTTACACGATCCTTATTTTACACTATACTTCCAGACTCTTGCCGCCTCCTCCTCTATGCCAGTCGATTCCCAGGCAGCCTGGGCAAAACCACTACTGCTTTAACCACCAGCCAACACGCCGAAGAGTCAGGCCTCCTGGCTATGCCACAACTCTCGCTCTATAACCTTAAGTAAGGCTCTTGCCTGTGTTTACTGCATGACTCCCCAGCAGAACCTCTCTTACCCCACATTCATCCTGGCCTCCACTCAGAGAAGAGGACTTAGGAACCAGCGCCAACGTTCGGGATTTATGGGAGTTTCTCTGAGAATTATGGGAGTTTCCTGTCTTCCCCCCACAGTCCCCATCAAAATCTCCCACAATCCACTGCCTCCAGGGAATTACAATGGGATAGGAAACTGTTGTATCGATCTCAAAGCTCAAAAGAGTTAACAGTGTTATAAACGCTTTCACTCTCCAGCACTAAAGAGTGTTATAAAGGTTTGGGGGCAACGGGTTTCCAGAGACCTTGGTTTACTCGATTTCTCGGCCAACACCCAAATGCATTCATTCTAAAATCAAAAGTTTATTGATCAAACACAAGAAAGAACAAGAAATGAAAACAAACATTTATACTGAAACTGAAATTGAGTGATAGGGCAAAACAATCAATCAAAACCTTTAATGTCTCCCTCCTTCTGGAGGCATATCGGTCTCCGATTTTCAGAACCACCTTTCTTTGATTAAAAGGAAAGGGTTGATTTTCCTTTCAGTCCTAATGTGGAAAGGGTATCCACTTCCCCTGTTTGTAACAAACAAACAGACAGACAGACACCAGGTGGAGGAGAGAGAGGCTAGAACCGATGGGAGAAATACGCTTTTTGCTGATGGATGGCAGGTCAGTCACGAATGGATACTTTGGCTGGCAGGTTGAACACAGCCTCTGTTGCTTGAACCCAGGTTCACAATCCCATCAGGGCAGTCATCTGGTTGGGTCTTTTTTCCTTAGACAGGGCAGGGCTGTGGTCCTCTCACTGCGCTGATGCAATGCAGGGTTTGATGAACAGCGGAGAGAATAAGAGAGGATAGAAGGAGGGAAGTGAGGAGGGGGGAAGCAACACAAAAGGAAGGGGACAGAAGAGGATTTTACATAACTCTGCAGGGCTGGCAGTTCGGTTTCCTCACTGATGGGCCGAGGACTGGATGTCACGACATGATTTTCAGGACTCACAAATGAAAAACAAAGTTCTTTGAACAAGAGCAAGGCTCACTGGCCTTCTTCTTAGGCAGAAAGTCTCCTAGTCTGGTCTGCTTCTTCTGGCGTGGGGTCAGGGAAGATGAGAGGAGGGGGGAGACAAGGTGGATGGGAGATGAGAGGTTTTTTTCCAGTCTCTTTTGAAGAAACCCAAAAAGGGGGGAAAATGGGTGCCATAGTTCATCCTCCTCATAATTTGATCCACTCATTATGCCTACTATCCATCACCCCAATTTCAGTCCATTGACTTCTAGTTTACCAGCCATGCTTTAAACAGTCCTTGAATCATCTCAGCAGGCCTTTTTTGTTTGGGCCAATCCAGTTCCTTTGTCTGGTTTTCTTCCACCTCTTTATAACATTTCATCATTGAAAGCAACTCGACGCGTTTCCCTCTGTTCATTCCCAGGCGGGCAGAAGGCTAGAGCCACATTCTAGGACCTTGCACGGACTTTTAGGTCTGGTAATCCCAACGGTGCACCGAGGGCAGTGCAAGGGGAAGACCATACAGAGCACAGTGCTGCAATCCAAACAGCGCGGCTGGTGCAGACACACTGCACGGTTGGTGCTACACATCCCAGCAGGCGTTCAGGTGCTGGGAGGGGCCATGCAGATCTCAAGGTGGAACGAGATCTTTCGGAGACAGTAAGAACCGAGCTGAAGCATCTCCTCCAGCCAGACCTGAGCCCCGCTTTCCCCCTTTGTCTGGGGCTGCAGAAAGCACTTTCCATTTCTCTGGGTTTCCTTTTCATTTGTCTTTGAACTCCGACTCACTTGCCACCCAGATGGCTTAAGTGAGTCGGCTCCGTGGCGTGCCCCGGGATACTCCGATGGGAAGGGGCTGTAACCTGCAAGCAAACAGGCTCCCCGTTGCCAGAACTAAAAGGCTCCTGCCCATTTCCAACCCACGACGAGACCCCTGCACATGTACTCAGAGGCTAAGCCGGGGAGTGTATTTACCAGGAGCACACACCCCAGCACAGAGTCTAGGCACTAAATTTAGGGCCAGTTTACTGGTACTGACGCTTTCGCTGTTGATACCTGGCTGGCTGGCTGACCTCCCCCTCAGCTAATGGTTCTTACTGCAACTGTAATGCTGATGACTCACCAGTGGGCAGGATCGAACCTGGGAACCTGTGAAACTAAATGCATGAGTGAAAAACCACATGGCTCTTAACTAAGGCTGTAGCAGACTCATTAATCTCTATATGGTCAAGGTGCCACGGGTGGGGGGCAGAGTGCCACATCGAGCTGGCGTGGGTTACACAACGCCCTCCCTTCCTCCTCTGACAGGAACTCCATAATGACTTGTACCGCTTGGCAGCCCCAGCCACAGGACCCCCATGGTGCTAGGCGCTGTACAAACATGGAACAAAGAGACAGCCCCTGCCCCAAGGGGCTTCCAATCCAAGTATCCAGCCGCCGCTGCCCATTTCTCATTCCACTGGGCTGCCCCAAATCCCGTAGCATGCCCGCTGGGGTCTGGGGGCGTGACGGGTGGGAGCACGTGCAACACAAGGGCAGGCAGGAAGGGCAGGCTTGTCTCAGAGGTGCCCCTCGTTCAGCCCCTTCAGCCCCACGCTGGGCGGAGGTTGTTGGTTTTATGAAGTTGACAGAAGTTTTGTTGCTGGCGTTAAGGAATGGCCCTGGCGTTAGAAGGGGAGTCTTGGGTGATTATTTATTATTCGTACGGGGGGAGGGCTTAGGAGCCCCCATTATGGACCAGGACCCATTGTGCCAGGCACTGGACAAACAGAACCAAAAGACAGACCCCACCCCACAGAGCTGTCAGTCCAAGTGCAGCGAACTCCCCCTTATCCCGGGTGGAGTAACGTGGATTTTATTCCCATAATTGGGAGTCTGGATAATCAAGAAGGAAGGAGCCCTTCAGCCATCCAGCTTCCCCCATGGGCAGGGGCTCATAGCTCCTCCTAGCGGTCCTGGCCGGGGGTCTCTGTTCTGTCCCGCTCACTCACTCCCCTGACGGGGGGCTGCAGAGGGCTGACACCCAATCCCGGCATGGCACAAGGTGTGGGGCAGAGCAGGGACCCTCATCAGGACTGTGCTTGGCCCTGCCTGGACCACGGCCCTCCTGCCACCTTGTGCCTATGGGAATTGGGTGTCAGCGGCCCTGCAGCAGCGCAGGGATCCCTCTACAGCCCGCTGTCGCAGCCCTGCTCGCTCCCATGACAGCAGGGCTGCAGAGGGATCCCTGCCCTGTCCCAAGAGCCATTTTGCAGCAGGGCAGCCTCCCCTGCGGCCAGGGGCTCATCTTCCTGACCAGGGGTCTCCGCTCTAGTCTCCAACCCTCCGTGTTATCCCAGTTCCTTCCTTGTCCCCCGTGTATCTCATGCTGGGGGCTAAGGAAGCGACTGGGATAATTCAGAGGTTTGGCTCACAGGGTTTTGGCTAAACGGGCGGATACGGTGTAAGACGAGAGACAACAGGTGGGTACTGACAGCTGAACAGGGAAGACCAAGGAAACGGCCGGCAGAAGACAGATTAGCGGCGGAAGGGCCCCCAGAAATGCCTCTCAGGAATCCTACCTTACGTCAGCCCAGGCCTATAGAACAGAGACTGCAAAGCAAAACAGAGCCTACTCTGCCAGCCATCCCTCAGGCAGGCCCTGGAGGGGGCCCGGGCCCTGTTCAGTACAAGCCAGCGGGTGCGTTAGCTGGGCAGGGAAACAAAGTGTCCTTGAGAATCTCTTCCGCGGGCAGCAGCCTTGGGGTTAGAGATGAAGCCGAAGGAGTCGCGCCGCCTGGCAGGAAAGAGTCTGTGTTTCCAGTAAGCAAGAGTGAGATGAGCTGGTGTTTTGGTTTTGCTTGCAACAAGTGGAGCCAGCCTGTTTGCCTGGCTCTGATCTGGGCAGAGAGTGTGGAAGTCGCGAGGGGCGCGGCCGTGCAGAGCGGGGGCACAGGACAGGAGTGTGTCTGGGAATAGTTCTCCAGCCTCTGCCCAGCTGGGCTTAGGCCCAGGTGGTTTATGTTTTTAACATTTACTTTTGTTTCTTCTATATAACGCAGATTTATGGTAAGGGTACTACACTGAAAACTGACAGCTAACCTACACTGGTAGCTTCCGATCTCATTGCCAAGTAGAAAGAACACTATTATAGATGCCATCACCTGGGATACGGCGGACTGGTCTGATCACCCCATCTCAGAAAGGCCAGAGCAGAGACATTTGGGTTTGTCTACATGGGGAAATGTACCAGTCTAACTATACCTGTAGTGGTACAATTATACTGATATAGTTAGACTGACAAATTTCCCTGTGTAGACAATCGAGTTCGTAGATAGGTGTTGAGAATGACTAGGGGTCAGGAAAAGTCTCACGTGAAGAGAGATTGAAAGGACTAAGACAAATAGAGGGGACATGGTAAAAGAATACGGGATAATGAATAGTCCAGAGAAGGTTGATCAGGAATGTCTGTTCACCCCATCTCCTAACACAAGAGCATGTAAATTGAAAGGTGGCAAATTCAAAATGGATACAAGGACATTCTTTTTCATCCTATGCACAGTTAGTCTGTGGAACTCCTTGCCACAAGATAATGGAGGCCAAGAATTTAGCAGGATTTTTAAAAGGATTGGCCATTTATGTGGATAACAAGCACATCCAGAGTTAGCACAGTAAAACGAGAGTTCTGGCAGGGAGGTAAATCCTTCTGCTTCAGAAAACAGGCTAACTATTAGGGGTTTGGAGGAACGTTCCCTGCGGTCTGGCTATCCCAGAACTTCCCTCTGTGGAGTTTCTTGTACCTTCCTCTGAAAGATCGGGTACTGGCTAATGTCAGAGACAGGATACTGCAGTCGATAAGACGTCTGGTCTGATCTAGTCTGGCCTTTTGTATATAACACCAATCATACCTGGCTCTTCTACAGTGCTTTGCACCAGTAGATCTCAAAGCAATTTACTAAAGAGGTCAGCATCATTCTCTCCATTTTAGATGGAGAAACGGAGGCACGGGGAGCTGAAGCGACTTTCCCAAGGTCACCCAGCAGGCCAGGGGCAGAGCTTGGAGTAGAACCCAGGTCTAATTCTGGGGCTTTCACTGCAATGCGACTATAATAGTTACACTTGCGTAGTAGGAGAACGTACTGAATTGCAAGAGTAAGGGAGAGTCAGGGCAGTACGTAGTTGACAGAATCAGAACTTTGTGATTCTACCCTGTTATTGGGGGGCATTTCTTCCCCCTGTTCGGCTTGTGTTCTGGATTTAAATAAAGTCATAAGAAATGCTAAAAACATGAGCTGCAAAGACCTTCTAGCTTTTCTAGGCCCTACACCAGCGAATGCTTATGCACATGGGTGTAGCCTTATTTAACTCCATCAGCGGCATTACTCATATGCTAATAGATAACGTGCCTGGAGAGGGGGATGTAGGGAGATTTTTTGTCAGGTCCGCCCTTTCACCAGGTCAGTGGCCCCCTGCTCCTGCCTTCATCAGTCTCCCCTGCTTGCCCCTTCAACACCTTTGCCAGGCCATAGGCTCCCCTTCTTCCTGGTTACAGGCCCCTACCTACTTCCGCCTTGAAATCACAAGCTGGCCAGCTCCTGGCACCATTTGCCTCAGTTTCCCCAGCTTGGGTACCCCCCTGTGCACCTGGAGAGGGGAGGAAAGAGATGCATCTGGCGACTATGGGAGGTTGTGCTTTTAAAGAAAATGATTTAATGGGCAGGCCTGTGCTCCATTCGCCCAAATTACCCCCTGCCACTCAGCACACGCCTAAAGTGTTCACAGGATGGAGGCCCTCATCAATTTCCCTGCAAGTTTAGCTTTCACGCTCCCCCTAGGAGAAGGATGGGGTATTAAACTGATATTACTGTGTCTTAGGAAGCTGTTAAGAAGAAATACACCTGTTTAACAATTCAATATTGATGTGTCTCTTCCCAGTAAGATAGAATAAACCCTGTGTGCCTCAAAGTCAAAGAGCCAGCAGGGGCCGAATACAGGCCTTGGCCCCAGTCCCACTTAGCACATGCAAAGGATCAGGGCATTAGATAACACGGGATTGTCAGAGACTTGGCAAGAGAATGTTTTTTCTTTTGTTGGGAACATAGAGTCCAGCAGTTTCAACACAGCCTCCAGTCTGCCTGTGTGTCATTTGGTACGTACTGCCAGCCTTGAGTGCTCAACTGTCAGGAGTCAGGCCTCAACATACCACAGAGAAACAAACTCAAACAAACAAACTTAAACAAAACACAAAAACAACCCCCCACCCCAAGCGATTGACTTAAAAAACTCATGAGATTTTTTTTTTTAAATTAGGTTCTTTTTCTTTGCCTCCTCATTTCTGAGCCTTAGTGGTCACTCAGGTCATGGTTTAGAGCTTTTCTTTGCAAATGTGAGGGCTGGGAACTTCCTTAAAAAAAAAAAGGGGGGGGGGGGCGAGATTCTCACATAATCATAAGACTCCAGGAACTGAGGCTTCAACAACAAAAACCCCCACACAAAGTATTGTGGGACTTGCCATATTTTGAGAGTTGTCAGCTCTGGTTTAATTAACATGTGGTGGGAACACTGTTTCATATGTTGACGACTCTGGAGTCTAATGATGATCATTTAAATGACAACATTAATTCTAGCATTCTCACCTCCTTCTTCCAATGCCAAGGCTTGGCAGGGCTGAAGTTGGTTGCTTGGCTTGAGTAAGTGCCTAGACTGCCAACCACCTCAAGTCTAGGCAGCACCCTCCTATTTGCTATCCACTAAAGGTACCCAGGTTGCATCACAAGGGGACCAGAGTGGGACACTGGATTTGTGACCTGGTTGAGTCCCCGCTCCCACTTAAAGCGCCACCGGGTTGGTCCTGCCACTAAGATCAGCTAGGAGGAACTCCACTCATCCTTTGCAACCCATCAGCTGTATCCATGCTGATTATTTTAGCTGGAGCATTCAGCTATTCTGAGCAGAGCATGAGTAGATATTCTCACATTTCCCTTCCTTCACTCTGGGCCTGGCCTCTGCTGTACCCACATGCAAGAGGCTCCTCCCCACAAGGCCTTCTACACACCTGCCTGGAGTGGAAGCTACAGGACTTCTATTGCCTGCACAGCAGCTTGTTGTACTTGATCATTGGCTGAGACTGGGGCATCCCGGGACATCAGACAGCACCTACCAAACATGGATTGTTGGCAGCTCTGTACTGTATGCCCCTCTGTGCTGATCTGACATAGCTCTTCTGTAAACCCTCAGACTGGCTGGTGATTTGGTCACCTGTCCATGAGCAATGGTGCCACGACCATCCTTCATTCCCGCGCAGGCTGGATTTGAACCTGTGACCTCGGCTTGGTAAACTCTGTAGCCTATTGCCAATTCTCCTTCAAACATGCTTGAAGGAACTTTATGGGATTCTAGGGACTGTCTGCAGCCATAGGAATTTAGGATTGGAAGGGACCTCCTTGATCATCAAGTCCAGTGCCCTGCTACTGCGGACAACCCCGGCATATTATTGCATATAATCCACTGGCACTCTAGCCAGAAACAGGTCCGTTAAAACAAACCCAATTGTTGCTAGGAAAAGCCAGAGCCGCAGTACCTTGAGCGCCCACGCAGGTCAAGGACTGCATGAAAGTGGCATCTACGGCTGAGACTACAGCTCCGAAGGAAGCAAACCCAGCAACGCTTGCAGTATCAGTGTGTATTTAAAAAAAAAAAAAAAAAATCCTTGCTATAAATAATCTGACCTGAGGCTTTAAAAGCCTATTCTTCAGAATGCAGCAAGCAGCGTAATGACAAAAATCTTCATTAGCAGCCATTAATTGGGTATTTGGTTAAACACAGCTCAGGCAGTGAACACAAGAGAGCAGGTTCTGCTCTGAATTATCCCACCTTAAATTCGGAGGCACCTTGCTGATAACTGAGGCCGGGGATTGGTACATCAATCAGCTGGTAGAGGTACCTGTAGAGCAGACGATCAGCTGACATCTCAATTTAACTTCAGGCTGATGATTACAGCTGGACCCGAACAGGCAAAGGGCTCCATCTGAATCTGATCTCTATGGGCCTCCTCGCGTTAGTCACAGACTATCAGCACAGAATTCAATCAAGAGCAGGAAGGGATTTCATTAGCGTGCTCATTCTACATCACCCTGTTACATCCACTGGCCAGATTCTGTTCTCAGTCACACCGTCAGGGGAGTTACGCCAGCTGTGAAGCTGGCCCAGTGAATTAGGCGGAAAATTACTCCTGATTTACACCCTTTGTAAAACATCCCTTTGTGCTGAATTTGCCTTACAAGGCACCTCTTGGCCTTCAAGGGATTAAATGCCCGAATGAAGTCTCTGGTATGCACTGCCCAGATCTATACTGTTGTGAAATTCCCCAGGGAGTAAATAAAGCTTCTAGGATTGGGACCTGAGGGCAGAATACTGCTCGTGGACCTGCACTTCTCTATTGCATCGTCTGCACTTGGGGCCCAATCCAAGGCTCACTCATATCAACAGGAGTCTTTCCATCGGTTTTAACGGGCATTAAATCCAGGCCCTTGATTCCTGCCCAGAATTCACCCTGCCATCAATGCGCGGTCTGTGGAGGGACCAAAGGGAGACTGAGACGCTTACAGACTCAGCCCCTCTGCGAGCGCAGGACGAAGTTCCTCCATCCCTGTAGGATAGGGACGTGCAGGGCCCAGCTGCTCCTCTCACACCGAGGCAGATCTGGAGTGTTGTCACTGAAGCCAGGGCAGTTACTCTGGTTTAAAACTGGTGTAAGCGAAAGGTGAATCAGGCGCAAGGTATTGCAAAGGGCTTTGATGCCAAGCCACCACCCTGACTGGGAGCGTGTCGGCAAACCGCAGGGGTATTAATAGAGACGGGGCAATAACTGATTTTTCTTTCACTTGCAGGGACTGATTCAACTCAACTTTCATTGGGATTGTTTGAAGTTCAAGATGGCGTTCCTGGCTGCAAGAGAGCTCCATCCTGGAATCGCCAGTTGTCTGATGGCTTGGGCTCTTGCCTAGGACATGGGAAAGCTGGATGCAAGTTCCTGCTCTGAATCAGGCAGAGCAGGGCTATTGGTCCGTCGCTTTCGCTCTGGTTTTTCACTGCAAATCCCAAAACGTCACCCTTCGGTCCCGGCCTAGGTGCCACTTTTTTTCCTGCGCCGGTGGGTGCTCGTGCCCTTGGCCCCGCCCCTGCCCTGACTCCACCCCTTCACCAAAGTCCCGCCCTAACTCCGCCCCTATTGGACCCCTCCCCAAATCCCTGCCCCAGCCTCCTCCCCCATGCGTGCCGCATTCCCCCTTCTTCCCAGGCTTGCCGCGCGAAACAGCTGTTTTGCGGCGCAAGTGCTGGGAGGGAGGGGGGAGAAGCAGGACGCAGTGGCGCACTCAGGGGAGGAGGCGGAGGTGGAGGTGAGCTGGGATGGGGGAGTGGGGCGGGGAGGGGAGCTGCTGGTGTGTGCAAAGCACTCATCAGTTTTTCCCCGTGGGTGCTCCAGCCCCGGAGCACCCATGGAGTCAGCGCCTATGGGTCCCGGCATGGAACATTGCAAAAATGTTCACAGGACAGGAAACCTCTTTCCCACCCAGGTCTAGTGTCATTGCACGTGAACGATATCTGGCTCTTTTTCTAGTCATACCGATTCCTCGGTGGAGCTTTTTTACGATATCTCTCAGTACATTCCATGGCGTTTTCCATGTTCCCTGTGGGCAAAAATTTACAAACTTTGGTGTTTCGGCTTAGCAGTGGTGATAAAGAAGGGCCTGATCCTACCAACGCACTGCCGTTAGAAGTCCCGTTCAAGGTAAATGGGACTGTGGCGGGTTGGATCACAGAAACCCCCTTGGGAGCTGCCACCGGATGTACCAAGACTACCTCTGCTCCTGTTTTCCCTGCCAGCTCAGGACTCCAGCACCCTGTCTTGCTGAGCCAGACACTCCCGTCTGCTCCAACACAGACCCAGGGTCTGAATCACTTGTCCCAAAGCTGCAAGTTTACCTGAAAACAGCTCCCAGAAGTGTGCTTGTCTTTAGCACTCAGATGCCCAACTCCCAATGGGATCTAAACCCAAATAAATCCGTTTTACCCTGTATAAAGTTTATGCAGGGCAAACTCAAATTGTTCACCCTCTATAACACTGATAGAGAGAGATGCACAGTTGTTTGCTCCCCCAGGCCAGGGGCTCGGCCGGCCGTGTCGGCGGTGTCGGGGGCTCGGGGGATGGGCCGGGGGGCCGGGCTGGGGACTGGCGGTGTGGTGCCGGGGGCGGGCCGCGCCTCCTCCCCCCACACTCCCCCTTACCTGCTTCAGGCTTCCCGCGACTCAAATGTTCGCGGGAAGCAGGGGAGGGGGCGGAGACTTTGGGGAGGGGGCGGAGTTGGGGAGGGGGCGGGGCTAGGGCCCCGTGGAGTGTCCTCCTTTCGGAGGCACTAAATATGGTAACCCTACGGGAACCCTTTGTCCCTCTGGGTTTCCACCCTCTCCCCCCGCCCCCTGGAAAAGCACCAGGTTAAAGATGGATTCCAGGTCAGGTGACATGATCACATGTCACTGCAAGACTTCATTACCCACTTGCCAGCACACACATATACAGGAAGACTAACATGTAAACACAGCCATCTGCAGACAATGGTCCTTGTTAATGGGAGTCAAGATTCCAAACTATCATTAATGGCCCACACTTTACATAATTACAATAGGCCCTCAGCGTTATATTTCATATTTCTCGTTTTAGATACAAGAGTGGATGATCACACTCAGTAGATTATAAGCTTTGAAATGATACCTTACAAGAGACCTTTTGCATGAAGCATATTCCAGTTACATTATATTCACTTATTATGGTTTTATAAAACCATATAGACTGCACAACGTCACAGGGACGACCGGGGATATTAAGAACTACACCTGCAGTAAGTATTTGCCTAGACTAGGCTCTGATACTTCACAGTCTCATGCAGCGCCTTTCACTTGAGGATCTCAAAGCACTTCATAAACATTAGGGAGAGTAGCTGCAGCATCCCAGTACTCTCACCCAGGGCAAGTAAATATCACTGCTCCATTTCCAGATCACAACTGAGGCACAGAGATTTTAAGTGCCGTGTCCAAGGTCATGGAGCCAGTCAGTGGCAGAGCCAGGAACTGAACCCAGGAGTCCTGATTTCTAGTCCCCCAATGTGGTCGGTAGGAGCCAGCCGGGGAGCAGGGTCCCACAGCTTGCCCCGCTCTGTGCTGTGGCTCCCCCAACAGTCCAATCAACACAAAAGTGATTTCTAACAAAACGTGATTGGTGCCTCACCCCCCAAAGTGCTCAGCATTGGGAGTCAAGTGCTGAAATAGGGGTTTCTGCAGGGAGAATTGGAACAGAGGAATTGCCAGACTGGATCAGACTCAAGATCCAACTAGCCCAGGAAGGATCCCGTCTCTGACAGCAGCCAGGACCAGATGCTTCAGAGGACGGTGCTGTGTGGTAATCTGCTCCCATAAACGTCTTGTTCTGACGATAGGCACCGACTCTATGGGTGCTCCTGGCCTGGAGCACCCACAGAAAAAAAAATAGTGGGTGCTCAGCACCCACCAGCCACAGGTGAGGCACTGCCAAACAGCTGATTGGCAGCTTGGGGAGAGATGGGGTGGGCTTGGAGAGCAGCGAGCAACCGGTGGGCAGGGGCCTTGGGAAGGGGGAAGGAAAAGGTGGAGTGAAGGCAGAGCATAGGGGAGGGGGCGGAAAGAGGCAAAGCAAGGGCGGGGCCTTCGGGGAAGGGGCGGAGTGGGGGCGGGGCCTCGGGACGGAGTGGGGGTGTAGCACCTCCGGGGGAAAATGAAAGTCGGCACCTGTGGTTCTGACCCCTCTGTGCAGGACTGTCACATGGGACTTTAAAAACGAATGTCCTCTCCACTTTGCAAGCCCTTAAAAGGGCGACAATATGTTCTGCTAAGAGGAAGGGACTGCCCCAGACCTTCCCATTGTGGGCTGGCTGGCTACCTCCTCCCTCCCACTCAGAAGTGGGACAATATATCCAGAGCTTGTAAAGCACATTGGGATCCTTTGAGATGAGATTTGCAATATACAATCATAATACTACTAGAGTCTTGTGCACTTCTCTAGGTCTTCCAGCCAAGTATTTCCCAGCAGCCTGCTCCCAGTAATGCATTAGGTACGCAAGTATTGTTCTCCCCATATGGGGGAACTAAAGCACAACGCCATTCAGCCCCACAGGCTCAGATCCTGGATGCCTCGATTTTAGGGTGCCCAGCGATAGAGCACCCACAGTTCCAATGGGAACAAATGGACCACAGCGCCTCTGACAAAAAAATAATAATACATGGAGATATACCTATCTCCTAGAACTGGAAGGGACCCCGAAAGGTCATCAAGTCCAGCCCCCTGCCTTCACTACAGGACCAAGTACTGATTTTGCCCCAGATCCCTAAGTGGCCCCCTTAAGGATTGAATTCACAGCCCTGGGTTTAGCAGGCCAGTGCTCAAACCGCTGAGCTATCCCTCCCCCCTAAAAAACCAGTCCCTACTTGCGGGAAACAGGGATGCCCAAAAATGCGCCGTCGTTTTTGAGAGACTGAGCAAGATCACCCAGCCAGTCTGTCAGCAGAGCTGGGAACAGAACCCAGTTATCCTGAGCCCCCACTCAGCATCCTGGCCCCCAGAACGCCCCGATGTCAGCCGCCAATAGCGTTCGACGTACAATATGAAAGATCGCAGGGGCTAGGACTTATTTGTAACTCGGGTGAACTGCCTGTCCCTGGAGAAAAACAAGCAGTGATCAGTGTCCCGTGTTTAAGGAGATTTTCTGTGGTTTACTGACCAGTTTGCTCTGGAGAGTCTCTTTCTGCACCCGCTCGGATTTTTGCTTCCCATTTAGTTCGTGTTTTCTATGAACTCGCCCTTGGCTGCATTCACATGTGGAGGCCAACAGCTCCCCCTGCTGGTAGTGGAATGATCAAACCATCTCCTTGACTCCCCCTGAACAGCTGGTTAGCTACCGACATTCTCTAGCCTGGCTCTGCTGGGACTTGGCTACTGGCAGCTGCAGTTGATTTTCTTCCTGCCATTGCAGCCGGAGACATCAGGAAGTCTTGTATCTAATCCTGTACCTGGGCAGCATAAGGCATCGCCCAAGGAAACACAGGTCATCGCTCCAGAGGTGTTAATAGTCGCATATGTACAAATTCACATGGGATGATGGAAGAGGAGAGTCTTGCCTTCCCTGTATTCCAATTGCACCTTGGGGAGCTTTAAACCTGCCCTTTAAACCCGCTGTTGTGCTGTGCAGACCCATGGTGTCAATATCAACTCACGGTATCAGTAATAAAAGGTCAGTTTAAAGTAAAAAAGCAAAATAAATGTCCTTTGGGTGAAGTTGAGGTCCTAAAAGGAGGGATGAATAAACCCGTGAGGCACAGGAGTTGGGCGATCTGACCTGTTCCTGACACAGATTCCCTGTGTGACCTTAGACAGGTCAAGGGCCAAAGTTTAGAGCATGGGTGCTCAGCATTTTCTGACAATCAAACCCCTTTAAGGTGTCTCAACTTGGGGCAGCCAGAAGTTGAGGCACTCAAAGACCACTGGTCACATTTTGGTCTCTCATCTGTGCCTCAGTTTCCTCAACTATCAAACAGAGTTAATAGCATCACCTGCCATCCAGGTGGCTAACAAGCATACCTACAGGGTTGTTATGCGTTCAGTAACGTTTGTAAAACTGAGAGCCTCAGACCTGAGATAGAAGGGCAAAGTCTTCCTGTGACTTTCTCTGTTTCCCCCGCTCCCCACCTCCCCAGACACAAAGGAGATCGATCCTGGATTCGGGAAAGCAAGTGGCGACTGCTGTAGAATGGGGGTGACCCGCTCCCACTTTCTGGCCTGGCTGCCTCTCACCCAGACACTGTTTAATCCCTTAGCTGCCAACCGTACCATGATGGGCAGCTGTGATATCTGCGTGGTTGTGAGTGCTAGTGCCCTTTTGGAGCCCATGTGATGGTCCAGCAGTGTGGTACCCAGTGGGATTAGGTGTTAAAAATCTTCCTGTTTAGTAAACTGTGGCAACTCTGTCCAGGTCTCTCTCTCATTATTAAGGCACAGAGAAAAGAAGTGAAGGTCAGGACAACAGAGTGAGAAACAGAACCCAGGTGTACGATATCCAGCCAAGTCCCTACCCACTAGACCGCACTGCCTTTCTTGCTAATTAGGTGCTGTAGCATGGCATGTTCCTTGGTATATTACCTTCCTGAGGAGACCCAGTGAGGAACACTGATAACACAATCACTGCACCCCACAACCGGCACACTGGGCTTAGGTACCCGCTGGCATTCCTGGAGATCAGTCTTTCCAGCTTTGGAAGTGACTATCTTCTAGTTCAGGGACAGCAGGAAACTCCCCAGCGCCATGGCATAAACTGGCACCCATAGGGCATCTCCCCAGAAAGGCTGAAAGGTGCCCAGAGACAGAGCTCTCTTCTCTTCCCCAGAGCTTGGCCCTCCTGACCAGGGTTGAAGCACGTCGGCCGGGTGATGTAGGGGAAACACAACGATAAATAAAAATACCTACTTTGGATGTAATAACACCTAGTATTATCAGTAGATCTCAAAGCACTTTACAAAGGAGATCAGTTGCAGGATCCTTATTTTACAGAGGTAAAGTGACTTACCCGAGGTCCTCCAGTTGGCCCGGGGCAGAGGTGTGAATAGAAGCCAGCTCTCCTGCATCCCAGTCCAGCGCACTAACCACTAGGCAATGCTGCCCCCACCTTGTGTGTTTGCTGCCTCTTGTTCTGCTGGGTGAAGAGGCTGTCGCTCCCCAGCACTGCCAGGCTGGCACCTTTCCCTGGCACTTGCTACTTGGTGCTTTGCATCCAGACCTTTTGGAGACAGCTGCTCCCACTTGGCCCCTGAGCCAGCAATAGCTCCATGAAATATTGTATGGTTACAATACATTTCCTGCCTAACACAAGCACAGCCATCCTGGGTCAGACCCATGGTCCGTCTAGCCCAGTGTCCTGTCTTCCAATGCTGGCCAGTGTCCGCTGCTTCAGAGAGAATGAACAGAACAGGGCAATTATCAAGTGATCCAGCCCCTGTTGTCCAGGCCCAGCTTCCGGCAATCAGAGGCTAGGGACACCCAGAGGATGGACTTGTATCCCTGACCATCTTGGGTAATAGCCACCGAGGGACCTATTCGCCATTAACTTATCTAGTTCTTTTTTGAACCCAGTTCTACTTTTAGCCTTCACAGCATCCCCTGGCAACGAGCTTCACTGTGCATTGTGTGAAGTACTTCCTTTTGTTTGTTTTAAAGCTGTGGATGTGGAATACTTAGACTTTAGTAAGGCATTTGATACGGTCTCACATGATATTCTTATCGATAAACTAGGCAAATACAATTTAGATGGGGCTACTATAAGGTGGGTGCATAACTGGCTGGATAACCGTACTCAGAGAGTTGTTATTAATGGTTCCCAATCCTGCTGGAAAGGCGTAACGAGTGGGGTTCCGCAGGGGTCTGTTTTGGGACCGGCTCTGTTCAATATCTTCATTAACGACTTAGATATTGGCATAGAAAGTACGCTTATTAAGTTTGCGGATGATACCAAACTGGGAGGGATTGCAACTACTTTGGAGGACAGGGTCATAATTCAAAATGATCTGGACAAATTGGAGAAATGGTCTGAGTTAAACAGGATGAAGTTTAACAAAGACAAATGCAAAGTGCTCCACTTAGGAAGGAAAAATCAATTTCACACATACAGAATGGGAAAAGACTGTCTAGGAAGGAGTACGGCAGAAAGGGATCTAGGGGTTATAGTGGACCACAAGCTAAATATGTGTCAGTGTGATGCTGTTGCAAAAAAAGCAAACATGATTCTGGGATGTATTAACAGGTGTGTTGTGAGCAAGACACGAGAAGTCATTCTTCCACTCTGCTCTGGTTAGGCCTCAGCTGGAGTATTGTGTCCAGTTCTGGGCACCGCATTTCAAGAAAGATGTGGAGAAATTGGAAAGGGTCCAGAGAAGAGCAACAAGAATGATTAAAGGTCTTGAGAACATGACCTATGCAGGAAGGCTGAAAGAATTGGGTTTGTTTAGTTTGGAAAAGAGAAGACTGAGAGGGGACATGATAGCAGTTTTCAGGTATCTAAAAGGGTGTCATAAGGAGGAGGGAGAAAACTTGTTCACCTTAGCCTCTAAGGATAGAGCAAGAAGCAATGGGCTTAAACTGCAGCAAGGGAGGTCTAGGCTGGACATTGGGAAAAAGTTCCTAACTGTCAGGGTGGTTTAACACTGGAATAAATTGCCTAGGGAGGCTGTGGAATCTCCTTCTCTGGAGATATTTAAGAGTAGGTTAGATAAATGTCTATCAGGGATGGTCTAGACGGTATTTGGTCCTGACATGTGGGCAGGGGACTGGACTCGATGACCTCTCGAGATCCCTTCCAGTCCTAGAATCTATGAATCTATAAACTGTCTGTCTATTAATTTCATTGGGTGACCCCGTTCTTGTGTTAGGTGAAGGGGTTAATAACATTTCCTTATTCACTTTCTCCACACCAGTCATTTATATAGATTTCTATTATATCCCCCTTTTGTCATCTCTTTTCCAAGCTGAAAAGTCCCAGTCTTTTCAATCTCTCCTCATATGGAAGGTGTTCCATGCCCCTAATAATTTTTGTTGCCCTTCTCTGTACCTTTTCCAATTCCAATATATCTTTTTTGAGATGGGGCGACCACATCTGCACACAGTATTCAAGATGTGGGCGTACCATGGATTTATATAGAGGCAATATGATAGCGTCTATCTTATTATCTATCCCTTTCTTAATGGTTCCCAACATTCTGTTCGCGCTTTTGACAGCCCCTGCACATTGAGTGGGTGTTTTCAGAGAACTATCCACAATGACTTCAAGATCCCTTTCTTGAGTGGTAACAATTAATTTAGACCCCATCATTTTGAACATATAGTTGGGATTATTTTTTCCAATGTGCATCTGTAGAGGTCCAGACTCACCCCTGCAGCGCCTCCTGCTGGTTGCTTCGGGGAAATCAGCTCGTCCAGCATCTGGAGCGCCCTCTGCAGGGCAGTGATCCACCTGTCCTCTTCTGGTGCCCGTGTCCCTCCCAAGACCCAGTGCCCCTATTACTGGGATGCTGCCCCCTGGCACTACCCCACAGATCTGGGTCTCCCCTCCCTGGGGAGACCCCACCTACTATCCCCACCTTGCCTCAGCACTAGGCCACTGCCAGTCACCAACTAGCCCCCACTCCCTGGGGCAGACTACAGTATAGGCCACACATCACTAGCCAGGGGGCTTTGGACCTGCTGCCTTGGCCTAGCCCTGGGCTGCCCTCTGCAACCCCCAGTACCCCTTGGCCTAATACTAGGCCGCAGCCTGGGGCTATCCAGGCTGTAGCTCCCCAGCCTGCTCCTAGCCCTGCTCCACTACAGGTACCCTGTGTCTAGCTCCCTGCAGCCAGGCCCATCTCTCTCTGAAGGCAGAGAGAGACTACTAAGATCCTGGCTCCCAGACTCTTATATAGGGCCAGCTGAGGCCTGATTGGGGCGTGGCCCCAGCTGCAGCCACTTCCCCTAATCAGCTCAGCCTTCACGCTGCCTGCTCCCTGGGCTATCTCAGGCCCTTCCAGGCCGGAGCACGTGTCCACCCTGCTACAGCATCACTTTGCATTTATCAGTGTTGAATTTCCTCTGCAAATTTCCTCTCAGCCTAAAAACTGTGTGCGACAGGCACATAGCAACCGAACCAAATCGTAACAGCAGGGTCATTGGCAGCCCCTTAGAGCATGGGATGCACCGGCCTCTGAGTGCAACAGAAAAGTGAGCCGCTAGCCTCCTGAGCAGTAATCGGTGAAGATCAGGGGCTAGAGATAGGTGGAATAAAGGATCTTGCAGTGTGGAGAGTAAGGATTGAATAGCTTGCATTGGGGTTATCACCCACACGTTCCTGCAAGATATGCATACCAAGGAAAGAGAGGAATTGTTTTCATAGGTCAACGGAAGGGTGTCGTGCAGCTAAAGCGCTGAGTTCAATTCCTGCCTCTGCCACAGATTGTCTCCAGGACCTTGGCCAAGTCATTTAATCTCCCAGTGCATCAGGTCCCCATCTGTAAAGCAGGGACACAATATACTTCCTACGCTTTCTGGGGTAGGAACCATTTCTTACTATGTGTTTGAACAGTGCCCAGTGAAACAGGACTCTGACCTCAGTTGGGGTTTCCAAGGACTGACTGGGAACTAAGCGATACTGGAATGGAATGCTTTTCCCCATTGCCTTTACCCGCCAGGGGCCAATTCCCAGCCCCACCCCTGCCTCCCTGTTCCCACCCACCAAGCACCTTCTCTTTTTCTCTCACGTACAGGCACAAACAGGCCCCTTCAGACATGGAGACTGGGTGAAACGAAGGTCCGATAAATCCCCAGTGTCCTGTAATTCCTTCTGCCTCGTCTCCAGAGCTCGGGATACAATTACACCCATGGTGTCTCGGACCCGTGCTCTGTCAATAGCTAAACTGCAGCTGACTAATAAACCAGCCGGCCTGAACTCATTGTCACCAGATGAGCGAATTCCTCCCTCTCATAACCATCCTCCTAACCCACGATCCCGGCTTACAGCCCACAGTGGAGAGTTAATTAACCAGAGGGGCTGGAAATCCAGGCAGGATTCAAGAGAGATTAGAAGGGACTCGATTCTCCCCAACACACATCCAGTAGCTCCCCTCTTCACAGCAGTGAACTTGCCCCGCTCCTCTCCAGCGGACAATGGTAGGGGTGGAGGGAGGGATGTAACCGAGCCTCTCCTTGCTATCCGCCTCCTTGCTTCAATTACATCAGCCAATTAATTTGCAGGAGAAAGGTTAATAGAGGTGAAGTCGCCAAGGAAGTGATTGCTCAGGAGGTCAAAGCCACAGGACCTGCTGCATGTAGGAGTTTGTTTTTAATTAGGCTGGGAGGTAAGTGGCTGGTTATCAAGACATCAGGCAGTTGACTTGTCAGTCAAAGGGCTCATGGAAGTGCTGCCTGATGAAAGAAAGCTCTGTGCAACGGGATGGTCTGATGACACCTGCCGCCCAACCACGTCTTGAAAGGAATCAGCTGGTGCAGGGGGCTAGAATCTGCCTCCAAATCTAAGGGTTCTTGGGCTCCACTCCCAAGGAGAATAGAGCTGCAATTGGGGGTCCAACTGATTGCCGTATTTGGGGTTGGGAAGGGAATTTTCCCCGAGGTCAGATTGGCAGAGACTCGGGAAGGGAATTTTCCCCGAGGTCAGATTGGCAGAGACCCTGGACGGGGAGGGGAGGGTTGCCTTCCTCTGCAGCGTGGGGCACAGGTCACTTGCTGGTTTGAACTAGATGAAATGGTGGATTCTCTGTCACAAAGTCTTTAAACCATGATTTGAGGACGTCAGTAATTCAGCCAGAGGTCATGGGCCTATTACAGGAGTGGGTGGGCGAGGTTCTGTGACCTGCGATGTGCAGGAGATCAGACTGGATGACCATGATGGTCCCTTCTGGCCATGAGTCTATGAGACACAGAGGATCAGGCTAGAGATGTATCTTTCACTAGCATTTTATTACAAGTGGTCAGTTCAGCTTTACTGGCATGACGGGGGGAAAAACAAGTGTTGCCCTAACTGCAGAACACAGATCTGACCAGGACAGGCCTTCCCTGACCTATCTAATCAAACCCACCATATGCTAGGGCTCTTCCCTTCTAAGCCAGAGGCAGGTGAACATGTCCTGTGAGGTGCTTCCTTTCGCTTCTCTCCTAGAATGGTACTCAGCCTTTCTGCCTCACTGAATTTAAACAGTGCTGCCAACTCTTGGCATTTTATTGTGACTGACGCTCTATTTAGAGTTGTTCGTCAAAGCCCCAGCTCGATGTCTAGTTAGCAGCCCGTATCAATCGGAGTGCCCCGGGGATCGGACCTGGGGCTGGTTTTGTTCAACATCTTCATTAATGATCTGGATGATGGGATGGATTGCACCCTCAGCAAGTTCATGGATGACACTAAGCTGGAGGGAGAGGTGGATACCCTGGCGAGTAGGGATAGGGTCCAGAGTGACCTAGACAAATTAGAGGATTGGGCCACAATAAATCTGATGAGGTTCAACAAGGACAAGTGCAGAGTCCTGCACTTAGGATGGAAGAATCCCAGGCACTGCTACAGGTTGGGGACCGACTGGCTAAGAGGCAGTTCTGCAGAAAAGGACCTGGGGATTACAGTGGCCGAGAAGCTGGATATGAGTCAGCAGTGTGCCCTTGTGGCCAAGAAGGCCAATGGCATATTGGGCTGTATTAGTAGGAGCATTGCCAGCAGATCGAGGGAAGGGATTATTCCCCTCTATTCGGCACTGGTGAGGCCACATCTGGAGTATTGCGTCCAGTTTTGGGCCCCCCACTACAGAAAGGATGTGGACAAATTGGAGAGAGTCCAGCAGAGGGCAACGAAAATGATTAGGGGGCTGGGGCACATGACTTATGAGGAAAGGCTGAGGGAACTGGGGTTATTTAATCTGCAGAAGACAAAAGTGAGAGGGGATTTGATAGTAGCCTTCAACTACCTGAAGGAGGGTTCCAAAGAGGATGGAGCTCGGCTGTTCTCAGTGGTGGCAGATGACGGAACAAGGAGCAAAGGTCTCAAGTTGCAGTGGGGGCAGTCTAGGTTGGACATTAGGAAACCCTATTTCACTAGGAGGGTGGTGAAGCACTGGAATGGGTTACCTGGGGGGGGGGGTGGAATCTCCTTCCTTAGCGGTTTTTAAGGCCCGGCTTGACAAATCCCTGGCTGGGATGATTTAGTTGGGGTGGGTCCTGCTTTGAGCAGGGGGTTGGACTAGATGACCTCCTGAGGTCCCTTCCAACCCTGATATTTTATGATTCGATATGATTATAGGAGACACTCCACTTTCATTTTTAAAAGAAATAAGTTCCTACCCTCCTGGTTATGGAGAAATGCTTGACAATGAGATTCCGGTGCATGCTACAGACTCAGAACTGGACGGTAAACACAACCACCACCACTCCAACATTTATTATTTTTTTTAAATCTCATGATATTTAAGCCAATTTTATGATTTTGGGGGGCCGGATTCATGATTTTTGAACCCTTGTCATTGGTTGTACTAGAAGTTGTTTCTTCTTTTGTCTAATGGAGACAGAGCTGAGGAGATGGGAGGAGGAAAGGCTGCCAACGTTTATATTGGCTTTCAAAGCAGAACATTTGTCCTTTAACTTGCCCTCAGGGTTTCTAGTCTATTTATCAAAGTTCTTATCTACAGATGGGTGAAAAATTTCACCTCAAAAAAGTTTGAAAAATGCAGAATCAGGTGAAATGGTTCAGTTGACAATGGTTCAGTTTCACTGAATTGTTTCCCTTGAAAAAAAATAAGAGTCTGAAAAGATCAATAACGTTTTGATTTTTCAATTTGAAGGGAGTTTGGTCTCCATATTCCCCTTGATTTTATTTTAAGCAATTAAAAATTAGGGCTGTCAAGAGATTTAAAAAAATTAATCACAATTCATTGCAACTTTAGTCGCTCTGTTAAATAATATTAGAATACCATTTATTTAAATATTTTGGTTTTTTTTCTATATTTTCAACTATAGGGTCAGGGCTGGTGGCTCTGGGCTTCAGCTCCCCTCAGGGCACGGGGTTCGGGGCTTCAGCCCCTCTTGGGCTGTGGAGCTTCAGCTGCTCTTGGTCACGGGGCTCCAGGCCCCCCACTGCCTGAGAAGCTGTGGGCTGCGGCTTTTCCAGCCCCCCTGCCGCCTCTGGAGCTGTGGGCTGGGACCTCTTCAGTGCCTCCCGCCCACAGATCTGCGATTAACGCATTACAAAAATTAACACGTTCATTTTGCTTTCAGTTAATTGCAGGCGTTAACGGCGATTGATTGACGGCCCTATTACAAATATGTTCAAATTGCGCAGGATCTAACTGAAAAATTTTTGTTTCACCTGAAAAACAATTGATTTTTAAAACTTTTCTCTTGGTGGAAAAGTTTGAAAAATTTCAATTTTGGGTTGACACCCCGCCCCATTTTTTTTCTTTTTGAATTGCCAGGGATCAGAAAAATCCATTGTTCACATGGCTCTGTTCTTATTCCCCCCGCCCCGCATCACTGTAATAGCTAAGTGTTTTCCGATGGGGCATTAAATGTCAGGACTAACATCTGTCATGGGGGGTTTCTCGCACCTTCCTCTGAAGCAGATGGAACTGGCCACTCCTGCTTAACAGGATGTTGTATTAGATAGCCCCTGGTCAGATACAGCAAGTGCCTTCCCCACCCTGCTCTAAAACAATGTCCACACACTGGGGAGAGTCAAAACACCCCTGTTCCTAGTGGTTGGCTTTGTAATCAAAGAAATTAACACAAGGATCAGCTCCAGCGTTCTCCCCAAGTGTTGGTGATCCTAGGGCTCCTCCCTCAGGACTACTCAGCCCACACCTTAGATCCCCTTTCACAGAAAGCCACACCCTCTTCCTTTATATCTGGGCAGGGGAACGAGCCACCTAGCTGGATGAGTCAGCAGACCCTGCGGAACCCTTTCCCAGGAAGAGTGACACCTGGCAATAGGGCAGTGTTTCCGACAAGCCCCGTCAGACACACCTGTACAGCATGAGCCCTCATGGACACGGATGCTCCAGACAGTCTGCAGATTTTGGTTTAGGTTGGGTTGGTCATGCCCCGAGCAGCCCAACGTTATCATCATCTTTATTGTACATTATGGCAGCCCCCAAAGGCCCCACTCGAGATCAGCACCCATCGGATTGCGTGCACTGCAAACACAGAAGGGACTGTGACTCGCCACGTGGCTGGAGCTAGTGAAGGCCTGGGAAGCTAATGCTTTTCCCCCACCGCACTCCCAGCTAAAGCTCGGGTGGTAGATGGCAAAGTTAGTCCAGGTCTTAGGCCGTCCTGTGTATGTAGTGGGCACAGGCTCTATTAATAATAAAACCTAGCTCTTGCACAGTACTGTTTATCAGTAGATCCCAAAGCACCTCGCCAAAGAGGTCACACTCCCCATTTAACAGATAGGGAAACTGAGGCACAGAGCAGTGTCACCACTTACTCAAAGTCACCCCGCTGGCTAGAGGCAGAGCTAGGCTCTAGAACCCAGGTCTCCTGAGTCAAGGTCGAGTGTGCTAGCCACTAGGCCACACAGTCTCCCCCTACTAACGCCCCTATTAGGCAGTCTGGGAGTTAGAGAGCCAGCGACACCCACAGGGTCTAAATGTGTTTAGCTGCCCCAATCAAACTGTCAGAGCCCGGTCTCTGGTGTCTTGTGAGGACGCTTGCCTTATGGCCCCCAAATGGTTTCAGACAATACCCTCAGAGTACAGGGCATACTCCTTGCTCTGCACCAAGGGAAAACCTAGCTGCAGGGCCTTCCTCACTGTCTGCTATTGACAAATTGACTCATAAAACAAATCACCAGCTGTTGTCAGCCTCCCTCCGCTCCCAGCCTCTGACCTCTCTTGCTTTGAAGTAGGCGGGGAACACCTGCCCGTCCATCTTCAGAGACAGCTCGGCATTGTTGGCGTGGCCAGGCTGGGAGAGGTGGGGGAGAAGGTTTCCTGCCTGGCGAGATAAGCCCCCTGTAATCAGCGTCCTGGAGAGCAGCCCTGCATACCACCCTCACCTTTACTGCGGGCATCACAGGTGCGAGAAGCCCACCCCCAATGGCGCCGGGCACGTTGCATGGAGCCTTTCCCTGCTGTGCTGGGGGCCACCTGGATCTCTTGTTAAACTATCTGCCGAGAGGGGGATTTCTTGGTATTTATTTGGGCCTTAAATCACAGACCTATTAGGGCAGCCATCTGATCTGTTACCCCACCCCTCTCGGCCTATGCAGGCTTGGGGGATTATATTTTGGGGTTGGGAAAAGACTTTCCATATTCTGAAAAAGAAAAAAAAATCCCATTGACAGTTGCCCTTCCCCCTACTGAAATGGCAGCCCGGAGAGGGGATGTAATTCAATGATTACCCTCTGTGTATAGTCTCCTTGACTAGCCGATAAGCTGTGCAGGATCATACCCTGCTGCCAAGTCTCCGGGGCTTTATTTGTAAGCTTGGGGGTCGGGAGCAGCTTTTTGTTCTGTTTGTACAGCACCTTGCACAGCAGGGGCCCAGGCTGTGACAAGATCATAGAATCACAGAATCAGGGCCGGCTTTATGAACTGCAGGGCCCGATTCGAATACTCGGCGGCGGTCCGGGGCTTCGGCGGCACTTCGGCGGCAGGGGGTCCGCTCTGGGTCTTCCACGGCACCGAAGGACCCCCTGCCACCGAAATGCCACCGAAGACCCGGACCCCCCCACCACCACCGCCAAGTGTGTAAAACAAAATTAAAAAGGCACCCAAGGCATGGGGCCCTCTTAGGCCCGGGGCCTGATTCCAGGGAATCGGCCTAAAGTCGGCCCTGCACAGAATATCAGGGTTAGAAGGGACCTCCGGAGGTTATCTAGTCCAAGCCCCTGCTCAAAGCAGGACCAACCCCAACTAAATCATCCTAGCCAGGGCTTTGTCAAGCCGGGGCTTAAAAATCTCTAAGGATGGAGATTCCACCACCTCCCTAGGGAACCCATTCCAGTGCTTCATCACCCTCCTAGTGAAATAGTGTTTCCTAATATCCAACCTAGACCTCCCACAATGCAACTTGAGATCATTGCTCCTTGTTCTGTCATCTGCCACCACTGAGAACAGCCAAGCTCCATCCTCTTTGGAACCCCCCTTCAGGTAGTTGAAGGCTGCTATCAAATCCCCCCTCACTCTTCTCTTCTGCAGACTAAATAAGCCCAGTTCCCTCAGCCTCTCCTCGTAAGTCATGTGCTCCAGCCCCCCAATCATTTTCGTTGCCCTCTGCTGGACTCTCTCCAATTTGTCCACATCCCTGCTGGGGGGGGGGGGGGGGGCAAAACTGGACACAATACTCCAGATGTGGCCTCACCAGTGCCGAATAGAGGGGAATAATCACTTCCCTCGATCTGCTGGCAATGCTCCTACTAATGCAGACCAATATGCCGTTGGCCTTCTTGGCCACAAGGGCACACTGCCTACTCATACACCGCTTCTCATCCACTGTAATCCCCAGGTCCTTTTCTGCAGAACTGCCGCTTAGCCAGTCTGTCCCCAGCCTATAGCAGTGCCTGGAATTCTTCCGTCCTAAGTGCAGGACTCTGCACTTGTCCTTGCTGATCTCCTAGCCACTACCAGAATACACCTAAGAAATACTAATCCTTGGAAAGCATACAACAGACTTCTACTCCCCCTGAGTGGAACAGTCTTCCAAGGGCAGGGAATGTTCCCTGATGCGCTGGCTAAGTTTCCCTTTGCTCAGTTTCATCCCATCACAACTAGTTCCCTCCCACTTGGCAAATGGGCTAGCTCCTCCACAAAAAGACAGGATCAACCTAACAGCTCCTTACCTGCTGGAAGAAAGACCGGTAGAAAACAGCCACCTCAGAGCTGTAGGCATTTGGCTCTACCAAACTGAAAGGGCCAGCCCCAGAAAAGCATGCTGGGAAAAAAGGTCCTTTTAAGAGGATAAGCCAGCGGTGGGATGGATTCGCAGAGAGCAGGAAGTCATGAAGGAAGGAGCTGTTTTGGTGTGGTGTCTGTCATCCTTATATCACACTCGCCCTAAACACGTCCGCTCTCCTCCTTGTACGCCCTTCAGACACGTCCTGGTGCCCCTTAATCAACCTATTCCTAGGGAGCTCTCTGACGCTTTTCCTCCCAAATCACTCCCTCTAGGACCTGTCTCACACTTGACAACAACGGCACCTTGGCGCCTGCAAAACACCCGTTCTTGGGACAATGAATGAATACAAAAAACCAGCTCCCGTGACCTTTAGCCAGGAGGATCTCATTCCCTACCAATCCACCTGCAGGCATTGACGGAGGTAACTGCCATTTAATGTGAGCGGCAAGAATATGTCTCAATCCCCCGACGGACAAATGGTGGAGCAGAACTCCATAACAATCTAATTAATATAAGGGTAACGCCTAGAGGTCGCTAATCAAGGACCAGGGCCCCGTTGTGCTAGGAGTTGTACATATGTATAATGAAAACGGAGCCTATATTCTGTCCTCCACGATCTGTGTGTTTGGGAAGAAGGGATTAGTAACAACACCCTATAGCGCCTGTTGCAACGTGCCCATCACCAGGGTATCTGTGTGCCGAGGAGGGCTGGCTGAAAAATTTCCCTCCAAACTTTTCTTCAGGAGCAGGCTGGGTTTTTAACACAGCAAACGTTTTCACATATGATCACTAAAAGGGGCTGCTTTCCTCACACGTTCAGGACTTTTTGGTTAGAAACCCCCCCAAAAAGAATCCTCAAACTAATTTTTTCCCCGTTTTTAGCCCAACATATTTGTGGTTTGATTTCTCAGTCGCTGCAAACTGAAACCTATCTAGTTTTGGGACAGAAAGTTGGAAATGTTCATGGAGAAACGCTATTTTCCAAACAGCTCTAGTGCCCAGCGCAAGAGGAGGGATGGCCCAATGGTTAGGGCATTCAAGGCTCTGCCCTGCCACAGTCACTTAGTTGCTCTGTGCCTCAGTTTCCCCATCTGCATAATAGGGATAATTGTCCTGCCCTGTCTCACAGGGGTGCTATGAGAGTAAGTAGATTAAAGCTTGTGAGGTGCTGAGGTACTACGGCGATGGGGACCAGGTACCTTAGATAGTGCCTCTGAAAGGGCGCTGATGCTCCATGATGCTGTGATTACACTTGCGTGGGGGATGAGTGGGTTAAAAATGTTTCCAAGAGGGAAGGGAAAGGATGAGAAAGAAAGAAATCACTGAAGGTACAAAGGACTGGGGACAGGAGGAGAACAGCCACACAAGGAAGGAATAAACAGAGTGGGGGGGAAATCCTTGGAGAAAGAAGGAAAGAGCAAATATATGGAACCAAGAAAGAGTGTGAGGGCAAAGGTGGGAGCAGAGAAGGGGAAAGCAGAGGCTAGCAAGGAAGCCAGTGAATGGGGGGATCCCAGGGAGAGGCCCTGTAGGAGGACAGTAACCCCACTTCTGGGCTGAAGGACCTTAAAAGAGCTCTGAGAGCGGGCTAAGGCAGGGAACCAGTAAGAACAGGCTGATTGGGGGAAGTAGCCACAGGTGGGGCCACGCCACAGCTGGCTCTATAAAAGGGCTGCTAGGCAGGCACAAAGCCAGTCTCCTTTTAGGTTGTGAGAGAGAAGGGCCTGGCTGCCTGAGAGCAATAGGGTGCCTGAGTGGAGCAGGGCTGGGGAGCTCCATCTGGGCAACTCCCCAGGCTGCAGGCCTTGAGAAGAGCCTAGAGAAGGCACTGGGGCTGCAGAGGTCCAGTCTGGGGGTTAGGCAAGGGCAGCGGGTCCCTTGCCTACGATGAGTGGTGTAGACACTGCAGTCTGCCCCAGGGAATGGGGGCTAGTTGATGACTGGCAGTGGCCATAGACTGAGGCGAGCTGGGGGTAGCGGGGTGGGGGTTCCCTGGGGAGGGGAGACCTAGATATCTGTGGGGGTACTGCTGGGGCAGACCCCCTAGGCAAAGGGGGTCTGGGAGGGACACAGGGCCAGTGAAAGGCGAGACACCGGCTGGCAGAGGGCGCTCTGGAGCTGGAAACAGCTAATTCCCAGGATAACCAGCAGGAGGCACTGCTGGGTGAATCTTGCCTCACCACAGGCCCCCTTTGGGGAAGGGGAGCAGCTGACAGATACGGGCTCGGAGCACGGTGCTCTCACCTCTGACCTCAACGATCCCAGTGCACCGTCTTTTCCCTACAGAGTGCACCGTCTTTTCCCTCACTACAGAGCGAGGCCATAACGGGGGTTACAGGACCTGCCTTGGCTTCTGTAAGCCGCAGCGGGAGCAGGCCCATGTTGTCCACATTCCCCCAGCCAAGGTCTCAGGGTGATGGGCCTCTGTGGGTGCCTAGCCGCCAGCTACCCAAAGTGGCTGGGGAGGAGGGAGGGCCGGAGCCCACCCTCCTAAGGGATGTCACCCGTGTGTGCTGGGAAGCTCCCACTGGGGCAGTGCTGCGTCTGGAGCCCCCTGAGGGCCACGGCTCCCACTCCACATCTGTCCTGTCAGGGGCGGCTCTAGCTTTTTTGCCACCCCAAGCACAGCAGGCAGGCTGCCTTTGGCGGCTTGCCTGGGGGAGGTCCGCCGGTCCCGCAGCTTTGGCGTACCCGCCACGGGACCGGCGGACCTCCCACAGGCATGCCGCCGAAGGCTGCCTGATTGCTGCCCTCGCAGAGACCGTCAGGCCGCCCCTGCACGCGCTTGGAGCGCTGGTGCCTGGAGCCGCCGCTGTGTCCTGTCCCCCGGCGGACAGGCCAGCTGCGGCTCCTGTATTATTTTTCTCCCCGTCTGCAGAAAACTGCTGCGTGAGGGGCCCCTGGTGGCAGCACTGAGCAGCTCGGCTCATTCCCGAGAGGCTGAGGAGCCGGCCGCGCGCCTGGCCGGGAAAGAGACGCTCTCTGCTGTCCAGGCCGCTGTGAAATGAGGCCCAGCCCCGTGTTGCAGTGCAGAGAGGAGGGGCGCCCACGGGACTCTGAAATACCAGACAAGGGGGTGGAATGTGTAAAGCCAACGCTGCCCCAACGCCCACCACTGAGCTGGGGTTCAAAGTGGTGCAGGGGTTCGAAGGATCAGGGCAGCGAAACGCCCACAGTCTGGAGCTCTGCCCAGGGTGAATAAGCGCAATGCCAAGCACTGGGCTACACTTCAAACGTTATAGGGTCACAGCTGCACCACGGTCGGACTTCCCAGTGTAGACACTACCTATGCCGAGGGGAGGGGTTTTCCCATTGCAGGTAATCCCAGGCAGCTAATTGCAGGGGGCGGGGGTAGGTAATCCACTTGCCCGCACAGCGGTAGTGAGGTGGAGGGAAGAATCCTCCCCATTACACAGGGACCAAAGTCGGCTTAACAATGCTGCTCAGAATGGGCATTTTTCTCACCCTGACTGATGTAGACCAGGCCTAAGAGCAAAAACAGACCCTGTGGTGGCAGGCACATTAAACACGCCTGATATGGAGCTAGTTCAGGTCAGACCAATCAGCCTGGCAAACACTGAGCCTGCTAGCTCCGTGGGTCGCCCCGGGTGTTTGCGCAGGGCCCGGCCCAGCGGGGAGTGATCCTGAGGGAGGGCCGCTGGACGCGAGTGCTGCCCATCTAGGGGATGCCTGTGTAATGCAGCACGTTGTGGAAAACCAGGGCGTCGTTTGTTAATAGCGACCTGAGCCAGGACTGGAGAGACAAGAGAGCTCATCAGAGTCACCAGCTCTGCCCCCTTGGGGAGTCACTAAATCAAACTTCATAGCACGTGCTATGGAAGTCCCGAGGCTGGGGGAGCGTGGAAACCCTTTCCTCTCCAGCTCCCTCCCATTCCAGTCTGCCCAGGTGCTGACGAGCAGATTCAGTGCCCCCCAAAGCATGGGCTATGTGCCTAAGGCAGTGTCGCTTGTCCGGGTGCAGGAGGTGGGGTAACTTAACCCCCTTATTTAGTGGCCAAAACGCCCTCTTTCGGGAGTGCAGGGCTCAACGGGGGGAAAAAATCCCACCTGATTTGTCATATCCACCTCCTCCCTCCCGCCCCGTCCCCTGCCCTCTGGCTCAACCCTGCCCCTCCCCCATCTCCCTCTGCTGCTTTGCTCCCCAGCTCGGCCTTGCCTTGGGGGGCAGCTTTAAATCCTCCCGGGGGGGCCCTGCTAGTGAAAGCTCCTGAGGAAAGGCAACTGCTCTGGATGGATCCTTCCCCCCGCCGGGCAGCACGATGCCATTTTTGACCACGCCGCCCGCCCACCCCCGTTGCCTGCCCCCCTCTTGGGGGAAGACGAGCCGTGGCAGCAGCTGCCTCCTCAGTTCCATCAACCCCCCCTTGCCTTGGAAGCCGGTGCCCCCAGCACAGCTCCCTGCCGCTGTCTTGTCCCCAGCTTGTACGTCGGTGACGTTTTCATTTACAAACAGCCCAAAGGGGCTGACGGGAATGGGGGAAAAAAAACAGCAAAAAACCAACCGAACCCACCAGAATAATAAAACCCGGCTCTAATTCCCTTTTAACAGCCACACTTTCAATTACAGGGCGGGAGGCCTTTCCCATTTAGCAGCCCAAGATCAAACAGGACGGGGAAGGGAAGCGAAACGTCTCCGATAAGGCGGCCAGCCGAGCGTGGCTGGGGAAGTTCTTATTAAGAAATGTAAAAAGCCGCCAATGAGGCTAATAATGAAAATAATGAAATCCTTGATTGTGCGGTGTTAGCACGTCAGAATCACATTCCCTTCAGCCCCCAAGCAAGGTCACGCTCGAGCCTCTCCCGCTGCTTTTCCGGCAGAGGAAAATTCCCAGCGTGCAGCAGCCACCGCTGAAGGGCTCGCGCCGCAACTGGGGGCCTGATGTCCCTGCGTGTCTGGCTGCTGGCTCCTAGAAGCAGCAGAATCGGGCTCTCTTTGGCTGTGTTCATTACAGGGCATTTTGCTGGCTAATGTTTAGCCCCTGCATGGCCGGTGGCTCTCCCTCTCCCCGAGCTATCTTGTTTCGATCTCTGCCCCCTGGGAAAAAGGCACCTGCTGCTTTAAAAAACGGCCTGATTCAAACGAGATAGAGGGGTGTTTAGGGGCTGTTTTCCTGGCTCTGACTAATAGGACTGGCCCAGAACATCATGCTTTATCTGTTCCATCTGGCCTGGCTTAGCCACCTGAATAAAAACAGGCTCATTTTCTGTCTAATGCCTCCTCCTGTTCTTTCCTTCACTCCCCAGCCCTGCGCCCATTTGTTCCACTTGGGAGCCCTGAGATAAGGAGCTGGGGGCCGCGGGGAAGGAAGCCACCTTCCATTTTTAGATTGAAATTTTGTGCCCGCTTTGCTCTGATTATAAACTTAAGAGGCAGTCCCCTCCCCCGCCCCGGAGTAAACCTCTGGCCCATCCTGCTTTAATTACCTGTGGCTTTCTCAAGAGTGAAGGTGCGTAGGGGATGGTGTGAGCAGATCACAGGCATGTGTACGTACGTACACACACGCACAAACATGGGATGTGCTTAGCTATGGTGGAGGCAAGAGACGGCTACTTACACCCCCCTGCAAACATGTATGGGGAAGATTTCGGAGGTGGGGGCAAACGACGCAGAAGCATGGGGACACTGCTTAGACTCTGAGCTCTTTGAAGCAGGGCCCATCTCTTTATGATTTTGTACAGGGCCTAGCACAACATGGCCCGGTGCCTGAGCCACTACCATAGTCCAAAGAATTAATAATGATAATAAATGCCCTCGCCCACATACATGGAGTGCAAGAACACACACACATGTCAGCAAATAGAGACCCTAATAATATCTTTAGGGCATCCTACCATTGTAAAGCAGTCCCTCTGGCCATCCAGTTCCACTTTTTTTTTTTTATATAAAGAATAGAGATATCCTATCTCCTAGAACTGGAAGGGACCTAGGAAGGTCATTGAGTCTAGCCCCCTGCCTTCACTAGCAGGACCAAGTACTGATTTTGCCCCAGATCCTTAAGTGGCCCCCTCAAGGATTGAGCTCACAACGCTGGGTTTAGCAGCCTAATGCTCAAACCACTGAGCTATCCCTCCCTTCCACTGCCATAGGGAAGCCCCGCTTCTTTCTAGTTTCAGAGACACTACACAGCCAGGGTGTAGTGTTCTTTTGCTTTAACAAAGTATTGTCCCTTTAGGGGGGCCAGATGTCCTGATTTTATAGGGACAGTCCCAAGTTTTGGGTCTTTTTCTTATATAGGTGCCTATTACCCCCCAACCCTGTCCCGATTTTTCACATTTGCTGTCTGGCCACCCTATGTCCCCTCCCAGCTCATGTCCCAGAGGCTGGGATTATTCTGTATGCACATACTGCCCCCTAGTGGTCTCCCAGAGCTAGCCTCTTCCACTTTATTGATCTCATTCATTTTATGGCATTTCTGAAGTTTTATTCAGTGGCCCCAGAAATGTCTAGTGACTAAAGGGCTAGACTCCTGGGTTCACGGCCCAGCTCTACCAGTCTTGGGTGGCCTTAACCTGTAAGGTTCTGTGTAAAGTAGGACTGGTTACACCTTACTGGGGTGCAGGGAGGCTTGCAAAGAGCTTTTAGACTCTTACTGTTATTGCTTTAAGTTTGGAATAACCCCCCCCATCTCATATTAAGCCACACCTAGAATAATATCGAAAGCCACATGCATGGGGTCATTCTCTAATTCAGCCACTGCTATTCACCCTAAATACCTATAAACCCCCACCCCCTCGGCACAGTATCTGAGCACTTCACAATCCTTGCTGGACTTAGCCTCATTGCACCCCAGGAGGTGCTGTTATCCCCATAGTGCAGATGGGGAACTGAGGCACAGAGATGAGGGGGCTCACCCAAACTCTCCCAGGAAGTCTGTGGCAGAGCTGGGCTCTGTGACAAGTGCCCTAACCCCTAGATCATCCTGCCTTCCTCTTGAAGCATCCCCTAGAGTATGTATATGTTTGGTCCCATCTAGTTTTAAGTGTGCCAGCGTGGGGCTTCCGGCACTCCCCTGGGAAATGTATTCCACCAGGGGCCAAGGAGGGGGGGGAAGCCGGTACAAATTACCAGGGCCCGGTGGTCCAGAAAGGGGCCCCAGGCCCAGCTTCCCCCCCCCCTTCTCGTCAGCACTGTTTAGCCGGTCCGCCCTTGCTGGGGGGCCCGAAAAAAATTTTTCACTGGGCCCCGAACCCACTCTCGGTGGCCCTGTATTCCACCAGCCCATGTGGAATGAACTGCTCACCAGCACAGTTGCAGTGCAGCATCTTTTGGTGTTACTGGTATTGCAACGCCAAGCGCATGAGAACTCCCTGCAGGCTGAAATCAGTCCTAGATCTTTATGACCCCTGGCTTCTGCTGATATCGCAGCCTCATGGTGTGACTGAACCAGTTAAAAAGGTGCAGGCCATTGAATTAAAACCCTTTGGCAACAGCCCCATCCTGGCCAGACCTCCCCCACGTCCTGGGCACACGGCAATCAAGGCAAACGGCCACTGATCAGATAGAGATTTACCCCTTGGCCTCTCCCAGCCATGTTCAAACAGACACATCCTTTGTACTCCTGTATTTTATTACTGGGGAGGCATGTGTGTGCGAGTGTTTGTCAGAAAGGGCGTTGTCCGTGCACCCATTGCTGGCTTGGGCTCCATCGGGACGTGTTGGTAGGACGCGTTAGCTAACAGGTTCTAAAAGTGTCGGATGAGGGGGAGGGAGCCAAGACTGAGCTGGTGTTAAACTCCACACTGCCTCATCTACACGGAGCATCTAACGCGCTCCAGCCACACGCCCAAGCCTAGACAAAGCCAGAGTGTGTGACAGCGGCTCAGCACCTATCATTGTGCGGGCATAGCTGGCTGCAGATTGCCCAGTGGCTGGAATTCATGCCCTGTGCGGAGACCCCGCACGTGGCCTACGCGCCATGGAAGCCCTGAGGGTACAGAGATCTGCGCCCATTTCACCAGTACATTCACAATGAGAGCTCAGATCCCAGGCTGAGACCTGGTAGTATTGCTTCGTCTTTCTGCTAGCCCTCCGCACAGGTGTGAATTTCACCCAGGAAGAGAGACCACCACCAGCCTTATGGCAGCAGGGCCCCACACCTTACGGGGAGTCTAATTGCAATGGGAACATTCGCTGTGTCTGGCACGTGCACCGGACAAAAGGACACCGCAGAGAGAGAGGTACCAGGACCAAGCCCACAGGAGATTAAAGCCCTGGCCCATCTTAGTGGGGTGACATGTATTTCCTCGGAGCAGATTTGTCCTAGGACAATATTGTCCTGACTTGATCTCTTCTCCCCTTTTCCGAGGCCAAACAATGCAGCGACATGATTCACTCATTCCCTGGCATCTGCTTGCTGGGGGCTGCAAATCCCAGCCCTCCTCCCCAGCACCTCTCGTCTGGGAAGGAAAAGCCATCAGTGCCGATGAGTTAAGCAGCAAGCAGATCTCCTCCCTGCCTGAGATGACAAGTTGGGCTGAAATGATCCCCCTGCCTTTGCTCATGTGACCACGCCCGCCCGTTCCTCTCTCCCCCATCACTCACTGTCCCGTCCTGCTGAGAAATGACGCTATTGTCAGTTGCTTGATGACACTTTGATTCATTAGGAAATCCACTCAAGAGACCAAATAACCACCGTCAGTCCGGTTTATTATGGTACAGGCAAAAGGTTCTATACGACACCAGTGTCCGAAGAGCCGGCGCAGCGACGCTGCATTCGCCTGACGCAGACGGTGTGTTCCCCAGCTGCCATTTCGGCTGGTAGTACAGTATTTATAGGGTTTTACAAGCTACACATCTCTTTACGCCTCTCTAAGATCCAACCCATTGGACTGTTATCTGCAGCTATTGCGAAGCTGAGGTCCAATACCACAGAAGTACTTGAAGTCTGCAGTACCGCCTCTGTGCTAAGCATGCTTTTGCTCCAGATCTTGTGCTACAGATAACTCACCACCCATGGGCGGCAGGTATCGGGGGCTGGGGCCCTCCAAACAGCCTGGCGTGGCGGGGTGGCTCTAGCTTTTTTGCCGCCCCAAGCACGGCAGGCAAGCTGCCTTCGGCGGCATGCCTGCGGGAGGTCTCCGGTCCCGCAGATTCGGCGTACCCGCCGCCGAATTGCCGCCGAATCCGCGGACCTCCCGCAGGCATGCCGCTGAAGGCTGCTTGACTGTCGCCCTCGCAGGGACTGGCAGGGCGCCCCCCACGGCTTGCCGCCCCAAGCACACGCTTGGAGCGCTGGTGCCTGGAGCTGCCACTGGGCGTGGCCCTGCCCATGCTCCGTCCCCATTCCCCCTCCTGCAGTTCCTGGCACTCTGCCCTGGCCTAGGCTGGCTGGCCTGCCTCCCTCTGCCTCCTGCTGCGGCTGCTCCACCTGGCTGCCCGATGCACCGGGGGTGGGGGTGGCCGCCCAGTGCGCCGGGGCTGGCCTGGCCACCTGGCTGCCCAGTGCTGGGTCTGCGGGTCCGCGAAGAGGGTGCTCTGGGCTCCTGTGGGGCGGGGCGGGGTGGGGACAGAAGGGGGGAGAGGGGCCAGGGGCTAGCCTCCCCTAATGGCCGGGTCACCAGCCGCCAGCAAATGAATCCAGCCAGCCACGACAGTGAACGATTACAGAGTTTCAGGATCGCTACAAACCCAGGGATTAAACAAAAGTACAACGGCTTAACCAATGCTACTGCAAAGTGGATAGCTATGGACTGCAGACCACTCAACACTGAATGACAGAGGGGTAAGAGATGTTATTCAGATTGCATCTTCCAATCAGTCATACACCTTGCCCTCCCGAGGAACCACTGCATCACGAATACATGACCTATATGACAATAAGAAGACTACAAAGTTGGAGCTTCTGAAAAATGCACTCGCTGTTGCTTTGACTGGCGATCACTGGACACCCTTGAGCAATCACAGCTATCTTGGAGTCCAGGCACATCTGATTGATGCTACATGGACACCGCAGCAGGGCCGACGAGACGGGGGGAAGCCGGTACAAATTACCGGGGCCTGGCGGTCCGGAAGGGGGCCTGGGGCCCGGCTTCCCTGGCTTCATTGGCCCTGTTTAGTCAGTCCGCCCTTGCTGGGGGGCCCCAAAATTTTTTTTTACCGGGGCCCGAACCCACTCTCGGCGGCCCTGCACTGCAGTTGTTTGCTGTAACAGTAACGCATACTGAAGAGAGACATTATGCCGAAGCATGTGTAGAGCATTTCTTGGAGGTTGCAAAAGAATGGACTATTCCAGAAAAGGGAACAGCAGTTAGTACTGACAGTGCACATAATATGGTAAAAAGAACAGGAGTACTTGTGGCACCTTAGAGACTAACAAATTTATTAGAGCATAAGCTTCCGAAGAAATTTATTAGATGCATCCGAAGAAGTGGGCTGTAGTCCACGAAAGCTTATGCTCTAATAAATTTGTTAGTCTCTAAGGTGCCACAAGTACTCCTGTTCTTTTTGCGGATACAGACTAACACGGCTTCTACTCTGAAACCTGTCATAATATGGTAGCAGCTTGCCTTTTGAACCGATGATGTGCATCGCTGTCTGCACTGATCCATCACAGTAGTGCTCAGAGATGGTGGCTTTGAAAACATGCTGGCAAAATGTAGAAAACTTGGGAGCCATTTCAAGCACATTCCAGAGCTAGGAATACAACAAGCTGCAAATGGACACAAACAAAAACCTCTTGTACAAGATATTTCGACCAGCTGGAATTCCACATGGGCTATGATTCAGCACCTGCTTTGCAATAAAGCCGCTATCACAGCCACATTAGCTCTTCAAAAGCATCGACAGAGAAGGATTTTGAAAAATTGCAAAAGCTAGAAACACTACGTGAGTCCTGCAGGTTTGTTACTGAACTTCTTGGGGGAGAATTGTATGTTTCCTGCTCCGTGGTTTTACCTGCATTCTACTATGTATTCCATGTTATGGCAGTCTCGGATGACGACCCAGCTTCCGTTGTTCGATTTAAGAACACTTTCATTATAGATTTTATAAAACACAAAGAAGGTACCAATGTGAGATTTCTAAAGATAGCTACAGCACTCGACCCAAGGTTTAAGAGTCTGAAGTGCCTTCCAAAATCTGAGAGGGATGAGGTGTGGAGCATGCTTTCAGAAGTCTTAAAAGAGCAACACTCCGATGCGGAAACTACAGAACCTGAACCACCAAAAAAGAAAATCAACCTTCTGCTGGTGGCATCTGACTCAGATGATGAAAATGTACTTGCACTTCTTTGGATCGTTATCGAGAAGAAACCACCATCAGCATGGATGCATGTCCCCTGGAATTGTGGTTGAAGTATGAAGGGGCATATGAATTTTTAGCCCATCTGGCAGGTAAATATCTTGCGACATCAGCTACAACAGTGCCATGAGAACACTTTCAGGTGACATTGTAAACAAGAAGCGAGCAGCATTATCTCCCACAAATGTAAACAAACTTGTTTGTCTGAGCGATTGGCTGAACAAGAAGTAGGACTGGGTGGACTTGTAGGCTCTAAAGTTTTACATTGTTTTATTTTTGAGTGCAGTTATGTAAAAAATAAGAAGAAGTCTACATTTGTAAGTTGCACTTTCATGACAAAGAGATTGCATTACGGTATTTGTATAAGGTGAATTGAAAAATACTGTTTCTTTGGTTTATCTTTTTTTATTGTGCAATTATTTGTAATAAAAAATAATAATATAAAGTGAGCACTGTACACTTTGTATTCTGTGCTGTAATTGAAAATATATTTGAAAATGTAGAAAAATCCAAAATATTTAAATAAATGGTATTCTGTTATTGTTTAACCGCGCGATTAATCACGATTAATTTTTTTAATTGCTTGACAGCCCTGTTAAATATATGTTCCCCATGTAGACGCTTAGGACTGTGATCAAGTCACCCCTTAACTGTTATAATGGGTCAAACCGAAAGCCTGGCTCTCACCCCCTGTCGGAACTGTGCAGTGTTTGACCCTTTTGGTGATGCTCCGTAGGGCAGAAGCTCACATGGGATGGGAGGTGATGGGGGTGGGGAGTCTTATTTGTTCTGACAGCAGCTGACTGGTCCCTGTGGGGGGGGGGGGCAGATTGGGGTCTCTGCCCCCTTTTATAGAACCATAGGGTTGGAAAGGACTGCAAGGGTCAAACCCCCCCACGCTGAGGATTTGGTAGGTTATTGGGACGGCCATTTGTCTCGGGTCAGTTATTCCATTTCACTGCAATTTGGTCTGCGTAACTCTCCGCTCTGGAGGAGACCCCATGCAAGCAGGATGTCTTACTTTCCCACAGCTGCTCCCATCCCCAAAGAGCACCAAGCACTTTGCTGTCCCCAGACAGCGCCACTGCAATGCAGCCACCTCTGGGGTGGGATGGCAGTCACCAGCTGGTGCACAGCACACTGCATTAGGGAGGACAGTTTGGCCAAGGATGCTGGTGGGAAGGCCCATCTCGAATGAAAAGTGCCATGGGACCGTTAACCTCCCCCAGTAGATGGCATAGCACTGCACTGACCAACCCCAGAGGGACGATAGACAGAGCTGACCCTTCAGAGCGCATGCCCACACTGCAATCGGGAGGGGTGACTGCAGCACCCGTAGCTTTGATCTAGCTAGCGAAGCCCAGCCCGCCCAGGACCCTAGGCACGGCCTCGAGCAGCCCCCACCCGTGCTGCCGCTGTTCCTTGAGCTAGATGGGATCTAGCTCAAAGCTAGCTCGGGCACATCCACGCAGGCCCCAGCCAGACCTCCGGATTGCAGTGTTGACATACACAGACCTGACCTATGCTTCTAGGAAGACTTCAGGCGCTCCGAGCTGACTTCTCAGCCATTCCCTCCAGGAGCTGTTGCATGCAATGACCCTTGCATCTCCAACCGTAAAGGTGTTTGTTTACAGGCAGGGAGAATGAGAAGGGAAGTGGGTGCTTCTGGGTAAGGAACAGGACTCAGGGCTGGATATCTCATTCTTCTGCCCTGCCCGCCTGCCCTTGCTCCTTTACCGCTCACGACTGTGTCAAAGTCCCCCCACCCCGCCGCTTCCAAATCTCTCAAGGGTCTAAAGACTCTTTAATACAAATTAACACCAAAAGAAAAGAAAAGCAGTGTGGGGGTGGGGAAAGGATGGAAAAGGGGAAGGAGCAAAGTAAGGCGCCTTATTTTTGCATTGACCTTTTTAACACCAGGGGTAAATATTGTCAGGAGAGATTAATACCGAAGTAAGCCCCGCCGGCTTTGTGCCTCTCTCGGTATTGACAGGACTTTCCTCTCTGTGATCCCAAGAACGGGGCGATAATGATAAGAGATTATGTGTCAAGGAGAAGGAAGGTGACAATATCTGCTATTTTCACAGCATCTTTCATCCTAAAGAACAGGAATAGGCCACCGATGAAATGCAGCCACCTCTGGGGTGGTACGTGGCACCTTAACAGCCGCCTTCCACAACAGTTTGGCTCGGGAAGTGAAGAATAATACGACCGCTGGCCGAAACGGCAAGGAGGATGATTCAGTTTCAACAAACTACGAAGACTGGAGATGAAATTTGGCACGAGACTGGGGTTCACACCCCTGCTCTCGTGAAAAACCCCGTGGCGGCACGAATGGCCACAAGTGGTTGGAGAGTCAGGCCTGGTCTATACGACAAAGTTTTGTGGCATAGCTAAGAGTGTGTGGGGGAAAAACCCACACCCCCTGGCCACCGTCGCTATGCCAGCAAAAGCCCAGTGTAGACGTAACTATACCGACAGAACGCTTCTGGCGGCTTAGCTAATGTCGTGCAGGGAGCTGGGTTAGCTGTGTTGGCAGAACTCCTTACACTGCGTCTTCACTAGGGGATTTTGCCAGCATAGCTATCCCAGCCAACGCTCTGTAGTGTAGACGAGCCCTCTGCGCTGGGCGTACAAGAAGGCAGCAAGACGGATTGAATGAGGCCCACGCGATCCTCTCCTGGTTTCCTTCCAGCTCTTTCATCCCCTTAGCCAGAGCTCTTGTTCTATATTCACTATTGTTTAAAGAGCCTTGGACCAACCTTAGTTTGATGCTCAGAGGCAGCCATGTCAAAGCATGACGACTGAGGGTGCGTCTACACGGCAATCCGAGGGTGGCTGCAGCACGCATAGACCTGCCTGGGCTAGCTTTGAGCCCCCTAGCTCACCTAACCGCAACGAAGCTGCAGCAACACATGCTGCGGTCCCACCCGTTTGCAGTGCAGACACCCCCTTAGCGACATCGGACCCAGAGCCAAGGGGCTGGTGAATGATTCTCCCATGGTGCTTCTTGGCCTCGGGGATGTCCGAGACTCAGCTGTGTGTGCACGCAGTGGTGAGAGAGGGACGGACAGAGAGAGGCACGCAATAATTAAAGGGCCAGCCATACAGAGCGGCCGGCAGTTCTCAGAGAGACATTTCCTCACTAGGGGTCAGGCCAGTGCGGCTGATAGAGATTTCATTCCTTCCTCCGAAGCATCTGGCATTGGCCAGTGCCGGAGACAAGACACGGGACTAGATGCTCTAGTGTAGGGCAACCCCACGGCTCTGGCACCAGGAATGAGTGCGGGCTGCTGGCACTGAAAAAGGGGGGACGGGGAGTGCCTGGGAAAGCACATTACCTGATTTTGTTCCTATAGATTATACGCCTGATCTGCTTCATGTTGCACAGTGGAATAACTTACATGCCCTGGGCTCTCCAGGCAGGCGGGGTGGGGCAGGGAGAGAAAGCGTTCATGTTCTTCTGGGTGACACGCCACTGGACTCAGGTGGGAGTCAGCCGCAGTCGGGGCAGCTGGCGGGAGGGAGGACGTGAGAAACTTGCAGAGCTTCCCTCTGCTGAGTGCCTGAGCCAGAGCAGATCCTTGGATCTGGGCCCAGGGCTGGGAGAGGGGCCCAGGGGCAGGTGACGGTAGGAGCTGAGGCTACCCCCAGAACGGAGCAGGTGACTAACAGCCCCCGTTCAGTTTCACTTCCACTAGGCCTCGGCACTCACTGGCTATTTCACTGTATGCCCAGGGTGGGAGCCCACCTTCCTTGCCAGTCGGCGTGACTTTTGCTTTTTTACACAACTCAAACAACACGCAGAAGGGGCACAAGCGGGGTCTCAAGTAACCGTGTTGACTATCTAGACACAGACATTCAAGGTAGGGTGGCCAGAGACGTCGCAGTATTAGGGACTTTGTCTTATATAGGCAACCTATTACCCCCTCCCCCCCCGCAGTGCCGACGTTTCACACTTGCTCTCTGGTCACCCCGACGCAAGGACTGGCTAATATACCTACTGCAGCCCTGGGTGGTCTGGTAGCCGTGGCCAGAAAGTCAGTGAGCACTGCCAGAGGGCTCACACGCTATTTAAAGGGACACCGCCCCATTTCCTACACAGTACAGATGAGCACTGCTTGGGCAAGAGGAGATTTTTGGATCTGAGCCCAGAGGCTGATAAGGGATAGATCTGGGGGGGGGGGGGGGGGGGCATCCAAAACTGGGCAGACCTGCCACACTTCTTGCTTTCTCCCTGTCGGGCCCTTCCGAGTCCTGGGTCAGGATGCGTGGCTCCAGGCTTCACTGCAGCCAGATGCAGCACCTTGTGCTGGGGGCTTGTGAGAAACGACCCGCTAGGCAGGTTTGGGTTTGCTTGGCAAGTCGGTGGAGGCCCCAGGAATCTCAGACGCGGCGGGAAATGGCACCGATGACCCAGTAGGTCAGGTGGCACTCTTCCCGCCCGGTCAGAACTGCACCAGCTCACTGTTTGGGGGCGCCCTAGACCTTCACCCGCGATCTAACCTGAGCCCACCAAACCTCTAATGGGGCAGCTTTGCAACTGACATCAGTGGGAGCCGGACTGGACCCAGGGCCACTCAATCCCGAGAATGGCAGGGATTTGGGCAAAGCAAGGTTGGAAGCAGCCAATCTGCAGGGCAATTCAGCCATTGTACTGAGGGGACCGAACGGGCTCTGCCTTTTCATCTAAGGCGACTGCAGCCTCCCTGGTAATTTACGACACCCAGCCCGCGGGGCTCTGATTTCTAGGCCCCCATGCTGGGCGATAATGGCCTGACACCTCCAGTTCAAAGAGCCCCGGGCAAAGCCACCTGAGGCTTTGATGACTCGTCTTGCTGGGTGGCTTCAGGCCTCTGTGGAGTTAACAAGGAAGCTACAAATGAGATGAGGCCGGGAGTCTAATGAGTGGGAGGAAACCCAGGGCTAACAGCTCCCTGCAATTTGGACATGCAGGATGTTTAAACAAGGCAGGGCAAGGCCATGGCATGACTCCCAGAAAAGGCTCTTAGAAGGGAATATCAGGGGAAAGGATGCAATAAGAAATTGCCTGATCTAAACCCCAAATGGAGCCAGGCCTGGGGTCCGTCCCCCCCAACCTCAACAGACTTTGGGATGCTGACTCCGCAATCCCAGGCTTCTCCCAGGAGCAGAGGAGGACAGAAGAATATTGATGCTCCTTCTTGCTCGCAGTGTCCGAGTCGCCCCTCTGCCATGTGGTGGCAGAACTCAGGTCTTGGCTTCCCGGTGGAGTGGAAATCAGTGACACGGGGTCTGGGGATATTCGGAATGTAACTTGTTTGATTTACACACAATATCCCAGTGCTGGAACAGAGACGGTCAAACAGCACGCAGGGCAATCCTTTCTCCCAGAAATCTCAGCCCAACACTAAGGCTTGATTCCTAAGTAGCAGCCCGGCTTTAAAAATTGACTGTCACCACAGGCCAAGGCAGACAGCAAAGTGTCCTGCTGCTCTTACAGCTCCCCTCAAACCTGAAGCTACCTGTACACACACAAAACTGTCTAAGCCAAAGCTCGCCAGAATGTCTTCCCAAGAGACAAAACTTGCTCACACACTATGGAAAAGAACCTGGAAGACTATGGATAACAACAGCACCTGATGATGCCCGCCATAACAATACTTCTCCCGTCTGCACCCTCTTCCATCCAAGGATCTCACAGCACTTTTTGAACAGTAACAATAATAATACCTTGCTCACAAGTAGCACTTTTCCTCAGTAGATCTCACAGTCAGTATCATTAGCCCCATTTTGAGATGGGGAAACTGAAGCACATAGCAGTGAAATGACTAGTTAACCAAGGGTATTGTGAGGCTTTGTTTGTGTCATTAACCCCATTTTATGGATGATGAAACTAAGGTACGGGGACGTGAAGTGGCTTGACCAAGGTCTTAGAGTGAGTCAATGGCAGAGGTGGGATTAGAACACGGGTGGGCAAACTTTTTGGCCCAAGGGCCACATTGGGGTTGCAAACCTCTATGGAGGGCCAGGTAGGAAAGGCTGTGCCTCCCCAAACAGCCTGCCCCCGCCCCCTATCCGACCCCTCCCACTTCCCGCCCCCTGACTGCCCCCCTCAGAACCCCCGACCCATCCAACCCCCCCTGCTCCTTGTCCTCTAACCGCCCCCTCCCAGGACCCCCCGCCCCTAACTGCTCCTGGGACCCCACCCCTAGCCAACCCCCCTGCTCCCAGTCTCCTGACTGCCGCGACCCCTATCCACACCGCCACCCCATGACAGGCCCCTCAGGACCCCACGCATATCCAACCCCCCCGTTCCCCGTCCCCTGACCGCCACCCCCTGAACCTCCGCTCCATCCAACCACTTCCTGTCCCCTGACTGCCCCCCGGGACTCCCAGCCCCTTATCCAATCCCCCAGCCCCCTTACCATGCCGCTGAGAGCAGCATGTCTGGCTGCCACGCCGCCTGGCCGGAGCCAGACACGCTGCCACTCTGCTTGGCAGGAGTGCGCTGCTCTGCCACCCAGAGCGCTGCCCGCGCACTGGCATGGCTGCGGGGGAGGGGCCCAGCGGGGGAGGATCCGGGGGCTAGCCTCCCCGGCCAGGCAGGAAGGTCCCGCGGGCCGGATGTGGCCCATGGACTGTAGTTTGCCCACCTCTGGAATAGAATCTAGCTCAGTCATGACTCTAGCTTCATTAATGACTTGGATAATGGAGAGGAGAGTATGCTTATATAATTTGCAGATGACACCAAGCCGGGACGGGTTGCAAGTACTTTGGGTGGGGAGAAGATTAAAATTCAAAATGACCTTGAAAAATTGGAGAATTTGTCTGAAATCAACAAGATGAAATTCAATAAAGACAAGTGCAAAGTACTTCACTTAGGAAGGAAAAATATCAAATGCACAACTACAAAACAGGGAATAACTGGGTAGGCTGAGAAGGATCTGGGGGGGGTGACAGTGGATCACAAATTGAATGAGAGCCAACAATGTGATGCAGCTACAAAAAAGGTTAATATCTGGGAGCGTAGTAACAGGAATTTCATGTCGAAGACACGGGAGGTAACTGTTGCGCTCTCCTCGGCAGTTGTGATGTCTCAGCTGGACCACTGGGTCCAGTCCTGGGGGCCACACGCTAAGAACGATGTGGACAAACTGGAGAGAGTCCAGAGAGCAGCCAAAATGAGAAAAGGTTTAGAAAACTGGACTGATTAGCAAAGTTTACGAAAATGGAATATGTTTAATCGTGAGAAAAGAAAACCGAGGGGGGACCTGATAACAGCCACAAACATGTTACGGGCTGTTATAAATAAGATCAATTGTTCTCAATGTACAGGAAGGACAACGTAGTAATCAGCTTAATCTGCAGCAAGGGAGGTTTAGGTTGGACATTAGGAAAACTTTCTAACTCTCAGGGTAGTTAAGCACTGGAACAGGGTTCCAAGGGCGGTTGTGGAATCCCCGTCACTGGAGGTTTTGAAAAACAGGTTGGACAACCCCCTGTCAGGGATGGTCTAGGATCACTTGGTCCTGCCTCAGCAAGGGGGCTGAACTAGGTGACCTCTCGAGGACCCTCCCACCCCGACATTTCTATGATTCGGTACCTATCCTGGGCCTAACCCCCTTGCGTCAATCTTTTAGAAAAGGCTTTTCCTCATGAGATCTCCACCACAAACTAGCTGAGAGGATGGTGACACGGGGACAAAGCTTCTCCTCCACTACCTCAGGCAGCCTGGTTTAGGGGCTCAGTAGGGAAGCGGGTGACAAAAGCCTCATTGTGATTGTGGTTCTGCCACTGCCTTGCTGTGTAGCCTGGGACCTGCCATGTCATCTCTCTGTGTCTCAGTTTCCTCTTTGGTAAAATCGGGGAGGCAAAGGGACAAAGCATTCGGATTCAGGATGAGAATCGCAAGCTTCTGAAGAGTTAGGAACTCAGCTGAATTTTTTAAGTTTCATCCAGGCCATTTCTAGCGGCCATCAGTGTATCTTTGCAGGAAGGTCCTGTGGTTAAGCCAGTGGTCTAAGACTCAGGGGATATGGGTTTGGTTCCTATGCTGGCTACAGAGTCCCTGTGTGACCCAGGGCAAGCCACTGATGATGTAATTCCCACCACGGGTAGCCATACGCAGCAGTCTGGCATTGTGGCTCGGGCTAGCTGAATACGATTCCGCCCTTGGGTACAAACTCATGCAGCTAGCAGGTGCTAACTCCACTCACCCTTCGTCACACCATCACGTGTTTGGATGAGATCAGCTCATGGATGGAGAAAAGCTGGGTGAAGCTGAACCCACGTGAGAGAGGGGTTGATGCCGGTTGGCGGCCGGAAGCACTTGGAGAAGTTTGCAGCCCTGGTGCAGTCTCCTTTGGTGGAAGGTTCACACCCACAGTTGGCCAATTCGGTCTTGGTCTCCTCGCCGGCGCTGAGCTCTCACACAGCAGCATCTGTGAACAATGCTTGCTACCATCTCCAGCTAGCTAGAAGACTGTCCCAACCTGGCGCATGGTGACTTGGCCTCAGTTATTCACACTTTTGTCACCGCTCAGCTGGACTACGGCAATGTCCCTTGGCATGAAGGACACGGGCATGAAGCCTTCAGCATGGTGGAAACTCCATCTGGTACACAATGCTGAAGCACATCTCCCTCAGCAACCCAGGCCACTCTGAGCTCATCAGATCTGTCCTCCGCTCCCTGCACTGGCTTTTCCAGAAAATATTGAATCAAGTTGAAGGTCTTGGTCCTTACCTCAAGGCGCTCCCTGGCCTGGGCCCAGCAGATCTAAAAGTGCCTAAAGTTCCAGGATGAAGACCGTGGTTGACAATTCTGCTCCTCGGGTACCATGGAACTTTGTACCATCAAGGGAAAAGCTCAGCTGTGCAGGAGACAGAACTTTCTTGGGAGCCGGTCCGAGGCTGGGGAACAAATTCCCCCAGGAAACGAGGGAACTGCAAACTTCCTCACCTTCTGCTCCAAATCATGTTCCTTTTCTTTGGCCTGATTTCTCTACCAAACATAGAGCAACATGTGTGTGTAGATATATATGATCGATATTACTTTAAAAATCTAAATCCCTGCACGCACTTCTGCCCCTGGGAAGAGGATGAGAGAACAAACGCGTGACACATGTTAGCCATCTCGCTTAATGCAGGACTGGACGGTGCTCAGATACAGCGGTGCTGGAACATTTTTAATTGTGAGGGTGCTGAAAGCCAGACCCTTGGCCCCTGTCCGCCCCTACCCCTGAGCTGAGGCAGGGAGCAGGGCTGTGTCTCGGAGAGGGGGGGACCCAGACAGTGGTAAGGGGGCTGAGACTGTGGACACAGCTGGGGCTGGGCATGGGGAGCAAGACACAGGGCCAGTGGCCGGGGCCAGCGGCCGGGCCCGCGCCCTGGGCACAGGGCTGGGGAGCGGAGTCCCGGGCGGAAGGCCGGGAGCAGGGCCTCGGGCACAGAGTCAGCCCTGGGGAGCGGAGCATGGGGGCAGCTCCCAGGACCCGAGCTGGGGAGTGGAGTCCCGGTCGCAGGGCCAGCAGCCCCGCATAAAACCTGGGGGTGCTGCAGCACCCCTACTTCCCGCGCCTATGCTCAGATACTACGGTGTTGAGTGCAGAATGAGAACGGATACAGAATAGGCTAGGCTCTGGATACGTCTACACTGCAGTCGGTGCGGAGATGGCAGCCCGGGTTGGCATACCCATGTGCTAGCTTTAATCTAGCAAGCGCAGTTAAAAAGAGGAGTGAAATCAAGGTGACATGGACCCCCGTGCAAGCTAGGAAAGCAAGAACATGCCCACCTGGAACCCTGGGTTTGTACAGCCGTTGCTACTGTTAGCCGCACTAGCTAGACTGGGAGCGCCTACCCCTGCTAGAGTCATCTCCCCGGATTGCAGCGGAGGGACACCTTCTGTCTCACTACATGTGCGTAAAGTGACTGGCGTGCTGGGAACGCGAGATCATACCATAATAGAAATCATAGACCGACTCCATGGGTGCTCCGGGGCTGGAGCACCCACAGAAAAAAACAGTGGGTGCTCAGCACCCACCAGCCACCTGCCGATCAGCTGTTTGGCAGCGGGCAGGAGGTGCTGGGGGAGGGAATGGAACGGAGCAGGGGTGGGAAGAGGCAGAGCGAGGGCAGGGCCTTGGGGGAAGGGGTGGAGCACCCACCTGGAAAAATGAAAGTAGGCACCTGTGCTAAAAATAATCAGTGAATCAATCAATCCATCATCATCTTTGGAATCCCCTGCGTGGATGGGGATGACAGACTGACTCCAGGGCACAGAATTGTGTATCGACGACTCCAAAGACAGCTTGTGACAGGGACGCCCCCCACCCCGCCCCGTTGCCTGGGATGCACCGGGACATTTCGCCCTGGGATTGCCAATCCTCCCTGATTCTAGACTCTCCCTAATCCACAGGAAGAGGAGTCAGCAGAATTGAATTCTGTCATTCGGTGACCTTGGGTGAATAACTTAACCTCAGTTCCCCCCTTTGCAACATGGGGAACATGATGCTGACTCCTGTAGTGCTCTATGGATTGATTAATGTGACCGCGTGGCCTAATGGAGAAGGTGTCTGACTTCAGATCAGAAGATTGAGGGTTCGAGTCCCTTTGTGGTCAATTTTCTTTCGGGAGGGATAGCTCAGTGGTTTGAACATTGGCCTGCTAAACCCAGGGTTGTGAGTTCAATCCTTGAGGGGGCCATTTAGGGATCTGGGGCAAAAAATCTGTCTGGGGATTGGTCCTGCTTTGAGCAGGGGGTTGGACTAGATGACCTCCTGAGGTCCCTTCCAACCCTGATATTCTAAACAGGATTTAGGCACCTGTGAGGATCTAGGCCCAGGAACTCAGAACTCCGAGCCCAGAGCCAAATGCACCCTGGGACAGCAGCAACAACAGCAGGGAGTTCTCTGCTGTGCCCTGCAGAAGATAAAAGCAACACACGTTCAAGGGTGAAACCACCCAGGAAAGTTAAACAGCTGCAGCTGGATTAGCACAAGGCAGGCTCTGCTAAGGTGACTGGAGCACACGAGGAGACGGACGAGTCATGTTTTATTCAGGAAGGTTGGCCCAGGTCTCCTGAGGTTTGCATTCATAATCCATAATCCCTTCCATCATGCCGGCAGAACCTGCCCCGTCGGAATTCAGATCTCCTGGCAGGAGCTGGGAAACCTCTCCTGAATTACTCCTCAGAATGTCCTCTCCAGCCAGGCTGGGGCTGAACAGAGCGGGGAGGAAGGTTGAATGTTCCAGGCCCTTCTTGACAGACTAGATTCGATTCTGATCCCTGAACTGCCATCCTAGAGAGTCTACTGGTCATATCGCCCCTACATGTCGGGCATAACGAATCATTGCAATATTTAATGTCAATCAAACACTAGCAAACGCGGGCACTTCTGTTGCATTTTCCAGTCAAAGATTTCAAAGCACTCCATGCACGCTAACAAACGCAAGTCTTGCCACTTCCCTGTGAAATGGGGAAGTGTTCTTATCCCCGCGGTACAAATGAGGAAACTGGCTCATAGCAAGAGGAAATCACTTGCCCCCGGTCACCCAAGGAAGCCCATAACAGATCTAGGAATCTGGATCTCCTGGTTTCCCGTCCCTTGCCCAACCACACTGGCTCTGTGTAGTGATCAGGTGCTCTGGCAGTGCATGTGGTGGTGGTGGTGGTGGTGGGTGTGTGTGTGAGAGATTTTCACACTCATGTCCAAAAGACACAGTAACTGGCTTGGCTTAAACAATCAAGTCCAGACCAGGTGAAAAAATAAAAATAATTCTTTATCCTTTCCACAAGGGAACAATTGCTCTGCAGCTGATAGCTGATATGCCGGGACCATGCATGCTATGCTATGCTTATATCTTGTTTGATGTATCTGCCAGTTGGATACAAAGCACCAGGCACAATGGGGCCCTGGCCCAGGGTTGGAGTTCCTTAATCATAAGGAACCTGAACCCAAACTCCCAAATACAACCCAGTAGGTAACCTCCCAGCAGGAGCTGAATTTGGGGAAATCCAGCTGTCCCTGTTCCATGTTTCAAAGGGAGGTAGGTGGTCATGCCTCCACCCACGCTGCCAGCATTCATCAGAACCCCTTACTGGCTTCCTCTGTCCTTGGGAGCCGGTGAGTCTGTGCTGAGCTGGGATCTCCTCCAGGGTAGTGCAGGTTACCGAGGAACCAGTTGCAAAGTCTTTGTTGCCCACGTGTGGAGAGGAGTGAGTGCCCAGTGAATGGTGCCAGCCAGACAGCACGGGGCATGGACAGCCAGTAATCACAAGGCAGGCTTCCCATCCACTGAGTGCTTCTAGAGACATCACACTAATTCATTGTCTCTATATCCCATTTGGTCCTGTGTGCCTCCGCTGAGAGAACAAATCAGGGGCCGGTTAGAGCCAATTGTGTTGCTTTCGTTTGTGATGCCAGGGACTTTGGTGAGACCACCCACAATGCAGGCCCCCAATCAGAGGGTAATAACCTTCAGCCACTACCAGCCCCGCATTGGACTGGAACCACTGATGGTCCAGAGATGGAGACAGAGGCCCAGATCCTCAAAGATATTTAGGCTCTTTACTTCCCTAGATTTCAAACTGCAGTGTTGTTGGAGGCATGATGGGCTCAGGATAGTAGAGAGATAAGGTGAGTGAGATAATATCTTTTACTGGACTAACTTTATTGGTGAAAGAGACAAACTCTATGTAGCTTGAAACTTCGTCTCTTTCACCAACAGAAGTTGGTCCAATAAAAAACGTAACTTCCACTGAAATCAATTAGAGAGACAAGGGGTGTGAAGGAAGGAGCCTAAATACCTGTGAGGCCCTGGGCCAAAACTCTTGGTGGGACCCAATTCTGCCCCACTGCCGTCAAGGGTTATTTCCCCCTCATAGTCTGTAATGTTTATTTTCAGTGCGAATGGGGTTGTGCCTGGCCATATTCAAATCTCACAGTGAAATATGTTTTTTTAAAAAGAATCAGCACACGGAATTTCTTATCACAACACACACGGCCAGAAATCCAATTATACATTCAGTTCCGGTTCTCAGCCCAGCTCCGCCTGCCCCCTTCTATCTTTATTCATGATCTTCCTTTTATTTCTCCTTCCTCTGATTGTTTTTTCTCTCCTTCTCTTTTGATTATCTTTCCTCGTTCCCTATCTTTGCCTCTTTGTCGCCTTCTGTTATTGTCTCAGTAATTGTATTTCTTTCCTTTTCTTTTCCCCTCTCCTTCTCCTGAGTCGCTTTCTATTTCCTCCCCACCTGTGCTTTCTGACTTTCCTTTGTTCGGCTCTTGATTTTATTCCTACGTTTGCAGTTTAGGGGTAAGGAAGAAATCCTTTTTAGTTATGCCTGCAAGTTGTGATCTTTTGTTTCTGTCATTAAAAAAAAAAAAGGTTGGAAGAAAATCTGCTAGAAAAGAATAAAAGTGACACCTGATAGCAAAGGTGACACTCGTCTCTGGAGATGTCCCTTCCAACCCTGATATTCTATGATGACACTGCCAGACCCTTACGACTGTTCCATGCCCTCTCGTGCCATTTCAGCACACAACGGGATTCCAAAGAACATGGGAAAATCTGGGGAGCAAATTCTAACTGGACGGGCAATGGAAGTCGCCAGTGGGTGAATGGATCAGCTGGAAAGACTCCTCCACTAGCTGCAGCGCTGTTTGACGAACATCGGTAATTTTTTTTTTGCAAGTTTATGTTCTTAAGCACAAAAAGCAGTGGTCCTGGCCCACCAGATAGCCAAACCATTGCTCCGCTGAGGGATGGGTATGTCTGCACAGCAGCTGGGAGGAGTAATTCCCAGCACGGGTAGGCAGACAGGCAATACCTATGCTCAACCGAGCACCTAAAATGAGCGTGGCCGCAGCGGCTACTCAGACTAGCTGCCCAAGTACGTGCCCAGGGAGCCGGGTGGGACTACACGTCACCACAGCCAAACTGCAATTTCTAGTGTGTTCGTCTGAGCAGAGCTAGCACGTGTATGTCTAGCCGCACTGGAAATTACCCCTGAGAAGGATCATGTGACAACCAATACTTTCTATAGGAAAAGTGAAAACATACAGGGCAATGTTCCTCCCTCTCTTCAAATGTCCTGGCCCACGGGGACAGCATGGATGGGAAACGTTTGTAGTTGGAATATCAGTTGGGGTTCACCAGAGCACCCCACAAAAAATGCCCCTCACCTTCACTATTGCTCAGCCCTGCCAGCTAAAATAGCCATGGAGCGCCAGGTGCTTGCTGCAAGAATCATGGAGATCAGAACCGGAAAGCTTTCAAGGAGACTGGCCCAATGCCTTAAGTCCAGCTGCAGAAGTGGCACCAGTTGTGTAGTTCTCATTGCTTGGTGAAGCAATTCTGGCAGGCTAAGAGGATGGAACACACATCTATGGCAAATCAAACTCATGGGTCTAAATCCAATGCCTACTAAACTAGTGTCCCCATCACAACCCCCCCCCCAACCCCGCCCTATTAGCATCCTCAGCAGAGATGCTGTGGACTGAATGAGCCATGGAGACCCAAATCACTCACTCTTAGAGGTCTTTCCAAGGCAGGCTTCAGGCATGTCGATGGGGTCATGTTAGAAAGCATTGTCTAGGAACGAGCGCAAGGGACTGCAAATCAGGAGAGCTGTGTGTGTGTGTGTGTGTGTGTGTGTGTGTGTGAGATACACCTCCTGAAAACTCACTTCTCCCTTGATACCTACAATAAGTTAGTCAATTACATCCAATCTCCTGTCAGAGAGTCCAAGCCCGGAGGGACCACTGCGATCTTAGTCTGACGGCCTGTATAACGCAGGCCAGAGACCTGCCCCACAATAATTCTTTGAGCAGAGCTTTTAGCAAAACATCTAGTCTTGATTTTAAAATTGCCTGGAATGGAGGAGACTCCACCACAAGCTTCACTGTTCAAAATTTACGCCTTATTTCTAGTCTGAATTTGTCTAGCTTCAACTTCCAGCCATTGGATCGTGTTAGACCTTCCTCTGCTTGATTGAAGAGCCCATGATCAAATATTTGTTCCCCATGTAACTACTTATAGACTGTGATCCAGTCACTCCTTAACCATCTTTGTTACACTAAATAAATTGAGCTTCTTGAATCTGTTGCTATAAGGCAGGTTTTCTAATCATTCTTGGGGCGCAGCTCTGAACACAGGCGCCAACTCTGTGGGTGCTCCGGGACTGGTGCACCCACGGGGAAAAAAAGCCACCGGCAGCCCTTCTATCAGCACCTCGCCCCCCCCCCCAGAACCTCCTGCCTGCCGGTGGGCCCCGCCAATCAGCGCTTCCCTCTCCCTCCCGCTGCAATTAGGTGTTTCGTTGCGTGCAGGCAGGATGCTGGGGGCGGGAGGAGTGAGGATGCGGTGCGCTCGGAGGAGGGGTCGGGAAGAGGTGGGGGGTATGGCCTTGAGGGAAGGCGTGGGGTGGGGTCTGGGGCAGAGCTGGGGTCAAGCACAAAGGAAAATCGGCACCTGTGCCGCTGACCCCTCTCCAATTTATCAACATCCTTCTTGAACTGTGGACACCAGAACTGGATGCAGGATTCCAGCAGCCATCGCACCAATGCCAAATACAGAGGTAAAATAACCTCTCTACTCCTACTCGAGATTCCCGTTTACGCATCCCAGGATCACATTAGTCCCTTTAGCCACTGCGTCACACCTGTTCCGCTGATTATCCAGCACAACCCCCAAATCTTAAGTCCCTGCTTCTCAGGAGACATTCCCCCACACCCCCCTGCCGATCCCGTCAGTATGGCTGGCGTTCCACATGTCCTTATTATTTATTTGTATTACCACAGCACCTAGAAGCCCTAGTCATGACTTGGAACCCCACCGCGCTGTCTCCATATCTATCAGCATTGCAGGGCCCATCCCAGTTCTGGGGAGACGACAGGCAGCTCTGAAATCAGGTACCTTTCAGCAGCCAACACATTTTTCAAAAGACCCAGCAACACGGGTGTGGAACTAGGAGTGATGCCCCAACCCGGTGGCTTGCATTAGTAATAACTCAAATACATGGTTTCTACCTTCGACACCCCCACTATAAAAACGATTCCCGCTCCACTGCCCAGCAAGTTCCCTCTCCAACCCAAGTTCTATTCCATTCCCCAAGCCATGTTAATTCATTCAGCCTGCACCACTGGGTTTTCTAGCAGCCCAGCCTGCACACAACGAGAGTCCTCTGCCCATGTGAAACACCCCCATCTTCCACCCTCCAGCATGGCGCGCCCGCGCTTGGTCTGCTAATCACCTCGCTCCTTAGAAACAAAGAGAAGCCTTTATTGCAAGAGTCAGAGGGGGGATCGCTTTGCTGGATAAAGGCATTGGGAGGTTTATACAGCATCTGGGAAAGAATCGCGGCCTCTGTTTATACAATTAGCCCTCGTCTATGCACGCGTGTCTATATATTGTTGTGATCTTGCTACTTCCTTGATTATAGGTTCTCACCTAGGGCAGTTGCTTAGCTGATTAGTAGTCTGAAAGTTGGCAATTGCATGTGCTAATTGGATCATTTTCTTCTCTTCTCTTTGTTTACACCATATGGTGGGTGGTTGTGCAAATCAGGTTGTTGGGGGGAAGTTGGGGGGTGAGGGAGAAGCAGGTCTGGTTGGTCTGGTTTCCGGATTGTCGCTTCTTGCGTTCCCAATACGAACAGCTGCATTTACCATTCAAGCCACGCTCGTTTTAGCCAGTGCGGGGACGGATGCCATTACCAAGTGCCAACCGCCAAACATCCATTCTCCCTCGATGAAGCCTTCACGGCAACATTCCCACTAGAGTTTACAGCGATCACTAGGTGGCGGTACAGTGCCAAGGTGATCTAAGTCGGGACTTTCGGTTTGGATTGCATCTCAGGGCCTGTGCTCTCCCACTATGGGGTGGCTGTTTCTCCTGGGGCACGCATTCTCCAATGGAATGTGAACGCTTCGTTACGGGCCTGAAGTTGGGCGGCACGGCGTGCCTCCTTCCGAATCGAGCCCATTGGATGTACCAGCCACATCCCTGGGGCAGAATCACAGCTACCTTTTCCTCCATGTACCCACCCAGCCCGCTAGGCCTCAGCAAAGCTGTTAAGGGCACCAGCTCTTGCCACACAGAAAGCTGGGGTTCCTAGACTGGTGAAAAGGGTTCTGCCACGGGAAACGTCTCTCCTCTCTCTCCCTGTCCAAGAGGCTATTGGCACCAACAGGCATCTATCCCGAGCCGCACGGAAAGAAATGCTGTTAGCTCGGAAAAGAGCCCCTTTTATGCGATGTCATCTGGGTCACAGCACATGAATCCAGGGCAGTCAAAGGAGATCAGAAGCTCGTCTCACGCGGACTCTATCTCCCGCTGCCTGTTCATTGACTGGCATTTGTCATATGTCTCATCAGTTTCAGGGAAAGCAGCCCTGAGGTGAAATAGACATGGGTCCCTGCAACAATAGGGCAGAAGGCAGTTACTGATCAGCATTCGCTTACAATACCTAAATGTAACTTTCAGGCTGCAAATTTAAAAAACAAAAAAACAAAAAACCCTTTTTTCTCCCTCAGATCACATGATTTTCCAAAGTTTTCTGCAATTTACAAGTGCAGGGCTTGTCTCCATTACGACTTGTTTTTCTAAGTATTGCGCATGTAAATGGAGAGAGATCAATCACTTGGTGATTACCTGTTCTGTTCATTCCTGATGAAGCGCCTGGCATTGGCCACTGTTGGAAGACAGGACATTGGGCTAGATGGACCTTTGGTCTGATCCAGTCTGGTCGTTCTTATGAGGTTCTACCCTCCTCCCCCAATTCTTCTCCTACTTCTGCTGCAGAGGTAACTGTCATTCTGTGTTCAGATCCAGCCTGCTAAAGCAGATACGCACACTTCGCTCTCTCCTGGAAACCCAATATCATTGTTATTACAGCCAAGGATCAGGCCCCGGTGTCTAGGCATTAGAACACACATAATAAAGAGGCTCTCTGTTACAGTCTTTGCCTTCTGATTCCTTTTTCTTGATCACGTGGAACAGCCAGAATAGGTTTGTAACAAGAATAATGTGGAAGTTGGAGCTCCTTCTCCAGGCCCACTCCTGGGAATTTATGGGTTTTGCTAGACCATTTGCATCAGCATAGTTACGCCAGTAAAAACCACTAATGCAGACATCCGGCACTGGTGCAGGCCCCATTTTACACCATCAACATTCAGGGCTTGCTTTGGTCCAACTACATTAGTGTCAGTACAATGGGGTGGGAGGGGGAACAACCAACCCATATATACAGGGCCTAAACCAATTACAAGAAAGCAAAACAAATCACCTGCAAATCAAAAACAACAAGGAGTCTGGTGGCACCTTAAAGACTAACAGATTTATTTGGGCATAAGCTTTCGTGAGTTAAAACCTCACTTCTTCGGATGCATCTGTTAGTCTTTAAGGTGCCACCAGACTCCTTGTTGTTTCTGCAAATCAAGCGCATTGTGAAACACTGCCCAGCACTCATCCACCTCGGAGGTTATCGGAACCTGAGTGAAACAATGGGAAAAGTAAAAGTTCTTTGGAACACTTTTTAATGACTTAGAACTGGCCGCACCTTGCAACATAATTACCTGGCTATTGCCTGCCGGGGGAAAAAATTGTTCCTTTGAAGCGCCAAGAGGCAGCAAAGTTCTATAGCTCCTAAATGAATTCGATGATTTTCTCCTTGGGGTTTTTTTTAAGTTGCAAATTGATCTCATTATATTTGCAAAAGGGGAGAGAGAAAAGCTACATGTCAAGCTAGTGTTTGTTTCCTTGGTTACCCTAGAGAGTGCTTTGTAGCAGTCCATTAATGCGGGTCCCTTGGGCCGCCAGCTCAGTGTCAGGGTCAACATAGGGTCAGCGTCAAGGTAGAGGTCCTGAGCCCTCTGTTGTTCTGCTGTCTGCTTTTTTAAATGGCTTGATCCCGTTCTGCCTGCTTTGCGTGCTGGCTGGATCGGCGTGGCGGGAGATAAGCCATTTGTCAAAGCTAGTGGTCGCGAGGATTAGATTTGTAAATCTAATTTTTGAGGAGGGGTGGGGAAGGTTCAGAGCCCCTCATGCTCGTTTCTGCCTTGAAACTTTCCACGCCGCAGCTGTGGCAACTGTTGTATTGATTCAGCAAACAGCCCAGCGCCTGCAATTAAACAGCTCTGCCGATGGGAGAATTCTCATGGAGGAGGAATATCGCCCAAAGCGCATGGAAACAGGAAAAGGGTCTACGAGCTACGTAGCAACTCCAGCCCTGGCGTACAAAGGAGCAACTCCACTGACTCCAATGGGCTTGCACCATGTACACCAGGCCTTTGGGGTTCGGGCCCTGGACCCTTCTAGGTTCTGAATAAATTGGAAATGCCTGGTCATGTAGATCGAAGGGCCTGATTGTGCTCTTGGTCGCATCAGTGTGAAGTGACGATCACCCATGCCTGGGTTATACCAATAAGAGCCCAGGCCAGCCCAATGGGAGTTTGACTTCTCTTGGCAGAGGGCAGGGCCCTACCAGCAGCTTCATATTCTATGCCCTGCATGGCCCCCAATTACAGACACAGAGGAGAACACTGCTGCTGTGGGATCTGGCATCCCAGGGGAAGAACGTTCTCTTTGGGACTCAGTGGGAGAGACACAGAAGCACGTGTGCTGGTAAAATGTTCACTGGCTGGCTCAGGTGTCAGGTACTGGCTACAGAACCTTCTACCTCCAGGTCCTTAATGGCAGTGTTCATGTCGCGCTCCCCGTCAGTACCCGACCCGGGCAAGCTAACGATCCAACCAGCAGACCCAATTCGATGATGAATCCAATGTGAGGCACGTTGCGCATACGCTAAGAAGAAGGACACAGTTGTCCCCAGCAGATGGCAGTTTGGCAGCCCACATGACGTGAGTTTGATGATCCTGGGCCACTTCCTAGAGGCTGCCACCACCACAGAGAACCCCAGCAGACAGGCCAAAGACTGAGTGGGCTGCGCACACTGTGCAGTACTGCCGCTGCTGAGGGCATGGGCCAGGCCAGGCCAGGGGTGGAACTCTTCGGTTCCACTGGGCATTTCCATAGGTTGTGCCATGTGGCAAAGAGACAGCATGGTCCGGCAGACAGAGCACAGGGCTGAGAGCCCAAAGACATGGGTTCTATTCCAGGCTTTGCTGGGGCCTGCTGTGTCATCGTGGGCATGTCACATCCTCCCTCTGTGCCTCAGTTTCCCCTATCACGGGTTTCCCTATTTAGGGTCTTTGGGGCAAGGTCTGTCTCTCACTATAGAGCATCTAGCCCCAGGGGGTCCCGTTCATAGATCCCAAAGCCAGAACGGACCACTGTGATCATCTTCTAGTCTGACCTCCTGTCTAACGCAGGCCAGAGAACTGCCCCCACAATAATTCCTAGAGCTGAGCTTTTAGGGGGAAAAAAAAAATCTTATTTGGATTTAAAAATGGTCAGTGATGGAAAATCTACAACCCTTGGCAAGTTGTTCCCACACTTAATTACCCTCACTTCACCAATGTATGCGACACACACCAGGCGGGTGGGGTAATACCTTTTATTGGGCCAACTTCTGTTGGTGAAAGAGAAGCTTTCGAGCCACACAGAGGTCTCCTGCGGGTCTTTACTCCTTTTCTCCAGTCTGAATTTGTCTAGCTTCAATTTCCAGCCATGGGATCATGTTAGGCCTTTCTCTGCTAGACTGAAGAGCCCATCGTTAAAGATTTGTGCCCCATGTAGATCCTTGTGTACGCTAACTGATGGTGAAACACCGGGGAGTTGTGACTGCATCCTGGTGGAAGCAGGTATTTCATATTCAAGGTGTAAGCTGAGACTCCCTAAGTAAGGCCAGAAGGGCCCATTGTGATCAGCCAGTCTGACCTCTTGTATAACACTGGCCAGAGCGCTTCCCGCAGGGAAAGGGGATTGTCTTTCCCCGTTCCCTGCCAACTGGAGGCTTACCTCACACCACCTGTCCTTAATCGCCATGTTTAACACAACACTCCAGGAATAGATCTAGGGCACGTGACATCACAGGGACCTTGCACGGAGTTCTTAGCCAGAAAATCTTACTTGCTGTATTCATATGCCAGCGTGACTGCACTCCCCGCCTTGCATGATTTCTGTCCATGGCGTGTGAGCTAATCAGAATTGGACCCAGGAAAATCAAAGATGCTCAGGTGCTGTTTCTCTTCCTTTCCTCTCCAGCGCTAGGACAGGGAGGATTTCAGGGACTTAAGAAAGTGGCAATTGAACACAGAGCTTTTTACCTCTTGGTGCCTAGCTAAACAATCTGTTCCACCTTGTATTTAGCTTTGATGCTCAGAGCTAGTTTCCCCGCCCTGAAGAAGAGCTGTGTGTAAGCTCAAAAGCTTCTCTCTCACCAACAGAAGTTGGTCCAATAAAAGATATTCCCTCACCCACCTTGTCTCCCAGGTAGAGAAGTCACCTGTTCTAATCTAGCCCAGGTGGACGCTTACTGAAAGCCATTACCATCTGATGTCTGATTGGTGCCATAGGTGAGATGATCGGGGTGGGGTCTCAGATCAAAGCCAGATTTCAAGAGCTCAGTTCCCATATAGGCACCTAAATAAGTGGCCCAGTTTTCAGGAGGGCTCAGCGATATATTTTGGTTCCTAAAAATACCTCTGGCCTTGAGTTCCAAGTGAGCCAATGTACGTATCACCAAATCCACCCCTGCCACTGGACCTCTTGTGGGCAGCCGCACCAGACCAACCAAAGATTCAACTGGCTAATTCCTGAGCCCTGTCTATACCACTGGTGGTGAATTCAGGTTCTCTTCTTTCCACCGTAGGCAAGGCCATCCAGTACAAACCAAGTCAGCAAGCCACCAGAGATCCTCTCTGCCCTCCCACTGCATGCAGCTGCAAAACTGGGGAACCAGCTGTGCTTAGATGTTGATAGATGTTTGGCTGCATGCGTGTGTTCCCTCTGTGTGCCACCCCAGCCCTGCGCAGACAGCTGGTAAGGTAGACCTTGAGCAAACCACCCAATGACCACAAGATGTGTTAAGGGATGAAGGCACCCAGCCAGGTTTATTGTCGACTAGGCACTGTACTAGTATATCGCAGACTTTACCAAACCACTAATACATGTAGGCCCGTAACAACAGACCAGCTCAGTGAATGGAGGGACTTTCCATTCCTCCCTCGGCCAGACAAAAATACTCCCTCTGAGATCTCAAATGCTACATGTGGGCGTCAGCCCATGCGACAGAGGCCTGCCACCAAAACCCAGCCTGCTGCAGGCGGCTCAGCAGGTGGCGCTCGTCACCACACCAACACCCCACTGGACTGAACGATGCTTGATCAGCCAGTCAAAGAATCTCTAACAATAAAGACTTGTGGTGAAAGTTAACCGTAATGAGTCAATTATATTTTCTTAATTTTCTCATGCTGATTAAATTACACTTTTAAAAGGAGGGAAGCTATGGGAAAGCAGCAGGATCTGATTATTCCCCTCCTATTTATTTATTTTTGGCTGGGGGGGGGGGCAAGCTCTAAATTATTGCATTTACTTTAGCAGTTAAATATTAAGCTGGCCTCCGTGCAGGCTTCAGGGGCAGTGGGAATGGGAAGGGGCTCCTTGCTTTGATTTCAGGACCAATCGACATAAAAGAAACTGCCCTCAATGGAGGCTGTTTCCTTCCAGATGTAGCTGAATTGTAAAGAGCCTGGTGGAGGGACAGCTCAGGTTACACCCCCACCCAATGCCCACCCAATTAACACATCAAAGAGGTGCTAGAACTCTGAAGGGTAACACAGGCCACATTATGGAGCAGACCTCCCAGGCAAACGCTTGGGTGGATGCGGGGAGCATTACTTATTACCCATTGTGCTCTGGGGGCAACGAATGAGGGAAGGGGCATGCTTAACAGGCATGGGTCTCCCGCTCTCCCCCCTTTGTGACGGCTGCCCCCACTTAGTTGGCGACTCTGCCACCAGAGATACCTCTGAGATCATCTAAACAGGGCATCGTCCTACACGCTTCCTCCCTTTTTGGTTTTTGTAACTTTCCCATCCCAACCATGCAGCAATTGGCGAACTGGTGTGCGCGAGAGGGGCCACTGCCCTCTGCTGGGTGGAATCAGAACTGCTCAGCTGTGTCTCATTGGCCTGATACTGCTAATGGAGAATCTCCTTTAGGGCAAGGGATGGGGGCCTGGGCTTCTGGAGCAGGGGGTATCAGTCTTCTATCCCTGCCGCTTCTGTGACGTTCTGAATGGCCATGGCACACAACACAGTGTCAGCTGAGGAGCTTTAGTCTATAGACTTTGGCAATTTCTTATTGAGGATCACTGTCAAATATTAATTACACCTCTGTACATCCCTTTGATGTGAGTACCCGAGGAGGGAAGCGTTATTGCCCTAGACCTCTCTGGAGGTAAGTACGATCTCCTTTGTACAGGTGGGGAAACCAAGGCACAGGATGGTTCAGTAACTTGCTCATTGTCATACAGAGTCAGTGACATAGGCAATCTGGGTGTTGTTCCCGGCTGACTCCCGGTTAACGGCTGGACAATGCTCCCTCCTGTAACATTTACTCTGGAAGTGCCAGGTAATGCTGAGAGAAATCGCCCCCGTTGAGGAGAGTTCCTTGGACTGCTGGGGTGAAAACGGGTTTAGATTTGACCCTCTTTGGCACGCCGGCGAACGCACACGGCACAAGCTCGGTGTATTTTGCACAGTTTTCTCGCTGAGCTCAGGATGGCTGTGCTGAGTACATCCACGGCCAGCTTTAAATGAGCAGTTGAAAATTTCGGGATGACACAGAGTAAGGGAGATTCACAGATGTTAAGGATCACTTGAGGGATCACTCGGATTATCTAGTCTGACCTGCACAATGCAGGCCAGAGAACCTCAGCCCATGACTCCGGATCAAGCCTGTAACTTCTGGATGAGCTAAAGCATATCTTCTAGCAGGCCTGCCGATGGTGGGGGGAAGAGGGGGCAACGGTGGCAATTGCCATGGGGCCCGAGCAATTTAAAAGGGCCTGGAGGCCCCCGGCTGCCACTGCGGTATTGCCCTGGCAGGCTGCAGGGCACCTAGGCGCGAGAGACCGCTCTGGGGCTGGTGCTTCGGGGGGCCCCGCGGGCCGGAGTGGCCGGTCCTGGAAGTGACAGATTCATCACTTCCGCCCTGAGTCCTGCCCCTGGAGCCTGGAATTTCTGTCGGGGGGCCTGTCTTCTAGAAAGACATCCAGACTTAACAAATTCAAGTAATGGAGAATCCATCCCACCCTTTGGTTAACTGTCCCAAAACTTAATTACCTTCAATGTTAAAATATGCCCCTTATTTCTAATCTGAATGTGTCTAGAGTCATCTTCCAGCCATTGCATCTTGTGATATCTTTGTCTGCTAGATTAAAGAGTCCTCTACTATCAGAAGTCTTCTCCTCTCTAGGCCAAAGAGAAGACTAAGCTCAACTGATTGAGTTTCTTAAGTCTCTCATCATAAGGCCCGTTTTTCAGATCTCAGGCATTCGTGTAGCTCTTTTCAGCACCTTTTCAACATGCTGATACCAGAACTGGACACACTGTGCCAGTAATGAGCTCACCAAAGTTGTCTCCAGAGAGAACACCGCTTCCTTGCGCCTATTCGAGGTTCTCTCATCTCTACATCCCAGGATTATGTTAGTGCCTTCCGCCACAGCACTGCATGGGAGAGCTCCTCTTGAGTTGCTTGTCCACTCTGACCCCTAAATCCTTTTCAGAGTCACCGCACGCTAGGATAGTCCCCTATCCTGTAAGTGGGACCTGCGTTCTTTGTTGCTAGAGGTTTCACCTTGCTTTTAGTGTGTTAAAAAACAGATGTTTGATTGAGCCCCGTTTACCGAGCAATTCAAATGAACTCCTATGCGGTGAATGAGCCTGGCCTCTGTTACACTATTCCTTGTCCAGGGACAAGCTATGCAGCTCAGGAGGGGGCTCCCACCTGCTCGGGACCTCGCTAAGGAGTGTTGGTTAAAGTGATGCTAAGTAGCATCATGTTCTAGAGCAGGGGTTGGCAATGTTCGGCACGCGGCTCGCCAGGGTAAGCACCCTGGCGGGCCGGGCCAGTTTTATTTACCTGCTGACGCGGCAGGTTCGGCCGATCGCGGCCCCCACTGGCCGCGGTTTGCCATCCCAGGCCAATGGGGGCGGCGCGAAGCGGCGCGGGCAAGCGATGTGCTGGTCGCGGCTTCTCGCCGCCCCCACTGGCCCAGGACAGCGAACCCCATTGGCCTGGGACGGCGAACCGCGGCCAGTGGGGGCCGCGATCAGCCGAACCTGCCGCGTCAGCAGGTAGATAAAACTGGCCCGGCCTGCCAGTGTGCTTACCCTGGCGAGCCGCGTGCCGAACATTGCCGACCCCTGTTCTAGAGTTCCCTCTGTTTAAATAAAAAAAGGAACATCAGAAATTCCATTAAAAACTCCGATAAGGGGAATGTTCAGTTTGCCTAGTTAATACTAAACAGTAATAATACGGAGGTCTGATCTAGCCCTTTTCACCTGTGTAAAAGTGCTTTATGAAGGAGTATCATCACCCCCATTCTCCAGATGGGGAAACTGAGGCATGGGGCAGTGGAGTGACTTGCTCAAGGTCATCCAGCAGGGCAGTGAGAGATCTGGGTTCTATCCCCAGCTCTGTCGAGTCCCAGTGCTCTATTCACTAGGACACATTGCCTCTCTAGCTAGTCCCTCAGAAGTCTGACATTCACAGAGCTGAACCTGGTACCATGAAATGCTACTCACATGCATCTCAACCTGCAGAGCGACGCTACTTTGCATTGTTTGGGAAACAGCACATCCGGTCATGTCATGAAGGACTATTGTAGTGAATAGACACAGCAGGGAGAGCCCACAGAAGCCATGGGAGGTAATAATAATAATTAATGGAGCTATCCTATCTCCTAGAACTGGAAGGGACCTTGAAAGGTCATTGAGTCTAGCCCCCTGCCTTCACTAGCAGGACCAAGTACTGATTTTGCCCCAGATCCCTAAGTGGTCCCCTCAAGGATTGAACTCACAACCCTGTGTTTAGCAGGCCAATGCTCAAACCACTAAGCTATCCCTCCCCAAGTAACCTCCAGCATTACTTTTCTCATTTCCTGATGGACTGCTTACGAGAGCAGTAAGGCTCAATGGCTAGTGTAATATTTTGGATGAGTGCATGGGCACCGTGATGAGCAGGTGCTGGGAATCAGGGATTTGAAAGTTCTAGTCATGGCTTTGCCACCGATTTAGTGAGTACCCTTGGGCACATCACCTCACCTTTCTGTGCCACTTGCAAAATGGGAATAGCAGCTACCGCCTATGGATGCTGTGAGAATGAATTAGTTCACGTTCATCCAATATGCTTTGAAGACACCAAGTGAGAGCTAAAAATATTAACAGCCGGGGGGAGAGGGGGGAGGGGAAATATCCATTTTAAGGCCTTGGTAATTAAGCCCAACTAGAAGTACCCTTAAATTCCCCTTGATGTATGCAAACCCCACGGAGGCTTCCCCCCAATCAGCTGATACAGAGAATTCCTTGGAGAAAAGTGCTCAAACGTTGGCAAATATCCCCATCCCTAATGATTGTTTAGTGAAGTTCTCCGAAGGCCTCGTTTTCAGGGAGCGCCAACACTCCCATGATGTCCACGCCTGAACGCAAGGGCCTCAAACCAATGACCCTACCAAAACAAGAGACTTGCTTATAGGGAACTTGGGGGTGGGGGGAGAAAATTCTCTGCCCTTTGTTATGCAGGTGGTCAGACTGGGTGACCACACTGGTCCCTTCTGGCCTTGAAATCTGTGCTGCTGGACTGAACACCCAACAGGAGACACGTGGCAAGCAGAGGCCCTCCCAGCGTCCTCCAGCCAGGTCTCAGTTACGCATGCAGAGGTCGGGGCCTCACTCAGAACCAGGCAGCCGGGGCTGTAACCTGCTCTGTACTGACCATCATGAAGGAGAGAGTCTGGCCTTTGCCAGCCCACACCCTGTTTCCCAGAGATGGCTTGACCTGGGGACCTATTATGCAATGCTACAAGCTTGGGTTTCCCTGCTAGCAGGAAACCTATTTGTGCCTGATCTTCTCCTGCTCACCAGGACTGGACTGCCGGGGCCTCCACCCACACAGCTGATGCCACACACCTTGGATGGCCGTACGTGCAGCTCAGCCACCCGTGCGGTACAGAGCTTGCGGGACTTGTGCCATTTCACACAGCGGCGCAGGCACTTATGTGAGGAAGCGCGGTCTAGTGGTAAGGGAACTGGAACGAGAGCTGGGAATTCTAGGTGCCTGTTATAAATTATATAAAATAATGAATGCTAGAGAGAAGGCAGACCAGGAATTTCTATTCCTCCTGTCTCATAACACAAGGACGAGGGGATAATCAACAGAATGCAAAGGTGGCCAATCAAAACTGATAGAAGGAAACACTCCCATTCCCCCAGGCTCCTCCCCCACATCATTAGACAGTGGAACTCATTGCCACAGGTTATCAGTGAGGCCAAGACACAGGCAGATCATAAAAGGATTAGACATTTATATGGATAACAAGGCTATCCCGAGTTAGGGATGGTGTTGCGCCGGAGTCAGCTCTACTCACCGCTCGGTGGCGCCTCCTTGTAGCTCAGCTGGGGAATTAGCTGTGCCTTCCTGCAGTTCCTCAGCCTCACTTACTCCGTGGCTTCTCACACACCAGGACCTGCAGCACTTTCCTCTTCAGGGCTTAGCCCTCTGGCTAAGTCACATTAAAGTTCTCCCCTCTTCCGGGGCACCATCAAAGTCTGCTTCCTGCCAGCTCCAAACGAGCTCACCCTAGTGCACATGTGTCAAACTCAAGGCCCGCGGGCCACATCCGGCCCGCCATACAATTATATCCGGCCCACGAAATCGTTTTATATATCTGTTTTTAATGGCCCTGTGATATGACGCCCCAATAACACACACTACAAATCCCATGATGCAGTGCAATTGCCGCCAACGGCAAGCCGCGGTTCAAGTTCGCGGTCTGTTGATGTATACAACGCTAATATCAAATCAAAGCTAGACCCCAACAATGGCCAAGAGAAAAATTGATTCTGAAAACCGAGGCTTTCAAAGCCGGTGGGAGAATGAGTATATGTTTACTGAAATTGCAGGTAAACCAGTGTGTCTCCTTTGCGGGAGTAATATCGCTGTAATGAAGGAGTATAACCTAAGACGGCACTACGAGACGAAACATGAGAACAAATTCAAAAACCTGAGCGCAGGACAGAAGCTACAAAAGGTAGAGGAGTTGAAGAAGAATTTGACATCCCAGCAGACGTTTTTCACCAAAGCAAAATCACAAAGTGAAGCTGCTGTGAAAGCAAGTTTCATTGTGGCCGAAGAGATCGCCAAATCAGGACGGCCGTTTACCGAGGGGGAATTCGTAAAGAATTGTATGATGAAAGTGTGCGACGTCCTTTGTCCAGATAAAACGCGAGCGTTTGCAAATGTAAGCCTCAGCAGAAACACTGTTGCTAATCGGGTTTGTGAGATGGCGACTGATTTGAAAACACAGTTGATTGAAAGAGCAAAAGATTTTGTTGCATACTCCCTTGCCGTGGATGAAACTACTGACGCGACTGACACTGCACAGCTGGCGATATTTATCCGTGGTGTGGATTCCAATTTGTGCGTAACAGAGGAAATACTGGACATTAAATCGATGCACGGGACAACGAAAGGAGAAGACATCTTTGGAAATGTATTTCAAAGTGTAACCGACATGAAACTGCCGTGGGAAAAACTCGTTGGACTTACAACAGATGGCGCACCTGCTATGTGTGGTGAAAAAAATGGACTGGTGGGAAGGATGCGCTCAAAGATGCGGGAGGAGAACTGTGCCGGTGAGTTGACAGTGTATCACTGCATCATACACCAGGAATCGCTGAGTGCTAAAGTCCTAAAAATGGATCATGTGATGAACACTGTAACACAAACCGTCAACTTTATCAGAGCCCACGGTTTAAATCACCGCCAATTCCAGTCTTTTCTGCGGGAAATAGATAGCGAGTTTGGCGATATGCCATATCATACGGAGGTCCGGTGGCTAAGTCGGGGAAAAGTTCTCAAAAGACACTTTGAGCTGCGAGAGGAAATCTGCCAGTTCATGGACAGTAAGGGGAAAGACTGCACAGTTCTGCGGGATGAAAAGTGGAAATGTGAGTTGGCGTTCCTGGCTGACATAACGTCGCATCTTAGCGCTTTAAACCTTCAACTCCAGGGACGGGAGCACATAATAACCGATATGCATGATGCAGTGAAGGCATTTCAAGTGAAGCTGCGCTTATGGGAGACACAAATGCACCAATGCAACTTGTCTCACTTTCCCTGTTGCCAAGTAATACGGAACCAAGAAAGTGCCACAGTTTTCCCAAATGCCACCTTTGCTGAAAAACTCAGCGCGCTGCGCACTGAGTTCGCACGGCGCTTCAGTGACTTTGAGGCACAGAAAAGTAACTTCGAGCTGCTTCGCAACCCATTTGCAGTCGATGTGGAAACCGCACCTGTAGAAATGCAGATGGAGCTGATAGAACTGCAATGTAACGGGACACTGAAGGCAAAGTACGACACTGCGGGGCCAGCACAGTTCACTCGCTTCATTCCTGAAGCGATGCCGCAGCTCCGCCAACATGCGGCTCGAATCCTGTCCATGTTTGGCAGCACATATCTGTGCGAGCAGCTGTTCTCTGTGATGAAAATTAACAAAACGTCACACAGGAGTCGCCTCACTGATGAACACCTGCAATCGATCCTGAGAATCTTCACAACACAGAACCTAACCCCAAACATAAACGAACTTGTTGCAAAGAAAAGACTCCAAGTATCAGGCTCTGACTAAATAGGACAAGAAAATGGAATGTTATGATTATACTTTTGCTTTAAATTCAATTTTTTATTTATATTTTCAGATTTTGTAATATTCCAGCATGTACAGATTTTGAATGTATTGTATTGACAGGATATTTTTTTATGAAGAGCAAAATATTTTAAGTTGAAATGTATTTATTTTGGAATGATATCCTGTATTTTGGTTCATATTAATGGTTAAAAAACATAAATATTTAGTCTGTTAAATAAATGGTTATACTGTTCGGCCCGCGAGTTTTGAGTTTTGGCCCCCTGTGCAATTGAGTTTGACACCCCTGCCCTAGTGTGTCACTCCAGCAGCGACTTGTAGGGGAACTTGGCCCACCCTCCTCACTGGGTGCCAGTCCAGAGACCCTCAACCCAGCAGCTCTGGGCTTTTCCTCTCCCAGCCTTTCCTGCTCCTTCCCTAGACTGGTCCTTACAACTTCCTGTTCTTCCCCCTTGTACCCAGGAGCAGGGCTGCATATTTCCTCCAATGAGCCTGTCAACTTCCAAACTCCTGCCCAGCTCCCCCCAGCAGGAGCTCATCACCAATTAGGCCCTAGCATGCCCTGGCTTTCCCCCAGGTGCAGCCTACGGTTAATTCATTTGCCTAATTGACCCCTTCAGGTCTTGTGTGGGGTGGGCCCCCCTATCACAGGTCTGCGCAGTTTTCATACCCAATTAACACTTTCCCTTCGGCAGCGTGCAAATTTGTTACCAGTACAGTTAACGTGCTACAACCCCTTTGTGTTCTCACACACACACACAAATACCAGTATAAAGGCACAGGAATAAGCGACATTGGTGTGAAGACAGTCTCTATACAGGTATAACCCACATCCACACTGAACATTCAGTGTCCACTATGCTGGTTTCAAACCAATCTAGTCCATAATAACACTACTGCCACCACTACCTGGCTCTTCTATAGCACGTTTCATCAGTAGATCAAAGGTGATCAGTATCATTATCGCCATTTTATAGATGGGGAAACTGAGGCACAGAGTGTGCCCAAGATCACCCAGCAGGTCAATGGCAGAGCTGGGAATAGAAGCCAGGTCTCCTGAGTCCCGGTGCTGTGCTCTATCCACTGTATCACGCTGTTAAAACAGAACAAGCACTATGTATAGACCAGTCCTTATAGTAGCAAATACAAAAGGGAAACTTTTCAAAGGCCCAGATGGGAGTCAGGTGCCTACCTGGCCTCTTTGCCTTGAAATTCTGCCTCTAAAAGGGATACGAAAGACTCTGGAAGGGACAGAAACCCTCCTGTTTTGGGCCATGAGCCCATCTCTATTGGGGTTTGGAGCTTTCCCTGGGAGCAGGTTATCCCCGGAACTCCCTGCTGCAGGATTCTTGCACCGTCCTCTCAAGCATCTGGTGCTGGCCACTGTCAGAGACAGGCCACTGGACTAGATGGACCATGGTCTGATCCGGCCTGACAATGCTTGTGTTCCGACAGCGTGCCACCAAGGAGCCTCTGTTCCTCCACCTGAGAGACAGGACCAGCACTGGCAGAGAGTTTTGCCAGAACTGTTTTTGCAGTGCTCCCAGACACCTGGGCGAAAGGCCAAATCTCGCCATCACTGTAGCCCTGATCCCCCAACGAGGCTCTAACAGTGGAGCTAGGACACGAGGGGCCCTGGGAAAGCAGCTCAGGGACGATGCGGGTGTGGAAAACACTGGCAGGGAGCAGAGAATGGAGCCAGAGGTAGAAAAATGCAACGTGACACCCTGGGTTAATTATTTAATTGGGTGAAACGTACTTTGAAGAGGATTCGCGCTTTCCTGACAGCTTGCAAGTAAACATGTCACGGAGAAGGCGCCTGCTCAGTGGTGCTGCTTGCTCAGAGACCCCCATCTCACCCGCCTCCCTGGTACGCCTAATTGCCAGACAAGAGGAGCAGGGAGAAAGGGAAGATGTGGGGAGAAGTAGCCCAGGATTGAGTTTATAGCCACAGGCCCCTCAGGGACCCACAGGCCACTACAGGGAGGGATCCGGCTGCCAGCGGGTGGCCGACCAGGCAACAGCGGGAGTACCTGTGTCTACAGACGCCTAAACAGATAGGGCCGGAGGCTGTGTTAGCATCGCAGTTCAGGGCCGGGGTGCGGCCGCGGGACCCGCCACAGAGCGCATGGCTCAGAAGGTCTCCCCGGGGCTGCGGGGCAGGGGCTGGGGCCATGGGGACTGAAGCGGGAGGAGAGAAGAAGTCATTCATTACACATCTTACTGCCCCTTATTCAGTGGGACTGAGCCCGGGGGTGGGGGTGGCCCAGAAGCCAAGTGAGCCTTAGGGTTAGAACTAGAGATGGGCCCAGATCCAGACAGGCCTGAGCTGGGAGGGACCCAGGTCCACCGAACCAGGCACAGTCCAGGCAGGTGGCCTCTCTCTACAGACCCAGATCCAGACACGCCTGGACCCTGGGGAAGCTTCGACGTGGGTGGGAATGCTGTGTCTTAGGTCTAGCCCTAGTAGTGGGCCACAGAATCCAGGCCCTGTGACCAGAGGGGGACCTGTGACACGGGGCCCCTGGCGCCTGGCCCGCCAGCAGCTCACCCCATAGCCCTTCTCAGGCCCTGGGCGGTGAGCCGGTTTATCAGACAGCTCAGCGTCCTCCTGCCCAGGCGAGAAGCTGCAGAAAAACAGCCCGGCCTGGGCTGCATGGGCTCCTCTGCCACCCCGCGTGCGTTAAGGGGGGCAAGGGCTTGTGGAAGCCTGGGCTGGTCAGCTCAGGGAGCGCGGAGGAGAGGGGACTGCCATCAGCAGAGCGGAGTGCCTGTAGGGAGGTGAAAGCAACGGCTTACCTCTGCCTGGCAGGTCGCAGCCATGCCTCAGTTTCCCAGGCGCTCCAGACAGCGCCCTTTGGCGAAAGCAGGAGGCTTCCTCTTCTAGGGAGTAAAAGAGAGGCCAAAATCAACACTCTGCCTTGACCATCTCCAGGCCTGCTGCTGCCCGGCAGATCCCAGGAGATACGTTGTCCTCCTCAGGAGGAACAGGTCAGCTGTCTTTTCCCCCAAGCTCTGCCCTGCTTTCCCCGGCCCACAGAGATGGGAAGGGGTGGTTCCTTGTCTCCCTGGGAACACTGGCATTTGCTTCCCACCCCATACCCTCTGTGCTCCCTTTGCCCATGGCCTCTGCCTTTGCTCCACTGGTCCCTTACCCTTCTGCCTGCCTCCGGGGCCAGGTGGAGCTGGGCTCAGGCCTAAGTGCTATGGCCTTGTGCCTAGGCCAGGGGCTGGCTCCTGCATCAGGATCTCAACTTTCATTGAAAAGAAAAAAAAGAGTTTCTAGCCCCCGTGGGTGGGAAGAGCCGTTCCGCAGCATCACACAGCATCAGCTGCCTGTGTCTGCCGAGAGCCTGAGCCACCCGCCCGGCGAGGAAGGGGCTGCTCCATGGAACCCAATGGCACGTGAATACCAAGACCCCTCTACCCTGGGGGGGACCCCACTGACATCTCCCCAGCAGAGGGCTCTGAGGGCAGCCAGCTCTGCTCCCCACACCCATGCAGATAAATCCGGACTGTGGGGGGACCCCCTTGCCTGGAGAAGCAGGGGAGAAAGGGACTCTCTCTTATAACTCTGGTGGGGGAGGGAAGCTGCTGCTTCTCACAGAGCATGCCCATCACTGCCACTTCGGGCGGGGGGGGGAACAGGGGCCCCATGCCAGGTATGCTGAGGGTCCCTGATTGCCTTAATCCAGTGCTGGGGCTAGGCCATAAATCACTGAGGCTGCTTCCCCAGAGCCCACATCAGCTCCTGCATCAGCCCTGCTCTGTGCAGGCCAGACTGACCCTCCCCTCAGTCAGCCCTGCCTTTCCTAAAGCCCCCTTCTGGGCTGAAATCCAGAGCCGGCTGTGTGAGCCCAGACCCCGCCTTAAAGGGCCAGCTCAGGCTGCTAAAGGAGCCCAGGACTGGACCCTGGCAGCAGGTTGGAATTGAGGGGCCCCAGCAGAGCTGGGGGGAATCCAGGGCTCGAATCGCAGGGGGCTGTGGGCCAGGGTTGAGGGGCGCCAGCTGAGCTGTGACCATAAGAACGGCCATACTGGGTCAGACCAAAGGTCCATGTAGCTCAGTAGCCTGTCTTCCGACAGCAACCAATGCCAGGTGCCCCAAAGGGAATGAACAGAACAGGGAATCATCAAGTGATCCATCCCCTGTTGCCCATTCCCAGCTTCTGGCAAACAGAGGCTAGGGACACCATCCCTGCCCATCCTGGCTAATAGCCATTGACGGACCTATCCTCCATGAACGTGTTTAGGTTTTTGTCTTTTTGAACCCTGTTATAGTCTTGGCCTTCACAACATCCTCTAGCAAGGAGTTCCACAGGTTGACTGTGTGTTGAGTGAAGAAATACTTCCTTTTGTTTGTTTTAAACCTGCTGCCTATTAATTTCATTTGGTGACCCCTAGATCTTGTGTTATGAGGAGTAAATAACACTTCCTGATTTACTTTCGCCATTATTATACCAGTCATGGTTTTATAGACCTCTATCATATTCCTGCCCCCCGCATCGTCCCTTTTCCAAGCTGAAAAGTCCCAGTCTTCTTAATCTCTCCTCATACAGAAGACGTTCTATACCACTAATCATTTTGGTTGATCTTTTCTGAATCTTTTCCAAGTCCAATATATCTTTTTTGAGATGGGGCGACCAGTTCTGCATGCAGTATTCAAGATGTGGGGAGAGATAGCGGGGGAGCTGCAGGTCAGGACTGAGGGGCATCAGCAGAGCTGTGGGGAGAGATAGCTGGGGGGGGGGGCTGCAGGGTGGGACTGAGAGGTACCAGCCGAGCTGTGCGGGGAATCCCGGAGCTGGGAGGGCAGGACAGTATGGCAGGACCATTGTCTGAGCAGCCCGAGAGCCGTTTCCCAGAAGGCTCAGGTTAAGCCCAGAAAAGCCCTCTCTGGGTGTCTGGTTTATTTCTGAGGTTCTCGCTTTCCCAGCACAGGCTCGCTAGCCACCTCCTCGCTCCTGCAGCTCTGAGTCTGTGAACCCCAGTCAGACACAGAGCCCCACACAAACAGGTCAGCACTTACGTGATCAGCGACCCCCCCACCTTTCTGGCTTCTGAGACTCATCTGCACCTTGGCACCTCCCCGCGCTGACTTCAAATACTTCCTCACATTCAACCCCTGCCCAGTGCCTGCTGGGCAACTCTTCCCCCTTGGTGTAGGGCCCAGCTGGGCTGGACCCCCCCCCACACACCCCCCAGGAGCACTAAGGACCTGCCTGCCCCATCCTTGCGACCCACGTGTGGAGCAAGAGCCCCATGGTGCTGCCGTTGTCATCAAGTTTCTTTTTTCTAAAACTGATGGGGGCGTTTTTCAGAAATCCCGGCTGCCCGGTGAGGCCGGGAGCCAGCTTGCAGAGTAGCTGGACTTGTGTTTGCCATGGAGACTACGTCTAAAACAGTATCAGCAGCCAAGTTGGAGGTGGCATTGGGGGGGGGGGGCAACTATTGGCCAGAGGGCTCTGTGCATGGCAATTTCCCTATGCAAAATGCTGACACTTAACTACCCCTCACTCTACCCGGCCGCCTTCCACCGATCAGCTTTGCCATTGACGTGCAGGAAAAATCCAGGCGCGAAGGGGGCCGGGGTGGAGAAAGGGGGGAGCGGGGCGGGCGCTAAAACAAATGAAGAGTTCAAATGTGAAACGATTAAAAATCAAATAAACTAAATCGAAAGCGGGCGAGATAAGGCTCCGGAGCCCTCGCTCCCTATTTAACATTCATTGGATTGAATAATCAGGCCTCATTATCTCAAATTCTCTGCATATTTGCCCTCAAAATGCTAATTTGAAAGTTGGCTGCGAGCGCCGGCTGCCTATTTTGACTAAAATATTATTTTGCTTCATTGTGCATTGTTTGTAGCTCCAGGGGGCATTTCCTGTTTAAAACCAAAAAGGAAAAAAAAAAGAAAACAATTCTATCAAAGGCGCGCCTGGGAAAAGAGCCTTTATTCATCTCTTGGGCCTCTGCTTTGCGTAGAAATGGCCTCGCTAGGCCTTCGAGTAAAATTAGAGGCGTTATCAGTTTCTTTTAGGGGATGGACAGTTTATCATTAATCTCGGGAAAGGAAATAGGAGAAATAATTTTTTATGATTATTTTACCGAGGGGGAAAAAAAAATCTCTCTCTCTCTCTCCTTAAACTTCCCTGCTCGCCCGACGCTGGCTACTTTTGACCTCTATAGAGATATGACTGGTTCTTTGACTCAAACCCACAGATTAGCGCCGATTGAGGTCGTATTTTACACGTCATAAAAATGCAATAGTGTGAGGAATCGGGTGCCATGGGATTTAGCTAGCGGGTGGTTTTATACAGCTGCCCATCACATTCCGAGCACCTTCCATGTAAAATCGATAGCCAGGTCCCTCCGGGATGTCCTGGAGTCACTGGCTCTCCTCCCAGTTGGAGGTAAGAAAGTTTGGGGTTGAGTTTGTGGCTTTGATTTTTTTTTAGGTTTTACTAATTGACTGTTTTACTGGAGGGTGATTTGGGATAAAATGGGGGGTTGATGTTTTTAGTGGACAGGCTAGAGGTTGATAGAAAGGAGTGGTGATGTTTTTATTGGGGGGGTGGAAAGAAGGGGGTGTCAAGTACCCCAGCATGGATCCCTTCTACTGGCAATAATCCCTAGCACTCTCCTACTACGCTTCATCTCAAAAGGCAGCAGCCTCATCTCCCTCAGGTTACAGAGGAGGAAACTGAGGCATGTTTAGGCTAACATTTGCATTGTGGTTGTCTCTCTTTTCGGGACAACAAAGGCTGGGTTTCCTGAGGTCCCGAGTACCCGTGTCTCTCATGGGCTTCAGCCAGCACCAGGAACCCAGCCCCTGGTGGGCACCCAAACAAGGGGCACCCAAAATCACCAGAGGCTTCTGAAAACCTGGGTGCAAGTGACTCGCCCAAGGACACACCGCGAGACAGTGGCAGAGCTGAGACGAGCGCCCTGCTGTCTTGACCCCAGGCCGGTGCCCTCTCTGCTGGGCCATGCTATTGCTAGGGATGCAAGAGGAGCTTTTCCTGCAAGCTCCTCCATCCAGTGGCCTTGTCACTGAAAGTCCCAGCAAGGGACAGCAAAGTCCCCCCCCCCAGTGATCCCCCCAGTGACACTGTTCCTTTGGGGGGGGCTCCTGTCCCCTAGGAAACAGACCAAGCCACCAAAATCCAGAGCAAGCCACTTATGATCATCACTCAGTTGTTGTCTCATAGCCCGTAGGAGCTGTAGGCATGGGCTGGGACCCTGTTGTGCTAGGCGCTGGACACACCCAGAGCAGAAAGCCAGCCCCTGCCCCAGAGCACTCACGCCCTAAATAACACACCACCTTCCCCCCCAGAGGGACGATGAGAGAACATAGCACTTGACACTTTAGTCCCAGCACTTAATGTGCTGCCGGCAGGTGCTCAGGTACCACAGGGACATGTGCGGGATAAAACTGATATTGGACACAGTAGCAAATTTGGGAAGGAGGTTTGAAGCTGGGGTGATGGTCAGGGGTTGGATGTTACTAACAGAGCAGGGTATTCTGGGATGTCTCTCCCTCAGCCTGTGATGCTGGATCTAAATCAATGGAGATATCCTATCTCCTAGAACTGAAAGGGACCCTGAAAGGTCATCAAGTCCAGCCCCCTGCCTTCACTAGCAGGACCAAGTACAGGTTTTGCCTGAGATCCCTAAGTGGCCCTCTCAAGGATTGAACTCACAGCCCTGGGTTTAGCAGGCCAATGCTCAAACCACTGAGCTCTCCCTCCCTCCTCTGGGACTTTTGGGAGATTGCCAAGCTCTCGGGTTTGGGCAGGGAGAAATCCCTTGCCTCACTGTGCTTCAGCTCTCATGCTTTGTTCCAGCTGCACTCATGTGTCACATGGGGCGAAGGAAACTTTATCCCTCTGGCCGGGCTGGGCAAATCACAAATACAAATGTAACAATATTAATTGTGCTATAAGCACCAAAAAAAAATGTAAAAGCAAAATGAAAGCAGGGTAAATGTCTTAGTCAATTTAAGCCTAAAGTAAAAGGGAGCTCTGACCCTAACCGTAACCCCAACAACGCAAAAGTTGTAAAAAATGCTGTTTTCTCGCCTCGCTTTTAATTAATAAAAAGAAAATGCTAATTTAAGCAAAAACCTTACAATCAAATAATATCTAAAAAAATTATATAAACAAAAAATAACCATTAGCCATTGATATATATAATATAAAAATATAAATTCTTACCTTATACTACTTATTAAAAAAAATCTTCCTAAAATTAAAAAAAACCCTATCCAACCACAATTTTCCCTTACAATTGCTCATAATAAACTGTCTCTAACTTATTACTCACAAACGCAAAATAAAAACTTATTTTCTTCCACAGTAGTAACCACCGTGAGCCGGAACCCACCTCCGTGCTGGGACGCGCTGCCCTACGGCTTGCAGCCTTATCTGCCCCCCATTCGACTAGTACCTGAGCACCAGGTATGTCTCCTCCCAACATCCCTGCGAGGCAGGGCAGTGCGGTTCTCCCCATGGCACAGGTGGGGAACTGAGTCCCAGCTCATCAAATGAAATCAATGGGACTTCAGTGCCTCAAAGGGATCTGGGACTAAGTGACTTGCCCAAAGTCTCACAGGATGTCTGTGGCAGAGCAGGGAATCAATTCCAGGTCTCTCAAGTTGTCGGCTAGTGACCAAACCACCGGACCATCCTGCCACTTTAAACACACCAGCCCTTGTCTGCAGTGAGCCAGTGACAGCATGGCCTACGATATTTCACGGCATGGACAAGCTTGCATGGGTGCAGGGTGGCTTAGTTGTTAAGAATGATTAATAAGTCATTTGTTAATAGCCATGAGCTGGTTTGTAAAGTGCACAGAAGAGGCGTGCTGTCGTTATTAACCAGCCTGGCACTTGCTCATGGGAGACAGAAGAGACCAGCCTGCAGAGCGTCAGGGAGAGCACATGGCATTCGGAGCACACGGCACCCTTGCCATGGAGCGGGTCAGCTCTAGGACCTTGACAGCCAGAGCTGACTTCTCCATCCCGACGCCGGTTAGGACGAGCAACTCGATTTCTCAGCAGGCCGAAATGTCTCAATGCGCCTCTCCATGCCGCCTGCCTCTCTCGCCAGTTTGGTGTTCGGAGAGCTCGGGGCTGCGTCTCCCAATCAGCCTAAGACGTGTCAAACCTCCTGACCCCACACTGTTTGGCTTAAGGGTCTTTTCTTTCCATGCAGCTGGCTTGGGGGACACGGCGAGGGGACGCGGCGCTTTGGAGAGAGGCAATCATGCCGCGCAAGCCTTCAGAACATAATTCTATTTACATTATTACCCTTTCTAAAAGTCAATCAATAGATAATAATGCCGGAATAACGGCCAGAGTTAAAAACCCCATTCACTGCCAAGGATTAGGGTTATAGAAGGGCAATTGCTTCAAAATCGCTTCAATCCGGCTTTAGTGATGCTGTGATTCACTCGCTAGATTACCCAGCATTCCGCCGGCTCGCTTTAAATGAGACATTTTGGATGCAGGCCCCACACTGCTCCGAAATCTGTTTGCACAGCAAACTGCAATTGTATCTGAGATTAGACGGGCTTGCGGGGAGGAGGGCGGGGGAGAGCGGGTTCTTGTTGACAAATAAACTCGGAAATCCTCTGCCATCAATTCTGCAGGAGCCTCTGCATTTGGCATTGACTCTGCTGTTGACATTCCGGGCTGGACAGATGGACCCTTTGTGGCTGGGCTCCGAGGTTTCCCGCTGTCCCCACGGTGGTGCGGCCGGCCGGCCCAGATGGCATCGTGTTCGCTCAGCACGAAAGGGGGCATGCGAGCCTCCCAAGTGCCAATGCAGAGAATGGAAACCCTGGGTCCTCTCTCCGAAAGCACCGGCCCTGAATCTCTGGCGCAGCTCAGACGTGGCACCCGTGCCAAACAGATTATTGCGCTGCAGCGCAAAGGTAGCCTTTGAGAGCCACGTGGCCCAGATGATGACCCAAGGGGGAAACAGGCGCCGAGAAAGGAGGGCAGGTTTGCCTTTGGATGGCACACAAGGGCGGGGCAGGTGCCAGGGGAGTTCCACCGGCAGGTGTCCCCCGGGCTAGGGCTCCCCTGAACCCCCTTATGCTTGGTGATAGGACATGCATAAAGTCAGGCAGTGCGAAGCCAGAAGGGACCACAGATCATCTGAGCTGCTCCCCTGTACATCACAGCCACCCACACACATGACCAACCCCAGCAACCAGAATTAGGCCAAGGTATTACAGCCCTAAACTGACAACACTACAGAGTGCCACAGGCAGATAATGAGGGACTGAGGTGTTCCCAAGGCCCTGCAATGTCACATTATCGCCATGGTACAACAGGATAACAGACACCCCAAATCAGCATCTACATGAACAGCCACTGGCTTTATGCAGTTTTGCTCTAGGGTCCTCACTCCAGATACAGCTCACTTCTCCTGAGATGCGCTGTTCACCGAGGGAGGGGTCGAGTCCCCATTCCCCCCCTATGTTCACCATCCTCTGGTGCTTGCATTTGTGCAGGGATTGGCGACAGCTGGGGGAAAGTTTGCAGATGAAATTCCTTTGCGGAAAAAATGCAGATTGGAGTTGACTGAAACATTTCACCGGTTCAGTCAGGGAAAAACAACTTCCTCTCCCTCCCCGCCAATCGAAACACGACCACTTTTGTCGTTTCGCGGTGACTTTTGGTTTTGAATTTTATTACAATTCTTTTTTTTTTTTTTTTTAAACAAGACGACCTTGAAAATACAATGAAACGTTTCAGGTCGAATGAAGCGTTTTGTTTGCCCCCCCAAACTAATTTTTTTTCAACTTGGTTGGTTCATTCTCTGAACTGAAAAATCGGTCATTCACACAGCTGTAGCATCAGCAGATCTCGTCAGCATTGCCAAACTACAAAAGCTCAAAAATCCTGAGTCAGACCCGCGCCCTAAATCATAAAATCGGCTCCCAAAATCATGAGATTAAAAAACAATTAACTCCAGGTTAAATCGTGTGTTTTGCTCTGTCTGCTGATGTCTGAACTCCCCTGCCCACCTCCGGTGTGTGTCCGTGTGACAGACTAACTGTGGAGCTCTCACTAGGGGACCCCACTGAGATCAGAGCCCATTGTGCTCGGCGCTGTACTAACACTTTGTAAGAGGCAGACTCTCCCCCTCAGCGTCTAATGCAATGTAAAGTGGGGGCTGTTTGTTCAGGTTTGCGTGTTTCCCACTTCGCCAGCTCAGAAGGGGAAGGAGCTGGCGAGGTTACACGCCCTTCGTTGCAAGCATAAATCAATCGAAGGGGGATTAAAACTTTTGCCTCTTGTGGAGGGCAGATCGTACAGATGGTACAGAGCCACTGCTCAGAGCCACCCCAGTGCCTAGCTGCGAGGATGCTGTCGGACGGAGGGCCGGCGCGGAAGCACAGTCAGGTGCTGTCTCTGGAAGGGAGACGAGGGAGCTCCTAGGACAGACATTTTGTAAGAGCACAAGACAAGCGGCCACCAGGGCAGAGCCGGTTGTCAGAGTCAGGGTGCCTCCAGCATGGTAGGCAATTCTGTCCGTCTGTCCAGCCAGCTTTTCTGATGGCCCCCATCTCCTTACCGCTGGGGGCCCCTTGGCAACAGTGGTGCCTTCATGTCCACACCTTGCCATCATCAACCCCCGGGGAGGGGAAGGGAAGGGGAAGCAGGTGCCGCCGCCGTGGAAGGGAGAAGGAGAACCCCCTCCTGGGTCAGGCCCCGCTGGCTCCGCAGATCCTCCAAGCAGGGCAGGAGCACAAGCAAGGAGGAAGCTAAGCAGAGCCAGCCACAGGCTCCTGACCACCCAGCAGGGGCCCTTCAGGCCTGAGACCACAATTGCAGGTGCCTCCTAGCTACTGAACCATCAACAAAGCAGCTACGGGAGCGGGAAGAGAGCTGCGGCCCAAGGCAGCCTGGCCAAATACTGGGGGCTGGGATGGCATTGCTGTCCCTAGGGGGAGGGAGATGCACCACATGCCCCCTCCTCCGTTGGTGCCCTTGCTGATCCACCACCATGGAATCCAGACCCTTGGTGGGAACAGTCCCACCCCCTAAGGAGATGGAAAATGGCTCCCAGGCCGCTCTGCTTCCAGGTGATGGCAGCCTGGGCTCCCCGAGCTGCTCAGCACCTGGGACAGAGGTTGCAGGAGACTTCCCAGGGATGGACCCCTAGGGCTCGGTCCATTAGAGGGTAACAGCCTACTACTGCCGCCAGCTAAGGGAGCCTTCACCTTTAGCTCAAATGGCAGAGGTCTGCTTGCTGGGGGTGCCAAGGTCCGAGGCTTAAACCTTCACGACAACCCAGGTAGTGACCACCCCAGAAGCCTGTGCACCATGGGCCTAGTTCACCTCTCACTCAGGCTGGAGTACCTGGAAAGCAATGGCGCTAGGCCAGGGTCAATTAGAAGAGGCACATGTCCTGTATGGCAGGCTGCCTGCATTCCAACCTGGCCCGTGGGCAGGGGATAACTGGCAGCCATAGATGGCTGAGGAGAGACCAATATCCCACCTTGGCCACGGATCAAGGGGCCCGGAAGCTGTATGGGGCTGACACCGTCTCACCCGTCAGTCTCCAGTGGAACAGACCCACCTGCCCTGGGAGGGCCCTGCATACCAGCTGGAGAAGGGGGGTGGCCAGACAACGATCAGCACCTGGGTTACAGGGAACTTTTATCATGTCACCACCCCCCAGTATGCGGGATCTATCCTGGCCCTGCCTGACTGGTATAGCCTGCAGACCTGGTGCAATGATGCTGCTTCGCACGGCCGCACACCATGCTGCCATCAGCACGAGGAGACAATGCTTGATCGCGACTGTGTGACACTACATCGTTCCACCGGCACTTTCAGGGGTCACTGCGGTTGCATGGGGGCTGCAGTCCTAAGCCCAAGCCCTCTCCCCCAGCTCCCGCTAAGGAGGCTACTAGCAAAATGCCATAAGTGCCCCATGAACCAGCGTGCTGGTTCCTCGGCGGGGCTTCTTCCGAGCCGGTATAAAGGATGCTGGGGGGGTCTCGGGAGGAGCGGGACAAGCAGGGGGTTCTGCTAGCAGAGCTCCGGCTGGGCTTAGAAAACAATGCTGTGCATTTCTAGGCCCTGTCCTTTAGAGGGCCTCAGAGCACCTTCCAGCCTTAACACAGAGACCCTCCTCACCCCCAGTTAGCATCCTCCCTGTGGGGAAACTGAGGCACGGGGCGTTCAAGTGACTTCCTTGAAATCGTACAGCACGGCCGTAGCCGAGCTGGGAAGAGCAGTAGTCCCAGGCCTGACTTTTAACCACAAGACTAATCGGTCCCAATGGGCTAGTCCCTAACATTGCAGCCCTACCCCGTTTGTCTGAGGAGACAGGCGCATTCTGAACCAGCCTCCAGCCTCCCTTGCATTTATTCAAGTTCTCACTGCTGTCTCTGACCACAAACGGATGGATGTACCAGGGCTCCTGCCCCGTACCTGAGCAATTGAGGGGGGGGAACACGGGGCCGGATTTACACCTTTCGTGCCCCTAGGCACAGCATCTTCAGCCCCACCCCCCGGCTACAGCTGACCTTCGTGTTTTCTGTAAAAAATGAAGTGAAAAGAAATACAAACAGTCATTTAAATGCAGTAAAACCTCAAAGATACGAACTCCAGAGTTATGGATGGACCGGTCAACCGGACACCCTGTGGAACCAGAAGTCCTCAATCAGGCAGCAGTGCAAAAAAAAAAGCAAATACTGTACTGCCTCAGGGATTTTCACTACGAGGGAAGCACCGGTTTCAGCCCCAACGCTCCCCTCGTAGCTAAAGCCCCAAACCCTGGAGTCCCCCTTCGTACCCCAAGCCCCACCCCCCTCCCAGGTCTAAAGCGCTGAGTCCCAGTGCCCCCATGGAGCAGAAGCCCTCAGCTCCCTGCCCGGAGCCCTGGCGCTCCAAGAGTCAGAAGCCCCAACTCCCCCCCACTCCCGCCCGGAGCCCTGACACCCCCACCCCCCCATGTGGCTGAAGTCCATAACCTCTTCTTCAGAGTTACAGAACATTTCAGAGTTACAGACAACCTTCATTCCCGAGCTGTCTGTAACGCTGAGGTTCTGCTGGATTAACTTCTAAACTTGTAACCCACTTTTCACTTTTAGGCACCCCTGGAACGCCGGCGCCCCTAGGCACCTGCCTACTGTGCCTAACTGGAAATCCAGCCCTGGGGAAGCATGAGCATCCAAGGTACACACATACAGAGCTTGGGCCAGCATCCGGCGTGTACCAGCAGCACCGAAAGGAACCCAATCTCCCCCAGCCAGTTCTAGTGACACATTAGTGATTAAGCAGCGCCCTCTGGTGGTGCAATGATGAACCCAACCCTTCTGTCGTGCCCTATTGAAGGTGGGCCTGATTCTGCAGCTACCTGGGCTAGGGTGACCAGGTGTCTGGTTTTTGACTGGCCGGGATGGAGAACAGAAGAGCTCTGAACATAAGAACGGCCATACTGGGTCAGACCAAAGCTCCATCTAGCCCAGTATCCTCTCTTCCGATGCCAGGTGCCCCAGAGGGAATGAACAGAACAGGGAATCATCAAGTGATCCATCCCCTGTCGCCCATACCCAGCTTCTGGAAAACAGAGGCTAGGGACACCATCCCCGCCCATCCTGGCTAATTGCCATTGATGGGCTTATCCTCCATGAACTTATCTGGTTCTTTTTTTAAACAAAACAGCATTTAGGAGAAAACAGATTTTCTATAGGTGTTAGGGTTGGTTTGTTTTAAATGTCCTGTATAATTCTATAGGAGAAATATAATTTTCTATTCCATTGTATACAGTGGTACAAAAAATACCACTCCAGAAAATGTATCATTTTCTATTACATTCTACAGGGTTTTTCCATAAGCTGCCAAGCTCTGAGGACCCTGTGTCAACCCAGTGTTTGCAGGTTCAAGAAGTTTGGATGGTCTGAAAAAACTTTCAACAGAGCCTCATTCGAGGGAGGGTACATTGGCCAGCTAGTGCTGGGGCGTGCAAGCCAGGACTCCTGGGTTCTACCCCCTATTCTACTGCTGGCTCACTCAGTGACCTTGGGTGAGTAACAGCGCTGCTCTGAGCCTCAGTTTCCCCAGTAATAAAAAGAGATTGTAGCGTCACTGAATACATGATTGGGAGAAAAATGGAAGCAAAGGCTGCACCAACCTAGGTCTTCATTCTGCAACGCCCTTGGAAAGTGACGTCCATATCAAGGATAACAGGAACCCCTGTCAGTAAAATGTCCCTGGCCCGACTCAATATCCTGCCATCTGGGTGGTCCCCCCACCCTGCCCTGTGCTGTAATGTGACAAGCACTTTGGCTCAATAATTCAGCCTTTCTCCACAGCTCCAAGCGGCCGAAAGGCCATAACCACTAATGAGACACGTGGGGCCCCATGGACTCACTCCAGCCAGGGCCCTTTGAGGTGGGTGTGTCGTTTCCTAAGTGTCGGAGGTTTCCATGGAGATGTGGCCATTGTGGGATCCTTCCACCTCCAATTCCGCTCCCTCTTTCCCTTCCTGTCCTCCCCCCACCCCACCCCCCCGAGCCCATCTGTTTTCTCCCCTCCTCTTGAGCAGAACTGGGGTTAGCTTTCTTCCCTGCCTTCCCCCCGTCACGCCTTCAGTGCACTCACCTGAGTGGGGGGAATGTCCGAGGGAGGCTGGCCCGGGGATCTGGCCCTGCAACAGATTGCAGTTGCTGTTGGGAGCCTGCATTTCCCCTTCCCTCGGATCCACCCCAGGGTGTGGGGAGGTGGCTGACTCTCCCACAGTGGTTCAGAGAAGGGCAACTAAAATGATTAGGGGTTTGGAACGGGTCCCATATGAGGAGAGATTAAAGAGGCTAGGACTTTTCAGCTTGGGAAAGAGGAGACTAAGGGGGGATATGATAGAGGTGTATAAAATCATGAGTGATGTGGAGAAAGTAGATAAGGAAAAGTTATTTACTTATTCCCATAACACAAGAACTAGGGATCACCAAATGAAATTAATAGGCAGCAGGTTTAAAACAAATAAAAGGAAGTTCTTCTTCACACAACACACAGTCAACTTGTGGAACTCCTTGCCTGAGGAGGTTGGGAAGGTTAGGACTATAACAGTGTTTAAAAGAGAACTGCATAAATTCATGGAGGTTAAGTCCATTAATGGCTATTAGCCAGGACGGGTAAGGAATGGTGTCCCTAGCCTCTGTTTGTCAGAGGGTGGGGATGGATGGCAGGAGAGAGATCACTTGATCATTACCTGTTAGGTTCACTCCCTCTGGGGCACCTGGCATTGGCCCCTGTCGGTAGACAGGATACTGGGCTAGATGGACCATTGGTCTGACCCAGTACGGCCGTTCTTACGTTTTTATGTTCAGTGCGGGAAAGGGGGAGATCGGATGAAGGGAGGCCCCGCTGTGGGTGGATGTCAAGGGCCCAGGTGAGGAGGAGGGTTGTGTGGGCCCCCAGGAGGAAGGAGGGAGAGGTTGCAAACAGTGGATGTGCCATTCAAATGAACAGCATGGAATTTAGCTTCGCGGTGTAGCATGGACCACGCCCCCCCTGTCTCCTCAGTGGCCTTTCTGCCGAGCCGATGCTCTTGCCACAAAGACTGAACTTGTCCCTCTGCTTCACTTGAAGAGGCTCCAGGTCCACGCTTCAGTCCCAGTTTCGAGCCCTCTCCGCAAAAGCCTTTGAGCGGTATAAGCCCCTAAGCCGTGTCAGCCCCGGGGTATTAGAGAGACAGCGTGGATGAGGGAATAGCTTTCATTGGACCAACTTCTGCTGGTGAGAGAGACATGCTTTCGAGCCCCACAGACCTCTTCCTCCGCTCCGGGAAAGGCATCCAGCGTGGCCCAGCTAAATACCAGGAGAAACAGATTCGTACGGAGTTAACACATGTTGCAAGAGACCATTCCCGGTGGAGTAGGCAGTCAGCACCTCTGCAGTCGTGGCACACAGGGGGGTTAGTGGGTTGTCAGTGGTTGTACTGACCCCTAAATCCAGTGTCTTTCCTGACTCCGTGATTTTTAGTGTCGAACCCAGCTCTGAATTTACGCGCCCAGAAAAACGACAAAAGACAAAATCCCCCTGTTCCCCCTGGGCGAACACTTTTCACAAAGCGATCCTGCCACGTCTGCCCTCTCTGGCCTCGGCCTCAAAGAAACCCTGCACAGCACCTTCAAAAGACAAGCCCGGGAGCGTCTCTCCTGCCCCCAAAATAATGAGGCGTCTTTGTGGCACCTTCAAGACTAACACATTTAGTTGGGCATGAGCTTTCCTGAGGTATCACCCACTTCTCTAAGGTGCCACAAGGACTCCTAGTGGTTCTTGCTCATACAGACTAACACGGCTCCGGTCTGAAACCTGTCTCCTGCCCCAGCAGAAGTTGGTCCCATAAAAGATATTGCCTCCCCGGCCTTGTCTCTAGCCTCGGACTGTGCTTTGTGTGTGGGAGGGGCGGGTGACAGCTGCTGGCTGGTACTGGGATCTGGGGGCATTGCCAGTGGTACGGAAATTGCATCAGCTTCACTTCAGCCGGGGGTGCTGAGTGCCCCCATTTGCCTGTCCGCCAGGGGCATTCAGCGCATGGCCTTGCTAGGGCCCCGATCCCTCTGCGCCTGGGGGGGCGTGTCTGTGCCAATCCTCCGTGACTGTCAGGCAGACCCCGTTCACAGCTCGAGATCCTTGGAGGGAAGGGGCTATTGATGAACAAAGCCAGAGAAAAACGGCTCTAAAATCCTCCTGGAGAGACGACCCCCATTGATTTATGTAGAGCTTTAGAATCTATTTCCCTGACGTGCCAGGGGCCTGGACAGACACATAGAGGAGCTTTGGGCCTCCATGTCTGAAATAGGGGGCTGCCCCGATTCCATCCAGACCGTGCCCCAGTGCTAGCCCCTCGCACAGAGAAGGAGCGTTGTGAATCGTGACTTGCGGGGGGAGCTGAGCCCAGTTGGGGTGACTGCAACTCATGGCTTTGCCTTGGCCACTGCTGGCAAAGTGATGAGCCATTTAAAATCTCCCCTATCATTTCAAAATATGATTGTGTATTATTTGCATTGTGGTAGTGCCCGGGAATCCCGGTCCTGGACCAGCACCCCATGGTGCTAGGTGCTGGACAGACACAGAACAAAGAGACAGGCCCTACCATACATAGTTAATAAGGATTAATCTGCCGTGCACTTCGGCAACCCTTCTCATGCTCTGAGTGCTCTAATAATCCCTGGCTCTTGTTTCACGCTTTCCATCCGTCGAGCTCAAAGCAGTCCACCAAGGCAGTCCCATTTTACTGATGGGGAAACTGAGGCACAGGGTGGCGACAGCCCAGATCCTCAAAGGTATTTGGGCACCTAACTCCCGTTGAAATCAGCGAAAGTTAGGTGCCTAACTACCTTTGAGGATCTGTGGGGGGCAAAGCAACTTGGCCAAAGTCCTCCAGCAGGTCAGGCCCGGAACCCCAGATCTCCTGAGGCCCAGCCCAGGGTGCTTCATGCTAGGACACCCTGCCAACCACAATCATTCCAGTTCTCACGACTTGGCTAAAATCTTTACACTATAGTCCCAGTCTACACCCGGTCGTTAGACTGTCCTCGCTGGGTCACTCACGGGAGGGGTGTGTGTGTGTGTGTGTGTGTGTGACTGTTTTACCAGTACAACCCCTAGAGCGCCCCCAGGTGCCCTACAGTGGTATTGTTTATTCCCCTTCCATATGGGCGTTATGCTAGCGGCACAGGTGCCCCCAGGCCAGGGAGGTTGTGCTGCGGGAGTTGTACCACTGGAGTCAAAGCAAGGCCTCTTCCGCGTGGCCATCCTCAGAACGAACCAACCCACCGCGAAGCTGATCTGGAGTCTCCGCCCCAGACAGCGAGTACACACTGCCCAGCCGGGTCCCTAGATAGGTCCCTGCATGGCCCCGGGCAGGGTGTGAGGGCTTGGGGATCCTGCCCCTGTTGAGCTCTGGCAGAGGGTGGCAGAGGGGCATTTGCCCATGACAGTGAGGTGTCTTTATTTTAAATGCCAGTTGCAAACTACCATCTCCCCCTCCATCCCGGGGCACAGACTATTTACCCGCCCTGAGTACCCCGGATAAGATGGCTATTTGCCAGGTCATTAGGGGCACTGGTGTGGAGTGCTGGAGGAACTCTTAGAGCTATGCTTGAAGAGGTGTTTATAGGCAGCACAGCTGAGGGGGTGAGGGCCCTGCAGCACAGATCAGTGCCAGACCCTGAAAGCGACGGGGGGGCTGGAAAATTGTGAGGTCGGTTGCTCTAATAGTTATGGAGGTAAAACAGCCGTAAGCCAATCTCATGCTTCAGGGTGCCGACTGGTTGTGGGAAAGATCAGGAAACCAACCCCCCTTCCCCACCTATAAACATCAGCAAGGTGCCCTGGGGTGGGGCATTTACACCTTTCTACTGACCCCTACAGGAGGCGGCGATGGGTCGCAAGACCCTAGAAATGACATAATTCCACCTCTCTGGTCCCGGCGTGTCCCCTGCGGCACATTCTGCAAGGCTATGGCCAGTGTGGACTTCGCTGTCCTGGGCAATGGGGCTCCCGGGGTTTCCTAGGGGCGACGGTTCCAATGCTGGGAAGCGTCTCTTAATATTCAACCTACATCTTCCCTTTGCGCACTGGCTGGGGACTCAGGAGATCTAGGTTCTAGTCCCAGCTCTGCGACTGGCTGACTTTATCCAAGTCACTGCCCTTCTCTGTGCCTCAGTTTCCCTGTGTATAAAACAGAGTTAATGATACTGACCCCCCCTTTATAAAAGGTAAAGTATTATTATTAATTTCAGCCTGTTACTCCAGGTACTACCCTCCATCACTCCTCCCCTCCTTGGCTTTTTAGACACTGGTAAATAGTTCTTGCTACCCTTCCTGGGCCTTGTCTACACCCAGAAATTGCACCAGTTTAATTCCAGGCTTGTACCACTTTAACTACACAAGCGTAGACGCCCCCTAGCATGGAAGGGGAATGAACTACAACAGAATGAACCAGTATAACTGCATCGAGGCTAAGAGTACGTCAGACTACCCGCTGAATCGGCAGGTAGTAATCGATCTATTGTCTAGACGCGATATATCGATCCCCGAACGCGCGCCCGTCGATTCCGGAACTCCACCAGGGCGAGCAGCGGTAGCGGAATCGACGGGGGAACCGCGTCTGTCGATCCCGCACCGTGAGGATTCAAGGTAAGTCGAAATAAGATATGTCGACTTCAGCTACGCTATTCCCGTAGCTGAAGTTGCGTATCTTACATTGAAACACCCACCCCACCCCAGTGTAGACCAGCCCTAAGGGGTTGACTACCATATAGAGCCTTGGCTGGCACAGCCATGCCGGCGGAGCCCCCTAGTGGAGATGCAGAGTAAGCCGGCACCAGCTCCCTGACCGACCTTCGGCATGCCAACAGCAGCACATTCTGTCCGCATAGCTCAGGGGTTCTCAAACTGGGGGTCAGGACCCCTCAGGGGGTCATGAGGTTTTTACATGGGGTGTTGCAAGCTGTCAACCTCCACCCCAAACCCCGCTTTGCCTCCAGCATTTATAATGGTGTTAAATATATAAAAAAGCATTTTTAATTTATAAAGGGGGTCACACTCAGAGGCTTGCTATGTGAAAGGGGTCACCAGGACAAACGTTGGAGAGCCACTGGCATAGCTGCATCTACGCTGGGGTTTTTGCCCTGTATTGGCTAGGGGGGTTGGTCTGTCCATGCTCCTTGCTGACAGAGCTACCCCAGCAAAACATTGTCATGTAGACCAGGCCGAGGGGTTGTATTGCTTGAACTGTATTAGTAAAAATCACACCCCTGACACAAATAGTGATAGCCGTACAAAATCTGCGTGTAGACCAGCTCTTAGTAAAACCAGTGCAAACTCCTCTGTAGACACTGATTTGGGTTTAGCTTAAACCTGCTCTTCATTGATAAAGGCTTGGTCCGCACACAGTTTTATCACTAATTTGGCTAAGGGTCTGATCTTTACCAACGTAGTTATCTGACCAGCAGTTATGCCTGGATAAAGATGCCTTCTAGCATATTCCCCTTCCCTATGGCACTAGTTGTACCCATATAAACGTATTTATACCGGAATAACTGTATCCACACTAGTGAGTGTTACATGGCTGTAACTGCACCGGTATAGGTGAGGTAGTACAAGTTTGGTGTGCAGACAAGCCCTTTAGCTATACGGAAGTAAGCCTGGTTTAAACTGAAATAAGAGTTTCCCCCCCGTCTTTTTCTGGACTCTAATCCAGATTAAATCACACCTGGAGTTACACCAGTACAACTTTGTGCGTAGCGGGGCCTTTACTGGCAGCTTATCAAAGCAGGGAGGAAAACAACGGGCTGACCTAGCTGACAGGTGCCGTGGGCCTCTCTCAGACTGGTGTAAACGCCCAGGAAGCAAAGTGGTGTGAGTGAGAGGCGAATTGGGCTGGACTCGTATGTGCCGGATGGGGTTTGCTATGGCCTCCGGGTCAGCTGCAGTGTTAGGATGGAGTCTATAAAATCACGAATAAAACCTCCCCGGCCTAGCTGGAAAGCAGACGTCTTTGTGTTCTCCGCCCCAGGATAAGAGGCGCGTGACAGGTCAGTAATCTAGCACTGAACCTTCCAGCTGGAAGGTGTGCTACCTCTGAGCAAGCTGGTGCGCTAAAAATAGACCCTAGCCCTGGTAGCGTGAGCAGTAGCTGCCCCATGTCCATACCCATCCAAGCTGCTAGGCATGTATTGGGGATAGCTAGCGCCTCCTGCTGTTTGCACCGCTGCGGCTATATTTCTATGTTTAGCACACTAGCCCTGATCAGCGCCAGCCTGGGTCACCTCAAGCTGGGCATCACACCCCCAGCTCAAAGTGTAGACATACCCCTCGCGGTCTTGAACTATGAGGGTGCCGTCATCTGATTCCATTTTTAATTATCCAGCACCATATATGTAGGTGGCGGTTTCCTGCCCCTAGGAGCATACCATCTGAGTAAGCTCTTCGGGGGTAGGAACAGGCTTTTCATTCTGGGATTGTACAGTGCCTAGCACATTGGGGTCCTGAGCCATGAGTGGAGCCCTTAGGGACTGCTACAGTGCCATAAATCAGTCATGATTAAATCAAGAACACAGGATTGCATCAGAGCGTGGTGTGAAAAGGGAAGGGAAGTGGAGTGGGGAACACATGGATTATATAGAAGGGAAGATTTCCTCTCCGAAATTATTGTGAGTGTTTTTAGTTCTTATCTCATTAGATACAGTTGAACAGGATGTCTGGGGACATGGCTTACTTAGTGGTTAGAGCACAGGTCTGGGAATCAGGAGATGTGAGGCCTACTACAGACTTTGTGTGAGAACCTGGAGAAGCCATGTAACCTTTGTGTGCCTCAGTTTGCCCATCTGTAAAATGGGGATAAAACATTTCCCTACCTTGCAAGGGTGTTGTGAGGCTTGATTCGCTAATGCATGTAACGTGCTTCGAGAGCCTTGCATTGAAGGCAGGGCCGGCTCCAGGCACCAGCTTAACAAGCAGGTGCCTGGGGCAGCCAAGGGAGAGGGGCGGCACCTGCGGCAATTCGAGGGCGGCAGGTCCCTCACTCCCTCTAGGAGCGAAGGACCTGCCGCTGAACTGCCACTGCTGATCGCGGCTTTTTTTTTTTTCTTTTTCCAATTGCCGCGCCAATCACGATCGCGGCTTTTTTTTTTTTTTTTTTGCTTGGGGCGGCAGAAATGCTGGAGCCGGCCCTGATTGAAGGTATAAAAATTATTAAAGTAAGATATGGTAAGACTTAGCAGTGTGGAAAGTCCCTCTGAGTTTATCATAAAGAGAAAAGCAGATTCCTTTGAAATCCTGAATTCTGATGCTCCTATTCCCTACTGCTCCAGAATCTAGGAACACAGGAATAGCCGGATCAGATCAGACCCAAGTCCATCTAGCCCAGTATCCTATCTCCCCTAGTGGCCAGCACCAAGCACTTCATAGGAAGCGGCAAGAAACCACATAATGAATAATTATGGAATAATCTTCCTGTAAGATAAGTTTCTTCCTTAAAGCCAAAGAGTTAGCAGTTGGCTTATACTAGACAGTATTTGGTCCTGTCATGCGGGCAGGGGACTGGACTCGATGACCTCTCGAGGTCCCTTCCAGTCCTATAATCTATGATTCTATGATTCTATGATTATGCCCTGCAGCAGGATTTATATCCCTTATGTATTTTTACCCTGTATTATGCAGCTGCGGATGTTCTTATTATTCATAGAAATGTCTCCTCTATTTTTGAGCCCTGCTAAAGTCTTGGCCTCCATAAGATATTGTGGCAGTGAGTTCCACAGGTCAATTATCTGCTATGTAAAAAAACAGTATTTCCATGTATCTGTTTTAAATGTTCTGCCTTGCGACCACTAACCAGCGCAAGGCACTGACTGTTAGCTAGTTACTTACAAGTCTTGTCTAAAAAAGCCATCCTTGCGCGCTCCTTCGCCAGGGCAGATTTATTGATGGAAGAAATCCAGGCGCATATCTTAAAATGCTTAAGAGAGGGATTCATTCCACCCCCAAATCCAGGCTGTTAGACCTTTAAATAATAATAACAGGAAGACGACATTTATCATGCAGATAAACCAAGGCTATAGACTTACCATAAAAAACAAACAGGGCGTTTAAATAAAAAATGTCAACTGCAGAATGAAGAGGGGATTCTGTCTGAAGCCCAGTTTTGAAGCTGCCCTCGAGTGTGAATTACAAACAGCCCTAGCTAGGAACACACAGGAGCGAGGAGCTCACCGGTAAATAAACACAGCAAATCCTTGAGTCTGAATCCCATCCATTCGGATGGCCCCCTGAAACAGCCCATCGTGGTTTCGCTAGGGGATACAGCACCGGGGTTGTCAGAGCGCTGCTGCTGTCCATCACAGCTGGACAACGAAGTGCATCCACATCATCACCAGCCCCTGAAGCAGACCCCCTGGCTGCTTGCTCCTTTCAGAATCCACTTCAGAACGGCCCTCTTGGGTTTTGAAACGCTTCATGGTCTTGCTGCAGCTGAGTGCATGGGCCTTGTCTCATACGCAGTACAATCACATACTGCAGGGGTGGCCAACCTGAGCCTGAGAAGGAGTCAGAATTTACCAATGAACATTGCCAAAAAGCCACAGTAACACGTCAGCAGCCCCCCATTAACTCCCCCCCCCCCCGGTCCCAGCGCCTCCCGCCCACTGGCAGCCCCGCCAATCAGCGCCTCCCCCTCGCTCCCCGCACCTCCCGATCCGCTGTTTTGTGGCATGCAGGAGGCTCTGTGGGGAAAGGGGGGAGGAGCGAAGCACTGCAGGCTCAGGGGAGGGGGCGGGAAGGGGTGGAGTGGGGGCAAGGCCTGTGGCAGAAGATGAGCACCCCCCGGCACATTGGAAAGTTGGCGCCTGTAGCTCCAGCCCCGGAGTCGGTGCCTAGACAAGGAGCCGCATATTAACGTCTGAAGAGCCGCACGTGGCTCCGGAGCCACAGGGTGGCCACCCCGACATACTACATATGCACCATCTGTGTCCACAGTTTGCACCTGCGCACACACACACACACACAACTCCTACACATGAACACACACATCCATATGTACATGAGCACTCACACTCTATTTATTATTTGTATCGGTACCCCAGTCATGGACCAAGACTGCCTGGTGCTAGGCGCTGTACAAACCCAGAACAAAAAGACAGCCCCTGCCCCAAAGAGCTAACAATCGAAGTGTAAGCCAAAACCCATGTCTCCTACGCACAGGCCTTGCCTGCACCAGATGATCTTAGCATGTTAAGTAATGCTCACTCCCCCTCCCATGATTGTAGTACGTATACACACACACACAGAGTGGTTTGCAGTGGGGGCTATGTACCATTTGGAATAGACTCTACTTCAGCCAGGCAGGGCGGATGGCCTGAAATGTTGGTGCTTACACACACACACACACACACACACACACACACACACACACACATTGCACAGGCATTTACACCCCCTGTACCACACATGCGCGGATGTTGTGGCCCAGGCTAGCTGCCCGAGCTTGGACTCGGGGGGCTAGCCCAAGCGGCCACCAACGCTGCAACAGCCACGCTGCTCATTTTAGTGCGCGTCTGTCTATCCATGCTGGGAATCACCCTCCGCCCCAGCTGCGGTGTAGACGTACCCCCCACAGGCTGTGTCCCTTACACACATCCCACGTGGAATGAGACGGTGACATGCAGAACCGTGCTCGGGGTGTGGCCTTTGACCAGATCTTGCACTTGGAGCAATGTGAATGTCCCGGCATCTTGGTGACGGGATAATTCTGCTTGCTCTTTACTGACAGCAACTTCAGAGGCAACAACAAGCGAGCTGGGCTTTGGTTTTCCCAGCGTTTGACTGGCAAACACGCTGGCCAGACACAATTAGTGGGCAGTTCACTGCCACTCTCATGCTTGCAGAGTTGATAACCCACAGCGACAGAGGGCCACCCAGGCCCACCACAGCTCATTTGTGTTGTGTGACAACATAAGGAGTAACTCATCAACCAGGAAGCCTTGGTAATTAGTCTGCTGCAGATCGGTTTGATTTGCTGTGAACTTGGAAATCAGGTGTGGTCAGGTCTGCTTCAGACTATGGAGAATTTGGAGGTGGTAGAAGATGGTGTTGGGATTTCTGTAGGTGGCACTCATTTCAACGTGCACCTAGCGCTGGGGTCAGCACTGTAGACTGACTCCACGTAGCCACAGTGTGGCCAGCGCCAAAACTAAGATGACTGCTGCCATCTTAGCCAATACCAGAGGCTTTCCAGAGTATAGAAGTGTAAGTCTCGCTGGCTTGAGCTAAAGAGATCAGAGCTCCAGCTGGGAGCTCGAATAGACTCATATCCTCTATGGATCACCTATAGTAAGGATCCCATATCACACCCTGACCAGTGGTTTGCAGTTGGACCTGCCACACTACTCCACTTCCATCCCCTAGTGTCAACGCCCCAACCCTGAGCGGGAAGGAGTGCATTTCCGACAGCCCAGTCCATATGTGGCCTCTCAGCTGGGGACGACGGCTGGAACCCCCAGTCCAGACACCTCCAAATCATATCCAGCTCCCCATCTCTGCTGACGACAGGGATCCCTGTTTCTGTGATGCAGAGTCCTACCATCTAATTTAATGCAGGCTGCTGAGTACGTTTAAGGCCTTATAACCGGTGTATTTCCCTAAGAATGACCTGAGAATTGCTTATCCAGCGATTTCTGCCAGCTGAGAGACCAATCTCTCACTGGTAAATGGATTATCCAAGTGACACTTGTGCTTGATAGCTCTGAGATGCTTCCTAAATGGCCCTCAGCTTGAACCATAACTTTGGGACAACTGTAGAACTTCCACCTCACAGGGCCCTTCAGCTTTCAGTTGCCATCTGTACCAGTGACTCACCGCACAGGCCTGGTCATGTCATTTCCCCTCTCTAACTATGTCTACACTGCAATTAAAAACCCGTGGCTGGCCCATGCCAGCTGACTCAGGCTAAGGGGGTCTTTAAATGTGGTGTAGATGTTTGGGATTGGACTGGAACCCAGGCTCCAGGATCTTGCGAGGTTGGTGGGTCCCAGAGCTTGGGCTGCAGCCCCAGCACGAAGACCGCAATTAAACAGTTCCTTAGCCTGAACCTCTTAGCTGGAGTCAGCTGGCATGGGCCAGCCAGGAGTGTCTAACTGCAGCGTAGACATACCCTTAGTGTGCCCGTTAAGGGGTCGAGGGGGGAAGTGACACACACTTAAAGGAAGAGATTCTCAGAGGAAAGGCATTGTACACCCTTCTGCAAGTCATTTCCCCTCGCTGTGCCTCAGTTTCCCTTCCCAGGGAAGGGGTAAACAGTGAGGTGGCAAAATTTGCAGATGATACAAAACTACTCAAGATAGTGAAGATCCCAGGCAGACTGCGAAGAGCTACAAAAGGATCTCTCAAAAGTGGGTGACTGGGCAACAAAATGGCAGATGAAATTCAATGTTGATAAATGCAAAGTAATGCACATTGGAAAACATAATCCCAACTATACATATACAATGATGGGGTCTAAATTAGCTGTTACCACTCAAGAAATAGACCTTGGAGTCATTGTGGATAGTTCTCTGAAAACATCCACTCACTGTGCAGCGGCAGTCAAAAAAGCGAACAGAATGTTGGGAATCATCAAGAAAGAGATAGATAATAAGACAGAAAATACCATATTGCCTCTGTATAAATCCATGGTACACCCACACCTTGAATACTGCGTGCAGATGTGGTTGCCCCATCTCAAAAAAGATATATTGGAATTGGAAAAGGTTCAGAAAAGGGCAAAAAAAATTATTAGGGGTATGGAACGGCTTCCGTATGAGGAGAGATTAATAAGACTGGGACTTTTCAGCTTGGAAAAGACAGCTAAGGGGAGATATGATTGAGGTCTATAAAATCATGACTGGTGTGGAGAAAGTAAATAAGGAAGTGTTATTTACTCCTTCTCATAACACAAGAACTAGGGGCCACCAAATGAAATTAATAGGCAGCAGGTTTAAAACAAACAAAATGAACTATTTTTTCACACAATGCACAGTCAACCTGTGGAACTCCTTGTCAGAGGATTTTGTGAAAGCCAAGACTATAACAGGGTTCGAAAAAGAACTAGGTAACTTCATGGAGGATAGGTCCATCAATGGCTATTAGCCAGGATGGGCAGGGATGGTGTCCCTAGCCTCTTTTTACCAGAAGCTGGGAATGGGCGACAGAGGATGGATCACTTGATGATTCCCTGTTCTGTTCATTCCCTCTGAGGGACCTGGCATTGGCTACTGTCGGAAGACAGGATACTGGGCTAGATGGACCTCTGGTTTGACCCAGTATGGCCGTTCTTATGTTCTTATCCTTTGTCGGTTTTGTCGGTTTGGATGGTGAGCTCTCTGGGGTAGGGACTCTCTCTTACACTGTGTTTCTTACTCTGTGCCTTGACCCCAGCTTCTAGGCGCTACCATAAAACACATAACAGGGTTAATCCCCGAACCTGGCCAGAGCGTGGTTGCAAAACCCAAAGATCTTTGCTAGCTCATTGCAGTCTCTTGGGCCCAGCCCAGATTATTACAAAGACTTCATTTCCGGCCAGCCGTCTGAAAGAACAGACCAGTGCTAGCTTACACATCACCTGTTAACTCATTGGGTTGATCATCCATTTGTGACCTTTCACATCATCTTGGTGATATTGACCTTTTCTGATTCTGGTAGCCATTTGGAAGGGGAAAGGTTGGGGCAAGCACAGATAATGGGTTAGAGAGAGAACGGAACAGGGTGTGATGGAAAAGGAGCTGAGGCATCCACTCATCATTCTGCAGCCATTCATGCTGTTTGGTTACCCATTAGTTGAAGACAATTAAAACCAGCCCTGATATTCAATATTGCTAAGCCAGACACTTTGGGGCCAAATGTTCTCATAAATCCATGAACCTCAACCTTCCAGGTAGTCATTATATTTTACACATAAGAATACCTGTCTCTTATACATAGGGTGATCAGATAATATTGGGATGGTCCGGATATTACGGGCTTTGTATTATATATTCAACTATTATGTGTGTCCCCAGAGAAGTGCCCCAATTTTTCACACTTACTATCTGGTCACCCTACTAATACAGCGCTTGTCAACAGTAGGTCTCAAAGCATTTCACATGATCTTTATGGTATTTATCCTCACAACCCCCCACTAGATAGGCCAGTGCTATCATCCCCACTGTACAGATGGGGAACCAAGGCAGGGATACTCAAAGGTATTTTGGTATTTCTATTGATTTCAGTGGAATTTAAGGGCCTAGACTAGGGCCTGAGAGGCTAAGGGACGTGCCCAAGGTTGCACAGGCAGTTAGTGGCAGAGCAAGGAATTGAACCCAGGTCCTAAGCTCCTTCCCTGTGTAGTTTGCATATTAAGCAACAAGGGCACAAAGTAAGTGATGCTGGTAGCTGCATGGACAACTTAGGCAATATGGCCCCAGTGCTTAAGTTGTCATGAAAGAGGTGCCGGGGCTCAAGCAATTTTTTTTACTTTCATAACTGACATGGCAGGCCCGGAGGTGCCAGGGCTCTGAACTGCCACGCCCAGTGGTGCCGGGGCTCTGAACTGCCAAGCCCATAGGTGCCAGGGCTCTGAACTGCCAGGCCCAGCGGTGCCGGGGCTATGAACTGCCACGCCTAGACATGCCAGCGCTCAGCCCTGGCACAAATGAAGCACTGATGGCACCCCGTTAGCATACTATCTGCTTCCTCCTGTTGGCTTCACTCTGTTCTTGCTCATCTCACAGCTGATACAGTTCTGTATTGCACCTTGCCAGAGAACAATCTCATAGGCTCAGACCGTGAATCCCTGACTCACAGGAGCTGTCCTGCTGAAGTCCTAACCACGGGACCCAGCCTTCCACCACGCTGACGGCGAATTCAGAAAATGTGTTTATTTACTATTGACTTTAAAGGGACCACAAACTGTGCATAGAGGAAAGGGGATCCCAAACTGGCCCATAATGACAGGTTTCAGAGTAGCAGCCGTGTTAGTCTGTATCCGCAAAAAGAACAGGAGTACTTGTGGCACCTTAGAGACTAACACATTTATATTTATTCATTTGGCCCATAATAACTGTCAATATCAAATTGTTCTCTGGCATAACTCCACTGACGTCCTTAGAGTTAGACCAGGAATATATGTTACTATATGTGCCCCTAAACAATGCTCTGTTAAGTGCTAAGAAGACTGAAGTTTTACTTTATTACAGATTTTTTCCACCTTTAAAACAAAGTCACATTAATTGGAGAAATGCTGGAAAGGGGAGCCTCTGAGGGAATAACGCTGAATCCTGTGCATGAACATGACCAGGCAAACATGCCACATATTAGGGAGAATGATATTGACCTCCTTTGTAAAGCCTTTTGAGATCTGTAGCTGAAAAGTGCTAGACAAGAGCTATTAATTAATCCATATTATTATTAGGGTATTTGCTTTCAGCGTACAGTACTTCTCTCTCTTTTTGGTGCTGGGGGTTGATTTTTGCCTAACACGTTTTTTAAATGAACTAAGAAAAGAAAAAGAAACATTTTGACTCTTTTTTTCTGGATCTGGACTTACAGCACTAGAGTCAATGGCAATTTTGCCCCTGAATTCAGTGGGACCAGGAACAAGCCTTTATTGTGATAGATTTATTTAGACCCTCATCTTGTTGATATGGTCAGTAAATTTGGTCTGGATCTCTAATAATCAGGTAGCAAAAGATAACTGTAATCCTAAAGGGATCTAGAGGATATTATTTAGTAGGAAATGCATAGAATTTAGATAGATGGACATTTAATGGGTGGATGGCTATAGTGGATGGATGGAATGGATGACAGTGGCTAGACAGATTGATATAGTGGATACATAGGTGCAGTAGATAGATACGATCAGTACATCGCTGCAGTAGGTACAATAGACAGCTAGATACCGTACAGTAGGTAACAGGTTTCGGAGGGGGTAGCTGTGTTAGTCTGTATCAGCAAAAACAATGAGGAGCCCAAATAAATGTGTTAGTCTCTAAGGTGCCACAAAGACTCCTCCTTGTTTATACGGTAGGTAGACACTGGAAGATGGAGTAGGTCAGCAGATGCTGGACAGGAGGGTTTGTAGTTTCTGGTTCCAGGACAGATTGAACCAAAAAGTCTCATAAAAATTCCAAAGCAAGGAGACCAGGCCTCCATCTCACCTCTAGACTTCACCTTCTGGCCTGCATAGCCAAACCAGACAGTCAATCCACAAAATGCCATGGAGCATATCACCTCCAGCCCATCCCTTTCTTAAGCAAGCTCCAAATGCGATTGGCTTGCTAATGACCATCATTGTTATTAATTAGCTCCGAGCTTCTCTGCTCCAGGGCCCTGTGGACTAAAGAGGTTACACCTTGGGAGCAAGCATTAGACCCATTAGGGATATTCCGTCAGTTTGCACTCTAATTGTTAACTAATGAAGACTACTGTTTGGGGACTGGCTAAGCTAAGTGTTTGCTGTCTGAAGTGAGTGCCTGGCAGAGAAAAGGGCTCTCCTGTTTATTATTGAGGTGCTCTGGCTCAATTAGGAAGGCTAGAACTCAGGAGTGTAATCTCCAGAACTCAATGGGCCTCCAAACTGCTTTCTATTACTTAATGAAATGCAGAAAGGCAATGCTTATTGTTAAATAATTATACCTTGCACCTTCCAAGCTCATGATGGCAAAGCTCTTTGCAAACACTAATTAATTACGTCTCTCAATGCCTCCCCCCAGGCAGGGAAGAATTATCAACCATGGAAAGATAAGGAAACTGAGGTACAGAGCTCTGGGAGGGACTTCCACCAAGGCACACAGGCCATCTGTGGCAGAGCTAGACGCAGAAACCAGGATCTCCTGAGTCACGGTGCTGGGTCTGCTCCACAAGGCCATCCTGCCGTCCATTCAGAAACAGGCTGATTTATGATGAATGTACCAACACACACCCCCCAGAAGAAGAAGTGAGGTTCTTACCCATGAAAGCTTATGCTCCCAATACTTCTGTTAGTCTTAAAGGAGCCACAGGACCCTCTGTTGCTTTTTACACCCCAGAAGGGATGCTAGAGGGATCGGCCCCCACCCCAGAGAATCTACGGGCAAACAAATGCAGGGTGGTGTGAGGGGAGAAGGTGAAAGCAGATAGACAGAATAGCTTGGGAGATACCTGGCAAATAATGGGACAATAAGAAGCCATTTGCACATACCTATTTGTCATTTGTTACCATTGTCCATTTTTGCTCATTTAAGCCCCGATCCTGCAATTAGATCCCCCCCAATCGTTACGTCGAATTTAAATCTATTTAATAACCATTAGATTACAATGCCTCATTTAAATGCATTGAAACCACACAGCAGGCTAGGAATTGAACACAGGCCTCCTGAATCTCTGTCCAGTGCTGTATAGGCTGCACTACCTCCCTCTATGTGCCAGGATATTCTGCTTGGTCTCTTTCAAACAATCAGATACAAGGGGCCACACCACGCGCATTGGATGTGCCCGCCCTAGAAGAATCAGTATTCTTGCTGTAGCACTGCAAGTACAGGACGATGGGATGAAAACTAGGCTGGGGGCTCAGTTCTCTAGACTGAAGGAGGCCTTGCAGTATGGCCGACCCCAAATGTTCAAAAATCCGGAGTCAGGCTCACCACAGAGCATAAGCTTGGCTTTAAACTCATGAGATGATGTGAAAATCATAGCTTTGGGGGGCTTTTTATTTGCCTTCTGCTGGGGTCTCATTTTGAAGCTTTCTCCACAGCCACGGTCCGATGAAGTTAGTCTCTAAGGTGCCACAAGTACTCCTGTTCTTTTTGCGGATACAGACTAACACGGCTGCTCCTCTGAAGGCTAGAAAGTTGCCTTGGCTTTAAGAATGAAGGCGGAAATCAGCACATACCCACTTGACTCCAGGAGTTGGGGCTTTAAGGAAAACAAGAATTAACTACCAGGAGACTCATGACAAAACCAGGAGAGTTGGCAACCCCCTGTCTGGACCCTATCCTGGCTCAGTAGACACAAGGAAGCTAGAAATACAGGTCTGCCGGTTCAGGCTCCCATACAAGATGTCACAAGTCTTCCAGGCCTGGGCACTCAAACCAGACAGTTAATACACAAACAGCTGGGGAGAGGCTAAACTCCCAGACAGCTTCTATTCAAGGTGCAGTTATCAAAGAAAGCCCACTGCAGCTGAATGACATGAATGGGCTATCGAGGCCTGTATCAGCTCCGGTATGCAGGCGGCCCAGGGCCATGCCTTTGATAAGCCATCCTGATCATCTTTGCTGGGCAGATAACCCAGCCATTGCAGGCCTGTTAAAGGAAACAATGAAATCGGGTCCATTTTCCTCTGGTACCTTGGGCCACAACTACCTGCCTGCTGTTCATTTAACCCTTGCAGTGCCAGGGATGAGAGATTATGCCCTGCTGAACGGTGGCTCAGGAAGTCAAGCGCGTTGAGTGCTATGCAGAGGCAGTGTTTGGTGAGGGGTCCAACGGGAGTTGGTAACCAAAGCAAAGGGATCACTCAGTGGGCTAGCATGGCAGGTCCAATGAGTTGGTAGGGGCGGGGAGGCTTTCCCAACTTTAGCAGCGCTTGGGTTGAGAGTGAGGCTATTGTTCATGTTTAATAAATGAGGTGGGTCCCTGAAAACAGGCACCTGAGGGGAAATGAGGGCCACACTCTGAGCACTGACAGAGTTCTTGCCATCCAACAATCTGAAGTGCTTTGCAAAGGAAAGGAAGTGTCATTATCCTCGATTGACAGATGGGGAAACTGAGGCACGGCGCTCCACTTTTCAAACTCACTGAAGTAGCCCCATTGACTTGCACTGAAACATAGGCTCCCGAAGACCCGATCCTCAACAGAGTTCGGTCCAGATCCTCAAAGGCATTTAGGCACCTAACTCCTATTGAAATGAATGGGCATTAGGAGCCTAAATGCTTTTGCGATTTGCCCAGAATCAAACAGGGAGTCAGCAGCAATGTCCGGAAGAGAACCAAGGTTGCCTGATGCCCAGCCTCATGCGCTAAGCTCCCCCACGCAGCTTGCTGCAGGGACAAGCACTGGAGGGGGGTGGGTTACATTGGGCCACAAGAGCTATCAGCACTGGGGGTGGGGGATTCTAAACGGGATGCAGGAGGCAGACCCTAGAAGGCTGCAGCTGGGATGCAGGAGATGGGCTGATTGTCAGCTGGATCAATGGGTGGCACAAGGAAGTCAGCATCACTTACAGATTGTGAAAGTTGGTATAGAGCAAATCCATTGGGACCTGCACAGTTCAGTGGACGGGGCATTGGCCTGGGACCTGGGAGCTAGGCCTGATGCTACCACTGACCTGTTGGATGATCTCTGCTCTTCTCTTTCCTCTTGGATTGGCTTGTCTATTGAGGCTCTACTCTGGGGGGAGGGAGGAGCAGAGACAGTCTCTCACCGTGTGTATGTACAGCACCTAGCCCTGTAATATAAAGAATACCAGGTAAGTAAAACAGAGCCTCCTAGCATCTCTGCCCCAGAGCTGAAACCAACAAAGATCAAGCAAAAGAGAAGGATTCCCACACAGCCATACAATCTCCTGTGCCCTTGGGAAAACGCATGCCATTGTTTGCAGCTATCTGGCCTGGGTGGAAGGGACCTATACGGTGATGTAATTAAAAGGGGATTACAAACCCTTGAGGAAGTGCACATGCAGGGGTTAATGCCGTCTCCTCTGGATCTCAGCAAGGAACCAAGAGCCGCTGAATTAGGGAAGCAAAGGGAAAGAAAATCTTTGGACCTGAATGTTTTAGGGAGTTTTCAACAGATGGTTTAGGGCTGTTAGCTGCGTCACTTGAAAGCCAGGCAGGAGGTGAGAGTCCTGTGCACTGCAACATGACCCAACCCGCACCTGCTTAAAACATTGTCAGGTCCCATCTTTGCATATAAAATGGTCAGGGGGCAGATAGAAGGTTCTGGGTTAGTCTGGTCTCCGTAAGGGGCTGCGGCTTTGCAAAGACCAGGGCAAGGCAGGTTCAGACCCCCGGGAGATGAGTGAGAGGGTTGGATACAAATTGTCTAGGACAGTTGAGTCCACTTCTGGGTCCCACCTGGCTTCCACTCAAGGAAAATGACAGAACTGCTATTAAAATCGCCCCATCCAGGGCTGCCGATGCCGCCCGGAATCCGCTCTGACAATGTGACTTAGTGTGTTGCTTCTTCCCCTGGATGTTATGTTTTTGTAAATGGCAATAAACCCAGCGAATGGGTTAGCATGAGCTGAAGCTGTCCCGTTCTCCAGAACAGGGGAGTGGACAGATGTCTGTGCGTTTCATTGCAAAAAGGGGAGGCCACGCCACCTGCCTGGGCGCTATAAATGAAACAGGACCAGCACGGCACTCTCAGAGCGCGTTTGCAGGGAGGTCTGAGAACAGCACCTCTGCATTCCAAACAGCACCAGCTCCCCAAGTGTTACAGGTTCACATGGTAAAACTGGGCCAATTCCAGAAGCACGAAAGGTGCAAAGGGGTTTCCACTCTGGGTGCAAAACAGAGGTGGGGCGAAGGAAAACCTACTCGAATGTTTTGCAGGGCAGCACCGCGGAGCCTGCAAGCCGGGTCTGCAGTATGCGCTGTAGCGAACTGATGGATACCCGACATAGGGCTGAGAGATGGAGCATAGTGCAGGGAAATCATTTCGGGGCCTATTCCTGCCCCCATGAAAGCTGCCTGTGTATGAGGACGCAAACCAAAACCACAGAGCCAAGCCCCATTCCTGATGCCGGGAAAGTCCTGACCCACATCCTAACTCAGCAGTTGGGATCCACCACTAGCTTGAAGCCTGAGCGGCTGAGTGGATAAGGAAAAGTTATTTACTTATTCCCATAATACAAGAACTAGGGGTCATCAAATGAAATTAATAGGCAGCAGGTTTAAAACAAATAAAAGGGAGTTCTTCTTCACGCAGCGCACAGTCAACTTGTGGAACTCCTTGCCTGAGGAGGTTGTGAAGGCTAGGACTATAACAGAGTTTAAAAGAGAACTGGATAAATTCATGGGGGTTAAGTCCATTAATGGCTATTAGCCAGGATGGGTAAGGAATGGTGTCCCTAGCCTCTGTTTGTCAGAGGGTGGAGATGGATGGCAAGAGAGAGATCACTTGATCATTGCCTGTTAGGTTCACTCCCTCTGGGGCACCTGGCATTGGCCACTGTCGGTAGACAGGATACTGGGCTAGATGGACCTTTGGTCTGACCCGGTACAGCCTTTCTTATGTTCTTATGAGCTGACAAGCTACGAGCAGAAAACGCTGGTCCATGTGCCAGCTTTCTGTTTGCAGCCTGGATGGGGAGAGGGGCCGTTTTAGTGCCAACGGGAAGGGGCAGGTGGGAGCCCAGCTGTTCTGGGAGGAGGAGGACAGCAGAGAGAGACACAGCTCTTGTAAACAAGGCTGAGGCCAGGGTAGCTTCCCCTCCATTCACTTGCCCAGCAAGGTGTGGGGCTGACAAGGGGAGGGGCTCAGAAGATCTGTTGACCCGGCCAAACACGGCTGTGTTTGCCCATCTCTTCTGCAAGAGGATGTCAGGGAGGAAAAGTAATTGGGAAGCTCGGGGGTTGCAGGGGGCTGCTGCTCCGAACAAGCGTTTGAAGGTGTGGATTTGGGGTGGGGAGGGGGCAAAGTTTGCTGAGCTGCCTTGTTCTGAAAAGGGAAAGTCCACACGAATGAAATGGGGCGAGCATGCCCATCTCCCCCTTTTAAAGGAGCCGCGCTCCTTTTTATCTCGGGCCTTTCAAGGCTGGTAATTAAGAACTAATAATGACATATCTGCTTTGCAAGGCTGCCCTTTCATCTCGCCTCGCACACAGGCCTTTATTTGCCTCGGCCCCACAGCAGATGCTGGACGCTCCCCGCAAAGATAAAAAGCAAGACAGCCGAGCCCAAGCTGGCTCTTCACTTGTGGGGCGGCCACCTTGAACTTTTATGGCAGCTTCAAATTGCAGCCGGGGCGAATCCCTCCCTGGGGTGACGTCACTGGTGGCGATGGAGTTGACACCCGGGGTGGATGTGGCCCACTGGTCTCTGTATTTTCCAATCCACCTCCACCCCACCAAGACACTGCGGAGCAGCCAGGTTGCTGAAGCTGAGGTATATGCAGTCAGGCCCAGATCCTCAACGGTGTTTTGGTGCTTAATTCCCGTTGGCGCCTTTAGGCTTTTTGGAGGATCTGGGTCTTACTTCCCCCACGTCTGGTGCAGAAAGAGAACAGGGGTGGGAAGGTTTCAGAGTAGCAGCCGTGTTAGTCTGTATCCGCAAAAAGAAGAACAGGAGTACTTGTGGCACCTTAGAGACTAACAAATTTATTAGTCTTTTATTAAATTTGTTAGTCTCTAAGGTGCCACAAGTACTCCTGTTCTTCTTTTTTAGGGGTGGGAAGGATTGTCCTGGAGTCTCCAAGAACCAATGATTAATCTTTAATGAGAGATGATGTCATGGGATGAAACCTCCAGGTAGACGTCCAACTGACACTGGCATTCCTATCTCTGATGGGAACTTTGGGCCCCATCCTGCATTGTCTATTTGCCCTTAGCATCAATGGCCAAGGAATGCAACATCCAGCCCTAAAATGTGTTCCTTGCGGGAGGAAATCTGGAGCACTTGGCAGGTGGTCAAAGGGGCTGGGGTGAGCGTGCACCCCTGGCCGTCATGGGAGCCCAAGAGGGGGCAGCGTGAGCAGGAGCAGAGGGTGATCCCCTGGGAACACCAAAGCCCTTTAATGAGCAGATTAAAACTGGGAAGACAACAGCAAACCCCCCTAGCCCTCTCCTCCCCCAACCTGTGATTCCTGCTCTGTGTGTGCGTGTGTGTGTGTCCCAACCTTTGTGTGTGTGTGTGTGTGTATGTGTGTGTGTGTGTGTGTGTGTGTGTGTGTGTGTGTGTTGCACTGCAGCTGCAGAAGAGGACACTTCCACCTACGTGTCAGGAGCAAAGCAATCAAGAGAAGGCGCTGCCTCAAATGAGCCCCATAATGACTTTCTCAGCTCTGGGAGTGGGCCCTTCATTTCCCTTGCTTTTATGGCGGGGCTCTCCCCTCGGCAGGCTGGGTCCCTGAAACCTAGTGAAACCAAAGCTAAGGGGAGCCGGGGGTGGGGGGGGACATTACACTGTCTTTTGCCTGGCCTTGCAGGGGGAAACGCTTTGCAGATGTTTTGGGCCCTGGCTTGCTCTCTCCCTCAACTCCCATTTCCTCCCCAATAAAAAGAAAGCCACGCTGGAGTCTTTTGACTGGGGCCAGCCCCCCCGCAGGGCCTGGGACGGAGGTGTGACTTTTCCCAGCTCATTAGGAAAAGGTGTACAATTTTCAGAATTTCAAAACCTAATGACCATCTGAATCCCATCAGTGGAGCCTGCCACGATGAGCAGGTAGCAGCAGCAGCCAGCGCTGGGAAAAGGTGCAGTGGTTTGGGTGCTAGCCTGGGACGCCTGGGTTCAATTCCCTGCCACAAACTCCTTGTGTGACCTTGGGCAAGTCACTTAGACCCAGATCCTCAAGGGTATTTAGATGCTTAATTCCCACTGAATTCAACTTGAGTTAGATGCCTAAATACCTCTGAGGATCTGGGTTGTATTCTCTCTGTGCCTCAGTTGCCCATCTGTAAAATGGGGATAAAAGCATTTCCCTACCTCACGGTAATGACAATAAATCCATTAGCGTGGGAGGTGCTCAAATGCGATGGTAACAGGGGCCATATCAGAACCTGGGATCAATAGCTCCATAGATAGCAGCCAGTAAGTGAACACTTCAATCTCCCTGGTCATTCTGTTACAGATTTAAAAGTCACTATCCTTGAACAAAAAAACTTCAGAAACAGACTTCAAAGAGAAACAGCTGAACTAAAATGTATTTGCAAATGTAACACCATTAATCTGGGCTTGAATAGGGACTGGGAGTGGCTGGCTCATTACAGAAGCAGCTTTTCCTCTCCTGGAATTGACACCTCCTCATCTATTATTGGGAATGGACCACATCCACCCTGATTTAATTGGGCCTGTCCACACTGGTTCTCCACTCGCGAAGTAACTCCCTGCTCTCCATGTGCCAGTATATAATGCCTGCATCTGTAACTTTCACTCTGTGCATCTGAAGAAGTGAGGTTTTTACCCACGAAAGCTTATGCCCAAATAAATCTGTTAGTCTTTAAGGTGCCACCAGACTCCTTGTTGTTTTTGTAGATACAGACTAACCCGGCTACCCCCTGATACCAGATAGCACCAGCAGCCCAGGTCTATGCTGATGAAATACTGTTCCGGATTCTGCCAGTCCTGCACACGCTACGCATCACTGCCCTCTGCGAGTTGGCCCACTGAAATCAAGCAAGGTGCTTCTCAGCCTGAGTACGGGGGGGAGCAGGATCTGACCCTAAGAGCAAAGAGCCCCAAAATGCAGAGGGCATCACGCCAGAGAGGGGAGTGAGGCACAAGGAAACGCAAAGGAATCACTACCTCAAATGACGCTATAAATCAGTGCCACCTGTAACCCTGCAGCCTGCATTCCCCTACTCAGGAGAAACTCCCCTGAACCTAGTGTTCCCATGTGAGCCAAGCTTCGTTTCCTCGCTCCGCAGGCCCTTGGGCCCTTCCCACAGCCCTAGCTCTGGCTCTGAGGGGTGGGGGTGGCGTATTTCCAACCAAGGACCCAGGGCAGAAATTGATGAGGAAAAGGGGGTTGGGAGAGAGGAGAACTTGGGGGGCTTTGCCTCCTGGATTTATGTACATAGACCCTCTCCTCGCGCCGGTTTGTCGCCATATCCATGGGCTGGCAGCTTCACCGGAGCTGCCAAGGTGGAAACAACGGGATGGAAGGTTTGTGTGTGTGTAAACCCAAGGGGCACCCCACCAGCGATCTTGGGAGATTTCTGAAGCTCCTGTCAAGTGGATCTCTCTCTCTCCCCCCCCCCCCGCCCCTTTCCAGCTCCCCGGCCCATCCATTAATTGGATCCCTTGTTGGCCCGGACACCTTTTTCATCTGCTACTTAGGGGCGAACAAAAACCCAGCAGGAGCCATTAGCACTTCAGGGTCCCTGCTCCGGATATAAGGGAGGGAGCGGGGCCGGCCTGGCTGTATGATCAGGCCAGGAGCGCGCTCAGCCCCTCACCTGCTGCCTCCGCCTCCTCCCGGTGCAGGGACCCCCTCGCCGATCTCTGGCACCGCCTGGCCATGCTGACCACGACCCTGCTGCCCTTTGGGCTGCCCGCTCCGGCCCTGCGGCCTTACCCCGGCCCCTCGCCCCCCGGACACTCCCCCAAGGCTCCGGCGGGGAAATCCTTCACCATCGATGCTCTCCTGGGCCGGTCAGAGCCCTCGCCGCCGCCGCCGCCGCCTCCTCCTGGCGCCGGGCGCTGGGACCCCGGCTGGCCAGACAGCGCCTGGCCGGGCGGTGCGCTCCAGCTGTGCGCCCAGGCGCATCCCCTCCTGCAGCCTCGGCCGCTCTACCCCGTCTGCTACCCGGCCCTGGCGGGCTGGCGGGCCCCTCTCAGAGCCCCAGGTAAGAGCCTGATGTCCCCCGACTCTCCCCCCCCCGCCAGGGCCCCCCACTCGTGGCCAGCACCCCGCGCCTCTCCTCTGAGCGCTTTCTTTCGTCTTTACGCACAGGGTATCTGCTCTCCAAATGCTGCTTCCCAGGCTTCAGAGCCAAGTCGGGCAAATCCAAGCGGGTCAGGACCATCTTCACCAGCGACCAGCTGGCCCGGCTGGAGAAGGAGTTCGCCCGGCAGCAGTACATGGTGGGCACCGAGCGGTGTCTGCTAGCCTCCGCTCTGCACCTCACCGAAGAGCAGGTAAGACAAGCCTGCCTCTCCCCCAGCCCTGTACCTAGAGGGTGGTAGGGATGGCAGTGCCAGGGGAACCAAGGAGGCTAGCGCCTCCTCCATCTGCAAAGTTACCTGCCCCATGGTCTGCTCCCCAGTGTGTCCAGCTCCAAGGGGGACAGAAAGAGGGATGAAGCCACCCATGGCTTGAACCCTACATAGGCTTCACAGGTTTCTCTCCATCCTCCCTGGAGTTGGGCACACATTCCCATTGACTTCAATACAAGTTTTCCTCCAAATAAGGGCTGCAAGATGGAGCATTTCCCAGTCTCTCCCCCTCCCTGCCCCCAGCCCAGTGCAGGACTCACTCTCCCATGGGCTTTCTGTAGTTTTTCTATTTTTGGGGGGGAGGGCGAAAGCCAAGTGACTGTATACATAAGAGCCTCCCAAGGGAAGGGGAGTGGAAGCCTTCTGGAGCCCAAGCCAGACTGAATAAAGCCCTTGAGAACAGACTGGGGGCAGGATTCCAGCAGCAGCTCCCATCTAGGAACAACGTGGAAACCTGCCCTCCTGCCTCTGGGCCTGACCCAAAGCCCACCAAAGTCGGTGGGACTTCTCCTGCTGGCTCCAGGCTTTGGGTCAGGCTGTCTGAGTAGCTCAATGGCTGTGGCTACTCACTGGGAGGAAGGGAGGAAGAATCTGGTTCCAAAGGCTCTTAAAAGCTGGATTTTTTTCCACATATTTCTCTTGTGGCTGTGGTCTGGGGCAGTAACTAGTCTCTGAAGTCTGAGCTCTCCAAAGCAGGGACCAGTATTATTGCTGATATCCCAGCAACAGCTCCGCTCAGGAACTGGGTCCCGTGGGTGCTGTAGGACCCCTGGTCAGAACCAGTATCTTCCCTCAAAAGCTTACAATCTAAATAGACAAGACCAAGTACTATTCCCCTTCTTCTCCAGCTGGGGAACTGAGGAACAGACAAGCCTGTAGCAGAGCAGGGACTTCACCCCAGGCTAATCATTGGGCCTTTCACTCAACACCTCTGGATGCTGCTACCATGGCAAGCTGCCCTGATGAGATCCAGCTGATGGCTAGGGCCCAGATCCTGAAAGATACTTAGGCACCTAACGCCCCTGGAACTCAATTGGAATTAGACACCTAAAGAACTCTGAGGATCTGGGCCTAGGTTCTCAGCATCTCACAGGAAGGAGGAATCAAACCCAGCTCTCCTGAGTCAGTCAACACCCCTTTACCCCCATTCAGGGATAACTGGCTCTCTCCAGCAACTAGTCAAATGTGTATTTTGACTGATCCTGATCTGACCCAAATCAATGGGCGTTTGACTGCCAGTCGGCACAGGATCGGGCCCTGGGATGGGCCTGTTAGACAGGGATCCATGAGGAGAGGCGGAGGGGGCTGGCTGCCGTCTCCCACACCCCCACACAAACTTTTCAACCAGGGAGGTGTCTCTGAAGCTGCATCTACCTCAGGTTTTGCACGGGGGCCCATCACCACAGCATGTGAGGCCTTCCAGGGTTATTAGATCTGCTTAGCGAAGGTCCCTGCTAGAGTCTGATTTTTAAAAGCGAAACATCTTCTCTTCCAAAGGTAAAAGTCTGGTTCCAGAACAGACGGATCAAGTGGAGGAAGCAGAGCCTGGAACAGCAACAAGCCAAACTGGTGAAGATGGGTCTGGCCACTCCCCAACGGAGCCGGGATTCGCAGACCCACCAGGGAGAGGAAGGGGACAGGGACTTTACCAAGGAATCTACCGATGATCAGGAAGGTTTGTCCTCCCCTCACTTGGAGTAATCTACTGCACCTCTCTCTGGACAGACTCTCCTGTGCTGTGCTTCGGGTCCTCACCCCTGTACATACTGTATTATAGCTGGCAACGTGCATATCTAATATATACAGTGTAGGGATTATTTTTTGCAGTGCAAAAATAGATTAATTTATGCAATTGTTTAAAAAAAATAAAACACAATGACTTTGCTACTCTAGCCGGCTCGGGTTCTTACACCAGGCCTGTCACCGGCCTTTGGGCACCGACCTGTGAATTACGTGGTCATTGGCTCTGTAATGAAAAGCAGTAGCTCTCTGTAGGCGTCTCGGAATTTGTGTCAGGATAAAAATGTATCCCAAAGTCATCACCCCCCCTTCTTATTTATTTAACAACCGTCCTCCCCCACCCCCTTCATAATAAACCTCTACTTTAGCCTGGAACGCTGCCTCTCTTTGTTCATGGGAACGCACTTGCGGGATTTTTTTCATTTTACTGGCATGACTTCTCGTTGCCTAGCTGCTCTTTGTATAAACAACAAACTTTTTGGTGCAGCGGGGAGACAAAATAAAGGCACTTCTCCCCCACCCCTACTCACCCCTGATTTTTCACACCCCTGAGCGACATAGTTCACCAGTGTAAATTTACAGTGTAGACCTGGCCTTGGTTTGTTCTAATCTCTCTTTGTTTCCAGTGTGGTAGCCATGTTGGTCTCAGGATAGGTGAGTGCCGAGGCTATCCAGCCAAATGAGAGCCTGTCCAGGGAATGAGGGAGTTTACTGTAGTCCAGACAAAGGGGAGCAGAGAGGCAATGGGACTTGCCCAAGGTCACACACCGGGCAGTGGCAATGGCTGGGAATAGAATCCAGGCATCCTGAGTCCCACTAGAGCACACTAAGAGAGAAAAAAAGCAAACCGCGCTGCTACCTCTGTAGTCATTATTCCACAAGGATTTTTTGTTAATGCTGAAAGAGGCGATAGTATTGTGTCTTTCTTACACCGCTTGGCAAATGTGCATTGCCCTTTAAAACAGGGGCAAGGGCTGCAGGCTAGGAGCCCGCTCCTGCCCAAACAGCTGGGAGTAGTGCTAGCTTCCAGGTGCCTTATGCGTGGTAAGCACAAGTCTCCCTGCTGAGTGTTTTCAGAAGCAGGGCTGAAATGAAGATGAATGTGGTGACTGGCCACGTGAGAGGTTAATGCCCTCCACTAGAAGAGCTGGGGGGGTTCGTACTGTATTAAATGGCGATATTTTTATTTGATTTGAAATGGCATGTAGTGAAAAATGTTTAACTAAAACACATGGGCTTGATTCTACTGCCTTCACACCTCGCTTTTCAGGACGCCTCAAGCACCTGCCCTCTGAAAATCAAACCCCTTCAAGGTGTCTCAAACTGGGCCCCCCAAAATCACCAGTCACTTGAACAGGTTAGCTTTTGTTCCTCTGTGACTCAGTTTCCCACCTGTACAAGGGGGATAATAGTGCTACCCTACCTCTTGGGATAAATCTATTAAAAATGGTGAGGCCATCAGATACTCTGGCACTGGGGGGGAAGATGAGTAGTTTAGAGTTTAACAAATTACAAACATCAAGAAAGTGGGGCATGATAGCATGGATGTACTGAAGCCGGCAGAAGGTGTATTCACCAACCTGATTGCCAGGGATCCAATCCAGGTCTGCACAGACTTTAGGAAAAAGGGCCCAGTCCTCAAGTTACAAAACACGCGGCCCAGATCCACACAGGTAATTAGGCTCCTAACTTCATTGAAATCAACAGTAAGTTAGGTACCTAAATACCTTTGAGGAGCTGGCCCTTGCTGGCTTAAATAGAGGCAGGATTGGGCCTAGATGTCAGTAATTCCAGAAGAAGAAAAACATGCATGAGGAATATTTTGCTCTCCCCCCAGTGTTTTACTTCGGACAGTCACAAAGACAAAGGTCCCACACCACGGAGTCACTCCTGATTTAACCCTGGTTTGAGTGAGAGCAGAATTAAACCCACAGTAAAACGCAGCGCCAGATTTCTCACACCTCCCGCTGAAATCTGTGGTAGCTGCTGGTGCTCAGAAAAGCAGGTCCATACTCAATACTTCTGAGCCTGTGTGGGCGTCATGGGGCTCAGAACCCAGGGGAAGGAGTGTCTCAGAAACATGGAAAAGTTTGTCTACACTTGGAAGTGGTTTTCTGATTTGGGGAGTGGGTGAATTCAAAGTGCAATAGCTGCCCCTGAATAATTCCATGTGTGGACACTCTTACTGTGGAATAAGAGTGTTCATACGTTGAATGAATCAGAAACAAATCTAAGTGCCGACTGGAAAAAATAGCATCACTAATTTTTATTCAGAACTTTCTATTGAAATGAATGGGGATCTCTGGAGGCACTTCCCACACCCATTAAGCCAACAGTATCACAGCGCTGGGCACAGTATAAATACCACCTGGGACTGGCAGGGTTGCATCCTAAAACTGGTAGAAAAGTGCTGATCATGTCTTCAAAACCATGGGGAAAGGCATAACATCCCCCCCAATGATTCCCCAGGCCCAATAATCCGCATCCCCAGTGATGGGATGGGACGAAACCCAATGGGATTAGAGAGTTTATTCCGGCAGAAGCGAAACACAAAGAAGAAGCCGAGATGATGTGATTGAAGCTGCCCTTTGTTCCGACTGTTTTCAGAGCTGGGATTAGCTGGAGGCTCAAAGAGCCCAAACTGTGCTAATGTCTTTAGCTGTCTGGTGTGACCCGATGGCGTGTTTGCCGGCTTGAACTCTGTCATCTCGGATGCCACTCGCTTTACTGGGCTCTGCCTATGGACAACAGGAGCGGCCCGGGCATCGCTGGGCTGCCAGCTCCTAAGTCGGCGCAGCACCAGGGGGATCCAGGGTGGCTCTGCATCTCGCAGATTTGGGCTCTTGGACACAAAACTTTACCAGTGTTTGGGCCCTTCCATATTACAAGCCTGCTATGAGGGGCCTGATCCTGCAGTGTCCTGCACGCTCCAAACTCAGCAAGAGCTTGGGTGGAAAAGGGGATCTCGGACACTTTACTAGCCCAGCCCAGCCCAGCAGTCCTGACTTCAGGGAAGTTTTGCCCAAGTATAGATTGCCTGCCTGGGCATTCTAGTGGGAACCTATTTGAGTTACCATCTCTAGTTTGATCTAGGTTTGCAATGGACAACATTTTTAACTCCTGCCTAAAAAAGCATCAAAGTGTTTGGCATTAACAGTTTCCTCTCTGTGGCAGGGGGACTCTCTTTCCTGGGTTGGCATCATGAGCTAATTGATGAAGCACTGGACTGGAACTCAGGAGACCTGAGTTCTATGCCCAGCTCTGCCAGTGACTTTGTGCAAGTCACCGTGCCTCAGTTTCCCCTCCCATGCTTTATCTGTTTAGACTGAAGCTCTTCAGGGAGGGAGGGAGGGACTATCAGTGTGCCCTGATCCCAGCTGGGGCCTCTAGGCACTACCATGCTATAGATAATAATACAAATAAACAATGACAAAGGGCCTGATCCTGAAAACCATCACTAGTGGGACAGATTTCAGTGCCTCCAGAATAGCTGCACTGACTTCAGCGGCGCCATTCCAGGTTTGCACTGGTAGATTTCCTGCAGGCTAATCTCTCTCAGACCTTGGTACCCTCGCATGGATGCTCGTAGGTTCAGGCCCTACGCCAGGTGCCAAGTGTCTGCCAGACTCATTGCACAACGGCCTCACCAGAAGGCGCATGGCTTCCAAGTGAATCCCAGAGCAGCTGAGGCTCGCCATAGCAGGTTGCAACTAGGACCCGATCCTGGAAGTGCCGGCGGTCTGGAGTCAATGGGAGGTGCTGAACACCTTGTCGGTAAGCGGAGTGGAGTGGAGTGCTGGTTGTGGAAGGAGAAACCTCTAGCACAGAGGCCACTGGGCTGGAAGGAGGACCCTGCACATTAATTCAGACCTACTGTAAGCGTTCTTTGTGCTAGTGATTCAGGCCTTGGGAGATCCCTCTTTGGAATTAACACGGGGCGCTCTGCAGTTCTTGTTCCCTCTCGGGAGCTCCCATCCTGCAGTCCTCACTCAGGCAAAATGCTCAGTAGGCCCCGGGGGGGTTTTACCAGAATAAGCGCTGCAGGTTTGGGTTCCTGAAGGAGAAATTGATGGATTGGGGCATGACCCCACAAACCCTTACTCACAGGAGGAGGCCCATCAAAATCAAGGGTGTTACTCGTGGGAGTAAGGTGTGCAGAGGTTGGCATGGCAGGTACGTAGGGCCAGATCCTCAGCTGGTGCAAACTGGCATCACTCCATCAACTCCAACAGGACGACGCCAACGTGCACCGGATGCAGATCTGGCCTGTTGACTCCAATGGAGCAACACTGATTCACACCAGCTGGCGATATGACCTATTGACTTCAATGGAGCTACACCCATTCACACCAGCCGGGGATCTAGAATGCCCCTCAGCCACCCCCTCTCCATATAATATGGGCCCATGCTCCCTCTTTAGCTCATTATAGTTAGTCATATTGGTGCCTGCCACAAAATGAACTTCCTCCTGCCCTGGGAATAGCTTTTAAGGTTCCCCTTGGAGGCTATAAAAATGCTGGGAATTGAGGCATCTGCACGTGTATTTTTACAGCCCAGCGATTTCCCCTCTTTGCACACAGGACCCCGGGAGGAATGAAACCGAAGAAAGTGAATTACAACTGCCCGTGAGCTGCTGCGGGGGTCTGTCCCCTCCGACAGAAACAGGCGTGGGGCAGGATAAGGCAGCAACACCTGACACGGGTGCCGAGATAGAGACCGGGAGATCAGCGCAGGGTCATCTCGCCGGCTGGGAACAGGGTGGAGGGGAAAATCAGAACTTGGATCTCAGGCATGGCCTGGAAAATGGACTTATCGCCAGCTGCACAGGGAAGTGATCATGGGGAGGGGATAACAAGGAGAGGGGAAACGTATAAGGATAGCGGAGAACACTGGACTCTTTTCCCCATTATTTTTAGGGAGCTTTTAGCTTAACGATTAGCTTAATTAGATCGTTTAGTTAGGTTAAATCACATACAGTTTGTAAAGAGCCTTGACAATTAAAGGAATTCTAGCTCACTATCTCTCTCCATTACTTTCTTTCTGTTAGCCTCACCCACACCGCTCTATCTATCCATCCCCACCCACCCCTCAATCTATCCATCCATCCCCATCCCTCTGTCTGTCCCCACCCACCGCCTCAATCTATCCGTCCATCCCCATCCACACACCCCTATCTAACCCCATCCACACCCCTCAATCTATCCATCCATCCCCATCCCTCTGTCTATCCCCACCCACCCCTCAATCTATCCATCCATCCCCATCCACACCCCTCAATTTATCCCAATCCCATCAGCACCCCTCAATCCATCTCCATCCCCACCCTCACCCCTCCATCCATCCAGCCCCACCCACACCCCTCTATCTATCCGTCCCTCCCCTCTGTCTATCCATTCATCCCCACCCACACCTCTCAATCTATCCCCACCCACACCCCTCTATCCATCCATCCATCCCCGACCACACCCCTCAATCTATCCCTCTATCCCCACCCTACACCCCTCTATCTCCATCCACACCCATCCTCTATCCTCATACACATCCCTCTATCCATCCATCTCCAAACATGCCTCTATCTAATCTATTCCTCTTTTCCCATCCACACCCATCTATCTATCCCCATCCACACCCCTCTATCATCCACCCCCATCCACGCCCCTCTAACTATCCATCCCCACAGACACCCCTCTATCTAATCTCTCACTTGACATTCGTAAAGCCCTGCACAAACATTAGTTAAGTGCTAGGTTATATAATGCTGTCATTATTCGTTATTTTTTATATGCATCCGTTATATGCATCCGAAGAAGTGGACTGTAGTCCACGAAAGCTTATGCTCTAATAAATTTGTTAGTCTCTTAGGTGCCACAAGTCCTCCTGTTCATTATTTGTTATTGTTGTTCTATATGCAGTTAGGTTATTGTTATTCTGTATTATTGGGCCACATGGTGATGGCATTCCCAGCTCCAGGCCCTGGCATAGCTGGGGAACCAGCGCAGCGTGAGGGATCCCCACCTGGCTGGCCCCCGCGCTGAGTGTGATGCACACACTGCCTCCCCCCCTCCACCGCCATGCCCACAGGGAAAGCCAACACAGCCCAAGGCTACCTTCGTTCTTCTGGAGCCCCCATTCCACCCTGCACAACGGCCCCTGGAGAGGTGTAGCAGCACGGCCTCGTGGGCACTGGAAGGGAGCTGGGGACGGGGGAGCCAATCCAGAGGCCCAGGGCCTCCAGCAGATCCCTTGAGATCTACAGGAATCTCAAGGGATCCACAGGTTCTGGAGCCCAGCCCCCCTGCAATCCACGCCCCCTCCAACACAAGAATCTGGGGAACCTTCCCAGCGTCTCCTGGCCCACCCAGGGGAAGGGCTGATCTGGCTTATTAACATCAGTTCCAGGTTGGTAGATGTACAGACCAGTCAAATTCTCGCTTCTCAGGGACAGAGCAGGGGACATGGGTGGCTTTCAATGATACTGAATCACGTCTCTTAGCTTCTCCGTGCTACCCAGGGCCAAGGGGACGCAGCGCAGCGTGCGTGGCCTCACGGCATTGCATTGAACGGGTTTCATTATCGGCGTCAAGCCAGGAAGAGCTGTCTTCAGCCCAAGGATATTCCCAGAGGAGCTGCTGGTCGCTTGGAAGCTTTGGGCTATATAGCCACAGCAGAGAGTTTTTCCCTGGTCTGTTTCATTTCAAAGAATTTTTCCCTCCTTTCCCCAAACTTCCGCCCCAAAATACGTTGCCAGGCTTCACTCTTCAGGGCAGGGACTTGTCGGCAAAGTAGCTATCGTACTTCCAGGGCTAGAGACATATTAATAAGTGATAATAATCCTTATTAAGAGGATTAGCTTGCATGATATTGATCGTAATGATGGAGCGCTGAGCTGCTGTGCTGATAAACGATATCAATGCCGGCGGATAGATAGGAATGGATCAGCTGAAGTTGCAACACGAGGGTCCGATCATGCCCACCCTACTTTACATGAGTAGGGCTTACTCACGCGACCAGTCCCACTGAAAATGTCAAAGTCAATGGGATTATTTGCACGAGTAATTATTACTCGGTTGAGTAAAGGCTTGCAGGATTGCTCCCCTTAGATAAAAAACCCCAATTGACTGAAAGCTTAAGTAATATGGGGCCTGATCCAAAGCCCATCAAAGTCAACGGGAATCTTTATGATGGCAGTACCCATGGACCAGCCAACAATGGGGCCCCATTGTGATAGGCGCTGTACAAACAGGGTAGTAGATGGTCCCTGCCCTCCATCTTTGGGCTTCGGATCAGGCCCTACAGGAGAAATGTCTACGTCTACGTACAACAAGTGGCCCAAGAATTCACTTGAAGCCTGTGTTTTACTTGCCTCCATTGTGGGTCAGCTGGACATATTTCAATGCAAACTGGATGTCACCCCAGCAGTGAGCTCCACAGCTTAGACTGATGTTAAGGGCCAGATGGTGAATCCTTCCCCCAGAACAGCCACTCCACACGTGGTCCTAGCCGTGTCAGTGGGAGGATCTGCAGCGTAAAGCTACTCCTCGGTGTAAGTGATGGGACGCTAGATGGGGAGGGCTCTGAGTTGCTACAGAGGATTCTTTCCAGGGGTCTGGGCTGGTGGATCTCACCCATATGCTCAGGGTCTAACCACTGATCGCCATATTTAGGGTCAGGAAGGAATTTTCTTCTGGGGGCGTTTCGCCTTCCTCTGCAGCATCGGGCCTGGGATACTTGCAGGTTTAAACTAGTGTCAATGGTGGATTCTCTGTAACTTGAAGTCTTTAAACCATGATTCGAGGACATCAGTAATTCAGCCAGTCTGTTACAGGCGTGGGTGGATGTGATTCTATGGCCTGCCCTGTGCAGGAGGTCAGACTAGATGATCATGATGGTCCCTTCTGGCCTTAAAGTCTCTGAGTCTACGAGTAAGGGGGGGGCGGGTGTCGCTGTCTGGCCCTACTTGTCTCCCTGGGGTAACTGGTCCATGTTGTTGACAAGAGGAAAGAGCCTTCATTGGACCCTGGCTGGACTATGGACTAAGCTGTGAGCTCGCTGAATGAGCTATGTGCAGTGGCAATGTTCTGGCCCAGGGATTGGGGCAGGGGGAGTCCCCCCGCTCGGTAATGTGCTTGAACCTGTGCAAACAGAAGTCCCTCTCCGTAATCTGATTGTTTCCAAAGCCCCTCAGGGCGCTCTGCATTTTGGGGACGGGGCTGGGGAAAGGCGGAGAGGCGCTGGTTTTGCATTCCCAGACCTTTCTGCATTCCACCTGCTAATCCTTTCAGCCAGGGGATCGAACTGCCGCAAAGACCGAACCAAACAGAAGGAGACGATGAGCGAGGCCGGAGTCATCACACGGACGTCGATGGGCGTCTTCCCAGGGACATTAGTTGGCACAGGATTGGTGTGTTTCTGCCTCTTTTAGGGCCCAATCTTGCAAGGTACTGAGTGTCTCGTGTCCAACCCTGCACCCTTTAAGTCAATGAGTCTAGGGCAAGCTTTTGCCATAGATGTGAATGGGAACTGAGGACACACAGCCCCACTTAGGATTTGGCTCTTACTCACAACTAAACCACTTTTTTATATAAAACCAAGTGGGCCAAATTTTGCCTTTGCACCTGTAGTTAATGGGCCAGATTCTGATCGAAGTGACCACTCAGGAGTGTAAATCTGGGGAAAATCCATACAGAAGTCACTGAGCCTCCTATTCCTAACAGGAATTCTGGTGACTTGGGAATAATTCCACATCACGGGTGTTGTAACATTACACCTGGGCAGTTCTTTTACAATGATCATATTTGAGCTGGTCTATGAATTGTGTGTCTTCATTTCCCCCCCTTTCCTGATGCACATTTCTAGTAACCATTTGTGGCTTTGGGGAGGCTTCCTAACCTAAGTTCAGTGCAGTCACTCAGTTATGATCCCTGTGCTACTTTCCTTTGCTAGGTTGTTGTGTTGTCGTGGTGTCTGTCAGTCTGTCTGTCTGTCTCATTCATTCCAGAGTCTTGGCCTATCAATTCAGCTCACTGTGGTGACAGACCACTGCAGGCAGAGGCAGGGTTCAAGGAAAAAGATCTGTCTAGATCCATGTAGCAAAGGTTAAGGGGTCAGCCATACTTGTTTCCAGGCTCTGTCTTGTCATGTAATCTTGTTAAATGGTTAGGAAGCTCTTTTCCTTAATTCCTGATTGGAACATCAAATAAAGCAGCTCTGGGACATCTGGACAGCTGTGACTGACTGGCCTGAGCTGAAAAGGGACCGCGGAACTGAAAGCAATTGCATATCGTTCCTCAACCATTACAAAACATGCCTGGCTCAAATTCTGCATCCTTAATTGGGCAAAATCCTAATAACTTCAGCGTGGCCCCATGATATTTCGGAGAATGACAGGACTGCTGCATTCCATAAACACCATCCCTCATTTCCCTGAGGAATTTGCCAACGACTGAGCACCCGAAACTCCCACAGGAGTAAACATTAAGCAGGGCTGGGAGCCAACGTTTATTTTATATTGACTTTAATTTTATTATTCATATCTTTACTTTTATTTTGAGAGAATTCAACAGCCAATTCATGTTAAAATTGCTTAACGGATCCCCTTACCCGGCAAAAACTCGATTTGTTTAACAATGAGGGCAGGGATTGCCATTTCAGAAGTGCTCCGAAGAAAACATCTTCCTTAGGCTACTGGCTAGGAGGCCTTGGCTACACACAAAAGCCAGAGCACTTTAACAATATAGATATAGTTCAAGTGATACAACCCCTGTCCTATGAAGATAGCCATGTCAGTACAGAAGTGCTTATACCGGTATAGCTTATTCCGATACGGGAAGAGAAATAAGCTACATTGGTATATACGGCACCTTTATACAAGACAAACGGCATGTCTATTAGGAGTTGTGGCAGTATAACTATCACACCGCTAACCAAACTAGTTATAATGGAATCTGTGTGTGCCCGTAGCCTGAAACACAGATCTGAATTGTCATGCTGTAATTAACAAATAGCAATCAAACAAATACTACACACACTATACATTGAGGATCTCTGAGACCATAACGTAGAGACGGCCTAGACTAGGGCAAACTGCACCTGTGAAACTTAGTCCAGCAGATCAATGACTTCATGGGACTTAAGCATATGCTTACAGTTAGGGGGAGGGATAGCTCAGGGGTTTGAGCATTGGCCTACTAAACCCAGGGTTGGGAGTTCAATCCTTGAGGGGGCCACTTAGGGATCTGGGGCAAAATCAGTACTTGGTCCTGCTAGTGAAGGCAGGGGGCTGGACTGGATGACCTTTCAGGGTCCCTTCCAGTTCTAGGTGATAGGTATATCTCCATATATTAATTAAAAGTGCTCTGTTGAATTAGGATCTTCACTACTCTTTTCCGCCATTTCCCCTCTGTACAATGAAGATGCTAATAATACTTCTTCCCACCCTTTGTCTATTATAATAATACCACCACCTAAGGACAGTTTTTTAAAGGTATTTATGTGCCTACCTCACTGAAATCAATGGGAGTTAGGTGCCTAAAGACCTTTAAAAAATCTGGCCCCTACCTTTCATAGAGCACTTTTCATTCATAAACCTCAAAGAGCTTTACAAAGGAGGTCAGTATCATTCCCCCTATTTTACAGATAGGGAAACTGAGGCACAGGTGGGGACATGGATTTCCCAAAGTCACACTGGTAGAGCCAGGAATAGAACCCACGCCCTGGCCTACACTGGGGGCGGGATCAATCTAAGTTACGCAACTTCAACTACGTGAATAACGTAGCTGAAGTCGACGTACTTAGATTGACTTACCGTGGTGTCGTCACTGCGTTAAGTTGACTGCTGCCACTCCCCCGTCTACTCTGCCTGGCCTCTCGCCGAGCTGGAGTACAGGAGTCGACAGGAGAGCTCTCAGGGGTCGATTTATCGCCTCTAGACTAGCGGCGATAAATCAATCCCTGCTGGATCGATTGCTGCCCGCCGTCCGGCGGGTAGGGTAGACATACCCCGCGTCTCCCAAATAGCAGGCCAGGGCTTTAGTTACTAGACCACACCGCCTCATGTAAGCACTTTGGGGCAGGGACTCTCTCTTCGGCCACACAAACGTGCATTGGTTGAATTACACCAGTTAGTTTAGTTTCAGCTAAATCAGTTTAAAAAGCTCACCTGAAGCTAAATTGATGCAGCTTAAAGACGTCCTTACTATGTGTTTGTACAGCACCTTGCACAATGAAACCCCTACAATAAAATAATCCACTAATCATAATGTGTAAATAGAGAAGGACAGACAATGCAGAATCGATGTCATTCAGAGCCGCAGTAATAAGGCTAGCTGTAGCAGCCCCCAGACACTACAATGAGTAGCCCCATGGCCAAGATTTTCAAAAAGGACTAGTCATTTTGGGGGTGCAGTTTGAGACACCTTAGAGGAGCCTGACTTAGAGGTTTGGAACCCTGGCACCGCCTGAAAACCTTTAAGGTGTCTCCAGGTGCCCCCCTTGCCCCCTAAATCATTAACCACTCTTTGAAATCTTGGCCTCTCCGCATAACTAGAACAGCAGCCGTGTTTTTCCCCATGCTTGGCTCCAGCCTCTCTACTATCGGAAAGATCAGAGCTCAGGAGAGGGCCGCCTCGTTCTTGAATGAGATCTTCTCTCAAAGGAACGGCACACTGGTGACAAAAGACGCTCCCTATGTTGCTCTAGAGTTCAGACAAGGGCCTGTTTGTTTTTTCCCTGGCGTGAGCGAAGGCTGGTTAAACACAGCAATCACACACACAGGCAATTCTTCCGGGCTAAGAGCCACCGAACTGTCCTTCCCCACAGGATGAGCGCCCAGCTGTACTATTGTTATTCTTTATCTGGCAACAGCATCGAAAAGCCCCAGTCATGGAAGCCCACTGTGCTAGGCGCTGTACAAACACAGAACAAAGCGATGGCTCCAGCTCCAAAGATCTTATCATCTAAGTCATCGCGTACATCAGGAGGTTCCGTGGTAATTGTGTCCCACTTACTCAAGACTAAATTTGTTCAGTTTTCATAGCTCCACGCCTCACTCCAGCTACCAGCTCTGCAAACGCCCCCCTCCAGGCTCTGGAAGCCAGGCTGGCTTCTTTCCTACTCGCCCACCATCATCAGGAATACAGAGGGTGCAGGTCAAACTATTCCCCCATCGACACCCACAATACTATTCCACTCCAGAGGGACAACTTGCATATGGCCCGTAGGCCGTATAATCAGTAATGTTTGTAAAGGACCCTGAGGTCCATTTGCAGGGCAGGCACCACGTGAGTGGCATATTTTCTAAATCATTAGTAAGATCAGTCAGGCAAATAATGACAACAGTTAATAAACAATGAATAATAATATGACGGAGGAGGAAAGATGCTCTTGTTGCAAAGCACATGAGCAGAGGCCAGGAGATCTGGGTCCTGTTCTTGGCTCTCCCTGGTGTCCTTGGGGGAGTCCGCTCTGTGCCTCGGTTTCCCCATCAATAAAATGAGGATAATACGACTGCCCTGCCTACCGGGGGGGCTAAATTAATTATTAGTATTTTCAAAGCATGTTGAGCTGTTCAGATAAAGGAGACGATCCCCAGCTGGTGTAAACAGGTGTAATGCCATTGAAGTCAATGGGCCAGATCCCCAGTTGATGTAACTCCCTGTCGCTCCAGTAACGTCAATGGATCTGTGCCAACTTACATCAGTTGAGAAGTTGGCCTAGCTAGTGCAAAGCCTGGTTATAACTGGAAATATTAAGTATCCCGTCAATGGCATGACTGATATTTTTATGCATCAGTCCAGTGTCAGCTTCGGATGGCCGTCCCAAAGAGCCATGCTTCTTGACCATCTTGCTTCTCTGTTTCAAACCAGAGACATGGGGCCCAATCCTGTGCCCCTTCCTTGTCTGAGTGTGCCCACTGGGCCAGCTTCCGCTCTCCCTTACACCTGTGCAAATCAGGAGTAACTCAGCGCAGCTACATCCGTGCAGAGACTGCCATCCAGACCAGCCTCTTCCAACAGCAGCACTCGTGTGAGCAAGTCAGGGCAGGATCGGGCCCATGCCCCAAACTTCCCCCACCGGTGTCTATTGATTTAATAAGATGGAAAGGAATAAAAGGAGAGGGAGCATTAAAATAATGAAAGATGAACAAAGGGAAGTCGCCAACAAAGATGCGGCCAGCTTTTAATGATGCAGCCCGACAGATCCCCTGCTATTCCTCCCTTTGGAGGGGCGATTGAGAACATACTGTTATTGTTAGGGAAGAAAGATAAATCCCGGCACCGTTTCTGATGCGATCAGCCTGCGCTTCTCCCTACAATTTGTGATCCTATTGTGGAGGGTTGTTTGCCTTAGGCAAGGAGAGTCTGGGAACCACTTAGGAACTATCCTTTGGTCATTAGCATCCCAATTAGGAGAGAACAATGCATAAGCAAAAGATAATTGAAGGCAGCACTGGGATTATGGCTTGCTCATGCCTAAATCAAAGGTCATTTTGTTTATAATTCCCAATTAATTTAAAATTTAAGGTTTCAGAACTTTATCTCCCGGCTCTAATACCCTCTATTAAAATCTCTTGAAAGGTACATATACGGTGCACCTCTATTCAGGGACTGCATGTGATTAGGAGCCGCTCAGAAGACATTAAAGGGCCGCCTCGCATCAACACCCTCTGTACGGGGTGCGCTTCGCGTTGACCCATGCCATGAGCTGGATTCTTGGTTCTGTGCTGCAGAGAACGGTGGTTACTTGCTTTGCAGTAAAGGATACCCGGCCAGATCTCACCGTGTGGCTTCTGTGGTGAGGAATGATTGAAAGCTCCCCAGGATGGGCTTGTGCAAGGCACTGGTGAGACAGAGAGTTTTGCTGGTATCGGCCCAGCAGGAGAAATTCTGCGGTAAATGGGTATGGTGTAGACGTGACTGGTGCATGCTTTGACAGGTCAAACATGTGTGCCTGAGATCAGCTTTCCCTGCAACACATTCAGAGGTGCTTTCCCACTGAAGTCACGGGCCTGATTCTCTCTCGCTTACACTGGCTTTAATCCAACATAAGGCCTTGTCTATACACAAAAGATGCACCAGTGTAAGGTCTTGTCTACATGAGAAAGTTGCACTGGTTTAATGTAAATTGATTTTTAAATAGATGTAGTTAAACTGGAGCAAACCCCTGAGTGCACACTATTATTTCCGTTTATTTGGAGGTATTTTAAGCCGATTCCCAATCAATTTAACCTAAACCCAAATGAGCCTAGTTTAATCTGAAATAAGAGCGTCCACACAGCCTTCTCCGCCAGTGGAACCACACTGGTCTAAAATCACATCTTTAGTTAAAATCTTCTCACACAGGCAAGGCCTTTAGTTAATCCATCCCAAGCCTTACCACGTTGCAAGCACCAGAAACACTTTTCTGACCTGCCTTCTAACATAAACACAGAGCAGCCTGAACATTTAAAAACAAAATCAACCCCCTCACCCCACTGAAACAAACCACTTCACTGCACATACGCAACAGATGCTCCTTGTGTCACTTCATGTGCTAATGGAAGGTGCTTAGATACCATAGCGATGACGGCAGCATAAGGTCCCGAACAGACTAGAATCAGTGCATCTCTGAATATAGACAAAACTTCAGTTCCACAGATGTAAACCTAAAGCCACTTCAACTGACTTCAGTTCAGTTATTTTGGATTTACAGAAGCGTAACAGACGGCGGAATCTGGTCCGTGGTTATTATTAAAGTGTATTCTTAGTTCAGCGCTCCACTAGAAACTTTCACCAGTATAGCAATGTCGTCTAGGGGGGTGATTATCTGTGACATTTCTAGCCCAGCAGAAGCCCTCGTGTAGACGCAGTTATGGTGGCAGAAAAGTGCTTTTGTTGCTAGTGCTTATTTCATGGGGGGATTTAGTATACGCATAAGCTACTCAGAGGGTTTGCCAGTATTGTACCAAGGCAAGCCTTTTCTAGTGTAGACCGGGCCGTAAGCAACTGTAAATCCTGGATCGCTCCACTTGTGTGTGGCTTCCACCATGCAATTGGACACTTAGCAACAGAACAACACTGGGGCCTGGAAAAGGGAGAGGACGAAGTCATTGGACCCCAAGCTGAGTATGTAAAGATGGCCCTCTCCATTAGAGTCACAAAATGGTCCATTTTCCAAGCCCCAGGTAGGTGTAGAGAATACGTGCCTGGGGTAACTGAGGTGGGAGAGGACCTGAAATGCTACAGGACGCTTGGCATTATCAAGTGCTAATGAGAACTGCTAAGACGCTTTCCAGTGCCATTACCGAAAATTAACCTGACAATGCACCCTGAGCAGGGAGTGTCTGAAACTTGGCCTGGTTTGTGTATTCACTGTCTGGGTCTGGAAGGCAGAGAAGGGCAGATAAACAGGCCTTTTGTGCAAGCCACGCTGCCTGCTTCCTTCCCGTTTTCTCTTTGTTCACCTCCGTCAAAGCAAAGGGCTAAAAAAATTGAAGGGCCCAATCCTGCAAGTGGAGCCCTACAAAGGTGTGGGATCGGGGCCATAATGCACAACTGCTTCCCAAAGGAGCCCAGTGAACAAGGAATAAAGGCTCCGATCCTGCAAGGTGCTAAGCACGGTCAGCTCCCAGGCCCTGTCTATACTAAGGGCAATTCTATAAAGGGCCCACCTTTGCTAGCACCTTTTAATCGCGACGTCAGGAAGACCTGCTCTGAGCAGGGCTGGAGAGCCGTGTTAACAATGCCAGTAGCCTCCCTGCACTGGGGTGCCTGACACTGGTGGATCTGAGACAGCCTTAGCCACAACATGGATGTTTTTAGAAAATCTCCTGCATGCAGAGGCCGGGCCCCTGGGACTTAGTTCAGGGGGAGATGAAGGTGCGCCAGGAGGCTCAAGGATAGTGTCAGAACTGCAACTGAATTAGGCAGAGAGTGGGGCAACTTCTGTCTTCAGTTCCACCCGGGAAGCATTGCCAAATAGCTAAGGAACTGGGCCAACACATCTCTTCTGGAGCAGGGCCCCAATCCTGAAATGGCTTCCACTGCATACCTACTTAATGTCACCCTCTGTGAGCGGACACAGTGGCTTTCACGGCACCACTCGCAGAGCATCACGTCAAGCCTTCTGCACTGGTCTCCGAGCACTACCACGCTTAGGGCCCCATCCAGAGCCTATGGAGTCTGTCCAGTGATGTCAATAGGCTCTGAATCAGGCCCTAAAGTTAGTGAAACCAGGCTTTGGCTATCTGCGGCTACCACCGCTCTGGCCACAGGGAAGCAACGGGTGAGACTTCAGCGTGGGCATCAGATCCAAGGCAAGCAAAGTAGAAAATCTGCTGAGCTACGAAGCCCTGGTCTACACTGGGGGTGGGGGCGATCGATTTAAGTTACACAACTTCAGCTACGTAAATAAAGTAGCTGAAGTTGACATACTTAGATCGAGTTACCATGGTGTCTTCACCACGGTGAGTTGACTACTGCCGCTCCCCCGTCGACTCCGCCTCGTGGAGGTGGAGTACAGGAGTCGACGGGAGAGTGCTCGGGGATCGATTTATCGTGTCTAGACTAGACGCGATAAATTGATCCCCACTGAGCGATCGCTGTCCGCTGATCCGGTGGGTAGTGTAGACATACCCAAAGCAATTCGATCCCCAGATCTTAGGGCAACTGCTCTCTGTATGCAAGAAATTCCCTGCAGAACCACACCCCCTCTGACATATTATTTGCATTACAGTAGAGTCCATGGGAGAAGCACTCAGCAGTCGATTTATTGCGTCTTCAGTAGACGCGATAAATCAACCCCCGCTGGATTGATCGCTCCGGAGGTAAGTGTAGACATGCCCTAAGAGAGAGATGGTAAGCTCTTGAGGGCAGAGACTAACTAGAGAAATAGAGGGAGGAAGGAAGTATTATTATCCCGATCTTACCAATGGGGAATGGAGGCACAGCGAGAGGGAGTGATTTGCCCAGGGTAACACAGAGGGAGCTTGTAGCAGAGTTGGGGCCTGAACCCAAGAGTTGAGTTGCATACAATCCTGGCCCAGTAGAAGGTGGGGAATGAGAGAATTAGAGGGAGGGAGACAATATCTGGGCCTAAGAGGAAAAGATCTGCTCTAGTCCAGCTAGAAGTTATGGGCTTGATTCAGGAAGGACTGAAGCCATGGCTGTATGTAGCGTAGTCGTAATTGCTGTGATGGTGGGTGTATCTTCTTTCCCAGGCCTGAAGAAGAGCTCTGTGTGGGCCAAATGGTTGCCTCTCTCACCAACAGAAGTTGGTCCAATCAAAGATATTCCCTCACCCCCTCTTGTCTCTCTGTATGGCTACACTACATGGCTACACTACAGAGTCATGGCTACACTACAGAGTCTAGGCCAGCACAGCCTACTCCTGAGGGAACTCTGCATCACTGCATGTGCGCAGAATTCATGTCCCCTGCAGATGTATTTGCTTCCCCGCAGAAAAATGACTTCTGACGGGGAAGCAAAGGGAAGCCTCAAGAGTGGTCAAACGCCCTCCCTAGCAGCGCAGGCAGGTCAGTTTGGGCACCTGAAGAAGCCAGCAGAGACATAAATCACTGTGGGGGAGGGAACTGGGCAGTCTTGTATGTGAGAGAGATACTCTGTCCCTCTTGCATGCTATTGCGGCATGCTCGGCATGTAGGGGGCAGGGCTTTGGGTTGTTTTTGAGGAGGTAGGCATGGGGCAGTCTCTGTCCCCTCAGGCAGAACAGAATGTAGCAGCCTGCCTGCTTAGTGAATTGTTCCCATTGTCTTTGTGAATTCCCCCAGGAGTATAAAACAGATGTAAAAGTTTTACATTGCCAGAGGGGTGTAAAGGACAGTATGGACTTATAAATGCTTATGATGCTTTAGTGATTAGAACTGGTCTAAATTTTTGAACTGAAAACATTTCCTATCAAAATATGCTCTATGAACTGTTTGCTACTGACCTTTCTGGAGATGGTCAGTAGCCAATATAAATTGTGAGTTTGATTCCCCAGCCCTCACTTGCTCTTCGGTTGCCTATGATGTAACGCTGCGCATATGGCTGCACATATTTGTTGACTAATAACTAGAAATAAAGGGTCAAACCTAGCCACATTACTATTAGACAAAGGAAGTTTGGAGATTTCCTCCAACGCTCCCCACTCCCGTTCTCCATCCATTGTATTGTAATTTAAATAAATTACCAAAATAATTGAAACCAGCATGATTATATTGTGTTATGTTGACAAATAAAATATGCAGAATGTTAAAATATTGTGCACAGAATTTTTGATTTTTTTAGGCACAGAATTCCCCCAGGAGTAATAGCCCCTAGTGTAGACACTGCCTATGCTCACAGAGCTTCTGCTGACACAGCATCACCAACTCCCTGAACCACACTAGCTATGCTGACAGAAGCACTCTTCTTTAGGCCTAGCCTCAGTGTAGAAGCAGCTAGGCTGATACATTCGGCACAGCTGTGTCGCCGCAGCATTTCAGTGTAGACACTCACTACAGTAACAGGAGGGCTTCTCCCGTCCCTGTGATCCACCTCCCCAAAGGGCGGTAGCTAGGTCGATGAAAGAAGTCCTCTGTCATCTTAGAGCTGTCTACACCGGGGGTTAGGTCGGCATGTGGATTTTTCACACCGCTGCATCATAGCTCTGCTGATGTAGACCAGCCCTTAGGTTCTATCACATAAGGGGTGTGAATTTCTCACACTGCTAGCCAACCTGGCTATGGCAACAGAGCCTGGTAGTGCAGACCAGGCCTCGGTGAAGTTGTCTAGCCTGTGTTCTACAGGAGATCAGATTTGATGATCATGATGGCTTCCCCTGGTCTTAAAATCTATGAATCTTCTGAGACCCAGCCCAGTGTCTTTAGCCCACAACCATCCTTCCTCTCACAGCTCAAACAGCAAATGGTTTGTTTTGGGCGACCAATGCAGGGTATGAGAGATGGTACACAGGCTCTGCCACTGGGCTAGGAGATGTGAACGACAAAGAGAAAATCATGGGTCCAAATGTCTCTCACTCTTGAAGATGCAGCTGGACCCCTGAGTCTGAAACCCAACAAGGCGGGAGGGTCTCGGAGCACGGGATCCAGCCCGAGCCCTAATGGCTACCCTGCTATTTTTAGCCCCGCAGCCTGAATTGAGCCAGGCTCTGAGACGTGGCGCTGAGGGTTTTTCTTTGCAGTGTAGACGTACCATAAGGGAGCCGGGTGCTCAGCTCCCATTGAAAAATCTCCCATTGTGAAAATATAAAATGGCTTGAATATTATTGGGCCATCAGTTTTACAAGACTGCTAACCCCAAGCATTCAAATATCACGTGTCTGGCCTCAAAAAGTCCTGAGATTGGCTTAAAAAATCATGAGATTTACAAAAAAAAAATAGATTGTGGGGGTGGTTTATTTGCCTTCCGCTTTCTGAGCCTTTAGGAGGTACTCGGGTCATGTTTTCAAGTTTTTCCCTGCAACCCCAAGGGCTAGAAACTTACTCTATTTTTAACGAAAGCTGGGATTCTCACTTCATCACATGACTCCGGGAGCTGGGACTTTAAGCACAACTATCAAACGCCGTGAAACTTGCAGAAAAATTGTGACCATTTGGCAACACGTTGAGAGGAAGGATGCTCTAGTTGGTTAAGCTAAGGGACCGGGACGCCAGTAAATAAATCTGTGCTGACCTGACAGCTTTGGCTCTTGTTGGCGTGTGACCTTGGGCAAGTCACTTAACTTTGTACCTCAATTCCCCTTTTGTAAATCGAGGGCAAAAGTGCTTCCAACCCCTCTCTGCTGTTGTGAGGCGCTCAGACACAGGGAGGCGCTCAGACACAGGGAGGGTCTGACTCTCTCTTTCTCCCAAGCGGCTGTAAAATGCTCCCAGATCAGAACGAGAGCATGGCTCCCTCACTTTGCACTGGTGGGCACGGCTACGGGGAATCAGGCCCACTGATTCCAGTGGGGAGTGCCGACAGGAAGGAATGGCCCGTTATTACTTATCACAGGCATTTTTATTTGTCCTTTCAAATGCTTAATCTGTTTAAGAGGTGGCAACGCGACGCGTACAATGGAACCTACTGCAGTGATTCTAACGGGCGCAGCACAGAACTCATGGCCCAGGGGGTGGGGGAGAAACGAAGGTGGCTTTAAACCACCTCAATAGTCTCCCAATCCTAGGTTGCTTCAGGGCCTGGAGGGCCCCTAAGCGCCTGGCTGAATTATGACAGCCTCTTGGGGCTGCCCTATGGGTGGAAGAGGAAGAGCTGCCTGGAATCTCTGCAGTGCTATATGTTATGGCCGGCCCCCCAAACACGCCCCTTTCCCAGCCCCTTGCAAGCCCCCTAAACTGGGTCCTTGGGAGGTAGCCATATGGCTGTCTTCCGCAGTACCTGTTCTCCCCCCGGCTGCAATCAAAGCTTTTACGGCCCCTTTATGCCCCATGCAACAAAAAGGGGCCAGAACCGGAGAGAGGATGCTTGTATTGGCTTTAAATAAAAATCAATAGCAAGAAGCGCCCCGATCTCGCGGCCTAGCAAAGAGCAGTTCGGGCAGGTTACATGAACAGCCCGACCCCGCAAAGCGCTTCGGCACGTGCTTCGCTGTATGCACAGCGCAAAGCCCAGCCCAGCGCTAAACACTTGCTGAATTTTACACACCAGAACCCGATCCAAATTCCATTGAAGGCAGCGGGATTGCTCCTGCGTGCGAAGGTCAGCGCCTGTATGCCTGCAGGATCGGGCCCTCCGTGAGTAGCAGATTCTAAAGAAATCACAAAAAATCTCATCCCGGAAAATGGCAAAATTTAACTCAACATTTTGGGGGGGGGGGGGGGGAAGGAAAAATATTCATCCGTCTGACTCTGAATCAGTGAAAATCAAGCCCTGGGGGTGAAAATCTTGGCTCCCCTGAAGCAACGGCAAAATTCCCATTGATTTCAGTGGGGCCAGGGTTTCACCCTCGGTACTTCCATATCAGTGAGAATTTTGCCATTGTCTTCAGTGGGGCCTGGATCAAACCCTTTGTGGCCAATTTACACCACCCTTTACCACCCTACGTGACATTAAACCAGACTTCCATGGATGTAACACCCCTGTAGTTGGTGCATGACAATTCCCACATCATCCACAACTCAGCCCCTGGCCCATACCTAGTGTTTGATATAATGATGCACAGTGTTAGCAATACCCCTTTAGAGAGATCCTGGGGGCAAATTAGGTGAAAATGCAGATTTTTGTAAACTAAAAAAAATGAGATTGGAGCACAATCAAAAGTTAGACATAAGCTTGGATTAATATTAGAAATAACAAACCGGAATAATGCTCGATGCAGAATCAAACCTGCATATAAATGCTTTCCCTGCGTTAACGGCAAATGACATGAAATCAGATTTCGAGCTTACCTTGGCACCCAGACAAGGCAACACTGGACAAGTACATGGGAATCAGAAGGTGAAACTGACTTTGCCTTGGTCTTCACTGCAAAACAAAACAAAAGGTGTGGGAAGGCTGCAGCGGGATAACTCACATGCTTTAGCATAAGAGCTGGAAGTAGGGGTGCTGCAGCACCCATTGGTTTGAAGTGGTTTCCATTATATACAGGGTTTACAATGGCTCTCGGCACCCCCACTATACATATTCTTCCAACACCCCTGCCCCGCTGTGAAATTGTACCTGTATTTTTTTCTGCGAGGTAGCTAGGGCGAGGTCAGTATCATATCCCTGTGTGTGTCAAGTATCAGAGGGGGAGCCGTGTTAGTCTGGGTCTGTAAAAAGCGACAGAGTCCTGTGGCACCTTATAGACTAACAGACGTTTTGGAGCATAAGCTTTTGTGGGTGAATTCTGACGAAGTGGGTATTCACCCACGAAAGCGTATGCTCTAAAACGTCTGTTAGTCTATAAGGTGCCACAGGACTCTGTCGCTTTATCCCTGTCTGTGGTTGACCTTGCCTAGGCTGCAGCTGGGCTGAGACCCCAGTCTGTCATGCTAACCCACTATCGTCCCATTGTTTCCTTGAGCTCCCTGGTCGGTCAGTCTGTATCCATCAGTTATTGTTCATCCTAAGTTATTTGAAAAGGTTCAGAGGAAGGCCACAAAGATGATCAAGGGTATGGCACGGCTTCCATAGGAGGAGAGACTGAAAAGGTTAGGGCTGTTCAGCGTAGAAAAGAGACGGCTAAGGGGGGATATGACAGAGGTCCATAAGATCATGACTGGTGTGGAGAGAGTGAATAGAGAAGTTTTACTCTTTTACACGGTACAAAAACCAGGCGTCACCCAATGAAATTAATAGGCAGCAAGTTGAATACAAAGAAGAGGAAGTACTTCTTCACACAGTGTGTAACTAACCTGTGGAACTCATTGCCAGGGGATGTTGTGAAGGCTATAACTAGGTTCAAAAAAGAACTAGATAAGTTCACAGAGGCTAGGTCCATCACTGGCTATTAGCTGAGATGGTCAGGGACGCAACCCCATGCTCTGGGTGTCCCTAAATCTCTGACTACCAGCAGTTGGGAGTGGAGGATGGGGTGGATCACTTCATATTTGCCCTGTTACGTACTCTCCCCCTGAAGCCATGGTATGGGCCACTGCTGGAGATAGAATACAGGAGTAGATGGACAATGGCCCAACCCAGTATGGCAGCCCTTATGTCCTACACGTAGATTTTGTTCTGTGTTTGTACAGCGCCTAGCACAACGGGGTCCTGGTCCATGATGGGGCTTTGAGATGCCTCACAAACACAAGTTAATAATAATAAAACAGTTTATCTCATGTTAAAACTACAGAGCTTGTCTCCACTAGGATTTTACAGCCCAACAGAGAATGCACATTAGTTATCCCATAGTTAGAAACGCACTTTTTTTTTTTGGCGGTGAAGACAAGGCCTTATTTTCACTCGCCAAGCTGAATTCAGTGGGATTTCTGCTTGAGCAAAGACTGCGGGATGGAACCCTCAGCTCCTGGAGTTACATGATTATGTATTATCCCAGTTCTCATATAAAAAACATCAGAAAACTTCTAGCCCTTGTGGTTGTGGGAGTAAAGCTTGAAAATCTGACCCTAGCGTAACCTAGGCTAAAGGTTCAAATGGCAGAAGCCAAATACAAAGAACTCCAAAAGTATTCTTCTTATTATTATTATTTTAGTCTCATGATTTTTAAGCCAATCTCCTGAGTTTTGGTGGGGGAGGGGGCTTGTCATTTTTGAGCCCTGGAGGTTGGCGACGCTGAAATTGTCAACATGCTAAATTATAACAAACATCTAACAAATCAATGCCGGAGCCCTATGATCTAGGCTGCCGGTGTGCTCACACCACTGCCTGGCATGCTGGCCTGTTTCATTGTTTCCCTTATTGGTCTGTCCATATCCACCTGCTGTCTCTTTGTCTCCTGCATAGATTGTAAACTTTGTGGGACAGGGACCATCTTGTGTTTGTACAGCGCCTAGCGCGATGCAGGTTCCTGGGCACTACTGCGATACAAATCATAAATAATAATCATCGGCGTTAATCCTTTACCCTGCATCAGAGGAGCTGAATGCAAAGATTTCCTCCATCGTGACGCTTGTGTGCGTTAAAAGCAATGCAAGCCCCCGGTGTAAAGATGCCCCGAGCCCATTTTTTGGTTTGTTTGTTTTGTTTTTAGGAAATTTCCACTGCATCTTTGTCTGCCGGGAAGGCTGGCAGTTCAAGTCAGATGGAAATGCAGCCAGGCCCTTCCCATTGAAAGAGGCTAGGTGTGAAATTTCTCATGGGCAAAGAAGTGACAGCTGCAGGGTGTCTAGAGGAAGGTGGGCGAGAGAGAGAAAAAAATCAGCAGCCAGAAAGAGACAGAAATTCTGAAAGCCGCAGCCCCATTTTTGAGGGGTGGGGGGGGGGGAAGGAGCTTTCTATGAAGGGATTGTAAAATGCACTCCCCCTGGCCTGGGGAACAAGGCCCCCCACTCTATCTAATAATCATTAGCATCAATTAGAATCGTTTGAAGTGGGCAGCATCTTTGTCGCTTTGCAAAAAAAAAAGAAAGAAAGAAAGAAAGAAAACCCTTTTCAGGGAGCCTGTAACAACATCTGGAGCAAGAAGAGGCTGGACTCAAGTGCCCCACTTTCATCTCTTGTCAAGGTGCTTGGAATGTTAATACAGCTCCATTCTTTAATGGAGTTGTCAGGAAATGCTTTTCACCCGGGTTCCTTTGGCTCAAGGGGGGCTGTTTACAAAGGGCTTTTATTTAAAGTGTTCTAAGAAACTCCCCCGCCCCTTTTAGTTTCTACTCCCTTTAAAAACAAAACAAAACAACAAAAAAGGAGGATCAGGGACGACCTCCTTTTATCTCCCCTGCCTGCTCCCCTGCACTGGGCATATGGGTTGGAAACAGACCCCATGCAAACCCCAACCTGGCAGCCCTGTGTCAGTGAGCCAGGGCCACTTGGAAAGGAGGGGGGTTGTTAGCAGGGCAAGTGCCTGGCTCCCCGGGGCAGGGCTCCCCCCTGTTTTGCCAGCTGGCTGGTGCGACATTTCCCAACTCGTTAACGCTGGGTGAAAATCCCCAGCTTTTTAACAGAAATACATTAGCAGAGCACACAGTGCTAATGGGAGACAAAATGCTTCATTAGCTAGCTAATTCTACCACAGTGGCAGAATACAAAACTCACCTTGCTGTCACTGCTGCCTGTCCATCCAGCTCCCCCTTTCTTTCTACCTCCCTAATTTCTCTCTCCCACATCTTTGCTCTGTCCCCACTGCTCTGCCCACCATCTAGCAGATCCCCCTGACTCTGGATCATCCCCCCGACTATAAGAGCTGTTTGATGGACCACAATGCACCAGGCAGCCCCATGAGGAGTTTTTTTGCTTCTTTTTAACTGGCCCGCTTCTTGCTGCCTTTCATTTCACTCCAGTTGGGGTTCATAGATTTGAGGAATGAATCCCCCTTCCTCACCCCCTTAGCTAGTGTGAGCTCCCCTTTGGCATCTGTGAATCTCTTCCTTGTCCCTAATTTAAAAGCAAAATTCTGCGCTTGGCTGGATTCTATCCCAGTCCAGTTTGACGGTTGGAATTTTAGCATTGACTCCAATGGGAAGATCAAAACCATTGTTACTTTATGTTTGGTTTATCCGCTCCCCCCGCTCTTTATTAATTTGTATGTGATGCCTTGTGTGAAAGAAGTTAGTATACATTTTTTTCTCATTCATCCATCCATCCATCAATCCCCATTCACACCTCTCTATCTGTATTCTAATATTGGGCTATGTATTATTCTAGCAATATCAAATCACTAGAGAGATCTGTTTAAAAGCAGATGGGCTGAGGGCCATTATTATTAATGTATTGTCATTTTTTATAATAGTAATTAATTATAGCTACATTAAATATATGTATATATTAAAATAAATTATCAGGTTCTCTTTGAAGTTTGCACAAGGAAAAATTCTATTTTCTCCATTTAAGTTTTGTATTTATTTGCAAATATTTCAGAGGATTTTATTCCACATAATAGTTATTATTTTCAGTAACTATATGCTTTCCTTATACTTATATAATGTGCAATAATTATAAGAGTTATTAATCATTAGGTAGAGAATATTAAAGATGCTAACCAGAACAAGTTACATTATCTGGAATTTAAAAGTTGGACAAGAGTAACAGACTATTGACCCTGCAAACTTATTGCAAAACATCAAAGAGGAACTAGAACTGGAAAACATCAGTCTCTGCAGAGTTTGGAAGTCTATTTTTTATTGCCAGAGTCTCCAATTTTGCAAGCGGCTTAAGCATATGCCCTAACTTCAAGCACGTGACTTCAGTTAGGAAGGGTTTGCAGGACTGGGGCCTTACATTGTAACAAGGAGCAATAAAACCTCAGCTGTATTTTTTTTATTCACGTATTTCCAAATTGTCACGGAAGGCAGCTTGCTAAATGGGAGAAGTAAACTCTTTACAGAAAAAGCTGATGGATTCTTTTGTACCAGCACCTGGTTATCATCTCTCTCTCTCTCTAGGTTCTTGCCTGGACACCCATGCCCCGGATATTTCCTTACGAACGACATCATCTAATAGTATTCCAATAGAGTTTCTTGATTTACATTTGCCCTGAAATACTCAGTCTGATTCTCTTTTACAGTAAGGCGCATATACACGGCTCTGACAGCGTAACGGAGCTTTAATACGGACATTTACATTTGTGCCCACTTTAAGGCAGGTTTGTTAGTACACACACACTTCTACATATATCTAGGTTTTATTTTCAAGTTAAAGCCAAAAGGCTCGTAGCCTCTGATGTCTGCACCAAACAAATCTAGGGCTTGCAGGCACAGACTGCCAGGACTCAGACATCAGCAATGGAAGATGCATTTTCTTGAGGGTGACAGAATGAAGAGAGAGACCAAAAAGGATAAAGAGCTGGAAAGGGCTCTGAAAACTCCCAGCTTCCGAGGGAACATTGGTGCTTCCTGCCTTGGGTGACAGTAGAAAGGCAACCAGGGAGCAGGAATCAGCCCTAGGATGTGGATGGAACAGTACAGAGACATACACACAATTACACACACCAGTGTACACACACACACACACACACACACACACATATACAAACTGAAATAACAGGTTGCAAATTAACAGTGAATTTCGGCTCCATATCTCAGCCCCCTCTTGCACAGAGACTTGTGTGTGTTTAGGTGCATTAGCGCGTACAGACGGGTGCACGTATACACATTGTGTGTGTGCGTGCGTGCAGATATTTGTATGTATATATTTGTGGTGATGTGTGTTTGTGTGTGTGTGTTCATGTGTCTGTGCATTTCTGTGTTTATATTGTGGGTATGACCGTATTTTTACATGTATCGTGTGGATGTTTGTGTGTCATTCTCTGTACTTTTGTATCTAGGTGTGGTGCGTGTGTTGTGTATGCGTCTACGCTTGTATTTATAGTGTGTATATTTGTGGGGGGGCTTTTAGATGCACGTTGTGTGTGTGTGTGTGTATTTGTACGGGATGTGAGACCTCCCTTCCCATTCCAATTTGATCATTCCAAGCAGACCTGGCCCTTGTCATAGGCCATGCTAGGCTGTCCCCTGCCTGTCCCAGCCCAGAGACACTCCCTGTCCTACAGGCACCCAGCAGAGCATCAGGCCTTGGAACAGCCTCTCCTTTCTCCACCCAGCTGCAGCCTGCTTTGCATATTAATGTCTTATTTACACTTCACAGGGGAAGCCCTCGCTATAAAGCCACCTTGGGCCCTTCCTGTGTATAAAGAGCCAGCTAGCAGGCTGAGGCCCGGGCTGGGAGAGTGCAGCTTGCACCGCATCTGGAAGCGGCTAAGTCCCAGTCTGACCATCAGCCACAGATCTGCTGACTGAACATGCTCCAGAAGCCGGTCTTCCCAGGTCTGCTCAACAACATCCTGGCAGCAGCAACAGACTCATCTGGCCCCCCAGCTTCTCCAGATGTTCCCCAGCTCCCTCGGAAGACCCCTTTTAACATTGACGCCATCCTCTCCAAGCCAGAGCCCCAGAAGAAAGGCGCTGCCTCTGCCAGATGGTCCTCCAAGCTGCCTCTGGAGTGGCACAGCTGGATTTACCCAGCCACCTACTCCATTGGCCTCATGCCCTACCCAGCCATGTACCTGGATAAGCCGGGCTATGGGGTTCTGCACCAGCACCAGCAGCTGCAGAGGGGCTGCCTGTTCTCTTATCCCAGCTGTAAGCAAGACAGTAAGTAGTGTTTAAACTGGAAGGGCTACAGGGGTGAGTGGGTGCGTGTGTTCTGGGGGGTGTGTGTGTGGAGGGAGGGGTGTGTCTGTGTGTCTGTTCCTAGGGTGTTTCTGTCTAGTGTGTATGGGGGTGAACGCATGCATGGGGTGTCTGTGCCCGGTTTGTGTATGTGTCTGGGGTGTTTCTGTCAGTGTGGGAGTGGGAGTGGTGGTCTGCCTCAGGGGTTCTCAAACTTGGGGTCACAAGGTTATTACATGGGGGTCATGTGCTGTCAGCCTCCACCCCCAAACCCCACTTTGCCTCCAGCGTTTATAATAGTATTCAATATGAAAACATGTGTTTTTAATTTATAATGGGGGGGGGTTGCACTCAGAGGCTTGCTGTGTGAAAGGGGATCCCCAATACAACAATTATAGTGCTAATGGTTCTCCGTCTGGATCTGTGAATGGGGTGTTGCTGTCTGATGTGTATGTACATGTTTGGAGGAATGAGGGGTGTACGGGTATGTGGCATGTCTGCATGTGTGAGGCATACCTGGGTTGTGTATAGGGTGCGTGTGTGTGTGTCTGTCTCTCTAAACTTTAGGGTGTTTCCATTCAGTATGTGTGCACATGTACTGTGGTGGGTGAGGGGTGTATGGTTCTGACCCATTTCTGCCAGTGTATTTGTATGTGTCTATCTGTGCATGAGGTGATTCTGTCTTGGTGTCGTTTGTGTGGAGGTTGGTTTGTATGTCTATGTGGGTAGAGGGTGTGTGGCAGATGTCCTGTATAGGAACTAGGTATTATTATTTTTATATGCAGCGTGTCATAGAATCATAGGACTGGAAGGGACCTCGAGAAGGGGAAGCCGTGTCTGTGGAGCTGTAAGGGGTCGTCTGGAGGATAGCAAGCGTTCTGCCTTAAACTTTAGGGAGGTTGGCAAGAGATACAGACTCAGGACTGGGCAGGAGCAAACTGTGACCCTCAGAGCTTTGACTTTTCCTGTACTAAACCAAACTAGTAGAAAACCCAAAAGGTTTATTTTAAAAATTCTTTTAGGACCCCTGAGATTTTCGGGGTGCATCTCACACCCCATCCCCAGCTACTTTGTTGTGGGCACTGATGCAGTCACAGACAGAAGCTCAGTTTAATTTCCTGAAGTTTCCAGACTCTGCTCAGTTTCTGTGTGTGGCAGTGGCGGGGGTAGGAAAGAGCACAGTAATTTCCCAATATTTATTTCTGTTTCTGGGTTAAAGGGGCTGATGCTTATTAATCCTGAGAAGCTGATGGGTGAAGCGAGCCCATGGTTTGGGGTTTATTTTCTTAGGGGCTGATCCTGCAGATTTGTGTGTGAATAACTTTGCTGCAGTTGGAACTACTCATCTGAGTAAAATTCTTCTCACATGTGTTTGCAGAATCTGACTCCAAAGTTTGTGAGGCTTTTTAATGCACATGCACCTAGGGCAAAAAGAGATTTTTGTTTTTAAAGTATCAGATGAATTTGGGTTTCCTGGGCAGAACCAGAGACCCATGGAGTTGGATTGCTGTAACAGAGGGCAGATTTTAGTTCAGTGTGTGTATGTTCCTGTCTCCTCTGTATTTACATCAAACCATATGGTATCATTGATTTTTAAGCAAAATTAACCCTTTATCTCAATGAGTAGCCTCGCTTAAAAATACATGGTGCACTGTGGCCCATTGAAATTTATTATCATAGAGCGTGCAGGGGCCAATCCCATGGTTGGTAACAGAGGCAAAACTACCCACCTAAATCAATGCAGATTTTTGCCCGCATAAGAAACCAAGATTTGAGCCCTAGAGTTTTTTAGGATTTAGATACTAAAAGTTTTGTTTATACTCAGAAGCCTTTTAAAACTATTTAATGTAGGTATGTAATTCTTATTATCTCTTTTCTTAGACCGTTTCATATCTGTACATTTATATATTACATTATAATTATATTGCTAGGTGGTGACAGTATGCTCGGGCAATTTGCAAAATGATTTTATAAATGATTTAACTCCAAATCCTATTTACTACTATAATAAATATATCATAACTTAGTTATTATATGACAGCTCTTCTGGTGTAAACAGGCTCAAGTCAAACTAACATTGATTTATACCAGCAGAGAATCTGGCCCTACATTATAGTGTTTATACACTCAGATATTTTAAACAGCTATCATCACACATTAGTTTATTCTCCGAGCATGTTTTTATAGCTATAACAGTTACAAATATTATATCTTAATGACTAAAACAACGGCCCTGATCTTGCAGACACATAACACACCTGTTTCAGAGTAGCAGCCGTGTTAGTCTGTATCCTCAAAAAGAACAGGAGTACTTGTGGCACCTTAGAGACTAACAAATTTATTAGAGTATAAGCTTTCATGGGCTACAACCCACTTCTTCGGATGCAAGCTTTCCACTGGAGTAATCCCATTGACCCAATGAGATTGCTCTTGTGCATAAAGTTAAGCATTTGCAGAAGAATTTGCAGGATCAAGGCCTATAATTCTAACAATTTATAACTGCAGTCTACCTATTTTTATGGTCAGAAACATTTTAATATCGACATTTCAAGTTCCCAGTGGTTTATATAGACTATATTTTGATACTTGGAAACCTTTTTAACTCCTACCATGATCATATCGGACCATGATCCCACAGGCTGATCCATGCAGGTGGATCCCTATGCGTTTGCAGAGCCCCTCTAAAGTCAGTGGGGCTCAGTAGGGGAACAGGGACCCACACATGTGGATCCAACTGCAGGATCAGGGCTTTCCAGTGTAACTATTTATTAGCAAGGGGCCTGACTGCAAACCCTCTGCCTCCAGCCCTCCACACTCTGGGGTGGTCAAAATCGGAACCCAGATCCAAAGCACAGGCAGAACCAACACCTCGGACCCTAACAATCCTAGACTTAGGAGAGATGGATTCAAAATTCAGAAAACTCCCACTTATTCATTATGCAAAGGCCCCCATCCTGCAACCCTCCTGGGTTATGGGGATCCCTGAAGTCAGGGGCTGACTCACATAAGTAAGGCTTACTCATGTGAGTAAGGCGGCAGGCCCAAGCCCTGCATTTATTTTGTGTAAGAATTCGAAGCGTGTGGGAAAGAGTTGGCAGATCAGGGCCTGAGAAGCAATGTTGCCCGTTCTTGAGTTAGTGTAGTTTGATGATTTTTTATTAAGAATTCCATACTATTATACCAACCAGACACTTCTGAATAATATAGTAATTATTGTTATGCCAGCAATATACATGGGACCATGCAGGACCCAAGACACACCTTGCCATAGAGAATTTACAATCCAGCTCCCCAGTACATAAGCACAATATTATCTTTACTCTCAAGCAATCCCACTGAATCGTAGTGTTTGCTGGATCCGGCCCTGAACAAGAACTTCCAGTATAAGCAATGCATGGAGCGGGTCAAATCCGGCTCGCCTCACTCACGCACCGACTTCCTTGGGACCAGGGTCGGCCCTCTGTCAATGAAGGGTTATACTGGCTGGCAGAGGCTGTTTCTTTCCTCAGGGCATTACTGTTCCTTCTCTTCCATCCCTCCTTAGCCCCTGTGGACTGGATCAGCCATGCTCCGAAACCAGCCACTGTAGCTAGTAGGGTTTGGAGCAGGTAAAACACATTCACCCACCCTAAGGAGAGTTAACAAGGGCTGTGACGGGTGCTTTCTTTCTGTACATGTGTCAGGCATTTCCTGCAAGGCAAATTGGGCTGTTTCTGTGTTTTGCCTTGCTGACTCTTGCCCCTTGCTCGTAGGTCTGGAGTTTTCTGGTTGCGTAGGAGCTGTCTCGCTGGGGCCTTCTGTTCCTTGGAGATCCAGGGGGCCCTGTAAGATGAAGAGGGTCCGCACAGTTTTCAAACCAGAGCAGCTGGAGCGGCTGGAGCAGGAATTCCTCAAACAGCAATACATGGTGGGCACGGAGCGGGTGGATCTGGCGGCCACCCTGCACCTCACAGAGACGCAGGTAGGATATCTCCCCCCTTCCCCCGAGGCCATGAGCAATCTGGGATCTCTACATGGTCCCTGGGGTCAGGCAGAGATCCAGGCATGGTCCCTTCCTGGGACTGCAGCCAGAAATGACAGCAGGAGATGAGCCACCTAGCAAGTTTCAGGGCTTCTGTCTCTGTTACAGTGTGAGGAGCTCCCGTCAGAAGGAGCTGATTCTCCCCAGAAACGGGGAGGGTCCCTGCGGGGTCTAGTCTCCCAAGGGAAATCCCATGACTAGGGATATTTAAAACTAGATGAGACAAAGCACAGGCAAATCATGATGCATAGCTAACCTGTGGCCCTATCCTATAAGATATCACTGAGGCAGGAGGCAAAATAGGCTTAGAAATTTGCCTGAATAATAACAACCTCCACTGATGCATTTTTAGCCTACTTAATGGATGGATTTGGGGTATAGAGGCTCCTGGTTGAGGGCCCAAGCCAGCCAAAGTGTTGTAGGTTAGAAAGACCCTTCCTGTATGGGAAGATTACCGTGCAATTGTCCAAATGGGGCCATCGTTCCTCTGCAGCAGCGGATACTGGCCACAGCTGGAGACAGGAGACTGGAGTAGGTGGGCCACTGGTTTGATGCAGCCTGGCAAGTCTTATTGTACTGCAAGGATCAGTTCTGAATTAGCTAGAGAAGGTGGACTAGATGAGCTCATCTTCCATCTCTAGTTTCTATGATTCTTGGTTTTTGTCACTGCGCATGTGACCGTCATGGGGGCTGAGGGGCACAAAGACCTCTGGGAACTGGGGACTCTTTCCATGATCGCTGATTTGCGTCACTTTAAAGAAGGCCTAGGAGTCGGCCCCACCCTGCCAAGCCAGCAGCACTGTCCCCCAGCTCTTCTCCTGCTTTCGCTGATCATTGCTGTTCCTGGTTGGATGACCCAGAAGGAGCTTTGCCATTGACCTCATCAGGAGCAGGATCGGGCCTTATCTTAACCGGTCTAATCGCCCCCTTCGTGCCGAGGTGGCTGGCACATGGGGCTGCTTAGGGAGAGCTGCATTCAGACAGAGTCACATTTATTTTTATACCATTTTCATGCTCAGGCACCCCCAGATTGCACATTCCCATCCAGCTTGAAACAGCTGCCTAGCTGGGGCACCCACGTATGGAATCTGCCAGCTGGTGGCTCCATGTCATAAGTCAAAGCACCGGAGATGGGACCACGCTGTGCTCCCGAATTGTGCTGCAGCCCTTCTAAAGTCTAAGGGGCTCCCCCTGCTCCCATCAAAGCCAATGGCCAAACTCCTATTGGCTTTCATGGGGCGCAGCTAAAAAAACCCTGGTTAATCCGGTGTATGCTGCATGACCCCGGTTTTAACCAGAATGGCTGTTTTGCAGCTGGGTTCCCCCAGCGTGACAGTTACCGCAGTGTAGCCAGGATCCACGACTGCAGGGCTCACGAGCTTCCAGATCTTGGCTCACTTTCCAAGACAGACCCAGGAGGGTAGCCGAGATTTGGCTCTGCCTGCTGGGAACGACACAGCCGCTTATTTCATTTTAAACACAGTTTGGTTACACGGGGCGGGGCGGGGAAATTCTGGCCCCACTGAGCCGAATGAGAGTCTTGCCGCGGACTCAGTGCGGCCAGGATTTCACTCCTCATTTTGGGAAGTTTATAATTTAAAGACAGCACAATCAGGGTGAAGGTTTCGGGGAAGGAATTTGGGTCCGGTGGGTAAAGCCAGGGACGGGGAGTCAGGACTCTTGTGATCCATTTCACTATAGTCTGTGTGCAGATGGCATGACCGCCATGTGACTCAGTTTCCCCATCTGTAAATCAGGGACAATGCCACTTACCAACCTCGCTGGGCAGTTGGCAGGCTTAGGTAAATTATAAATTAATGGAGATATCCCATCTCCTAGAAGGGACCCTGAAAGGTCATCGAGTCCAGCCCCCTGCCTTCACTAGCAGGACCAAGTACTGATTTTGCCCCAGATCCCTAAGTGGCCCCCTCAAGGATTGAACTCACAACCCTGGGTTTAGCAGGCCAATGCTCAAACCACTGAGCTATCCCTCCCCCCATGTCTGTAAAGTGCTTTGAGAGCCTCAAAAGAAAGGAGCCACCGCTTTATTTATAACTATTATTAATAATCTTCATGGCCCATGTTGCCAAGAGCCTTTTAGCACCAAGTGCTTCTGCAGGTGAAACTCCAGGAGTCAAGGGGACTTGCCTGTGGAGGGATTACAGGATCGGGCCCTGCTGACACTTTTAGCGCAGTTCAAAGACTTGCAGGGTCAGGGCTCTAATGCCCCCGAGCCTTGGCCCAGAGCGAGTGGTTTTCATTGCCCGTTGTGCTGAATCTCTCCTAGGTGAAAGTCTGGTTCCAGAACCGGAGGATCAAATGGAGAAAGCAAAGCCTGGAGCAGAAGAAAGCGAAGCTGGCGCAGTTTGGAGGGACGCAGCCTCTTCCTACGGACTCCACGGACCTCGAGAACAACGAGGAAGACACGGTGGATGTGGAGGTCTAAGTGGCTTGAGAATTCCCTGCTGCAGACGTTGCTCTTGCAATGGAACTAGCGGGGGTTTACAGCTATGCCCAAGCAGAAGACTGACCAATGAAGCTACCAGGGAGTTAAGCAGCTGCTCCACACATGCGCTTCTCCAGCCGGATAAATAGATCAAGCTCTTTATCTGAATGCTGACGATACCGGACTGACCTGGCGCTGCCTAGGATGAGTCCGTGATATGCAACACCCACTGTCTGGCAACCTCACACTAGACACCCAGGGCCTGCTGCTCATCAGGTCAGTTGCGCACAGGCTGACCAGACAGCAAGTGTGAAAAATCGGGACAGTGGGTGGGGGGTAATAGGAGCCTATTTAGGAAAAAGCCCCAAATATCGGGACTGTCCCTATAAAATCGGGACATCTGTTCACCCTAGTTCAGGGGTTCTCAGACTTTTGTATTGGTGACCCCTTTCACATACCAAGCCTCTGAGTGTGACCCCCCCCCCTTAAATATGTAAAAAAATGTTTTTAATGTATAACACCATTATAAATGCTGGAGGCAAAGTGGGGTTTGGGATGGAGGCTAACAGCTCGCGACCCCCCATGTAATAATCTTGTGACCCTCTGAGGGGTCCTGACCCCCAGTTTCAGAACCCCTGCCCTAGTTGCACATGGCAGCTTCCAGGCTAGGGCCGCAGTGTGTAAAACCAGATAACCCACAAGTCTTTCTTTTCTCTATTGAAATGCCAGAAAGCCTGGCCCCTTTCCAGCAGAAAGACTGGGGTTAAAATTAGAGATTGGGGAGAAGGGGGCAGTCATAGAGTTCAAATCCAGATCCAGACATCAGTGCATGTAAACGCAGTGCTGTTGTGGTTTATCAGCCCCCTGGCGCTGCTGAACTACCAGGTAGAGTAGCCCTGGCAGAGAGAGGAGTGTTAAGAGAATCAGACTCATGACTTTTTCCCTGGTAGCCTCCCTAGTTAATTTTATTTCCATGTCAAGTTTGAAGTTCAGATCTGCACAAAAAAATACTTCACTAAAATTTGCAGTAAAGTAAAGGGGATCTGACCAAACTAAGGAGAAAAAAGTCCAGTTGGCCATAATTGAGGGCTTGATACTGCCACAAGCACAATTCTCATTGATTTCAATGGGAGCGCCGCTGCTATCCCTATATACTGAACCCTGATTCTCATCTTATTTTCACCGATCCTCGACCGGTGTAACTCCATTATCTGCCATGGAGTTATTCCTGGTTCATAGCGGCATGAGAGGAGACTCAGGTCCTTCCAGGTCAATGTAAGACTAGAGGATCAGTCCAAGGGGTAGTTTTCTGAAAGCTGTAAGCACCTGGGGCTTAGAATGAAAGTGCCTCCAGGCAGCCCTCCTGCGTCGCTGCAATAAGGATTTGTACATTTTTGCCTCTCTCCTGGCCTGCAAAGCGCAGATCAAAGACCTCAGTCCACCCCTATGCACATATTGCATTACCTTTACCGTGCAGAGGTGCGCTCAAGTGGCAAAATCTGGGCCTAGCTTTCAGTTACCTCTCTCCGTAGGGCAGCGTTTGGATCTGGGATTTTGCTTCGGCCCATTATACAAATTTTGCTTTGGATTTCAAACACCGTCTTTATACCAAGCACGGTATTACCCCCACCCTCAGCCAGGCGCACACACTCATTATGACACCAGCGGTAGTTGCTATGTTGTGTCTTCCATCTCTGCATTATGTACCGCGTGTCAGAGGAAACAGCATCTGGTGGTTTTGCCCCGTATCTCACAATAGAGCCAGCGATTGTATTTTTAACAGGAGAGCAAACTGGGTTTGTGACCGTTGAGGACAGGTGAGGCTCAATCCCTCTTCTCTTTCATTGTATTAGGTGTGCTTTGAGTGCACACTGCCAGCTGCTCAGGGCGCTCTTAGCACCCAAATGCTCAGTACCGTGGCTTACCGCCACGTGTGTTTGCTGAAGCCCAGGCAGGACTGCTCCAGGATATTAAAGCAGCTGGCTGCCTGGCGGTCGGCCCCAAATGCTCAGGATAATTTATTGTGCCTCTTTTTGAACCAGAACATTGTAAATAACGCGACTCTTGTCTTATTTATAGACATAGCCCCGTTTCTTGGACACTGTAATTTATTTATTTGCTTCACATTCGACCATAATAAAAACTAGTCGATTTCAAAAGAGCTACAAAGGGATGGGAACTGGGAGGCGATATTTTCTTCCAAGCAAAGATGTGACTGGGTGGCTCGCAGGGGGATTGGAGCCTGTGGGTGATGGAGCTCAGACTGCACCACCTTGGCAGATGGTTCATACGTTCAGTCAGATTCAAGCTGCGATTTCCCATCACTGGTGCACTAGCCATTTTCCCTCTCGTTTCATCTACAAACCAGGATGACCCATAAGAGGGAAGCCAGCCAAAGCGGTGGTTAGGGGCCATGGTATCACTAGTAAAGAACAAAAGACGGTAATGTGGGCCAGCCAAACCACTGAAAGGGTGATCTGCCTTCTGATTTTCCACAGTGCCTCGCACAACGGGGCCCTGATCTCTGATCCAAGTAACTCATAAAAAGAGAGTTGGTTCCTCAGACCTCTCTGGATTCCCTGATGCTCCCTCGGCCTCCAAGACCAGACCATTCAAACAGGCCCTTCTACCCTGTAGGAAAGGGCCCACCACAATTCACAGGAGGTGATGCTCCACCCAGGCCATGTCCCCCTTTCTTCCAACCCCATCACAAATACTAGATCCAGCATGGGACCAGCTGGGTGAGCTGAGTCAGAAACCACCCAGGCCAGGCCCATGGTCACCACGGCAACCATGAATTCCTGGGATGAGCCAGAAGTATCAATCCACTTGGACACGGGCCTCATCGAACACCCTGAGGCTTGGTACCTCCAGGGAGGAGCCTGACCCACTCAGCAAGGAGCTCTTTGGTGTCTCAGGACACCAGTTGTAGCCCAAACACTCATTCACATCTACCACTGGCCTGGGAGACTTCCTACACCCACAATTTGGTGCAAAAACCACAGCCACGCGTCCTGCCCGCCTCCGCTCACCTCATGTTGCACCGTGCGCCTATAGACCTCCTGCTGCTGTAGCACAAACTCCTACCATTCAGGGTAAAGAAAAATCGCCATTAACTGTTAGCAGTGTAAGGCCTCTGATGCACTGTCAAGCCGTTCTGAGCCCATCCAGCAGAGGGCAGTCTCTTTCACACGTGTGACATTTCTTTAAAATGTATGTACACATCACCTGGAATCTATTATGTCATGCTGCATTCTAAAGGTGTCACTACAAATTAGATCTGGTTGAAAAAATGGGATTATATTCCCCATGGAGACAGGTTTATTATTCCGGGAGGAAGGGGGAAAAGGTAAAGGTATCATTTTTAGTTCTGAGGGTTTCCTTCCCTTTCCTGCCCCTTTTAAGCTCCTTACCCATCTCCCCTCACCCTCCAATGGAAAGTAAAAAAGTGTTAGGAAAATGGAGAAAATCCACTTTTACTCCTTTTTATTGTTTCCCAACTGACAAAACATCACTTTTAAACAATAAACAGGCTTCTACACATTTAACCCCTGTCACTATGGGACATACCCATGAAGGTGTGAAAAATAGGTTGTCCCCCCCTCTTCCTCCCACACACAAATTGTTTTCCCAACTTCTGGCATTTGGAAAACAGTAGCACAGGGCTGGGAAGTAGGGAAAAAGCCCACAATTTCAAAACCAAAATACTTTGTTGCTGGGTTATTTTTTAAATTAAATTTCTCATTTTGAAAAATCTCAGGTTTTCCCCCCAACATTTTTTTTTAATGTCAACAAATTTAATTTAATGAAACTCTTATTTTCTGATGAAAAAGGTTTTTATTGGAAAAATTTTTTTGATCAGGAGCTCCCACTAAAGGAGCCAGTCAAGATCGGAGCCCCATTGTGCAAGGCGCTGTACAAACTTAAATGGAGAGACAGTCCCCGCCTTGAAGAGTTTACAGTCGAGCAAAGCAGAGTGGCAGATTCCTTTCAATCCCTAGTTAAACTGGGCAGGGTTCATCCTAGTGGCTGCAGATGAAAAACTCTGTAGCTAATTAGCAGTGCCCTGAAGCAGCCAATTCCCCATAAGTGCTAATGTGCCACCATTGAGAATCAAGTTACTTTCTGGAAAGGTGAGTTTATTAAATCAAGTTCTGACCTTTCTGGAACTCAGGCATGCCCTCCTGCTTTCTGTACAGGTTGGAAAATCTCCCACACACTGCTCAAAATCTCAAACACACTCTGTCTGTCACACCCTGTTCTTAAAGGCACAGCTCCTATTATAACAATCCCTAGTGCTTATATAACACTTTTTCATCCATAGCTCTCAAAGCACTTTATAAAAGAGGTCAGAATCATTATCCCCATTTTACACATGAGGAAACTGAGGCACATAGGTCAGGTGAGCTGCCCAAGGTCACCCAAGCAACAAGTAGCAGAGCCGAGAACACATGGCTCCTGAGTCCCAGTCCAGTGCTCTTCACTAGGCCACACTGCCTTCCCATTAACCACCTATAAAGAAAGTCCAAGGCAGAAGAAACTACCAAAAATAAAATATAACAATGACCTGTATCTGCCATGCATGTCTGTGCCACTTCGTGGATCATACCAACACTGGTATGTGCTCTCCTCCGCCCTCCCCAGCAGAAGGTTAGCACAAGACTAAACCCTATTTTGAGGCTTTAAGTAGGATGTAAGTGGGGTGTCGGCCTTGTGATGTTCTCTGTATAGGGGGGAAATTCCCCCTAGATGATCAAATAGGTCTGTTCCCTCTCCAATTTTTCTGATTCCAAGAGAGGTAACCTGGCACCTTTAGACTAGCACCCACAAGTTGCAGCCTGACGCAGGATGTCAGGTATCAATGTGTTACTTACCTTGCTTCTTTGAAGACAGAGAGCTTGATCCGGAAAAGTGTCCTGAGTTCACTCACTAATGCCATTGGGAATTAAGGGCAACTCAGCACTTTACAAGAAGGTGCTAAGACCTTGGTAGATTTGAGCCCTAATTTGACTGAACTTTTTCTGAACGTCGGTGGCCAGCCAGAAAGCCTGCAGCGACACCTAATGCCCAAAGAGCAGCCATGCTACGGAGCTCTGGGTTTGACTGAGTCAGGGATGCATATAGAATGGAACATATATTGAGGAGATATATATACACACATACAGATTTTCCCTCTCTGATTCTGATCAGTATCAGAAGAAGTGGGCTGTAGTCCACGAAAGCTTATGCTCTAATAAATTTGTTAGTCTCTAAGGTGCCACAAGTACTCCTGTTCTTCTTTTTGCGGATACAGACTAACACGGCTGCTACTCTGAAAAAAATATTTGGGCTCCCCACACCCTGGGGGCCCAGGGCACCAGAACCAGGGGGAGCCATGCCCCCACCCACTTTTTAACAGGGGTGTAGTACCCTCGGGCAGGCGTGGAGCAGTGGTGGCATGGGCATAGTTTCGGGAGGACGGGGGATGTTGCCCCCCCAGACTGTAAGCCTCGGGTCAGAGGTGACAGGAAGAGGGGAGCCGCACGTGGTTGCTACCAGGTCCTTGCTGCTGGTGACAAGCTCCACACTGCCTCCCAGGCTGGGCAGGGCTTCCTCTCCCCGCAGAGCATGTCTGTAGGCCCCAAGGAGAGGGCAGGAGGCTGGCCTGGAACCCCGACCCCTGGGTGCCACTGGTAGTGGCATACCCCAGGGGGCGGGGACACAGGCTGGGGGCTGCCCTTGGGCACCCTGGCCTCTTCCTAGGGCAGGTGAAGGGTCCAAGGCTCCCCACAGCGGCCCAGGCTCCCTGGGTGGCTCTTACCACAGCCTGGCCAGGGGACGGGGCCTCAGAGGGAAGAAGAAGAGCAGGGAGCAGGGCCACACTTCTGGCACTGGTGCCCCTCCCCCCACCACTTTTACCCAGGTTCCGGCACGCCTGTGGGGGTCCCCAAATTGGCCAGGGCTTGTGCATTTATCTGCCACTACCCAGGAAACTGCATCCTTGCTTGTCCCTGTGGTGAGATATGGAGTTCAGTGGCCAGTGCCACCCTTTGGCTTCTTTAGTGTACAGCAAAAACCTGAACGGACTGTGTTGCCAACTCTTGTAACTTTATTGGCAGCGTTGAGATATTTGGGGTGGTTTTTTTAAAGTCCCAGCTCCTGGAGTCATATGATTAGGTGAGACTCTCAGGTTTTTTTCGAAAGGTCCAACACGGCAAGTAGTTTCTGGTGGACCATTTCCCACAACTCCTGCCAAAGACGTTGTAGATTCTCGGGGACCTTTTCCCCCGGCTCGGTATCCACCTGATGGTAGACTAGGTGGGTTTGTTCTTGCAATGCTAAGAACACCAAGGGAAGGTCTTCAATTAGCTGGTATACCTGGATCTATTTTCTCTTCCCTGGGCAGTGGATTTCAAAATCAACTGCCCTTGCCCTTTTTACAACTTTGAAGGATCCTTGCCACTTACCCAGCAGTTTTGACTTCAAGGTTGGCAGCAACAACAAATCCTATCATTGGGGTTAAATTTTCACATCCTGGCCCCTTTACTGTAGGCCCATTCCTGGTTCTAGTGAGATTTCAACAGGTTCTCTGTCAAGAAACCCACAGTGTCTCGAAGTTTTCCCTCAAACAGAACCATGTTGGTTGTTCCTGGGTCTGGCTTCTCCCATGTCTTGTGGAGGAAATCTAGGATCCTGTGGGTCTGCTTCCCATATAGTAGATCAAATGGGGATAATAGGAGGGGTGGGATCAACCGGGCCCAGTGATGGGGATCTGAGCCCTTGGCCCTCCAGCCAGTTCTGAGTTGAGCTCTGGGTTGACAGAGTCAAAACCAAATGTGTACAGTCCAACGTCCCCACAAAAGAAAAGGTCTTCACCCTACCTCTGGCAGCCTGTGAGTGGCATACCCTTGGCTCAGGGTTTATAATGTTTCTGTCCTCTCCAAGGGAGGGAAAAGGTGTTTATGTCCCACATACAAAATGGGAAATGACTGCCTAGGAAGGAGTACTGCGGAAAAGGATCCGGGGGTGATAGTGGACAACCATATTTAAAAATTAAAAAAAGAGGACACTCCACGGGGCCCTGGCCCCACCCCTTCCCCACCAGCCCCGCCCCAACTCCGCCCTTTCCCCACCCCAACTCCGCCCCATCCCCAAAGTCCACGCCCCAACTCCACCCCCTCCCGAGCGCCCCACATTCCCCCTCCTCCCTCCCAGCCACGCGAAACAGCTGCCCGAGCGCTACCGGCTTCACGGTTTGCCTGGCAGCCCCCAGACCTCCAGACCCTGCGCCCCCAGCCGGGCGCTTCCCCAGTGCAGCCGGAGCCCGGGAGGGGAAGCACCCAGCTGGGGGCGCAGGGTCTGGAGGTCTGGGGGCTGCCCGGCAAACCGTGAAGCTGGTAGCGCTCGGGCAGCTCGGCTCTTCAGCTGCACAGAGCTGAGGTGTCTGGGGGGAGCAGCAGCAGCTGCCGCCGCGGGGGAATCCACCTGCCGGAGCCGCTCTAAGGTAAGCAGGGGACTAGTATTTTCCTGGACATTTTCGGCTTTTTGGCAATTCCCCCCGGACGGGGATTTGAGGACCAAAAAGCCGGACATGTCCGGAAAAATCCGGATGTATGGTAACCCTAGACAACAAGCTAAATATGAGTCAACAGTGTAACGCTGTTGCAGAAAAAGCAAACGCCATTCTGGGATGTATTAATAGCAGTGTTGTAAGCAAGACACAAGAAGCAGGGCCGACGAGAGCGGGGGGAAGCCGGTACAAATTACCGGAGCCTGGCAGTTCGGAAGGGGGCCTGGGGCCCGGCTTTCCCCCCGCCCTCGTCGCCTTACTGGGGCCCGGCGGTCCGGAAGGGGGCCCGGCTTCCCCCCTGCTTTCGTCAGCTCTGTTTAGCCAGTCCGCCCTTGCTGGGGGGGCCCGAAATTTTTTTTTCACTGGGGCCCGAACCTGCTCTCGGTGGCCCTGACAAGAAGTAATTCTTCCACTCTACTCCACGCTGATTAGGCCTCAACTGGAGTATTGTGTCCTGTTCTGGGAACCACATTTTAGGAAAGACGTGGACAAATTGGAGAAAGTCCAGAGAAGAGCAACAAAAACAATGAAAGGTCTAGAAAACATGACCTATGAGGGAAAATTGAAAAAACTGGATTTGTTTAGTCTGGAGAAGAAAAGACTAAGAGGGGACATGATAACAGTTTTCAAATAGATAAAAGGTTGTTACAAGGAGGAGGGAGAAAAATTGTTCTTCTTAACCTCTGAGGATAGGACAAGAAGCAATGGGCTTACATAGCAGCAAGGGCAGTTTAGCTTGGACATTAGGAAAAACTTCCTAATTGTCAGGGTGGTTAAGCACTGGACTAAATTGCCTAGGGAGGTTGTGGAATCTCCATCATTGGGGATTTTTAAGAGCAGGTTAGACAAACACCTGTCAGGGATGGTCTAGATAATACTTAGTCCTGCCATGAGGGCAGGGGACTGGATTAGATGACTTCTCGAGGTCCCTTCCAGTCCTATGATTCTATGTCCCCTCCACAAAAAGGGTGGTTAGTGCAGAAGCTCCAACTCTCCCTCTTCACTGGGCATATGGTCAAATGCCTCATCCGTCATCCTCCAGATCCTCTCAGGCCTGGGATATCTGCTACTAGCAGAATCTCTCCTGCAGTCCGGACTCCTGCTGCACCCTTATTCCGGATCTCCCGAGGGAGGTCTCTGGTTTTCTGCTGTCTCTCCCTCTTCAGAGTTGTCTGGCTCTATGAGGTGGTGCGTCAGTGCAAAGGTGCCTCCCCATGCCAAACTGGGGGGCATGTGGCTCTGGTTCAGTCATCTCAGCGGGGCCATCAGTCCACTCCTGGTGTCCAGTAATCTGGACATTCTCTCTGTTCTCAGATCCGTCAGGAGTGGTAGGGGAACCCAGGCCTGCCCCCTCCACTGGGTTCCAGCTCAGGGCCCTCAAGGTAGACAAGGAGATGCTGACAGTGCCCTAAGCTCCTTCCTACCTTCCCTCGGGCCTCTGCAGGCTCTTGAGTCTGTTGGCCTGTTTGTCCATTTCTGGGACGTTGTCCTTGGATGGCTCTCTAGCAGGAGTTCCTTTCTCCTGTCTGCTCACTCCTCTCTTAGCCACCCACCCTCTGCCTCCCAGCCCTTTTACCCTCCCAGCTGTTAGCTTGCCAATCAGCAGTGGCTGGCAGGGCCTGTATTAACCCTTTGGTTGCTGGGCTAGCGTGGGGTACATACACCACATGACGGCCCCCTTTTAAACTCCTGCTCCAGCTTGAGCAAGCTCTGCAGGTGCGGGGCGGGTGGGGGGGAGTGGGGAGATTACAGCAGCCCAGGACTGCTCCCTAAACCCTCCTGGCCCAGTGTGGGGTTATACACCCCATCGCAGGCAGGGCCGCCCAGAGGGGGGGGCAAGTGGGGCAATTTGCCCCAGGCCCCAGGCCCCACAGGGGCCCTGCAAGTCCTGGCCCGGCAGTGGTCTGGGTCTTTGGCGGCATTTCGGTGGCGGGGGGTCCTTCAGTGCTGCTGAAGACGTGGAGCAACTGAAGGGCCCCCCGCTGCCGAAACGCCACTGAAGACCCGGACTGCCACCGGGTGAGTACAAGCGCCGCAGCTCCCCCCCTTTGCCCCAGGCCCCCTGAATCCTCTAGGTGGCCCTGATTGCAGGTGTCCTAAGAGGCACAGTCCCTGCAGAGCCGTGGGCACTTGGTGAAAGGATCAGAGGGTGCAGAGCTGGTGCCTCACCTTGACCGTGCCTCAAGAGAACAAGAACCTGTCAGAGACATGGATGCCTCCAGGAATCAGGGGAGATTAATGGCAACTGGAACCCTGGAACTGACTCTTGTCTTCCTCTCTAGTGACCTCCAGTGCCAAACACCCCCACCCTATTGCAGGGGGAGCTCCTGCCTGCTCCCTTTAATCCTCCCCTTGAAGCTGTTCCTTGGCAGTTTCTCTTTGCAAGATTTCTCTTTTGGTCTCCGGTGCCTGTATTCTTCCATTCCCATGGGTGGGAACCCTCACTGCATCCCTGAACCACCAGAATAGCAAGGCTCTCTCCAGTGGGTGGAGTATCCTGGGTGCATGGGGAGGAGGGTTGATCCTAAACTGGGGAGGGGGATAAGGAGAAAGACTCATCATCCAGCTGGGGTCAATCTCAGAGGAGTTGGCGGGTTCTGGCAGAGGTCCCAGGTGGGGTCAGTCTCAGATGGGAGGGGGCTCATTTCTTCAGGGGTCCTGTTGCCCAGCTTCCATCAGTGTCACTCTTCTATGGGGTCCCATTTCCGAGCTGGGTTTCCTCGCCTCTCTGGTGTAGCAGCCGCTGACAGAGCCGGTAAATCCCCTCCCTGACATGCCAGCGGGTGTCCTTGGCTGGGTCACTGATGTACAGACCCAGCTGAGCCATCTTGGGGAACTGTGCTGTGTTCTAATGGAAGGGGGAGGAGATGGGGATCATCAGCTCCCAGTCTCCTGGGAGTCTCTCTGGCCTGGGTCCCTGTGCAGGAGATGCTGGGGGAGAGGAGCTAGGCCTAGACACCTTAGTTCTCTCTGCCCCCAAAGAAGCCTGCAGCAAAGGGATGTGGGCCTGGCCCTCATTGAGAACTTGCATCCCCAGCTGCTCCAGGATGACAAGAAGGGACCAAGGCCAGGCATGAACCTGGCTGGAGCATGGTCCCCTTAAAGGCCCAGGGTCACCACTGAACCAGGAAAAGAAGAACTTGACTCAAGCCTCTTTCATCTCCTGCTCCGACTCTACCTCCCCAAGGAAAACACTCCCAACCCACGGACCCCACAGCAGCAGATCCTACAGCCCGTCAGAGCCAGCCCACCTATGCCTGTAGTCAGGAAGCTGGGGGTCAGAAGTCCCATATGTCAAATTCGGGGAGAGTGATGGTGAATCAGAGCAGGGCTACGCTGATCCTTATGGCTCTGGCTCTCTCCTGGGACACTTTGGACCTGTTCCAGAAGTTGACATGCTGTGGGGGAAGGAGGCAGTTCGGGATCAATCGGTAGGTGTAGATGCTGTGCAAATAAGCCCCTCCCCATCCCCAGGGGGCTGAGACATTGTGCTCAGGGTGGATCAAATGAAAATGAAGTTTGACACCAGGCCAGGAAATCAGTCAGACTGGAAGTCACATGATCCAACAGAATAAACTTGTGCTACAAAAATAAGAAGAAAAAGTTAGAATTAAAAATTCCAAATGAAAAATCACAGTAATTCACCATAGCAAGTGCTATACTAGAAACACTGATGTCACTGCTAAAACTACTTACTTATAAATATTTTTGATGAGTATTTGCTATTAAAATATAAAATAAACAGCACAGTGACATGGATCGGCACAATGATAACACAAGTAAATGATGATAACATTTAAAAAAGTTAACAATTAAAAAGAGCAAAACTATATTTGAAATGGATCACAAAGAGGGGAGTGCAATTCCGGGAATCCCAACAGCAGATAAGACACGTTTGTGAACTGACTGCTGTGAGACTTTAGGCAGATACATAAACTGAGAAGGGATTCTTTTAAATACACCTCTACCCCGATATAACGCTGTCCTCGGGATCCAAAAAATCGTACCGTGTTATGGGTGAAACCACATTATATCAAACTTGCTTTGATCCACTGGCGTGCGCAGCCCCGCCCCCCCCGGAGCCGCTGCTTTACTGCGTTATATCTGAATTAGTGTTATATCGGGTCACATTATATCGGAATAGAGGTGTACTCTTAATGTGTGACACACAGTTTTTGGGGGTATATGTAAAATATTTCACTGAATCAAGGCTCCTGTAGCACCTCTGCACCGTATATCACAGGGGTGGCCAAACTTACTGGCCCTCCGAGTCACGTACGACAATCTGCAGAAGTTTGAGAGCTGGGGCACACCTGCCGGGGGCTGGGGCATTAGCCCTGCAGGAGGCACCTGACGGGGCTTCAGCCCCACTCCTGCTGCAGCACCGAACCCCAGAAGGAGCATCCCGCAGGGCTGAAGCCCAGAGACCTCCCTCCCCCCCGCTGGGCAGAAGTCCCTACCCCACCGCTTCGCGGTGAGGCAGAGTTCCTGAGCTTCCCCCCCCATCCCCAGTCTAGTAGAAGGGAGGAATGGCTCAGTGGTTTGAGCATTGGCCAGCTAAACCCAGGGTTGTGAGTTCAGTCCTTGAAGAGGCCATTTAGGGAACTGGGGCAAAAATCTGTCGGGGGATTAGTCCTGCTTTGAGCAGGGGGTTGGACTAGATACCTCCTGAGGTCCCTTCCCACCCTGATAGTCTATGATTCTATGGAGCATGGGGGCTGCACTTGAACGGTAAAAGAGCTGCATGTGATACAGCCGCCCCTGTACTACATCAGCTAGGAATAGCTGCCCTGTCTGGACACGGGGATGCCCTGTGCCTGTAAGAGCCCGGCCCTGGGAAGCGGGTGCTGAGACGGGCTGGCCAGATATCAAGTGTGAAAAATCAGGAAGGGGGGTAATAGGAGCCTATATAAAGCCCCAAATATTGGGCCTGTCCCTATAAAATCAGGACATCTGGTCACCCTACTGTCCCCCCCACCACCCGATTTTTGCAAACACGGCAGCTGGCTCATCCCATCGGTGTAAACTGTAACCCCCCCCCCCCCCGGCCTCTCCCTGTGCCGGGGCTTTGCCTTCTGCCCCCGTCTGGCAGCACCTCCCCCCCGGGCTGAACCCCGGCTCCGACCCCCCCCCCGGGCTGAACCCCGGCTCCGACCCCCCCGGACTGAACCCCGGCTCCGACCCCCCCCCCGCCTCTCCTCTGCCTCCAGCGGCTCCCCTCCCCGCCCAGAGCAGGCAGCCGCCCCCGACCCCAGCCAGGGCAGCGGCAGATCCCGGGCGGGCAGGGCCCGGCAGGAGGAAGAGGAAGAGGAAGAGGAGGAGGAGGAGGAGGAAGAAGACTTGCCCGCTCCCCCCGCCCCCCAGGTCAGAGTTGGGAGGGCGCCCAAGATGGCCGCCTCCATGGGTGACCTGTTCTGCTTTTGTGCGGATCCCGCGGGCCCGGCCCGGGCCAGGGTGGAAGTGAGATTCATCAGCAGCCTCAAGGTGAGGGTCCCAGCCCCCCCCCGGGGATCAGACCCCCCCCACCCCTGCCAGGGGAACAGACCCCCCCCCCCCCCACTCCGGTCCCTCTGCTCTGGCCATTGCCCCACACTGGGGGGGCTTTGGGATCCCTCCCTTCCCCGCCCCGAGGGGGTCCACCCTGCACTGCCCTTCCCTGGCTGGGCCTGGGAGACCCGCTTCTCCCCCCCCCTTCCCCATGCTAGTGACTATTAAGCCTTCCTCTGTGGCTCCTGCCAGGGGGGGGGGCGTGCTCTGTCCCTTTCTGCCAGCCCCCATCTCCCGCCTTGGTGCTCCTGGCAAAGCGAGGGGGGGTCCCCTCTCTTCCTGCCGGGGAGCCTTTCCTGGCTGGATACCACCCCCCCCACACACACACACACTGACCTGCCTGTGTGTCTGGTTCCTGCCCCCCCCCCCCAATTAAAAACAGTGATTAAAAAAAAAATAGAACGAGGAGTCCTTGTGGCACCTTAGAGACTAACACATTTATTGGAGCATAAGCGTTCGTGGGCTACAGCCCACTTCATCGGATGCAGGTTGTTTTTTATAAAAAAAACCGTGGTTAAGCCTTCCTCCCCCTAGCTTCCCCTTTCAGGGAATTGGGACAGCTGAATGGGTTGGAATAGCTGGGCCCATTGGAGGTGTGCTGGAGGGACCGGTGGGGGGGAGTCCATGGCTGGAATTGCAGGGGAGAGAGGGTTGCAGGTCAGGACTGAAGTGCATCAGCAGAGTGGGGTGGGGCGATCCAAGGACTGGATTATAAAAATCATACTTCAGATACACTGGCAGGGCTTGCGGAATGGGGAGCTGTTCTAAACAGTGTTAGACCAATTTTGTTCTCGTTCCTGTGACTCCAAAGTGACAGAATGAATTTGACTCAAAAGCTCCAGAAGAATTAATTCTCTTTCAAGGCTGATTTCAGCCCGGACCTGAACTTTCCCCAGAGAGGTGTGAGTGAAAACAGGGGAATGTTATAAAGTGTATAGTTGCCATTAGCTTTAGCGTTGGGGCCCATAATATCTATAATGCCAGGTTCATTTTATCATCCTCACTGTGCCCCACTCCTGCAGATGCTTCTGTACTGGCTTGGCTGTGTCCTTGATTTCAATGGAGCTATTCATATGTGCAACATTAAGTAAGCGTAGAACCATTTGTAGGATCGGTGTCTGTATTTGTTCCTGAGTATTTGTGCGTTATGATGGGATGGGAAGTCTTTTATGTTGAATTATTTTTACTCATTGATGCTTTATGAAATGACGAGGAACAGATCACATAATAAAGAAATAGTACCAAGCTAGGCCAGGGTCAAATCCTAGACCTTATTTCAGCCCTAGAGAAAATTACCTTACCAATGATGACACAGCTTTCACCTCTTAGGAGGGGTTTGAATCCCAGTGTTTACCAAGGATCTCCCAATTTTATGCTCTAAATGAAAATGTTGTTGGGGCTGCTATGTTTGCCAGTTGACATGTTACACTCAAGAGGTTGCTGCATTTCAGCGCTGCATGAAATGAGCTTGTGTAATAGGGCTGTCAAGCGATTAAAAAAATTAATTGTGTGATTAATCGCAGTATTAGACAATAATAGAATACCATTTATTTAAATATTTTTTGATGTTTTCCACGTTTTCCAATATATTGATTTCAATTACAACACAGAATACAGAGTGTACAGTGTTCACTTTATATTATTTTTATTTCAAATCTTTGCACTGTAAAAAACAAAAGAAATTGTATTTTTCAATTCACCTAATACAAGTACTGTAGTGCAATCTCTTTATCATGAAAGTTGAACTTACACATGTAGAATTATGTACAAAAAACCCCCTGCATTCAAAAATAAAACAATATAAAACTTTAGAGTCTACAAGTCCACTCAGTCCTACTTCAGCCAATCGCTCAGACAAACAAGTTTGGTTACAATTTGCAGGAGATAATGCTGCCTGCTTCTTATTTACAGCGTTACCTGAAAGTGAGAACAGGCGTTCGCCTGGCACTCTTGTATCCGGCGTCACAAGATATTTACGTGCCAGATGCGTTAAAGATTCATATGTCCCTTCATGTTTCAGTCACCATTCCAGGAGACATGCATCCATGCTGATGATGGGTTCTGCTCGATAATAATCCAAAGCAGAGCAAACCGTAGCGTGTTCATTTTCATCATCTGAGTCAGATGCCACCAGCAGAAGGTTGATTTTCTTTTTTGGTGGTTCGGGTTCTGTAGTTTCCGCATCGGAGTGTTGCTCTTTTAAGACTTCTGAAAGCATGCTCCCTAATTCATCCCTCTCAGATTTTGGAAGACCCTTCAGATTCTTAAACCTTGGGTTGAGTGCTGTAGCTATGTGTAGAAATCTCACATTGGTACCTTCTTTGAGTTTTGTCAAATCTGCTGCGAAAGTGTTCTTAAAATGAACATGTGCTAGGTCATTACCTGAGCCTGCTGTAACATGAAATATATGGCAGAACGCAGGTAAAACAGAGCAGGGGACATACAATTCTTCCCCAAGGAGTTCAGTCACAAATTTAATTAGTTAATAATTTTTTAAAGAGCATTATCTTCATGGAAGCATGAAGGGTCATACGAATGTTTAGCATATCTGGTATGTAAATACCTTGCAACGCCGGCTACAAAAGTGCCATGCGAACGCCTGTTCTCACTTTCTGGTGACATTATAAATAAGAAGCGGGCAGCAATACTTCCCATAAATGTAAACAAACTTGTTTGTCTTAGCGATTGGCTGAACAAGAGGTAGGACTGAATGGACTCATAGTCTCTAAAGTTTTACATTGTTTTATTTTTGAGTGGAGTTATGTAACCAAAAAAAATCTATATTTGTAAGTTCAACTTTCATGATAGAGATTGCACTACAGTACTTGTATGAGGTGAATTGAAAAATACTATTTCTTTTGTTTATCTTTTTTACAGTGCAAATATTAGTAATAAAAATAATATAAAGTGAGCACTGTACACTTTGTATTATGTGTAGTAATAGAAATCAATATATTTGAAAATATAGAAAAAATCCAAAAATATTTAATACATTTCAGTTGGTATTCTAGTGCTTAACAGTAACTAATTTTTTTTGAGTTAACGGTGATTAATCGACAACCCTACTATTTAACTTTGAGATCCTTCCAGGTGAAAGATAAATTAGAGGGGTGAAATCCTGGCCTACTGGAGTCAGTGGGAGTTTTGCCCTAGTTTGCCCCTTGGAGCAGTCTGTGGGAGAGGGCACAAGCCATAAACATTTGGATCTGGAGTCTACAGCTCAGGATCTGGGTGCCACCCTACACTCTCAGAGCCAGGGTTTGCCTTAGGGCACGGGGCTTGGCGTTGGAAGACATGGACTCTATTCCAACTCTTGGTCTACCCTAAGTCTGGAACTCACAGCTAGCTGGGGAGACGGAATAGCCCTAACTGAACTTGCCATGCTGCAGATTTCTACAGATTGGGAGTCACTCTTGTTTCTCCATTCAAAGGGAAAAGGCTTATTTGCTACCAGGAATATCCATAAAGGGGAAATGATCTTCGTGGAGAAGCCTGTGGTGTCATCCCAGTTCCTCTGGAACGCGCTGTACAGATATAAAGGTGAGTGGAGAGTCATTGGCTTTAAGACCGGGGGGACCCTTAGTTCACCTACTCTGATGTCCTGCATAACAAAGCCCTGAGAAAGAAGCAGTGACCTTGATGTGTTCGTGCCCCAGAAAATGACGCTGGCCCAAAGTCTGAGACTTTCTGTATTCAGTCTGTGGCCTATGCGGAACAAAACGGTGGTGCTCAAAAGACCAGTGACAGTCTAAAGACTAATGTCTTTCAAATCACCAGTGCTAGGAATAAATGCTTGATACCCTGGAAGAGCTGTGCCAACCCAGCACGTCAGTGATATAAACCACTTCTCTCTAAATATGGTGCTTCATGAAGTATCTTCTGCAAAAATCATGTTGTTATTGAAGTAAGGGGGTGGGGAGGAAGCAAGATGATAATCAGAAGCACGTGGTTTTAAGGTTGGATACTTCATAGCCTTCCAGGGGTTAGAACCACTGTGCTGGACAAAGAATGTTTCCAAGCTCTCGTCCCGGACCTGTGATCTGAAGGGAGAAAAATGCCGATCCCAGGGAATATAGTGTGATTTGCAAGTAGGATGTACTCAGTGCAAAAGGGAGGTGGGAGCTGCACAGAAGCTTTATAATATCTAGCAATCATTCCTTGAACCCTGTTGCAGCACGCTTTGGCTTCACTGGGCATTGTATCTTTTATACCCTCAATCCCTAAACACGTAACAGGGTGTTTTCAGGTATCTAAAAGGGTGTCATAAGGAGGGAGAAAACTTGTTCACCTTAGTCGCTAAGGATAGAACAAGAAGCAATGGGTTTAAACTGCAGCAAGAGAGGTTTAGGTTGGACATTAGGAAAAAGTTCCTAACTGTCAGGGTGGTTAAACACTGGAATAAATTGCCTAGGGAGGTTGTGGAATCTCCATCTCTGGAGATATTTAAGAGTAGGTTAGATAAATGTCTATCAGGGATGGTCTAGACAGTATTTGGTCCTGCCATGCGGGCAGGGGACTGGACTCGATGACCTCTCGAGGTCCCTTCCAGTCCTAGAATCTATGAATCGATGATGACAGATGGGGAGAGAAACCAAGAAAGAGCTTCAGGACAGGGAGAAAAGGTTTCCAGCTGAGATCTGAAGTGGCATGAAGAATCAGTGAGGTAGGGAGATACATGGAGGCCATTTCGGATGGCAGGAGCTGTGTAGCAGAAGGGTTTATCATCGCAGATCAGTTTGGTGGCAAAGGGAGTTAAAGAAGGCGGGAAGTGGTGCAGATAATGAGGGCTATGTTTCTACGGACGGTGTTGGGCCTGTGATGTTTTCAGAGTGGTGGTTTTGAGTGGGATAGTGAACCAGATTCTCAGCAACTGTAAACCAGTGTTGCGCCACTGAAGTTAATGGACCCACACTAAAACACCAGCCAAGGATCTGGCCCACTGCATGCAAACGCATCTGTTCTTTTAGAAAGAGGTTCTCTCAGTCTCTGCCGTCTGGCTTGTTTCTTCTTCCCCAGCCTGCGACCACTGCCTGCGGGCCTTGGAGACGGCAGAAGAGAACGCGCAGAGGCTTCTGGGGAAAAGCTGTCGGATCCTGCCTCACCCAGAGCAGTGCAGCATCCGGAAGGATTTGCATCAGCACTGCCCCCTTTGCCAGGTACCAGGCTGCTGGGGAGAGCTGGGAGTTGCCATCGCTGTGGCCTTGTGTTGATCGATCGGGATGGGGCTTGATCTGCAAGGAGGCCACGTCCCTTTCAGATCTGCCATTGCTGCTGCTGCTGCCCTGGTGTTGGGGCGCTCTCATCGGGAAGGTTGAATTGGTTTCCTCTCTATTGATGGAGAGAGCATCTGACTGGGCAGGACCACCTGGGTCACCTAGGCCAGTTCTTCCCACTCTGCAGCCTGGTCTTACACAATGGGGGTGCAGGGGAGAATTTCCATATCCTGGTGCTCACAGGGGCAGCTGTGTCTGAGGAGGGGTTCCCCCAGGGGGAAGGCACATGCCTTTGCCACCCCCTGCTTCCTTGCAATAGATAGGGGCCAGGACTCTGTACTAAGCGGAGGTGGGCTGGGGTAGGACTGATCTCAGGAGCCCCCTCCTTCCTACCACAGTGCTCTCCCTAGGTCACTAGGAAAATGGCTGGCCTTGAAGGGTTGGTCACTTTCCTAAGAGCTAAGTTCCTAAGTTACTCTTCTGTCGGCTGATGTGTGTTGCTGTCTCTGTTGCTGTCCAGGTTGCGTATTGCAGTGCTGAATGCAGGCAATCTGCCTTTGAACAATACCACCAGGTGCTGTGCCTGGGCCCCTCCCGAGAGGACCCCAAACATCCCCTCAACAAACTGCAGGACGCCTGGAGGTAGGTGCACTAGATGTTTGTAGGACCAGAACTACCTACTGAATAGACTGGCTCTGGCCCATTCGGGAGCAGAGACGGGGACTCACCCTGTGTCCAGCTGAAGGTGGTTTGGAGCAGGGTCAGTTACTGCTCTGTCTCTGCAGAGGCACCCACAGCTCCACTGTTCCAGCCTATAACCATGTAAACCATCCAGGGCCACCTACGCTAGGCAGTTGTCACTGTGCTGCATCCCACGGCCACTCAGAACTTCACGGCCTCCGTGGGAACAGAGCGTGGATCCTCCTGCTCCTGAAGCACAAGCCTCCGTCGCTTGAGCTAAGAGAGAATCTCCATTAGCCGTATAGGGGCTCTGACATCCAGCTGAGCAATTCTGATTCCATCCAGTAGAGGGCAATAGAGCATGTGTACACTAGTCAGTTGATTACAGTACTTTGCAGTTCTGTGGCCCCATCTGTGGCTCTCAAAGCACTTCACAGACATTATTGAATTAAGCCTCCCAACATCCCTGAGAGAGAGAGAGAGAAATTATTATCCCCGCTTGCAGATGAGGAAACTGAGGCACGGAGAAGGGATGTGATCAAGGTGGTAACAGAGCCAAGTTCTCCTGACTCCAGCCCTCTGCTTAAACATTAGACAACAACTCACTAGGTTTAACACGTACGTTTTTAGTTGGCTCTTCGGTTACTTGTATTATAGTAGCACCCAGAGACTCCTATCAGAGCTGTAATCGCATTGTGCTGGGTGCTGTACATACACCGAGTAACTCTAGTCCCTGCCCCAAAGAATTTACAATCTGAATAGACAACGGGTGGGAGGGGAAGGCGGGGAACTGACTTACTGAAGGTCACATGACAGAGCTGGAGCCCCTCGAGTGCTGGAGCCCCTAGGCCTTGCTGCCTTTAGCTGTTTCACTGTCAACAAGCGGAGAAATGAGCAGTAGACCAGACCTGGATGGTCCCCTGCTAGAGTCCAAAGGCAGGGCAGGAAGTTGCCCCTTTGGCCAGCTCTATAACCAGACCTCCATAAATACCCCTGCTGCGCCTTTTAGTGCTTGGTTAATTTCCACTTCCCCTAGGGAGCTTCTGGGCTGTTTGTCTCAGTCCGATGTCTGCGTCTGAATGAGGCTGTGTGTGGGATTCTGGTCTTTGTCTCCCTTCGAGGTGCAAACACCCTGCTGGCCCTTTCAGTGCCAGGACATCTCTGCTCTTCTCACTCTCTCTATATTATTCCTTCCCCTTGGACAGAAACATCCATTACCCACCGGAGACTTCCAGCATCATGCTGCTGGCGAGGATGGTAGCCACCGTCAAACAGGTGCGTGCCTCTGTTTGCTGCTCATGGTGCTAGGTACGTCTCGGCACCTCCTTCGTGTTGCTCCCTGGTGTCTGCCCTCCCCTCTCTAGGGGTACATCTGCGTTGCAAAGTGAAGGGATGATTGTAGCGCCAGTAGGCGTGCCTATGCTAGCTTTAGTCTAGCTAGCAGGGTTCACAGCAGTAGCGACAACGTGGTGGCACAGGTTATCAACCCGAGGACATATCCAGGGTCCTGTGCAGGCTTTTACTTGGTTGTTAGCTCATAAGAACAGCCATACTGGGTCAGACCAAAGGTCCATCTAGACCAGTCTCCTGTCTTCTGACAGTGGCCAATGCCAGGTGTCCCAGAGGGAATGAACAGAACAGGGAATCATCAAGTGATCCATCCCCTGTCGCCCATTCCCAGCTTCTAGCAAACAGAGGCTAGGGACACCATCCCTGCCCATTCTGGCTAATAGCCATCGATGGATCCATCCTCCACGAACTTCTCTAGTTCTTTTTTTGAACACTGTTATAGTCTTGGCCGTCACAACATCCTCTGGCAAGGAGTTCCACAGGTTGACTGTGCTTTGTGTGAAGAAATACTTCCCTTTGTTTTAAACCTGCTGCCTATTAATTTCATTTGCGGGGGGCCCTGCTGGATCCCATGTTGACATGTCTTCCCTACATCTTCACTGCTAAGGTTAAAGCTAGCCTGGGTATTCTACAACCACACCTCCACTTTGCAGCGTAGACATGCTGTAAGCTAACCTCCCGGCACATCAGCATGCGGGGCTCGGGATGTCTCGCCGCACTGCATGCACTTACCAGCACTAGGGATCATGCGTTGCTGAGACAGCACGCAGCAGAGAAGGACCTCATGACCACCTGCCCCAGAAGCAGCCCCTCCTTCCACTGTCATTAGCTAGAGCATCTAAGCTCTTTGGAGGCCTCCGGTCACTAGAGGGTGAACCAACCACAGATGCGTCAGGCAGGTCAGATTCCACCTGGCAGTGGGACATGGATGCACCAACCAGGACGTCCCACCACAGCCTGGGCCTCTGCGTCACCGTCCTGACAGCATGACACTGCTCCAGCTCCTTCAGTCTCAGGGCTTGTGCTTGGGCACTTCCTTGTGAAGATGCCTGTTGCTGTGGGAAATCGGAGGCTGCTGTTAGCACAGATTCTATAAGGGCCTTGGATACCATGGTGATAAGGGCGGAATAAATATGCACACCCACCCGTGTGGTGTAGCTGTGCCGTGGGAGGTGATCTTTATGGGCTAACATCTGGGTTAGCGTGTCTTGAGAAGGCATCTGTCATCTGCATGATGAGTGATCTGCTCCTATTCCCTGGGTCTTCCCACAAGCCTGGGACAGCTCTTTATAAAGAGGGTTATGGCTGTGTATGAAGCAGCCCCTTAACTGTGCGTTTCCTGCAGTGGAGTTTGGGGTTTTGTCGTCCCTCATCCCATCAGGTTACCGGGAGTCAAAGCTGTTATCACACATCCATGGCTTCCCCTCCAGCTTAGCAAAGGGAGACCTGAGTTTGCCTATCACCGTGGAACTGGGCTGTGCCCATCGCATTAATACCCTCCCCCCCCATGGCATACTCTCCTCGGCTTCTCCTGCCCTCTCTGTATAGCTCCCCACATGGGCCCCACTGCTGTGTGTCTGAGTGTCTCACCTGTATATCCTCACAGCTCCCATCTCAAGTAGAGAAGTATTATCCTTATGTCACAGATTGGGAAACTGAGGCACCGAGTGACTTGCCCAAAGTCACAGAGGGTGTCTGTGGCAGAACAGGGAATTGAACCCCGATCTCCTGAGTCCCCACCCTGTGCGTTAAACCCAAAACCAGCTTTCCTCCCCTTTTCTTTCTCTGGCCCGCTCGTATTCCAAGGGTTAAACATCGCTGTAGGGGTGCTAATGTTCTGGCCTAAATAGCATCCAGATCTGGGTATCCTGCCATCTCGCATAGCCCCCTCCCACTTCCCTCCTGCTGGAGTGCCGGTTTGAGCGGCTGTTTGATACGTTTCAGGCGAAGGACAAGGACTGGTGGATAAAGCTTTTCTCTCAGTTCTGCAGCAAAACGGCCAACGAAGAAGAGGAGATCGTCCACAAGCTGCTGGGGGACAAATTTAAGGTCAGTGTGTCACGCCACTGGAGTGCTTGGGTCTTTGCGGGGAGGCAGGGTTGTTTGCGGCGATCCCTGAGTTCCTCTCCTTTCCCTCCGAAGGCCCCGCTTGTGTACAAACCCTTGGTCACAGAGAGAGAGACACCACGGTCCCCAGCAGTGACCAGAACTGGAACTGTCAGCGTCCAAAGCGGGGGCCTCCTCCACTTGAGCTAAAGGAGTTCTCCTCTCGTGCTCAGTAAACGGCAGGCTGTTGGACCAGCCACTAGAGGGAGCTGTGGCCATTAAGCCAGTATATTGCCCTGGTTCCATGGTAGACAGACCAAGCTGTGGCCTGACGGCTGAGAAAGGAGTAGTTCGTGCCAGTGGTTTCCATGCTGACGTTGCTTCCCCAATAGGGAGTGGCCAGACACCAATGCTTTGCTCGTGGGTGCGCAGCCACGGGTGGCGGTGGCTTTGATGTCTGCCAGCTTGGGGGCAATTCAGACCAGCATCTTTCTGACGAGCGGTGGTGGCACAAAGAGCCTTCAGGCCTGCTCCAGTCTCTGCTCGTCGGCTGATTTAAAGCTGCCCCGCCTGCCTTGAGGCTCCTCTCCTTGCTAACGTTGTGGCATTGTTTCTCCAGGGCCAGCTAGAGCTCCTCCGGCGGCTCTTCACGGAAGCCCTTTACGAAGAACATCTCAGCAGGGTGAGTGGTGAGTCCTTGTCACCCCCCTTTCCTCCCCCCCCCCCCCCCCCCGGCAGAGTCCTGTGCACCCCAGAGAGAGCGCTGAGGAGACTCCGTTTCTCCATAGGGTGTCCTGGTTGCCGTTCCTCCCGACAGCACCGAGGGGCTAAGATTTGCCCTGAGCCCATTGGTGCCTCACCCTCACCCTAGTGGGGCTGAGGTGGGATATGAGGGACAACCTCTTTCTCCTTCACCTTTCCATTTAACCCCCTCAGTGCTCTGAGCTCAGACGGGCTCAGGGGATAACAAGAATCATAGAAAGGTAGGGCTGGAAGGGACCTTGAGAGGTCACCTAGTCCAGCCCCCTCGCTGAGGCAGGACCAAGTGATCCTAGACCATCCCTGATGGGTGTTTGTCCAACCTGTTCTTCAGAACCTCCAGTGACAGGGATTCCACAGCCTCCCTTGGACGCCTGTTCCAAGTGCTCAACTCCCCTGAGAGTTAGAAAGTTTTTCCTCATCGCCAACCTCAATCTCCCTTGCTGCAGATTAAGCCCAATACGTCTTGTCCTCCTTCAGTGGACTCAGAGAGTAATTGATCCCCGTCCTCTTTGTAACAGCCTGTTATCGGTTCCCCCCTCAGAATTCTTTTCTCAAGACTAACCATGTCCAGGGTTTTTAACCTTCCCCGTGGGCCAGGTTTTCTAAACCTTTTCTCATTGTTGTTGCTTTCCTCTGGACTCCCTCCAATTTGTCCACATCTTTCCTAAGTGTGGCGCCCTGGAAGGGACCCAGCACTTCCGCTGCGGTCTCACCGGTGCCCAGTAGAGTGGGATATTACCTCCCGTGTCTTACATACGACACTCGAATTCATACAGCTGTTCAGCATTTCCCCTTGCTGCTGCCTTACAGGGGTCGTGCCCAGGGGGAAAGAAATACAATGGAACAGGCTTGTGCCCTCTCCTGCGCTATATGGCTCTGGAGTGACTGTACCTGGAATCCACCGTTGAGCAGCAGAAAGGAGAGACGAGGCTGATGAGGGGGTCCCTAAGAACTGGGTGGGGCCAGAACCATCTCAGAAGATTGTAAATGGCAACTAGGGGGGAGGAATTGTTTGGGATAGGACAGCGGCACCACGAGAAGTAATGGGGGGAAGCCGAGGGAGGGAGAACCTAGGCTGAGTCTGAGGGAAGCCCTGATGACCCTGGATTCTCCTAGAGGATGGAGCCCCCTTACTTGGCTGTCAGATTGTCAAAGGTGCTGATCTCCCACTGAAGATAGTGGATGCTAACCGCTGATGAAAATCAGGCCATTAAGCTCTGTGCCTCACGTCCTCCATCCAGTTCTCTCTAACGAGACATTTCTAGGGACCCCCTCCCTGGGTCCAGGATTTGTTATTACAGGATGCTAAAACTGTCAGGGCAGAGCTGAGGGTCGGTTCACTGCTGGTTGTAATAGCATTAGTGCCCGTTCTATGGCAGCTCCAGCCCCAGCCCCACGGCCCATCACGGGATTCTGCAGTGGGTCCGATAAGTAAGGCTGCGAGCTAGAGCAGTGTTTCTCAACGACTGGCCTGTGGGCCGGTGCCGATCCCTGAGATCTCCCTGACGCTGTTTAGGAAGGCAGCAGGCTGGTCCCTGGTATCAAAAAGGTTGAGAAAGACTGAGCTAGAGCAAATGGGAGCTGCTGAGATGGTACAGTCCTGACAGGTAAACTGATCCTCTTGCTTCTTGGTCTTTCTGCAGTGGTTTACTCCAGAAGGGTTCCGATCGCTGTTTGCCCTGGTTGGGACCAATGGCCAAGGCATAGGAACAAGGTAACCAGTGGATTCGCCATTGCGCTGTGGTTGTGTGTGGGGAACTGTTGAGAAATCGGCATGGAAGTCATGGGAGTCCCAAAGCTCTCTGGGTCTCTGGGCTCCCCTGAGTGCTTGCATGGATTCCCCATGCTGTCTGAAGGAGTCATCCATGCACATCCCTCAACCCAGCTGATGGGAGCCACTTAAGTACCTAGAGCGAGAGCAGAGAAAAAACTTTGTACGTGTTGCTGAGGTTCTGTAAAAGCGGCGTTTTACTGCTTTTCTGTAAACTATGACAGGGCTTCCCCAGTCCAAAGCCTCCCAAAGTTCAGCTCTGGTCCTGCATCAGAACTTTGCCTCTTGGGGCCATTGGACACTTCAACCCTGGGAGCCGCAGAGTCTCCCTCCTCCCTCCTGAGCGTTCTGCGCGGAAGAACGAGAGCTGGTGCCATGAGCACCTGCGCCGGCTCGTGGGGTGTGATCACAGCTCTCCCTAGCACTGGGGTACAGGTGGCTCTCTCGCCCCGCCCGGCCAGATCCAGAGACAGTTGGAAACATAACTGTGTTCTCTCTGGTTTCCGCTAGTTCCCTGAGCCAGTGGGTCCATGCCTGCGATGCGTTAGAGCTTCCCCTGCACGAGCGAGAGCAGCTAGACGCCTTCATAGACCAACTCTATAAGGATATCGAGAAAGGTAACAATGACAGGAAGCGTCAGCGTGGTTCCCGGGCGGCTGTCGGCGCGGTTCTCTGGGTCGTTGTCTTCTCCAGGCCAGGCGGGGCGGGGCATGGGACTCAGCGGCCATCGCAGTTGGCTGACTTTGTAGGCTGCATTGACCGGTGCTGTCTGAAGGCCCTGGTCAGGGTCCCTGAGCTGCCACTGGCACTCCCGGCTGCAGGGTAGATGCACCGTGAGAGAACTCCACACAGGGACAAGGCCCCTCCTTCCCACTCAACGTCAGGGCCAGGACTGGTTTGCTGCCATTTTTCTGGATTCACCAGACCCTCGACAGTCTCAGCAGCCAGGGGATCTGGCTCCCCGATCCTGGGAAGTGTGGCTGAGACGAGCCGCAGGGAGCAGCTCCTGGGTCTGGTGGAGGAAGATGGGTGCGTCCCCAGGTGATGGCCGCCAGTTTTTAAAACCCAGCTCCCTGTTTTGCGCCCGCCAGTGGCTGCAGGTGCAGTGTGATGGGCGCAGATGTGGACCAGTAGCTGTCTGCTTGATTTGTGGGTGCAGTTCAGTAATTGGATGTCTCCGTGCCTTCAGTTCCTCCCACAGCTATCTGGGGGGGTGAAATAGGGGGTCTGGCCCCTTTAAATACCAACCCCCCCGCTGTCCAGTCCCCAAGTTCTCTGGGACGCTGAAGTGGATTGGTGTGACTGGCCCAGGTGAACCGGTAAAAGGCTCTGCCTTGGCCGAATTTGCCCGCCCTGCTGTTTCCCCACGTGCTGACTCTCCTGGTGTGAGGAGCAGGGTTTGGCTGGGGAAGCTGTCCGGGGCTGTAACTGTCCCTTTCTGCTTCAGAGACCGGAGAGTTCTTGAACTGCGAGGGATCTGGCCTGTACGTGCTCCAGAGCTGCTGTAAGTACCAGGACGATGCTGATTGCCCGGCCCGGCCCCCTCCCTCTTTGGCTAAACCGTTTCAACTGTCCAAAGGTTTCAAGAGACGCGGGTCACAGCCTGGCCTGCCTTCTCGTTCCCTTGCGTCCGTTTGCAAAAGCCACGCTCAAAAATTAACACGCCAGAGCTTTTCAAACAGCTCAGCTCACGTGAGCAACCCTCCAGTAACAAACCAGGGTCTGCAGTCTAGTGCCAAGGTAACCGCCAATGCATTCTTATTCCTGCAGAGCCCAAAGCGCGCCAGGCACGTTCTAGACAAATACCATGTGACTCATGCCCCAGAGAGCGTTTTTTGCATGCAGTGGGGTAAAAATACCTTGGTGAGGAAACCGTCTCCAGTCTTAGCTGCCTCCTGTGATTAAAGAAACGGCAATCCAAGACTGGTTTATTAAGGAGACGGGAGTGCAGCCGTCTGGGTGCGGCAGGGCGTGTCTCCGCCAGGGTGGCGGGGAAAGCTATCTAACAGGCAGGCTTACACGGAGAAGGGAGCAGGATCGACAACAGGAATATTTTCCTCCCTCTCTTCTCGCCTCATTAAATGACCCGTGGGGAGACTAGTTGGTTCAGAGAAACGCTAACAGCATCCCAGGCCTTTCACCTCCAGCTCACCGCGTTGGGTCCGGGGCAGGAGTGATTAAAGCCCTTCCCATCTGCTGGCTGTTCTGTGGCGCAGTGCAATGAATGGGTGGGTCTGTCGAGTGTCCTCCCCCGCTCAGCTGGCAGGAATTGGCACCATTACTGGCAGTCTCAGCAGGCGGCCGAGGGGTTTGAACTAACCCTCTTGTTCGTCCGCCGGGCCAGGCCTGAGGCCTGCTGGGGGTCTGCATGGGGAACTGCCTGTGCCCGGCCTGCTGCCTCTGGCGACACCTGCTGTGTGTCACTCACTGGCTCTGGTGCCTGTCTCTTCCCTGCTGCAGGTAACCACAGCTGCATCCCCAACGCTGAGACATCCTTCCCGGATAACAACTTCCTCCTGCACCTCGTCGCCCTGGAGGAGATCAAGCCAGGCGAGGTGAGCCTGCAGGGAAGGGAATGGTTGGTTTCTTGGGGGGAGGGCCGAAGCCTGTAGCCCTCCCTCAGGCCACACTCCTCCTGAAGGCAGTGGCTGTCCAGCCTGAGTAAGACCAGTAGGGTTCTGTCTATGTGCTTACATGGTCCTCCCATTACTATAGTATCCAAGCACCTCCCAACCCCCGTGGGAGGTAACATCCCTATTGTACAGATGGGGAAACTGAGGCACAGAGCGATGAAATGACTGGCCCAGGGTCAGACAGGAAGTCTGTGGCAGAGCTGTGGATTGAAGTCCCAGTCCAGGGTCTTCGCTAAAAGACCATTAACCCTCTGTGGCCCTTTGCGGAGGAAAGGACAAGGGTCATGAGCTGTGGTTCAGCCCAGCTGGGGTTTTGAGCCACTGTTGACCCTGATGATTTTGTGAGCGATCAGGGAGTCCCAGGTGATCTCTGCTGTCCGCTCTAGAGACAGGCCCAAACGCTGAGCCCCTGAACATCGGGGCAGTTCGGATCTGGCCTTCGCAGCCCCGGCCTGCAGCGTCGCTCAGCTGGAGGAAGGCGTGGGACTGGGCTGTGAGGACAATAAAGGAGACAATCGCTCACTGAGGCTGCAGGACACACATGGGCCCTCTATTTCTCTCTGGCTCTCCATGTCCCCTGTGCTGCCTGGTGTCACCGCACGGCAGCCCCTTGAGCCCTGGCCGGGCCTCCCAGCTGTGGAAAGGTCGGCCGACTGCTCTGCTGGGTCAGCCTCTCCATAGGGCTGGATTCTGATTTCTACCTGCCCTGGAAGTTAGCCCTGCTGCATGCTGTGTTCTGCTTTAGCCCCGCCAGTTCCCTCTGCTCTCTGGCAGTGACTTGCTGCACTTTCCCCTCTGTTCCTGGAAAGCCTCCCCTCCAGGGGCAGGAGAGCCCGGCGGTGGAACTGACTCTCAGCCGGGCCTGTTTCTCTTGTCTCGGCAGGAAATCTGCATTAGCTATTTAGACTGCTGCCAGCGGGAGCGGAGCAGACACAGCCGCCACAAGATACTCAGGTAGGGCTCGCCGCCCGCGCCGCTCGGACTCTGCTGGCTGGGGGCCCCGGGGACAGATCGGGGTAGAAGCAGCGGTGGGGGGAAGGGTTGCCAAGGCGTGGGCAGAGCGAGGTGGTTCTGCAGAATATTGTCAATTTATTTTCAGGGATCAGGGGACCCCCCCCCACACACATCTTACTCTGTTCTTGGATGTAATGGCTTCGTCTGGCCTCAGTCTGCGGTACCCGTCCCTCTGGCTGAGCGCACACTCGCCCCCCCCCCCCACACACACACACACCCTTCCTTGGCCCTCCCTCTGGCTGAGCGCACACTTGCCCCCCCCCCACACACACAGCCCTCCTTCTGACTGAGCAGGGCGGTCCCAGTGCGCGCGCGCACACACTCACTCCCTCCCTCCCTCCAGCTGAGCAGGGTGGGCCGGGCGCATGCTCTAATACTGCCAGCCACAGAGAGATACTTGAGATCAACCCAAGTTGCTCCATTCAGCCTCTGCCCCAAGACCTGAGCCTGCCGCTTCTGCCCTCCTCGCCCTGTGGCCTGCGTCTGCGCCTTTGTCCGGTGCCTCCTGGTCTCTGTTCAGCTGGCTTTGCAGCGTTCGTGTACGTGCAGCCTGCTTGGACGGGCCACTGTGTCCTCTGCAGTCGGAAGGGCGTTGGGCCTAACGTACAGCCTGCACTCGGCACGCTCCCCCTTCGGGACGGACAGATCGGTATCCACACCAGCATGCACGATACACAGGCAGTAGGATCACGCAGCAGGCATGCATGTATGTGATGTGTACATCCCGTGCATACACACATGGATTTGTCTGCACTGTGAGCTGGTGACTTCTCTCCAGCTCCTGGCAAAATCCCGAGCCCCTTGGCTTTATTGCTGTCTTTGTTTTGCAGGAAGCGGGTCGCTCCTACCCTGTCAAGCAGCATAAACCCTGGGAGCGGCCGAGCAGGCCGGCAGACGCAGCAACGCCGCAGGGTCCATCTACAAGGCAGCGACAGTGTGATTGTAGCCTGGGTGGGCATGCCAAGGCTAGCTTTAATCTAGGCAACCGTAGCAGCGGTGACGTGGCGGCAGAGATTTCAGCGTGGGCGAGCATCCCGAGTTTGTACCCGGAGTCCCTGGGGGGCTGGTGCTGGGGTCGCTAACCTGCGCTGATGCCTTTGTCACTGCATCTCCACTGCTCCTGTTACCTGTGCAAGCTAAAGCAAGCCTGGTATACCTACCTGCGCTGCAGTCACACCTCAACCTGCGGCGTAGACCCAACCCAAAGATGTGTCTTGCCCAAGGTTGTCTTATTCCTGAGCTGTTAGGAACTGTTAGGAAAGGGATAGAGACTAGAACACAAAATGCCATAATGCTACTCTATAACTCCCTGCTACGCCCACACCTTGAATGCTGCTGGCAGATGTGGTCGCCCCATCTCAAAAAAGATGTATTAGAAATGGAAAAGGTTCGGAGAACGGCAACAAAAATGATTAGGGGTGTGCAACAGCTTCCAGGTGAGGAGAGATTCAAAAGACTGGGACTGTTCAGCTTGGAAAAGAGACGACTAAGGGGGGATATGACAGAGGTCTATAAAATCATGACTGGTGTGGAGAAAGTGACTAGGGAAGTGTGATTTACTCCTCACAATGCAAGAACCAGGGGTCACCCAATGAAATTAACAGCCAGCAGATTTGATACTACCAAAAGGAAGTATTTCTTCACACAGCGCACAGCCAACCTGGGGAACTTGTTGCCAGGGGATGCTGTGAAGGCATCTACAAAAAATGAGAGACGTTCCTGGAGGGTGGGTCCATCAATGGCTACTAGTCAAGATGGCCAGGGACTCAACCCCATGCTCTGAGTGTCCCATAGCCTCTGACTGCCTGAAGCTGGGACTGGGTGATGGGATGGATCACTTGATGATTCCCTGTTCTGTTCGTTCCCTCTGGGGCACCTGACATTGGCCACTGTCGGGAGACAGGAGACTGGGCTAGATGGACCTTTGGTCTGACCCATTCTGGCCGTTCTTATGTAGCTATTGTGTGTGTTCAGGGTAGAACGATAGAGACCAGTGGCTTCTAGTCCAGCATAACTCACGGCTCAGGCTACACCCCTGCCCTCCAGCAGCTGCATGGAGAGCCCTCCCTGCTCGGAGGGAGGGATGAACGGTTAACCCCCGAATGGCTGGCTCTCCAGCCTGGCACCGTAGTACTGCAAACTCCCTTGACATGGTTCTCTCTCTCCCCTGCTCCCCTCAGGGAACACTACCTGTTCACCTGCTCCTGCCCCAAGTGCCTGGCTCAAGCCGACGACGCCAACCTGACTTCGGAGGAGGAGGAGGAGCTGGAGGGCGAAGGAGAGACGGACGACGCGGAGCTGGAGGATGAGATGACGGACGTTTGATCCTGGGCCTGGGGATGGGGTTCGGCTTTGTACCGGAGACGGGACCGCGGGGAGGGACTGTGTCTGTGTCGGCCAGGGCTGGCGCGGCGGCAGGGAGAGAGCATGTTAAGGTTTGGCTAGGTTGGGCAGTGGAGGAAGCGGGGATCTTCCCTGCTCCTCACCATCCTTCTGGGGGAGTGTGTCCGTGGTCCCGGGGTCCCCTCTCTCTAGGTAATGGCTCCACTTGTCCCAACCACTCGGATATCCGCCCACACAGACATCACCTTGGTCTTGTTTGTATCTGATCCTGCACACAGAGCAATACGCCGGCGGGGAGGGGAGACGACGCATGCAGGGAAAGTCCCCGGCTCGTCTGAGCACCGCGCACAAACCTTAACGCTACCCTTGTTCCTGACGCTGGGCGAACAACCAGCTACGTCGGGGCTTCCTCTGATGTCAATATCTAAGTGATCTGAGAACTTGGAGAGCGGAGACTGGGGGATTTGGGCATGTGACTTCCTTGGGGCTGTGGAGGGGGGAGAACAGAGGTTTTAACCTGGTGGAGACAGTGGCTCTGCAAAGAGGTTGTAGTCTCATGGACTTGGCACGAGACTGGGAGCCAGGACTCCTGGGTTCTAGTCCCTGCTCTGTCGCTGACTTGTGGTGTGAGCAAGTCACTTACTCTGGGCTGCCTGGGGACCAAACAGAGGACGCTCGCCATCCACATCTGATCTTCTCCCCATGAGCAGTGAGGCTGGAGTGGGAGGAAGGTCACCCACCCGCTGTGTTGACCTGCTCTTTAGAGCCACCTTCCCCACCCCACTCTTATCTCCTCACTCCAGTAATGGGGCCAGGAGAGGGGGCACCCCACATCCTGATCTCCCACCCCACTCCCCCATCAGTGAGAGGGTTGGGACAAACTCAGTGCCAAGCCAGAGTCTTTCCCCTGTCCAGAAGTGGGATCCTATTCCTGGCCTCGTTTCTTCCACCGCCTCCCCCAGTCCTCCTGCAGCTGGTGGGCCTTAGCCGTTCTGATCAAGATGCAGCATGGCATGCTGGGAGTGGTTGTCTCTTCAGTCCACCCCACCCATTAAAGAGTAAGAGAGATGCAGTCTTCTCCGTTGCCGATGAGGCGTGAGCTGTGAGGCTCTGGTATGTTGCCTAGCCCTGGGTGCTGCTATGTCCCTCTACGAAGACTGATTTTTCGCACTTTCCTTAGGACCTCTTGTGGAGCGGGGGAGCCTGGGGTCTGTGACTGGAAAACAGTGGAGCACCTCGCTTCTTAAACCTGTCTGTGTCGACTGTCTTAGGGCCCACTTGACATAAGCGGGGAGTCTTCCCGTTCCGAGTTTCACTGGGAATTTGACAGGGTCGTTAGCTTTGAAATATGACTGTTGAACATATCTTAGCCTCGTGGCAGCACGTTTTGAGGGCTTTTATATTCTGTGTGCCTGGAGCTGGGAGACTGACCTAGAAACTTGGTGCCTGCAGATCACAGGCCAAATCCTACACTGGTGTAAATCTGGAATAGCTTCACTGTCTTCCTCCGAGTTACTCCAAGTTCACACTGGTGTCGCTGAGATCAGCCCTTAAGCCCACACTGCACAAGCAGTGGTCTTTGATTTTTGGTCTTGCTTGAAACAATACAGCAATAGGTTTATTTGACAATGGTGCTAATGCCTGCGGTGATCGAATTGCAGTGAATTAAGGGAGTAGGCTGGTATGGAGTAGACCGACTGTTAAACCGTGGCCTACAAGGGCTCCAGAACGTTGCTTGAGCAAAGCAGTCTTCCAAAAACCCAAATGGTGCAAGGATCTCGAACAAGATCCTACCTCTGCAAGCAAAATGTTACATTTGAGAGCAAGGAATTGTGGTTGAGCAAGGAATTGTGGTTGAGCAAAGAACCGCTAAACAAAGTGATCGGGCTAGATGTGAATTTAAGTGACAACAGTATCAAGATGAAAATGATTTGCAGAAAAGCCCTATCTGTGTCTCATGAGGTGTTTTTAAAAAAACAACCACCTAAAAAGGGAGATTTAAAAACAACCCCCAAAGCCTTTTCTCCATTTACGCTGCTTCCTTTTTGCAGGCCAGCTTGAGCGGTGAAACTATATTGGTCAGTTTCACTTCTTGGTTCTCATGCCCTAGCACCATTCCCTGGCATGTGGGTTTCCTGTGCATTGCTTCCGCTCTAAATAATCCCTCCTCTTAAATGTACACACCCTGCCTGAATAGAGAGCCTAAAATACTGGGTGCTAGTTTACAGGCCCGTGTCCTGAAGAACCAGAGCTCCGCTGCCAAGCCTGCCTTGGATATTTGGTTGGCCAACCTTGAGTTTTAAAGTTGCCAACATTCATCTCCCTCCAACGGTAGCGTCCCTCCTAAGACTGTAAGTTAACGCTCTTCAGTTCATAGAATATCAGGGCTGGAAGGGACCTCAGGAGGTATCTAGTCCAACCCCCTGCTCAAAGCAGGACCAATCCCCAGACAGATTTTTACCCCAGTTCCCTAAATGGCCCCCCCTCAAGGATTGAACTCACAACCCTGGGTTTAGGAGGCCAATGCTCAAACAGTTGAGAGAGAGTTGGGAAGCAGGCCCAGCACCTCTTACTGTTGTGCTTGTAACCAAGTGCCCGACGTTGGTTTTGGAACAGGGGCGAGAGGCAATCTTGTTTCAGGAGAGAGAGGCAAAGCCATTTGATCTGTATATTCTCACATAAGCAGAGAGGGGGTGTGTGTGCTACAAACTTTGGAGCCGGATTCCCAAACAGCCTGAATGCCAATCCTGGGGTTTGGTTGGGTCCACTTGCAAAACTTAGATCCGGAGTCTGGGAGTATTCGGCACGGGAGGTTTTGGTGCCTCAGTGGATGAGCCCCAGCAAACCGCCATAGAGTGGGGTGCAAAGCAGCCCTGTTTAACAGTAGTTGCCTTTTGATGGAAGCTGCCACTAATCTTTCTGAAACAGAAAAGCTGGTGGGCCAGGCTTGGCTGCCCTTGCTGAGGTCATCTGCAATCTGTGCCGAGCTCCACAGCTCTGCCACCTGGCTTTTTTCTGCGTTGTTCGATTCACGGCAAAGCAGAGTTCTGGTGCCATTCCGTTCTCCTACACCGCACCCTACCCTGTCACCTCCACGCTGCTTCCCTGCTGTCACAAAATGCCTTGGGGAGTTGAGTCTCATCAGCCACCCTCCTCCCAGATTCCTGGTTCAGGGCTTGGGACGTCCTCCCCTGTGGAAGTATCCAGACATGTCCCCATAGTAGGGTTGCCAACTGTCTCATCACACAAACCCAAACAGCCCTGCCCTGAGGCCTCGCCCTGCTCACTCCATTCCCCATCCCTCTGTCGCTTGCTCTCCCCCACCCTCACTCACTTTCACTGGGCTGAGGCTGGGGGTGTGGGTTCCAGGGGGGGGGGGGGCTGGACATGAGGGGTTCAAGGTGCAGGATCTGGGGCAGGGAGTTGGGGTGCAGGAGGGGGTGAGGGATGCAGGCTCTGGGAAGGAGTTTGGGTGCAGGAGGGGGGTCAGGGCTGGGGCAGGGAGTTGGGGTGCAGGAGGGGGTGCGGGCTCTGGCCAGGCAGTGCTTACCTTGGATGGCTCCCAGTTGGTGGCACAGCAGAGCTAAGGCAGGCTCCTTGCCTGCCCTGGCCCTGCACTGCTCCCGGAAACGGCTGGCACATCCCTGCGGCCTCTGGGGGAAAAGGGGGGCAGGGAGCTCTGCACATTGCCCCTGCAGGCACCACCCCTGCAGCTCCTGTTGGCCACAGTTCCTGACCAATGGGAGCTGTGGAGTTGGTGCTGGGGGCGGAGGCAGCACACAGAGAGTCCCTGCTCCTCCCCCCTCCGGGACTGCAGGGACAAGCTGGCCACTTCTGGGAGTGGCACAGGGCTAGGAGCCTGCCTTAGCCCCGCTGTGCTGCCGGACTTTTAAAATCTGGCTTCAGTAGCCTCTGGGAGATAGAGCCCGATTCTGGGAGACTCCCGGCAAAACTGGGAGAGTTGGCAACCCTACCCCATAGAGAGGGGCTATTGCACACCCCACTTTCTATAATCAATGCGTTCACACTGATGCAAGTGTTGCGAGACTGAAGTCAGTAGAGCTTTTCAATCAGTTGGTGTGGTGTCCGTCTATATGTACATAATGCATGATAGAGAGCTGGTATCCACCTGAATGAAAATAAATCAAACCAACCACAGCTGGTTTGGATTCTGCAAGCTTCCCACAGCACTTGAACTTTATGGAACTGTTTCTTCTGTCTGTTTTGGTCTGTCCTTTTGAGGATAAGATCCAGGGGAACTTGCGAAGCCGAGATGGGCACATCCTCCCACTCCAACGATCTCAGCCAATAAAGTGCTGCAACTGGTCCTTGTCACCCCTCCCACTGCCATCCCTGTGGCATCATGCCCTTCGGTGGCCTCAATAAAATGACATTGGTAAGAACTGGGGCTCGGCCTGTTTCTTTGAATTAAACACGGATGGCGATCACTTGTTCTCCACGTTCAGTGATGGTTTGGAACCTACCAAATTCATGGTCCATTTTGGTAAATATGGTCCTAGGATTTAAAAACTCTTAAATTTCATGGTTTCAGATTTTTAAAGCTGAAAGGTCACAGTGTTGTAACCGTGGGGGGTCCTGATCCAAAAGGGAAGTGTCACAGGGGGGTCTTGACATTGCCATCCTTAGTTCTGCACTGCTGCTGGTGGCAGCGCTGCCTTCAGAACTGGGCGCCCGGCCAGCAGCCACTGCTCTCTGCGCTGCCTTCAGAGCTGGGCGCCCGGCCAGCAGCCACTGCTCTCCGCGCTGCCTTCAGAGCTGGGCGCCCGGCCAGCAGCCACCCCGCTCTAAAGGCAGCACAGAAGTAAGGGTGGCAATACTGCGACTCCCCTACACTAGCCAGATTTCACGGTCTGGGATGTGTTTTTCACTGCAATGAATTTAGTAGGGCCCAAGTGATGGCAGGACAGGAAGTGATCAGCTTTATCTGCAGCAAGGGTGATTTAGGTAACAGGTTAGAGAGACACCTGTCAGGGACGCTCTAGTTTAAAGCAAGCCCAGGCTAGTAGTGACTGGAAATTGCCATCTGATGGTTGGTTTGTGAAAGCAATTGATTATCTTATTCCAGTTCCAAGCGGCCAGCTGACCACCTCATGGTTCTTATCCGCCGCTGTGGAACAGACGTGTCCTCATCTTATCCCAGAGTCGGCCCTTCCAGGAGAGGGGTGGGGCTGAGTGCTGGGTGAAGGACACACTACTGCCGCTGTGACCCTGTCCTGCCTGGCCTTCGTTCCTGCCAATCCAGCCCTGACGTTACTTCCTGTTGGTGGAGAGTTTCACCCAACTCTGTGACTCTCGTGGTGAAGGGTGTGCAAAAGCAAATCAATATGCTAACAGCGAAGAGCCAGTAAACTTAGACATACCCGTGGCTTCTTCAACGTCTCTGCAGGCACCTAAAGCCCCAGCGCTGGGCCGAGCACGGCAGGGCAGGGCGGACGCTTGTTCTCCTGACCATGTGATCCTCTGGGCTTGGAGCAAAGCTGCCCCTGGAACAGGCACTAACCCTACAAATGCAGCACTCCCCGTCAGAAATACATCTCAGCAGCAACCATTCCTTCCCCAGCCCTGTCGAGCAAATCTGGAACAACCCGAGCATGGAGCCTTGCGTCGTCACAGCTCCAAACAACCGTGCCCCAATTGATGTTATTTTGCTCAGTTATAAATCTTGATACACCCACTAATGGGAGGTCCAGAAATCAGACGGCTGAGAGCTTCAGTCTTTATTAGAGAGATTAAAGAAGAGGTTCATGTTACAAATGAATATAGACCATACCATTATCCTGCGACTAGAGCCCCGACAGCATGAAGGCAAATGCCACCTGGCACCTGTGGCGCCGGACAGGTCCTGGGAGCTGGAGGGGGCATGACGTAGTGGGATCCAAACTTAGCCTTTGGCCTGCCCAGCACTGGCAGCCGAATGGAAGGAACCAGCTAGCAGGGAGTGGGGCTGTAGTCCACACACTCCTTGCCTGGGTGACAGCGCCTGAGGAACTGAAAGCGGCAGGGCAGCCCTAGTGCCACTCAGCCACCTTCAGCTCACAGGCATGCAGGGCAAGCAACATTTTGCAGGATCAGGCCCAAGTGTGTCTTGGGTCAGTGGAACCTACTGTCTGATGGGGACTTTCCCAATGCATCAACCCTGGAACATGCCAGTGCCCTGGGCTCCCTCTGCTGCAACGGCAGAGACCTTTCTCCTGTACTGCCCAGCCTCTGGGCTACCTGGGCTTCAAATCACATGGCCACAAATGAATCCCGACTGCAGCATTCAAGAGACGGTAGCAAGGCTCCGATCCATGGGCGTGTCACATGTACACTGGGTTCCAAATCGGGGGGGAGAGAGGAGCAAGGCTGCCCCATCTCCCTCCTCCATTCCCAACAGCCTCCACCATCCTCCCCATTGCTTTCAGGGGGGAGGGATAGCTCAGTGGTTTGAGCATTGGCCTGCTAAACCCAGGGTTGTGAGTTCAATCCGTGAGGGGGCCACTTGGGGATCTGGGGCAAAATCAGTACTTGATCCTGCTAGTGAAGGCAGGGGGCTGGACTCGATGACCTTTCAAGGTCCCTTCCGGTTCTAGGAGATATCCTATCTCCATTAATTTAATTATAACTCCTTCCTTCTCCTCATCCCCAGCAGCCCACATCCCCCCCCACTACTCCAAACATAGCCTCCACACACAGCTCTCTGCTCATTCCTCTCTGCCCCCTGCCCCCCTCGCGGCTGAGGCAGAGCTACTGGGGGAAGGTGTGTGTATAGGGGGATAGGGTGAGGGGGGATCCAGGCAGGGGCAAAGCCACACTGGTCTAGATTGGTCCCACACCCAGCACTGCCCCCCATCAGCCAGGCAGCCTTTGGGCTCCCTGACCCTGCGCCCTCTAGGGTACGGCCCCAAGTCCCCTAGAACCCGGCCAAGCCTTAACCCAGAGCTGCTGCGTGTTAAAGCTTCCCAAGGGCTAGAAGCAGCGCCTGGCTCAGTACCACCTGAGCATTAGGGGTGTAAAAGGGGTCAAGAGCTGAACCCAACTGGGAACTTTGCGACCCTCCTGCCCTGTAACGGGCCAAGCCAGCCCCACCCTGCTCTGACCCCCCCCCCCACGCAAAGCATTCCAGATCCAGGACCAGCTTCGCCCACTCGCGTTAAACCGCTGCGCTCCTGTCTCCACTGGGAATCCTGGTCCAAGGGCCAGATCCGAAGCCTCTCGCAATCAATGGACTTGGGACCTGCCTGAAGTGAAGGGGGCAGGATCAGGCCCTTGAACAGTATAAGGTAGTAGAGGCTCCCGTCACCTGGCAGTCTCCAGGGAACGTGTCAGGCTCGTGCACAAACGCCTCCCGGCCTGGCTTTCCGGACGTAGTGAAGTTCAGGAGCAGGCTTCAAAGGAGGGAACAGCAGCTGAAAGTTCATCGCCGCATGTAGACAACACACGAAGGGAAGAGAGTTTGATCTCGGGTAGGTCCAGCATCACACTTACTGTTAGGACCTGGCCCGTCAATCCTTCCTCCCACAAGGCCCCTCACTCATGCAAGGAGTCCCACTGACTTCAGTAGGGCTACGAGCCAGAATACAGGGCTCAGGGTCAGCTGTGTGTATGGACACACACATGCTGAGTCCACGTGTTAAAGAATGGGCTCGCGGAGTATTATTGTGTAACCCCACATCACGTAGAACGCACAAAGCCAAACCATCCTGATACTTCCCAGAGTGCACCAAGGACCCAAGCGTTTTTGTACCTGGCTGAGCTGGGCAGAGTCACCCACAAAACACTCAAGCAAAGGGACCTTTTAGAACTTGCGCAACTTTATTTTTAGAATCCCGTTAAAAAGCCATTAAAATACCCAACCCAAAATTTAAATAATGCAACAGGCGGAGCAGACCAGACCAAGCCAGGCGCTCCGGAGGAGGGGGGGGCCAACTCAGTGCTGGGGGAGCCTTGGATCTGGAGATGACGATACAGTGGCAGGCGGCGACAGTCTGACCTTTCCCGCTGCTGCCCCGGCCGCCCCATTGTATCTTCTTGCGAAGGCTGAGCCAAAACTCAACCAACGTGCAGAGCAAGAGATCTACTGGGGAAGCCGGAAATCTACTGACCCGTGGAAACTACTGGGGAAGAAAACAGGGAAGGAGGTTCCAGTCACTTAAAAGACCTGCATAGGACGCTGCTTTTTAGGATAATGCACTGGGCCTCAACCACCCTGCTTATCTATTGGTGGCTTCTTCAGCCAACTAGAGGACACCTGAGGGCAGTGGACCAATCACCAGCACAACACAAAGATGGGGGCGTGGCTCGATGCTCTTGTGCCAGGTTATGGTAAAATGGTTGAGTGAGGCCTGGCCTACAAGCGACCTGGGAAGAGACACTTCAGCCACGTGAAGCAGCATTGTGCAAGCAGATGGGGAAAGAGATGATCAGGAGAAAGGGGCTGCCTAGCCGGGCCAGGGCCTCTCAAGAGGTCAGCCTGTTCCCATACGTCTGTTCGGTGCAGAGAGCGGGTTGGAAAATGCCCCCCCCGTCAGTATTTCAGATGTCCCAGGTTTGCACCTACACTGTGTCCATCTCTTAGTGCCTTGCCTGGCCTGGCCACTGAGCCTAGGTGGAAGTGGGAGTTATCCAGTGGGGTCGCGCTGGCTTACGCTAGAGGTGAATCTGGCCCTTTATATTCCTGTATTCGCTTGTGGTTATGGGCTGGCTCCAGAACAGCCTCAGGCTCTAGCAGCCTCGTTCCTTAGACGTGACGGAGTCCGAGCCCAGATCCTCAAAGAGATTTAGGTGCTAACTCCCATGGATTTCAACAGGAAGGATTTCTCCCTTCTGAACCCCGTCTCTGAAACAAACCCACACACAGCCACTTCCTCTCTCCTCCAGGCACCCTCGTCTTGCCTGAGTTTAGGCTTCTGGCGCCACTCGGCCGAAAACTATAAACCTCTGGCCGACCTGGCGGGTCCTGCTAGCACAGAATGATCCCCCGTGCATTACTCTTTCCCCTCTTTATGCTTTATCCACACGGTACCATTTCACTTGAGACCGGCAGTGCGCACCTGCCATGGTTTGCAATGCCCCTGCTATCTTACAGCTCCTCAGAATGCTTCTCTAGCGCGCTCTGGCCTCTCAGACTCTGGGATATCTGCCTCCCCGCCCAGAAATAGTTACTAAGGAAGTCATCCGGTGGTGACGGTGAATGATGCGATGATGTCTGAGGTTAGCTGGCTACCAGCTGCAGCACAATAATTCCAGTGGGAATCACCCAGCGAGTTTGGATTGTGGAGTTTTGGGGCAGGCAGGGGCTGTTCTTCAAGGCCAATCCCTTCAACAAATCCATCCAGAAGGCTCCAAGACCTTCCCTTTCTCTCCCCACTACCAGAAGGTCCATGGAGGCTGCATCATTTCATAGGCTGGGATGCTGGTAACGTTGACGGGGATGGAGATGATGGCCCAGGGGAGTCCGTGCTGTTCCAAGGAGCGTCGGATCATGTACCTAGAGAGAGACAAGCACGCATATTGACGGAGTGAGTTGGAAAAGAGGAGCTCGGCCCGTAGGCGCGCGCTGGAGCCACCGAAGAGTGCAACGTCAAGACCAACTCAACCCCACAGAACAAATACAACTGACTCCACTAAGGGTCTTACTTACAGGGCCTGATTCTGTGAAGTCACTTAGCCCTTCCCATGGGACACTCAGCACCTTGTAGAGTCCGGCCTTCATCAGGGGAAGGCTGAATTTTCTGACAGCTGCACTTAAGCTACCTAAACAATTTCCATGTTTAAGAATCAACCGAGGCAGCCCTGTGTGATTGCAGATGCCTCTTGCTTGCTGGATGAATAGGGATGGCTGAGTGGAGCACCACGGTGGCTCATCAGCGCTGGGCCAGCCCTGGAGAGACACAGGCTATGGCCTGCAGTTTATGATCTCTGCTTTAAGCGCTAGCTTTAGCATTTATTCTACATCAGGATGCTGTAGATAAACGGAGCACTTCAGTCGCCATGGTCAGAGCCCATGATCGGGGGCATGGACATTAAAGATCTGGAGAACATCTGAGGTGGTGGAAACAAAGGTGCCAGTGCTATCTTCGTTTCATCCACACAACCAGACTGACTTCACTGGGGCTGCCTGGGTACAACGGGGGGCACAATCTGAAGATACGGGGGTGTGCGCACGTTGGGGAAAGGCACCTACCCGTCCCTGCCCAGGAGGAAGAGAGCAGGAATGTCCGCCGTCAGCCTCGTGCTGTCCTGGATCATTTCGACGTAGAAGCTGTCGTTGTCGTACGCGTTATCGGCGATAATCACCGCCCTCCCTCCGTGCTCCTGGACGACCCGCGTCTTCGACAAGAAGGAACAACCCCTGCGGCAGAAAATAACGCTGCGTCTCAGAGACCCGCTTGGCCAGCTGTCTGCACGGCACAGCGCCTATGTCTCCCCCTTCAAAGACCTCACCCCTTCCCAGCTGACGCGCTTCGTGCATTTCATACAATTGCTGCCCGTGAGAGCGAAGGGTGAAAAGGGCCACACTTATGTCTGAGCGGGGGAATAGGAAGCAAACAACCCATTTTAACCAAAGGATTCTTATTGTTCATAATAATAATAGGGACTTCTCTATCTTTGCTTCACCAACATTCTCCCGACGCCCTGGAGACATTGGTGAGGGAGCAGGCGAGGAAACTGAGGCAGAGTGGTGCTGTGATTTGCCCAAGGACGCAGAGGGAATCTGTGTCAGAGCTGGGGTTAGAATTCTGCAGCACCTGGCTCCCAGGCCTGTGCTCGGACCAGGCCTCATTAACGTTACTGCCTCAGCAAACTTAGTAATTAACCATTGGAACAACGTACCAAGGGTCGTGGTGGATTCTCCATCCCTGGCCGGTTTTAAATCGAACTCGGCTGTTTGTCTAAAAGCTCTGCCCTAGGAATTCTCGTGGGCCAGGTCTCTGGCCTGTGGTAGACAGAGGGGCAGACTGTGTTCCCTTCTGGGCTTGGGAGCTATGAAATCATCTCCCCTAATTCTCTTCTTTTACTTTCTCGGTCTTCGGGGCCCCTCAGCGACACTCTCCAGTGCTTGTAGGGTAACACTCCGCCCCAAGAGCAAGTGAGCGACTGCGCTGGCTTGTACGGCCCCCCTTCACCCAACACCAGCTGTGATCGCCGGCCTGTCTGGGACGTTGTCCTAACACTGATACTTGCCCGGCAATCCTCCCCGGGCGCAGCCCTGGGCCCAGCGCGCAAAGCTGCTGGCTTCCGCTTGGGCGCGCAGAGTCCTTTGCTAACAGTGCCCGGGAGATAGCTGCTGGCTGACCGGCGGGTGAGGAGCAGGTGGTCTCGCTCCCACAGAGCAGGTGCTCGTCATAAAAAACGCTGATTCAGCATTATCAGCGCCCTGACACGGTCCGCCTACCCACAATCGGAGGTGTGACCGCAGCCCACGTGGGCGTACCGAGCTGGCTTCCAGTGAGCTAGGAACAGCAGTGACACCGCAGCAGCTGCCGCTAGCCGCCCGACTGCAGTGTAGACAGACTCCCAGAGGCTCAGCAGCCGGGCCAAGACTGACTGGGTCCTTCCCTTCTCCGCCTGGGAATGCATCCCCGCAACTGGGAACTGGGGCGGTGGTGGGGCAGGGTGGAGCTGGCTGGCCCTGGCGGTGCCCCTGCTGGACCTGCTCTGTGGTTATTAGCCAGAAGGCTTCAGCCTCCTCTAACCAAGCCCCAGTCGCCAGGGGAAAGGTGGATGCTTTAGGAAAACGGTCCCAGTGAGTAGGGCCTGTCCTGGCTGCTAGACCCCACGGCTGCTCTCAGAATGCCGGGGCTAAGAGCCTGCGTGAGCAGAGGGGCCGCTGCGGGGCTGAATTCCCCCTGGTGCGATGTCTAGCAGCACCGGGCCCACCGCGAGGAGGCAGGAGCTTGACAGCAGGGCCCGGGAGCAGTGGAGTTGGGGGGCAGCGTTGTTCCCTGCTCAGTGTCCTCGAGGAAATCCAGGAGGGCAGGAACAATCCCTGAAGCTACATTAGTCCCCTCAGCAGCTGCTACTGAGTAAGTGACAGCGGTCCCATGCCAGACGTCTCCAGCCCCGATTGAGCTGGGAGGTTTCATTCTTGGCAGGCCCCCTCGTCCGTGGGGCTGGGAGGCTCACCTGGGCCCAGGCCACAGCCCCCTAAATGTCTCAGGCGAAGGGGTGACGGACGCCCCAAACGAACCTCAGCGCTGTCAGAGGATTCCCTGGGGAAGGGGCACACGACTGGCCGGTTTCCTTTATATTAAACAGCGGCAGCTGCCTTCCTTCCGGGACCTCTCGATACAGACATATGACAGAGCGGAAAGTGGATGATGGAGTCAGTTTTGTCAGACTAGAAAGTAACAGGGGACTGGAGACTAATCAGGTTTCAGGTGTTGTCTACAAGGAGCAAATGCCCAGCGTACATATAACTCCCCAGGTGGACTCACCATCCCGGGAGAAGAGTGTCCACTCAAGGGGTTTTACTGGCACAGCCATGCAGCTATAATGCCAGCAGTCTAGCTACCTCAGTGATATTCTCCATGCAGAGGAGCCTCTACGGTCAGAGGACTACGATAAAAACGAACATGAGGCGAAATCTCCACGGGACCGTTCCCCAGGCAGGCGCTCTGCAACGTGCCAGATTTCGTTCTGCCCGATCTCTCTGGTGGAAAAAACCCAACCCGCCCACTCCCTGCACGCCGCTGTTCTAGAATCACACCATAAATAGCTCTCCCCCCCCCCCACTGGTAAAACAGATCTGTCATCCAACCTACCCACGCTCCACCAGGGCGATCTGATCTTGGATGAAGACTCCATTGTTTAGCTCCCCGCATGCCTCCGGAGGGTCTGCCGGGACCAGGTGTATCTGCTCGTATCTCGTGTTCTCGGAGAGGAAAGAAAAGAAGCAGACTGGGAGTAAAGGCGGGGGCAGTACTGGGGGGTGGGGTGGGGGGTCTGGGTTTACTAACGTAGATCTATTCTGGGGTCTGCAGCAACAGGCTTTATTTGTTCTGGTTAAGGCCAGCTTCATAGACCAGTTCTCACCGTCCTGCCCCTAACTAAACCCGAAGAAAACTACAAAGACAGTCAGATCTGGCCTTGTTATTGCTAGACTGCTACATACTTTGCAGGTCTATAGCACCTAAGGGTCTAATATTAAACCCTGCAAAACCTGATGGCGCTATCAGAGGAGTTTGAGTACCGTGCATTGGGTAGTACTTCCTCTTCCTTGCTATAGCATCTTTCTGCCAACGATTCCTCAACCCCCACAACAGCCATGGCAGGTAGGCAATGCTTATTACCCCCATTTTACAGTTGGGGAAACTGAGGCACAGCACAGTTCCATGATGTGCCAGAGACACACAGTGAGTCCGTGGCAGAGCAGGGAATAGTCCTTTGGTCTGTGGACTCGCAGTTCTGGGCTCTAAGCCCTGGATGGCACTCCCTCTCCTTGCTGCATGTGGTTCAGCTCCAGGGTGGGAGGCTCACGGTTCCATCCGTCCTGCGGGAGACCTGGCAGGGAATTACAGGGAGGTCCCGTCTAAGGCAGTTGTTCTTAGGGACCCAGGATTGGACGGGAGGGTCTCCCCGTGAACTGGTGTTCACCGTGTACGTGTCCATACCCAGACACTGTAGCTCCCTGCCTTTGACCTCCCTGGCCTGTGAGGGCTGTCCCAGATGCTGTGCATGGTAGAGAACTGCCTCTTGCTGGATTTGCCCAGCCTGCAGCTTCGGGCAGGTCTGGTCACTTGTTTCTTACTGAACTCATCCCCCCTCACCCCCTTTTCTTTATTACAGGGCCAAGGTCCCGTTTGTGCAGGTCACTGAATCACAGTTTGCAGAGTGGCCAGGCGCTGCCGGCTTGTCAGTCCATCGGAGTCCTGTACAGGGCGGCCCCACGTAGGCTGTTTGGGTCACTCTGCCAGCTTCCCACCCTTGCACGCTGCCGGCTTACTCCCTTTTGGACCTGATTCTCCATGGCCCTGTGCCTCGCACGGGCCTTTACTCTCGTGCAAAGGGGCGACAAGATGAGCACGGCAGCGTCTCTCATGCACTTGGCACCACACCAGGTGCAGGGCAATGGTGAACGAGGCCCTCGGCCTTATCTCAGCCGCATCCCGCAAGAGGCACTCTCTACCATGCCAAGCAGGATGCCCTGCTGATGGTGGAGAAATGGCAACATCCGGCAGTATCCCTTTGTTCTAGTGTAAAGAGACTCTAGGGTCCAGATCTTCACAAGTAATTCGGCTCCTAATGCTCACTGATTTCAATCATAGAATCTCAGGGTTGGAAGGGACCTCAGGAGGTCATCTAGTCCAACCCCCTGCTCAAAGCAGGACCAACCCCAACTAAATCATCCTAGCCAGGGCTTTGTCAAGCCTGACCTTAAAAACCTCCAAGGAAGGAGATTCCACCACCTCCCTAGGTAACCCATTCCAGCGCTTCACCACCCTCCTAGTGAAATAGTGAGACCCCACCCCACCCTCTATCCAACCACCCTGCTCCCAGTTCCCTGACTGCCCCCCTGACCCCTATCCACATCCCTGCCCCGACAGGCCCCCGGGGACTCTCACCCCCTATCCAACCCCCCCTCCCTGTCCCGTGACCGCCCCCTCCTGGGACCTCCTGCCCCTAACCGCCCCCCTGGGTCCCCACCCCCTTTCGGAATGTGGCCCTGCAAACATGGGCGGAGGACTCAGGAGGCGCAGGGGCAGCCGGAGAGAAGCAGCGGTTCCCCCTTTAAAGCCCCGCTTCTCTCCGGCCGGCTGCGCGGCTGCCCGGCTGCCCGGTGCTCCTCCTGAGTCCTCCGGTCTGTGCTCGCGGCGCTCCTGCCGCCTGCACCTCCCGCCTGCTCCCCTGAGGCGGGGGTGTGCCGGTGCCGGTGCTGAGCTGCCCGGCGGTGCAGTGAGCTGAGGCTGCAAGGGACGGGGAACAGCGGGGGAGGGACCGGGGGCTAGCCTCCCCGGCCGGGAGCTCAGGGGCCAGGCAGGATGGTCCCGCAGGCTGGATGTGGCCCGCCGGCCGTACTTTGTCCACCTCTGGTCTAAACACAGGACTTGGAGCTAGAAACTTGTGATCTCATGGACTGAGCATTGGCCTAGGAGCCACGAACTCTTGAAATTTAATCCTGCCTCTAACACTGTCCTGTTGTGTGGTCTTGGGCAAATCACTTTAGCCTGCCTCAGTTTCCCCAATCTGTAAAATGGGATTAAAAATATCTACCTACCTTGCAGGGATGTTGGGATGGTTATACAGTTAACGTTTGCAAGGCGCTTTGAAACTAAAATGTGATACCACTAACTAGTACAGTGCATTGGTAGTTGCTTGTTGGAGATTTGTAATAATTCCTCTGCATCTATGAGTGATTTCAGAATGCAAGTTGCTTGCAGAGATGTCTCTGCAGTTAGTATAATAACAATTTATAATTCTGGCACTTATCCAATCAGTTATGGGCCAGGCATCTCACACAAGATTAGGCAGACAGGGAGAGCAGCGCCCCGCCTCCAATCTATCTCGCAGAAATAACTTCTTAAGCAGTTCCAGCATTTTTCTTACACTTGGATCTGCTTTTTGGACCGTGTTAACAGAGGACCTCGTTTGTTTTGCGTGTCCCAGATCGAGCAGGAACTGCAGAGTTCCCAAGAGAAGGTAAGTGGATCACCGAGATTCTGGAGTAGCTGCTTCTCAGCAAATTCCAAAGTTCAATCTACACCCATCGGGCCAGACTCTGAGCTCTCTTACAGCTGTGTAAATCAAGCAACACCAGCAGCTTCAATAATTGACACTGATGTGACTGAGCTCAGAATCTGGCCCACTGTTTCTAAAGGGCAACAAGTGTAAGAAACGACCAAATGAAGATCAGGTTTCAAATCCACTAGTTGCTGTGGAGAAAAATCTAGAAATGAAAGGTCTAATACAGATCTGATCCTCATACTTACAAACACGCCTCCAAAATCTTTGGCCGGCGTAGCAGTGAAGATGTAGCGGATATCTCCGGGACTCAGCACTTGGAAATATAAATATTCATGGACGCGTAAACCTGCGTATTTAAAAAGTCAAAAAAAAATAGACAAGGGGGGAAAATGGAAAAGCTCTTGGGAAATTCCTTTGGAGAGATTTACAACTAAATTCACAATCACGCTGCTGTGAAAACAGCTCTTCTCAATGGGGATGGGAGAAGCAACAGGTTATAACATTTCATTTACACAGCATCTTTCATCCCAACTGGAGTCACGGTGGCTGGATATATAAGGCACAATTCACCTGCCATGTTGATGCAGCCAGTTCTGGTGTGTGTGGGAGGAGCTGTTCAACAGCGCACAGCAATGCTGCCTAACTGTTTAGAGCAGGAAGCCAAGAATATGGGATTCCACTGAAATCACAAGGGATGTTTTAAGGAGGCAGAATTGAAATGACTCCTGGTGTAATTTTACCAGGACACCTGCACGTACACCCCGGTGCTTGTGAAAGTACATCATGGGCTCTTTTTCCAACCCCTTCTCCATAATTTTCTTAAGCCAACTCAATGCCATACCCCAGCGAAGGCCGCCTGACGGAAGCTATGATAGCATTCAGGATTCTGAAAAGATCTACTGATGCCACTCTCCGGAACAATGCTCGGTGCCAATTCTGCTCCAGCGAACGTCCCATGTGTATTACGTCACCTCCAAACAAATAGGCTTTGTAACAGTAACCCTAGTGAGGGGGTGGGGGAATGGCTACCTGGCCAGCCAGGACAAAGCGCTCCCACTCCTGGCACAATGAGGTCCCTTTTCCAGTGCCCAGCTCATGCCACCTGAAGAAATGGATTGCAAAAGTTCCAGCAGGCTTAACACAGCTGCGTTCCGGACACAGCAGATGCACAATAATCGTTAGCTGAATCCCAAGGCACTGCCATAGAAGTGCTTTAATTAAGAGCTCCAAATGTCCTGCCTCCGCGACTGATTCTGGAGCCACTTATTTCCCACGGAGGCAATTAGGGATCCGTTGACAAGCAGTGGGTGGAAAGCTTAATGCTGAATTTGCTACGGCACAGAAGCTGTCAGAGTTATGCCGGATCTCCTGGGAGCCTCTTACAGGCGTGTCCTCTTTCCCTCTGCCCCAACTGAGCCAGGGCAGGGGTGATGGGCTCCCACTGAGATGGCCCCTTCACCTGTAGTTTGAATCAGCACTTCCTAGACTCAGGACGGCTCTTTTACCCCTTGCGAAGGGAGCTCTGACTAGCAGTTACAGCAGGAGCGTGGGCAGCGGGAAACCTGGGTTCTGTTGGACCGACACCCTGTGTGACTCTGGGAGGGTCACTTAGACCAGCATTTTCATCAGTGCCCACTGATTTCTGGGTATCCCCAATTTTTGCAGTTTGAGGCACCTTGGGCCTGATTTCCCAAGCTGCTGGAGCACCCACAGCTCCAGACGAAGTCAATGGAGCTGCCGGTGCCTAGCACCTCTGGACATCAGGACCCTGGAGGGGTGTCAAATTGGGTGCCCAAAAATCACCAGTCACTTTTCAAACGCATTGCCCTTACCCTTTCTCTGCCTCAGTTTCCCCTCCAATAGTAAATGGGGATAACGACAATGGCACAAGGGAGTTGGGAGGCGCAGTTAATGCAGGTGAAGCATACACTATGCTCTAGCAATCCAATTCACACTCTGAATTAAAAGGAGAGGATGGCTGTAGACCACCACACCTGTGCTTGGTCGTGATCTCTTTGTGAGAGGCTGAAGTGAATGAAAAAAGACATTGACAGAAGCTCCAAAGGATCAAACTGCTCTAGCAGTCCAGAAGACTGATCCACATGAAGGCACTGATGCTAGCCCGACGGAAAACCCCTTTTCCTCTCAACCACAGATGCCTCTTGATGGTTAGAGTGTCAGTTGGGGGGAGGTGTCTAGTGGCTGGAGCAGGGGAGTCTGGGGATGTGGGTTCTACTCCTGGCTCTGCCACTAATTGGCTGCGAGTCCTTGGGCAAGTCGCTTCATTGTTCTGTGCCTCAGTTTCCCCATCTGTACAATCTGGGAAATTATCCTTATTAATCTGCATCTCAAGGGCACCATGAGGCTTAAAGCTCTCCAAGATCCTTGGATGCAAAGTGCCTTGTCAGTGGGAGCTGTTAATTACTACAGTATTCAGAGGACAGGCTGGGAAGGTACAAGGTTGAATGACAAGTAAGGGTCTAATCCTGAGAGGTGCTGAGTACCCACAGCTCTTGCTTACATCAACAGGAGTGGTCAGTGTTCAGCACCTCTCCAAATGGAGCCCTAACCCTCTGTACTGTTGAGAGCAGTCTGACATCCTGCAGCAGCACTTCTGCTAACCTAACGTGAACCAAGCAACACGTAGCAAATCCCCCAGCCGCGGCCAGAAAATGGATTTGTGCAAGCAGCTTGGACCCATCCCAAGACTCCTCCAGAATGGGACATAAAAACAGGCTGCCAGCCCTTTGCAAAGCGCCTCCAAACTGAACAAAGGTCATTTCTAGAATCCAGCGGCGCAACCTTCCCTCTGGGATCTTCTCCTTTGCTTTCTCAATCTTTTAGCTGCTGTAGTCTCCCCTTATTTACCTGCTGGCTGCCCCTCAATCCTGCACTCCCTCCATCTTCCTTTCCAAATCTCTTTGCAGGAGTTTTAGGGCTGATTAACGGTGCTCTAATGGACAAAACTCTTCCCTCTAGCCCCCAAACCAGGGCAGCGGCAGTGCAAGATTCTCCCACCTCAGCTGTGACCTGGAGGGATCACATCCCAGGGCAAGAGGATGTTGCATTATATTTTTCTTTGGCTCGCTCACTGCTTTCAAAGCCAAGACACGGGGGGGGGGGGGGGTAAGAGCACAAGGCACTCAGAAACACTGGGTCATGTGCAGTGAGATCCTCCTGATGAACCGGATTGCCACTGCTTTGCAGAATATAGAAGTGAAAATGGGAATTTATAAATAGACTCGAAACCCTGACAGGTTTGGCAGGTCTCCACGACAGCAAATAAAGCAGAGCAACGAGAGTACAAAGAATGAAGAATAATCACAAATTCACCCCAAAGTGAAGCATTCAAGAAGATTTTTTTTCCCACCCCCTCCCCAGGCCTTTATTTAAGGCCAACAGAGTATCTGAGCACACGGCCAGCTGCCGCATCAGCGCAAGACTTCAAACAGGCACCTCAACGTGCATTTTAACCGCTTTCTTGTCAAGTCAGCACAGTCCGGCTTTGCAAGCTTACTGGAAAAGGCGCTTCCCAATGCAAGCACTGGGGCACTCTCCAGCCCCCAAGTGGCCAGTACTCACCATCGACGAAAGGCCAGGCGCAGAGATAGAGCACCAAACACAGCCATCTGCCAGTCCTGAATAGCATGTCTGTTCGCCAGCCTCCCCACAGCTCCCAAGTGCACCTCTAACCATAGAAGTGTCAAACTGGCAAGAGAGCAGAGCTCGGCCTCCAGCTTCCACTCATTGGTGAGCTCAAGCAGCTGCTGGTCTCATTGGTGAAGGTTTCAATCAATCCACTGCCGGCTACAAGAGGGTTTAAATTACCAACAGGTTCCTAATAGAGAGGAAGCAAAAAAATTCTTTAATCCCAGGCCCACAAATTCAGCCCCCACTGAAATTAGCAGGAGATTTTTCAGCAAAATAACCGGAAGCAAATTCGTCCTTTTCCACCCACTCCACTTCCTGAAGATAAAAGTGAGCTTCTCATTGCGTATTCCAAGGACAGTGCTGTGGTTGCTTCACTGGCCTGGGTGTCAGGAGGTGGGGTTTTCCTCCAGGCTCTGCTATAGACGTGCTGGATGACCTTGACCAAGGCATTGCACTGCATGCCTCAGTTTCCCCCGCTGTGATCCTGGCCGTTCAAAGAGGGGACTGAGTTGAATTCATGAAGGTTTGCTTACATGGGTGTCTTTACTTAAAATGAGTAGCCCCACTCACTACCGCGGAGCTGCTCCCAACAGACATAAAGCTGCACAGATACCTGCAGGACTGGGAGTAGACACAATGAGTGAAAGCCGCAAACAATGAGGAGGGAAGGGAGGGCAAGGGTTGCAGTAATAAGAGCCTGGACTCTGGTTTTGTTTTTTACAATTGTGATTTTAATGAGGCAATCGCTATTGCTTCTCTTTCCGATTCTCCAGCCTGCTCTGCTCCCACGCAGCCCCTGACTACTACCTGCCATCTCTGCACAGTATTTCACTAGCTTCACAACTACACCAGCCGCCCCATTTTCACTAGCTTCACTGCCTCAAGCCCCCCATTAGTTTTGCTGTATGTACCTTTGACATTTTTAAACCCTCCAAATCCCATCCCAGGCTGCATTTGGGTCACTGTCATGGTAACTACATTGGTGCAAGCCCCTAATGAGGGCTCATGTAAAGCAGGGCTCACACCTACACAGCTTAATCCAGTGCAGATTTCTCTAATGCAGACCGGGAGTAGGTGCCCCCCTGCCTGTGACCCTTCACCATCAGACCCTCCAGTCTGGCCCATTTCCCTCCCTCTTGCTGCACTGCAGGTGCCCTGGGGAACCCATCTAGCTGCTTCTCATTCCCCAGCACCATTCCCCCACCTGGGCCCAGATATCACTGCTCCCACCCCACAGCAATGGGTGCGGTATATGGACTTGAATAGCAGATATTAGAAAAGTGAGCCCCCCCCCCCCCCCCGCCGAGAGTGAGCCCCACCGGTACTCCCCCTCCCCCCCCCCCCCGCCGAGAGTGAGCCCCACCGGTACTCCCCCTCCCCACCACCACCCGCCGAGAGTGAGCCCCACCGGTACTCCCCCTCCCCACCACCACCCGCCGAGAGTGAGCCCCACCGGTACTCCCCCTCCCCACCACCACCCGCCGAGAGTGAGCCCCACCGGTACTCCCCCTCCCCACCACCACCCGCCGAGAGTGAGCCCCACCGGTACTCCCCCTCCCCACCACCACCCGCCGAGAGTGAGCCCCACCGGTACTCCCCCTCCCCACCACCACCCGCCGAGAGTGAGCCCCACCGGTACTCCCCCTCCCCACCACCACCCGCCGAGAGTGAGCCCCACCGGTACTCCCCCTCCCCACCACCACCCGCCGAGAGTGAGCCCCACCGGTACTCCCCCTCCCCACCACCACCCGCCGAGAGTGAGCCCCACCGGTACTCCCCCTCCCCACCACCACCCGCCGAGAGTGAGCCCCACCGGTACTCCCCCTCCCCACCACCACCCGCCGAGAGTGAGCCCCACCGGTACTCCCCCTCCCCACCACCACCCGCCGAGAGTGAGCCCCACCGGTACTCCCCCTCCCCACCACCACCCGCCGAGAGTGAGCCCCACCGGTACTCCCTTCCCCCCCCCCCCCGCCGAGAGTGAGCCCCACCGGTACTCCCCCTCCCCACCACCACCCGCCGAGAGTGAGCCCCACCGGTACTCCCCCTCCCCACCACCACCCGCCGAGAGTGAGCCCCACCGGTACTCCCCCTCCCCACCACCACCCGCCGAGAGTGAGCCCCACCGGTACTCCCCCTCCCCACCACCACCCGCCGAGAGTGAGCCCCACCGGTACTCCCTTCCCCCCCGAGAGTAAGCCCCACCGGTACTCCCCCCCACCCCCCCGCCGAGAGTGAGCCCCACCGGTACTCCCCCCACCCCCCCGCCGAGAGTGAGCCCCACCGGTACTCCCCCCACCCCCCCGCCGAGAGTGAGCCCCACCGGTACTCCCCCCACCCCCCCGCCGAGAGTGAGCCCCACCGGTACTCCCTCCCCCCCACCCCCCCCGCCGAGAGTGAGCCCCGCCGAGAGTGAGCCCCACCGGTACTCCCTCCCCCCCACCCCCCCGCCGAGAGTGAGCCCCACCGGTACTCCCTTCCCCCCCCCCCCCGCCGAGAGTGAGCCCCACCGGTACTCCCTTCCCCCCCCCCCCCGCCGAGAGTGAGCCCCACCGGTACTCCCTTCCCCCCCCCCCCCCCGCCGAGAGTGAGCCCCACCGGTACTCCCTCCCCCCCACCCCCCCCGCCGAGAGTGAGCCCCACCGGTACTCCCTCCCCCCCACCCCCCCCCGCCGAGAGTGAGCCCCACCGGTACTCCCTTCCCCCCCCCCCCGCCGAGAGTGAGCCCCCCCGGTACTCCCTTCCCCCCCCCCCCGCCGAGAGTGAGCCCCCCCGGTACTCCCCCCACCCCCCCGCCGAGAGTGAGCCCCCCCGGTACTCCCTCCCCCCCCCCCCCCGCCGAGAGTGAGCCCCACCGGTACTCCCTTCCCCCCCCCCCCCGCCGAGAGTGAGCCCCACCGGTACTCCTCCCCCCCCCCCCCGCCGAGAGTGAGCCCCACCGGTACTCCCTCCCCCCCACCCCCCCCGCCGAGAGTGAGCCCCACCGGTACTCCCTCCCCCCCACCCCCCCCGCCGAGAGTGAGCCCCACCGGTACTCCCTCCCCCCCACCCCCCCCGCCGAGAGTGAGCCCCACCGGTACTCCCTTCCCCCCCCCGTCGAGACTGAGCCCCACCGGTACTCCCTTCCCCCCCCCCGTCGAGAGTGAGCCCCACCGGCACTCCCTCCCCGCGCCGAGAGTGAGCCCCACCGGTACTCCCCCACCTGCCAAATAATGAGCCCTACCAATATTCGCCCCCACCTGCCAGATAGTGAGCCCTACCAAGTTCTCCCCCACCTGCCAGATAATGAGCTACACAATGACCCTCCCCCAGCCTTGCATCTCTATGGTCAGCTGAGGGAAGGAAGGGACGCCGGCCCGAGCCGGCCGCTAGCTCCCAACCATAGAGTTGGAGCAGGGCGGAACCGCCCGTTTCCTGTTAGAACTCCTCCCCCACCCTCGGGAAGTTTCTGCGCGAACGCAGTGCATTGTGGGACCTGCAACCCCCGCTGCTGGAGGAACCGTACGAGACGTTCCGTCAAAATGATGGTGAGTGGGATCGGCGCGGCCCGGTCCATCCGCCGCCATCCGCCCCGGGGATAGGCCCTCCCGGCCCGACGGCGGCTCCCCCGCCTCCGGCGGGCTCTGGCCGGCCGTGATCAGCCGTTATTTGTGGGGGATGGCGAGCTCTAGCCGGAGCGGCGGGGATCCGGAGCCGCCGTCCCGCCTCTCAGCACAGCCCGGCGGCAGTAAGGGCGAGGGGCGCTGCGGCCTGGTCCTGGAGCAGCCCATTGAGTGGGGGGGGGGTCTTGGGGGCTCCGGACAGCCTGGTTACGGTGGGCGAACGGTGGCCTCGCAGGGACTACCAGTCACATCAGGCAACGCGCGCGACCTTGCTTCCGAGCTGGGGGAGCCAGCCGCGCATTGCATGCTGGGGATTGTAGTGTGTAGGTCGAAACGGCGGGGAAGGTGAAGGAAGCCTCTGGGTCTTACAACTGGTACCCTGTCCCTATGGCTGCTCAAACCATTGCATGCTGGGATCTGTAGTCCTTTGGCTGCTGTGGGCAAGGCGGAGCATGTTGGGAGCCGCAGTCATTGTGGGCCCCACAGTTCTGTTGGAGATGGGCGTGGCTCATTTTGATTCTGACACCTGCTGTCCCCAAGTTGTTCAGACCGGGGGGGGGGCTGCACTGTAAAGCTCAGACCTGTCATCTCTGGGGAGGGCACTTAGCCCTGGCTAAGCTTAAGGCAGCCCTAGGAACGTGCAGGCAGAGACTGTTACAAAAGGATTAACATAGAACATAAGAACAGCCTGATTGGATCAGACCAAATGTCCATCTAGCTGAGTCCCCGTCTTCCGACAGTGGCTATTGCCAGGTGCCCCAGAGGGAACGAACAGAACAGGGAATCATCAAGTGATCCATCCCCTGTTGCCCATTCCCAGCTCCTGGCAAACAGAGGTTGGGACACCATCCCTGCCCATCCCGGCTAATAGCCATTGATGGACCTATCCTCCATGAACATATCTAGTTATTTTTTGAACCCTGTTATAGTCTTGGCCTTCACAACGTCCTTTGATAGAGAGTTCCACAGGTTGACTGTGCGTTGTGTGAAGAAATACTTCCTTTTGTTTGTTTTAAACCTGCTGCCTATTAATTTCATTTGGTGACCCCTAGTTCTTGTGTTCTGAGAAGGAGTAAATAACACTTCCTTATTTACTTTCTCCACATTGGTCATGATTTTATAGACCTCTATCATATCCCCCCCCCTTAGTCGTCTCTTTTCCAAGCTGAAAAGTCCCAATCTTATTAATCTCTCCTCATAGGGAAGCTGTTCCCTATCCCATACCATTTTTGTAGATCCCATGTAGACGTTACCTATGCCAATGTTAGGGGTTCTCCCATTAGCATAGGTAATCCGCCTCCCCCAGAGGTGGTAGCTAGGTCCATGGAAAAATTCTTCTGTTGACCTAGTGCTTTCCACACAGGGACTCAGTTGGCTTAACTAAGCCCCTCCAGTGTGGATTTTTCACATCCCTGAGTGATGTTGTTATGCCCTAATTTTCTTGTGTCGATCAGGCCTCATTATCTGCATTTCGGTTACCACCAACAATGGATACAGCTGTGCTGGTGGCAGCAGCAATGCAAGAGTAGACAGGGGCTCAGGTGTTCATACCACGGCGTCATGAAAAATCTCTCAACAAGTTTACGTGACAAAGAGGTAGAAATGCCTTTGCCCATCCGCGCTACCTGCCTAGCATTTCAGCACTGCTGACAGCTGTTGCAGTAGTATGGATACTGTGTGCCTAGTGCAGAGTTGAAGCTGGAGGGAATTCATTTCATTGTGCTTCATGCTGTTGAAGGGGGAGGGGCCAGGAATTCCGCCTCTGAGGAGGGTTACAGAACGTATCCACGGCAGGTAACCAGATTGAACGTTAACGGGATCTGCTCATTAACCTGCATTTGTTGAATGATGGTTGTATTCTAGAAGGAAATGGATCCTCCCTGAGTCTTGGTTATCCTTCATGTTAGTTGTAGTTTTCAGACAAATCTAAATTAAGGTTGAATCCAGCTTAGTAATGTAAAGGTTAAAAAACCAAAAACTGCTTACAAGCGTAGTGAACTACATGCATTAGAAACTCAAGAAATTCAAGGTCAAGATTAAATTCAGAAGAAAAACCCCAAACAGCTGAAAAATATGGAAATCCTTAGTTCTAAGACCTCCAATCTTCAGATTTATAGAGCCTAAGGCAGGGGTAGACTTTGGTTTCAGCCTTAGATATGGAAGGGGGAAAGGGATAGCTCAGTGGTTTGAGCATTGGCCTGCTAAACCCAGGGTTGTGAGTTCAATCCTTGAGGGGGGCCACTTAGGGATCTGGGGCAAAATCAGTACTTGGTCCTGCTAGTAAAGGTAGGGGGCTGGACTCAATGACCTTTCAAGGTCCCTTCCAGTTCTAGGAGATGGGATATCTCCATTAATTAATTTATTTATTTTTTATAATTGCAAGCAGTGACACTCAAATACAATGAAATGATTTCCTAAATTGTTCCCATCAGGAAAAATGATTTTTTGAATAATACTAATTAGCTGACATAGAAAGGTTAAAATATTGATATGCACAGTTATTTTTAGGGTGACTAGTTGGCCTATTAAAATCTGAGCAAGGCATTGGCTAACGTATGTTGTCTTTTCAGCCCACACCAGTTATCTTGTTGAAGGAAGGCACAGATACCTCCCAAGGAATTCCCCAGCTTCTCAGTAACATCAGTGCTTGCCAGGTTATTGCAGAAGCTGTTCGCACCACCCTTGGCCCCCGGGGCATGGACAAACTTATTGTGGATGACAGAGGTACGTATCATGACTTCCTAGTACTGCCTCTTAATGCTTCAGTGTTACCACATGTAAGGCAGTGGCTTTTGACTGACTAACAAATAACATCCCTGCACGATACATACTATATGGTACTTCTGTGTTCGAGAAGGGGGGAAAAACCCAAACTAAAGATTGGCTAATTTAGAGCTAAAGTTGATAGTGCACCCTCGTGCCCCCCCCGCCCCCCCATCAAACCACAAGTTAAACCCAGCATTCATAGACCTCATCACGCTTACCTTGCCCCTGTTCTCAAGTCAGAAGGGACCATCATGATCATCCGGCACATCGCAGGCCACTGAATCTCATCCACCCTCTTCTGTAATAGACCCATAACCTCTGGCTGAGTTACTGAAGTCCTCAAATCGTGGTCTAAAGCAGGGGTGGGCAAACTTTTTGGCCCGAGGGCCACATCGGGGTTGCAAAACGGTATGGAGGGCCGGGTAGGGAAGGCTGTGCCTCCCCAAACAGCCTGCCCCGCCCCCTCCCACTTCTCACCCCCTGACTGCCCCTCTCAGAACCACTGACCCATCCAACCCCCCCTGCTCCTTGTCCCCTGACCACCCCCTCCTGGAACCCCCTGCCCCTGACCGCCCCCGGGACCCCACCCCCATCCAACCCCCCTCCCTGTCCCCTAACCGCCTCCCTGGGACCTCCCCCCACCCCCTTTCGGAATGCAGCCCTGAGAACATGGGCGGAGCACTCAGGAGGAGCAGGGGCAGCCGTGCAGCCAGAGAGAAGCGGTGCTTTCCCCTTCAGAGTGCCGCTTCTCCGGCCGGCTGCGCAGCCGCCCGATACTCCTCCTGAGTCCTCCGGTCGCGTTCCCCGTGCTCCTGCCACCCGCACCGCCTGCCTGCTCCCCTCCCCCCGCAGTGCAGCCTCCCCCCCGTGTGGGGGTGTGTGCCAATGCTGAGCTGCCCAAGTGCCTGGCCCTGGGGCCCCCTGTTGGCGGGGGGGCGTGCCAGGGCACCCTATCTTCACCCCTGAGCCGCGCCGCCCAGGTGGAGCCAGCCGTGCTGCTGGCACGGTGAGCTGAGGCTGCAGGGGAGGGGGGACAGCAGAGGAAAGGCCGGGGGCTCAGGAGCTGGGCAGAACGGTCCCGCGTGCCGTAGTTTGCCCACCCCTGGTCTAAAGACTTCAAGTTACAGAGAATCCACCATTTACACTAGTTTAAACCTGCAAGTGACCCGTGCCCCATGCTGCAGAGGAAGGCACAAAACCTCCAGGGTGTCTGCCAGCCTAACCCAGGGCGAAATACCTTCCTGACCCCAAATATGGCGAGCAGTTAAACCCTGAGCATGTGGGCAAGACCCACCAGCCAGACATCTGGGAAAGAATTCTTTTTAGTAACACAGAGCCCTCCCCATCTAGTGCCTCATCACCGGCTGTTGGAGATATTTGCCTCTCTTGTTATGAACCTGTCTTCAGCCAGAGATGGCCTGCAGTGCCGAGTTGTTTGGCTCTTTATGGATGTGCTGTGCCTGAGCAGGGAGTGAACTGACATTGCTGAACTTATTTTCTTTTGTTTCACAACTAAGCCCAGGTGTCTGTGGTAGAGAGAGAGAGCCTGATGTGAGATCTAAGGCCTGAACCAGAGGCTGTGAACCAAAGTCAGGCCATGTATTAAAGCAGATGCTTACAAGTTCACTGTCTAGTACATGAACTTGGCAAAGTTGCTGCTAGTGTACTAGACACTGGATATTTACGTAAATATATTCCAGCTAGTACAGCTACATCCCAATCTAGTACAAGATAAGATGGCTTGACAAAATAATGAATACGAATGTTTTGTCCAAAATATCAGGAACAAGGGGAGGTAAAAAATAGATGTTATGAAATACGTAAGGTGGTATGCAACTTGTTTATCTCAGTCTGTAAATGTTGGGCTACCTCGCCTTAACCCTTTGTCCAACCGAGAGGGCCGCAGAAAGTCCCACTGCTGACTGAGCTGAGTCCATTGTAATGAGCATGCATGTGTTTGTGTACCTGAGACATAGATTCAGGGAGCTAGTACTGTGCTTCGTTGACAATAAACTTCGCCGAGCACCTTCTCCACTGAACCAAGTCTGTGGTCTTTCTTTGAGTAACATCTGAATGAGCAAACTGCATTATCTGCTGTTAGTAGTGATAACATTGGAGCTCCAAGGACAGAAGCGCTTAGATCTCTTCCAGTTCTAGGAGATAGGATATCTCCATTAATTTAAAAAAACATAGTACTGAGGCAGCCTTCAACACTTAACAACAGTTTCCTTCTATGAAAAGTTATTGCATTAACCCACTGTGGCAATTTCCTGTCCTTTTCATCTGATTTGTAGGCAGTAGTCAGTCACTTTCAACTTGTGGGAATGTGTGGAAATACAGCAGAGATCATGTTCCCAATGCTGTTGAGGGACAGTCATTTATCTGAAGAAAAGTTGTCTTTAATGAAGATTTAGGGCTTCATCCTCTGCTCATTGAAGTCAATGGCAAAGCTCATGGTGCAGGAATCAGGCATTTAGAGAATTTATGGAAACCTTTCTATCCCAGTAAAAGCCAGAGGCCCAATTTTTCCTGAAAAGGAAAATAGAGTGAAGCGGAGTGAGGCTTCCTGGTGTGTTAAACTAATCAACATATTAATCTAACTGGCCTTGAGTTCTAAATAACTCCCTCAGATGCTGGAGTTAACACCTACTTTTGGAGCGGGAAGGCAGGTGTCTTCAGTCAGGAACTTTGGACTTAACTCTTTTTCTAAAACCATAGGGAAAGCAACTATCTCAAATGATGGCGCCACAATCCTGAAACTTCTTGATGTCGTCCACCCTGCTGCTAAGACATTAGTGGACATTGCCAAATCTCAGGATGCAGAGGTATGAATGTGATCAGCTGTGCTTCTGAAGCATAAACCCATGAGGACAGAGGAAGTGTACTATGAAATGCTGGGATACCAAGTGGGGCCTTGTGTGTTGCTCAGGTCTCTGGAAGGCGCTGGCAGCATAAGTGTCTAAGTCACATGTCCATGTTTGCGTTCAGAGTATGTATACCTCATGCTTAAGGATGGGATGTCTTTCTGAAACTGCTCTGCTTTTTGGGTTTGATGATCTTGTGCTAATGTAGAACCTTTAAGATGTGATAGTGATGTGAACAAACTGCGTTGTGGTGTTGCAGGTTGGCGATGGCACGACCTCTGTGACTATGCTAGCTGCAGAATTCCTGAAACAAGTGAAGCCCTACGTGGAGGAAGGTGTGCATCCTCAGATCATCATCCGGGCCTTCCGCACTGCAACCGAGCTGGTAGGGAAATGCCTGGGCTAGTGGGGAGTCTGTTTGTTACCACAAAATTGCATAGTTGTCTAGAACATCTTGGACAGTGATTCTGGCAAAAATCATCTCTAAACTGGATTGGGGGCTGGGGAGAGTAGCATGAGCAGTAACAATCCCTTCCACCCCACTGCAAAATATCTTTAAAACACAACAGCAGCCAGTAAGCCTTTATGACTTTAGATCTCATCTCAGTTGTTACTACTAGGGACTTTATAATGGCTTCTTTCTTAGCCTCGCCGAATGTGGGAGATCTGACTTAAAATGCCCAAAGACTCACTTCGGGGTCCTGTCCCAACATTGTCAGAACCGTGTTTTGGAGGGAGCATCGGGGAATGTAGTCCTTTTAAAAAGGAAGTGAAAATAGTTTACTCCCCCATCCTCTGCGTCCATAGGAATTTTGCTCGCACTTAAAAGTGCGCTTGAGTTACACACATGGCTTCAGCATATCTCATCTGCATCTAGAGCTGGTTTCCTATCACTGCTTGAGCAGTTCCAGTGATAGTCTAGATCCTGGGTTTCTTGCCGAGCAGCGATGTTTAAGGAGCTGGTTCTTGATTACTGGTGGAAGCAGTAGTGTAGCTGAAATACGTGGATAGCAGTATTCTTAGCCAAGATGGTCAGTGACGCTACCCCATGCTCTGGGTGTCTCTAACTCTCCAACTGCCACAAGCTGGGGCTGGACGACAGGATGGATCACTCAGAATTGCCCTGTTCTGTTCGTTCCCTCGGAAGCATCTGGCTGCGGCCCCTGTCAGGGATAGGATACTGGGCTAGATGGACCATTGGTCTGTCCCACTAGGGCCATTCTTCTGTACTTAAAATTTCAACTGCATCGAAAGTAGCAATGAAGGTTGAAATACAAATACAAGAATCTGCCGCAGGGCTGATCACTTTCTTAAACGTGAGTCACTAATTTCAGCGACTGGCTTTTGTTTTGACAGGCTGTAAAGAAGATCAAAGAGATTGCAGTGACGGTGAAGAAGGAAGATAAAGCGTAAGTTCCCGTTTGAGTTTGAGACGCCTATATTGTGACTAGGTGGTATCTCCGCCCCAGTAAGTGCCTCGTTGATTCAGAGGCATTTTAAAGTTGTTTTTTGCTGAACTTTATGTGATCCTGGGTTGAAGATTTCAGGCCAAATTCAGATCTGGGATCAGCAGCTGCAGCCACAGCTAGATTTTGCTCTGAATTTGGAATCTGTAGGTCTGCCGAAGAAGATGCTGTGCTCTCTCTCCAAGGCTGCTACTTCAGAAAAGTATCTAGGCCGTTGTTTGCCAGCTTGGGTGCATAATGCTAGGCGCCTAAATAAATGTCCTGCTTTTTCACACTCGGTACTGAACCACCTGCAGCTCCCACTGAAATCAGCAAGCGTCTTAGATGCTCAGCATGTCTCTGAAAATCAGGCCACTTATTATGTGCCTCGCTCTATGTACCCCTGTGGGCAGCCGTTGTCCCTAATGAACTGAGCTGCTCTAACGAGGAGGGAATGTTGCACACTGAATGGTTTTTATCTTTCCTACTGACTGTGGGGGAAGCCCTTGCACATCCGTCAGTGATGCAAAATACAGTCGTTCTGGTAACCGTTAGTAAACATAGCAGTGAGTTCATGTCCCTCCTGAGTTCTGTTTCCTGCCCTCTTACAACCTCTAACAAGTAGCGTAAGCCAAAGGTTTCAAAATGGCTTCTAGTTTGGGTGCCCCATTTGAGATCCTCGGGGTCTGTGTTTCAGAACAGCTGAACGCTGGTGGCTTCCGTGGACTTTGGTTGGAGTTGTGGGTGCTGAGCACTTCTGACATGTGGACCCATGGTCTCTGAGGCGGAGCTCTGTAAACTAGAGAGGCCCTTTCTGAAAATTTGGGCCTTAAACGCTGTGTGCCTCAGTTTCCCTCTCTGTAAAAGGGGGCTAATGCTTCCTCATTTGGGCTGGAGTGGGGAGTGAGGCTTAAGAAATGCATATGAAATGCTTTGCGATCTGGCAGAGGGCACTAAGACGTGCAAGATGTGACTTTTCTTTTCTCTTGCAGCGAGCAAAGAAGTCTGCTGGAGAAATGTGCAGCCACAGCCCTCAACTCCAAGCTGATCTCCCAGCAGAAGGACTTCTTCTCCCGGATGGTGGTAGATGCCGTCATGATGCTTGATGAGTTGTTGCAGCTCAAAATGATTGGAATAAAGAAGGTGCAGGGAGGTGCCCTGGAAGTAAGTTCTGTCTGAGTCTCCTGTTAGCACAGAGGAGTTCTTAGGGTTTGTCTACACAGCAAAGAAAACCCCATGGCTGGCCTGTGCACATCCCTTAGAGCCCTAATCATTTGCTCCTACTCTTGGGCATGAAAACCCTGGCACAGACATCCCCCAAACTGGCCAATGGTTTCTTGTTTTGCCTTCTCTCTGTAATTCCCCACTTCAGTTCGCAAACAGGCAGGAGTGGGTAGGGTTGTGTTTCTTTGCACACCTACCGTCCAGATCCTCTACAGCGCTGCCTTTGTACAAAGCAGGTGTGCAGTGCTACCACTGATGGTAGTGGTGACTTCTGTGTTTCTAGTTTTCACTATACCCGCTTCATGCGGGGATGAAGGACTCCACAAAGCAGTGGAGAAGCTGGGTCTTCAGCCATTATCCAGGTGGTAGTTCTTACATTTCTTTGGTTCCAGAAGTAACTAACATCCTTGCTTACATACTGCAAAGGGGACTCATCCTGAATTGGCCAGGGGGAATGGACTATATGAGCTGCGAAGGGTTGTCCATTTCCATCTGTTTGCCTAGGTTCTTATACGGTGCCTGTCACCATGGTATCTGACCACCTGTGGTACATAGTATTAAACCTACGTACCTCGATAGAAAACAGTGCCTGGGGTAAGAGGTGGTTGGTGCTGTCTCAGTCTCTTTTATATCTTAATCCCGTGTAGATGGTGGGTTAGGTGGCATATCTCCACTGAAAATTGGAGCCTGTACTAGTCTCTAGTGAGTGAATTGTTATTCTGTGGTTGTTTCTGCCTGTAAATACTTCACACAAACATTTCCATGGAGGAAAGAGATGATCACTACGCCATTATCTTACCCAGACAGATTGGTTCTGCATGCACCTAGTCCTAACTGAGGGTCTGCTAGCATTTCAGAGAGTCCTCGGCTGATCTCAGATGGGAGAGACCCTCCTATTTCCTTCCTTTCTAAGGAAAATCAGTTCAGCTCTTTCTGGCAGGAGCTACAGAGAATGGAAGCTAGTCTTATCAGATGCTGTTTGCCATTGAATTTGGTTTTGAAGTTTTGAGGATAGTTTTCCCCCCCCCGATGGCCGTTTTGATGGGTTTAGCAGGGCAGGGTGTCGGCTGAACTCTTGAGGTTACTCCTCATCCAGGCTGTGTGGAGGTTTTGGGTCACCTTGGGGGCCATGCTCATGTACCCTAGGGAAGGCTTTTGTGGCTTTGGTCACAATGGACGTGCTGCGTCTGGGTTCTGGATGCTCAGGATAGGAGCTGCCGGCGTGTTTGCTGAGTTTGGGGAGAGACAGGAGGTTGTTGTAACTCGAGGGCTGGAGCTGTGCCCTGACTCCTCCCAGAGGGCAGGAGAAGGGAGGGTTGTGAAAAGAAACTGGCATTTTTCTGAATGGTGCAGAAGCCCCGTTCTAATAACCTTGAGACTCTACTTTCCTGGGGTAGTTGACCCTGCAGGAAAGCCTGCCTGGGAGAAGTCCATGTGGTAGCTAGTGGGTTGATAGAAAGGGAAAGAATGTGACATTGACTTTTTTCCAACATGGAGTGTTAAAAAGATTCCACCCTAGGGGGCAGCATTGGGCAAGCCAGTCTCATGTGCCTAGCAGCTCCCATCCCGAGATTGCTGTAATCTAGAATAAGGCAAGAAAAGATCAAGTTTAGGGAGGTGGTTGAGCAGGGGTAGGCATCTTCAAAGGGTACAAACGGGAAAGGCATCAGAGAGAGACTGGAGAGCGCTGTCTGTTGAGCCTGAGTTTTTGTATAGTGCCTTTTGCGATGGTATCTTGTGTGCTGGGAAGGATCTGTTGGGAGAGGGTGGTTTCCTGGGCAGAGGAGAGAAATGTCTGCCACTTGGGTTCTGTAAGGGTGGGTTAACCAAAAGAAACAGCTGTCGGAGGGTAAATGGCGCTTTGACTTGTACACTGATTCTGAAGCAGGGAGTCCTCCTACAGGAGCTCGTTAACCCTGCCTGGCTAACCCCCAACATCAACCCCCTTCTTTCAGGAGTCCCAGCTGGTGGCCGGAGTTGCCTTTAAGAAAACATTCTCTTATGCCGGGTTTGAGATGCAGCCGAAAAAGTACAAGTCCCCCAAGATCGCTCTGCTGAACATCGAGCTAGAGCTCAAAGCAGAGAAAGACAATGCTGAAGTGAGAGTCAACAACGTGAAGGTAAGAGCTGAAGGGAAAGATCTTGACCGAAACAAACGTGCACTTCCAATGCAGAATGAGGCTTCTCTGATTATTTCGGAGCCTCTTCTAAACCTTCTGGTGGAGGAGAGCTGCTGTTCCCTCCTGGATGGGGTTGGCCTGTTGCCCTTCCACACGTAACTATCACTGCACTCTGTATCCTGGTCTTACCAGCTCGGATTGATATGCATCATTGGCCTTATTTAAGGTCCACGTACCTGGGCAGGCTGTTTCACCTGAAACCCAGCGTGCCATCCCCCGGCTGAGTTGTCCCTGGCCAGTCTGAAAAGGGCAGTACCACTCTGTTTTTCTCTACCCTAGTAATTCCAAAACTTGTTCATGCCACATCCCCTTTGGACTCACCTCTGTTAATGTGACCCCAGGGGTCTGAGATAGAGCCGTGACCCAAACCCAGCCGGACCTGACAACAACCTATACAAGGTCAGGCCAGAAAACAGCCGACCTCCCTTGGGCTCAGCTCTCCCCCTGCTGCCCCTGGGATTGGTGCAGCAGCAGCTGAGAGCCTCATTCCTGCTAGTCGATGTCACCTTGTTGCACTGTCCTGTGTGCGCTGCAGAGCCAGCGCTGTCCCCGCACAGCGCCCACGGTACAGCGAGGCAGCGGTAGCCACATCTTGACACACCCCCTGTGCTGGGGGGGGGGGTGTGGTCGGTCATGACCCACAGTTTGGGAAACGCTGCCTCTAGCCCATGGCTCATGCTGCATCTATTCCAGTGACCGGCCCTCTCGATAAACTGGAACGGACCAATGTCCTGTGTGCTGATTTTCATACATGTGTGGAAATCACTAGAGCGTCACATAGTGCATTGAAACAAGGTGACGCTTTTAGCCACTGGGCATGTGTAGCTTCTGATAAATACAGACGCCGTACACTTTGGCCCCCTCATCACATGGGAGGAAGCTCAAGGCAAAACCACCGGGAGACAGTGTTAGGGCTGAGAATTTAATTTAGGGCTGAGTTCCTAATTTTTGGTTCCCACAGCAATTGGGGTCACTCGAGGTCGCCTTGCATTTTATGTGGGAATAGAGGGGTTAATCTTGGTGTCTTGGCCATGTTACAGTCTGGGTAATTACTCAGTTCCCCATAAATTCTCCAGGCCGTCCCAGCAAATAATGGTTTTCTTTACTTTCTGTCCGGAATGGTTCTATAGCGTTGCTGTGCCCGGTTTAAATCCTTGCCACCCAGCAGTGGCTGCATTTTAGTGATGGCTGGAGTGACTCTTTTGTGTCTGGTTGGTAAAGTGTGAGCACTATGGAAAAGCACAAGATAATATCAGTCGCTATTTGCATTCTTCTCTGTGGTAGTGTATTCTATATTAGTTCCTTGTGCTAACTGCTTAGACAGTCTCCTCTCCTTTCTATAAATAACGCTCAGATATTTGTACAACCCTTCCTTTCTCCTCCCCATTAATCACCTGTTATCAAGATACATTGAGCTGTCACTGTCTTCCTGTTAGTTCCTCCAATCCCTTTATCTGTTAGTCATGCTGCTTTGAGCTTTGTAACATTCTCTGTCTCCTTATAAAAATGAGTGACCTAAAATTGCCTGTGAGCGTGTAAAGCGAACATCTTTCCAAGGCTGCATAAAGCAGCATTATCCCTCCCTTTTGTCTCACAAGGGATCTCCCTGTGCAGGTAACCTACAATGGCATCTGCAATCCTTTGTAATGAAACTGTCTCTGATTCTTTTCCGCTAGGATTACCAGGCCATTGTGGATGCAGAGTGGAGCATCTTGTATGACAAGTTAGACAAAATCCACAAGTCGGGAGCCAAAGTCGTCTTGTCCAAACTTCCGATTGGTGACGTAGCTACTCAGTACTTTGCAGACAGGGACATGTTTTGTGCTGGTCGAGTTCCGGAAGAAGATCTCAAAAGGACTATGATGGTAACTTCGATTTTTGTAATAAAGGGTTTAGATTTGCTATTAATCCTTCAAGGCTTTTTCCACTCCCTCCCTGCCCTGCCCTGAACGCCAGTGGTTCTCAACCCAGGGTGTGTGAGTACCCTTGGGGGTACTCAACTCATTTAGATCAGTGTTTCTCAACCTGGGGTTGCAGCCCCAAGAGGGGTCATGGGACAGGTTTGGGGAGGTTGCAAGCGGGGGAAATGCCTGGGGTTGCCTGTCTGCTGGCCAGATCACTCGTAAGGCACGGCACTAACAATGCAGATGGCATGAGGAAAGGGACGTTACGAGTGAAGATTTAAAAATACCTTTTAAACCATTTGATGCTTTGCTAATACACGGAGGAGCATATTAAAAGCTGTACTGTACGGGGGATTGTGCCGTAGTGGTTGGAATAGGACTCCTGCCGTCTTTTTGCTGACTTTACTACTGTCATTTGGTGGCTTTGAGCAAGTCACTCAGGCTGGGATTTTCAAAGGAGCCTGAGGGATGACATCCCAGTGGGAGATTGGGAGTTCAGTGCCCTTCTTACACTTTCTTTACCTGTACCTCAGTTTATCCATCTGTAAGTGGGTGGGATATTTAACCTCTGTCACTGGACGGGTGTCTGCTAAACACAAGCGAAAGGATCTCTGTCAGCGCAATGTGCTCTGTCTACTGCTTCGGCCTGCTCTGCACCCAGTGTTTGTACCAGTAGAACCCTGTCGTTTGTGAGGAGGGGGGTTTAACTGATTCGGTTACGCTGGTGTAACAATCAGGTTTTCCGAGCCCTTCATTTAGGGGCTGTGCTGCCCCTGGCATGTCTGGTCTCTTTTGCTGGTCGCTTCTTAAGCCTTCTCCTGGGGGTGGCTACAGCCCAGGCTGCTCTGGGCCTGGGAGTAGGAGGTCACAGTCACGGCAGCCGGTTACAAGGCTCTGCGACTATGCTGTCAGTGCAGAACAGTAACTTGTCCCTCTGCTGTTACACTAAAGCCACCTTGTCTCGTCTGTACGTTGCAGGCCTGTGGTGGGTCTATTCAGACAAGCGTTGGTGCCCTGACAGATGATGTTCTGGGACGGTGTGAACTCTTCGAGGAGACCCAGATTGGAGGAGAGAGGTAAATATACCGTAGCTTGAACTGTTCATTGTAATGTGGCACTTTAATTTGTGTTGGAAGGTTACTGCTGTAACAGTAAGATTTCTGACAGGTAAAGTGCTAACCTGGTGAAATCTCACATGCTTGAGTATTTCTCCATGTTTTGGCTTGATGTCTGGCCAAGCGTATCACACCTCCTCACGCTTCTTGAGGGCCAGTGGACTTAATGTAGTGTCTTGTACGTACATAGTGACTTTCATCCCAAAGGCTCCTGCAGCAATGTGCAAACAGTATATAGGCATCCCTTCACCCGTCACCGAAATGCAGCCCCTTCTGGGGTTGAGTGGGGGAGCTGTGTTAACACCCCACAGCAACACTGTACATCAGCTAGTACAAAAGCTTAATACCATACCTCAGTGAGTTTTTAGCGTTTTCATCCTGTGGCCCATCTCGAGGGAGAGAGCCAATGGGGACCAACTCCCAATAGCCTAACCTCTCTGGCTGTTTGTTTCTCCCCACTTTGTCCTGTGGGGCCCCAGGAAAGTCTCTCCAGATAACTGCTTCAGCACAGGCTCGGGCGGGGGGGGGGGGGGGGGGGGAGAGTACTGGGTATTTGCGGGAGAATTTGCATCCCATTCATAGACTAATCTGGCCCTCCCCTGTTTCGCTGGAGATTCAACAGGGTCACAGTACAAGTTAGAAAGGCTGCAGATGTGTTTAGCTTTGGAAAGGAATCTCTCTCTTGCCAGGTCACTCACAAAGCACCTTTCAAAGCTGTCTAAGGACTTGTCTAGATGAACACTTAGTTCGCAGCAAGTTGGGGGGGTAAGTCTGCCGCGCGCTAGCCTGATGCACGTCGTTTGGCCATGCATTAACAGTTCTCTAGTGTGTTTTGATCGCTCCCATTTCCACGCACGCTATGTCAGAACGCATTACAGAACTGTTAGCATGTGACGGCAGGGTCTGCAGTCAGTCAGCGCGTGGCAGACTTACACCCCGGCTTGCTGCAAACCACGTGTTTGTGTAGGTGAGCCCCAGGTGCTGGTTATCCTGGCAGTGTTAACCCTTGACATGCTCTGCTCTCGGCAGGTACAACTTCTTCACAGGCTGTCCAAAGGCCAAGACTTGCACGCTCCTGTTGCGAGGAGGTGCAGAGCAGTTTATGGAAGAGACTGAGCGGTCCCTGCATGATGCCATCATGATAGTCAGGAGAGCAATCAAGGTATGGAGGAGCTGGAGACGGTGCCCAGCTGTTTACATTTGCCATAGGCTAGGGGTTTTGTTTGAAAGGCCCTCGCAGCCTGTCTAGGACCTGAAACTTACCTTCCTTAGCAAGGAGGTAAATCCCGTGCAGCACCTGGGGCGGAGGGACGTTTTGGGAAAGTGTGTGGGACAAGGAAAGCGTGAACGTGTTTGTTCAGGGGCGGAAGGATCCTGCCATCTCAGGAGAAGCAATACTGTGGGTCTCCACTCCCATAGTGCAGTGAACGGAAAGCTGGCCAGCGTCAAAGGGACAGTTCCCAAAGTAACACAGGCCCCTGGAAGCCAGCCACCCTTGACCACTGTCTGGCGTTCTCCTCTAGCACAGCCTTGGAGGCTAGAACTGCCCTCTGCCCAAACGGGGCGTGTGTGCACTAACCCGTCAGCTGAGTGATGAGGAATCCGCTGCGGTGCAGAATGGCTCTTCCATTTGGTTCGGATGGTGCCTTAGCAGAGTACCCCTGACACACTTGCCTGCTTCTCTCTCATCTTCCTTCAAGGCTTTTTTTCACTCCCGCCCTGCCCCACACTGGACGTAAGCCATCGGCCCTCTCCTTGAAACGCCTCCTGGTGACTCTCCGAGCAGCTAGCCAACTGATATGAGTCAGGGCTAGGGTCACTGGGACAGTGATATTTATCTGTATCTGCATGTCTGGTATCCCTCTCCCCCCCCTTCATGTGCTTGTCATCTTTGATAGCTTGTGGGCATTTCTGGATAGCACGTCACGCGTCTAGCTACCGCTGTGTTAGTATACGTTGAGGTAAGGCGTTCTCAGAGCACAGGCGCCTTGTGGGGCATAAGAGGAAACAGTTTAGGATTTTGAACCATTTGCTTCTAGCAAAGACGCCTCAATCTGTGATTTACCGAAGGAAATGCAGGAGAAATAGCTGGTAGCCGCACTCGGCAGCAAAGCGATTGCTTGGCAAAAGCAGCACTTCAGGCTTGTGCCACCTCTTTGACCACTTGATGGAAGTGAAAGTAACTTCATTCACTACTAGTCAGGTCTGTGTCTGGCCTGAGAGAACGTGGAGCTGGAGAAAAGGCACCCACCTGTGTCAGTGGCAGGGTAAGCTCCCCTTCCAGAGCATCTCCTCCCAAGCCTGGAGGAGCCTCTGGCCCTCTGCAGAAACTACCCGCAAAGCTGGCAGGTTGTCCTGATGGTGGTGGTGGCTTGCGTGATGTGGACACTCCAGATCCAGAAATGCCATCAACCAGATCTGTAACGGGTTAATTTCGTGTCCTGGGCTCTCTCCTCTATTCAGTAACGGTTTCAGTGTAATCGTTGTATTTGGAGAAAGGTAATGGAACATTTTACTCTTGCTCCGTTTCAGAACGACTCCATTGTTGCTGGCGGTGGGGCTATAGAGATGGAACTTTCGAAATACCTCCGGGACTACTCCAGGACCATTCCAGGCAAACAGCAGTTGCTGATAGGCGCTTACGCTAAAGCCCTTGAGATCATTCCACGCCAGCTCTGTGACAATGCCGGCTTTGATGCCACCAACATTCTGAACAAACTGAGAGCCAAACATGCACAGGTGGGCTCGCCCCCTTGAACGAACGTGTTTCCGGGAGAACGGAGAACACTGCATTTCTGAAGCATGCAGAACAGAGCAATAATACAATTGTAACTGTTTCAGTTGCCGCCTCTTTGATTAAGTCCTGTGGTATTTTTTCACATGCGATGAGACATCTGCTGCTGGTCATAAAGAGAAACTATTTTCCTTTTGATCGCAGTGTTGGGGTGACTTTTTTAGAGCTGCTGCTGGGGTTTTGATTTGCTTTTTGAAAAGGCATCCCTTGTCAGGAGAGAGTCTTCTATTTCAAACCTTAAAGTGATGGGTTATAAAAGCTGATAGTGCTTTTCCAATGAAATGCAAACCTGGCCAGATTCCAGTTCAGACAATTATATGTTGCCTCCTTAAGTGCCCCTGGAACTTTCACTTGACTGCAGTATTGCTCTTCCCTTCCTAGCAAACGGTTGGGCAGTGTTTGTGATCTTTGCCATGTCCCACCCCAGAGATGACTGCATCTAAGCAGTGTTAGCCATGAGGTTGATAGTGGGGGAGAGTTTGTAAAATGCTATATAAAAGGTAAGTGATTGCACCTTTTGGTTAGGAAACATGCAGTCTGTGCCCAGTGCTAGGAGCTGGCAATTCCTGAGATCTGGTGTGGGGGACACTTTGATCTCTCTCCATTAGCTTCTCTGTACATTAAGTGGTGTGAATGCCAGAGACAGTGTGGGGCATAGTTAATGGTTTGTAATGCAATTGGCAGATGGAAAGTGCTAAGAGCTAATACTTCCCTCAAGCAAGACTCTTTCTGATTGCAAGTGAGGTTAATGAGGAGGAGAATTGCTGTCCCCTGCTGTACGTTGGCACATAGGAGCCATCTCCCTTCTCCTTGTCCTCTTGTCTACATTTTGCTGTGTAACTGACCCTTCCTCCTGCTGTCCTCCACAGGGAGGTATGTGGTACGGCGTGGACATCAACAACGAAGATATCGCCGATAATTTTGAAGCCTACGTGTGGGAGCCGGCCGTTGTGCGCATCAACGCTCTGACGGCGGCGTCTGAGGCTGCTTGCCTGATCGTGTCTGTAGATGAAACCATCAAGAATCCCCGTTCTACAGTAGACGCCCCTGCTGGTGGGCGGGGCAGAGGCAGGGGCAGGCCACACAACCACTGAGAACATGTCTTTTAGTCAGTGTCGTATGACGTGGGGCCCAGGGACGACACTGGTGGCTACTATCTCCTAAAATATCCCCATTTAAAGAAGAATTGATGCCGAGCTTCTCCTAATTTTACAAACCATTTACCACCTGGCTACTTGATGGGTTTACAGCCAACCGAGAGAAACCAAATCGGAGTCGATAGCAGCAGCCCCTTGCGGAACCCTGGTCCCCACGTCTTCTAGACAGCACCGGTCCCACTCTAGGCTCTTGTCCTTCCATTAGGAAGCCGCGCTGTATGGAACTCGATGCAGTGTTGGCATGGGGCAGCCAGTGCATGGGGCAGTTCGTGATTGTATTTATTGGTTTTCCTATTGGAGTTTTGAACCGAGACACAAACACAATAAATAGTTACAAGCACCTTGTGGCTAGCTGTGGATTGTCTTGTTTTTCTCTGATTAGAATCTGCTTCGATGGGGGAAACACCCCAGGGTGGTTGTAGGATTCTTAAAACATCCTCTGTTTCTGTGAAACGCTGTCAGCCCTGTGCTTTAGTTGGCAGGTTCTGGGGCATACCTGCTTAGATGCTTTCTCTTTGCCTCAGAAGGCAAATGTCCTGTATTGTTTAATTGTCTCTCAGAGCACTCCCAGACTGCTTAATGATCTCGATTTGCCTGAGTCTAGTAACCCATGAAATCCTCTGTTTCAATGAAACCCCATTTAGGGTAAATGCTATTACAGCACAGCTGATATGTCCTAGAAGCCTGTCTGATTGCCACTGGAAAGCTGTAACGTGCAGATGGCGCCGTCCCTCCCATCTCTTCGCTGCATGATAATTGTGGGTACTTGGGTTTCCATCGAGGAATAATGGGGTTGGAGAGGCTGGGGACCAGGGCAATTACATACTAGATCACAGTATATTATGAGCATGGCCCTTCTCATGCAGGCTAAAGACTTGCCTTCCTGCGCCTGGCAAACCTGGATGACTTGTCAAACTGATAAACAAGGTGGGGTGGTGGGGGGCGGGTTTCCAGGCTGCTGGTTAGCTGCTACTGCTGAGGTCATACGACGGTGGGGACTGGGATGAACAGGTGTGGGAAGAGAGCTGAAAGAATTGTATTGATCTGGTATCAATCCATTGAGCTCTCAGTTCAACAGGCAAGTTTAGACTTGGTTGCGCCACAAATCCCATGATTACTTATTGCAGGCTATCTGCAAACAAGCAGCATGTGAAATCCTTGCTTGGAAGGACCTAAGGAAGTGCTAATTATTACAAACAGAAAAGCTTGTAACCATCTCACCAGGAACATGTTAACCGGTCACAAGCCAGCAGTGTCCAAGAATGGGGAAAATCATAGTTTTGACGCTGCAAAACAAATTTGAAGAAGGGGGGGAAAGGTCTGGCAACACTAATTAACTTAACTCTTTTCTATCAGGAAATAAACTGTAAATGACTTACAAGTTTAGAAGACCGAGAGAGAGGAAGGATGGACTGGTGGTTTAGGGCCCTGACATAAGAGACCTGGGTTTGATTCCCTGCTCTGCCACAGACTGACACACCTTGGGCAAGTTACATAGTCTCTGGGCCTCAGTTGCCCATCTGTACAATGGGCATAGCACTGTCCCACCTCACAAGGGGTGTTGTGAGGAGAAATCCATGAAAGATTGAGGTGTCATGCTACAGGGATAGGAGGCTTTACACATCTAAAGATAGCAAAATTCATCCTGGTTTGGATTTTCAAAGCAGTTCACATCTTCCATTAACAGACGTTCCTTGGGCCTGCTGACTTTGCTGCTGTTATCCGTAGTTAGCTCCAGATTAGGTTACTGCAATGAACTCTAGATGCAGCTACATCTTAAAGCCAGTTGTAGAGGGAAGCTGGTGCAGAACGCAGCTGCTTATTGAGCAGGGCATCTTGCTGGGAATATACACGCTGCTCTGGGGCCTGGACTGGTTTCTCTTTGGTTGCCAAGTTGTTTAAGGTGCTGGCTATTCCCTATAAAGCCCCTATATGGCCTGGGAGCGGCTTACCTGAGGGATCACCTCTCCCCTGGCCGTACTACAGCTGAGGCCAGCAGAGCTGCTGGAGCTCGCCCCCCGGGTTATCAGGCAGCAGCTGGCAGGGTGTTCTCTATGAGGGGTCTGACTCTTGACCTTACTTTCCCCCAGCTCCGAAATAGCCTGAACTTGGTGACCTGGGTGCACAGCGGAGGACACCTGTTCCATAGGGACTTAGGGCTGGGGCCTGCTTCCCGGAGCCATGAAGGAATGAGTTTTTGTAGGTGTCTTTCTGGCAGAGCGCCACTCTGTGTGATGATTTGAACACTGCTGGGATTATGTTGTCACACTGATGGGGTGTCTTTTTATCATTTACATCAAAATAGTTCTAAATAACTTCCGGGGAAGACGTGTCCATCCCCTGGCTGCTCTGACAGTCTCCCCAAGTGCCCATGCACACGTATTGACCATGGCCTAGCATGTCTTGTTGAGATAAAGCCTGCTGCACGTAGCATGATCTGACAGCTCTGCTGCGCCTCTTTAGCCATCGAAAAGGGGTGACAAAGACCACGTCTGTGAAACCTCGGTCACACCTTTGTCACTGGGTGTCACAAGTGTTGGCCCTTCCTATGTGCTTTGGCTTCATCAGCAGGAAGTGGAAGGAACAAGAAGTTGGTGAGCCAACCTCACAAGCCTGGACCTACTCCTGCTTTTCTGCCCACTGTTATGACGTGACCCAAGAGCCCTAGTCATCCACTGGGGCCCCATCATGCAAGGCACAGTACAAACTACACAGCAGTGGTCCCTGCCCCTAAGAGCTTACACTTGGCAGAGGGGAGCACAAGGAAACGAGATGTTACTCATCCATGATGGAAGTGGCGTTTTGCAGTAGCTGTCACGGCAAAGGAGAGTTTAAAGGAGTTTAAAGCATTCCCTCTCCTGTTAGCATGCTTCTGCAGAGCAGCTTACAGAGTCAGGCGTCCTTTGGACGTCAAGCTGCAGCTACTGGTGTAAAGCTATCCAAAATGGAAGGCTAATCCACACCCACCAACTGATGTAAATGTCCCCAGAGGTCTCAGGCGCTCCGTTATTACTGCTACAACCCAGAGCACTGGAACGCGGCTGTGGGTGTGGCTAAGACTGGTCTGCCAAGCAAGGCCAGCTTGTGACTGGCTTCCTGCAGTGGGTGAGTGCAACTCAACACAAGAACAAGGGGACATTTGACAAAATGTAAAGGTGGCAAATCCGGAACTGATAAAGGGAAATACTGTTATGTACAATGCATAATTAGACTGTGGAACTCTTTGCCACAGGATGTCGCTGGGGCCAAGAACTTCACAAGATTCAAAAAGCGACTGGCCATTTCTATGGATAATAAAACTATCCATTTTATAACAATTATTGTTAACAAGCAGTTTGGAAGGGGTATTAAACCTCATGCTTCAGGGTTCAAGCCAATCTCTAGCTTTTAGAGATCCGGATGAGATCTAATGTCGGGGTCAGATTATCCCCCACCTGCCTACTGAGAGGTTCTGACACCTTTCTCCGAAGCATCTGCTGCTGGTCCCTGCCAGAGATCCATAGCTAGGCGAGGTGGGCGTTGGGTCTGAGACACACGGCAAGCCCTTACTTTCACTGGGCTGGGGCAGGGGGTTGGGGTGCGGGAGGAGGGCAGGATTCTGGGGTGTGGCTGAGGGGTTTGTAGTGTGGGACGGGGCTCTGGGCTGGGGCCGAAGGGTTTGGAGTGCAGGAGGGGGTTTGGGGTGTGGGCTCAAGAAGGGAGTTTGGGTGCAGGAAGGGGCTTAGGGCTGGGACAGGGGGTTGGGGGATGGGATGGGAGAGGGGTGCGGGCTCCAGCCGAGCGGCGCTTACCTCGGGCAGCTCCCGGAAGTGACCAGCATGTCCAGCTCCTAGGTGCAGGGATGGCCAGGCGGTTCCCAGCCAATGGGAGCTGCAGAGTAGGCGCTTGCGGTGGGGGCGGTGCGCAGAGTCCCTGTGACCGCCCCTGCACCTGGGAGCCGTACACACCGGCCACTTCCAGGAGCCGCACAAAGCCAGGGCAGGCAGGGAGCCTGCCATAGCCCTGCTGCGCCACCGCCTGGACTTTTAGCAGTCTATTAAAATCTCCCGGATTGCTTTCAATAGCCACCGGGAGATCGATGCTGATGGGGGTCGACTCCCGATCAATCCGGGCAGGTTGGCAACCCTAGCTGAGGAATACAGCTTGGGGGACACGGGGCCAATCTGCCCCACAGATGGGTGTCTAGCCCCCCCTTACTGCCAGGCGGGCACTTGGGCAGCACTAAAAGTGCCCTGGTTTTGAAATGACCATTTACAGCAAAACATGATCGAGTCGTCCCTGACCCCACGGCCCTTGAAGAAGGAGCAGGCCCAAGCCCTGTACAAGAAGCCACATCATGTGGTCAGTCTGTGTTAGCTCAGGAAGCTGAGGGAGATTCTCACCAGGGGTTAGCGTAACCAAGGAAACTGACCTCAGCTAGTGAGAGACAGCTGTGCGGGTCGCTGAATTCTCACCTGGGGGGCCTGGCTGGAGTCCCATCAGCTGGTCTGCATTACGTGGCCCAGGGCTGTGAAAAACCCACACCCCTGAGCCATGGAGTTCAGCTGACCTAACCTTGTTGCCCCACCAATGGACCTCCATGCCGAGCTGCAGGGACCACCTCTAGGAATTCACACTCCATGGCTCCTTCCGGCCTTGGCCTCTCTGCTGAGCAGGGTGTAGTAGATACCCTGTTCTGGGCTGTACCTACCAGGGGAGAGCACACCATCCCCACAAGGGGTGTTTCTATCCTGTACTGGGCGTCCCCCCGCATGCCAGCCAGTGCAGTGGAGTCAGCAGGGGTGGGGTGGGGGCAGGATTAGTAACTTGGACCTGGCCGAGGCCAACAGTTAGTTTCTGCACCCAGGAACAAAGAGAAAATGGGATGAACTGAGTGAGACTTGTAGGGGCCAGTGTCTCCGGGGGCATCATTCCTTGCTCAGGCTGTACCTAGTCCCTAACTAGCCCGTTATTTGCCCAGCAGCTTCAGGTCAGATGCAGCAGCTGTTCTTTCACGGCTGTGCTGGTTCCTGGCTAGGAGGAGGCTGGCCCTGTGACCCCTTTACTCCGTTTCTCAGGGAGCTACAGCTGGCATCTGAGCTCCTTCAGCGCAGTCAGGTGAATCGGCGTGTGGCTTGTGATTGGCAGTTCTTTATAGACCTGTCACGGAGCCACCGCCGCACACACAGACATTCGATAGGCAGGCTGGCTGTTTATCACCACCTCTGCTTCTCTGACCCAAAGGGATCTGTGGGGTGAGACTGGGGGCTAGAACCAAGCCTCTGCTAACTGGAGGCTGATTGCGTTATCCATCATTAGCCCCTATCCGCTGGGCTGGCTCTGGTAGCAGGAAGGAGCCAAGCCTGGAACCCAAAAGGAACCAATCAGAGGTAATGATGATTCACTGCCAGCCTCTGACACAACCGAGCAGAGGTGGAGCGTTTGCCTTTCAGTCCTCCCCGGGCTGGCTTTGCAAGCAGAGTGGGCCTTGCATGGAGCCACTGCTCTTGCTGCAGCTGCCTGCTCTCAGGTGTAGCTGCAGTGTTGATGATGTGGTTCAAGCAAACCCTTGGAGAGACTCTCAAATCGGGCCTTTCAGGGTGATCATTCCATTTAATTGCTTGCACCTGTCCTCATGCAGGATTCCCTAGGTGCTGGACACACTGAGGTGTGACCTCTAGATAGCAATCCCTTTGTGCCCTCCCTGAAATGCAGCCAACTCTGGGCAGGATCCTGAGGTGCTGGACACACTGAGGTGTGACCTCTAGATAGCAATCACTGTGTCCCCCTGAAATGCAGCCCTTTCTGGGGTGGAACGTAACAGCAGTTTACCAGCACACAGGGACACTAAACAAGCACAAGGAGCAAAGAACAGTGATGCGGCAGGGAGAATTCTGGCAGACAGCACATTGCTACTCAAGGAGGCATTTAGCTGCAACTCAAGGGTTAGTGCAGGTCTGGTCTGGTCTGGCAGAATAAGCCCTGGGGGCAGGGTGAGGTAAAGAGACCCCCCCAACAAAAGCTGTCGGTGCAGCGCGGTTAAGCTGAATGGTTGGGCGCCATGATACGTTATGCTGATCACAGGCTGTTACCGAGGCAGGGTGGCCTGACGCTCCCTGGAGGAGATGGGAAAGGTTGTCAGGCTGGGAGCATGAACACTGAGAGCAGAAGCATCGCCCCAAGGTCCCCGGGGAGTGCGGTGAGAAGCTGAGTGCCAAGCCTGGCCGGGCTCCGGCGTCCCTCCCAGTGAGTGAACAGCCGTGGGGCGGGGCTGGGTGAACTACCAAGGGGCAGCATCTGCCAAGCACCAGCCCAGGGTTAGGAAAGGTTCCTGGCTGGAGCATTAGATTACTCCTGTACTCATTTTTGCTGCTGCTGCTGCTTGTTTTTCGAGCCTGTCTCAGTTTCCCTTTTCCTGTTTCTAAATCCCTGTAGGTAGTCCCGTAAACCAGCTAAACCCAGGGTGTGGGTGTGTGTATGTGACACTTACCTACCGAGGGGCTAAACACATATGTAGGCTGCACAGAGGCGGGGAGGGAGACACTTCTGGTCTGTTGATTCTCGCATAACATGGTCCCAACCTTTGGGGCATTGTCAGTACTGATCTCCCATGATTCCTTTGGGGCTGATCTAAGTCTCCCTCAAGTCAATGGACGTTAGGAGCCTAAATGCCTTTGAGGATCTGGGCTGTGTGCTCTGGCGCGCATCAAGGGCTCTAGGATAAAACAAAGGCTGAGTCCAAGTCAATTTTAAGATATGACATGAGCAAAAGGTGCTTGTCAGCTCTTGGGGGCAGGGCCCATCTTTTTGCTCCCTGTTTGTACAGCGCCTGGCACAACGGGGCATGACCAGGGCTCGTAGATCCTACCACAATACAAATATATACATAATAATCACACTCCTCTTTTATCCCAGTTTCATATCTCCAAAGCAGCCTGTCTGATTCCCCTTGACACTCCCACCGAAATTCTCCTCTAGGCAAACACTGGTTTTTGGATCACCTTTCTCTTGGTCACTGTAGTAAGATGAGGCCCTGAAATATAAACTCTTGTGTCAGAGGCCTAGTCTGAAGCCTGAACCAAAGTACTTCCAGGCACTGCTAAGCAAAAGCTGGGCTGTGAGCCAGAGGCAGGCCTCACTCACAGAAGTTGGCGAGAAGAGGGTTGTTAGAAGCAGGTGCATTCACACATAAGCACTAATAAGAGGAACTTGGGCCAAGATGGCACCTGGACAGCCCGATACAAGGACACTCCATAGACATAACAAGGAACAGGCAGGTGCATCTTAAAGACAGGACAGCATGATGGATAGATCTGTTTGTCTGGACCAACATGATCAAAGGGGAGACAGCACCCTAAAGAGCCAAGAGGCTGTACCTCAATATGTCAGTAGGGATGAGTAATCTGTCCTGTAACTGTATAAAAGTAGGTCCCGGAGTGCGTATCTTTGGCCAGCCTAGGGGGCAGTGGAGTGTCCCGCCACTGACTGAGCTGGTCCATTGCCAGGGGGCACAAATTCGTAGTATGTCCTGTAGAGTCTATAGGAAACTATTACTGCGCTTTGTTGGACAATAAATGTGGCTCGGGTTCCTTCGTACCTTACTAGAGTCTGTGGTCTTTGGGGGTTCTCTCGGGGTTTGCTGTGTCAGCGATCTGCGCGGCGCCGGGGCAGCACACAGAGGGAACACGCACGCAGCCGACTGTTATCATCATCGAACAAGAGCAGAGCGCCACAGCGGTAGCGATTGACAACAGCCATTTCAAGCAGGAACAGGCCGCCGGATCGATCCTACAGTATAATCATCTCCACGCAGCGGCCGTTTCACTGGCCAGCTGGCTCGTTGCCCTCTAGGTGCCCAGTGGAGAGTCTGTCTCCCAAGGGAATTAGCCTGGGCTTCAGCTGTTAAAGACGAGAGCATATGCTAATTTCCTAGAAACATACCATGGGCTGTCATTGCTACATGGCGCTGCCACTTTTTGACCCACAGGGTGGAAATCAACCCTCCCTGCCACAAAACCCTGCCTGGCCTTGGACGGACGGAGCAGACGCAGCTGCTCAGAGTTCTCTTTGTTTAAACCACTCATGGTCCTTTCTTAGAGGAAACCTGATCACTCTGCCACTGTCACTTGCCTCAGCCCCCCCCTTTCCTTTCCTTTCCTTTCCTTTCCTTTCCTTTCCTTTCCCTCCTTCATGCCCCTTCCCTGGGTGTTGTTTTAAGTGAGTCTAGTTCTCTTGCCTGGTGACGCATGGAGCGTTCAGGATGGCTGAAGTCCTCTATAGATCCACAGAGCAGGTTTATCATGGGCCGCAGCAAAATAAGTTTCTCCATCCCACCTTACCCACATGCCTCAGCCTCAGTGTTGAAGGGCGGCCCCTGGCAATCAGGAGACCAAGTGCAGCCCTCTGTTCTATGCATGGTGCCTCATCGGGGTCATTGAGAACCTGCGCGGGCTTCAATCAGACCAGCTGCTCAGACCTGTTGTTGTGAATTTAACCCCTTCACCAGCCCGGAGCTCGCTCGTGACTCAGCCCCGACTGGCTTCAAACGTTCGGTATTTGTACGGAGCGGCTGCACTGTTCGGATGAATCGCTTTGGGGTGTTTGCCAATGCTTTGGTTTGACTCTTCATTCTTCGTGGCACACGACTGGTCACTTAAGGCACGTGGCCGGGCTCCTGCTCCCTGCCTGGCCAGGAGATGAGCATACAGCACGCTCTCGGGGTGTGGCTTTGTGGCTGAATAATGACACGGGTTCAAATTCATGAAGCGTAACGAGATTCATGAGCATTTTCCTGAGGTCACCCAAATACTCACAATAAGGAAAAGTATCGCCCCCGCCAATCAGTGCTCCTCCCCGGGTGGTCCTTTGAGTCACTAAAGTATAGCTAGTTAGTCTGTTACTATCTCAGGTTTCGCTCTCTCTACGGCCCTATCATCATAGAATCTGGCATCTCCCTACACCAGCCCCAGCTCCCCCCAGCAGGGTGGTGTTTTTTTCTACCTCTAGCATCTTGTCACTTGCTTGCTACTGGTCATTTCAAAAGAGCCATATAATCTAGCCCACCTCCCCCATTTGTCATGTTTTGTTGTTTAACCAGATTTCTTATTCTACGTTGTCCTTGGGCTGGACGATTCAAGGTCGCGTGGCTTCAAGGCGCTGGAATTTTCTTGGTTCCGGGTCCTGGTTGCTCTTGGAAACCATGCTTTATGCATATGCGACTGCTGACCTACATCCAGGGCTCAAGTCTTTATCATAATTCTCAATGACACGTAGCGGTGAGGGCAACTTGAGCTCAGCTCGCATCTCTTGCCGCTGGCCAACACTCCGTCGCTTACTCGGCTAGTTCTGCTCGCCAGACCCCCGCCTTGAATCCCGTGGCCTCGTTTCATGGCTCGTTTTCCTTTTGTGGCATAACAAGTCTGTTCTCTTCTACAAGCGTCTTCCATCCGGAGGTCTGCAAGCTCTACTGACTTATCCTGAGAGGTGGGTCCCAAACCCCCCCCCCCCCCGCACTCTGCGGGTGCAGACGTGGCCCACAGAGGAGTGAAGGCCCAGAGAAGACTCAAAGGTAATTAGGTGCCAAACTCCTCTTGATTTCAATGGGCAGTAGGTACCTAAATACCTTTGAGGGTCCAGGCTGCAGTGACTGGCCAAGATCACCCAGTGAGACCTGGCTGTAGAGGTAGCAAGACCAACACACATCACCACCGCATCCCAGTCCTGCATCTTAACTGCAAGGCCCGCCTTCCTCCCCAGTGCCAACCAAGCCCTCTCCTCACCGCCACCATTTTAAGGCTCTTAATGCTACTTAAAGCCAGGTAGGCTGATTTGCCAGGCCCAAGAGCAGCAGGGCCCCCAGTCACTTACTTCACAGCGGCGCATGCTTTTGAGGCCCCCCCTCAATCACCAGTCAGACACCTGATGTGCAGCAGGGCCCCAAAGCCACGCCAAGCACCCCGTATTAATGCTGTGATCTGGGATTGCTTGGAACTCTCCGGCAGTTTTGTGTACGGGTGTGAAAGGGGCTGTACGTTGGGGAGAGGGGGGCATGTGACCGTAAGAGCGTCCCATGCCAGCGGCAAGGGGCTCACTGGTAACCAGGACTGAATATCAGCTGGCCTGACCAATTCAGCATGCCCCAAGCCACGTATGTCATAATCTGTGTCTAACAGGTGTCGTGTAAGGTATCTATGGGAAACCAGTAACACACTGAGCAGAACTAGTCTTGCAGGATGTGTGTACGGTAAATGCCCAAAAGACTGTACAAATGGGAAGAAGTTATGGGCCTAAAATGTGTTTGCACCAGACAAATCTGGGGTGTGGGTAAACAGACAATGGAAAGGTAATCACAGCAGTTGGCACGCACCAGCCCATGGCCAGTCACTGACACATCAGAGGCTGCAGGGCCAGCGCATGAGGCATTGTAGAAGGCACCGGTGGGGAAGAAACCAGCATGGAATCTTTTCCATCATCTTTCCATGGCCTCTTCCCCCACAGTGGGGGCACTGGACTTGCAGAAGGACTATGGTGACCATATTTTCCCAAAGAGAAAATGGGACACCCCCGGGCCGGCCCAAGCCCTCCCAGCCCCCACGTGGGGAGGCCCAAGCCCTCCCAGCCCCCACGTGGGGAGGCCCAAGCCCTCCCTGCCTCCCACCGGCACAGGACTGGTCTCAGGTCCCCCTCCCACCAGGGCTGGCATCAGTCCTCCCCCGACGGGTGGGGCCCCACCCAAGCCCTTTCGCCGCCCACCCACTCATGGGACCACCTGAGCCCTCCTGCCCGCAGGGGGCCAGCCTGAGGTCCCCCTCGCAACTGGCACCCGGGGCTGGCCCGAGCCCCTCCCCCTGCCCACAACCCCCCTCCCACCTGCGTGCGGGGCTGGTCTGAGCCAACCTGCCACCCACCCGTGGCCCCCCTGTGGTCCCCTTGCCCCCTATGAATGGGGCTGGTTTGAGGCTCGCCTTCCTCCCCCCCGGTGCATGGGACTGTTCCTCAGAGCCCCCTCCCCCTCACTGCCCACCCATGAGTAGGGCTGGTCATCTGAGCCCACCACCACCCACCCGTGACCATCCCCTGCAGCACCCTTCGCCCCTTGCCCGCAGGGCTGGTGGTCCGAGCCCTGCCTGCCAGTGTACAGGGCTGGTGGTCTGAGCCCCCCTGCCGAATGCCTGTGCGTGGGGTCACCCAAGGCCCCTCTCTCACCCCTGCATGCGGGGAAGGCCGGCCGGCCTGAGCCACTCTCCCTAGCCCTTCCTCCAGCGCAGTGCTGGCATTGCCACTTGCCCCGCCCCCGTACCCCGATCAGGGTCCCACCCCACTTTTTTGACAAAACTGGGCCTTTGCCCCGTTTGCTCTTGCCAACTGATCATCGGTTGTCAAGAGCAACCGGGACAAATGCCCAGTTTTGTCAAAAAAGTCAGGTCGGCCTGGAGTGGACCAAAAAAAGGGACTGTCCTGGCCAAACTGGGACATATGGTCACCCTAAGAAGGATACATTTCAAAAGCTCCCTGGACTATAAAAGAGAAGGGCAAAGAACCCCAAGTTACCCTTCACCTATGACAACAAGGGAACCGAGCACTCTGGCCTTTGTGGGAGATCCTGACGGCGGGGGTGGGGGGGAGGGCGGCAACCATCTTGCTGCACGGCCGTGCTGTAAGAGTCATACCATGAACCAAGGCTGTGATCGCTACAATACATTTGTCACATGTATTTGTTCGTAACCTTTATCCCTGACACTGGAACGGACATCAAATCTCGCCTCTTTGTCTTAAAAAGCTCTCTTCAAAGGAGCAAGGGACCTTATGACTCCTGTGACTGGCCCAGGAGAGGGCTGGGCATTTCAGGGCAGATGGCTTGGGGGAAATTCGGGACGGGGTGTGTGTTGGGGTCCCTTGGCTAGTAGTATCCAAGGCTGGTGGAGACCAGAGAGGCTGTGGGGTAACAGGCAGGCTGCTGGACTCAGAGCTATTGGCCCAGGGCTGCTTAACACAGAGACATGTTAGGCTGCTGGCTGGGAGCCAGGTGTCCTCATCAAAATCCTCTTTGGGTAATTACATTTTGCCTGCCTAAAATCCACCCCCTACACCTTCCTTTTTCACTGCCTGCCCTAACCAGCTGTGACCCAGTGCTGAGGGTGTTCCAGGGTCTGCTCGGTACCTGAGCTACAGCCGAGATGAGTCTGTGACAGCCCCCCGCTGCAGACTCTTGGCAGGTTAGTTCAAGCTGTAGCCACTCATGGTTTTAACTCTGGAGGTTCCCCAGTTCAATCCCTGCTGCGTTAGTCAAGATGGTGGCCATCACACAGTGGCTTTTGTGCTCCACCCTAGAGGTGGCCGCATTCCCATGGCAGGGAAAGCGATCTCTTTGCGGTGTGTAAAGCGCTTTGAGGGCCGAAAGGTGCCCTGTCAAATAGCCACGCAGTAAGCTGCCTTCCTGGATCATCAACGGAAGTCTGTTAACAGTCTAGCAGGGAGATTGCTGGCCGGAGAAGAAAAAGACAGCTCCCTTTGAAGAACCTTTATTCAACACTGAATGATAAAATAGCTCTTTTACACACATTGTCATTCTCGAAGACACATTGTTTACATTCGGCAAAGTTTAAAAGCAACAACATCAAAGTGCATCTACAGGTGATAGTACAGACCAAAGTGCTAAAAACGAAGGTCGCCGGCCGTGCTGAGACAGCGGCCGGGCTAACGGAAAGATGAGATGTTCTCAGCTCTCTCGCCACCTTTCACCTTTTCCACTTCACCCAGGCTTGCAGCTGGGGAAAGGAAATCCGGACTGAACACGCGCTCTAGGCGGGATTCCCTTCTCACCCCCTTTGCAAGTGCCTGCCCTCTAACCCTGTGGGCCTCAAACTTTTACCTGCTGGAGAATACTCCATAACACAGATCCTCCTGCGGACCTAACCCTGTACTCCGTGCTCTGTTGGTTCTCCAAAATCTTTGACAGGAACGCAGGCATTCCCAGACTGGATCAGACCCAAGGTCCATCTTGCCCGGTACCCTATCTCCAACAGTGACCAGCACCAGATGCTTCAGAGACCCTGCTATAGGCCAGCGTGGGGTGACCTGTCCATAGGGCAGTTTCTTCCTGACCCCCATTACTCAGAGGCTGGTTTAGACCCTGAAGCATTCTGCAGAGCATCAAAGGGAAGTCTCCCCCGACCACAGTGGGAGAACCGCCTGCCATTCATCTCTTAACCTGCTGACTGCCAGTTCATTTCATTTCATTTCCCTCTTCCCCTCCTCCCCAAACCATGTGCTTGCTTTCTTTAGTTTTTTTGGGATCAGTTTCAGGACACGAGGAAGGGACATTTGGTTTTCCGAACACTGGCACATCTCCGCTAATGACGAAAATATACATATATTTATATAGTTAAAAAAATAGCTTCAAAGTTGAACTTCTACATTTTGGGGGCACATGGACACACACGCTGTGTTTTAAATCATTTACAATGATTGATATTTTTTTTTCCCCACAGAAGCACTGTAAAGAATCAAGTGCTTGAGAGAACTAATTACACTGTATATATTTGGGGGGACGCATGCCTTCTGATTATCTCAAAGCCGGTGCCCATCAGGGCACCTCCCTTTCCTGGATGGGAGCCTGGCTTCTACATAGGGCTGGGAGAACCATTTGCTGAAGGAACTGCCAGCCTGTCTGGACATGGCTACACCATCCTCTCCTCCCTCCTTGCCCAGCTGGACTGGGCTCCACCACCTCCCATACTGCCAATGGTTTCTGGATCAGAAAGTTCTGACCTATTGTTTTCAAATGGGCTTTGATTTTCTCTGAACCGTTCTCCAGTTCCCAGAGGGGCAGGCAGCTCTGTCAACACCTGCCCAGCATTGTGGCCGAAACCACGCTGCCCACTCCCATGGTCACCTGGGCCTGGGCCCTCTCTCATTCCTTACTCCCCCTGAGCACACGGAGTTGGCTTTATTTCAGAAGACTCTCCCTCCGCCCCACTAGCATTTCCACCCAAGGTTACACATGATTGTACAGCAGCAGCAGCAGCAAACCTGGGCCCCCATCCTACCCCCTTGCATGGTTCTGAATTTGGCCCAGGAATCTTCACTCACAAGCTGAGCAGAACACCAGATGCGGTCAGAAACCCGCCCCCACCGACTTCACGCACTTTAAACCGGAACAGAATTCGTCCCGCTCCCTTTAAAGCCACTCCCCCACCCCCCTTCTAGGTAACCCTCTGGGAATTCCCTCTTTAGAGGGTTGCCTGGTGCGTACCAACGCCCACAGGATACGTGGCTGCCCAGGACCCACTGAGGGAAGAAGAGCGCTGTACTGAGAGGTGACCGTCTAGTGACCTGCCCAGTTAGATGATCCCAACATCATCCGAGGCAGTTCCAATAAGGGAAGCAAAGTTTAGAGGCTTGGCCAATGCACGGCTGGGCCGGCACTGGGGGAAAGCTGCTCAGAAACGTCCAAAGCAGAGGGCACTTGCCTGCTTTGGGTTTTGTCACAAGTCTAGAATTCAGCCAGGTTAACTGAAGAGTCCACCCAGATTTCTTTTTCGATGGCTCAAGGGCTGGGGCTGTCCAGGGTCCGGCCGCCTAGGTCCAGCACCTGGCCTGCTTCCCTGCTAACTTCACAGCTGGGCAACTAATAGGCCTGGTTTATAAGCCCAGCAACAACAGCAGAGCCTGCTCCAGCCCCAGTCCTGTCTTGCATTCAGACTCTTGCCTCCAACCCTTCCTTGCTACCCCTCCTGCCTGGGACTGTAGCTTATCCTTTGGCTTCTGACGCCTGGCTCAGCCTCAGGCCTCGCCCCGGCTGAGTTCAGCTCTAATCAGTCAGCCAGTCTCTTGCACCAACCATTAGGCAAGACTGCCCACGACTCAGTGAACGAGAGGGGCTGTGGTGCTCTGGGAGCCGGGGTTACAGTTTTGGGTGGAAACCGTCTGCGAGTAAGTGCATTCATAAGGAGCTGGCCACCTTCTCAGTTTGCTCAAACACTAACTTCAGGAGCTGTGACGCGAGAAAAGGTCCCACAATCAACTGCAAACCAAACCCACCCCACAGCTTTCACCAGAGCCTCCCCTCCAGCTCGGAAACCAGACCGATGTTCCTGCGAGAGGATCCGTCAGCAGGGGCTTGATTCTTCAAGGAGAGTCTTACCATTGTCTTCAATGGCAGCTGTATCAGGCCCTAGATTCCTGGCCACAAATAACTTCTCTTCTTCGGCCCAAAGAAACCAACTGCCCATTTGTTTTGAACCTCAGAATCAGTCTGGGTTTTGGCAGATGGTTCAAGCTATTATGCTCATGTCTAAAATGCCCTGCAATGAGTAGGAGGGAACCTACAAGGAATGAATAAAGCTAGATTTAGTCACGGAGATCGCGGAAGTGACGGAATCCGTGACTTCCAGAGACCTCCATGACTTCAGCCCGGGATGGTCGGGAGCTGCAGGGTCCCCCGCCACCCACGGGGGCAGGGAGCTGCGGGGTACCCCCGCTGACTCTGGCATTCCCCGGAGCTCCAAGCTGCCACAGGTGGCAGAGTGCCCCGCAGCTCCCAGTTCCCGTGGGCAGTGGGGTTCCTGGAGCTGCCGGTGGCGGGGGAATCCCCACAGATCCCAGCCAACACAGGCAACCTCCACAGTTCCCAGGGGCCCTGGAGCTGCGGGAGCACCCCACAGTTCCCAATCCCCATGGACAGCGGGGGCACCCCCGGAGCTGCAGGTAGCAGGGGTACCCCGCAGCTCCCAGCTGCTGCTGCAGGTGGCTCCTAGCCCCTGCCCCGCTTCCCCGCTTCAGGCAGTGTGGGGACCCGCAGATCCCCATTTTGTCAGGATATTTTTAGTAAAAGTCACGGACAGGTCACGGCTTCCGTGAATTTTTCTTTTTTGCCCATGACCTTTTACTAAAAATATCTGTGACAAAATCTTAGCTTTAGGAATGAATAATAAACAAAATACCCCCCCCCCCCCAGTTCTTGAAGTGAATGGCGAGTACCTGCATGACACTGAGAAAAACAAGGAAATACAGCTACAAGTTCTTTGGAACAGAAGCCATCTTTTTGCTATTTGTACAGCACCGAGCACCATGGATCTTGTTCCATGACTAGGGCTCAGGCTCTCCCAATTTCATGGGCAGGCAGGTTAGAAGTTTAAGATTAAAAAAAAGTTTTTATTAAACTTTGATCAAATCTGACACCAATAAACCATTTTATGATTTTTTTTAACCTAGTTAAATTGGGACATTAGTAGCATAAAAATAATCTTTTAAAAACAAGTTCTTGCCTCTATTACTGACACCAACCACGATCATTACAAGCGAGAAAGCTTTCAGGTGCATTTGCTTTTTACCTTTTGCCCTGTTTGTTCGCTCAGTTGAAAACCAGGTTGGTCTGTTTCAACCAGTTCCACTCCCTGGTTCTTTCGCCCCCTGGCACAGCGCTGCCAGCGTTGGGCTGCAAATGCAGTGGAAGAGGGGCAGGGATGCTCAAATCCCAACAAAAGCCTGTTTTCAGTGACATTGATAAAAATAATCAATATCACACAAACATGGCTATTGATGGGAAAGTTTGGACCCAAATCAACCTGATCTGGGGCCCTGGAAGAGGCTGGTTGGTTTCCGCTGCTGACTCACCCCGAACTTCTGCTGAGATTGCTCCGTAACATCAACCTAGAGCGGGCAATGGCTCTGTGGGCAGGGACGGTCTTTTCCCCACCTAGAGTTTGTACCATGCCTACCGCAGTGGGGTCCTGGGTCATGTCCAAAACTCCTAGGCACTACGTTAATACAAATCGTAAATAAAACAGCAGCAGCAGGGAACTGGAACTAGGGAACGAGTGGCCCAGCAGGAAAACCCTATGGGAAACGTTAGGCTGAGGTTTATCATAGAATCATATATCAGAGGGGTAGCCGTGTTAGTCGGAATCTGTAAAAAAGCAACAGAGGGTCCTGTGGCACCGTTGAAACTAACAGAAGTATTGGGAGCATAAGCTTTAAGAAGTGAGGTTCTTACCCACGAAAGCTTATGCTCCCAATACTTCTGTTAGTCTCAACGGTGCCACAGGACCCTCTGTTGCTTTTCATAGAATCATAGAATATCAGGGTTGGAAGGGACCTCAGGAGGTCATCTAGTCCAACCCCCTGCTCAAAGCAGGACCAATCCCCAACTAAATCATCCCAGCCAGGACTTTGGCAAGCCGGGCTTTAAAAACCTCTAAGGAAGGAGATTCCACCACCTCCTTAGGTAACGCATTCCAGTGCTTCACCACCCTCCTAATGAAATAGTTTTTCCTAATATCCAACCTAGATCTCCCACACTGCAACTTGAGACCATTGCTCCTTGTTCTGTCATCTGCCACCACTAAGAACAGCCGAGCTCCATCCTCTTTGGAACCCCCCTTCAGGTACTTGAAAGCAGCTATCAAATCCCCCCTCACTCTTCTCTTCTGCAGACTAAACAATCCCAGTTCCCTCAGCCTCTCCTCATTAGTCATTTATGTTGCATTACTGTTTATAAGCTGCCACACAACTCAAGCAGGGGGGTAAGCCGGGACACAGTGCAGAGTCCATGGGGTCTGTGGAGGAGAGAGTGAGGCCCACACCCAGGACCGGCTCTAGGCACCAGCAAAACAAGCTGGTGCTTGGGGCGGCACATTTTTAGGGGCGGCATGGCTGGCGCCAGAATGCCGCCCCTAAAAATGTGCCCCGGCCGCCCTAGCTCACCGCCACAGCGCGCGAAACAGCTGATTCAGTTCCACTCCCTGGTTCACGAAACAGCTGATTCGCGCGCCGCTGCTCGCCCTCCCTCCCAGGCTCTCAAACCTGGGAGGGAGGGGGAGATCCCTAGCGGCCGCGGCGCGGGAAACAGCTGATTCGCGCGCCGCTGCTCACCCTCCCTCCCTCCCTCCTAGGCTTGAGAGCCTGGGGGTAGGAGGCAGGACTGGGGATTTGGGGAAGGGGCGGAGTTGAGGCGGGGCCGTGGGTGGGGTAATAAAAAACGAGGGGGGGGGGGCGGCCAAAATTGTTTTTGCTTGTGGCGGCAAAAATCCTAGAGCCGACCCTGCTCACACCATTTATATGTCCCTTTGAATCCTCCCCTGCTGGAGTGGAAACCTAGACCCAACAGGAGGGGATAGTGCAGGAGAACAGGAGATGAGCCTGACTGAAACAAGGGGGCTTGCCCCTAAGAGCTGGAGGGCTTGGGGCCAGCCAAGCCTGACTACCCTGTGCTGCGCTAACACCATGATGAAGGATTCCCCCGACGAAGGGCAGCAGAAAGCTGCAGAAGGGGGGAGATGCCTAGGAGTGAGCAGGCTCTAGGACTGAGACTCCAGCCAGGCAGGACCTGAGTGGGGCAGGCCAAAGCCAGAAAAGGCCCCTGGAAGGAGGGAAAGAAACCTTTGTTTTGTGTGGACTCGTGGCTGGACTTTGTTTTGGGATTTTCTCTATTTGGCGTTGGTATTTCTGACTACAAAAAGCCTGGGTGAAGTTTTATTTGAGCAGTGGGGAAACCGAGGCAGGCTGCCAGTAGCACGACCGTCAGACATCGGGGGTGCTTTGGAGGCGGCTGACTCTGTTATGTAGACTATAAATGCAAAGTGAAACAGACCGATCCTGCTTCATTGTTCAAACTGAAAGACATGCAAAAGACAAACAGACCAGATGGTGAAAAGCCCATGAGGTTTGTACGACTGCACTGTCGCCGGGGAAGGGGATGTGAGTAACACGGGCAGGGAATGGGTTAAGTATCAAGTTTTTAACCTGAACTGCGCCCCTTGATGCTGCATTTCCATCCAACATGCCTCCTTTGTCACCGAAAGGGGGACACTGGGGGGGACAGCGAGCAGCAAAATTCAGCGGGTGATTAAATCTTTGCATGGACAACGTAGTCTATCCGGTTACAGCTTTATTTCCTTCTTCTTAAACATGCTGGACAAAAGGAGGAATCTGATTGGCCAAAAGTGCGTGGATGATTGACCAGGAATAATAACCACTCCTGGTTGAGCGTGGCTCTTGGCAGGCGCTTTGCCAGAATGAAAGGAAAAGGTCGGGCAGCAGGACCCCTTGGCGAGACAGTTCCCAAGTGACAACCCGCCTTCTCGAGTGCTCAGTGCAAGTGGATGGACCTGCTGGGACACCACAGCTTTTCACGGCTACCCTCTCTCACTAGCATTCCCCGAACATGGATCTGGGCCCGCACAGCTTGGGAGCGATGGATTCAGGGCGAAACCACCACTTAAGAAAAGCAACTCCGCGCATGCACAGTATCAGCTCATACAGTGAGCCCGCAGCCTCTCCAGTTCTTGAGGCTTCTCTGGTTCCATGCCACCAGTGGATAAGCCAGTAGGCTCTGCTGAACGCTACGGACTACAGGCCAAAATCATCCGACCTGCTGCCACTTCAGTGGGGTTGCAGCTGCTGAAATCCTGCCTGAATTTAGCCCTCTGTACCTCAGGGCCAGGAGACAGCCCTCCTCAGCCAGCCAAGGGAACTCATCGCATTGTCTTAACAGAGCCAAACATTTTGGAGTGAAAGAACCTTAAAAACGAAGGTTGGCTTGTGTTGCCACCTCCTCTCCATCTCCCACTCCACAGAGCTCATTCCCATTGGCCCAAAACGATATGGTACTCAGGCTAAACCTCAATGTACCATTTCATAATCACTAACCAACCAACCATCATTAAAAAGATAACGCCGCTTAAATTTGGCAAATGGCCTTAAAAAACAAACAAAAAAACCCAACCGCCGCCAAATGCATAGCCTCAGAAAAAAATAGCCGCCCCAGACCTGAAGAATGGGGCAGAGGTGGGTCTGACATAGCTCTGAGGTGAATAGTAGCTATACGTTATTCTCTCTAAGACAAAAACAAGCCTTCAGATTTTTTTTTAGTAAGTACGGACCAAGATCTATGGGAAGCCGAAACGACAGAGCTAATGGCCGTAGTAAAGGTACCCCGGAAATGAGAAATGGAAGAAAGTCACCCCAGAATCTCACAGGTCTACTGTCCGTAAAGTGCTGCTTTACATGTAAATACAGTGTATTGTCAACTGATGCTCTACCGTCAGATCTCCGGCTCCTAGCTTTGGAAGGAAATTTAAAACTATATTTGGATGGAAGAAAGGCAAATGCACCACCCAGTACAGACACCATCTACCAGGGATGGAGAGGGCTGCTCTTTTCCTGAGGGTCTCTATTTTGACTGCTTTGCCCAGGGCTCCTGCATGTTAAAATGAAGAGCACAGTGGGAGCTCGTCTGCAAGAGCTTCGTTAGGAGGGCGCTCCGAGGAGATGGAGAAAGAGACCGGCTGGCTCTGGTCACAGGCTATATGCTTTAACCAGACTTGATCCATCCAATGGACACACCTGCCCGGCACTTCTCCACAACAGTGGCTTGGAAGTGCATAGAGTAACTGATCAAGCTGATCTCCAGCTCAGTGGCTGGGGTGGGAATAGAGTTTAAGGCTAGCTGGAGCCATTAGCCATTAGTATAACACAGACCAGAGGATTCCACCCAGTTACCCCTGTTTTAGCCAGGCACAAGTTATTGGGCTCAGCACCTCTCTTCCAGAAAACCGTCTAGGCTTGATTTGAAGACCTCAAGAGATGGAGAATCTCAATCTGTTCCAATGGCTGATCCCCCTCATAGAATCATAGGGTTGGAAGAGGACCTCAGGAGGTCATCTAGTCCAACCCCCTGCTCAAAGCAGGACCATGCCCAACTAAATCATCCCAGCCAGGGCTTTGTCAAGCTGGGCCTTAAAAACCTCTAAGGAAGGAGATTCTACCACCTCCCTAGGTAACCCATTCCAGTGCTTCACCACCCTCCTAGTGAAACAGGTTTTCCTAATATCCAACCTAGACCTCCCCCACTGCAACTTGAGACCATTACTCCTTGTTCTGTCATCTGCCACCACTGAGAACAGCTGAGCTCCATCCTCTTTGGAACCCCCTTTCAGGTAGTTGAAGGCTGCTATCAAATCCCCCCTCACTCTTCTCTTCTGCAGACTAAACAATCCCAGTTCCCTCAGCCTCTCCTCATAAGTCATGTGCTCCAGCCTCCCAGTTCCTAAGCCCCTCCCTGTTCAGAACGTGTGCCTTGTAGCTAATTTGATTTGTCTGGTTTTATTTCCAGCCACGGTTCGTGTTATGCCTTTCTTGGCTAGACTGAAGGGCCCTTTAGCCTATGATGTGCTTTTCGCATTCATTCCCGCCCCCCCTATTTGCAGGCTCTTGTACATTAAGACGTCTGTGCAATTGAAGTTATTCCCCAAACTCATTTACTCATCAAGGGAAAAAAAATCTGATTGCTTTTCTATTGTCTAACATAATTAGGGAGCACTGCCGGTCTAACGCCAGCGTTTGAGCAATACAAAGCAGTGCCCGAGTTTGATGTTACATAACGCTACACAAAACAGAAGACACAGAGCTAGCTACTGGCAGCAGAATTGGGAACTTCAAGAAGCTGTTTAACCCCTTTGCAGAACTGGTTGGTTTTTTTTGGGGGGGGGGGATTTCAAGGGAGCGCTATGGCACAGGATGGGGAGGGTTTCTGGCAGTTAGGATAGGGGATAGCTCAAGGTTGTAACCTAATCATTGTAACGATAATTTGCAGGTATAGCACTTTTCATCCGTAGATCTCAAAGTGTCATTATCCCCCATTTATGAATGGGGAAACTGAGGCACGGTTTCTTGTATGGCAGTGAAATGCGGGCACTGAGGAAAGCTGAAGATTGGCAGATTGGCGATTCTCATCAGCTGCTCCATGTCAAATCGACACGATCAGCAACCCAGCAACTGCCTCCATCAGCACTGGGTCAGGTTCAGCGGCTTTCTTGGTACAGACATACTATTAGGAAGGAAGACCAATGAATTACGAAATGTGCATGCCAAGGAATGTTGCTTCCTGTCTGGTGGCCATGTGGAGGACCCCAAAAGCTTCAATGGCACGATAAGATTGCCAGTGATGGACACAGACTGAATATCCACCCAGACCACCTTGAGGACTTAGCCAGAGATTGATGCTTGGATCTGCACAGAGATGACCTTCCTTTGGGATCCACCTTGATGATGAAACTGAAGCTCAGAACAGGTCTGCGACTTGTCCAAAGTCCACAGCAGAGCAGGGGACTAGAACCACTGCCCTGGGATTCCTGGTCCTGCATGCCCACGGGGCCGCATTGCCTCCTTGAGCAAATCCCAACTCCCCTTCGCTACCTGTACCTGGAACCCTTCCTGGATCCCCGCACTGCACAGCTTAGAGATACAAGGGTTAGCAGACAGCGTGCGTCTTGCTGAAGAAAAGGTCGCTCCCTCTTTGGAGAATGTCATGGCGGGTTTGCTTGCGGCATTAACAGGACTCAGCCTCCCAGCTGTTGAGCTCTATAAACAGGCCCAGATCAAAACAGGAGACAAAATCTCTGACGAAGCAGCGACGCGTTTCGGTGTGATCCGTGGGGTGCTGACTGTTCTCTCTGCAGCCAGGCGCTGAGCCCGTGAGTATAAGCGAGCCACCTGCCTCGGCGTATTGTGCGGATCTCCTGGGGACATTCCCCCAAGGCAGGAGGTGGGTGCAGAGCCCAGGAGGGGAGGAATGATAGGGCTGAGTTCAGATGCTCACTCAAGCACCCGTTCCATTCTGGAGTAGACCAGACTGCATGGAGAGCAGTTGCACGGCCTGAATGGCCAATCCTTTCCATGAGAAATATGAAACAGATACAGAGCCGGGCCCAAGCTGCCCTTTGAGCTCAGATAGGAACTCCTCAAGCGTGCAGGCGGTTTGGATCGGGTGTCCTAGCTCAGTCTAGACGTGGGTCCTTGTGTTGGCCCGCGCCAGCGTTCGGGTGTGTTTGCATCTGGCATTTTGGTCAGGCCCAGCTCCACACACAAGCAACCACTGACACCTCATTAGGCACTGGTGGCCCCCTGACTCCCAGAGCCGTCCGTTCCCACGGCAGCCAGACTCTGAATGCACCTGTGTTCACTGGGATGCTCAGTTTCTGTGGCCTCCTCACCTGCAGCAGGGATCTGAGGAGAGATTTACCTTCTCTCCCGTCTTACCACCTCTCATGAACTGCCCCGGAAGGAACTGACCAGCTCATCCTCTTAACGAAGGTGGAAACGTGACTGTTGCTCTAAGCCCACAGCAGATCTGACAACGTGCAATAGCTGATCTTCTTGCTGATGAGATCTCAAACGCTACATGTTTCCACGAGAGCATCCCGGGTCTCAGCATTACTCCGAAAATCCAGCCTGCTTCCCCCAGAAAAAAGAGCGCATCTACCCCACCCGTTAGCAAAAGCGACCCGTTTCCCTCGGCTTTCCCCGCAACAGCCCTCCTGTGGCTGGAGGTTTGCTCAGTTTTTATTTAATCATCAGCGGGGTAGCCGGGTTGGTCTGTATCCACAAAAACAACGAGGAGTCCGGTGGCACCTTAAAGACTAACAGATAACAATCTGAGTTACTACAGAGAATTCTTTCCTGGGTGTCTGGCTGGTGAGTCTTGCCCACATGCTCAGGGTTTAGCTGATCGCCAGATTTGGGGTCGGGAAGGAATTTTCCACCAGGGCAGATTGGCAGAGGCCCTGGGGGGTTTTCGCCTTCCTCTGCAGCGTGGGGCACGGGTCACTTGCTGGAAGATTCTCTGCACCTTGAAGTCTTTAAACCATCATTTGAGGGCTTCAATGGCTCAGACACAGGTTTGATACAGGAGTGGGCGGGTGAGATTCTGTGGCCTACGTTGTGCAGGAGATCAGACTAGATGATCATAATGGTCCCTTCTGACCTTAACGTCTATGATTGTTTTTATTTAATGTATAGCTTTGCCTGCGACATTGTTCTATTTGGTGGGTGTATCTGGAATTACAGATGGAGAGGAAGAGATGAAGCGGAGTTCTGGGGGGGAAAGGCTCTGAAATTTGACCACAGGGCAGCAGCAAACAACAGAAAGGCAAAGAGATGGCTAGGAGATCAAAGGGGAAAGGAGTCAGATTTTGCAACAGAAGTTGTTCGGAATCAGTTATTAGCAAGGGACTAAGAGAAGAGCATGACATTTAAGAGAGATATTGCCAAGAGCTAAAGAGAAACCAGGGTGGGAATAAAAGAAATAGAAAATTAGCAGGCCTCTGAATCAATCAAATTCGCCTAATTTGGAGTCTTTCAGGCACTGAAACCATCTCGTGACTCAGGTCTGAGTTGGCCGTAAACAGCCATCGCTTCCGGATAAGAGAACAGCAACAGTGAGAGACACATATTCCTCCAGGGTACCTGGGGGGGAGCGCTCCAGCAAGAATCCAGAAATGAGAGAAACCTGCAGGCTTCCCGGTGCTGCCTTCCGTCCCCCCGTCCCTTGCAGTGTTTGGGGGGCAGGGAGAAGAGAGGAAGGCAGCTGCAAATCTGAGTTTCATTGTTCCAGTTTAGGGCAATTGACAAGGGTCTGTGTACTGCTTAAAACAAGTCTGCCTGCCCCAGTCCTTTAGCGGATTGGCCTGCTCGCTTCATTGTTCCTAGTCCTTAGCCTCCCTGTATTTCCCAGTCTCCAAGGGGGCTTTCTGCAGGGGCGTTTTTTAGGGCTGGATTGCCAAAAATCATAAATTTCATGATTTCAGTTATTTAAACCTGAAATGTCCCAGTGTTGGAACTGTAGGGGTTCTGACCCAAAAGGAAGTAGTGGTGGTGGTGGTGGGAGGGTTGCAAAATTATTGTAGGGGGGTCATGGTATTGCCACTCTTACTTCTGCTGGTGGTGGTGCTGCCCTCAGAACTGGGCGGCCGCAGAGCGGCGGCTGCTGGCCAGGAGTCCAGCTCTGAAGGCAGCGCCGCCACCAGCAGCAGCGCAGAAGTAAGGGTGGCCTGGGATGGTATTGCGCCGCTGCTGGTGCCAGCAGCCACCGCTCTCCGGCCACCCAGATCTGAAGGCAGTGCAGAAGTAAGGGTGGCAATACCACAATTCCCTGCCGGTGACTTCCTTTTGGATCAGGACCCCCAGCTTGAGAAACGCTGCTCTCCTCTGTGAAATCTGTAGAGTATAGGGTAAAAGTACACAAAAGACCAGATTTCATGGGGGAGACTAGATTTCACGGTCCACACACACACACACACACACACACACTCTCTCTCTCTCTCTCTCTCTCTCTCTCTCTCACTCTGACCCACCTGGCAGTCCGAGCACTTTGCTACACAAGCTTGGCTAGGACTCAGACCCACAGAGTTAGGCCATGTCTACACTAGCGAGCTTCCCAGTGGCAGGGCTGTACAGATGCAGCTGCGCCACTGTAAGAATGGCCATACTGGGTCAGACCCAAGGTCCATCTAGCCCAGTATCCTGTCTTCCGACAGCGGCCAATGCCAGGTGCCCCAGAGGGAATGAACAGAACAGGGAATCATCAAGTGATCCATCCCCTGTCGCCCATTCCCAGCTTCTGGCAAACAGAGGTTGGGATGCCATCCCTGCCCATCCTGGCTGATAGCCACTGATGGACCTGTCCTCCATGAACTTATCTAGTTCTTTTTTGAACCCTGTTATAGTCTTGGCCTTTACAACATCCTCTGGCAAAGAGTTCCACAGGTTGACTGTGCGTTGTTTGAAGAAATACTTCCTTTTGTTTGTTTTAAGCCTGCTGCCTATTAATTTTACTGGGCGACCCCTAGTTCTTGTGTTGTGAGAAGGAGTAAATAGCACTCCCTTATTTACTTTCTCCACACCACTCATGATTTTATAGACCTCTATCATATCCCCCCTTAGTCATCTCTTTTCTAAGCTGAAAAGTCCCAGTCTTATTAATCTCTCTTCACATGGAAGCTGTTCCATACCCCTGATCATTTTTGTTGCCCTTCTCTGTACCTTTTCCAATTCCAATATATCTTTTTTGAGATGGGGCGACCACATCTGCAGGCACTGAAAACCACGTTCCTTGCAGGTTCCCCCGGCTTCTCCACCTTTCATCCCAACTGTGTCCCCTCCATTGAGGGAGCAGGGTGGCCACATGTTTAGGGAGAAAAACATAACGAGCTGGAGTAGCAGGAGACAACTGGTCTTGTATGTTTGCTGCCTTCCTGTAAGTGAAGACTTGATGTAAGAAGCCAGGTCCTGCCACCTGTGAAATAGGCCCCACCCCTGTAAATAAGACCCCGCCCCTCATTACAAATAGTCCATTGCGTGAGGAACCGCAGGGATCCCAGACAAACACAAATCCTCCCTTGGACTATGCAGCCAGAAGAGACCCCCTGCAGCAGGATTGTTGACAGCTCAGGAATAATGTCGCACCACGTGGCTTAAAGCTACCTCGTGTCACGAGTGTCTGGGCCTCCACTCCTGGCCCTGCAAAGCCCGAGAGGCAAAGAAGGTGCCTGCCCCACAATCAAGGGGGGGTTGTTTAGTTTTAGCATCATAGAGCAGGTCTCTCCTGCCCTCACCAGGCGCCTTTCCCACGTTCCTCAGAGTCTGTGGCACCAGCTGGCAGGCTGGGGGCAAAGCGCCCTCTCCTCCCCCAGTCACAGGAGGGGAGGATTTGCAGTTGGGGGCTGGTACAATGCCTGCTCTGGGAAATGATGGTGGGCGAAAAGCCCTGACTGACCATAAACAACTAGTAGCGGGAATCGAGAGCGTTCACACAAAGGGGTCTGACTGGCCCGGAGCCCAATCCCATAACTAGACCCCTGTGCACCGCAGGTGGGGAGGGCAGCGCCCAGTTACTCTTCCCTCGCGGCGCGTCTAACCCCGAGCGCACGGAGTCGGTCTGGAGAGTCACAGCCCCCAGCACACCTCTCCCCTTGTTGCTCAATCCAGCAACTATGTACCACTCTCCGCCCCCTCTGCTCCCACCCGTGGGCTTGTCTACATAGGGAAGCTGGGGTGTGAATTCAGTCGGTTTGCATCAGCCCACAAGATCTGGGGTGGACAGGGACAGTTCCGCTGCACACAAGTCCAGGGTTCCCTGGCCCTTTTCACGCTACACATGTATCCTGTGGAGCAACGGGCCCGAGAACTGGACTTTCCCAGAAAAGTCCCTTCAGCCACAAGGGAATTTACAGTGCCAGGCCCAATGTGGTGCCCACATCTTTACAATCCAGCAGCCCTTAGTCCTTGTAGCCAATAGGGCTTTGGTCTGAGGAAGGACTGCAGGGTAGGGGCTCAGACACCCAAGTGCAAGTTGCTGGGGAATGACGCTTCTGGGACAAGCACTAGCTAACACTAAAGACACAGAGCTGATTTACCAGTTGCTTCCAATCGCACCGTACAGAGAACAGTTCCACATTATCCATCAACGTCTCGGGATGCAACCGTCCACAAATGACGTCTGCATGGCGGAGGCACGGTAGCTGCCACACTGGCATGTCATTATGCCGGCTACGTGCCGGGAGGCACAATTGCCAAGGAAAGGCACAGGAGAGGAGCCCCTTTACTGTCTCGCTACCGAGCCAGCAGATGGGTGAGCAACAGGATATTTGAAATGGGGAAAAACTGATCAGTGACTGTGACCATTGACTTTACCAACCCTGCCAATGAAGACCAGGCACACCCCATGACTTCACTACACCCTATGTAGTTAGCATGCCATTAAACACACGGACTGCCATGTTGGCACAGAACGCTGCTCTGCCTAGCCCAATACCCTGTTTCTGACATTAATAAACCTACACCTAACACTTCCGAGGAGGAGGGGACTTCCCAGCCCTTGGCCTGCCCCAAACACCCCTGTCCGTTTGTGCAATGCCACCCTAGGGCAGGGGGGAAGTGGATTTCTTCCAGACCCCAGCGGGGGAGTCGGCTTATTTCCCAAAGTAGCCCTTTGTTTGTGAAGATCCCCATGGTGGAGCCGTCCAAAGCTCTCAGAGCTGCAGAGTGCATGGCGAAGGGCATGCCATGATGTGGTTAGCAAATGATCCTGTAAACCATGGGAAAAAGAGAGGTAAAGAAAAAGGGGAATACGGTTAAACCTGGAGTTGCTTTCCCCTCTGAGTATCAGGCCACTGACGCAGCTGCCTAAAGCCATGAGTAAAGCTAAGTCTGCGTGTAAGGCCTGGTCTACACTAGGGGTGGGGGATTGATCTAAGCTACGCAACTTCAGCTATGAGAATAGCGTAGCTGAAGTTGACGTATCTTAGGCTAGGTCTACGCTACCCGCCTGAATCGGCGGGTAGAAATCGATCTCTCGGGGATCGAACTATCGCGTCTCGTCGGGACACGACAATCGATCCTCGAATCGACGCGCTTACTCCACCAGCAGAGGTGGGAGTAAGCGCTGTCGATGGGGCGCCACGGAGGTCGATTTTGCCACCGTCCTCACAGCAGGGTAAGTCGGCTCTGATACGTCGAATTCAGCTACGCTACTCGCGTAGCTGAATTTGCGTATCTTAAATCGACCCCCCCTCCCCCCGTAGTGAATACCTGCCCTTAGATCGACTTAGAATCACTTACTTCGCGTCCTCGCGGCGCGGGATCGACGGCCGCGGCTCCCCCGTCGACTTTGCTTCCGCCGCTCCCCAAGCTGGAGTTCAGCAGTCGACGGGAGAGCAATCGGGGATCGATTGATTGCGTCTGCACTACACGCGATAAATCGATCCCCGATAGATCGATTGCTACCCGCCGATCCGGCGGGGAGTGTAGACGTACCCTGAGTCTTTGCAAGATCAGGGCCTAACTCTGGATTTAGCAGCCTAGACCTTAGGTATCCTATTTTTGGCCTAAATGTTCAGAACCAAGGAACAGCTCGTCAGCGCTTGTTTTCCCTGCCCTTGCAAATTCAGTTCCGCAGTTCACATCCAAACTGCAATGGGATCTCTTTGCAGGTTTAGGGCACTCAGCTTCGGGGTTCCAAACTAGGCCCCCCTCTAACAATGGAACGGCAGAGTCGTCCTGCCATGTCCCATTCTCTGCCCGTCTCTCTGCCTCTGCAGCAGGGAGTCCCTCAGGCTAACTACACAAACCGTTAGAAAAAAAAAATGGTCTCTCTTTGAAGTATTTGTACCATGCAACTCAGCACATGATCAGTAATGTTCCTTAGCTCCTGGCTAAAATGCTTTTCGACTTCAAAGCACTGCAGGCATTACTGGAGCTGAGCAGAAGTTATATAAACGGTGTGGCTTACGTTTCATTTTCTATGCCCAAAAGATTGGCTCGTTTTGGGGTGTGTGCGTGCACACATGTGGTTTTTTTATTAAAGGATTGCCACAGAACACGAAGGCACAAGTCCGAAGAAGGACTCGAGCCCATGACCTGTTTGTTTTCTAGGTGGGGGAAGATGGCACAGCGAAGTAACAAATTCAAACCACATTACACGGCCATGATTCACAAAAGCCAAGTGAGGGGTGGAAGGGATGTGTGTCACACACAGATGAACCACACGCCACTGCACCGTGATCCACAAGCAGAAAATACTATAAAAAAAGTCTGGCTTTTCAAAACCAGTAAATAACATTTTCAAAGAATTTTCGGCTCCCCTCCTCCCCCCACTCCACCCAACCCAGGAAAGAAATTTGCCACAGAACATACCTAACTCTCCCGATGTCAGATGGGCAGGCTTCCCATGTGCTATTGGAAACAGCTTGAATAGTATTGGAGGCAGAAAAATAATTGTGCTAGCAGCAAGAATCTTCAGTCTTCAGACGTGACTCTCAGATATGATCGTCTTTAAGCATAGAGTATAAACATGCTGAGTATATAATTTTCCTTTAAAGTCTTTTTTGTTTTGTTTACAGAAATAAATACTTACTTTGCTTCTTTTAAGATCATTCCATAGTCTCTGCACAATGTCAGAAGGTGACATCTCAGTTTACAGGACTTGTAGCCACTAGTCTGACTTATGTTAAAAGGTAGCAAAATGTGGCTTTTCGGAGGCTGTGTTGTTTTCCTTTCCCCTGTATTGTAGCTTCTCTCTTTTTGCTGGTTGTGGCATCCTTTCCCCCCCTCTGCCTGTGGATTTGCTTAAAAGTCCTCGCTCATTTCCCCATATTCCTTCCCATGCAGCGAGGGCAGTAAAACTACAGAATTCAACAATAGGGTCAATTGTTATTTTTCAAGAGGTCCAAGGTGACTACAAATCCCAGCATGCAATGGTTCCCACTTGATGCGGCTAAGGGGCAGGATGGTGCACTGCATGCTGGGACTGGTAATCTCCTCTTATCGCCTCTCTGGCTCCATTTTATGCACATTATGTGCAACTCCCATACACCTGGAAAGCTACCATCAGCTTGCGAAGTTTGGGTGTCCCTGATCTAGAGTTGCGTGTTACAAAAGCAAACCCTAACTAACTCACCCTGCTTTCAGAGGAGACAAATTAAATCCAGCAGTGGACTCGAGCCCCCTAATGATGGGATCTGGATTTCAAACACCCTTAGTTAATGGGCGCTTCGATCGGGGAGTTCGGTTCAGCCCGTGACGAAGGGAGAGCCTCTTTGCAAAATTCAGAGCTGGATTTTGAAAGCCTGCCCCTGAAGCGCAGGGGGTTTGTGTTGGAGTTACCACGGGCGAGGTGGTTTGGGTTGGTCTTGGATTAACTCCTACATTCCTCCCTCCCCACACAATTTTCTTCAGACTTGGGAACTTCTGAGATTGGCGCTCTCATGACACATCAGCGTGTAGGAGGCTGTCCTGGATCCCACCCACTGCAAGAGGGCCAGCTTGTCCTGCTGGTTCAGAAGGCCTCCGACCATCGCTTCGTTCCTATGAAGGGGAACCAGAGAAGGTGCCACACCTATTGGTCACCTGACGAAGGACAGATGGAGGAGGAAGGTGCCTCTGATGTTTGGAACCGCCACCGCACCCCCGTCATCCTGAAAGAGACCCAACTTCAGGCGAGTCACACTGTGTGGCTGATGGCTTCTTGATACTGGCAGCCCAGAGTGGACGACGAGTGCCACCTCCACCACCCAGATCAGCTAGGTTTCTCTGCCTCTGGCAGGCAGGACAGGAGAAGAGCACCGGGGGCACGGCACAGTGCTTTCACCACTGGCTAGCACACCCTCTCTCGCTGGGGCAAGGAAGCAGGCTTCTCGATCACTGCTCAAGCGTTGATTGCAGTTGAGGGGGGGGGTTGTTGCTTTTTAAAGATCAGAGCTGTTGCATCGCCCCAGTGATGGCAGCGCTCCTACAGGTGTCACCCTGTGGCATGGAAACCTGTTGGCTGCTTCTCTCTGGAGGTGGAGGGTAAAGAGACATAGACCCTCAAGAAGCCATTTCCTTTGGAAGGAGCGAGTTCTCCTGTCCGGTAATAAGATCAACTTTTGCAAAAAGAACAAGTTTGGTACAAACTGGTGCCCATGTGTAACGACTACATCATGGGTTGCCATCACTGATCAAGGCAGGGGGCTTTGTTACCTACAGAACTGTAGATCTTTGGAGATCGGAATTTCAGCCACTTAGAGCTGGTTGGGGAGAGACGCACCATGGCAGACGTCTGTCTGTATTCCGAACAGCAACGCTGACTCTTCTCCCAGGCACTATTCCATCTCTGTGCCAACTGCGGGCAATTTACCCCAGAATGAGCTGCCTTGCGGAAGATGGAGGCCTTCCCCTGGGGATGAGCCAGGGAATGCTTGTGGTGCTTGTGACGGCACAGCTGATGCCACAGGATTCCCCTGATGAGATGGTTTATTGCCTTTGCAGGAAGGGAATTTGGCTTCCTCACTGGGTGAAGAGGAGACGAGGCTGGATTGGTGTCCTAGGCGGAGGAGTTAGCTCCGTGTCGCCAGCTAGCTTCCCAAAGCGCCCCAAGGGTCACGAGAAGGAGGAGCTTTGTATTTTGTGGCTGCGGTGGTTGTGCTGTTGCGGTTGCTGGCTTGAGGGAGGCACTTACCCACGTTGGGTAAATTAAAAAAAGAGTGTAAAATATACAGTAATGCTGGGCCTTGGTTCACCTGGTGGCACTGCCCCTGCCCCCCTAAAATGGAGCTCGGATGGGAGCTGGGATTCAGTCGAGCCACACATCAAGAAAGGCTGTGCAGGGAGCGCCGACCTCCCCAGTGCTGTTTACCGATCCCAACGGCGAGACCGTCAACGTATGGCCGGCTCGGGGCCTGGCTTTACCTCATCCACTCAGGTGGCAAGGAGGGGGAAGCTGTGCTTGGTTGGGTCACGTGCCGAGTCACTGAGATCCCCAGCTCCCGCTAAACAAAAGCGGGGCTCAAAGAAAGAAATGTCCCCAACGCAAAGCTCCTTGGCAACAGGGTGTCCGGCCTAGTTCCTCAGGCAGAAAGAGAGTGGCCGGGCCCTCTCCGGCAGGCCGAGAAGCTATCTTTGTAGCACCGTCACGTCCGCGATATGTTACATACCCTGCCCCAGTGAGGGAACGGGTCACTTCCAGTCACTAAGGCCTACACGAGTTGTGTGCGTTGGCTGGCTCTTCTGTGGCTCCGGGTTTCAAACAAAGGGCGGACGGTGGGTTTGGTTTCACTGTCTCTGTTGCTCAGGTGGACGGAGGAGGACACGTGTCGTCGTTCCCTGCAGGGCTAACAGCCTCCTTCCACCTTAATGTGTAAAATCTTTGAGAAGCCGGGTCTTTTCCTCAGGGCCTGGAAGAGAAGGGCGGGAGGGTTAAATGCACGGACAGCAGAGCGTAGGCATGCATTTGGCTAATACTAATGCAGAGCCAATTAATTGTATGGTGCTCTTCACCTGTAGCTCTCAAAGCACTACAAAGGAAGGGGAGTATCGGGCCAAATTCAGAGCGGGGGTAACTCCACTCACCCCAATGCAGCCGATACCAGCTCAGAATTTGGCCCCATGGACTTTACTATGTAAGAAATAGATTTTCAATGGAAAGAGAATGAACTTAGACCCAATTTTCCCTCTGCAGCGTGAAGGAACCTCATCCTACCCACAACCTCTTCCATTGCACTGGGCTCCGGGCCCTGGGTGGCAGTGATAAGGACTGGACCCAAGTTGTAGCATCTCCGTTGACTTCCCCGGTGGAATGTTCAGCGTGACCATTTGTTTGGAATTGTTACTCTTTGGTATTTGCCTCTGTAGCTCATTAGCACTAGAATGTAAATCTCCAGACTCCCCAAGGAGAAAGAGAGAATGAAAAAAGAACCTAGAGAGAGAAAGACAAAGAGAAAACTCCCCCGAGAACACAGTGCGGGAGCCCACCTCTTTCACCACGGGGTATGAATAATTCCCCTTGATTTACACAGATCAACTAGACCCCTGCGGTACCAGAGCTGAAAGGTGAAACACCTGCACTTCCAAATAAATCTTACCAGGAGAAGATCCTATCGAGCTCTGGTGGCTTGCACAGGAGCGACCATCAAGCCCTGCCCTGCAATCAAATAGTCTTCCCAAAGATCAGCCAGGGGCTGAAAGGTGGAAGGAAATCCACCTCACCAGCCCTCCTCACCAGCCCTTGCGTTGGATCTCATCTCGGGGCAAGCACAAAGGCCGGGGAACAAGCCTGGCCCAGCAGAACATTACCTGCCCCTCACGTGCAATAAGCCAAGCCAAGAACGGGCCCAGAGTGACTCACTTCTATGTTCTGCATGCTCAGATCCACAAGCACTAGCAAGTGCAGAGGGAAGAACGGGGCCCGTCCATTACACATTTCTTAACCTTGTTGCTAATAAGGCCTTAGATCGCTGCCGCTGAAATCACTCAGGAAGTAAACAGCCCGGCTCTCAGTTATATTTGCTTCCCCGTATGCTCCTAAGGCAGAGCAGAGGGGGTGGAAATGCCCCCTGAGTATCGCCCTGTGCAGGAGTCTCCCCAACAGGTGCACAGCTGTCAGAAGGGCTCTCTGCTGGCCGTGTGCCCAGCCCCTGGTGCACTGTGGCCAGCAAGTTGGGGCCATTCTGTGCTTCCCACTGCCGGGCGGGGGCCTTGGGAATCGGAGCAGCCCTGAGGCCTCTGTCCATGTCCTCAGTCTATCGACTTTGACTGAGCACAGGAGTCCGTGCTCAGAGCCGCCCAGGGACCGTGCCTGGCTCCCTTTACCTGGAGTTTGTTCACCATCTCCTCAAACATCTTCCTGGCTTCGGGGCTGTTCGGCTCCTTGAAGTAGTCCACAATGCCCACCTGCACCACAATGGACTTGAGGTTCCGGCAGACACCTGGGGCGACAGAGAGACGGTCGGGGTGAGTGACATGTGGGGAGCAGTGCTCGGGTGCCGTGCTGATCGCAGGCTGCGATGGTCAGTAGGGCCACAGGGACTTCCGGAGCACAGGCCCTATTCACAGTCAGTGGCACTCGTGCCGTGTCACAAGGGGGACCGAGCCTTTTAAGCAGGAAAGGCCCAGCCCATCTGTGTCTCAATAACAGCCTCTGGATAAGGCCCGATAGAGGGCTGCTGCGCTCTATGAAGAGCCAGAGAGGAACGGGAAAAAGCTGTGGCAGGGTGAAGCTGCAGGTGAGTCTGGGACTTCAAGTCCAGGGAGGGCTGGAAGTGGCTTGGCAAAAGCAGGGAAGAACCAGGTTGAAGCAGGAAGGCTGGGATCCTCTCCCAGGCAAAACACTCCAGGTGGGAAGGCTGGGGACGGGTCGAGGGGAGACGAGGCTCCCTTTCTGGGAGAAGCCCCAGCACTGAGTATTGTTGTGAATTATATATAAAGATATTAGACCCAGGAGGGGAACGTTTTAAAGACTCTGCACTGGTGGAGTTTATTTAAGAAGCTCTGGAGAGGGCAAACGGAGGCAGGGCACCTGCTGAGCAACCGCTGGCCATGAGGGGGTGGTCACGGTGTTACCTGCCTCTAACTGATTCAGAGGCGTTTGAAAACTCCACCCTTGAGGCAGAAAAGGCCCTCTATTGACCTGTTTATCCCAGGCCTCATCCTGCCCCTAGAAGGTTTTCTCCTGCTGTCCACTCCAGTTTGCAATGACTCCAAAAATGGTGGCACCCACCACGACCCCAGCAGACTTTTACACCTCTCACCATTGGGAAGCGTTTCTGGATATTCCACCTACAATTTCATCCCAGGATGCCTCAACCATACTCCCCACCGCACTGAGCCGGCCAAGGCTGGAAGTGACACACCCCACCTGCTTAACACTGCTGGGGATCTGTAGCAATGAAGATCTCTGGTCCTCATGCACGTGCTGAGGACCAGATTGTGACCTCCATTACAACAGGGTAAATCCACGGACAAATTAGTAGAACGACTCCAGATTTCTACTGGTGTAAACGGAAGCAGAATCTGGCCCGTAGTCTAGGACACCAGCAAGGGGCTGAGACTGTCCTCAGTGACTATTTAAACAGGATGGGTTGTTTTGCCCGTTAGCTGCTCCGACAACAGTCCTGCAGGGGGGGCTATGGCTGGGAGTTAAAGCGAGGCTCTGCAGAGCCGGCGGTCGCTACTCACTGTTGAAGTGCAGCAGGGCTTTGGGGGTGACAGGCGTGGAGGTCAGCACCAGCATCTCCAGGCCCTTCAGGCCCTCCCGACACACCTCTGCCGCCACCTCCTGGTTAATTTCCGTCACGTGGTCGAGTTCCAGCACTTGCAGCCGCATGCAATTACGAGCTGGCGAGACGAAGAATACAGGGTCGGCTCGGTCAGCGCTCCCGGGAGTGGCAGCACTTAGTGGGGAGAAGCAGCCTGGGGGTGTGTGGGTGGGGGGGTCTGGCCTGAAGCTGCCTGAACATTTTGATGTTGGGAACATGAAGGATATGATGGGAAGGGAGGCTGGGCCTGTGTGTTGGCGAATGGGGACCGGAGGTGGGACTAGGGTGACCAGACAGCAAGTGTGAAAAATCGGGACGGGGGTGGGGGGTAATAGGAGCCTATATAAGAAAAAGACCCAAAAATCGGGACTGTCCCTATAAAATTGGGACATCTGGTCACCCTAGGCGGGACCTGTGTGGCGAGGAGGCGGGGCCTATGTAACACTCTCTCAAGACATGGTCCACACTATGAAATGTTTGAGACTCACCCCGCCCCCGAGCTGAATGCAGCGAGTGGAAATTTTTTGGTGCCCAGGGGAATATCAGAGAACTCCCCCAATATGGACACATCACACGACATACATATCAACATTCCCAGCATGGGGCCACACCCCCAGCGGAAGGCGTCCTGTGCCCGTATCACATTCTACCTCCACTTCGCAGCAAGAGAGCGTCGATTTGCATTTACCTAAAGAAGCCAGTCCCTGAATTCCGCAGCCTGCGCCGCCGACGCCCAGCGCTCTTAAATGCGGCCAGCATCGGCCGATCATCTGAAGGCAGCGGTTGCTGAAACGTGTTGGTTGCTGGCTGCAGAGGAAGGTGTGGGGGGGAAAATGAGAAATTGATAAATTATCCCAGTTACCGTAATGTCACTGAAACACAGTCCTCCAGCATTGGGAAGAGAACTCATGACCTTCTGCTTCAAAATGCAGGTTGCTACCCTTAGAGGTAAGGAAGTAACACTAGTCACAGCCTCTAGTAATAGGTCTTATACCCTGTGTGTGTTTGTCACACTAGAAGGCAATGCATTTTCAGAGGGCTTGGTGTTCCTTCCAGCAGAGGTACTGGGTACTTCAGTGACCCATTTCTAAAGTTCTTGTCCACCTGCCCAGCCACTGAAAAAAGTCATTTCCACATATCTTGACCTGGGTGTGCCATAAGTCAGGTAGAGTTAGGGTACGTAATGGTATTGCCTAACATCTACGAGGGCAAACAAAAGGGAAGATTCTCAACTGTACGGAAGAGAGGAGGTGAATAACCTGACCTGATTTCTACCTCCCCTGAACTGTGCTGTTATCTAAGTCATGAACCTATTAGCACTTAGAGTACTTTGTAGAGTGGGGAGACCTCCAGAATCTTAATGCCAGAAGATCACAGGCTTTAAAAGTGAGAGAAATGACAGTCATCTATTAAACAGCGAGACTCAACACCCTTCTATAAACACACAAGCCCTTCGGGGCTGCTATTACATAAGCAGCAACGAGCTCTGGCAGCGGTTTGATGTTCAGGATTCCCATGCCTTTCATCTCGGACGCATCAGGATCCTTGGCAACGTTTGCATCACTGTTAGATGCATCTGCAGATGCCTAAGACTTTTTAGCCTTTATATCTAGAGACGGGGTTGAACTCCCCATCCCAACGTCCTCAGACTTTGGCTCCAGGATTTTGGTTCAGCCCAGAGGGCCCAGCTATGACATTTGGACCTGGAACCCAACTTCTTCCAAGTCCAGGGGTAGAGCGGGGATGGGAAGAGGTGAGGTGGGGGTGGGGCCTTAGGAGAAGGGGTAGAGTGGGGGCAGGGCTTGGGGTTCAGAGGGGCTTGACCACTCCTGGGAAAAATTAGAAGCTGGCTTGGGGGGGTCCACGGAAAATTTTACATCAAAATGGGGGTCCTCAAGTTGAGAACCGCTGCTCTAGACTGTCCCTCCGCAGAGCGGGTGATTCGGTGTTACTCTTACCAAGGGTGCAGCGGCGCCACCTGTAGCGAGATGATGTCCCTGCAGCCTGCTCCCAATGCCCAGATGACTTCATGGCCCACAGGGTCTGTACAGCTCCTGGAACAAGACAAAGAACCTGCTTTAATAGTCCCCAGCAGAGACGCAGCCCAAGAGGTTCTTTGAAATCTTACGGTGCCAAAGGGTGGAATTGCCTAACGTAGCGCTGGCTAATCTCCATAGCCCTTGCATCTGGGAGGGGTTTGTGTCTGGAAATTCAAGCCGGGAGAACAGCAGAAGGTTATTATTAATGCTCCACATTCTTTCTGGGGAAAAAAAACCACCACCATCACCTCTTATTCTTCAAGCCATTTGCAGGAACCAAGTTCTTATCTTTTAATGGAAGAAGATGGGACCATCAGGGTGACCAAAGTAAGTTCCACCTTACATTTGGCCCGTGCACACGTGGCACCACCAGAAGGAAAGAAGAGGAATTTAGCCCTGACTCGAGTGTTTCATAGACTGAGATCCCACATCCAGGCACTGAGCTGGGACAGCGTGGGCAGCCACTGTGCAAATTTCCTCTCCCCGTCCTAGCAATGGGCTTCAATCCCGACCCCTCTTGTGAGCGAGAGGGGAACTGGAGGGTGGGGTTGGGGGGGAGAGTATATCCAAAGGTACAAGGGGGCATCCAGCTCTCATTGGGAGCCAATAGGAGTCGGGCATCTCACTCCTGTTTGTCTCGCCCTCCGAGTCGTACGAACTGTCACAGGTCTAGCCAAGTGCCCCTTCGTGGCTACTCACTCACCAGACTGTAGCTGCTGGATCATGTGTGTTTTAAGCCTTCAGGATCTGAACAGAGTCCAGTCAATGCCCCAGGCTTGGGGTCCCTGGGCATACACTCTGTGTGCAGTTCCTCTCTCCACCACCCGCTCCTGGGAGTTTAGACCTCATTGTCCCCTTGCCCAGCCCCTAGAATCAATGTTAACTCCTCAGACACCCCCCCGTCCCCACACATGAGCTTAAACACCCCCTCAGCCAGAACTCCAGCCAAAGTCAAGGGGCGTGTGCCATGCAATGTGCAGGCACAAGATCCCAAAACACTCTTGCTCTTTACTTAAGCTTGCGAAATATGAAGAGAATCCAGATCGTGTAGAACACACCACACATCCTGCATGCAGCGGCCTCTCTCTAGCTCACCTGTCCTTTGAGAGACTGTCTGTATCCAGGTAGGCAGAGTTCCCCTGACTCATCAGGCTGCTCAGAAACTCCCCTCAGCTTGAGCTGGTGAAAATGGCCAAAGACGAAGATCCTGAATAGATCAGTTCCTTTCCAACTGCCTGCATCTCTCTCTGAGACAGTCTCCCCCTCTGTGACTCCTTTTACAATCTCCTGCTTTCATCACCTTCACTTCAGCCCGAAGACCAACTTGCCTAAACTGGTCTCCCAACTCAGGCATCCTCTTTAGCATAACTATTGTGTGCTTATGACAACTCTCCATTGTCAGCCCTGAACCACTGCCCACTGGCATTTCAGTCCAATATGGAGGTAAAAAGGCAACAGAGAAGGTAACTAGCTCCCACATTCAAAATGAAGTTGGCAGTTTGGTAAAGATGTATAGAGAGTTCATAATCTCACATGTATAATTTATGAATCCTGATTCCCCAAATCCCCATGCAATCCTTGGCTCTTTGAGCCTGCCAGCAAGGGTGTTAATTAGTCCTAATGGTTAATTAGTCCTCTAGAGCGTACTCTAGGGTGACCACTTTCACGTTCCTGGACTACGGGACATTCTGGCACCTGTGGGAACAGTGGGGACCTGCCCCTGCCTGAACGACCTCGTATACAGCGTGTGTGTAAGGTCATGCCGGAGGGGGTGGGGCAGTGTGCTATTCAAAATGGCGCCCTATGGTCTAATACTGGTCAAAACTACATCCCACAGGGGATAAACGTCTCTGAAAAAGGACTGTCCAGAGTGAAGCCGGACTAGCAGCCCAGACCCAATTCAAACCAGCAGCCTCCCATGGTGTTACCAACCCCCTGTGCTACCCAGTCCCACAGAGCAATGGAAACCCTGAGGAGCGAGCCCAACCTTCTAATTTTGAATGACCCAGTTCTAAACTTCAAGCGAACCTAAAAATAAGCCAATGGTGTTATCTTGAGCGCTCGTACGTCTCCCACAAAGCCGCCTGCCAAGATTCCTTTACGAGTTCGGCTCGTCCTTAATTAAAACATATGAGTCATGGTGACAGGTGAACAAGCTGCCAAGCGCCTCGAGTGCACATGAATATTCGGGGCTGCTGGAGCCATTAAAAGCGAGGAAGGACGCAGCAGCAGATAAATTAAGCGACAGACCGTCATCTCGCATCCCACTCGCATTCATTTGCGGGCCCAGGCTCTGAATCAGGGTCTAATGTGTTTTGCACAATGGGAGCGGTGCTGGAAGAGGATCCGGAGGGAATGCAGCCAGCACTGCCATCCCAGCGGGTTGCATGTAACATATCTCCCTCGACAGCTGCATTTTAACGCTGGAAATACTTGTAAGCGCTTCGGAGCGAGAGCCGCCGCTTGCTACATGTATGTGCAGCGCCGAGCACAATGGGGCACCCATTTCACTGGGGCCCTCTAGGGGCTCCCATAATACACAGAGATTATAACGGCACTCGAGGACAATGGGGAGACTAGATAGATCAGGGATTGGTAATGGGTGACACAGCCTTTCACTCCTAGCCACAGCAGTTTGTGTCTTGTGATCGAGAGGCAGCGTGGTCTGGTGGTGAGGCTAGAGGGCTGAAAACCCAGAGGTTCTTGGCTCTGCTTGCAGCTGGCAGTGAGATAGCGCATAGTAAGGAGCATTACCCCACAAAACACACGTGGCCATCTCCATCACGCGGCCATCTCCTCCATCTTCCTGATCCAGAGAGATGCTGTCACCTAGACCAGACAAGGCAGGAACGAGATGAGATCCCCGTCTCCATGGCTACATCCTGAGCAGGGAAACCAAGGTTCCTGCTCCGTGCTGTGTTAATTTCCTTTCTCATCTTACTCCTCCTACCTTTTGTCCTCTCTTTGCCTTCTGTCTAATCAGAGCCCAGCTAAGCCAGCCGGGGCAGATCTAACCTCACAATAATTTGCTGCGACCAGCGTGGCAGACCCCTGAGCAGCCGGGTCTTGGTAAAGAAAGCACCCACAGACTGGGCAGACAAGAGGAAAGGAACCTGCCAGGTATATTCCAAAGCTAGTGTCCAGGACCGTGTGCTCTGTGGTGCGCTTTGCCTGCCAGCCACTGAACTGCAACCCAGAGAAAGAAGCTGCCTTTTCTGTCTTCCCTTTTCATATAACCATAACAACATAAGAACGGCCGTACCGGGTCAGACCAAAGGTCCATCTAACCCAGTATCCTGTCTACCGACAGTGGCCAATGCCAGGTGCCCCAGAGGGAGTGGACCAACAGGCAATGATCAAGTGATCTCTCTCCTGCCATCCATCTCCATCCTCTGACAAACAGAGGCTAGGGACACCATTCCTTACCCGTCCTGGCTAATTGCAATTAATGGACTTAACCACCATGAATTTATCCAGTTCTCTTTTAAACGCTGTTATAGTCCTAGCCTTCACAACCTCCTCAGGTAAGGAGTTCCACAAGTTGACTGTGCGCTGCGTGAAGAAGAACTTCCTTTTATTTGTTTTAAACCTGCTGCCTATTAATTTCATTTGGTGACCCCTAGTTCTTGTACTATGGGAATAAGTAAATAACTTTTCCTTATCCACTTTCTCCACATCACTCATGATTTTTATATACCTCTATCATATCCCCCCTTAGTCTCCTCTTTCCCAAGCTGAAGAGTCCTAGCCTCTTTAATCTCTCCTCATATGGGACCCATTCCAAACCCCTAATCATTTTAGTTGCCCTTTTCTGAACCTTTTCTAGTGCCAGTATATCTTTTTTTAGATGAGGAGACCACATCTGTATGCAGTATTCGAAATGTGGGCGTACCATTGATTTATATAAGGGCAATAATATATTCTCAGTCTTATTCTCTATCCCCTTTTTAATGATCCCTAACATCCTGTTTGCTTTTTTGACCGCCTCTGCACACTGCGCGGACATCTTCAGAGAACTATCCATGATGACTCCAAGATCTTTTTCCTGACTTGTTGTAGCTAAATTAGCCCCCATCATATTGTATGTATAGTTGGGGTTAGTTTTTCCAATGTGCATTACTTTACATTTATCCACATTAAATTTCATTTGCCATTTTGTTGCCCAATCACTTAGTTTTGTGAGATCTTTTTGAAGTTCATCACAGTCTGCTTTGGTCTTAACTATCTTGAGCAGTTTAGTATCATCTGCAAACTTTGCCACCTCATTGTTTACCCCTTTCTCCAGATCATTTATAAATAAGTTGAATAGGATTGGTCCGAGGACTGACCCTTGGGGAACACCACTAGTTACACCTCTCCATTCTGAGAATTTACCGTTAATTCCTACCCTTTGTTCCCGGTCTTTTAACCAGTTCTCAATCCATGAAAGAACCTTCCCTTTTATCCCATGACCACTTACTTTACTTAAGAGCCTTTGCTGAGGGACCTTGTCAAAGGCTTTCTGGAAATCTAAGTACACTATGTCCACTGGATCCCCCTTGTCCACATGTTTGTTGACCCCTTCAAAGAACTCTAATAGATTAGTAAGACACGATTTCCCTTTACAGAAGCCATGTTGACTATTGCTCAACAGTTTGTTTTTCTATGTGTCTGACAATTTTATTCTTAACTATTGTTTCGACTAATTTGCCCAGTACCGACGTTAGACTTACCGGTCTGTAATTGCTGGGATCACCTCTAGAGCCCTTTTTAAATATTGGCGTTACATTAGCTAACTTCCAGTCATTGGGTACAGAAGCCGATTTAAAGGACAGGTTACAAACCTTAGTTAACAGTTCCGCAACTTCACATTTGAGTTCTTTCAGAACTCTTGGGTGAATGCCATCTGGTCCCGGTGACTTGTTAATGTTAAGTTTATCAATTAATTCCAAAACCTCCTCTAGTGACACTTCAATCTGTGACAGTTCCTCAGATTTGTCACCTACAAAAGTCGGCTCAGGTTTGGGAATCTCCCTAACATCCTCAGCCGTGAAGACTGAAGCAAAGAATCCATTTAGTTTCTCCGCAATGACTTTATCGTCTTTAAGCGCTCCTTTTGTATCTCGATCATCAAGGGGCCCCACTGCTTGTTTAGCAGGCTTCCTGCTTCTGATGTACTTAAAAAACATTTTGTTATTACCTTTGGAGTTTTTGTCTAGCCGTTCTTCAAACTCCTCTTTGCCTTTTCTTATTACATTCTTGCACTTAATTTGGCAGCGTTTATGCTCCTTTCTATTTGCCTCACTAGGATTTGACTTCCACTTTTTAAAGGAAGTCTTTTTATCTCTCACTGCTTCTTTTACATGGTTGTTAAGCCACGGTGGCTCTTTTTTAGTTCTTTTACTGTGTTTCTTAATTTGGGGTATACATTGAAGTTGGGCCTTTATTATGGTGTCTTTAAAAAGCGCCCATGCAGCTTGCAGGGATTTCACTTTAGTCACTGTACTTTTTAACTTCTGTTTAACTAACCCCCTCATTTTTGCATAGTTCCCCCTTTTGAAATTAAATGCCACAGTGTTGGGCTGTTGAGATGTTCTTCCCACCACAGGGATGTTGAATGCTATTGTATTATGGTCACTATTTCCAAGCGGTCCTGTTCTAGTTACCTCTTGGACCAGCTCCTGCGCTCCACTCAGGACTAAATCTAGAGTTGCCTCTCCCCTTGTGGGTTCCCGTACCAGCTGCTCCATGAAGCAGTCATTTAAAGTATCGAGAAATTTTATCTCTGCATTTCGTCCTGAAGTGAAATGTTCCCAGTCAATATGGGAATAATTGAAATCCCCCACTATTATTGGGTTCTTAATTTTAATAGCCTCTCTAATTTCCCTTAGCATTTCATCATCACTATCACTGTCCTGGTCAGGTGGTCTATAATAGATCCCTAATGTTATATTCTTATTAGAGCATGAAATTTCTATCCATAGAGATTCTATGGAACATGTGGATTCACTTAAGATTTTTACTTCATTTGATTGTACATTTTATTTCACATATAGTGCCACTCCCCCCCCTGCACGACCTGTTCTGTCCTTCCGATATACTTTGTACCCCGGAATGACTGTGATGTGATTGCTCTCAGTCCACCAGGTTTCTGTGATGCCTATTATATCAATATCCTCCTTTATCACGAGGCACTCAGGTTCACGCATCTTATTATTTAGACTTCTAGCATTTGTGTACAAGCACTTTAAAAACTTGTCACTGTTTATTTGTCTGCCCTTTTCTGATGTGTTAGATTCTTTTTTAAGTGAATGTTTATCATCTGATCTGGCCCCTACTTTATCCTCTTCTATCCTCTGCTCCTGACTATAACCTGGAGATTCTCTATCATTAGACTCTCCCCTAAGAGAAGTCTCTGTCCGATCCACATGCTCCTCTGCAGCAGTTGGCTTTCCCCCATCTCCTAGTTTAAAAACTGCTCTACAACCTTTTTAACGTTTAGTGCCAGCAGTCTGGTTCCACTTTGGTTTAGGTGGAGCCCATCTCTCCTGTATAGGCTCCCCCCATCCCAAAAGTTTCCCCAGTTCCTAATGAATGTAAACCCCTCCTCTCTACACCATCGTCTCATCCACGATTTGACTTAAGAAGGAGAGAGCATCAGATGCCAGCAACAGAGCCCGAGAGCTGCTGCTCAGAACCAATATCCTTTGCCCCCCAAACAGGGGAGCTGATGCCGTTCAAGCGATTGTCAAGTTAGGAGGATTTTTCTCTTTAAAAGATTCTGCCCAAGTACCGGGAGAAGAAGGAAGGACAGGCCTGTGGTTCGGTTGTCAGCCTGGGGCTCAGAACACTTGGGTTTGATTCCTGGCTCCGCCCCAGATTTCCTGCGTGACCTTGGGCAAATCACTTATTCTCCGTGTGGAACATCAGTACCCGACGCCGCAGGGGTGTGGTGAAGATAAATCCATTAAAGGTTGTGCCGTGCTCTGGTACTGTGTTAATGGGGCCAAGTAAGTACCGCAGGTAGAAAGAAGCAAGTTTGTTACAATGGAGATTAACTGACTGTTGAATGCTTTGACTGTCTTTTAAAATTCTCCCCTTATTTTTCTGCAGGTTCAATAGGTATTATAATAGGGAGATATACCTATCTCATAGAGCTGGAGGGGACCTTGAAAGGTCATCGAGTCCAGTCCCCTGCCTTCACTAGCAGGACCAAGTATTGTCCCTGACAGATTTTTGCCCCAGATCCCTAAATAGCCCCCTCAAGGATTGAGCTCACAATCCTGATTTAGCAGACCGATGCTCAAACCACTGAGCTATCCCTCCCGCAGTTTAATGTTTAAACTAATTCCTTGTTTCTTGGGAACAAGCCAACCCCAAGCCCTGGCCACTGGACCCCGAACCCAATTCCTTTTAATGCTGGGGCAGAAAAAGGTAACACCAAAGGCCCTGGTTTTCCAGGGACGGTCCCTGATTTCAGTAAGAGCTGCAGATTTCTGATCATCAGGGCCATGTAGGGTCAATTTAGAAGCATCCTTAACTCGCCCCCAACTGATCCTCCCCACACACCCCATCCCCCAGCCGGGGTGGGAAGCAAAGAATGCAGCCTGCTTGTGAAGATCAGTGAAGAGCTCCTCTCAAAGGCAACCCCCTGGGCTGACTCCAACCTGCTTCAGTGAGGTTTATCATGGCGGCCCCAACCTGGGGACAATCCTGCAATGCCCCATCTAGTAAACAGAGCCACGCTCCCAACCGCTCCCCTGGTGACCCTGCCAAAGAGGAAGGCCCGTGCCAACTTGCCCAGAAAGTTCCCTCTCAGCTTGTCACTTCTCCAGCCTTGCCCTCGGCGGGTAGAGCCAGGAACCAGCATTAATACGGGCTGTGCTGCCGTGCCAGGAGGGGAGAGCAGCAGAGGGGCTGGCTGGTGACGGCATTGGGGGCTTCTCCCTTGGATCGTGACTGGGGCAGCAATGATGGGCCATCCATCCTGCACGTGCTGCCCCATGTCCTGCCAGCTCAGTGCAGCTTGTCCCTCCCCTTGGCCTCCTCCCCCCCACAAGCCGCTCCACCTTCCCCACCCCCCATCTCCATGCAACCTCCTCCCTGGCCGCGGGGTCCGGAGGAGGGCATCATGTCGGCTCCGTGCCCTCGTATCAGAGCAGACTCCTCCCCTGCTGTAAGAACAAACACTCCTTCCCGAGGGGCAGGTAGCTACACATTTCTCCATTTCCTGCTGCTAGAGCCTTGCCCTGCCCTTTCCAACCCGATCTTCCCTGGCGAGGTTTGTGCCAGTTGAGAGGACAGGAGCTTGCTGTTGTTTTATCAATTTGTCTGCTAAGCGCTAAGCAACCTTATAGCACTGGGGAAACCAACAACCTACATCCTCCTCCTCTAGACCCCCTGGGGCTGGCCCTGTAACAAATGCTGGTGCTACACAGACAGACCCCCCCAGGCAGCCGCGGGTGCTAACCTCACCATACCCACTGGTAGGATTTGGAGCACCTCTGCCCCCCTCTGCTCTCTGCACGCTGCCAGTGAACGCACTGCACCCAGGAAACGCCGGTCTCAGTAAACACGTGTCATAGGTGATGTCGGGCTGGAAGGGGCCTTGAGAAGTCACCTAGTCCAGCCCCCAGCGCTGCGGCAGGACAAGATAAGCCAAGGCCATATCCCTGACAGGGGGTTGTTCTTAAAAAGCCTCCAGTGATGGGGATTCCACCACCTGTTCCAGACCTGAACTCCCCTTAGAGTCAGGAAGTTTTCCCCTCAGATCCAACCTAAATCTTCCTTGCTGCACAGTAAGTCCATTGCATCTTGTCCTGCCTTCAGTGGACTTGGAGAACAATTGATCCCCATCCACACCACCAGCGCTCCCAGCCACAGCTGGCCCTGCTAGGTACCCTGTTAGCACCAAGGCCAGGGGATTGGCTAGTGCAGGGGTAGGCAACCTTTCAGAAGCGGTGTGCCGAGTCTTCATTTATTTACTTTCATTTAAGGTTTCGCGTGCCGGTAATACATGTTAACGTTTTTTAGAAGGTCTCTCTCTATAAGTCTATATATTATATAACTAAACGATTGTGGTATGTAAAGTAAACAAGGTTTTCAAAATATTTAAGAAGCTTCATTTAAAATTAAATTAAAATGCTGATCTTACGCCACCAGCCTGCTCAGCTCGCTGCCAGCCTGGCATTCTGTTCACCTAGGCTGGCAGCGGGCTGAGTGGGGCCTGACCTCTGAAGCCCCCCATGCTCCCAGAAGGGTGGGTGTGGGGGGCTTCAGAGGTCAGGGCAGAGGGCTGGGGGTGTGTGGAGGTGCAGGGCAGAAGGCTGGCGGTGTAGGGGGCTTCAGAGGTCAGAGCAGAGGGTTGGGGAGTGTGTGGAGGTGCAGGGCAGAAGGCTGGGTGTGGGGGGGTTCAGGGAAGAGGGCTGGGGTGCTCGGCTCGTGGGCGTGCTCCCAGCCCCCTGACCTGAGCGGCTCATGGCAGAGGGCTGGAAGGGATATGTCCTGTTGCACCCCCTTCCCCAAGGCCCCGTCCCTACCTCTTCTCTGCCTCCTTTACCCAGGGCCGGCTTTAGCAAGGGGCCGCGGGGCTGCCGCGCGCCGGCTGGAGCTCCGGCCGGGAGAGCGGGGCCGTGAGGCTTTTGCGGAGCAGCGAACACGCTGCCACTCCTCCCCCTCCCTTTGCAAGGGCTGGCGCAGGGAAGGAGAAGAGGAGGGGCAGGAAAGCAGGCTGCACCATGGCTGGGGGAAGGGGGAAGCTTGGCTGCTGCAGGACGAAGCTTCTGCTTCCTGCCCCAGCAGGGGAGAGCGGTGGGCGGTGGGGCTGAGTGCAGCTGGTGGTCGGAACCGCGGCAGGCAGCCACGTGCCATTCAAAATCGGCTCGCGTGCCGTGTTTGGCACACGTGCTGTAGGTTGCCGACCCCTGGGCTAGCGTAATGCCAACAGACTCCGCTCAGCGGTGGGTGGGATCGAACCCGGGACCTCTGAAGCTTAGTGTATGAGCCTCTACTGCATGAGCTAAAAGCCAAATGGCTCTTAGCTAAGGCCATAGCAGACTCATTAATGCACTGCTACAGACGAGGGACCGCGTGGCTAGGCAGCAGTTCTGCAGAAAAGGACCCAGAGGTTACAGTGGATGAGAAGCTGGATATGAGTCAACAGTGTGCCCTTGTTGCAAAGAGGGCTAGCCACATTTTGGGCTGTATAAGTAAGAGCATTGCCAGCAGATCGAGGGACGTGATCATTCCCCTCTATTCGACATTGGTGAGGCCTCATCTGGAGTACTGTGTCCAGTTTTGGGCCCCACACTACAAAAAGGATGTGGAAAAATTGGAAAGAGACCAGTGGAGGACAACAAAAATGATCAGGGGTCTGGAGCACATGACTTATGAGGAGAGGCTGAGGGAACTGGGCTTATTTAGTCTGTAGAAGAGAAGAGTGAGGGGGGATTTGATAGCAGCTTTCAACTACCTGAAGGGGGGTTCCAAAGAGGATGGATCTAGACTGTTCTCAGTGGTACCAGATGACAGAACAAGGAGTAATGGTCTCAAGTTGCAGTGGGGGAGGTTTAGGTTGGATATTAGGAAAAACTATTTCACTAGGAGGGTGGTGAAGCGCTGGAATGCGTTACCTAGGGAGGTGGTGGAATCTCCTTCCTTAGAGGTTTTTAAGGTCAGGCTTGACAAAGCCCTGGCTGGGATGATTTAGTTGGGGTTGGGCCTGCTTTGAGCAGAGGGTTGGATTAGATGACCTCCTGAGGTCCCTTCCAACCCTGATATTCTATGATTCTATGAATCTCTAGATGGTCTAGGTGCCACTAGAGGGGGAACAGAGCACCACACCAAGCAGGCCTGGGTGACACCATGTCCACCCTCCCAGGGCTCTCCCCAGGTCAGCGACAATGCGCGCATGGGTAGGGCAGTGTCCTGCAATTGCCCACACTGCGGATAAAGAGGCCGGGAAGCCTCGGTCTGTCGGTCTGGCACTAGACAGCACGCCTACAGTAGGAAGGACCTAGAATGCCATCCGTGTCTCTCATACTGACCAGAGCCAGACATCCCCGATACCACCAAACCCTCAGCTCACAACCCCCCCGCAGAGTCTTCAGAGGCTCATTGTCTGCTGCACCAGGAAGCACCCGGCACTTGAGAGAGGAACAAGATTTGGAGGGCAACTAACAGACGGCCCAGCTTGGAGAGGTGGGGCTGCAAAGGGGGCGAGTGCCAGCTAATCCAGGGCACTAGAGCCGCCTGCCACTGACCAGCACAGGGTAGGGTAGTTTGCATCCCCAGATGTCTAGGGCTGGGTCTGTGTATCAGGGCAGGGGGCCCAGTCTGACCCAGTCACCCAGGAGAAGGTCCCACAGATTGGGCCTAGTGCTGGGGATTCTGGACGCCTCAGGGGCACCGATTGGATTCCACGTGGGTCTGGGCAGGCTCAGCTCTTCCCAGCTCCTGGCTACCTCAACCCCCTTCTGCATAAGAGCAGCAGGGCAGACACCAAGCAGGAGCTTGAGGACTAAGCCGCCAAGTCCCAAGCCACGGCTCAGCGAGATGCTCTGAGCGGCAGGCAGCCCGCCTCCCTCCAGCGCGTGCCCCACGGCGAGGTCCGGCGGGCCCAGGACTCGTGCACGTACCGATAGGTGACGGCTTGAAGCGCCCGGCAGTAGCAGCTGGCCAGCCAGAGGGAGCGATCTGTCAGGATGTTGGGGCAGTGTGAAATCCGCAGGATGAGCAAGTTCCCGCCCGTGGCCTTCAGCAAGGACTCCAGCCCGGCTTCGAGGCAGCCCCTGAGGAGACGGAACCAGCGGGGAAGGGGGAGAGAGAGAGCTCAGCAGTGGCAGCGCTCCCTGCTACCCCTGCTCTCAAAGGGCAACGTGGGAAACGTAGCCCTGAAAGCCCAGTGGCCAGGCCAGAGAGCAGCTGCTGGGAGGAAAGGTGGAGCCCCGTTCCTTGGGACACTTCACCCGCGACTGAGAAAAAGCTACAAGGAGCAGCCCTGCCCTGGCCAGGGGCATGGACTAGAGACCAGGGATTTCAATGGAAGTTAGCTGCCGAAGTACCTTTGAGGATCCGGGCCTAGACGACATAGCTCGCTCCCACCTGTCAGTGCAGCCATGCTGCGATGAAGGCCACCTCCTCTTCCTCAGCCTTGCTCGTCACGTTTGGTTCGGGTGGCGGGGGCCCAGGCCAGGCAACCGTACGCGGGTGTTCCCCCTCCCTCGCCCTGTCTGCCTGACCCAGACTCGTGCAATACCAAAGGCAGATCCAGACCCCACAGGAAGGGTCTCAAGCACCCTGGATTAGTATGGGTGACGGATTTGCTCCTTCTTCCTTCCCCTGCCTCATTGCAGGCTGTTTCTCCTCCATCCTCACCTTTCCCACTCCTCTTCTCCCATCCCAAGACGTCCTGGAGGCAGGTCACTAGCACCCTCACCCAGGCTGCAGACAAACACCGCCGAGGTCTCATTGACCTCCGCTACACGGATCTAAGACTGGCCTTTACCGACCCTGCATCAAACCTGTCCCCCAGTCCTGCCTCCACCATCCCAGCCCGTCCCCGGCCGGCTCTGTGCCCTTGAAGCCCCGCTTTGTTCAGACAAATACCATAGCAAACATCCCCAGCTCCTGCCAGCAGGAGTTTCAGTCCTGCCCGGCAATGGAGTATTAACAGTGGGGGGACCCTAGTATTTTGGATGAGTAGGGACTGCATTTCTGATAGCGACCAAAGCACTAAAGGAGGGGTTCTCAACCGCGGCTGGGGGCTACCCTGCCTGTTCTGTACCAGTCAATGAGAGGGGTTTCCCAGGGGTTCCGCAGAGGTACTGGGATGGGAATGGGGGCTCTGGTATGGAAGAGGCTGAGATCCACCAGCACTAAGCAATCCCAGGGACAGGAACCAAAGCACTGATAACCGGGCGTCTCTTCAGGGCAGGAGCCCTTGTAGCTTGGAAGCTATTAACATTCTCCCAGTGGAGCATTAAATGGACAAGCCAGAGCTACCGCAGCAGTGATGTCTCTATGGGACAACAGAGACCCGGGTATTAAAAGGTCAGCGACGCTGCCCGTGTTGGCAAATGAGCTCCTTATGGAAACGGATGGATTGGCTACGGAGGTGGAAAGGGGAGCGTCTCGTGGGGGCTCACCGGGTGCTTTTCATGTACTCCTCCTTGCTCTCCTTCTTCCCTCTCAGCCGTGGCTTGAGGTTCTGCAGCGTGAGGGAGTGCGTCTGGGTGCACCATTGCGACAGCATGCCCAGGAACTGCAGGGGGAAGCCAGACCCACCCCCGGTGAGAAAGAGACGCGCACCGGGACAGGAGAATCTGCAACCAGGAGAGACAGCGCCAGCCTCTCCCCCTGCCCCTGGGTGGGGATGGTGGGGCCAGAGCACCACTCGCACACACGCGCTCATGCACAGGGTGTGTCTACGCTGCAAACACACACCCGGTCCCCCGTGGCGCCAAGTCCCAGCGTTCCGGTTGCAAGGTTAAAAATAGCAGCGTAGACATTCCCGGTCGGGCTGGAGCCTGGGCTCTGAAACCCAGCGAAGGGGGAAGATTCAGCCCAAGCCAGAACGTCTACCCTGCTGTTTTTAACACCGCAGCCCTAGGCTCTGAGACTCGGTGCCGTGGGTTTTTCTTTGCAGCGTGGCCGTATCCATAGAGGGAGAGGTGCGCATGGTCTCAGCTGTCACTGAAGACCTTGGAGATAGCAGCCCCAAACAACATGCACCAACACACACACACAGCTGCCATCACAGACCTCGGAGACAGGCCCAGAGGACAACACGCACAAACACACAGGTACATCTACATCGCTGCGCACACGCCAACCGCAGGGTTTGTTTGGTAAATGAAAACATTTCAGCTACGGGAAAAACCCAGTTTTCATGTATTAAAAAATGTCCATCCCGATTTCGACAGAAAACCGGGGCTCAGAAAGGAAGGGCGGGGCTGTGTTAGCCCCTAAGAAATGGGCCCCACACTGCTGCCCTCTCTGATGTTTCTGTGGGCCCGGCTTTGCCCCAGGAAGTTCCCTGGGGGGCCTGGCTGGAGCCCCATGGCTGGCTGGCCCTTTACCTTCGATGACACCCTGGCGTTCTCCAGCAGCACCCGGGTCCACACGGCAGGGTGTCGCGCCACGAATTTCCAGTCCTTGCAGACCTCGGCAGCCTTCAGCAGGGTCTTGGTGTCGAGGTAGGTGAAGATGCAGAAGAGAGCAGCTCGCATCTTGAGGATCTCCGGGCTGATCACCTCATTGGAGCGGGACGGGCTGCCTCTCTCGGGCCGGATGGCCTTACCGCCACCCCCCTCAGACCTGGCTGTGTGACAAACACCATCAGCGGGGGCATTGTGCGGGGAGTGGGGGACAATACAGGAGAGCGGCTGCGGGGCAGGGGTGGAGTTTGTGGATAAAGTTTTCCCAGGCGTCTAACAGCTCCCTGTGCCTCAGCGTGCGTTCAAAATAATAACCCTTCACCCTCTTCTAGCACCTTCCCTCTGGGGATCCCGGAATATTTTATAAACAACAACAGATGTCCTGGGAGTTTGGTCTGTATCGTTATCCCCATTTGAACAAGGGGGAAACTGAGGCACAGAGTGGTGCAGTGACTTGCCGAAGGTCAAAGAGAACAACGGAACCCAGGAGTCCTGAATCCCAGCCTCCCACCACCCCGGGAATGGAACCCAGGAGTCCTGAATCCCAGTCTGTCCCCTCCCCACCATGAATGGAATCAAGGAGTCCTGAGTGCCAGCCCCACCCCCTTCTCAGGAATAGAACCCAGGAGTCCTGAACCTCAGCAACTTCCAACCTCCCCACAAATGGAACCAGGAGTCCTGAATCCCAGTCAGCTCCCCACCCCCCAGGAAAGGAACCCAGGAGTCCGGAATTCCAGTCGGCCCTATCCTGCCCAAAGAATGGAATCAGGAATCCACCTCCGCCCCTCCATGAAAGCAGCAGTGTATGCCAGTTGGCCCTCACCCTGCCCCACCATGGGCCTCAACCTCAGCTAGGGGCGGCTCCTCCCACAGCGAGAGGCTAGTTCGTTTTCCAGGCTCACCCCGGGTTGCAACCAACGTGCCGGGGGGGCAAACGTGCGGGCAGTTCTTGCAGCGCAGACCCGGAGCCGAAGTGTGACCCCTTCCCCCCGCAACTCATCTCACTCAAGCCGCGAGCGAACCGGGCTGGGGTTTAGATCTGGGGTGCAGCCATGAAATGCGTCCTCTGCTTTTATCGACCCCCCGGCCCATCCTCCTCGTCCCTGGCAGAGAGGGCCTGGCTAGTGCGGGTAGTGTACCAAGCACATCTCCCACTGAGGGGAGACCCCGGGCCATTTCGTAGACCTGGTGTAATCAATCTCAACTCCAGTGGCCTAAACAGAGTGGCAACTGCTTACACGGGCTCTGAATCCGGCCTCGTGTCCCAGCATTAGCTCTGATGGCCTGGACCCCCCTCAATCGTCCCCTAACACACTTTGGATGTGCAAGAAACAACATTCCTGATGCCCCGGCTTGTAGTGTTTTAGCTGCTCCATCGCCATGGTAACCGAGTTCACCTCCCTGGCAGAATGGGGTTGAAAAAGCCAGGGCTCTGATTTACAATGCTAACACTTCACATTCCCCGAAAGGGCCTCTCTCATCCGGGAGACTCCTGCCCACGCTCTCTAGATCACGTCACTCAGCCCCGACGTGCAGCCAGTTCTGGGGCGGAGCACAGCAGCTGCTTAGCGGCATGCCACTATAGTCTGGGACGTCCTGTGTTAGGCAGGAGGTCAGACTAGATGATGGGGACGGACCCTTCTGGTCTGTGAAGAGGTGAAGAAGAGCGCTGTGTCTTGCGGAAGCTGCAGGGGGAACGGAAGGAGGCAGAACGTAATTATGGGGATTCGTGTCGTTTTTATGGAAAGCGCCAGGGGACCTTTAACAACCACAAAGGGGTAGGAATATTGGCATTGCTGGCCTGGATCCAGCCCAGGGTCCATCTAGATCACCGTCTCCAACAGTCACCACCTCCAGCTGCTTTAGAGGAAGGCGTAAGAACCCAACGTAGCAGATGTGAGATAATCTGCCCCAAGAAAGGTCTTGTCCTGGTCTCTAATAGCCCTGAAGCAGGAGGTCTAATATCTCTTCCAGTGTTTTTATCATTAGTTATGCAAGGTCTGGACATTCCCACTAGCCATATCCCTCTTTGCAATTTGCTAAATTCTTGACTTTCTATCAATCCATGGGGCGGCCTCAGCCGGAGACCATGTGCAGCCCAATCTCCCTTCTCGAGGGCAGGGATCATTTTATAGACTTTTATCCAGTCTCCTCCTATTCGTCATCTTTCTCAAGTAACAGTCCCATATTTTTCCAGGCCCTTGATCGTTCTGGTCACCCTTCTCTGACCCCCTCCAATTCTGCAATATCCGGTGTGAAGTGGGGCGCCCAGCCCTGCACCCAGTCTCCAGATGAGGCCGCCCCATTGATTTGGAGAAAGGCATTGGAATATTTTCCGTGTTATTCTCCACCCCACTCCTGCTTCATCCCATCGTCTTGGTTGTGATTTTTGGCTGCAGCGGCACGTCAAGCAGAGGTTTTCACTGAGCTGCCCACAATGGTGCTCAGGTCCGTTACAAGAGCAGGTACAGTCCATTAAGTAGCTTAATGTGCATTACTTCGGAGCTTGGTTTTCCATCTCCCCCAGGCGCCAGTACCCCCCCATCCTTCATCAGGCTGGAAGTGCAGGGTTCAGGGGGAAGAGCACCACTTACTGAACTGTCACCACCACTGCCGGGGTTTCCCAGCCAACTGTGGGTCAGGGTCGCCCCTATGTCCAGGCAATGGGGTTTCCCTCACCACCGGGATGGAGACTCACCCATCAGCCTGCAGCTGTTGAGGGGCCTCGCCAGGTTCGCCTCCGGTGGGATCCGGGGGTCCTGCTCCCACACCTCGGCCTCCGACTCGGTCGTCCTGGAGCCCACGTCCGAGACGTCCCCCTCCTCCCCCTCGGTGCTGTTGCGGTACGGCCGGCGGTGCCAGTTCTGGATGGCCTGCCTCCGGAGCCCCGAGTTGCGGGCCGCCGCAGGCCGCTCGAAGCCGCCGTCCACGCCCCGGCTCTGCCCGCTGTGGTAGGGGTGCCCGTCGGCATTCTCCTCCGGCTGGTACAGCTCGGCGCCGTCGCTCTCGTAGCAGCCCGAGCTCTGGGAGACGGCCTTCACCCGGCTGGAGGCCCTGCGGGGATACGCAGCCATGACGGGGTGCGGTGGGGAACTGGATCCAGAGCTCCAGGGATGGTGGGGTGGCCGCGCACCCCAAACCCCAAAGTCCTGCTTACAGAAGAGCCCCGTTTATTTCAGGCACATGGAGGGGTCTCTGTATCTTGCTGGCGAAGACGTGGCTAGGGGATAGCTCATCTGGAGCACGCAGGGCTAGCAGTGTCCCATCAGATGTTCCCAGCCTGCAACTTCCCTGAGTTTCTAGGACAGTTTGCCTAAAGCCGCCTGACATTCCCCCACCTGGCACTGGGGGGCCCCCAGGCCTACGAGGCAGCCGGCCCTTTGCAGCAGGTGGTGAAGAGGCCAGCCGATTAGCTGGAGAGAAGTCAGGCTCAGGGCCAGCCTGGGAGGCATGAACCTGGTTTAACTGGGACTTCATTAAAGCAGAGGTTGTGCTGCATTTGGTTCCTCTAGTCCCCTGCCCCATAGGGCATGTCTACACTGTGATCACAGGGCGTGAGTGCGGCTCAGTTTTCATCTCCCTAGCCTGGCTCCTGGAGCAGGGAAGCCGTGACAACCCGCGCTTCAGCATGGGCCACCTGGAACCCTGGGTAGTTCCTGGTGGGACTCACCCGTGCTGAAGGCTGTGGCCAGTAGCTGGACTAGCTAGGCTCCATCTACACAAACGGCTGTCACGCCCTGTGGTCGCAGTGCAGACAGAGCCAGAGAGGGCGGCGGTGGGCTCTAGACAGCACTTCCCAGAAATCAGCCATTTGCAGGACAGGCAACGAGGAGAAAGCGAGCACCTGGCCAGTCCATACTGTAGCTCCAGGGAATTTGAGGGGGATACCTAGTCTAGGATAAAGGGCTCAACTCCCCTTAACGCTCCTATGCTTACAAAGAGCGAGTGGGCCAAACCCATCTCTGGGGTAATGCCACTAAATCAAGAGAGTTATGTTAGGGAGGAATCCACCTCCGTATGGCAAAAAGATGCACTGCCAGCTATTTTAATATACATTAGGTTCTGCTTAATAGCAACCCGGATATGGACAACTCCCGGTTAACAACAACATTTTGCAGGGAACCAGTCCCATCCCAGTGACTTTAAAGTTCATGGGATTCGGCTAGCGGCATGCACTTACTAGCAGCACTTTGTGGAAGAAAGGTCCCAACGGCAGGCAGGCTTGCAAGGCTGCAGCCGGTGAAAGAAGTGCTGGGATGTGCCTTACTTGCCTGCGGCCGGTGCTCAGCATGTCCTGGAGCTTCCTCCGGCGCTGCAGCCCCGCAAACCTGCCTGCGCACAGGACCGCACAGGAGTTAAGGGGCTGTGAGGGGAGGCTGTGGGCAAGGCGGTAGCGGGGAGAGAGGCTGCTGCAGCCTGGGTGCCAGAGCTGCATATCTCTCCCTGCACTCTGCCACGAGACCGCACCCAGGGAAGGAAATGCTGGGACGTGCTGAGCCGTGACCCCCAGAGAGGGGGTACCGGACAGCTCTGTGGGGTCCCGAGCTCCCCTGCTTCCTCTAGAAAGCCCAGGCTTCTGGGCTGCAGCCCCCGTTGCTGCCCTGCCTGGATACAGGTTGGCAGGGCGGCAGCCAGGGATGGCACAGCCCAGCACTTCCCTCCTGGCTGCAGCCTCGTAAACCTGTCTTCACTTATTGGCAGCCGCCAGATAACAGCAACTTTCTGCTGGCAACCGAGGGGTCGGTAATGAGTGGAATCCACTGCATTTAAAAAGATCTGAGCGGACAGTCAGTCCTAGAGCGAGAGCCAGTGAACTGAGTGTCCTGTTCTCTCTCTCATTCCCGACACCTGAGACAATGGGAACCGCCTCTCCTGCTGGTACCTGGGGTCACCCGCTTAATAGAGCTGAAAGCGCAGATCTCAGAGCCCAGCCCCAGCTGGGGCGTGGGCGGAAAAGTCCGCTCGTCCAGCTACACTGTTCCATTAAACCTTTCAGAGACACCACCATGATTCAGATGCAACTTCAGCCTCACGTCTGGGTCAAATGCACCTTAACTGCTTAGAAACACACTATCAAAAGAGGCCGGATGTCAAAACGTCCCTGTCCTGTTCTAGTAAAGATTTCTGCAGCCCAGTCTTACGCCTTGGTGCTTCCCACAAGATCACAGGGCGAGAGGAGAAGAATCAACCCACCCACCTATCCCGGTTCCTTCAGATCTCTGACTTCAAAGCATTTCTGCAACTCAACATGGCAAACAGCTTGAGATCAGTTATACAGACACGTCCAGCTGTGACATTCCCCCCCCACCCTCCAAAGGACCGGGCAGACCGGCAGCCACCCAGGTCCAAGTTTGAAAGAAAAGGAAAGGCAGATCAAAAGGAAAAAAACGCCATCCTTCATGCTACTCTGACTGGCTGTGAACCCGGGAAGGCTCAGCACATGCAAAGAAGCTAGGAAGCAGAATTTCAGGCTGTCGCAGAAGACAGTTTCTGGGTGGGCATTTGCCAGCCGCCGGCAGAGAATTCCACCGGAAAGGAACCACAGGCTTCTTCCACGCCCTAGGGACCACCAGCAAAACCCACTCAACCAGCCCCCGTCTGCTGGAGAGGATATGAGCCAGGAGTTGCCCATGCTGTGTGGGCGCACGTACATGGACAACATAGGCACTGATCCGGGCCCAGCCCTGTTTCATGCTGGGAAAGGCTCCCCTATGGGAAAAGGATGCTGGGCAAAAGACAAGGCCAAGGTGTATGGAGATTGCTTACCCAGTGCTAGAAGACGATCTCTGATTGGACTCCACGTAGGAGCTGTGGGTAGCTGCCCCGGGGCCGGCGTGCCTGTCCCTCTGGGGCGAAAGGAAGGAAGAAAAGGAGACCAGACACTGAAAGCCTTTCAGACTCATTCAATGAGGGAAAAGCCAGTTGGCTAAAGCCTCCCGCAGGGGATAACCTGACTGACTGCGTGTGGACATGCCAGGCACTGAGAGCTGACACTGGTGTAATAGCTCCTTGGCCAGCTGTGCCATATGGGCAAACAGGATCAGTTCCAGCCCCGGCACAACTCCCCACCCACCTTGGAGTCTGCTCCCCAGTCCAAAGATGCAGGATGAGACCAACAAAACCTCCCATTTATACAGCGCCTTGCACTTTACAGGCTGGGCTTAATTTGCCCTTGAAATGTGACCACTTCTGGGGTGGACTGTGCATGCTATTGTGCCCCAAGAGCACTACCACAGAAAGGGGGATTGACGAGCAAATTGGCCCCTCCCCAAAATCCACCCTTTTTTTTTTTTCTTAACGTTGAAGATTGTTCCCTAGGTTGGAAATTGTGGGCGGAGCCTGGGGCTAACAGCCCTGCTCTAGCAAGAGCACTAGGGGAGCTTTTAATAGTAGATATGTCGGGATGGAAGGGACCTCAAGAGGTCAACTAGTCCACTGCGCCAGTCTCCTCAAGTAGCGATGGGACAGTGGCGCAGTACTGAATCAGTGGCCTCTCATGAACCACCACCACACGCCAGTCCCAGAACAACATTTTCCACGGTGGTCTCCCATCCAGCCATCGATCCCACTCAATGTTGCTTAGCTTGCAAGGCAAGCAGCCCTTACTACACAATAGCACAGATGGGAGCAATAAGGCTGGCAAAAGCACCCAGGGAGGAAGGTGGCTTCCCATAGAGCATGGCAAGCAACAGACACAATTGACACGACGCTAAGAGGAGATACCGGTCTGCTGGCGCCCTTGGAGCCGGGCACGCTGCACCGTCCCAGGCTGCCGTTGGGGGTGGTGCTGCAACTGCTGCTTATAATCTGGAGCTGCTTCTCCGCCCGGTCGGCCCGGTCCAGGAGCTCCTCGATGAACTGCTGCAGCCGCACCTTGGCGTTGGCCTCGCGGGCCGCCGTCTCCTTGAGGAACTGGTCTATCTGGACGACCTCCCTGGTGCAGGGGAGACAGCGAGAGGCAGAGGTGAAAACGCAGTCAGGCCGCCCTTCCCCCGGTGGATCCCGCCGCCCTCCGCCACACGGCAGCTCGCAAAGCTCTGGGGACCAGGGGAGTATCACCAGCCCTGTTGGAATGACCAGGAAACTGAGGCACAAAGGTTAGTGGTCTGATTTCCAGAGATGCCAAGCCCCTGCCACCTCCCACCCTCCATCAGCCTCATCCCATTACCCATAACCCCACCCCAACCCTGTCCCTTGGCCCACCGCATCATATAACCCACCCCACCCAACCTCCTCCCACCCTGATCCCCTTCAAGCTTTGCCCCACATGCCCTGCACCAGTTCATAGAATCATAGAATATCAGGGTTGGAAGGGACCTCAGGAGGTCATCTAGTCCAACCCCCTGCTCAAAGCAGGACCTAATCCCAACTAAATCATCCCAGCCAGGGCTTTGTCAAGCCTGACCTTAAAAACCTCTAAGGAAGGAGATTCCACCACCTCCCTAGGTAACCCATTCCAGTGCTTCACCACCCTCCTAGTGAAAAAGTTTTTCCTAATATCCAATCTAAACCTCCCCCACTGTAACTTGAGACCATTACTCCTTGTTCTGTCATCTGGTACCACTGAGAACAGTCTAGATCCATCCTCTTTGGAACCCCCCTTTCAGGTAGTTGAAAGCAGCTATCAAATCCCCCCTCATTCTTCTCTTCTGCAGACTAAACAATCCCAGTTCCCTCAGCCTCTCCTCATAAGTCATGTGCTCCAGACCCCTAATCATTTGTTGCCCTCCGCTGGACTCTTTCCAAATTTTTCCACATCCTTCTTGTAGTGTGGGGCCCAAAACTGGACACAGTACTCCAGGTGAGGCCTCACCAATGTCGAATAGAGGGGAACGATCATGTCCCTCGATCTGCTGGCAATGCCTCTACTTATACAGCCCAAAATGCCGTTAGCCTTCTTGGCAACAAGGGCACACTGTTGACTCATATCCAGCTTCTCGTCCACCGTAACCCCTAGGTCCTTTTCTGCAGACCTGCTTCCTAGCCACTCGGTCCCTAGTCTGTAACAGTGCATGGGATTCTTCCGTCCTAAGTGCAGGACTCTGCACTTGTCCTTGTTGAACCTCATCAGGCTTCTTTTAGCCCAATCCTCTAATTTGTCTAGGTCCCTCTGTATCCTGTCCCTACCCTCCAGCATATCTACCACTCCTCCCAGTTTAGTGTCATCTGCAAACTTGCTGAGAGTGCAGTCCACGCCATCCTCCAGATCATTAATGAAGATATTGAACAAAACCGGCCCCAGGACCAACCCTTGGGGCACTCCGCTTGAAACCGGCTGCCAACTAGACATGGAGCCATTGATCACTACCCGTTGAGCCCAATGATCTAGCCAGTTTTCTATCCACCTTATAGTTCATTCATCCAGCCCATACTTTTTAAACCTGGCAGCAAGAATACTGTGGGAGACAGTATCAAAAGCTTTGCTAAAGTCAAGGAATAACACATCCACTGCTTTCCCCTCATCCACAGACCCATTCATCCTCCCACAGGCCGGCCTTGCCGGGCCCGGGGCACCAGGAAGATACTGGCCAGCTTTATCTTCTGTGCCAGGTTCCGACAGGCAGGGAACACGGGGTGCACGTGAACCCCGGAATCTTAACCTGGGGCCAACTCTGCCCTGCCAGTGACCGTAACCATCTCTCTGCAGGGTGTATCACTGAGGGAAGAGGTGCTGTCAGGCTATTTACCTTCTGATGCATTTAGATGGAATATTATAAGCCCTGCTTTAGGGAAGGGAAGACCAAGGTACAAAGTGGTGAAATTACTTGCCCACCAAGTCTCAGTTAGATGCAGGTATCCTGGTAGCCACTAGCTCACCCAGGAGATCTGTAACGGAGCTGGAGGTGGGATACAGAGCTCCTGGCAGACTGGATTTCTCGGGCGGGATCATCTCAGCCAGGGGTGAAAATAACATAAAGGACTTACTGGTATGCAGGGCCGGGGTCCTGAGCAGGGCGGGAGGGGGCTCAACCGGAAAGGGGCAGAGCCAGGCGACTTCTCTAGCCAGATTGGCTGTGCTGGGAAGGGGCTGACACGGAGGACATTCAGCATCAGATCGGTCACTTCTGTCCACCAGAGGCACTTGGCTGGAACAGAGGGCTCGGAAAACGAGACCTGCTACTTCTCACTGAAGCAACTCTGGCTCCCGCTCCGTTTAATAGCAGAGCCAGAGGAATCATGGGGGTCACTTCACCCCTCGCAGGTGGGGCCAGGGCAATGGGGAAAGCTGTGCACAGATTCTGCCTAAGACCCCCCTACGGGCCTGATCCTGCCCCCCTGCACTTCGGACCCTGGCTAGCGGCGTCCCTCACTCGCCAATAAACAGAGTCGGGGCTTGGATCGTCTGGGCCTCAGCTACTCCGGCAGCATGGTGCCACCACTAACGTCACTACCCTGCGGGAGCCAAGCCCGCCTCCGACACCCACTGCGCTAGCCCTGGCAGGAAATTCTGGCGTCAGGCAGAGGGTGAAAACAGCAGCTGGAGCAGAGGAACTCTGGAGATGCCAGTTTATACAAATGCTACCGTTGGAGTCACCTATTGCATCCACACCCACCCACCCAGTGCGATCTCCGGCAGCAACAGCCCCCCGCACACTACAGCGACCACTGGAGTCACGACCAGGCTTTGGGGTTATGACTGGAAGAAGACCGCAGCGCTGTTTGCACATTAGGGCTGGACGGGTCAGAGGGTTTGTGAAAAGCGACAGGGCATTTCCAGGCTGGGTCACTGGGTCAAATCCGGCCTAGATCAGCAGTGCCCAACAATCACGGGGGGCCTCTGAATTGAGTCAGTCTCAGTCCGGTTCCGAGGGGAGCCAAGCCATGCTCTCTACCCCAGAGTGGGGCCAGCCTGGCTGTGTTGTACCCACAGCGCTATCCCTTGGTACTGCTGGGAAGCTGTCATGTCTGGGGCTCTGACTATCCCGTGTATTTATATTAAAGGAGGGAGGAGAGCCCATCTCTTTGCAAATGCCCTTTTAAATTAACTAAGCACAGACGGGAACTGAGCAATGGTATATGTTCTCATAGCCCCACCAGCCTCCCCGTGCCCTTTAGTATCCACCTCACCTCCCTTTGGGGCTTGTTCCTTTGAGCTGCGCCGCAGCTCTGGGACAGCCTCCGAATCTTCCACGCCCAGCAGCAGCCCTGCTGCAAAGGGAGCACAGAGGCTCAGTGCCTGCCCGACGGGGTCTCTCCCAGCCAGATGCCAGGCTGGGGGGTGTTTGGCTTAAGGCAGGGCGCGCCTGGCAAAACACGAGTGCTGGGGCAGAGGCTGGCTCTTAGTTCGGTGCTTGTCCAGTGCCTAGCTCCTACGTGCTACGATCATGGATCGTTATAGGGTTTGGGGACTCAGTGTTGAGTGGCCACCCGGTGACGCCTGCACCAGGACATCAGCCAGGAAGAAGCCTCCACCCGCGGAGGGCAGCTCCGTCTCTCTCTGCTAGCAGCAAAGTGCTCCCTGCCCCGACGTGCAGCTCGTCACGCAGCCCCACACAAGTGTATTGTGACTCATGCCGCAACCCAAGCAGCGGCACATCATTGCGTCGCGCCGCTAATAGCGTCTCGCCACGACTGCGCCTCACGGCCGGATGGACGTGCTCCAGAGGACGGCCCCCGGGAGGGAGACTGGGAATCAGCCTCGGCGTTTGAACGGAAATTTACAATAAAATCCCAAAGCCCAGAAACAGACCAGCTTCATCTCAGTATCCAACACAATTACCGCTGTGTGCATAGATCACTGTAATACACACACCTGCCACCCACCCGCCGCACTGCAGAACCCTGGAAATCTCGCCTGTGACGGGAGCTTTTTGTCATAGGAAATGCACCGGCAGAAACCCAGCATGTAAAGACACTCGCACCCCCTTTAGCAAAACTGGGTTTTGTTCCCCTCCGAATAAATACCTGCCTGGAGTCGTCCCGCTACAACATCCGAGGGACTCTGGAGAGGAGCCTGCAGCTCAGACTGGAGCTTGACTGGATGCATTGGAGTGACGCTACACAGGTGAGTAACCCCCCTGGACTTAATGGGACTCCTTAGATGTGCTTTTGCAGAATCAGGGCCACGGTGAGCAGTGAGGGCTGGCCACACGCGCCAGGATTATTAGTGGTGTTATTGATCATTTACTCTGCAATAGCACCTAGGAGCCCCAGTAATGGGGTCCTGGTTCATTGTGCTAGGTGCTGTACGTTTTTATTGCTATTCGGCAGGTGTATTACGGTAGTGCCTAGGCGCCCTAGTAATGGGGTCCTGGTTCATTGTGCTAGGTGCTGTACGTTTTTATTGCTATTCGGCAGGTGTATCACAGTAGTGCCTAGGAGCCCTAGTAATGGGGTCCTGGTTCATTGTGCTAGGTGCTGTATATTTTATTGCTATTAGGCAGGTGTATTACGGTAGTGCCTATGAGCCCCAGTAATGGGACCCAATGGTGTGAGGTGCTGTACAAACACAGACCAAAAAGATGGTCTCTGTCCCCAAAAACTTACAGTCTAAGGATAAGGCCAGAGTCCCACAGGTTTGTATTTGGGGGTTGATGGGGTGGAATAGGGGACAGTCAAAGGGGATGGGAGGAAGAGGGAGCAGGGCTGTCATAATTAAGATGATCAGGTGATTATTAATTAGTATTATTTTTCTTCCCACCAAATCAAAGAACAGGACCCCTTTGTGCCAGGTGCGGTACAAACATCAGAGAAAGAGGTTCCCTGGCCCAAAGAGCCTGCAGAGTCTCCGAAAAAGAACTAGGCAAAGAACCAATGAACTCTTCAGGTGGGAGTGGATTGAAGATCTGAGGTAAAAAATGCATTCACAGTGCGCCCGCAGTGTAAGTGGAACAAAAGTGTGTGTGGGGGGGCACGGCTGGCAAGCACACACAGGGCAGTTGGCAGAGAAAATAGTGAAATAGGTTCAGTCTAGCCAAAGGGGTTAATGGGAGTCTCAAGACCATTCACAACCATGTCAGGGAGAAACAAGGGCTGGGGAGAACCCGGAGCCACTGATAAATGAGGAGGAGGTTGAAATGAATGACCTGAAACTGGCTAAGATGTCGAGCCCTTTTTGTAAATGCGTCGTTCCCAAAAACGAAGTAGGAGCAATTGGGAAGAACACTGATATTAATCAGGTCAGGAAATATTTGGAAAATGGGCCCATACAGTAACTTCTGGCCCAGCTGCCATGCATCTTGGGGAATTAACTGAGGAGCTCACTACACGGGGGGAAATCCTGGGGGACTGGGACCAGAAGACGGGAAAATCAAATGTAGCGTTGATATTCAAACAGTGGAAGAAGAGAGACCTTAACGATTACTGCCTCATCTGTCCACATTTATCCCTAGTGAAACGCAGGGCCGGCTCCAGGGTTTTGGCCGCCCCAAGCAGCCAAAAAAAAGCCGCGATCACGATCTGCGGCAGCAATTCGGCGGGAGGTCCTTTTACTCCGAGGCGGAGTGAGGGACCGTCCACCGAATTGTCGCCGAATAGCTGGACGTGCCGCCCCTCTCCGGAGTGGCCGCCCCAAGCACCTGCTTGACAAGCTGGTGCCTGGAGCCGTCCCTGGTGAAACGATTGACAAATAACCATAGTAAAAACAGATCCCAAGTACGCAGGATAAACAGACGGTGAGCAATAAGCAGCATTGAGAGGTTACAAGGAATAAATCAAGTCCAACGACCTTGATTGGCTTTTTTTTTTTATAGGATTACAAATTTATCAGAGGATGGGAATGCAGCCGATGTAACGTACTGGGATTTTAGTCAAACATTTTATACCTTGGCTTGTAAAATCTTACTTGAGAAATTAATTTAAGCTGGCAGGGATCTGAACACTGTTGCATGGATGGAAAATTGGCCGGAAGGCCATAAACAAAGGGTAATGATACATGGCAGTGTAGCAGATGAAGGGCGGGATGTGAGAGTAGGGTAGGAGTAGTGGCTGATGTCCCATCTTATTTGACATCTCCATTCATGATATGGAAGAGAGAGTAGATGTCACATTAGTTAAATCCACAGAGGATCCTAAATGAGAGGCATTGTGACATCCGTAAGGACCAAGAACTAACACAAAAGGACCTACCAGGTTAAGTCCTCAGCTCGTGTAAATCACGGTAGCTCCTCTGAAGTCAATTAAGTTAGTTTGATTTACACAAGCTGAGATCTGGCCCCTGGAGAAGCTGGAGACATGGACCGAAAATACAAGGGAAGACATCTGGGGGGAAATAATCCAAAGGGCAGATCTTTGTTAGGAGGGTGAAATCTGGAAAGCAACTATACTGAAGCAGCCCTCAGGCGGGAAGGGGAAAGCAGAACAGACCTGAGTTTGTGATGCAGTACAGCAACGGCAACACCAACCCAAATGGTGGACTCCCTTGGCTCTATGCACAGAGACATCTCGTTTCAGCACAGGGATGTCATGACAGCTAGTTGGAAATCTTTTGCCAGCATTAGTATTTCAATGAAAACTGCCTTTCGGAAGAACTGGACATAGCGCAGGAAAACGTCTAGCGTCGGCCATGTTTTTTCAGGTTTTCACGGCAAACGTTTCAGATTCTGACAACTGAAAAGCAAAAGCGAATCAGGGTTGGCTTTTTGAGCTGCCCGTTTTTCTCTGAAACGCCCACTGTTTTTCCACCGACGTTTCGGTGCCACCAAATATGTTTCAGAAAAATGTAGAACTGGACGGGGTCTCCTGGGCCATCAAGTCCAGTCCATGTTTTCCCAGGCAACCCTGTCACATCATCCCATTCAGGAAATTACCAAGCTCCGTCTTAACCCTCCTTAGGTTCCCCCCACTGCCTGCTCCTATTGGGAGTCTGTTCCAGAACCGCTCTCCTCTGATGGCTAGAAACACTTTTCTGATTTCCAGCCTTGACCTACTCATGGCTAATTAATTCCCATTTGGTCTTGTGCCCACCACTCTCCTTTAGCTGAAATGGCTCTTCTCCCTCCCTGGTATGTATCCCTCCAAATTTCATTTTCTTTTACATTATTCACAAGAAATAAAACACATTTCCCAACTATCAGAGGGAATACTTCTTCGCTGCAGGGGGCGCTGTGACCATTTCTGGAATATTGTATTGCATGGTGGGCATCATGGTGCCCAAACCGGGGGGGGGGAGTTCAGAGAAGTGCAACAAAAACCATCATGAGGCTGGAAGGACTGACTAAAGGGAAGAGAGGAAACAGATCTAGTGTGGCTAAGCATTGACCAGATAGCCCAGGACTTGCAAGACTTGAAACATCCAGAAGGGGAAGAAGATGTGAGGGCTAATGACTGGAGTTATGGGAGGAAAATAGGAAGGCTTCAATCAAGGAAGTCCTGCTTGGCAGGGAGATGGATCAAGCTGTCAAATAGCCTCAAAAGAGCGGAAGCCACATCGCTTGGGACATTTTAAAACTAGAGTGGACTGAACACTAGACAAGCTCCTGTAATGGACCAACCCTGCATTGGCTGTGAGGTATGGGTTGGACGATCTCTTCGGTCCTTTGCATCTCTCATGTCCGAGCGTCAGAGCCTCAGCGGGCTTAAAACGAGGAATGGACATTTACATGGCTGACAAAGTAGCCCCAGTTATAACAGTTAATGCTAACAGTCTGGAAGGGGTACGAAAGCATTAAGCTTGGTAAAGCCAATCTAGATCTAGAAGGTCTAGTATGGCAGGTCCTACATTCCTCGATGGCACGGCTTACTGTCAATAGGGCAGTGCTGATGGACAGCAGCCGAGGAGCTGGCCTGTATCTCTGTGACAATCACACACACACACACACACACACACACTGAAAGTGGAAACATGCACACACAGAATCACACAGGAGCACAGAGACATGTTCACTGCTGCAGAAACATGAGAACACACGGAAGCACGTTAGTGTGTGCAAGGGAGCACATGCACACCTCCCCCTGCAAGGAAGAAGGGGCAGAAACTCACTGTTGTTTGCGGGTCAGCTCCTGCTCCTTCTGCACCAGGTCCTGCTTGAGGGAAGCCAGCATCTCCACGCTGACGTCGACCTGGCGGGAGAGCTCCGTCGCCCGGTCCTCCAGCTCCTGCTTCTCCCGGCTCAGCCTCACACTCTCCTGCTTGGCCTTCTCCAGCTCTGAGCTTTTCCGGTCCAGCTCCACCTGCAACCGGCCCACCTGCGAGGCGATCTTCTGCTCCACCTCTTCCGTCAGCTTCTCCAGCCGCTTGTCCACCTCCAGCTTCTCAAAGGCCCGGATCTTCAGGCGGGTCAGGCCTTCCTCATAGGCGGCGTCCACTGCAGCGGCAGCGGCGGCGGCGGCGGCAGCGGGAGGAGTGGTGGCCGAGCTCATGGCCTTGCGGGTGAAGATCTCGGTCAGCGGGATCTCGATCTCGTGCACGTAGCGGGACGCAGAGGAGGAGACGGGCTCCAGCTCGTTGGCCGAGATGAGGTCGCAGGCAAAGCGCTGCTCCTTGCCCTGGAAGGAGGTGCTCTCGAAGATGTCCCGGCGGGCAGCCGGGGTCAGCAGGGTGGCATCGGACGCCAAGGGGAAGACGGTGGCATCGCAGATGCTGTTGGTCTTGGAGAGGATGTAGAGGGTCTCATAGGTGTGGTTGTACTCCAGGTGGGCCCGCAGTGAGGAGAGGCTCCGGAAACGCTTGTGTTCCCCGCAGCGTGGACAGCGGTAGGGCAGGTCCAGAGAGGCCATCCCTCAGCCAGAGCCACTCAACCTGCCGCGCACCCCTCCGCAGGAAGCAAGCAGGGCCCCTGTCATGGTGCAGGCCAGGGGGCGGCGGGGGCACAGGGAGGGGTGCCGGCGCTGGGGAGAAGAGGGCACCGTGGGGCAGGGTGCTGGCTCCTTAAGGGCATTTCCAGTTAAGGGCCAAGAGGCAGATGTGACGAGCGGGCAGGTGGTGAGCCTGAGGGACGTCCCTGCACCATCGGGCGATGCCAGCACCAGGCACTGAAAGAGAAAAACAACGTCAGCGGTTCATGGGCAGTGCTTTCCCCATCCCTTCCCCCAATCACTCCCCCCACAACCCTTCTCCTTCACCACCACAGCTACCACTTCTTGTTCCCCTCCCTTCCCCCAGGACCCCTTAGCTCTCCCCTCCCCTGTCCTCTCCCCCGCAAACACCTGTCCTTCCTATTCCCCTGCCTCGGGATCTCTCTCCTTCCCCAGCTCCTCTCCTGGGTAGCTTTGCCCATAATGTGTAAAGAGACAGCCCTCTCCCCGCCAGGCTGGAGGTTTTAAAGCCCCACTCTGTCTGTGAATGTTTGCGTGAGATGGTTTTCGAGAAGATTTGCTCTAGTCAAACTGGGAATTGTTCTCTGGCCTGCAGGAGGTCAGACTAGCTGACCGCAATAGCCCCTTCTGCCCTCGAGTTCAGCCAGCCAAACGTTTGCTCCCCATCCGTTGGCATCAAACCCCTCCCTTGCGCCCACCCCATTGGGTGGCTACGATGCCACTTACAGAAGGCAAAGACAGCAGGTTCAGATGTAGTTGCTAGAACCCATGAGGCCAACATCCCGCTCCCATGCACGTGAGACTCAGAAGAGGAACAAATGGTGGAGAAGAGAAAGATGGAATGCCTGTGACAACAGTGCCGTGTGTGTGTGTGTGTGTGTGTGTGTGTGTGTGCTGTCTCAGGGTGGGCTCTGCCTCCATCAGATTCAACGCCAAGGATGAATTTGACCGAAGGTGATCCAGGGACGACCACCAGGCACCAACAAATCGAAATCTCCGGAGATCTGCAATGTTGGGCCCAAGAGAAGGGCTTTCATAAAGTAATCTCTGTCTCTCAGCACAAAACCCGCACACAAGGTGGTACAGCTGTTGTGGGCCAAGATTGAGATGTATTGATAGAGTAGGTAGAGTAGGGGAACATAGGGGCTCGAATAGCAACAGGTTGAGAGTCAGGAGCGAGGGACATTGGAAGAGCTGTGTGGGGCCCCCAGGAGGGGCATTGGCAGAGTCTTGGGTGGGAAGCCCAGGGCTGGGATAGCAAGGGGCTGCGGGTTTGGATTGAGGGGCATTGGCAGAGCTGTGTGTGTGGGAAATACACGATTTCCTGAGGAAAATGAGGCAACTGTTACCACCCCTGCTGAGGATCTGCAAGGAAAACATTATTTACCAAACTAAAAGCTTCTTCCCTTTCGGAGGAGGGAGGAAAAGAAGGGAATTTAATCAAGTGTGAAATTGACATCTGCCTTGGGCAAACATACCAGACCCCCCCTTGATCCTTGTTAACTAACGGTAGGGAAGCCTCAGTGTAGAGAGCTATCCGAAACCAGTCAGAACTGATCACGTGCCAGCACTGGAAAATGCATTCGTTATTCAGCTTGGCTTCTCCTGCGCGGCTTCTTATTCTGGGCACCGGAGGGATTTTCCTTGTGACGGCAGCCTTGAAATTAATGATGGGAATGACCTATTGGATCACCTAGTCCATCCCCTTCAGCAGGACCGTCCCCTGCAATTCTACTCTGTGGTACCTTCTCCTGTGCAACTTCACCCAGTCCAGTTGCAAGTGTCTAGAGTGACCAGACAGCAAGTGTGAAAAATCGGGACAGGGGGTGAGGGGTAATAGGAGCCTATATAAGAAAAAAACCCAAATATCAGGACTGTCCCTATAAAATCGGGACATCTGGTCACCCTACAAGTGTCCCAAACAAATGGGACTTCCACCACTTTTAGGCAGCTGAAGGGAATTTAATCAAGTGTGAAATTTCCCTGTGCTTGATTTCCCCACGTGGCACTTTGCAATTGCCTGTCTCCCTTTCCCCTTCCGTTGGGTGCACACAAGCCATATTTATTCTTTTGAGTCGTCTGATCCTTTAGCTAAGTGCACGATAAAAAAAAAAACCCAACGCCCGTGGTGAACACTGACCATTTATTCCTGCTGTTTGCTCGTCTGTCTCAGCCCATCCTTGCATCAGCCACAGGCCCCAACTGACAAGTAAGTGGAGCAAACACTGCCTAGTAGTAGTTGTTACATTTGCCTCTTTAGAAATGGGGGGACCCTTGGTTACTTATTTAGCCCATGCTGTACGTCACTTCACCTGTACCGTAGTCTTCTCCTTCAGTGGCTAACCCCCCGACACACAAAGAGGCTGTATTTGTGCACATGGGCATTATAGTATAATGGGGAAGAATCTAATATGCTGGAATGAATGGTAGCACTCCTGAAAAGTCCTGGAGTGATAGCCCTGGAGACCAGAATCCTCCATTTCTGGTACAACATGGGCAGTGACAATGCCAACTCCCTGTGTGCACACACCTAGCCCCTCACCCTGACGTGGTGGGAACACCTCTAGGAGTCTGGAGAACTTGGTCTCCACGGGTCTTTGAGTCCTCTGCTGCAAGGGTCAGCGCCACACCCCAGTTTGACGTGAGCACGAGCCGGCTATCTCTTATATGCTCCCACACCACCTTCGGCCCCAGAAAACAGCCAGCAACTGTACCAGCTGCGTCTGTGGGCAGGCTTGTTATTAGAGGTGAGGGCTGAAACACACAGAAGAAGCAGGTTGATTTGCCCAAGCAGCACTCGCCCTGCAGGGCCAGGGAAAGCGTTAAACCATTCTGACTAGCAGAAAACAATGTGCATGGGCATGACGTGGAAATCTCAGGGGACAGCGGATAGGCCCTGACAGGCAGCCAGCACAAACAGAGGGCCGCTCTCGTTGTGCATCTAACATACAGCTCGCGTCTCTCCTCTCTGTGCGCTTCATCGTCCACCCACTAGGCTGGAGGGAATCTGGGAGTCAGGGGCTGCACAAAGGTCTGAAAAGACCATTGACATCATCTAGTCTGACCGTCTGCATAACGCAGGCCTCAGAACCTCCCCCAGACATTCCTGTCTGAGCTAGAATCACCATCGTTTCTGCTGCTAGGGCGTTCCCCAGGACTCAAACCCAGGACCTCTGGCACCACAAGCAGGAGCCAGACCCCTAGGCCAGGCATTAAAAGAAGCCCATAACTCATGCACAGTCAGGGGTATAGTGACTGTAAGGCTCCCTCACTCTCCCGGTCGGAGGGGGGCCACTCAGGCTAGTCCTATGGGGTCAGGACCAGAGTCTGTAAGACAGGCAAATAGTCAGTACTGGGCTTTAACCTGGACTGGGGTAGCCCAGGTAATCAGCCCTTAGCTACAGTCTATCAGGGTTGTCTGGGGCCTGGGCAGAACTCAGGCAACTAGCCAACACACAGTCTTTCAGGGCTGGCCTTAGCCTGCGTGGAGCTCACGCAGCCAGCAAACACACAGTCTCAAAGGTGAGTGGTGAAGGAGCTCCTATACTGGGCTAGGGCCTCCTTGCACCGAATATGGGGTCAGCCACCCAGGGTGGGGTGGTAGGGGGACGCGGGCCCACCCTACTCCACCGCGTCCCAGCCCAGGGCCCTGGCAAGGGCAGGATTGGCTGCCCCTGTGTAGGCGGGGATCCAGCCGCAACACACTGACTGAGCCACGCCGGGTTCTGCAGCCGGCTGCTCCGTGGCTGCCCCTGGACTACTTCCTACCATCCCGGGGTTTGGTACCTGCGGCCTCCAGGCCTCTTCCGGCTCTTCGGGGTAAACGGCCGCGGGTACTCCGGGCCAGTCCTCGTCCACGCTTGGGGATCGGGAACAGTCGGGCGCTGGTTCCTCTCGGGGCCTCTGGAGAACAGGCCGAGCATCCTCCTCTGTTGCCGGCTCTCTCCCCACTGAGCTGCAGGGCCGGCCTCTTATACTTCCAGCTCTGCCCCGGTCCTTCCGGCGAGGGGGGCATGGTGATCTAGGCTCCGCCCCCTCAGGGGTGTGTAAGGCTCCCTCACTTTTCCGGTCGGAGGGGGCCACTCAGGCTCACTACACAGACGTACGCAGCCGATGTTCTCAGGAGCTTGCTGAGGACAGGACTCAAATTCTCAGGCCTTGGGTACTGTTCAGATTCAAGGACTGGAGCACGTTGCCCTCAGCTACCTAGCGGCTCTAGTGAGTTATCCACTGAAGTCATTGGGGCCGCCTGCCATTGAGAGTTGCCCAATCTACGTTGGCCTTTTGAGAAGTACCTTTCTAGTCATGTAACCCCATTGGAATCCAAGAAATGTCCCTGTGATCTCATTCCAGGTTGAACTCTTTAGAACTGACTCTTACAGGGTAATCCCCACTCCAACCCGAGTCAGCGGCAAAACTCCCATTGACTAAAATGGAAGCAGGATCAGGCTGCAGATTAGGTTTCCATGCCAGAAAGAACAGTTCTCCTCATGCCGGTTTTGCATTAGACCATGGCGCCCTCATGTCTTTTAGCCGGCTTCCAGCAGTGGCCCATGTCTGATGCTTCAGAAGAAGGAGATTTTCTCCTTCTCCGACTGTGACGCTTGCCTGTTGGAACTCACCCCTGTGCAGAAGGCCAAGGCATGAGTCCATTCGCAGAACTGGGCAGGACACAATTTACTCATCTCACAAAAAATGTTGAGATAGTCCATGATATTGACAAATTTTCCCACCTTGAATTGGGACAAAAAGTAAAAATCTCCATTTTTTTTGCAAACCAACAAAAAATTGGATTCAGGGTCAATGGCAGAGGCACCGACTTTTGTTTTTGCCGGGGGGGGGTGATCCTCTGCACCCCCTCCCCCCGTGTGAGCGGTGGGCGATGCCTTAGGGGGAAGAGGCCGAGCAGTGGCAGGGCCTCAGGGCAGAGCGCGGGCGGAGCGGGGTCACGTCCAGGCACCGGGGCCCACAAAAGATTAATCCAGACCTGTAAGTGCTGAGCACCCTCTATTTTTTTCAGGGGGCTCTTGAGCCCCGGAGCACCCACTGAGTCAGCTCCTATGGAAATGTTTCATTTTGATTTTGACCTTTTTTATATTTCAAACCTTTTTTCCCCACTCTAAATTCACGAACATCTCAAAACAAAAAGCCAGTTTGACTCAAAACCCCCACAACTTTTTGTTTCAAAAACGTTAAAGCAGGGGCGTGTTTCACTGCTTTAGAAACTCCCCCCCCCCCCATTTTTGTGAGTCGGGAGATTCGTTAACAGCGACCATGTGTCACGGAGAGTGTCGGTTTTGACGAATTGGCATTTTCGGCACAATACGGTTCATCGAAAAATTCCCAGTCTGCTCTCTCGTATAGGCGCCGACTTTCTTCTTTCCGGGTGGGTGCTCCGTGCGAGGCCCCGCCCCTTCCCCCAAAGGCCCCACCCTCGCTCCGCCTCTTCCTGTCCTCACTCCGCCCCCTCTCCTCAGCGGTTCCCACCTGCTGCCGAACAGGGGAGGGTGGCTGGTGGGTGCTGTGCACCCACTATTTTTTCCCCTGCGTTTGCTCCAGCCCCGGAGCAAGCACGAAGTCAGCGCCTACGCTCTCTCAGCCCCACTTTGAACTCGAGTGGGTTTGAGGAGGTGGAGAGTCCTGCTCTGGGATTCTCTGGCCTGTCCTAGGCACGAGCTCAGCGTAGAGGATCACAATGGTTCCTTCTATCCTTCGTTGCGAAGCGCGAGTTTCACGTTCTACCCGCTTGTACAATGCTGGATTTAGAGGGGGATTCCTTCTTGGCCCCTGCCATGATCATCAGAGGCTTGACACAGGCTGATTACGCTCAACTTGCACAGCCACCGATGTTGCTGTGACACTGAGCCACCTGGAAGGTCTCACACCTTCAAGAAGCAACCGGCCTCTTACGACGAAGCATTATCCATCAATGTACATTTCCAGAGCCCCTTGCTTCTCGAAAAGAAAAGCCAAAGCACTTTGCCACCTGACCAGAAATCACTCTGCCCTCCAAGGAAATGAAACCTCCTCTGGGGTGCAGCACAGCCTCTGTCGTCCATAAGGGTTTCGGACAGGGCGTGAAGGAGAAACGGCCAGAGTCTCTGCTCCAGCGAAGGCGTGCTCAGCACGGCCGAGAGGGGCGTCGTCAGGGAGTTGGCTACAGATTCTCTAACCAGCCCCAGGCTGGAGCAACGTGGGTACAACAGGTGCAGGTACGCTATAAAAGGAAGCAAGGCAGAGCGCTAGTTTGTTTCTGTGTCCATATAACGTTGCTGGATTACGTGCTACTCAGTTTGGCTGGCACAGGCTTAACTAGGGAAATCCATCTCATTGAGTCATCTCTCGGGGAAGCTACGATATTCGATTGCTCTGACAGCTGCTTAGTAGGGACGGTGACTCTGCCTAATGGGGATGCCTTTAGGTGATTTTCTGGTACTAAGATCCACGTGGGTCTCTCTTTTGTGCTTGCTCTTCCCTAACAGAAGATGTCAGACCCTACACAGTGGACACAACCTGGGAGTAGATGACCTACTGCCTCTCTGCCTAAGCTATTTCCTCCAGCAGGGAGTTTCAGAGGTTAATCACAGAGGGTGTGACAGCGACTGCTGGAGTTAAGGTTGCACAAGCATTTCCATCTTAACCTTTGGGCTTCCTTATGACCAGGTGTTACTTATGCCCAGGCCTAAATTTTGGAAAATTTTACCTTTCAAGCTGAAATTTTTGACCGGCTGTAATGCTGTCAAACCTCCGGGACAGGGTTCAAGATAGAAATTTTGGCAGGAAATCACCATCCGTGTGAACTGGCTAAGCACCCCGGTGAGCGCTGGGTTTGATTGGACAGGAGTTATGACCAGTGTGTTTCTGGACAGAATCTGCTGACCAGGCCCATAAAATGTGCTCCTAAGTAAAGCGACTCTGAGCATACTCACCTGCTCAGGCTGTGCAATACTGTGAGATTAGGAGCAGGGCAGCTGGTAAGGATTACAAGAAGAGGGGCTCCCTACTGCAGAGCTTGCCGGATGTGAAAATGGTGTCCAGCCAGAGAGCATGAAATTGCAGAATGTGGAGTTGGTTTTGGTTTCTGTTGTTGTAAACCTAGGTGTAGTAGGAAGAGAGCCTGAAACATAAACCCTTGTGTCAGAGGCTTGAGGCCTGAACTAACGTAGTGGTCAAAGCTTTGCTGATATAAAGCCAAGTCAGGTTGTGAGCAAGAGGCAGGCCCTGCTCACAGAATCTGGCAAGAACGGGGCTGATCTTGCAGAAATACACATTCCTAAGTAGTGCCAGGCACAGAGCACTTCGGCAAACACATTCCAGAAGGGTGGTCCCAGAACATCTCGATACCAACACATTCCCCAAAGAGAACAGGAACACGCTGACCTATCTTAAAGATAAGGTCAGGATGACAGCCTGATGGATGGAGATGTTTTGATCAAACCAACACGTACAAGGTAATGGGTGGTGGTTAGCAACGTCAGAGGGGCAATACGTAACTTGTTTGTATCGATGTATAAAGAGGTATCTCAGAGGGAGTGTCTTTGCCTGGCCTAGGGGGGAACGGAAAGTCCCATTGTTCACTGAACTGGTCCATTGTTAGGGGCATCCATGTATTAGTGGTCCTGCAGAATTTGCAAGTTACTAGCACCATGCTCATTCGACAATAAACCTGGCCATTTGCCTTTGTCCCTTAACGGATCTTGTGGTCATTGGGCAGTTCAATCAAGGTCTGCTACCTGCACAGAGCTGGAATGGCACAAAGAGAGAACACACACACGCAGCATCTGACTACACTAGGAAATTCCATGAAAAAACTCCATTAAGAGAATGCTAAGGCTGCATGGGGGAGCATTCAAAGTCAGGAAGCGCCATGGTGAAAGTGGCAGGCTCCCCCTTAGTGCTGCCCCTTCTTATTTTAGGGGTATCCTCAGGTGCCCATCACCCTGGTATCTAAGTTTGGGTGGGGGGAGTGTTGAACAAAGGGATTGAACCCATCTCTATCCCAGGCATGACTCTTGGGCGATGTGGTGGTCAAAACCAACGGCGAAAATACCTGAGGACTGGGAGTTTCAGCGGCATCCAAATCATTCCAGGGAGGAAGGGGGGGGAAGCTGGATTTGTCCCCCTTGGAACAGGCCCGGGTTCTCCTCCCCCAGAAGCCACTGATCCCCCACAATCCACATGGCTCCAGGGGGATCTGCCAGATAGCAGTGGCTGGTTCCTGGGAGCCCCTGCTTATGTCTTCCCAACAGCCCAGCTCCGCTGGAGGAGTGTGTCAAATGGATGCAACATGGCAGGGGCGAAGCGGGGACTACAGTGTGGGTGCCTGGCCTTGCCCCACCTCAGCCACAGACTGAGCAAATTGGCCCACCCAGGAAAAGAGCTCTGGGATGGGGTTGAAAACTGGGCCGAGGGTCCCCGCAGCGTGGCAAATATTGGGGGAATGCCTGGGCACATTGGCATCTCACCACTGACGCCAACAAAGCTGCCGCAGCATAACTCCAGGCTTTCTGCCTTGTGCCAGAGGCCAGGTCTTCGGAAGTTGCACTCCCAGCTGCTATCCCTCAGGCACGTGGCTTTGCCTTGTTCCCCATCCCAAATATCATCCACAGAGCAACGAGCGGGGACCCAGCGCCATGCGCCCCATCACGGCTGGGGCTCATTATACCGAGAGGTACTGGTGATCGCATGGCTCACAAAGCTCTGGTGACACCCAGTTAACAGCACTGCCGGGGTACGTCAATCACCAGCCCCCTGCCTATGACAAAAGGGGTCGTGAACCCACCCAGGAGGGGTTTTGTTGAATGTTGTGTGCCCGCATATGGGAAAGCAGAACACACAAAACTGAGGCCTGGTCTATACTTAAATGTAGGTGCTTGTGGGGTGCTTGTGGGGTGAGTGCTGCAGCTATTCAACCTAGACGTGTGCCGGTGTAGATGCTTCCATCCATCTAGCTACTCTCCCGTGGTGCGGGGGAGGTCCTACCCGCCCATCACAGTAGTTTGTGTCTAAGCTATGGGGTGATGTCCTAGTTATGCTGCTATAGTCCCTGTAGCATAGGCCTGGCCTGAGAGAGAGACAGCGGCAGGAAGGAAGCCAAGTAGCAATAGGTATGCATGGTGTGACCTGGGAAAGTTCTAGGTCTGGTGCTGGCTAACGAGGTTTGAGGCCATCGGCAAAGAAGCTGTCCCCTGGGTTTTTTGGGGTCCTCCTGCATTTGGAGAAGCAGGACTTTGGCCATTCCTTGTAAATAACCAAGACTGCATCAGAGAAAATACCATCCATTTCTACTTCCAGCCGCAACCACCTACTAGACCTCACAGTTTTGGTTAGCCGCTCAGCTCAGGAAGGGTAACCCTCTCATCAGCTGTAGTATCTAGAGCCCCCAGTGAGATCAGGGCCCCGTCGTGCCCCGAGGGCTTCACAACCTAAACAGATCAGACTGGAAAAAGGTGGGAGAAAGGAAGCATCATGATCCCCACTTTACAGATGGGGAACTGAGGCACAAAGAGATTCAACGAACTGGCCACGGTCACAGCAGGGTTTTGGAGAACTAGAGGCCATTCAGAGAGGGGTGACAAGAAGAATCAAGGGCTTGAGGAAACCCTCATGTGAGGAGAGATCGAGAACACTGGGGTTTGTTACTTAAAAACAAATAAGATGGAGACATGAGAAGAGTCTATACAATAGTCCAGGGAAGGGAGATCAGGAGCTTCTGTTCTCCCTGTCTGACATGAACAAGGGAACAGTCAAATACAATACAATAAAAGGTGGTCACATTCAAAACCGATCAAACACAATGTGTAATTAGACTGCGGAACTCACTGCCACAAGGTGTAACGGCGGTCAAGAATTTAACCAGATTCACAAAGGGCCGGGACATTTATATGGATAACAACTCTGGATATTCTGGTTATAATTAACACTAACCATTTTGGAAGGGATATTAGACCTAATGCTTCCAGATTTAAGCCAATCTCTAGCTATTCGAGATCAGGGTGAGGCCTTTTGTGGGGAGCAGATTACCCCACATCTGCCACTGTGGGGTTCTTACACCTTCCTCTGAGGCATCTGGTTCTGGCCCCTATCAGGGGCAGGATAGTGGACTAGATGGACTTGGGGCTCTGATCAAGTCAGGACATTCATCTGGCAAAGTCAGGATTTGGACCCAGACCTTCTGTGTCCCAGTCTGGTGCCTTAACCACAGACCCATCCTTCCTACCCAGAGCCTAATGAATATCCTCCAGAGACACCCACTGTACAGCACCTAATGTAAACCCAACCAGCAGTTAGGGAACGTCTCCAATATTAGAAACAAAACACAGGCAGACAAACAAGCCACAGACAACTGCAAAGACACAGGCCTAGACTATCCCCCAGATCCAAATTCCCCCAGACTTCAGAGAGTCCCAGATCCACACCCAGATTCTGTGGCTTAAGCACCTCTCAACGTAACACCATTAAGGGGGGAAAACTCCCCCTCTGAACACCGAGCCTGGTGAGCTGTATTTTACGATTCACAATAAAGGAAAAAATTACAAGGAACCAGTTTTTCATCCTAACCCATTTTGGAGACTTTATAGGGTGTTAACAGCATTGGCTCCGTTGTTTATTATAGACAATAATACGCTGGAGCTAGACTCAAATAGCCGCCAAGATTCCCTTCCTCAGCCCTCCCCCAGATGGGAAGGTGACCCCTATGTAAACTAACCCCCAGGCTCACCTCGTCACATAAACAGCGCCCTTCCCACCTTACACGGAGTCACAAGAGATTTGCTTCTTCAATGCAGCGTCTGTCGCCTTGAGGCACTGGGCCAGACGCACCACCCGGTGCATGAAGGACAACCTCAGCAGGCAGAACCCAGATGGCTGATTGGTGGAAGAGGTACCCGTTCTAGAGCGGAGATATCCAGAGCCAGGGATGTGGGACCCCATAGACTATGGTACCCAGGGTAGACGGATGGAAGTCAGTGGTATCTCTCCTGTGGCAAAGCCTTGCTCAGGTACAGCTGCCTCTGTGAGTATAGGGCAGGGGGGCACAAGCTGTAGCCACAGGGACAAAGGGTGGCCAGACGATTCTTCCAGGAACTCATGCAAGTCTTTAGCATGCTGCCCCGTTCCACTGCAAGCTCCCAATCCTGGCCCCGGCACCCAGGCTGAGGAACGTGGTGGGATGCTAGAACTGGCACTGTGGCCACAGAGCAACAGCTTTGCCCCAGCCTCGCCTTCCTCCAGCATGACCACCCCCCTGACCTCCGGTTCCAGGGTATTCAGGAGTTGCAGAGCCCAAGGACGGGATGCCAGCGGCCAGACTCTGCTTCCCCGGCCCACGGAACCACATTAGCTCCATGGTGGATGCGAGGGTGGAGAGGGTTTTACAACTGTGCCGTTAGTCGGAGGCACTCAGGACACATCGTCAATGAAGGTTTGTCCTTGATCCCTATCCTGGGAAGTCCCCTCCATACTCCTGACCAGGATTTTGAGACAACCAAAGCCTCAGACAATCCACCCCAGGTGTTACCCAGAGGCCAGGACTTCAGGAGTTTAGCCAGGGCAACTTATCCAGTTGAAGTTTCCTTACATGAGGGGCAGTCAATAGACAGACTGCAGGCCAAATCAGACCCACCAGACGCTTCTGAACAGACCCCGACATCTTTTTTATTTCCTTATTATTATCATCATCATTATTAAGAACAGGAGTACTTGTGGCACCTTAGAGACTAACAAATTTATTAGAGCATAAGATGCATCCGAAGAAGTGGGCTGTAGTCCACGAAAGCTTATGCTCTAATAAATTTGTTAGTCTCTAAGGTGCCACAAGTACTCCTGTTCTTTTTGCGGATACAGACTAACACGGCTGCTACTCTGAAACCTATCATCATTATTGTTATTATTTTTGAATTATTTTCTCTGGAACCTGGACCTTGACTTAGGGTGACCAGACAGCAAGTGTGAAAAATCGGGACAGGGGGTGGAGGTAATAGGAGTCTACATAAGAAAAAGACCCAAAAATCAGGACTGTCCCTATAAAATCGGGACATCTGGTCACCCTACCTTGACTACACCTTGACCAAGGACTTTGGACCTTGACAAAAAATAATTGCCTACCCCTGCCTTAGATGTATTTCCCAAGAGCCTGTAAAGTTCCTCCCAGACACTGCTGACAACTCACTATTGCTAAGATAGTCTCTGAGGTTCTGGAAAAACACCCGGCTCCATGTTTATTCCCTCTTGGTGACTCCAGATCAGATGTGCTCCCTTTCTAAGCCAGAAAAGGATCGTTCCAACTGCTGGCGCCAGCACCATCCATCCCACCGAGCCCTCTCCAGGGCCCACACCAGTGCCAGCAAGGAAGATTTTACAACTGGAAATGGGCCAGCCATTGTGCTGGCTTTGTTTGAGCAGGGTTGACCGGAGTGACAAACTTGCCCGTGTCAGTCCAGTGAGCAGGTACGAGGGGAAGGTGCAGCTGGGGCCATGTCTTTCCAAACATGCCAGCACTTCCACCTGGGCTCTGCTCCCAGCTCACAACTTCCAGCCGGCCAGAGAGCGAGGGGTGGGATGAAAACACCCAAGGCACCAAATTCCATTCTGGACCTACACAGACTCGAAGCCCAAGGCTCCCATTAATCAGTTTTCACTGCTTTCTCCTGCCTTCATCTGCGCTGCACTTGTTTAACCAAAAGATGCCCCGGGAATTCTAGCTTGTTAAATCGCCATAAGAACCTTTCACCGAAAAGCCGTTCCACTGATGTGAGCTGCTTTCTCTCTCGACCCCCCATTTCATTAAAGCAATTGTTTGAGAACTCCATTAATCTCAGTCTCGTCTTATTTACAGGCTCTCTCTCCTGTGCTGTGGACATGTCTGTCTCCCAAACAGTTGCCCATGGCAATGGATAGATACCAAGGCCGCGTAAGTTTCCATGTGACAACCTGAGTTCCATCGTTAATTTTGAGAAATATGTAGCGCAGCCCCGTTCAGCCCGGATTCTGGGGATACTGCACTAAGTGATTTTACTTTGGCTCGGTGAATGCTTTGGGAAAATGGGATCGGATCTCCCACAGAAGTCATGAGGCTTGGGAGATCCATTTTTAGTGAAAACCATCCAGGGAAAGAAATACCCCTATCATTTATGCTGGGAGAATGTATAGCACGCCCCCCGATATTTGTAATTGTCCAGGTTGGACACTTACATTCTGGTCCTTCACCAGCCTGATTTTAGATTTTGCGGGAGTTACACAAATCAGCTATTCTGCATTTTAATATATTACTATCATATGAGTTACCGCTTGCTACAGTCTGCTGATGTGACACACAATACACTGCCTATAACTTTATTTTAATACAGACTTTCATACTTCCGGATGCTTTTCGGCTTTAATAACAGTTACAGAATTCAGCCTGAGGCTATGAACATTTTATGGCCCAGTTTTTAATCTCCTCCTACATTAGTGTAGCTCCATCAGCACCAGGGGAGTTTTTACTGGTTTATGCTGGTGTAACTGGGAGCAGAATCTGGCCCTTTTCCTGTATCTCCAGAGACAACAAGATGTGTGTGCTATCCTCCTATGGGTGCCATGCATAGATGGTCATCAGCAAGTGAGATTTACCTCTTGACCATAAAATCTGTCTCTTCATAACATGAACAATGCTCCGGATTTAATAGAATCATGACCGGAGTCATTCCTCCCATTAACATCATCGAAAATGCATTACTGTGTATGCATGCAGACTGACAGATTGAGCTCACTATAAACTGGTTTGAAAATGAAATTGACACCAGTATTATTCTATCAGTTACACCTGAGTTTCACCACCGATTTGGCCTTAAAATCTGTTATGTTTGTAAATTAACAACCAGTGAAGCAGAGAATCATGCAAACCATCCATCTAGAACGGACTGCCTGGTTATTTATTTTTTTTTACAGGCAGAATGGGGGTGGAGGGGAAGGAAGAAAAGATCTTGCTTCATACATCCAGCATGCAATTGCGGCTGGTTACCCCAGCCTCTGTTTACCTCCATTTCTTCCCACCTTCTGGAGGCTCTTGCAAAAATCAGCAGCATCTTAGTGTTTCATTCCAACCCAGTGTAACCCACCTCTGTGTCAGCACACAGTGTGTGTGTGTGTGTGTGTGTGTGTGTGTGTGTGAGAGAGAGAGAGAGAGAAACGTGTGTGCTGATCTAGTCTGAAAATGAAATCCTCGATCCTCTGCATTTCTCCTGCACATGAAACGTGCCGATTTCCCACCCCCTCCGCCAAGACATTTTAAACCAACTCGGGATCGGTGCGTTCCTTACCTGCTAGCGGGTGCGCTGCCCCCCGCCTCCGGCCACGCTCCGCTCCGAGGGGGGGATGCGGAGAGCGCCCCCCGAATGCTCCCCGGGGAGCCGGGCTCGCGAGCTCCTGGCGCGCGGCGGCGGATGATGCTCAATCCATACCTGGCCCCGGCTCCTCCAGAGAGGGCGGCAATCGCCGGAACCGAGAGAGGGTGGGACTGGGGCCAGCCGGAGGGAGGGGAGCGCTGGCTAGGGCTGTCCCGACCCGAGCCTTTGTTGGTGGGCGCTGGAAGCCTGGCCGCATCCGAGGGGCTGCGGGGCCAGACACACGCACACACACCCCCGGAGGAGGAGGAGGCGTGTGATGAATTCAGCAGCGCCCAGCTCGCTGCAGAGAAACCTCCATTCCCAGGCGAGCAGCGGCAGCCGACCGACAGGAGCCGGGGCCGGGGCGACCCCAGGGCCGGGGAAGCAGGAGATCAGTGATTGCACCTGACTCCCAGCGGCTCCCCCGCTGGACTGGGCTTGTGGCCCGAGGAGCGGGGAGGATGCAGCCGCCGCCGCCGCATCCCTGCCGGTTCTGCAGCCGGACTCTCCGCCTCGTGTGCGCCTCTCTCCCCCCCGGCCTGCCTCTCCGAGCTCTGCCTCCGCCCGCTGCAGCGCGCTCCCACCGCCCCCTGATCGTCCTCCCCGCCCTCCGCCTCGGGAAGCCGGGGAGCCGAGCGCCACATGGGGCCCCACGCGAGGGAGCGTCTGCAAACTCGCCAGGCCATGCTCGGGGAAGTGAACCCCCCCCCCTTTGCAAGGTCCCTTGGCTGCGGGGCTGCGGAGGTCCCTGGCGGCGGGGGGTGGGTACAGGGGTGAGGAGGTGACACCCAAGGTGCCCGGCTGGGATCCCCTGCGGCTTGGAACAGCACCTGCCGGGTTATTTTGTACTGGGTCTAGCTGCCAATCACCCTGCTTTAAAGGTCTGGTTCTTGTTTGTTTCCCGTGTGTCTGACTCCCTTGCCCAGGGGCGGCTTGGCCTGATCTAAGCGAAGCCTGACTCCACTAAAACACTGGGTGGTTAGGTCATAATGAAGGTATCAATAATGCAACACGTTGCATCTCCCAACTCAGGGAATGGCTGCCCGGGGAAGGAAAGTGCCAGGGAAGAGTTAAGTGGCATTGTGGCACTGCAGTGGGTAGCGTGCGGGTGCCCTCTGTTGGATGGAGTGTGTGTCATAGGGCCCATATTGCTCTAACTTAGTGGAGATTCTCAAATGACAGTTGCCATCTGCTGCATGTCACGCAGTAGCCAGGGCTCAGATCCCCCTGTACGCAAGCACAGGAACCCTGCTCCTTGAGCTGAGGAGAATCTTCCTTACTCTTAATAGTGTAGGGGGCTATGGCACACTGATCTGGTTCCCTCCAGGAGATGGCAGCGAGACAAACACAGGTCACTACAGTGACACTATTTAGCACTTATATTGCCCTTCCCTCTCCAAAGCACATCACAGATATTCATTTCTTTCTGGTGCTTTTGACCCACAGAAGGGTTTTACCACCACTAGCTCATTCACCCTCACCCACCCTGCAACGTGTGATCAGCATTATAAACCCCTCTGGGCAAGTTCCAGGTCTTTTCTATTTCGGTGTAAAGCACGGCGCACACCTACGGCACGGGACCTCATTCTGGTTCTGCCGCTGTGACTTTGGTCAAGCAGGGCCGGCTCCAGGCACCAGTGTAGGAAGCAGGTGCTTGGGGTGGCCAATTTAAAGGGGCGGCACGACCGGTTCTTCGGCGGTGGGTCCCTCATTCCCTCTCTTCCTCTTTGAGCTGCCACTTTTTTTTGTTGTTGTTGCCGCTTGGGGCGGCAGAAAAGCTGGATCCGGCCCTGTGGGCAAGTCACTTCTCCTGTCTCTGCTTTGGTGTCACCGTCCTGCCTGTGTCTACTCAGACTGTGAGCTCTGTGGGGCTAGGTCTGTCTCTGACTGTGTCAGTCCAGCAGCGAGCACAAGGGGGTCCTGATCTCGGCTGGGGCTTTCAGATGCGGTTGTAATGCAAATAATCAACACCACAAACCCACACAGGGAGCGTGGCTTGAGCAGCCTGCATGAGAAAGCAGCCGTATAGGAGCTGTTCCAGCAGCCATAGGGAACTGAGACCACAGACAGCTGCTTCACCCCCACCAAGGGGCGTCCTACATCAGGTCTGCTCTCGATTTTCAGAGGCCTCTTCTTGAACTGAAGCTCACTTGTGATGTAATTGACATGGGGGTTTATATAGAGGGGGGGATCGTCAACCCCTTTACACAATCCGTGCCTTCCATCTAAGTGGCATATAACTTCCCCACTGGGGCCATGTGGCTTTCTCCGGCTCTGCATCTCCCAGGTCTGCCACGTCAATCGCTAAACCGCTTGCTCCGCTTGATTGCCTCAAGACCTTTGGGTGGCTCCGCTCTTTTCCTGGGATTTAGCCAATAAGCAAACCCCGGTCTGTTCCCCATGCGCCTGGCAGCCAGAGAACCAGGGGTCTGCTCCCGATGCATGAGGATCTTCAAAAAGAAACGACAAAAAAGCCCATTTGAATGGGGGAAAACCCCCACCCCACCTCTCTTTCTCAATGTGAAGCCCTCTCTCTCTTTGCAAGAGCGTCAGACCAAATCACTGCCCGGCCTCAGGGTTCCCAACAGAAGCGGTGGCCAAGCTCCTACTGGCTTCAATATTTTCCAGCTGCCCTGACTGCTGGCTTCATGCAGCATATTGTGGATAGCTTTTGCAGTGAGGCCAAAGACAGACCCAGCAGCCAGCCCTGGAGAGAGACCTGCACAGAACCCTCCTCATCCCTAGACACGGCCCCTACGGTTCAAGGCAGAAGCAGGGTGCATTGTGGGAAGCTTGCACGGCCAGGGCCGTGTTGTGCCTGTTCTGGGCATAAACAGTGGCCTTTGGCTTCCAGGGCTGCCCATCATAAGGTGCAAAGCTGGAGGTGAGGCGGGTTTACCTGGGCCCTGGCCCAACCGCTTTTTGGCCAGGCCAAACCTGTGTGAACCCACACACTGGGTGGGGTGTGTGTGTGTGTGTGGCCTCTCTGCCTCCCCCTTGCCCCAACTTTAAATAGCATTCAGCAGCCCCTGCTGCCAACATATCCGCAAAGGAGCATGGTCTTGGGGTCCAAAGGATGCCCGGCCTGTCTTGTTCCCCCTTAAATCAAAGCACAATCTCAATCCTGCCCCCAGCAGCACAAACCACTAGTGACCCAGCTGTGTCTGACTCGGCAGTTGGGGTCTACGTTCTTTCTACTCCAGTGACGCATTTCTTCCCTCCTGCTCCCCGGAGGGATGAAGCAGCATCGATTTCCTTGTTAGTCTGTCACCACCAGTTCGGGATGGTGCAACATGCCAGTAATGGGCATGTGTGAAGCCCCGACACCTCTCCAAATCTGCTAAGGGGTATCAGCCCCATCCCTACAGCCTTTGCTAAGGCATTAGAGTGCAGCCTGATGTAGGGCTAGGAGATGTGGCCTGGTATCAGGAGCCCACCTCATGAGGGTGGCCAAGCCAGTGCGGTCTGCTAGGCCAGGATCCCAGGCAGGAGAGGGGAACCCAGCCAGGCACCAGGAGCAAGGTGAGGCGACAGACTAGCTCTGTAGGAGTAGCAAGCCAGAACCTGCACTGTCACTCAACCAATTCTCTGGGGCCAACTTCCTGGTTTAAATAATTGGTGTGGACCAATCCGGCAGCTGCAGGTGTCTGTCACTCTGGCCTTTTCAGGCGGTACCTCCTGCCGAGTCTAACCCTCCAGGAAGTGGTGGGTGATGCTTTCCCTAACTGCCCAGTGGAAATGAAGAGGTGTCATGTGCCCAGGAAGGGTAATAATTATCTTACATCTCTATAGTGCCTCCTATCACACAAGGCACTATCCCAAAATGCTATGCTGTGGGGATGGATCAAGTTGTCCCAATGCAGCCACTTCTGGGGTGGTTATTCTGAGCCAGCAGCACTGCACGAGAAGTTGATTGTTTAGGGGGGGCTGTGAAGGAGAACTCCTCCATTTGAAACAGCAGGAGGGAGTTTTTAGGTAGAGATTTTAATGAAAACCAAGGCTCTGATCAATTGTGGTTGTTAAAAGACCTCTGGCGAGTTTTGCAGCATTTCCAGCCTGGGTAATGGCATTCCACCTGCAAGAAGTCCCACTCTGGTCTTAATCTGGAGAATTTATAATTCACTACCCCCCCCCCCCCCCCCCCGTCACAGGGTGACACTGGCCCTTTAAGAGGGAGCAAGGTCCAGTATAAATATGACTGATCAGCACCAACCAATTAGGTTTAACAGGGGGCACCTGGGCCACAGTGGGGAGGGAGACTTGGTAAATCAGAACTGGCTGGCCCCTGTCAGGGAAAGGGGAGACCTGCCAGAGGCTGGAGAAGGGTTTGCTGGCTGACCTCCAAGCTGGAGAGCCAAGGCTGAAGTTGGAGAAGCAATGTAACAGAGAGAGGGGTTCAGCTGCTGACTTCTCCATGCTGGAGACCTGCTCCCAGAAGAACAGTGAGGAGGCCTGGGGGAGAGCGAGAGACGCTCCCCTGGTGAGGCTGATCCCCCAGCAGGGAGGCTGTGGGAGTTTCTGCTGGGAAGCGCAGGGTGGTACCCCAGTTGGAAGGGCTGGGGAATGGCTGTCCTACCAGGAAAGGACTGAAGAAGCACCTAGAAGACACCAGAGCATGATACATGCCACGTTGACTGACTAGCTAGCGTAGGACTTCAAGGACTACATGTGCTGGCGTGCTAGATGGGCTGTGGTTTGGAACTTCGGCTATGGACTACTTGGGCCATGTTGCAATACATTGGCCCCCAGGATGGGTAGGGCTGAGACAACAAAGTTTATGTAGTGTAACTGGGGACTCTGAAGGAGGGAAACTGAGGCAGAAGAACCAGTCATGCTGCAGCCTGCTACGTGAGGATACCTCAGGCAGGGTGGCCTTGCTACCAACGCCTCAAACTCAAAATCGTGCTGTGCCACTGTTAAGTAGCTGCCGCATCCCACCCCAGAAGTGGGTGCATTTCAGCAGTGCATGAGGTGTTCCCTGCACACGCAATGACACAGAGCCAAATTCTACCTTCAGTTACACCTGGCCAGCCCCAGTGAAAAGCGCTGTAGAAAACAGAGGGGGCGATTGGCAATTATCATGTCGCATTGCAACGTGAAGTTTCTGGCCAATGGACAAAGAGAGGAAGGCAGCGTTCTTGGCACAGAGGGGGCAGCTAACAGGGGACAGAGGACGCTTGGATGGGAGAGGGGCATGCAATGCTACTGTGTGATACAGAGACGCGTCACGCGCTGTACGACGGGTTGGTGGTTTTGCAGAGCTTTTCAGGTTTGGCATCAATAATGGATGGGTTTCCTGAGGGGTATTAATAAGGGCTCATGCATCATGCATGACAAACTTCGCAGGGAAAGAGTGATGATTGTTTGCTGCTATGAAAGAGACGGGCGGCCTGTATTCTGCCAGGGTGGTGGTGGTGTTAACAGCGCAGCCAGACCTGTCTCACCTGCGGCTGGGATCTTGTCACCTCACTTATGTTAAGCACTGATGGGCCCGATCTGCACCTGAATGGGAGACCGGGAAAGAAAAACCAGCTGCTGCCGCGAGTGACCGAGCAGGTGGCGCTCTTCTCCTTGTCAGTGCTGAAGTACTTCCCCCCTGTGATGCTAGGGGGCGCTGTGCTGCTGGAGGCACACCTTGCAGGTGAGAGATTACAACTAAGATCCTGACCACTGGTGCCATGGCTCTTTCTGCAAGACCAGAGGGGTTCACTGGGGTCCTGGCTGAATTCCGTTCCACCCCCTCCATTCCCCCGGCTGGTTGAACAGGATGCAGGATTCTTCACTCCTGGGTTTAACCTGTGGCTGGAGGGTGACCAGCATATAGGGGGGGAAACTGAGGCAGCTTCGTGAGGTTTGTCAAGGGAAGGGGGTTGGTTCTCTTCTGTTCTGGGTTTTATGCTCCCCTTGGTATCTGAGCATGGTGCAGGGAGGGCCTTTGGCAGGTGGGCTGGGCCTTTGTCAGGCACGTCCCTGTGTCTGGAGAGGGGACGGGCTGGGCCCGTGGTCCATAGGAGAAGAATTGTGTAAAGCTCACACACCGCGCTGGGGTTGAGGGGACGGTTCCAGGGGTGATTGGGACACATGTGAAGATGTTGCACAGCAGTGGGGGCTGCAGGTCAGCACTGAAGGGTCCTGGCAGGGAGGTACCCAGCACAGGAATAGCAGGGGGGCTGCAGGTCAGCACTGAGGGGTCCTGGCAGGGAGGTACCCAGCATAGGAATAGCAGGGGGGCTGCAGGTCAGCACTGAAGGGTCCTGGCAGAGCTGGGGGGGTGCCCAGCACAAGAATAGTAGGGGGGCTGCAGGTCAGGACTGAGGGGTCCTGGCAGGGAGGTACCCAGCACAGGAATAGCAGGGGGGACTGCAGCCGCAAGTCAGCACTGAGGGATCCTGGCAGAGCTGGGGGGGTGCCCAGCACAAGAATAGTAGGGGGGCTGCAGGTCAGGACTGAGGGGTCCTGGCAGAGCAGTGGGGGAGCTGTTGTATGTATTTTGATGGACTAAAGGTGCCTTACGAGTCAAAGGTGTTAACGTGACCCTGTCACTGTCCAACATTAAGCCGTGTTAAACAAAGTTGAGGGGTTGGGATACAGAGACCCCAGCCTGCTGAGCAACATGGCAAACACACCGTTAAACGTCCTTTAGAATCTTTTATTAAAGATAAAGCTAAAGAAGGGTGAACAGTTAAAGTCTTTGGACTGTAAAATACCAAGTAAGGCTTTCGTTTTACCAGCAACCTGTGGGCCCTAACCCCGGCTGGACCGGCTCTGAGGTGGGATTAAAGATGGTAGTAAGTGTACTTCGGGGAGAAAAGAGAAGAAGCTGGTTGAGAGAGGCGGGAGCTGCTGCTGTTCTAGTCCAATCCTGTTTCCTAGAAGACGAACAAGACGAACCCACACTAAAGGGCAAAGAACCGAACAGCAGAGAGAAAACACCGCTTTCATCTCTGGCGCTCTGACTTTCACTTGCCACCTCACTGCTGGAAAAACAGGCCTGGCACACGATTTTATCAGCCACTCCGAGCCCTGGCAAACTTGTACCTGTGTTGGGTTGTTCAGGGTAGGGTGACCAGATGTCCCGATTTTTATAGGGACAGTCCCGATTTTTAGGTCTTTTTCTTATATAGGCTCCTATTACCACCCCCCCACCCCCTGTCCTGATTTTTCATATTTGCTGTCTGGTCACCCTAGTTCAGGGCATTGTTTTTAGCTGCTTCTCTGGTCAGGGGCTTACAGCGGTGTTGTCAAATAGACAGTCTTGGCCGGCTAAGCAAACTCTTAAACAAGGCAAAAGGAGAGAGAGGGGAAAGGGAAGAGCTAAAGTGGGAAAAGAAAAGGACACATGGGGCCTGGGGGAGGGATGTGTGTGACAGTCTCACATCTCAGATGATTGAGATTTAGCCCATAAGGGTGGTGATGTCACCCGGGTCCTGCTCTTGGCCCGGTCTGGTCAGGACGTCACTCAGGATCAGGATGTCAAAGGCCCGTGGTAAATCCCAGCCATGATGGTAAAGCCTGGGGCAGCGTTGTTGGCAGACAGCTTCTCCTCTTCTTGATTTCTTCTCCCTCCTCCCCCAAAGGCCTTTTCTTTTAAGGACTCCAAAAGGCAGCGACAGGCAGATCAGCCCATCCCCTCATTATTTTGTGCACCAATTAGGCCTCATTTCTGACACTAGGTTTGGTCTGTTGATTTCCAGTCCCACATGTCTCGTGTTTACCAGGCATGATCTTAACTAGGGTTACCATATTTTGTGCCTCCAAATGGAGGACACGCCCCGGGGCCCCGGCCCCGCCCCCAGCCCCACCCACGCCCCAACTCCGCCCCCTCCCAAAGTCTCCGCCCCCTCCCCTGCTTCCCGCGAACATTTAATTCGCGGGAAGCCTGAAGCAGGTAAGGGGGGGGGGGGAGGAGGCGCGGCTCAGGCTGGCCCCCCGGCGGCTCCAGCCTGGGTTGGTTCGGGCCCTGGGGTGCCGGCCCTGGCCGACCACCCCCGGCGGCCCGGCGCACCCCCCGGCCCCGCGACCCCGGCTCCCAGCCCCGCGGGCCCGGCTCCCCGACCCGGCTCCCCGACCCCGGCCCGGCTCCCGGCTCCCCGGCCCCGCGCCCAGCCCGGCCCGGCACCGCGCGCCCGGCCCGGCTCCCGGCCCGGCCCCATGCCCCCGGCCCCGCGACCCCGGCCCCGCACCAGCCCCGGCCCCAGACAAAGAGGCCCTGGCCGAGCCTCCCGATTTTCCCGGACATGCCCGGCTTTTGGGGATTTCCCCCCGGACGGGGATTTGAGCCCCCAAAAGCCGGACATGTCCGGGAAAATCCGGACGTATGGTAACCCTATCTTAACCCAGCCTTTGAGTTCTGTCAGAAGGCCTCTTTGTTTGGACCCCCTTCTGACAACAAATATTACTACATGACCCCGGGGGGGACCGACGGGGGACCGAAGCCTGAGCCTGCCAGAGCCCCGCTGACATGGGGGGCAGGGCCAAAGCCGAAGCCCAAGCCCAAGGGCTTTAGCCCCAGGCGGGAGGCTTGTAGCCTGAGCCCCACTGCCCAGGGCTGAAACCCTTAGGCTTCGGTCCCGGGTGGTGGGGCTTGGGCTTCGGCTTTGGCCTCAGGCCCCAGCAAGTCTAAGGCAGCCCTGGGACCCCATTAAAATGGGATCCCGACCCACAGTTTGAGAACCGCTGGACTACTTCAGTCTGTCCGTCTGTCTCCCTTTGGCAGCTTTTTCCATCAGCGTTGATGGTTACGGGCTAATGTGACACTTCACCATCCTCACAGGTGAGCTCCCAATCAGGGTCAGTTTACAGGTCCGAGGATTATAACAGAGCCTGGTGCTGGACCCAGGGGCCTGGGCACAGCTGCAGGGGAAGCTTGCGCGGGGCCTGCACTGGTATGCACCAGGTGCAATACGCAGAAGCTTTTCTAGCTCCCGTGTCACTGGGAAATCCCCCATGTACATGGGTCACCTGATGCATTTGGGGCACCAGTGTGCCCAGGAATAGCTGTGCCAAGCTGTTCACGAGCTCCTCGCAGTCCTGGTCGGGCATCTTGGCTCTATTATCCACATCCGTTCCTTGTCCCGCAGCATGAGATACGTAAGAGTCCCGCCCCCTGCAGCATCGCTCTTATGCTGGGGAAGGCATTGGGATAATGCCGACGCTCGGATAATAGGGTTTGGAATAAACGGAAGAGGGTGTGCATGTGAGATACGTGAATGCGTCTCTCTAGGAGACTGGTGACCTCTAATGAATTCATCCGGGATCTGATCGCATTCAGATGACTTGGCTTTAGGCTGTAAAGGCCAATGCTCTCCCCGGCAGCTATTTCCTTGCCAAAAAACGCATCGTTCTGCCAGTGGCAAGAATGCCACGACCCGGGCACGACAGCCCGTCGCAAACGGCTCTCTTGCCTGGATTGTGGCATTCTTGCATGGACAGAACGGCTTTTTTGCAGTCCCCTTCAGGCTCCCTTTGGAAAGGACGGTGGATCCCCAGCACCTCGGGGCCCTGTGGCGGGGGAGGATTTCATCCTCTTCTGTGCTTCTGCAACACCATGTGGCTCCAGGGAGAAGGGGAAGCACTGGCGTGTCTTCGCCAGGCTCCCTTCTAGACACGGCCTCAGGGGGCTTTCATCGTTCCATTTGCTTGCACGTCCATCGGCCGCTGTAATACACCCATGTCGCACAAGAGGGCCAGGAAGAGACTGACCTTTTAGTTGTTAGCCGGAGCGCCATGCCAAGGCCACACCCCCGATTACTGACCCCTGTCATGTGACTGGGCCTATCCAGAGACTCCAGAGGTTACTGTCACAATCCCCAGAAGTGGGTGCTCCAGATCTATCTCCTTCACGGGGCTCTCCAGCACCGGGATTGGCACATGGCTACTGTTCCTGTTTTGTGTGTAGCCAGAAGAACACAGGCTCTAGGACTGCCGGGGGCACTACAGTCCGTTTTTAAAACAGTTAAACAAATGGGATCCATTTTGCGCTGTCCTTCCTTGACTAAGCTACCAGCACATCCCCTGCATTCCCCCTCACAGGCCTTGCAAATGCAACCACAAAGGAAAGGCCAGCCTCCTGGGGTGGAAATGTTTACAGGGATGCAAATAATTTAGTTGTGGTCTAGGGAGAAACTTGTGTGTGTGAAGAGGGTGACAATCCAACTGGCTCAGCGTAACTTCAAACCCACTAGAAAATCAGAGATTTCCAAGCTGGACTCAGATTTCAACCTAATTTGCTTTGCACGTTGTAATGATTTGGGAAATCGGTCGGTACACAATGACAGCGTCTGGGGATGAAGTTGTTATGAAAATTGCTGTATCAGGGAATGGCTCTATGTGAATATGGAATCCACCAATTGCTGACATGGGCTGAAGCATGTACCGAACAGTGAGGGACAATGGAGAGTCGTTAGTGTTAATGATTGTGCTTTAGACCAAACAACGGGTATGCTAAGGAGGTTGGCTGGAGCTCAAGAAGCTCCTTCCTTCAGCTTGTCTGCAGGGAGATGGTGAAGTAGAGAGCGTGGAAAAACAGCAGCAGCAGAACAAAGGAACCAGGTGCTGGTAGAGGGAACATATAAACTGGGAAAACTCACTGAGATGATGTAACAAGGCCTTTGCTTGGCCCTCGCACTATGGGACCCCTGCGCCCACAAAATCAGCCAGAGACTTCCTCTGGGTGCAATCACCAGTGTCAGCTCCCACCGCCTTCTATTTACAGATCACTCCAAACTAGCAACTTAGGAGACAGCGAGCTTCTCCAGCACGCAGGAATGCACAGCCCTTCGCGCCTCCCTTTCACTGCCTTCCTGCCAGCCCTATATAGCCGCCTGGCTAATGAGGCCCGCAGGTGCTTCCCTTCTATCAATTAGGCGTGGCATACTCAGCCAGCCCCAATTAATGCTTCTTAATTGGAGCAGGGCTAACAGAGGGTTGGCTCAGGACCTGCTGGCCGGCACCCTGTTCCAGATGGGAAAAGGAAGTTTTGGGCAGGCGAGTGGAAGCAGGGGGTCTGGTTTAACTGCAGACCCGCCTTTGTCAGAGGAAAGCTAGCCGGGCTGGAAAGTCTCTATGGTTTGCAAGAGAAGTTATGAGCTCCAGGGCAAGGACCCTGGCCATCCCAGAGGGCTCTCCAGAGTGGTGAGGAACCTGAGGCAGGGAAATGCAGGTAGGTGCGTTTGTTCTTTGTATAGAGCTGTGTTTCTCTCGAGCTGTGAAGTAAACAGCAATGGTACCTTGTCTCTGTGCGTGGCCGTTGGCTGTCACCATCACGTGGAAGAGTTCCGATGTGAGCCCAGAGCCCGCACGTGGCTGGAGTGCCGGGAGAAGGTGTGGGTAAGCTATGGGGACCCTAAAGGGGCAGCGCTGGTCCCAGGGGCTAGGCATTTGGACTGTGGAGTCTCAGCTCTCAGAAGGGGGTGCTAGACAGAGGATCCGCACCCCGAGAGGGCACCTAGAGATCCCAAGCCAAGGGCAGCGTCTGGGCTCTCTTCCGATGCCAGAGGCTCAGAGCACACAGACGCAGCAATCTGATGAGTGTCCAATGGCAGAACTCAGCCAGATCCGTGACATGGATAGACTTGGGAGAACTCGACTTTGATTGGTTTATCATTTTGACTGATAATATTCATGTTTGTTTTTAAGCATTTTTTTCTATTTTTATTTTCACAGTTGCAGGAAATGATGGGATCAGCGTGTGGGGAGGCCAGGCAGTCATCCTTTAATGACTGTAGGTGTTGAGATTAAAAAAGTGAACCCATTAAAACACAAACGGCCACGCTCACATGTCAAAATATGCAACGTAACCAGCCTTAAATCAAAGTCTAAGTTCTCAAGCACCATGTTTCTGACTTGCCCTCTCTGTGCATTTTGATTATCATCCGTGGAGATGTTTTTTTGCCTCCGTTCGTGTGTGTACAGTGAAATCAACATTGACCAATAAAAATCCTTCCAAGCCTACGCTTTGTGTGTCTGACACCTTCTAAGGGCTCCTACAGCATCTATTGCCGTTGGCTAAGAGAGGTTTCCTTTAGCGCTAGTAGGTTTTTTTGGGGCGGGGGAGGAGTTGGAGTTGAAAGACCAGAGTTTTAGGCCCACCTCCACAGATGCATGGTACTGGGATCTAAAAGCTCCTCCGTTCTAGCCCAGGGTCTGTTACCTGTGGGGCTGTGAATTAATCAGTTTATCCCGTGCCTCAGTTTCCCCCCGATAATACTTGCACATATCACAGGGTGTCATTAGTATTACTTAGTTATTGTTTGCAAAGCCCAAGCCCTGTATGAGGGTTAAAGGTTAATAACCAGGCAGTATGACCTTACTGCTAAATTCTTGGCAGCCTTTAGCTTCTACATGCTCCTCTTTCTCCCCATTAGCTGAAATCCAAAGGTCAGTTCATAATATAAAAGTTGCTTCCTAACACGAACTGTCCTATGGCAATCAAAGTTGTATCTGGTTATAGCCTCCTCCCCTCACACTTTGTATGTCACTTGTCATCTTGGTTATTCTAGGCGGGGCTGGTAGAACTGCCTATTATTAAGGTTGCCTGACATTGGCTGTTATAAGGCCCCGTTTTCAGTTGCTTGTAACTTTGCCAAACTTTAACTGTTTGGGCTGAAATCTTCCACGCTGGTGTGTCTGCCTCAGGCTAAACTTTGTTGGAACACTTTGCCCAAAACGGTTAAGCCATTTCTGAGAAGAGGCTATGGAAAATATGGGGCTTGTCCCATGTTAAACTCGGATGAACTTTTCTTTGAACAGATCTAGCGAGCTCATTCAGGGTTTGTCCTGTGTGCTGAATGAGGCCGAGGTCCGGGGAGTGGGGAGTCTGTGATCATGTAATTAGCGACTGCATCATATCGTAGACCCACAAGGGGGGGCTAATTAAGGTTGCAACCTTAATTCTGGCTTTTCCTAACTTTTGGGTGTTTGACTTGGCCACCTTAATCTTCTTTTAATGTAGTTTTTTGTGTGTGTAATAAATTGATCTCGGTGGGGATTGTGACTTGTACAACACCCAGCACAAAGGGGTCCTAGACCCAAGCTTCTGGGCATTACAGAAGTATCCATATTAAATAAGAGATGCAAAGTGATTGTTTTAAGCGCTAATCTCTTTTTAATGCTTAAATGCTACTCTATTAAGCATGGAAGAATGATGATGTATCCCATCTACTTGGATGCTACATATAGCAGGTATAAACCATTGGCATCTGAGCAATCTCATTAGCCGCACTGGCACTGGGACAGCTTTTGGGATCATGATTAATTCAGAGAGTGATATAAGCCCCGAAAGCAGTGCAGGTGAGTTAAGGCTGTAGATGCAATGGAGGTCTCCTGCCACTTCGCATACACAAATATCCATAGCGGGGTGTGATGTGGAGAAATTGGAAAGGGTCCAAAGAAGAGCAACAAGAATGATTAAAGGTCTTGAGAACATGACCTATGAAGGAAGGCTGAAAGAATTGGGTTTGTTTAGTTTGGAAAAGAGAAGACTGAGAGGGGACATGATAGCAGTTTACAGGTATCTAAAAGGGTGTCATAAGGAGGAGGGAGAGAACTTGTTCACCTTAGCCTCTAAGGATAGAACTAAGGATGGGTTTAAACTGCAGCAAGGGAGGTCTAGGTTGGACATTAGGAAAAAGTTCCTAACTGTCAGGGTGGTTAAACACTGGAACAAATTGCCTAGGGAGGTTGTGGAATCTCCGTCTCTGGAGATATTTAAGAGTAGGTTAGATAAATGTCTATCAGGGATGGTCTAGACAGTATTTGGTCCTGCCATGCGGGCAGGGGACTGGACTCGATGACCTCTCGAGGTCCCTTCCAGTCCTATAATCTATGAATCTATGAATCCCAGCTGAGGGTACCAGCCATGCAGTAACTGACTTATCACTAAGAGCTCAGGGCTTGGAGGGACGGGCCCTGGGCATGTTGAAGGAGAGTGAATGGGCTAAACTGGGAAACTATATTTTGCTTCTTTAAATTCCCCCAGCAATTTCAGCTGGATACAACATTCTTCTGCATTTTCCATCCGAAACCGTTGTTCGGGACTGCTGTGTAGTACTAACCAGCTGCTACCTTTCACCCCAGAGCAGGCTGAGTTATTGCCTTGAGTGGAGACATCACTCCCAATCTCCGTCACCTCCACTGGCTCCCCGTATAGCTCAGGATTCAACTCAAAATTGTTCTTCTTTGTTTTTTTGTAAATCCCTGAATTCATTTACTCCATTTTATCTCCTGGCACTTGTCCCTGACTGCCCCCCTCCATGCTCTCTCTCTTTTTCTGCGCCGGCCTCCTTCACCCATTACACATTCTCGTGGCTTTTGGTGCAATAGCCTTTTCTTCAGCTCTTGGTTCCTGGGACACTCTCCCAATATCTCTCTTGTGGAGCTTCCATCTCATTTGAAAGTAACTCTTTTCTCCGCCAGCACTTCATTTATTTCCACTAGAAAGCATGACTGATGTTGGGGAAAGAGTTTGCAATGAAAGAGGTTCATCGGTGTTGCATTGTATAGAAGAGAAACAGATTTTGGAGGCACGGTAGTGACTCCATAGTTGAGCTTATATTGGAAGTTCTAATTTAAGCCTCTTCGACTTCCCGTTTGAAGCCTTGATCCTCAAACCACACACCAATGAAAGGCAACTTGCGTGAAAAAGATCATGAAATGATAGGATCATGAAACCTAAGGAAAGGAAGAAGTGAGAGCAGCAGAATAAAGACAATTAAACTCGGATCTGATTGGTTAGGTTCCATGGGAAGAAAATCTAAGGAGGAAAAATGAGTTCAGGAGAGTTGGCGGTTTCGTGAAGAAAAGACGGGAAGACTAGAACGAGGCCAGCAGTGCTGCATCAGCAGCTCTTTAATGATGTGAAACTCAGAAAGGAATCCTACAAGCCGTGGAAATATGGACAAATGGCTAAGGAGGAGTGCAAAAGCCTAGCACAAGCATGTAGGGACAAAATCAGAAAGGCTAAGTCCTGCAACGAGTTACACCAAGTAAGAGACATTAAAGAACCTCTTCTTATTGCCTTTTAATACATTAGGAGCAAGAGAAAGACAAAGGAAAGTGTAGGCCCTCTACTCAGCAGGGGAGAGCTAATAACGGATCGCATCCAGAAGGCTGAGGTATTTAATGCCCATTTTGTAGTCTTCACTGAAAAGGTTAATTGTGACCAGATGCGTAGGACAATTAATACTAAAAACAAAGGGAAAGGAATGCAGGCCGGAATAGGGAAGATAGAGGCTAAAGATTATTTAAATAAAGTTAGGTGTATTAAATTCATCAGGGCCCAATGAAAATCATCTTAGGGTACTTAAGGAACTAGCTGAAACAATCTTGGAACCATTAGCGATCTTCTTTGAGAACTCCTGGAGGACAGGTGAGATCCCAGAGGACTGGCGAAGTGCAAACATACTCCCTGTCTTTAAAAAGGGGAACAAAGAGGACCTGGGGAATTACAGATCCCACAGCCTAACTTTGGCCTTGTCTACACTACGAGAGTAGTTCGATTTTACTTGCATCGAATTTTTGTAATCGATATTGCAAAGTCGAACGTGTGTGTCCACACTAAGGACAGTAATTCGACTTTGTGCGTCCACACTAACGGTGAAAGCGTCGACATTCGAAGCGGTGCACTGTGGTCAGCTATCCCACAGTTCCCGCAGTCCCCTCTGCCCATTGGAATTCTGGGTGTAGCCGGCAATGCCTTCTGGGTAACAAAATGAGTCGAGGGTGCTTTTGGGAAACTGTCGTCATCCGTCCATCACTCCCGCCCTCCCTCCCTGAAAGCGCCGGCGGGAAATCAGTTCGCGCGCTTTTCCAGTCATTGACAGCGCAGACGCCACTGTACTCCGAGCATGGAGCCCGCTGCGACCATCGCTGCAGTTGTGGCCGCTCTCAACGCCTCGCAGCTTATCATAAAGGTTTCCCTGAGGCAGATGCAGAAAAGTCAGGTGAGGAGGCTACGGCACCGCGGTGATGTCCTGAAGTAGCACAGACCTGTCAGAAAGCAGGGGACCCAGCGCCGAGGACATCACAGTGGCAATGGGTCATGTTGATGCCGTGGAACGGCGATTCTGGGCACGGGAAACAAGCACTGAGTGGTGGGACCGCATAGTGCTGCAGGTCTGGGATGAATCCCAGTGGCTGCGAAACTTTCGCATGCGGAAGGGAACTTTCCTGGAACTTTGTGAGTTGCTGTCCCCTGCCCTGAAGCGCAGTGACACCCGGTTGCGAGCTGCACTGAGTGTACAGAAGCGAGTGGCCATAGCCCTCTGGAAGCTTGCAACGCCAGACAGCTACCGGTCAGTCGCGAACCAGTTTGGGGTGGGCAAATCTACCGTGGGGGTTGTTGTGATGCAAGTAGCAAAGGCAATCGTTGATGTACTGCTGCCAAAGGTAGTGACCCTGGGAAACGTGGAGGCGATCATAGATGGCTTCGCAGCGATGGGATTCCCAAACTGCGGTGGGGCCATAGATGGAACTCACATCCCTATCCTGGCACCGGACCACCAGGCCACCCAGTACATTAACCGAAAGGGCTACTTTTCCATGGTGCTGCAAGCACTGGTGGACCACAGGGGACGTTTTACCAACATCTACGTGGGATGGCCGGGCAAGGTTCATGACGCTCGTGTTTTCAGGAACTCTGGTCTGTTTAGACGGCTGCAACAAGGTATTTACTTCCCGGACCACAAAATAACTGTTGGGGATGTGGAGATGCCTATAGTCATCCTCGGGGACCCAGCCTACCCGCTAATGCCCTGGCTCATGAAGCCCTATACTGGCGCCCTGGACACTGAAAAAGAACTCTTCAACTACCGGCTGAGCAAGTGCAGAATGGTGGTGGAGTGTGCTTTTGGCCGTCTCAAGGGGAGATGGAGAAGCTTACTGACTCGCTGTGATCTCAGCGAAACCAATATCCCCATTGTTATAGCAGCTTGCTGTGTGCTCCACAATCTCTGTGAGAGCAAGGGGGAGACTTTTATGGTGGGGTGGGAGGTTGAGGAAAATAGCCTGGCTGCTGATTACTCACAGCCAGACAGCCGGGCGATTAGAAGAGACCAGCGGGAAGCGCTGTGCATCCGTGAGGCTTTGAAAGCAAAGTTCCTGAGTGAGCAGGGTAACCTGTGACTTTATAGTTTGTGTACTGAGAAGCTAAACCTGCCCCCGTTTCTTTACCCAGGTAATGTTGACTATCCTATCCAGTTACATACCCCCTTCACCCCCCCTCCAACACACGTGTCGAAATAAAAATAGTTCTACTTTGTTAAAGCACACCGTTTTCTTTAATACTGTTTTCGCGGGAATTTTTTAAAACTGGGACGCAGACTGTGGTGCGGAGCGGGTGTAGTGTTGTGATGCGAATGCAGCTTCTAAATTCAAGGATTGACAGGCTCCGCTGCGGTGGGATGCTTGTTTCAACGGAGCCTGTCACCCCTCCTGATCGGGACTGTGTGTATGGGGGGTCTATGTGACTTTGTGGCAGGGGGAGGACGGTTACAGATCCCATGCTGTGTGGCTCTGTGATCCTGCCTAAGGACCGGCGCTTAAGATCTGTAACTGCCCTCCCCCGCCACAAAGTCACAGAGCAACCCCCCCCCCCCCAACATTACATCAAAACAACCTCCCAGACTAACCGGGGTAACTAGTCACTGCATCACTGCACTGTGTATGTGCCCTGCTGCTGTGCCTGCCCCCGACTATGTACCCTGCCAAAGGAGACTGTCCTGTCCAATTACCAACCCCCTTTCCCCTCCTCCTCCAAAAGAACATGATTGAAACAGTAGTTAACAGAAACGAATTTTTTATTATCAACTACACATGGCATTGGGAGGTGAAACTTGGACGTGGGCTTGTGTCAGGCGGGAAGGAAAGAACTTTTCAAATTTTGGGAAATGAGAGCCTTCTGCTACTAGAGCTCTCTGCAGGGGTGGAGTGAGACTTAGCAGGGACTCTGCCGCCTCTCCTTCTTTGCACTTTGGGTGAGGTGGGTATGGGACTTGGTGGCGGGGGAGGGCGGTTAGAGATGGACTGCAGCGGGGCTCTGTCCTCCTGCCTCCGTTCCTGCAGAACATCCACAAGGCGCCGGAGCGTGTCCGTTTGCTCCCTCAGTAGTCCAAGCAGCGTTTGAGTCGCCTGCTGGTCTTCCTGCCGCCACCTCTCCTCCCGATCCATGTTGGCTTGGTGCATTCGGGTCAAGTTCTCCCGCCACTGGGTCTGCTGTGCTGCCTGGGCTTGGGAAGAGGCCATAAGCTCAGAGAACATGTCCTCCCGTGTCCTCTTCTTCCTACGCCTAATCCGCGCTAGCCTCTGGGAGTGTGATTCCAGGCTAGGTTGTGAGACAGTCGCAGATGTGGCTGTGGGAATGGGAAAAAGGGAGTGAATTCCTCAGAAAGATAAATGTAGTTGTGAACAAAGAACATAGTCTTTCTCTGTGAACAAGACCATGCACAGCACCTTTCACATGCGCACTCAGCACAAGGTCGAATTCTCGGCCTTCGCATTCAGTGCCTGGGGTCTTGCACAGCACATTTGAGAAGCGGGGCAGCACAACGGAATTTCTGTTGCAGGCAGACATGGTAAGCCGTACACTTGTGGCAGTTTAAAACTTTTATATTACCACTGGCCTCATTTCACATTTAAAGCAATGTCAGTCCCTGCTGCCAGCAATCCGGCAAGCGGGAACTCTGCCCCTGTCCCACCCCCTCGCGGCTGTCCCCGGGAACGATCCCTTTCGGCTGCCCCTCTCCCGCCTCCACCGCGTGGCTGCAAACCAGCGGTTACAGTTCTGTAAAGGAACGGGAAAGCAGTCCCAACACTAACATTCCCCTACCTAATTAAAAGCAGGTCACCATGGCCGACATCACCCTGATGAGGATCTCCGAGAGCGACAAAGAGAGAATGCTCCGGGAAAGCCTCCAAAGACCAGGGCCGTATGCCGCCCTGCTGTGCAGAGCAATGATCCCCGAGTACTTGATAATCTCGTGGCGCGGCAACGTGTCGTACTTCGGAGGACCCAATAAGGCCGCTCTCCCCAAGAACCTCATGCAACGGCTTTCAAATTACCTCCAGGAGAGCTTCATCGAGATGTCCCAGGAGGATTACTGCTCTATCCCCGGACATATAGACTGCATTTTACTGTAGCTGCAGTAGCAGGGAATAAACAGTAGAGCGGCTTGTGCAGGACAATCACTGAAAACCGGACATTGCTAGATTTCTTTTCAAAACTTGCACTGCCCATTACTAAACCGTTAAGCGCCTAGGGCACACTAATCATGAACAACCCATTCTTTTAATTGTTAATATTCCTGTTTTGTTAAAAATAAATGTTTAGATGTTTACAACACTTACTGGCTGATCCTTCACCAGATTCTGTGTCCGGGGTAACGGCTGGGGACGCTTCGTAGGGGATCTCTGTAAGGGTGATGAAGAGATCCTGGCTGTCGGGGAAATCAGCGTTGTGAGAGCTGCCGACTGCCTCGCCCTCCTCATCTCCTTCCTCATCTTCCCCGTCCCCTAACATGTCGGAGGAACCGGCCGTGGACAGTATCCCATCCTCAGAGTCCACGGTCACTGGTGGGGTAGTGGTGGCGGCAGCACCGAGGATGGAATGCAGTGCCTCGTAGAAACGGGATGTCTGGGGATGGGATCCGGAGCGTCCGTTTGCCTCTTTGGTCTTCTGGTAGCCTTGTCTCAGCTCCTTGATTTTCACGCGGCACTGCGTTGCATCCCGGCTGTATCCTCTCTCTGCCATGTCTTTAGAGATCTTCTCGTAGATCTTTGCATTCCTTCTTTTGGATCGCAGCTCGGAAAGCACGGACTCATCGCCCCACACAGCGATGAGATCCAAGACTTCACGATCAGTCCATGCTGGGGCTCTCTTTCTATTCACAGACTGCACGGCCATCACTGCTGGAGAGCTCTGCATCGTTGCCAGTGCTGCTGTGCTCGCCACGATGTCCAGACAGGAAATGAGATTCAAACTGGCCAGACAGGAAAAGGAATTCAAATTCAAATTTTCCCGGGGCTTTTCCTGTGTGGCTGGTCAGAGCATCCGAGCTTGGATTGCTGTCCAGAGCGTCAACAGAGTGGTGCACTGTGGGATAGCTCCCGGAGCTATTAGCATCGATTTCCATCCACACCTAGCCTAATTCGACATGGCCATGTCGAATTTAGCGCTACTCCCCTCGTCGGGGAGGAGTACAGAAGTCGAATTAAAGAGACCTCTATGTCGAACTAAATAGCATCGCAGTGTGGACGGGTGCAGGGTTAATTCGATGTAACGGCGCTAACTTCGACATAAACGCCTAGTGTAGACCAGGCGTTTATGTCGAAGTTAGCGCCGTTACATCGAAAGATACTGGAACAAATGATTACACTAGCCATTTGTAAGCACCTAGAGCGGGGTGGGCAAACTTTTTGGCCTGGGGCCACATCTGGGTATGGAAATTGTATGGAGGGCCATGAATGCTCACAGAATTGGGGTTGGGGTGCAGGAGGGGGTGAGGGCTCTGGCTGGGGGTGTGGGCTCTGGGGTGGGGCCAGAAATGAGGAGTTCAGGGTATGGGAGGGGGCTCTGGGGCGGAGCAAGGATTGAGGGGTGTGTGTGGGGGGGGGAGTGAGGGCTCCGGCTGGAGGTGCAGGCTCTGGGGTGGGTCTGGGGATGAGGGGGTTGGGTGCTGGAGGGTGCTCCAGGCTGGGACCAAGGGGTTCAGAGTGTGGGAGGGGGCTCCGGGCTGGGGCAGGGGATTGTGGGGTGGGGGAGTGAGGGCTCCGGCTGGAGGTGCAGGCTCGGGGGTGGGAGCTGAGGATGAGGGGGTTGGGGTGCAGGAGGGCGCTCCAGGCTGGGACCGAGGGGTTCAGAGTATGGGAGGGGGCTCTGGACTGGGGCAGGGGGTTGGGGCGCAAGAGGGACTCAGGGGTGCAGGCTCCAGGTGGCGCTTATCTCAAGCAGCTCCCGGAAGCAGCAGCATGTTCCCCCTCCGGCACCTAGGCAAGGAGATAACTGCCTCACTTCACTTGGCCCAGATGTGGTCTCAGCTGGAGTACGGTCTGATTTGGGGCATTGCACTTTAAGAAAGATGTGGACAAATTGGAGAGAGTCCAGAGAAGAGCAACAAAAATGATAAAAGGTTCAGAAATCCTGACCTATAAGGAAAGGTTAATTAAAAATGGGCATGTTTAGTCTTGAGAAGAGAAGGTTAGTGGGGCCTGATAACAGCCTTCAACTATATTAAGGGCTGTTACAAAGAGAATAACTATCTCTTGTTCTCCATGTCCATTAAAGATAGGACAAGAAGGAATTGGCTTAGTTTGCAGCAGGGGAGACTTTGGTTAGATATTAGGAAAATCTTTAACTACAAGGATTCGGCACTGGTGAATTGCGTCCACCTGTTGTATTGCATTCAGTTTTGGTCCCCCGACTACAGAAGGGATGTGGACAAATTGGAGGGAGTCCAGCAGAGGGCAACAAAAATGATTAGGGGGCTGGGGCACATGACTTACGAGGAGAGGCTGAGGGAACTGGGGTTATTTAGTCTGCAGAAAAGAAAAGTGAGGGGGGATTTGATAGCAGCCTTCAACTACCTGAAAGGGGAGTTCCAAAGAGGAGGAGCTCGGCTGTTCTCAGTGGTGGCAGATGACAGAACAAGAAGCAATGGTCTCAAGTTGCAGTGGGGAAGGTCTAGGTTGGATATTAGGAAACACTATTTCACTAGAAGGGTGGTGAAGCACTGGAATGGGTTAGCTAGGGAGGTGGTGGAATCTCCATCCTTAGAGGTTTTTAAGGCCCGGCTTGACAAAGCCCTGGCTGGGATGACTTAGTTGGGGTTGGTCCTGCTTTGAGCAGGGGATTGGACTAGATGACCTCCTGAGGTCTCTTCCAACACTAATCTTCTATGATTAAGCACTGGAATAGGTTATCAAGGGAGGTTGTGGAGTCCCCAAAACTGGAGGTTTTTAAGAACAGAGATTGCAAGATCAGGGCCTGACTTTTGATCTGAGCATGGGATTTATTAGAAGGTTCTGGTGCATAATGTAGGGCAGGGAAGGATTTTTCAAGCACATTTCATAACTCTAGGATGCTTGGCTTTCACATTGATTCATCAAAAATTAGCAGTTTAATGAGGCACTGGGGCATACTTGCTTTTTTATTCTTGGCATCTGATTTTTTTTCAGCGCACCATTCCCTTTCAAATGCCCCAACTGGCCCATGTGTCACTTTGTAAAGCTACTGAGTTAAAGAGAAACAAAAATAACCATGGTTATTAAATGGATCCCTGTCAAGGGAACTAATGTGTAAAGATATGAAACCAGCATTTAACTATATGCTCACAAGTTAGCCAACAATTAAAGATATATACAGACAAGTCAACTGGTATTTAAAGGTAATTAAAAATCATTAATGTATATTTAATGTTGCTAAGTAGCAGTCCAAACCATTATTCATCCATCAAACTGGGGGAGATGGGGGGGAAGAATCATTTTGAATATTATGGAATTAAACAGTGATCATTAAGTTAGCAATTTTACCAACCATCTGAACACATTTCATGTACATATAGCAAAATAATGGGATGAGGGGATAGAGAACAAAGGCAAAAAGTACCTACGTCTGTCCCTGCTTTTTTTTTTTTTTAAAGTCTAATTTTTTCCTAATTTGATTTTCCACTGTTTAAAATTAATTGCTATTGTGATTGTTGGTGTTTAATTTAAAAAAATTAAAAGTACAAAAAGGCGAATGACTTCCCGTTTGTTTGCGTTGTAGAACACCTCACGCTTCACAAGATCGCGAATGGAATTATGCAATTTTACAACTTGGCAAAGCAATTGCTGCTGTTTATAAAAACAACGAGGAGTCCGGTGGCACATTAAAGACTAACAGATTTATTTGGGCATAAGCTTTCGTGGGTAAAAACTCCACTTCTTCAGATTGTGTTTGTGGATACAGACTAACATGGCTACCCCGCTGATACTTGGCTGTTATTATAAGACACACTTGTGCTTCGCATGGTACATTTTGTAAATTTCCTTTATTGTGTTTATCTAGAGACTTACTGCAAAGTATCTGTCCAATATCTTTGTGCAGATAAATGTGGGCCCAATATTACAAAAACTTATGCATGTGGATAAAGCGAGTACCTAGATTTTTAGCAGGGTTGGATCCTAAAAATATTGGGTGAAATCCTAGCAAACTGAAATCAGTGGGAATTGTGCTGTTGGCTTGCATAGGGCCAGGATTTTACCTATTACATACAAATGTGTTAGGTGTGTTCGTTCACTTGGCTGTTCTTAAAGGGCACCTGCAAAGGAAATAAACTGGGATGGCATTGTGTCCTGTCTCCACTGGGCGCAGGATTGGGTGCATCGTTTATTGCAAGGGAACTGTGATTTTGATCCTGCTTTTACGCAAAGGAGTTTTACAGTGGAGTTTCCATGTATGGGTCAAGGAGCATTGATGGGCTTATACGTTACTAAGCAGCATTTGAATAATTCTGGGATTAGAGCGTGTTCATAGTAAAGAATGACGTTGAAGGGATTAATACCACATCACTAACCGTCTTCTGGTACCTGTGTGTTGTTTTGATCCCTCGTTTTTAAGGCTGGTGTTGTGTCATGCATGGAGGGTCTGGGTGGGTGACTGCTCTTCTTAAACGTGCGCAAAGATTGGTCTTTTCTTTGGTCGCAGCGGCTTCCCATCAGCCAGAATGACAGACATAGGACATTTGATATAGACTATTCTGAATGGATCCATGCTCGGGTGACTTCTTCACAGAACGGCTTGCAGGGGGAGCTCTATGCAGGCAGCGAGTTCAGAGTCAGAGGGCCTGTGCATTGCGGCTCCAACCACCAGATGACTAAGCAGACCGCTCTCCCCTTCTGAGGATTGGCAGGAGTTCAGCAGTATCTAACCTAAATCTCTTTTGCTGCAGATGGAGCCCGTTGCTTCTTGTTTTACCCCCAGTGGACATAGAGAACAATTGATCACTGTGATGCAGGCTTCCCTGGAAGTTCCTCAGGGCAGAGCCATTAGAGGTTCTTGCTCTACACAACCTCTAGGGCCAGTGACTTCAGCCTGTCTGGGGCAAATCCTAGAACTAGAAGAGACTTCAAGAGGTCATCTAGTCCAGTCCCCTGGACTCAGGGCAGGACTAAGTATGATCGGACCATCCCTGACAGGTGTTTGTCTAACCTGCTCTTAAAAATCTCCAATGATGGAGATTCTACCACCTCCCTAGGCAATTTATTCCAGTGCTTAACCACCCCGACAGTTAGGAAGTTTTTCCTAATGTCCAACCTAAACTGCCCTTGCTGCAATTTAAGCCCATTGCTTCTGGTCCTATCCTCAGAGGTTAAGAAGAACAATTTTTCTCCCTCCTCCTTGGCCTGGTCTACACTAGGGGTGGGGGGATCGATCTAAGATACGCAACTTCAGCCACGAGAATAGCGTAGCTGACGTTGACGTATCTTAGATCGAATTAAAATCACTTACTTCGCGCCCTCGCAGCGTAGGATCGACGGCCACGGCTCCCCCGTCGACTTTGCTTCCGCCTTTCGCACTGCTGGAGTTCAGCAGTCGACGGGAGAGCGATCAGGGATCGATTTATCGTGTCTATACTACACGCGATAAATCAATCCCCGATAGATCGATCGCTACCCACCTTGTAACAACCTTTTATGTACTTGAAAATTGTTATCATGTCCCCTCTCAGTCTTCTCTTCTCCAGACTAAACAAACCCAATTTTTTCAATCTTCCCTCATAAGTCATGTTTTCTAGACCTTTAATCATTTTTGTTGCTCTTCTTTGGACTTTCTCCAATTTGTCCACATCTTTCCTGAAATGTGGCACCCAGAACTGGACACAATAGTCCATTTGAGGCCTAATCAGCATGGAGTAGAGCAGAAGAATTACTTCTCATGTCTTGCTTACAACACTCCTGCTAATACATCCCAGAATGATTTTTGCTTCTTTTTTTTTTTGTAACAGCGTTACACTGTTGACTCATATTTAGCTTGTGATCCACTATGACCCCCAGATCACTTTCCGCAGTACTCCTTGCTAGGCAGTCATTTCCCGTTTTGTATGTGTCCAACTGATTGTTCCTTCCAAAGTGGAGTACTTTGCATTTGTTCTTATTGAAATTTCATCCTATTTACTTCAGACCATGTCTCCAGTTTGTCCAGCTCATTTTGAATTTTAATCCTATCCTCCAAAGCACTTGCAACCCCTCCCAGCTTGGTATTGTCCGCAAACTTGTAAGTGTACTCTCTATGCCATTATCTAAATCATTGATAAAGATATTGAACTGAACCGATCCCTGTGGGACCCCACTCATTATGCCCTTCCAGCATGACTGTGAATGAAGATGCTTCAGGGGGAGGCCCAAGAAATTTTGTAACAGACAATTACGGAATGCCCTGTCCTTAGAGGAACGCTGAAAAGTCATAGGAGACAACGTGATGCGGTGGTTAGAAATTGAGTCACCAGATCTGGGTTCTCTCTCTAGCTCTGCCACTGATGCTGTGACCTTGGGCAAGTCCGTTAACTTCGCCACCGCAGTTTGCCCAAATGGTTTTTATCATAGCTCCCCCTTTTGGGATCCTTGCATGGAAGGTGCTCTGAGCCTGCTTTAGGCTGATCATTTAAGCCAGGACCAAGCTGGCAGAAGTTCCCTGCTTTCCTGAGTGTGAGTCTCTTCCTGAAAGTTATTTTTATGCCTGGGGTTTGTGTGAATGTGTGCGGCACACAATGAGCCACATTCGGTTGTTATGGGAACTACAGCTCTAAAAATGTAAAAAGAAAACAAGCAGGGCACATGGGGGGCGGGGGGTGGAGGAGATCTTGTAGTTAACAGCTTTAATAATACAACAATAATAATACTTAGCACATCAGCTGGGAATCACAAAGCACTTTCCCAGGCCGGGTCAGTGTCATTTCACTGAGAGGGAAAATCTAACACTTGGACTGACTCACCCAGGAAGCCAAGGGCAGGGCCAGGCACCGAAGCCAGCTCATCTGACTCCCAGCCCCAACCCACCACGCTTCAGGCTTCAGCCAGTCGCCTTTGGCATCAGGAAAGAATTTCTTCCTCCCGATGCATAATTGGTCACATGGATTTTGGAGGGGTTTTTTTTGTTTGCTCTCCTTGGAGGTTTTTGCCTTTTTCTGCAGAATGGGGCATGGCTTGCCTGATGGGATCATCAGGGCTGATCACTCACCCGGCCTTTGCAGGGGCCTCTGGCAGTGGGGGCACCTCCGTCCTTCCTGTTCTCTGCCTGTGACTCACCGTTTTGTCCCGTGGAGCGGATCTGGGACTGCACAGCCTCCTCTCCCCACAGACCCAACAACTCAGGTGTGCTCCAAGCGGGAGAGCGTTTGCTGCAGGGAGCCACCCTGGTCAGATGTGAGCTCACCGTAGCAACAAGATTCATCGTTTCCAAGGCCGGAAGGGACCCTTGTGATCATCTAGTCTGTATAACACCGGCTATAGGACATCACCAAAATAATTCCTAGAGCAGGTCTTTTAGAAAAACCTCCAATCCTGATTTAAAAATGGTCAGTGATGGAGAATCCACCGTGATCCTTGGTTAATTACCCTCACTGTTAAAAATGTACGCTTTATTTCCCGTCTGAATTCTGTCTAGCTTTTGACTTCTAGCCATTGGAAGGTGTCGTACCTCTCTCTGCTAGATTGAAGAGCCCATTATTAAATATTTGTTCCCCAGGTAGATGCTTACGGACTGTGATCAAGTCACCCCTTAACGTTCTCTTGGTTAAATTAAATCGATTGAGCTCCTTGAGTGTATCACTATAAGGCAGGTTTTCTAAGCCTTTCATCATTCTTGTGGCGCTTCTTTGAACCCTCTCCAATTTATTAACATCCTTCTTGAAGTGTGACACCAGAACTGGATGCAGGATTCCAGCAGCCGTCATACAAGGGGAGAGGGGCAGGCCAGGAGAAGAGCTGGGTCTGCTGTCGTAGTAGGGGGATCTGGTTTAAGTGCTGACCAGCCTATGTCAGAGAAAGCTAGCTGGGTTGGAAAGACTCTGACGTGGAAGAGAAGTCCTGAGCTGCAGGGGAAGGACCCTGGCCACCTCAGAGGACTCTGCCCAAGCCCAGAGGACTCTCCAGAGTGGTGAGGAACCGGAGGCAGGGAGACACATGTAGGTGTGTCTGTGTATGTGTGCGTGTTTGTGATTTTGTATAGATCTGCGTATTCCTTGTGCTACTGTGTAAAAAGCAGTGGTCTTTGGCATCCTATGGCAAGTCTGTCCCTGGCTGGCTTTTGTTCTCTCACGCCCCCAAGAGACAAACTGTGAGCCAGGAGGCTCCTTCTGTCGGTGGGATGTTGGGGAATGTGCAAGAGCTGCTGGGTGGCCTGGGGGAGACCGTACTAGTTTCAGAGCCTGGGCAATTGGATCATGGGCATCCCCACGGCCAAGAGTGGTGTCAGACACCAGTGCGGGCCTAGAGCTAGCGACAGGGCCCAACTCCACCCAGCCCCGGCAAGCTGAGGGCCCGTGGGATTCATTGTTTGGATCCCTCACAGCAGTCTGGAAAATGTCCAGCAGGGGGAGCTCGACCATATCTGTGACAGGGACTTTCAGTTAACCCTTTCAGATACCGTCCCTCCCACACGACTCTGCCCCAAATACTCAGCCTCTGCATATGTCCTGATGTCGGATCTACTTTCTTCTGTATTTTCGAGTTGCTAATGTGCCTCAGATGCACAATACCATTAATGGTGAAGAACTGACAGGGGGTCTGGCCTGGTAAACTATCTTCTGTCTATGGTTTGGTACTAGGATGATCAGACAGCAAGTGTGAAAAATCAGGACAGGGGCGGGGTGTAATAGGAGCTTATATAAGAAAAAGACCCCCAAAATCAGGACTGTTCCTATAAAATTGGGACATCTGGTCACCTTATTTGGTACTGCCACCCATCCTTGGAGTAGCTGAGTGCCTTCCACGTTAGGGTGGCAATAGCAAAGCTATTTGGGGACTTCCTGGCTCTTTTTCCCTTTGGGGGCTAAAGACGCTGAATTCATCTGACCTCGCCTATAAATTCATGCCTCAGCCAGAGCCCCTTGCCAGGCAAGCAATCCTTTGTTCCCCGCTCTCAAGTGCTCCATTCTGGGATGTAAGACCAGACAGGGGCCCCGTGCACTTATGCTCTAGTAGAAACAGCTAGTGGGGCGCAGCGGGAATGACTGAGTTCTACACGTGCATCTGTTTCTTGGGTCATTTGTTTTGGGCCTCCGGGGAGGTGAGAGTCTTTGGGGCTCAGTTCCACCACCAGCCTGTATCGGCCACGTTGGTTCAGAAAAACGATGAGGGGCGTGGAACAGCTTCCCTATGAGGGGAGCTTAATAAGACTGGGACTTTTCAGCTTCGAAAAGAGACAGCTAAGTGGGGGGATATGATAGAGGTCTATAAAATCATGACTGGTTTGGAGAAAGTAAATAAGGAAGTGTTATTTACTCCTTCTCAGAACACAAGAACTAGGGGTCACCAAATGAAATTAATGGGCAGCAGGTTTAAAACAAACAAAAAGGAACTATTTCTTCACACAACTCACAGTCAACCTGTGGAACTCCTTGCCAGAGGATGTTGTGAAGGCCAAGACTATAACAGGGTTCAAACAAGAACTAGGTAAGTTCATGGAGGATAAATCTATCAATGGCTATTAGCCAGGATGGGAAGGGATGGTGTCCCTAGCCTCTGTTTGCTGGGAATGGGCAACAGGCGATCACTTGGTGATTGCCTGTTCTGTTCGTTCCCTGTGCAGCACCTGGCATTGGAGGTTCTCTGTGGAAAGGAGTGAGCCTGAGATGTGCAAAGTTAAAACCCCACTCACGTTGTGGAATCCTTCCCTAATGTGTCTGAAACCTCCTTTGCATCTATTGGAAAGTGTCTCAGAAGAGGCTTCTAACCAAGGCCCACTGCCTGGATACTGCTAGAGCTTCTATAACGTCTTGGATGCTTTCAAAGGAAGGCTGAGTGTGCACGGAAAGTCTGCCGCATCCCTTCCTATTCTCCATGGACATGAATGAATTGAGTGGGATTGATGCTGGATATTTGAAATTCGAGAAGAGAGAGCTCATTTCTATTCACCCTGCATCGGCTAAGAAGAGAATTGGAAGGGAAATTAGAGAGAAGGAAATAATATGAGCTGCAGACACTGAATATTTTTTGCCCTGTTGTGATGCAGTGGGGAATTTTCTTGTTTTTCCAATGGTTTGCATGCAGAGGGGGTGGGACTCCGTTTCCCTGGGTGTTACTGGTTTAACGAGGTGAGGGGAGAGGGAGTTTGTTACAGAGGACCGGAGAGGGAACTTGGAACCACAGCCAATGGCCTGGAGGATGGATACCTCAGCAACTGATGTCCTGGTGACCCGGAGGCCCAGCTCAGGAGTTGCAGCCGGTTCTGGCCCGGGGGAGGACAATGGGCTGTAAAGAGAGGGCCCCGGTAACCTAACCAGCCGGTTCCAGCCAGAGGGGGCCAGAGGACAAAAGAGAGGAGAGGAGGCCCAGGTGACCCAGTTTACGACCCTGTTTACCTGGAGAGAAGACAATGAACAGAGGTGGGGCTTGGGGCTGGAGGTGGAGGGGCCTAACCCCGAGAGAGAGTGGACCCCTGGGAAAAGGGCTGTCTCACTGAAAGGGGCACCGCACCCCCCCATGGACCGCACGGGGCCAAGAGTGGGCACGATCTGTGAGTCCGTGACACCTGTGTGCTACCTCTTTGAAGGAACAACTGGCTCAGATTTTCAATCAGAGATGTAGCTACCTCCTCCAATGCCTGGGCACCTCTGTTCCCACTGTACCTGGGGCTGGGAGCTTGGTGGATCTCGTAAGATAAGCAACACTGGCCTTATGGCCCACCATCAAGGAAAGCCAACGTGGTGCCGGTGATTCTGTGGGCAGTCCAGTGTGGTGAGCCGGTACTGCCAGTTGAATGCCAATGGGTGCTGCCTTTTGGATGAGTCATGGCAGTGATGTCCTTATTATGCGTATTGCAGTAGCTCCTAGAGTCCCTAACCCTGCTGGAGCGCCCATGGTGCTGTACAAACATAGAGCAGTATTCAGTCCCTGCCCCAAGGAGCAATCGAAACAGACAAAGACCAGGAACTAACCCACGTGAGCAACGCTGAGCGAGGTGAAAACATCGACAACAAGACACGTCAGTTTTAACGCAAGGTAAACTCCCTGAGGCCAACCCCGGGCGGGGTCAGCACTGACCTTGTCTAGCCACTCATGGTAAAACTCGTGTCTTTTCTCAGCTGTGTTTTACCGCCGGATACCTCACGACCGTTAGTTACCCTGAGGTAAAAAACATACCTGGTTTAGCCGTGAAGGCAAGACCACAGGGGGAGAGAGGGGAAGGGGGACCAGCCTTGTCTCACTCAGGCACACTGACACTAGCAGGGCATTGATCCCAGATCTACAGTGACCTAGCCCAGTGCATTGTTCCTGGAAAGATAATCCCTCAATACAGCCAAGAATGAAATAAAACAGAATGTTAAATCCAACAAACTTCTCGTAAGGAGGGCTCCTAAAATGAGTGAGAATAGCCCTGAGCTTGGAGATCTGCATGCGAAGTGACAGCAGCAGACAAAAAACAAATGTAATGGCACAGGGAAATTCTTAATACTAGTAAACCTTTGAGCCAGGGACTTTGTCGCTAGTTCCCTTTGTTGGGCCAGGTTCAAGGTAATCACCTTTAATCGGTCCATTAGGGATGGACAGTTCCATCTCTGCAGGGAGCTGATGGGGCATAGGGCTCCGTGCTGCCCAGGTAATGCTCCATCCCTACCCAGCACCCCCCTCCCCTTCTGCTGTACAATCACACCAGTTCTGCTGCCTAGGAGGAGGGGCTGAATTCGACTCCTTGTGCACTGAGCCAGGGCCAGTTGTAGTGGTTGTCTGATGTCGACACCTAGTGCTGGGCTAAGACATGGTTGATGGAAGAAAGATGGCTTAGGGGGGTGTAACGGAGCACAGACTCACCACCGTGGCACCGCCTGCTGGTGACTCTGGGAATTAGCTCCGTTCTAGCCATGGAGCGCCCTCTGTGGGTGGTGTCCCATCCATTGCCTGCTCAGCTGTGTTGTCTGGGACCCGCATTGCTCCCTAGCTTGTGGCGTCCTCTTCTGGACACAGCCCTCCAGGTGTGCCCCTACTCTATTCTCCCCCCTTCTGGAGGTATCAGCAGTCCTCAGTCTACACCTGCCTTTGTGGGCATCTGCCACCCCAAAGTCTAGTCCCTTGCCTCAGGGACAAGGCACAGTCCATCAGCCATGGTCCTCCATAGTAAGGTGTGGTGTAAGGGGGGAGGGGAGGACCTAGGCCCGCCCGCTACTCTGGGTCCCGACCTAGGGACCCTCTAGCAGCAGCCTCCCACTGCCATCTTTCAATCCCCTCTTCTCCCTGTGTACCCTGGGCCACTTCCCCTTAGCCTGTGCACCTTCTTGCCCTTTTTGTCAGGGGCCACCGCCTGGCAGGTAACAGGCCGGAGCTCTCTCTGCTCCTCGAGCCTGCTCAGCACCGCTCTAGCCTAGGTGCTTTGTCTACAGGGAGCCAGTCCTTCTCCCTTGCTTGTCAGGAAGAGACTGACATCTCCTCTGCTTTGCGGCCTTTATATAGGGCCCAGTCTGGCCCTGAAGGGCTGCCTTTCTGCCCTTCTCTGATTGGCCGGGTTCTGCACAGGCTCCCTCCAGCCTGCTTTAACCCCTCCTCTGCCCCACTACAGGGGGCTAGACCACTAGCCTGGGTTTAGGTGACCTGAGTTTGATTCCCTGTGGGACCTTGGGCAGTGCCTCAGTTCCCCAGCCGGGCATAACAGCCCCGCCCTCCTGGGAGGATGCTCAACCTCAGTGGTAACAGATGCTATAGAAAGAGCGATCAGCCCAGAGGGGAGAGGCCCTGTACCACCATGTCAGTGCCCTGGGTGGGACTTCCCCTTTGGCTTTGGAGAATTGAAAGCCTTGGGTGCCAGGGTAGAGTGCCAGGTTTCCCCGTCATTGAAGGTCTAGAGATGAAGAAAGCCATTTCACACTAACAGGCAGGAGCTCATTGAGGACTTTGCAGTAGGCCTGGGCAGGGCGAGTGGTCACATGTCCTTCCTCCCTTGGGGTGATTTTAAATCCGTACTGATGACCCTGGGGCTGACAGAAGCAGGCAGCAATGCCCCATGTTAAATGAGTAAATAGGGGTTTAGTCAATTGCTTAAGTTCCTGACATTTCTCACCAGCCCCTCCCAGCTTATTTGCTCCGGTTCCGCCTTGGCAACAAGAGGAATGGAGCCAGGCAGATCCTAGCTAAGGCTGGGGCCACTCTGATCAGCAACTGGAGAGGCTGCAAGCAGAACAAGCTATGTTATCCTGGGGGGGGGGGTTTCTAAACAGAACCCCCACCGTGGCCTTGCTGCAGTGAAATGGTTAGTGGTCGTCCCACCCCATCAGTCTCAGCAGGGGCCACACCCCTGCGCTAGCGCATGGCTGTCCAAGAAAGCTTAAAGGGGAATTAGCGCTCTTCGGGCTCTGCTCCCTCCCACCCAGGTGAGACAGAGCAACAAGCAAGCTATGAGGTTTTGGCCTGGGGGCAGGGCCAAGCCACCAGCAGACTATGAGTTTCTGGCCCTCTGGAAGGGGCCGGGCAGTAAGCAGTCTAGAGAGCTCAGACCCTCAGGCAGGTGGAGCAACAACAGTCTATAGGGCTCTGTCCCCTCTGGCAGGGTAGAGCTATAAGCCATCTATAGGGCTCCAATGCCTCTGGCAAGGCACAGCTATAAGCAGACTAAGGCACTCAGAGGACAAATGCAGGCCTCTTGGCCTAAAGGTGGACAGGCAGCCACCCCAGGGGCAGGGTGGCCACAGGGAGAAGGGGGACCCAGGCCCACCCTACTCCACTGGGTCCCAGCCCAGGGCCCTGACAGTGGCGGAGGGCTCCCCCACTGGGTCAGCTGGGATCCCACCACAACACACTGATCAGTGTTCTGGCCACACAACTGGACTATCCTCTGGTGTCTGTGGGCTACTCCCTACAACCCCGCTGCCGTGTATCTCAGTTCACTAGGCATCCTCCGTCTCCTGCTCCCATCGTCTGGTTGACCTGGCAGTCCTTCAGGATCCTCTGGGGGTGCTGGGCTTGTCCTCAGGCATGGGACTCAGCAACGGCCGGGGCACGTCTGTCTCCTTCACCACCTCCCCTCCCGTTGAGCTGCAGGGCCCACCTTTTAAGCTTCTTCTCCCGCCTCTCTGCTTTTGGGTGGGGCAGACACATTGGTTGCCCAGCTCCACCCACCAGGGGGTGGATCGGGCTTCCTCCTAATCAGTCTCAGTGGAAGGCCACGCCCCCTCACTACATGCAGCAACAGGTCTGTTATCGGGGGGACTTGGCAAAGATCTGGGCTCCTTTGGGGGTATGAGCCGAAGCCCACGAAACGCTACGGGAAGCTACTCAGGGACTTCACTGGGCTTTGGCTCCCACTCTGGCAGGGAGCAGAGGCATGCCCGTTGTGGCCATGAGAAGCAGACCTTTAATGATGCCCACAGCTTGCTGAGTGATCCTGGTACACACATGCCCTTTGTATTCAGTACTAGCTGACAGACGGCTCATTTCATATTCCCTTCTAGACAATCCCAAGGGGAAGAACACAAGTCTCCTTTTAAAACAAGGATTTTGTTTAGAGGTTGCTTCAGGTACAGGAGACAGAGCATAACTCTGAGCTAGGGAAACTGTTCTATTCCTGACTCTGCCACTGATGGGATGTGTGACCATGGGCAAGTTCTTAACTCCCCTGGGGTAGATACTGCTGCCTTCAGCATGCTAATTAGTACTTTAGTCCTCACTGATTTCAATGGGCCAATTTGAGGAGTTGGTGAAGCACAGTTATCAGAACCGGTCTCTGTGGGATTCAGTTCCTATCTCTGGAGGATATCGAGCCATCTTTGTAAGGTCATGGGAGATCTACAGATCAAAAGGATTGACACGCAACATTATAGGGTTTCAAAAGAAAAAAAATGCAAAAAACGATTTCTAGAGTAGAACAAACTTTTTAATTGCAAAAATAAACACAGCTTTGTAATATTCCTGATCGGTTCTGTTTTTTACAAAGAGAAATATTTACGGGGGGGGCCCCCCACCCATAGTTCTGTACAAAACATTATAAACCAAAGTTGGTCAAATAACACCTGTCTTCAATTATTAACACGTCAGTTCGTCATGTTGATCGCATCCATTTTGCTCCCCCACCGCCCCCAGCAGTCACTTCTGGTGCAGTTTCGACAGGAAAACCTTTCTTACAATGGATTGTTCAGGGAGTTCGTGTAAAGTGCTTGGCAAGGTAAATCGGATTCCGTTTATTACAAATGCAGCCAGAACAAATGCATCTTGTTCTTCGTCTAAAACGTGGGCGGGTTTCTTTATGCACGTTTCTCTTTCTCGAAACTGAAGTTAAAACTGCAGTTTGCAAAGGTCCTTTGCCCCGCGCAGCAACGCCGCTAGCTGGAGCTGTCCACTCCGCGTGGTGCTGAAACAGCGTGACTGCCTGGAGCACGGATTATTCCTCGCTCTCCTTCACTTCCGAGACCTCTTGGCTTACTCCAGCAGTGACACGGCACAGACGATTGTGCATCGCCCCTGGAGCCCATCGGAGCCGGTGTGGTGCCTTTCACTTATGTACATCTAAAGCGCCTTCTCTCCTGGGCAGAAGGCATCGCTAGATGGAGCGATCCCTGCCCACCACCAATTGTCGTGATCTTTGCCACTGCCACGAAGGAGCTATTTGGAGGTGGACTCTCCAGCCTGATCCCTTCAGCAAGAGGTGCCCGGGCTCACCCCAGAAAACGACATCCATCAGGGCTCCCAGTTGGGCTCTAGAGTGTGCCAAAGGACAGCCCCACCGCATAGAAGCCGAGGCCTCGGAGCTTCTCCTCGGTCCTCGCTTTCTGCTTCAAATGGACCTTGCTATGTCTCTTCTTCTCGTCGCTCCTGGCAAACCGGCGGCCACAGATGTCACAGGAGAAGGGCTTCTCCCCCGTGTGCGTCCGGATGTGGGTGGTGAGGTGGTCGCTGCGGCTGAAGTTCCGCAGGCAGATGCGGCACTGGAAAGGCTTGTGGCCCGTGTGGATCCGGAGGTGCCGGTTGAGCTCGTCCGACCTGGCGAAACTCCGGATGCAGTTCTCCACGGGGCAGGTGAAGGATTTCTCGTGCGGCTTGGGGCAGAAGCATTTGCTCCTGCGGGTTCTCTTCTTGGGCTCGCTTAGGAGGGTGGGGTGGGTGGAGAGGAGAGCGTTGGCTGAGGAGGTGGAGGGTTGGGCCAGGAAGTCTGCGGTAGGGACTGACGGGGACTGGTGGCGGTGGAGGAGCTCGGTTGGGTTCATTAAGCTTGGAACGACCTCGGGTGGGGCCAAGGAGGAGTCGAAGTCTTGCAGTAACTGCGGTGCGAGGGGATGGCTCTTGGCCTCCCCGAAGTCGCCGGGGATCTGCCCCTGGCTGTTGAGATTCTGGAAACTTTCCGGCTCGCAACTGAAACCTAAGCTGTTGCTGTAGGTCCCCGAGGCTTCAGACAGGCTGTTGAGCTCGGACCGGCAGCTGACGGACAACACGTTTTCGATTTTGGATCCGAGGGGGTGGAACATGGCTTGGCTACTTTCCGGGGCCTGGAAGGACTCAGGGGACTGGTAGCCATCTGGCAAGTAGTTCCGAGGTTGAGCGAGGGGCTCCCATTGGGAGCAGGAAACCTTAAATTTGTCCAGGGCTGGAGCCATGGGGGGAATCTTAATCTCCTGCTTGTTTTCCAACAGTTTTGCCTCAAAGAGACACTGCGCGGAGCTTCCTACGGTCGGGGAGGTTTGGACTCGGGGCGCGTTCTCCAGGGTGGGGAAGGCGGGGTAGCCCTGCTCGGCGAAGGGGGGCTGGACAGAGAGATTCAGTTCCGGCTGGCAGCTGGAGTAAAGGTCCAAGTGGTTCTGAAGGGCGTCTGGGACCGAGTAGAGAGAGTCCAGTTGTCTCTGGTGGCCTTCGGAGCCGGGGAAAGGAGAGAGGCCCAGGATGCCCGACATCAAGTTGAAGAGGGATTCCTGGTCCTGGGGTTGCTCCGGCATCGCCTTGATGAAAAAGCTGCCCGTGTAGCTGAGCGAGGGGGCTGGCTGGCTGCCTAGGAAGAAGTAATCGGCCGTTTCCCCGTTGATTGTGGACCCCATGAATTCACCTGGGAATTAAAAGGGGAAACAAAAGCTGGTTAGAGACACTGCTTGGCTAGGGGGCGGGGCACACAGACCGGGCTGTATAAATAGCGAGGCGAGAGCGGTCCACGCAGAAACTCCCAGCCCAGCCGTGTTATATAACGCATCGCGGTGTCTCACGCACGCGGCATGGCTTTCAAACCGTGCCACAGCCGCAGGAGAGCAGCGTGCCCCCGGCCCCATCCCCACCCGCCCGGGATCTCTGGGGCAGGCCCTGCCCAGGCATTTCTCAGCTTTGGGTCATGACCAAGGGCCACTCTCGCTAAGCAAGCGCCCTGGTCCTCTTTCGACGCCGCAGGGTCACTTGCGGGCTCAGCTGCTCGGAAGCCGGATCCCCCCCATCCTGCTTGGCTACAAGTTGAAGGGGAGCGGGGGGGGGGGGGTCTCTTACCTCCGAGGAAATCGGCCGCCGCCTCCCTCTGCTGCCCCGCCCCAAGTTGCTGCTCCTGCGGGCCCGAGCCCGGGTGCTCCCCGGCTTTGAGCTCGCAGCTCTCCTGGTACTTGGAATACAGCGAGTCCTGGCAGGAGAAATCCATCACGCTCAACATCTCCGGCGAGCCCAGGCTCGGGGAGGAAGGGGGGGGGACTGCCGGGAAAGTCCCCAGCTCGGCCCCGCTCCCGATCGCGGCTCCAGCCCCTGCGCGCCGCGGCGGTCTCCTGCCCAGGCTGGTGTCCGGGTGCGCTCAGGGCTTGGCGGGGACTCCTGGCTCCCAGCGCTGCGGCGCCTTTTATACCTGCAGCCGGGCTGCCTCTGATCTTCCGCCGCGCCGCGCCGCTTCCTTTTCTGGAGCCCCCAGTGAGGCGGGCTGTGACGTAAATGCCCATAGATGGACTCAGGATGTAGGCTAGGGAGTCCCAATAAGGAAATCTCTCCTTGTGACGTTTTGCCAGCTCTTCTCCCCCCCCCTCCCCGTTTTTCCCTTTCCCTGCCTTTCCATAATAACAATACCGTGATCCAGCAGCCGCCCGGGAGTGCCAACCGCCCCAAAGGCTGTGAATCTACTCAGCCGAGCTGGGCATGCCGCCCCCCAGGACAGGAAAAGTGAGACCCCCCCCCACGCTGGAGGCAGCCTCCCCCCGGCCCCCGGAGGACGGGCACGTGAGGGGCAGGAGGCGCAGGGCGAATTCTTCCCCAGCTGGCACATCTGGAGCAGGGGTTCCCTGATGCAGGCGACGCCAAAGGCTGCTGGGGGATCCCAGCTTGGCTTTCGGCTCCTTCAGCTGGAGGGAGGGAGAAATGTGGGCTAGGCAGCGACAGCTGTGAATCATGGCTCCGCCAAGTGGGTGTATTTAGGGCTCCAGTTAATGGAAGAGCGGTATTTGTATATTTACACACACACACACTTAGAGCTTTCATAGAATCATAGAATCTCAGGGTTGGAAGGGACCTCAGGAGGTCATCTAGTCCAACCCCCTGCTCAAAGCAGGACCAATCCCCGACTAAATCATTGCCACACCTCCAATGGCGTCTTTCAGACACACGTGCACATGGAACCAACCACCTCTTCCATAAAAAGAAGAACAGGAGTACTTGTGGCACCTTAGAGACTAACAAATTTATTAGAGCCTAAGCTTTCGTGGACTACAGCCCACTTCTTCGGATGCATAACACCTCTTCCATGTACACACTGGCCCTGCATTCATAAACACGTGTGTTCCCAATGTTACAGGCACACAAAGGGGGTGCCATGCTTAGGGTTTGATGCTCAACGCCCACTGAGTAAAGGGCTCAGTACCTCTCGGGATCAGCCCCTGACGGAATAGACTTTCCACTGCATCATTATGCAATTCCTTAAAGGCCTTGGCTTTGCTCCCAATGTGGGGAGCTGTTATTCCAGATCCAGGCTTCTATTCACCTTATGCTCTTTCCCCCCCTGCCATGTGTACCTATGTTGTTGCTCTTGTTCCTTCTAGAAGCATGAAAGATGTTGGGTTTGCTATCCCCTTCCGCCCTTCCTGAGGGAGATTTTTGCATTACGCTACGCCCCTGCTGGCATTCTGCATTGGCTTTGATTTAGTGGAGGAGGGATTGTGCCGGTTGTATTGTCATGTGATTAACATCTAACAAGCAGATTCCCAATGAACAAAAACATCTCACTCATTTCCCCTAATTTGCTTTCATTCCCCAGCCCAGCAAAGAGTTCATTGCTTCCCCGCTGCCTGGTTTGAAGTATGTGTGTATTTGGGTCAGGGAGGGTTTGGCTCCAGATGCACAGTCAGAATATACAATGGAAGGAGGATAGTTTAAAATAGAATCACTGGGGTTAGTAGTGACTCAAAGAGCCTGATCGCATTTCCATCACCTCTGGCTTCCTCTCAGCCACAGACAATGCACAGCTCAGAGCACTGCTGCTTCTCTGGGGTACTTGTAGGGCCCTCCTGAGCTGTTCGCAATCCTTAATGTATTTAACCTCATAACACAGGGAAATGCTTTAGCTCCATTTTACAGATGGGGAAGTAGAGCAACTAGCCCAAGGTCCTACAGCCTAGAGCAGGGCAGGGACTTGGACTAAGGGCTAATACAGCTTGGGCAGATGCCCTAAGCCTGTAACCACTGAGCGATCAGTCCTCCCTTCAGAACACTATCCCCGCTAACCCTGATGAGTTTTCCACCAGAAGGGAAAGAAGAAGACAGGGTGTGGGGTTTTATTCCACCAGTGGTGTTAGATTATTTAAGGAGCCCATACAGTAATAATACCAATAATAATAATACTCAACACTTACTTTCCTCTTGATCCTGCAAATCCTTGTGCATGCAGCAGGGTGAGCGAGGTTTTTGCACTCCAGTGGCAGTCTGGACGATAGGCACAGCTGGGTACAAATCAGGTGAAATATTAGGTTTAAATCCCTGGCATTGATCTTTAGTATATGACAGGCTCCCTGCCTGCTGCCTCCTTCACTCCCAAGGTAAATGGGACCGGGTGTGAGAGAGGATTCTGCTTGGAGTTAGGCAGCCAGTAACGTGGAGGTCCCTTGTATTTCCTATCCTGCTCATATACCTGGCATTGCTCTGCATCTGCCCAGCACAGGATCAAGTCCAGCGCCTCTGAGATGTTGTGTGCAAGATCCAGCCCTAAGTCTACCTCTTCCCTGCTCACACCCATCACAGCTGTTGTGTGACAGCAGGGTTCTGGCCAGGGCTGAGATTCTCTCGCCAAGTTCTGGTGTTTTGTTGTGCCACTTCCCAGGCAGATGTGCCAGACGCACGGGGCAGTGCAGTGGGGGCATTTGGTCACATGTGCCACATACTAAGTGGGTCAAAAAAATGTCAGTGGAATTTTTTAAGAGATCAAATTTTAAAAGAAGAAGATAAGAACGGCCATACTGGGTCAGACCAAAGGTCCATCTAGCCCAGTATCCTGTCTTCCGACAGCAGCCAATGCCGGGTGCCCCATAATGATAACGCATAATGATTTATCTTTATATAGCATAATAACAATCATAATAATCCCTGGCTTTTCATCAGTGGAGCTCAAAGCACTTGAAAAAAGACGTGCGTATTGTTATCCCCATTTTATAAATGAGAAAACTGAGGCACAGAGCGGTGAGGTGAATACACCTGACAAGCCAATGTCAGAGCACGTTCTCTGGGAGAGGAAGTCCCTCCCTGTGCTTGATGTCTGCAACACGTGCCATAACCAGCATTTCAGACTGGGCCATATCTGGTGCAACGCACTGTATGCACTGACGTTATCTGCAGGGTGAAGCAGTGTTGTGGAATGGGCGGTTGGAAACCAGGGCTCCTCAGTACTATTCCTGGCTCTTCCAGTGACTCACAGTGTTACCCTTGGGCGAGTACTTTGAAATGTGTCTGATCGCGCTTACCCACGTTGCAGGGAGGTTGGCAATGTTCACATTTGTAAAGCGCATCGAGCTCTTTGGCTGAAAGCGGCGATAAAAGTGCAAAGAAGTGTGACGTTCGAGTGGTCATTCAGCAGGCACTTGGGCCTAGTTCTGGATCAGTTCTCCAGCCCGGTGTTAGAGGGCGAGATGCTGGAGGAGGTAACATAGTTTAAATGAGATGTAATAGCAAAGTCCCAACCACTCGTGGCCATTTCTATTCACACATGTAAGGCTGTCAGCTGCAGAGGCGCGGCCCATATTCTGCATTCTTAATTGTGCCCACTGCATTTACAGCTGGGCATGGCGTTCTTCATCACTTCCTCTACCAAACTGCCGATCAGTGTTGCATCACACTGTTATACAGCTGTCATTTTCCACCCTAGAGGTGGTGAGTTCAGTGATTTCTTCTTGCTCTGCAAAAGCTACAGAATCATAGAATCATAGAAGACTGGGGTTGGAAGAGTCCTCAGGAGGTCATCTAGTCCAATCCCCTGCTCAAAGCAGGACCAACACCAACTAAATCATCCCAGCCAGGGCTTTGTCAAGCCGGGGCTTAAAAATCTCTAAGGATGGAGATTCCACCACTTCCCTAGGTAACCCATTCCAGTGCTTCACCACCCGCCTAGTGAAATAGTGTTTCCTAATATCCAACCTAGACCTCCCCCACTGCAACTTGAGACCATTGCTCCTTGTTCTGTCATCTGCCATCACTGAGAACATCCAAGCTTCATCCTCTTTGGAACCCCCCTTCAGGTATTTGAAGGTTGCTATCAAATCCCCCTTCACTCTTCTCTTCTGCAGACTAAATAAGCCCAGTTCCCTCAGCCTCTCCTCATAAGTCATGTGCCTCAGCCCCCTAATCATTTTCGTTGCCCTCCGCTGGACTCTCTCCAATTTGTCCACATCCTTTGTGTAGTGGGGGGGCCCAAAAATTGACACAATACTCCAGATGTGCCCTCATCAGTGCTGAATAGAGGGGAATAATCACTTCCCTCGATCTGTGGCAATCCTCCTACTAATGGAGCCCAAAATGCCATTGGCCTTCTTGGCAACAAGGGCACACTGCTGACTCATACACTTATCCACTGTAATCCCCAGGTCCTTTTCTGCAGAACTGCCGCTTAGCCAGTCGGTCCCCAGCCTGTAGCAGTGCCTGGAATTCTTCCTTCCTAAGTGCAGGACTCTGCACTTGTCCTTGTTGAACCTCATCAGGTTTATTTTGGCCCAATCCTCCAATTTGTCTAGGTCACTCTGGACCCTATCCCTACCCTCCAGCATATCTACCTCTCCCCCCAGCTTAGTGTCATCCACAAACTTGCTGAGGGTGCAATCCATCCCATCCTCCAGATCATTAATAAAGATGTTGAACAAAACCAGCCCCAGGACCGACCCCTGGAGCACTCTGCTTGATACCGGCTGCCAACTAGACATCGAGCCATTGATTGCTACTCATTGAGCCTGACGATCTAGCCAGCTTTCTATCCACCTTATAGTCCATTCATCCAATCCATACTTCTTTAACTTGCTGGCAAGAATACTGTGGGAGACTGTATCAAAAGCTTTGCTAAAGTCAAGGTATATCATGGCCACCACTTTCCCCATATCCACAGAGTCAGTTATCTCATCATAGAAGGCAATCCGGTTGGTCAGGCACGACTTCCCCTTGGTGAATCCATGCTGACTGTTCCTGATCACCTTCCTCTCGTCCAAGTGCTTCAAAATTGATTCCTTGAGGACCTGCTCCGTGATTTTTCTGAGGACTGAGGTGAGGCTGGCTGGTCTGTAGTTTCCCAGATTCTCCTCCTTCCCTTTTTTTAAAGATCGGCACTATATTTGCTGTTTTCCAATCATCCGGGACCTCCCCCGATCGCCACGAGTTTTCAAAGGTAATGGCCAATGGCTCTGCAATCACATCAGCTAACTCCCTCCTCACCCTTGGATGCATTGCATCCGGCCCCATGGACTTGTGTATGTCCAGCATTTCTAAATAGTCCTTAACCTGTTCTTTCACCACTGAGGGCTACTTATCTCCTCCCCATATTGTGCTGCCCAGTGCAGCAGTCTGGGAGCTGACCTTGTCTGTGAAGACCGAGGCAAAAAAAGCATTGAGTACTTCAGCTTTTTCCACATCCTTTGTTACTAGGTTGCCTCCCCCATTCAGTAAGGGGCCCACACTTTCCCTGACCTTCTTTTTCTTCTAACCTACCTGTAGAAACCCTTCTTGTTACCCGTAACATCCCTTGCTAGCTGCAACTCCAACTGTACTTTGGTCTTCTTGATTACACCCCTGCATGCTTGAGCAATATTTTTATACTCCTCCCTAGTCATCTGTCCAAGTTTCCACTTCTTGTAAGCTTCCTTTTTGTGTTTAAGCTCACTGATGATTTCTCTGTTAAGCCAAGCTGGTCACCTGCCATATTTGTTATTCTTTCTGCACATCAGGATGGTTTGTTCCTGTGCCCTCAATAAGGTTTCTTTAAAATACAGCCAACTCTCCTGGCCTCCTTTCCCCCTCATATTAGCCTCCCAGGGGATCCTGCCCATCAGAGCCCTAAGGGAGTCGAAGTCTGCTTTCCCGAAGTCCAGGGTCCCTATTCTGCTGCTCTCCTTTCTTCCTTTTGTCAAGATCCTGAACTTGACCATCTCATGGTCACTGCTGCCCAGGTTGCCACCCCCTTTTACTTCCCCTACCAATTCTTCCCTGTTTGTGAGCCGCAGGTCAAGAGGAGTACGCCCCCTAGTTGGTTTCTCCAGTACTTGCACAAGGAAGTTGTCCCCCAAAACTTCCTGGATTGTCTGTGCACTGCTGTATTGGTCTCCCAGCAGATGTCAGGGTGATTGAAGTCCCCCATGAGAATCAGGGCCTGTGATCTGGAAACTTCTGTTAGTTGTCCGAAGAAAGCCTTGTCCACCTCATCCTCCTAGTCTGGTGGTCCATAGCAGACACCCACCACGGCATCACCTGTTGCTCTCACGTCTAAACTTAACCCAAAGACTCTCAACTGGCTTTTCTCCAGTTTCATACTGGAGCTCTGAGCAATCATACTGCTCCCTTACATACAGTGCAACTCCTCCACCTTTTCTCCCCTGCCTGTTCTTCCTGAACAGTTTATACCATCCATGACACTGCTCCAATCATGTGAGTTACCCCACCGAGTCTCTGTTATTCCAATCACATCATAGTTCTTTGACTGTGCCAGGACTTCCAGTTCTCCCTGCTTGTTTCCCAGGCTTCTTGCATTCATGTACATGCACCTAAGATAACTAGCCGATTGCCCTTCTTTCTCAGTATGAATCAGAAAGCCTCCGCTGTTGCACCCTCCTCCTTGCATTTCCTCCCAGGATCCCACTTCCCCACTTGCTTCAGGGCTTAGGTCTCTATCCCCTGGCAAACCTAGTTTAAAGCCCTCCTCACTAGGTTAGCAAGCCTGCCTGCGAAGATACTCCTCCCTCTCTTCATTAGATGGATCCCATCTCTTCCTAGCAATCCTTCTTCCTGGAACACCATCCCATGGTCGAAGAATCCAAAGCCCTCTCTCTGACACCGCCTGTGCAACCATGTATTTACCTCCACAATTTGATGGTCTCTCCCTGGGCCTTTCCCTTCAACAGGGAGGATGGATGAGAACACAACTTGCGCCTCAAACTCCTTTATCCTTCTTCCCAGAGCCACATAGTCTGCAGTGACCCGCTCAAGGTCATTCTTGGCAGTATCATTGGTGCCCACATGAAGAAGTAGGAAGGGGTAGCGGTCCGAGAGCTTGATCAGTCTCTGCAGACACTCCAGCACATCCTGGATTCTAGCTCCAGGCAAGCAGCACACTTCTTAAGTTTCCCGGTGTGGACGACAGATGGATGACTCCGTCCCCCTTAGGAGGGAGTCCCCGACCACCACCACCCGTCTCCTCCTCTTGGGAGTGGGGTTCGTGGAACCCCCATCCCTAGGACAAGGCATCCCATGCGTTCCGGTCAATGGGGTCTCCTTCTGATCCCTTCCCTCAGGTGACTCATCTAAACCATTCTCCGCCATAGTATCTGTGCGGAGAGATTGAAAACGGTTTCTTACCTCTATCTGCATAATGTTTGTGGATCCTTCAGGATGGAGGAGGCTGGAGAAACTAAGGGCCAAATCTTGAACATTCTAAAACCCAGCTGTGATAAGGGAAATTTGGTGTCTTCCCTCTAAAACCGAAGTCTTCCAACCTTTCCAGCCTGTGGAGTCTGTGCGAGGATACAATCTTTGCAACAATCTCCTCCCTATGCATTCACCCCATCTCCTTTATGGTGTTCTCTCTCTAATCTTTGATCGTCTTGTGGACCAATAGCATGGACGTCCTGGGTGTCAGTAGACCATATTTTGAGAACCACTGTTCTAGGAGGAAACTGAGTAGTTTAACCCTAAGACATTCAAGAGCGTAGTGACTATCTGGTTTACTCACTTTGTTGTTAATGGGGCATTTGATGAGGTACATCACATGGTGTGATAAGCATGTGTAGGACCCATGGATCTTGAAAGGTGTGTTGTGAGGGGTATTTATCATTGTAGCAACTTTCTTGATTTGCCAAAAATTCCAAGAAAATTCGCTTCAGATTGACTTGAAACAATTTTTTGTCTGTTTTTTTTTCCCTGAACTGCCAGTGAACTGACAGATTGGTTATTTGCACAGCTCTATTCCAAAAGTCAGTTGGAACATTTCAAATGTTTTCAATGGGATTTGGATTCAGACCACTGATAACCCATAGTCTCATGCAAACAAAGAGACTGGAGTCTGAACAGCTGCATTCCTTTCTCCCTCTATTTTCCTGTTTTTAAAATATCAGTGATCCAGTCATGGAGCAGAAACGCTAACACATAACAGAGGCTATGTCTACACTTAAAACATTACAGTGGCACAGCTGTGCTGCTGTAGCACTCCAGTGTAGACACTCAGCGAAGGGAGGAGTTGCTCAGCGAAGGGAGGAGTTCTCCCGTTGCTGTAGATAATCCACCTCCCCGAGAGACAGTAGCTAAATTGACGGAAGAATTCTTCCATGGCTCTAGCACTGTCTACATGGTGCCGGGGGTTAGTTTGGCTTAACTACGTCTCTCAGGGGTGTGGATTTTTCACACCCCAGAGAGATATAGCTATGGTGCTGTAACTTTTCAGCGTAGCCCAGCCCTTAGGTAGGCCTTAACTGCATGGAAAAATTTACCAGACATACAGGTATAGTTACACAGGTGTAGTCATACCAGTATAGCCTTCCCATGTGGCCCACTTCCCAAGCAACCTAAATTATAGCAAGGCCCTCTTATGCCAGAATAAGAGTGTCCACACAGAAGACTATACTAGTGTAACTAGACTGATTTAAATTCACACCTTAAGTTCTACTGAAACAACTTTCCTATATAAGAGGGGTAGCCGTGTTAGTCTGTATCCACAAAAACAAGGAGGAGTCCGGTGGCACCTTAAAGACTAACAGATTTATTTGGGCATAAGCTTTCGTGGGTAAAAACCCCACTTCTTCAGACGCATGGAGTGAAAATTACAGATACAGGCATAAATATATATTGGCACATGAAGAGAAGGGAGTTACCTTATGAGTGGAGACAAACCTTCCCATGCAGACAAAGTCCTAGGAGGAGGTATGCTGTGAATCTGCCGCTTTCAAACCCACTTGCAGTGTTTCCATAGCGTTATTAATTTCACAGCTTTAGAATAGAGACTAGTTCAGTGGCTGAATGAGAGAGTCACCCAGATAAGGGGGTCTGTGCTTGTTTCAGTTTAGAAATCATGACCCCTTCCTTGTCAAAGGAACTGGGCACAGATTAACACAATGAACTCCCAGCCTGGCTAGATATCTCTGTCACAGGTTGCTGTGGGAGGGCAAAGGGAGTGAGAGGGAGGAAGCAGCCTCCAGCAGACAGGAAGCCTGGAACAGACTTGCTAAATGAGCCAGCCAGAGACACCTGATGTGGGGAAGGAGCCTAAAGGTGCTGGTTCCTTCTAAGAGAGCGGAAGTAGTTCCAGGGGGTGGGGAAGGGGCTGGTTCTGGGAAGCTGTAAGGGAGTTAGCTTGGGGGAAGGCACCTGCAAGCTGCCAAGAGAGGCTCTGTGAAGGGACCTTTTTCTGCTCCCCAGGGTCTGAGGTAAGAGTTGGGCCCTGGGACTGATTTCTGGGGACTCGGTGAGCGATGGGGGAAGTTCCTTCTTTGGAACTTTGTAAATGAAGACAAGCCGATGCCAAGAAGGGCTGTGATTGAAGGAGGAAGGCTGTGGGGTTTGAGTAAGAAGCCCTGAAGAAGGGGAAAATAGGGGTGGGGTGCTGCAACTCCCCCGGCCCTGAGGGAGTGCTTGGGTGATAGCCACCCTATTACAGTTGCCCCTGCTTTACCAGGAGCATGGACAAAGAATGGGTTCTGGTTCCTGTGGGTCACATTGCTACCAATGGCTAAAACAACGTGCGTGAGGTAATCAGAAGAAAATGTGGCCAGGAGGTTTCCTGTTGATCACAGCCAGGCTCTGCTGCAGCTCAGTGACACATGCCCAGGTTCTCACCAAGCGCACTTGGCTTACTAATGCCTGGGAGATCCTTCCCAGGGAGAAACAGATCCTAAAAAATAAGAGAGAAACTTGCACTCAGGGCTGGATTCTGCCCTCTGTTAGACCATGAAACCCCAGGATTTTGCCCTGGGTTTTTTGTACTCTCCTTAGAACACTGCAGGTATCACTGTCTGTCACCTTTAAAGTCCAAATATGGAAATAGATCTACATTAAGAGATGGCCTGGGAAACTCTAGGCATTTCTAATGTGCCAGGCCCTGATCCTGCAAACTAGTGAGCACCTGGGATGTCATAGACGTTGACGTCGGAAATGATCTTTGTGATCACTTAGTCTGACCTCCTGAGTCTAGGAAACAGACAGGTGACTCACCCACTTAGGCTGTGATTATATTGCCCACTGCTGGCGGTGGTGCACAGGGTAGGTGTAGCTACACGTGGTGAAAACCAGGCTGTGACCACCACACTGTGGGGTGTAGCTGTCTGTAGCAGTGAAAGGCTCTGGCCGGGAGAGGCAGTGTGGAAAGGCTCTGGCAGCAGCCTGCAGTGGGGAAAGGCCCTGGGAACGGGGAGCTGCTGGAGCCTTTTCCCAGTGCTGGAGCCTTTCCCTGCGGCAGGGAAAGACACTGTCAGCAGGACACTGCACTGCTAAAAACAGTGTTGCAGTGGAGGCACCGCTTAAGTGCATAGAGAGCCTTTTAGGTACATGCCCTAAAGGTTCAGGTGTGTCTTCACTCACCTAAGCCGTGCATCAGTATCTCACATTGGTAGATGTGCAGGTGAACGAGCCCCTGATGGTATGTAAGAGAGGAGTATGACTGCTCAGAGCTCCGGTATGATACTGCAGAAAAACCTGAGAGTCTCTGGATAAAGTTGAGAAGTGGGAGCAACAAGGGTGATGTCGTGGTTGGAGTCTGCTATAGACCACCAGACCAGGGGGATGAGGTGGACGAGGCTTTCTTCTGGCAACTAGCAGAAGTTGCTAGATCGCAGGCCCTGGTTCTCATGGGAGACTTTAATCACCCTGATATCTGCTGGGAGAGCAATACAGCGGTGCACAGGCAATCCAGGAAATTTTTGGAAAGCGTAGGGGACAATTTCCTGGTGCAAGTGCTGGAGGAACCAACTAGGGGAAAGCTTTTCTTGACCTGCTGCTCACAAACAGGGAAGAACTAGTAGGGGAAGCAAAAGTGGATGGGAACCTGGGAGGCAGTGACCATGAGATGGTCGAGTTCAGGATCCTGACACAAGGAAGAAAGGAGAGCAGCAGAATATGGACCCTGGACTTCAGAAAAGCAGACTTTGACTCCCTCAGGGAACAGATGGGCAGGATCCCCTGGGAGAATAACATGAAGGGCAAAGGGGTCCAGGAGAGCTGGCTGTATTTTAAAGAACCCTTATTGAGGTTGCAGGAACAAACCATCCCGATGTGTAGAAAGAATAGTAAATATGGCAGGCGACCAGCTTGGCTAAACAGTGAAATCCTTGCTGATCTTAAACGCAAAAAAGAGGCTTATAAGAAGTGGAAGATTGGACAAATGACCAGGGAGGAGTATAAAAATATTGCTCAGGCGTGCAGGAGTGAAATCAGGAAGGCCAAATCACACTTGGAGTTGCAGTTAGCAAGAGATGTTAAGAGTAACAAGAAGGGTTTCTTCAGGTATGTTAGCAACAAGAAGAAAATCAAGGGAAGTGTGGGCCCCTTACTGAATGAGGGAGGCAACCTAGTGACCGAGGATGTGGAAAAAGCTAATGTACTCAATGATTTTTTTGCCTCTGTCTTCACGCACAAGGTCAGCTCCCAGATTGCTGCACTGGGCAGTACAGCATGGGGAGAAGGTGACCAGCCCTCTGTGGAGAAAGAAGTGGTTCGGGACTATTTAGAAAAACTGGACGTGCACAAGTCCATGGGGCCGGATGCGCTGCATCCGAGGGTGCTAAAGGAGTTGGCGGGTGAGATTGCAGAGCCATTAGCCATTATTTTTGAAAACTCATGGCGATCGGGGGAGGTCCCAGATGACTGGAAAAAGGCTAATGTAGTGCCCATCTTTAAAAAAGGGAAGAAGGAGGATCCGGGGAACTACAGGCCAGTCAGCCTCACCTCAGTCCCTGGAAAAATTATGGAGCAGGTCCTCAAGGAATCAATTATGAAACATTTAGAGGAAAGGAAAGTGATCAGGAACAGTCAGCATGGATTCACGAAGGGGAAGTCGTGCCTGACTAACCTAATTGCCTTCTATGATGAGATAACTGGCTCTGTGGATGAGGGGAAAGCAGTGGATGTGTTATTTCTTGACTTTAGCAAAGCTTTTGATACTGTCTCCCACAGTATTCTTGCCACCAAGTTAAAGAAGTATGGGCTGGATGAATGGACTGTAAGGTGGATAGAAAGCTGGCTAGATCGTCGGGCTCAACGGGTAGTGATCAATGGCTCCATGTCTAGTTGGCAGCCGATTTCAAGTGGAGTGCCCCAAGGTTCGGTCCTGGGGCCGGTTTTGTTTAATATCTTTATTAATGATCTGGAGGATGGTGTGGACTGCACTCTCAGCAAGTTTGCAGATGACACTAAACTAGGAGGCGTGGTAGATACACTAGAGGGTAGGGATCGGATACAGAGGGACCTAGACAAATTAGAGGATTGGGCAGAAAAAAACCTGATGAGGTTCAACAAGGACAAGTGCAGAGTCCTGCACTTAGGACGGAAGAATCCCATGCACTGCTACAGACTAGGGACCGAATGGCTAGGTAGCAGTTCTGCTGAAAAGGACCTAGGGGTCACAGTGGACGAGAAGCTGGATATGAGTCAACAGTGTGCTCTTGTTGCCAAGAAGGCTAACGGCATTTTGGGCTGTATAAGTAGGGGCATTGCCAGCAGATCGAGGAACGTGATCGTTCCCCTTTATTCGACATTGGTGAGGCCTCATCTGGAATACTGTGTCCAGTTTTGGGCCCCACACTACAAGAAGGATGTGGAAAAATTGGAAAGAGTCCAGCGGAGGGCAACAAAAATGATTAGGGGTCTGGAGCACATGACTTATGAGGAGAGGCTGAGAGAACTGGGATTGTTTAGTCTCCAGAAGAGAAGAATGAGGGGGGATTTGATAGCAGCCTTCAACTACCTGAAGGGGGGTTCCAAAGAGGATGGAGCTTGGCTGTTCTCAGTGGTAGCAGATGACAGAACAAGGAGCAATGGTCTCAAGTTGCGGTGGGGGAGGTCCAGGTTGGATATCAGGAAAAACTATTTCACTAGGAGGGTGGTGAAACACTGGAATGCGTTACCTAAGGAGGTGGTGGAGTCTCCTTCCTTGGAGGTTTTTAAGGCCCGGCTTGACAAAGCCCTGGCTGGGATGATTTAGCTGGGAATTGGTCCTGCTTTGAGCAGGGGGTTGGACTAGATGACCTCTTGAGGTCCCTTCCAACTCTGATATTCTATGATTCTATGATTCTATGGTGCGGCTGATGTGATTAGGTCCTATGATGGTATCCCCTGAATAGATATGTGGACAGAGTTGGCATCAGGCTTTGTTGCAAGGATTGGTTCCCGGATTAGTGTTTTTGTTGTGTGGTGTGTGGTGGCTGGTGAGTATTTGCTTCAGGTTTGGGGGCTGTCTGTAAGCAAGGACTTGTTCACCTGCACATCTACCAATGTGATAGATGCCATCATGTGCCAGCAATGCCCCTCTGCCATGTACATTGGCCAAACCGGACAGTCTCTACGTAAAAGAATAAATGGACACAAATCAGACGTCAAGAATTATAACATTCCAAAACCAGTTGGAAAACACTTGAATCTCCCTGGTCACTCAATTACAGGCCTAAAAGTCGCAATATTACAACAACAAAATTTCAAAAACAGACTCCAACGAGAGACTGCTGAATTGGAATTAATTTGCAAATTGGACACCATTAAATTAGGCTTGAATAAAGACTGGGAGTGGATGGGCCATTACACAAAGTAAAACTATTTCCCCATGCTTATTTTCCGCTCCCCCTACGGTTCCTCACATCTCCTTGTCAATTGCTGGAAATGGGCCATTTTCATTACCACTACAAATGGTTCTTTTTCTCTCCTGCTGATAATAGCTCACCTTAACTGATCACTTTCCTTATAGTGTGTATGGTAACACCCATTGTTTCATGTTCTGTGTATATATATATCTTCTGACTGTATTTTCCACTACATGCATCCAATGAAGTGGGCTGTAGCCCACGAAAGCTTACGCTCAACTAAATTTGTTAGTCTTCAAGGTGCCACAAGTACAATTATGTAAAAAGACATCTCCCGGCTTTGGGGCCAATCGTGATTGTTCGGGGTCTGCCTCGTGGTTTTTGAACTTTGAGGGTAGGCCGTACTGCTAACTTCACCCCTCCTGAGTCCCAGATCCTGACCCCCAAGACCATCCTTCCTCACTGCTTAAAACAATCATCCAACATCCTACCAGCCATTTAAGAAATTAGCCCAGCCAGTGTGATGCCCAGTTACTGGCCGTGTTGGCCCCGCTATAAACAGCTGTTTTTAGCCTCTCCTTGCAGCACAAGTCACTGGACAGGAGTGATTGCCAGGGTCCCACAAACCTCTTCACTGTCTGAGGATTGGGGGGCAGGAGGGCTTCACTCCACACCCAGCAATGGAGCAGTGGGATATTACTACACCCTTGCAGTATTGTGCCTCTTAAAGAGAGACACTAACTCGGCATGATTTAGCTCTGAAGCTCTTAGGGATATGAAAAGAGCCCTAGGAGCTAAATAATAACAATACCCAGCTCTGTTATAGTTTCACCTGTGGATCCCAAAGGACTTCATAAGAGAAAGCCAGTAACGTTATCCCTGTTTCTCAGATGGAGAAACTGAGGCACAGAGCGGGGAAGTGATTTGCCCAAGGCCACACAGCTGACCAGACTGTGCCGCCTGTCGTTTTGTTCTGTGTTTGTACAGCATCTAGCCCAATAGGATCCCGGTCCATGTCCGGGTGTGACGTTTTGGGGATCACCCAGTCCACTAAGAGGTTCTGTCACCACCTGCCTTGTAACTTTGGATGACTTAAAGCTACACTGTGATGGCTCTGAACTCTGACACCAGTAGTCAGCCTACAAGCATAAAGGTCTCACCTTGGCTTCCACCAGCCCAGTTACTCCTGGCAGGGTGACCCCAGTAGCCCTTCTGGTCCCATCTCCCCAGTTCCCTCTACCTCGAGTTCTTAAATACCAGGCACTCGGACTTTCCCCCTCTAGCTCCCAGAAGGTGTGAAAACAGCCCCCTCCTTAGTTCACTTTGGCACACACACTTTGTGCACCAGAGACTACTTGGGGTAAAAATAAACACAACGTTTATTTAATAGGAAAATCACAGATTCAGAGATGAAATAGGAGAGAGAGCAAACACAGACAAGTTACACAGAAAACAAACAGACAGACGCAACATCAGGCTTTAATTCCTTTTTCGGATGCCTGTTACCTATTGCCTCTGACCAATTTCCCGGTGTGACACTGGCAACCCAGCCAACCTGGGTCTGACTCGTAACAACTTAACAAGAGGCATTACAATTGTATCAGGACAATTCACGTGCATGTGAATTTCAAAGAGATGTACTAGACCAGTGGCTGTCAACCTTTCCAGACGACTGTACCCCTTTCAGGAGTCTGATTTGTCTTGCGTATCCCAAGTCTCACCTCACTTAAAAACGACTTGCTTACAAAATCAGACATAAAAATACAAAAGTGTCCCAGCACACTAGTACTGAAAAATTGCTGACTTTCTCATTTTTACCGTATAGTTATCAAATAAAATGATTGGAATATAAATATTGTACTTGTATTTCAGCATATAGTATATACAGAGCAGAATAAAAGAAGTCATTGTATGAAATTTTAGTTTGTACTGACTTCACTAGTGCTTTGTCTGTAGCCTGTTGTAAAACTAGGCAAATATCTAGATAAGATGTACCCCCTGGAAGAGCTCTGAGTACCCCCAGGGAACATGCATACATGTACCCCTGGTTGAGAAGCACTGTACTATACCAGCAATCATTAACCCATCCATTTGTAGTAATAGAAATCAAGGGTAGATGCTAAGTGTATTTGTTCATGTTTACCTATCTCCTGTTAGAAGTTTTAGCAGTGTAACCAAATTAGCTTTTAGATGCTAAATCCTTTTTATGTCTTAATTGCCTTATATTATGTATGTGACTGGGCTCAGTTAACCTTAAGATCAAAGATTTGAGACACTGCAGGAAACTAATAGAGTTACCTACATTGTCTTCAGCTTCACTCTCTCTGTTTATAATGGAGGACCAGCTAATTGCTTTATGTAAATGAGTTTAACTCGTTTACCTGTTTCAGAGTAGCAGCCGTGTTAGTCTGTATCTGCAAAAAGAACAGGAGTCCTTGTGGCACCTTAGAGACTAACAAATGTATTTGAGCATAAGCTTTCGTGAAATAAATTTGTTAGTCTCTAAGGTGCCACAAGTACTCCTGTTCTAGTTTACCTGTGTATGCATAGGAAATAGAAGTTTAACTTCAAAGCAAAGGTCCACAAACTAGTTGCCTTGTCTATTCTTCCTCAGAGGAAAGCTCTGCTGTGACAATTTCTGTAAGGAGGCTTGTCAGTCTGCTAGAGAACTATAAATACTGAACCTTGGGCATGATCCTTTCGTCTCTAGTCTGCTGAACTTCCTCAGTTGTCTGGGATCAGGGTACCTTAGAGACCACATTCCAACAGTTTTGGGGACTCTCTATCAGTGTTATAGAGGACGGACAATTTATGAATTTATCCTTTATAAGCTTTGTACAGAGTAAAACGGATTCATTTGGTGTTTGGATCCCATTGGGAGCTGGGTGTCTGGGTGCTGGAGACAGGAGTACTTGCTAAGCTGTTTTCAGTTTAGTCTGTAGCTTTGGGGGCGTGGATCAGACCCTGGGTCTGTGTTGCAGCAGGCTAGTGTGCCTGGCTCAACAAGGCAGGGTTCTGGAGTCCCAAGCTGGCAGGGAAAACGGGCTCAGAGCTAATTTCAGCCAATCAGGTGACAGTCCCAAGGGGGTCTCTGTGACCGAACCCATCACACTTGGTGGTAGTATCATCTGGGTGGGGAGGCAGCCCCTCCTACGTGGCTGCTCACCGCCCTGTTGTGAAGTGATGCTGAAGTTGTGATGCTGAAGTTGTGATGCTGAAGTTGCACTGCAGTTACACTTTTTTGCACACGTATACAAGCCTACATTCCTAATCAGCCTGTATATGTATCCCCTAATGACCACCACATTCATAATATTACCAGCTTTCATAAAAGACCTTAATTGACATTTTTACATACATAATCACATTGTGTACAACCAGTTGATTCAATTGCTTATTTTGTGGGGGTTCAGCCCCCTTGTTTCCCCCTTGGGGTTCTGGACCCTGATTGTCACACTAGGGCTGCTAGGCATATCAGAGCCTGGACTAGAACCAGTCTCCTAATGCCAAATTCCAGTCCCTTCTGCGATGTTTTGTTAAGAAACCCGGTGTCGGAGGAAAAAAAAGCCTTGCTCTACTTCCACACCAGCAAGCACTTTCGCCCACACTTGCCTTCACAACTGTACTTTCTCTGCTGTATCCAAGTTTCCAGTTTAACAAGAGCCTCCAAGCTCAGGAGGTCATCTAGTCCAACTCCCTGCTCAAAGCAGGACCAACACCAACTAAATCATCCCAGCCAACGCTTTGTCAAGCCGGGCCTTAAAAACCTCTAAGGATGGAGATTCCACCACCTTCCTAGCTAACCCATTCCAGTGCTTCATCACCCTCCTAGTGAAATAGTGTTTCCTAATATCCAACCTAGACCTCCCCCACTGCAATTTGAGACCATTGCTTCTTGTTCTGTCATCTGTCACCACTGAGAACAGCCTAGCTCCATCCTCTTTTTGGAACCCCCCTTCAGGTAGTTGAAAGCAACTATCAAATCTCCCCTCATTCTTCTGCAGACTAAACAAGCCCAGTTCCCTCAGCCTCTCCTCGTAAGTCATGTGCCTCAGCCACCTGATCATTTTCATTGCCCTCCAGTGGAATCTCTCCAATTTGTCCACATCCTTTCTGTAGTGGGGGGCCCCCAAAGTGGAGGCAGTATCCAGGTGTGGCCTCACCAGTGCCGAATAGAGGGGAATAATCACGTCCCTCGCTCTGCTGGCAATGCTCCTACTAATACAGCCCAATATGCCGTTAGTCTTCTTGGCAACAAGGGCACACTGCTGACTCATATTTAGCTTCTCGTCCACTGTAATCCCCAGGTCCTTTTCCGCAGAACTGCTGCTTTGCCAGTCGGTCCCCAGCCTGTAGTGGTGCATGGGATTATTCCGTCCTAAGACGTTCTTCTGTCTTGGTGATCAAAACCTTCCCACAAGAGACAGCCAGTGATGGGAAATTCTTCAGAAAGGACTCCCTGCCGGGAGTGCGAAAATCTTCCAGGAGCCCCTCTCACATGCAAAAAAGTGGCTACATCTACTCTGATCTGCCAAGCCTAAATATTCAGAAGACACTTCTGTGAGTCAAACTCACTTTTAATTGGAGAAAAAACTAGATACAGTAGGGAATGCAGTTCTTGATCATCCGCGCTGTGTAGTTCTTGTTTCTTCTGGGCATTTTGATTCCTCGTCTCAGAACGTCAGCTTCCGTACTTGATTTTTCAGTGTGCGGGTTATGTTTACCGCACAGTGCAATCACTGGAATGACAGGTCAATTGGGACATGTCCATAAATGTCTCAATAGGCAGCACTGGGAATGCTACATGACGAAGTGAGTGTGGACAGTAGACACCTGAAGACCTGATCATCATCCCACTTTGCATTTACATAGCACGTTTCATCCAAAGATCTCAAAGTGCTTTCCAAAGGTAGGACTTACAGGCATAATTACATGCCCAAGAGCCCACAAAGTCATGAAGAGAACCAAGTTCCCTGACTCTTAGCCTCTGTCTTCTTAATAACAGTCATTTGCAGCAGGCAAACAGCATACATTGCAAGAGGCAGTAATGGCTGTTTGCTTGCAGATGTGCAGCTAATCTGCATGCATATGTGGCTAGATAGGCTCCTGTCTGGCAATCTGGATGTAAACTGGGCATTGGCGTGCACACATCGGTTAGTGCATATCTAGCTGGCCCACTGAGTGCCAATGTACAGAAACCATAGACACGTAGGGCTTGAAAGGCCCTCTGAGAGGTTCTCTAGCCCAGCCCCCTCCGCTGAGCCTAGACTACCTTTGACTGGTGTTTGTTTAGCCTGTTCTTAACTTCCCTAATACCCAACGTGCACCGAGCTGCCGATTAAGCCCATTACTTCTTAACTTCTATTTGGTGGACAAAGTGAGCAGCTGATCACCATCCCCGTGATAACCGTCCTTAACATATTTGAAGACTTATCAGGTTCCCCCGTCGGTCTTCTCTTTGCAAGACTAAACATGCCCCGTTTTTTAACCTTTCCTCAGAGGTGAGGTTTTCTAAAACTTTTCTCATTTTTGTTGCTGTCCTCTGGACTCTCTCAAATTTGTCCACATCCTTCTTAAAGGGTGGCACTCAAAACTGGACACAATACTCCAGCTGGGGCCTCACCAATGCCAAGCAGGGCATAACAATAGGAATAATGGTTTTGGGCATTGGAGAACTGGTTGGCTTTGAATGCTGTTTAAAAAGAGCTAGTCAATGAAATGGAGGAGGAATGCACCTGAGAACTGGTGCTGCAGCATATGCTTCATAGGCCTTTGAAAACACATTCTGTTCAGATCCAAGCTGCTTTTATGGCTAGACGGGGTAGAAAACAAACCCAGCCCCAGTCTGCAAGGGCTTTTCCTCGGAGGCCAGTGCTTGGTGTGAGCTAAGAATGGAAGTTGAGAACTCTGAAGTACTTCCCGGGCTGAGGATCTACCCATCGAAGGAGCCCATTGTGACAGGACACAGGAAGGAATGCGGTCTCTAAGGTACCTTGATTCCAGACAACTGAGGTCATGACCTGGCCAATCCAGCTAGTTCACCTGGAACTGAATTGGTGGCTGATGAAGAGCCCTGAGTACAGACGTTACTTTATACAGCATCAGTCTAATGATACGCTTTATTTTAGCAGGGCTAGGGGTTAACTCCTGGGATCCTGTGAACACTGAGAATTGAGCTGTGAAGACATTAAGATTCCTTTTCCACCTTGACTAGATTACTGTTATTTTAACTCTATTAGTCTCCACCAGAGAACACAGGAGAAATGTATGTATAGGGTTGAATATGAGTAACTGGCAAATCTAAAAGGACCCAAGCCAGCAAGAACAATAAAAGAAATAATCACAAGGATAGGCGTAGTCGGTCCAGCACTACATTGGCTCCAGTTGTTCCTCTCCTGCACAACTCAGAGAGGGGGGATGGCTAAGTGCTCCTCTTCTCCAAAGGCCCACACCGGTGGGGCCCCCATACTATCCCCGTCTCTGTACATTTCTCCATGGGATCCCTGGGAGAGATGGTGAGACCTAGGTCAGGGGGCACAGCCTAGGCTAATGAGATCCTATGGGCTCATCCAGCACTAACCAAACACACTTGCAAGGCTTCCTCTGCCTGGATGAAGGAAGTGTAGGAAGGAAAAGTCCCCAAACAGGAGGGGGTGGTAACTAGGGTGAGGCTGCTGTGCCTGGGAGACAGCAGGCTACAGGGACAGATCAGCAAAGAGGAAGACTCTTGCAGCCCTGACACCCTGAGACTGTATGGACCTGGTACAGAGCGGGGGTTACCAACGGGGGGGGGCCTAGAGACACACCCCAACCCTGATCAATGACACTAGAGCCTGCAGATAAGCTGGGCCCCAAAGGGGTCATCAAGTGACTGCTGAAGAGATTGACCATCTTTGTCTTTTTTTCCCCCTTGACTCTGATTCTCCGTCTCCCAGGAAGGGGAAAGAGCCTTTTTTTGTTTCAATTGTTTGGAGAATCCTTTGTGTCCCACAAGCAAGGGAAAGTGGGGGAGGGATAGCTCAGTGGTTTGAGCATTGGCCTGCTAAACCCAGGGTTGTAAGTTCAATCCTTGAGGGGGCCACTTAGGGATCTGGGGCAAAATCAGTACTTGGTCCTGCTAGTGAAGGCAGGGGGCTGGACTCGATGACCTTTCAAGGTCCCTTCCAGTTCTAGGAGATAGGATATCTCCATTAATTTAAATTTAAGCAGCCCAAATCATGGTCTGGTGGGGACGCAAGAAAGTCCCCTCCCACCACAACCCTGCAAGGGCTCATCAACAGGGTGCTGATAACACTCAACTGTATATCTCGTTCTACCACCATGACTACTTGTAGCAGGGTGGAGTGCCCTCCCTCTGACACTGACAGGGAGGAACCACTCCCCATCCCTGGTGGGTGGAGTCAGGCCTGGCCCACCCCTTGCGCCCGAACTGCAGGGTCGGAACAGGAAGTATAAGAGGTGGGTGGGGCCTTCAGCTCAGTTGAGAAAGAGTCAGGGAAGGAGTTAGATGCCTCTGCCTTGCTGCTGGGCCCTGAACCAGGGAATGAGCTGTACCAACCCCCGCTTCTGGAGGAATGACAATGAGGAGTTCGGTGGCACCTTGAAGACTAATATCCTGAGGAGCTGCTGGAACTGCTGGCTGCCGAGTTCCCTGAGAAGCCTGGGGGCCCATGAGCGACAAAGCCCTAGGAACAGGTGGGGGTAGGAAGTAGCCCAGGGAAACCAGACATTAGTTTGGTTGTGTTGCTGAAACCACGCTCAGCACTGTCAGGGCCCTGGGCTGGGATCCAGTGAAGTAGGGTGGGACCGGGTCCCCCTACCTTCTGCTGCAACTCCACCCCTGGGGTGGTGGCCTACCCACCCTTAGGCCAGACAGCCTGTGTTTGGATGCTGTCTGCCCCAGCCAGAGGGCTGGCTACAAACTGCTATTGCTCTGTCCCACCCAGAGGGCTTGAGCCTGACTGTAGTTGTTGTCTGCCCCAGCCAGGGAACTGGCTAAAGATGACCAATTGCCCTCTCCTGAGGGACCAGGGCCTTAGACTCTTTACTGACTTACCATGCTTATCCCCTGTTGATCAGCTCTTAGCCGGCAGGTGGCATAGCGAAGCGGAGTGGCCTCCCTCTGACACTGACAGGAAGGAACCACTCCAAGCCACTGGACTACTCCAGTGTCAGAGTGTCTAACGGAAATTAGCTCTTCAATGAAGAGCAGCTGGTGCAGGCTGCACCCAGGCAAGACCCAAGTGACGCTGGCTTTGAAGAGCTGCCAAAGATGTTGTCTTCACCTTCTAGCTAAGTCTCACAGCCCTCATGTGTCAAAGTGGGGTGAAGCCTCGGGGACCTATTTGACTCCTCATTAAGCCTGGATAATTAGATAGTTTCCATTTTCCAAAATCCCTTCTTTTATCTCCAGCTCATAAAAAAGCTTTGTTCCTTCCTCCTGGATGAGGACCTGGACCCAGTGATCCATGCATTTGTCACCTCCATGCAGGATTACTGTATCGTATTTGAAGTTGAATAAGACAATGAACAGGCTCCAGCTAGCAAAGAATGCACCTATCTGCCTTCTCCATGGTTCAGGCCACTGTGTGCACATAAGGTCCGGGCTCAAGTCCTTCTACTGGCTCCCAATCAACTTCTGATGCCAGTTTGAGGCCCTGAACCTAATTTTCAAAGCAATTCACGGATCCAGCCCTGGCACACTGTTGACAGCTATGGTCATGATATTTCACTCTTTCTTCCAGTGGTCCCATGCAGATATTGAAGAGAAGCTGAGCTGGTGGGGATCCTTGTGGGACCCTGGAGATGGAGGCCTTCGGAGAGGAGGAGCAATTACCCATCACCTCTCTGTCTGAGTTCTGCTAGACAGGAATGAATTTTGATCTAGGAACCACTGCAACACCTGCGCTCCTGGAGGGCTGTGCAGAGCAGAAAGGCCACGGTGACGCATCCGAGGGCTGGGGGCAAACATTCTGTCAACAGGCCCCAGCTACGGAACAATCTTCCAGAGATCAGGCGCACCCAGAGACTGACCATCTTTAGGAAATGTTGCAAAGCCTTCCTCTTTGAGAAAACTTTTCCACCATGAAGGGAGAAGTGCCAGAGACTCCATAAAGTCCACTAGGGATTTGACTATTGCTATTGATTTTAGATGGAAAGCGCCCAGATACCATGGTGATGGGCAGCAGTATAAAATTCTAAGGTAGGCAGATAACAATTCCATCTCTGATAAAGCCTTTAAAATTGACACTCAACCCTACATGTCCCTCGCCAGCCTGGGATTTCACTTCAGCTCCCAACAAATGATTCCCCCCACCTGACTGCACAACTCCTCAGGAAAACTTCTAGAATGTACACCCTGTGAGTTTCCATGACAACTGGCATGTGGCCAGCCTAGCATTCTCTGATTTCAGGGAGGAGTGAAACAGGAGAAAGTGGTAAACAAATAAACTCAGATTTTTTGTCTGTGGCTCCAGCCCCTGTTAAAGTTACGGAATCCGACACCCAGAAAACTGATGCCAGGGTAGAATTGTTTCTGAATAGAAGCTCTTCCCAAAGTTGTCCAGGAGGTGTCAGCCGATTTAAGAATCACTTATGTCTAGATGAATTGTCTTTTTAAAAGCTCTGATCTAGTTCAACTACAACTTATTGGACGTGGTGGAAGACTCACTAGGTGAAACTCTGTGCCCTGTGTTCTGCAAAAGGTCAGCCTAGATCAGTGGTTCTCAACCTATTTACCATTGTGGGACGCATATGCATCTTTCTATGTGTAATGCGGGCTGTATCCACACACACACACTATATATATAGGTTTCAGAGTAGCAGCCGTGTTAGTCTGTATCAGCAAAAAGAACAGGAGTACTTGTGGCACCTTAGAGACTAACAAATTTATTAGAGCATAAGCTTTCGTGGACTACAGTCTGCATCCGAAGAAGTGGGCTGTAGTCCATGAAAGCTTATGCTCTAATAAATTTGTTAGTCTCTAAGGTGCCACAAGGACTCCTGTTCTTTTTATATATATATACACTACCTGTGTGGCCCTGAGGATGTCACATGGGCCACAGCTGTGTGCTGATTGGGCTGTGGGTTGAGAACCACTGGACTAGATGATCGTCTATTTTAGAGTCATATATGACCACCCATCACCCTAGTATCTTAGTCTTCAGATGATTATAATTGATGGATCTGTTCTTCTGTGTCTCTTTTTTACCCTGGCTGGCAGCATGAGTCATGTGCTATTCAGGGGGGAGTAGAATACACTGGATTCACACTCCCTCTCATGCTCTGGTCCTTTGGCTACTACAGAGGTGGCCACCCTGAGTCTGAGAAGAAGCCAGAATTTACCAAGGTACATTGCCAAAGAGCCACAGTAATATGTCATCAGCCCCATCAACACCCCGTTCCCAGCACCTACCACCCGCCGGCAGCCCCGCCGATCAGCACCTCCCCGTCCCTCCCCACACCTCCCGATCAGCTGTTTTGTGGCGTGCAGGAGGCTCTGGGGGAAAGGGAGGAGGAGCGAGGGCACCGCAGGCTCAGGGGAGGGGGCAGGAAGGGGTGGCGTGGGGACAGGGCCTGTGGCAGAGCCAGGGGTGAGCGGTGAGCACCCCCCAGCACATTGGAAAGTTGGCACCTGTAGCTCCAGCCCCGGAGTCGGTGCCTAGACAAGGAGCCGCGTATTAACGTCTGAAGAGCCGCATGTGGCTCCAGAGCCACGGGTTGGCCACCCCTGGGCTCCTAACTGTAATTTAGCCAAGGAAAAGGATAGTCTGAAAGCCATTACATAATAGGATGGAAGTCAGGCTTGCCTCACATCCTGGCTTGTGTGACCATATTGACCCCTAAAAATAGGCCCAACCAGAAATCTATTTCTGTGTTCGTTTCTCTCCCTCCCGCCCAATAATCAAATCAATAATAAAGACAAAGTGCTAATGTAACAAGGGCTCAGAGAAGCCAACAGAGGACAGAAGAAGCATTTCTAGTCCCCCCTTAATTACCACCTCTGACGAAGTGGGGGATTTTCATGCAGAGGGAGTGGGACTCAGTGTCCCTGGGTGTTACTGGTTTAACGAGGTGAGGGGAGAGGGAGTTTGTTGTTACAGAGGACCGGAGAGGGAACTTGGGACCCCAGCCAATGGCTTGGAGAATGGACACCCCAGCGACTGGTGACCTGATGACCCGGAAACACAGCGCAGGAGTCGCAGCCGGTTCTGGCCAGGAGAGAGGACCCCGTAACCTAACCAGCCGGTTCCAGCCAGAGGGGGCCAGAGGACAAAAGAGAGGAGAGGAGGCCCGGTGACCCGGTTTACGACCCTGTTTACCTGGAGAGAAGACAATGGACAGAGGCGGGACTTGGAGCCCATCTGGATGCAGAGAGACTGGGATATGCTGGGCTGAGGGAGGCCAGACCTGAGGCCCTGAGAGTTTCCTGTGCTGTGTTCAACTCTCAATAAATCCTCTTGCTTACACTGGCTGGGAGTTGCTTCGGTCTAGAGAACAGGGGGCATCAACCCCTTCGGGGGTGGAGGCCCGGGGGGTCCAGAGCGAGTGGACCCCCTGAGGGGGCCCGCGGCAGAGACAGACGTGCTAAGGCTCAGAGAGGTACGGCTCCAGGAGGTGGAGGGGCCTGACCCCGAGAGAGAGTGGACCCCCGAGAAGGGCTGTTTCATTGAAAGGGGCACCCCCCATGGACCGCACTGGGCCAAGAGTGGGCACGATCTGTGAGTCCGTGACACCACCTCTGTTCTCAACATTTTTAGCGTGTACTTCTTGCATTTAATGGGCAGAGGCAGAAAAATTAATCAGGGCCATAATAAGCATACACCTCAGCACACAATTACCAGTAACAAAATGGTTCTGCAGTGCAGCATGTGGGTATATTTTCCTTAACGAGCTGGGCGGAGAAGTTGGTCTCCAGGGGCCGTGTGGTAGATTTCTTTTTACAATCGTATTTTCTTTTAAGGGCTATATTTTGTAAGATTACATTTTACTTAAAGGGACAGAGCCGACGGTACCCTCGGGCCTCGGAGAGTCACCAATAACTCGGCTTAACCAGCCTGTTACACTGAGTCGATGGGGACTTTGCATGGCCAGCGTGCCACAAAGCAGCTGGAATGGACTGGGGAATCTGGCCCAACGTGCAGAGCAGGCTAGATCCAACACCACCTGAACCCAACGGGCCCTGAGGGAGCGCGCACTCTGTAAGTAACAAACGCGCAGCACCAAGTCTCACAGCCTCGGGCTGCTGACTTGGGTTTGTGGGGTTTGGGCTGCAGGGCTATCAAATTGTAGTGTAGACATACGGGCGGGGACTGGAGCCCGGTATCTGAGCCCCTCCCCGGAGTCCCCACCCACAGGGTCTCAGAGATTGACTGGCTACACTGCAATTAGATAGTCTGCGGCCTGAACCCTGAAAGCCCGAGTCAGCCCCAGTTTGTCGCAGTTCTTGTATTGAAGGTAGACATACCCTGAGACTCTGAATGTGTCTCCTAAGAATGGCATCCTTGGGCTCCATATTTATTATCATCTCTGCAGGGTTGCAATTACTTAGTTTATTATTTGCATGATCATAGCACTTAGGTACCCCAGTCACAGAATCAGAATTGTAGGACTGGAAGGGTCCTCGAGAAATCATCTACTCCAGTCCCGTGCACTCAGGGCAGGGCTAAGGATTATCCTGCGTCAGGACCCTGTTGTGCTAGGCACTGTACAAACACAGATACAAAAGACAGCCCCTGCCCCAAAGAGCTAATAATCTAAGTATAAGACAAGAGATGACAGCAGGATACAGACAGATGGGGGAATACAAGGAACCAAGGAGACAACGGTGGTCAGCATGATCGGCTGTGGTCTCAGCACAGCAACAGCCCGGCCATTTTGTGTAGGTTTTTCTAGGCCTGCCAACATCCTGATCAAATCTGCTCACTTTACACATAAAAAGATGGTTGTCCGGATTCTCTGGGCCAGCTTAGCTCTGCCCAGTGTAATGCCACAGGGGAGGCAAGGACTGTCTCTCCCCACTCCTGGGACTGGGGGGGGGGGTAGTTTGAACCTCTCCCCACCCCCAATACAACATAGGGCTCTTTCTTTCTTGCAACAAGTACACCACACGTGACTTTCTGATGGTTGCTGCGTCACTTTTAATGTCATCAGTCCCCCAGTCCCACAACGTGAGCTGCCTTCGAATCAAATTCAAGTTTAAAAAAATCGTCCGTTTTGCTAAAGAACAGAATCTTAGAAAGAATAAGCAGGCTTGCGGGGCTGGGGGCCTTCACCAGAACTGGTATCAAGCAGGGTTCCCTTGGTAAAACTCTTGTCCTGATCTATATTAATATGTCAAACTCAGCACCAGGCAAGGGGACAAAGCCGACCTGGTGTCATCACATTGCGCTTTGGCCAGACTCACCTCTTGTTTTCAGTGGGCACCAGAGGGTCGTTCTGCGCCAACTTCCATTAATGGTAGCAAGGCCTAAGAGCTTGATGCTAGGCCGGGCAGGTGCGGAGTGCGGCACAGTAAACGCCAGATGCAAACAGATAGGCAAGGGAAGGAGGTCTTGCATTCGTAAGGCACTGCTGGGCGGACACCGAGGGCTCTGGCCACGTGGCAGGAATGAAGGCTAAGGGGAGGGCATGGAGATTTTTAATGACAACTGTCTGGAATCCCATCACCCTCAGACACACCCATGCGCCGATCCCTTTTTACCCTGTGAATTTGCAAATGACAGCGCAGGTGGATAGGGGGCCGGAGACTCACTACTCAGTGTATGTAAATAGGGACTCCTATTACTAAATCTAAGGTACTTATCTGGTGCTCCTCACTGTAGTATCTGAGCACCTCACAATCTTTAATGCATTTATTCTCACAGAGCCTTTGTGAGGCAGGGCAGTTCTGTTATCCCCATTGTACAGATGGGGACTGAGGCATAGAGGGCTCCATGCTCGAAAGGAGTTAGGCTCCTAACATCTATCGAAATCCTACTGAGCATTCAGCCCAGACAGGCTAAGGCCCAGAGCCTCAAAGGTGAACTCAGTGGAAGTTAAGAGCCTAAAAACTTTTGAGGCCCTTGCATAATGCCTTTCCCTAGGTGGCACAATAAGCCTGTTGGAAAGCAGCGAACTGAACCAGGGTCACCCACGTCTTAAGCCAGTTGGCCTAACCACTGGACCCGCTTTCCTCACCAGTCCCATCAGGGCTGGATTAACCTTTTATATATATATTTGTGGGCCCCCATGAGGGCAATGGAGCATGGCGCGGGGAGATCGGTCCCCGGAGTGAGGGGCTGGCCAGGGGCATGGTATGGCAGGGGTGGCCCCGCTCTGCCCAGCCCAGTGCGAGGGCGCTGTTTTTTGCCAGATGCACAATGTCCTGCCGGGCCCTGTGCTGCCAGCCTGCCCCTTCCTGTGGGGGGTGGGTGCTGCCACACAGCAGCCCCGCCCAACAGCCCCTGACTCCCTATGGTCAGAGCCCCCCCGGACTCGCTATGCCCAGCACCCCCTCCCCCCGACACCCTCCCACAAATGTACAGCGCCCTGCACGACACCAGCCCTGCCCACAGCCCCACCACAGCTGCCGAGCACCCCCTACAGAGCCTCCATTCCCTAGTGCCCCAACACACACATCTTCCCTGCCCCCTCACAGCCCAGCACCCCCCCAGACTCCTCAGAGACCCACTTCCCCACGCCCTGCCTCCCGGCCGCACTCACTGGCCCTGCTGGGAGGCGACTGTGTCTGCCGGGCTGAGCCGGCAGTGCAGCCAGGGCTGGTCCCGGGGCGCCCCTCGGGAGTGGCACAATCAGCCAGGCCAGGGCCTGCCCCGGCTAGCCTCCCTCAGGATCCACTTGCCTGGAGGGGCCCAGCCAACCGCCCCCCCCACGGTCCCCTTCCCCCTGCCCCCCCGCCCCCGACTGCCGAGACTGGCCAGGCTTCTGCACCAGTCCCAGGCGGCTCAGCCCCGGGGAGACAGGTGGGGCCCCACAGGTGGTGGGAAGCAGAGACTGCCCGGAGCCAGGGGTGCACTGGGGTCCAGCCAGGGGGCGGAGAGGAGCCCTTGGCTGGCCAGCGGGCAGGCCGAGAGGAGCAAGTGATGGGCGGAGGGGAGCCAGCGGGGTCTCGGGGCGCAGTGCAAGCAGAGCAGGCCGGGGCGCCATTGTAAACCCAGCGCTGAGTCCCAGGCCTCTTTTCCACTTGTACTTGCTCACAGCAACTTCATCCTGCTGCTGCAGAGGTCTCGGGGGAGGGGACTTGCAAGATCAAGGTGTCGCTCAACACCCGATCCCAGATCAAGCTATTCAATAGATTCAGTTCTGAGCATCCCCTGCTTCCTTTACCAGCTTACTGCTCCGTTCCAGGCCTGCTGCCAAGATTCTGGAGGGACGCTCTCCAGAGCCATTCATCAGAGGAGCAGGAAGATGTATTCACTCTCCTCTCAATGAAATAAAACCATCAGCCTCCAAAGTTGGTTTCTATGCTATCAATTCTCCCGCCCCAGAGAATGTAAAGGCTATCACTGTTAGGTGCTGCAGAAGGCAGATCTATCCATCAAGTTCTGATTTGTTCCATATAGTAACAGTAGTCAAGATTCAGATCTAAAAATACATTTTAAATTATAGTTATTAATTCTAGTCATTAGTATGAATAATATTAATAAAAGATAAGCATATTCATGCCTCTACGTCTTTCACCAGAGGGCTAAAGTGCATGGGAATTCATGGATCTCTTCTGGTTAAGTAGTACATTCCTTAGCAAACGGTGAGACAAAAAGTTTGATTTTAATCTAAGTCTTTTGTCTGCACTACGGGGGGGGGGGGGGGGGAGTAAATCAACCTAAGTTATGCTACTCCAGTTACATCAATAACGTAGCTGGAGTTGACGTAGCTTAGGTCAATTTACTGCGGTGTATTTACCTTAATCGTCTCGTTCTGGTGGAGTACCAGAGTTGACTGGAGAGCATTCTGCGGTCGATTTAGTGGGTCTTCATTAGACCCACTAAATCAACCCCCGCTACCTTGACCGCAGCAGCGTCAATCCCCAGTAAGTGTAGACATGGCCTAAAGTGTAATTTAATTACGGTCCCTTTAATTCCAGATTTAGAATAGCAAAATTCGTGCTTTCAGCTGAAGGGGGCATAGTGTTATGCTTAGGTACAAACTGACAAAGTGTTCCTTCCAAACATATATGTTAGAAGTAGTCAGGAATTTTCCAGAATGATTTTTTGATGGAAAATGCAATTTCCACGGAAAATTTGATTTTGCTGAAATATTTTGATTTTCTACTAGGAAAGTCAAAACAAAATCTTTTGTTTTGGTGACCTAAATCAAAACATCTTGGTTTGTTGACTTGAACTGAAATGTTTAGTTCTGAGTTAAGTTCAACATTAAATTGCATTGGCCTATGGTGCTGCAGAGGCTCATGGGAGTTGTAGTTTGGGGGCCTCGTGACACTATTCTCTCCTATGGCTCCATAGCCGGAGTACATCTCTCATGGTGTTTCCAATGTTTTGTTTTGACATTTCTGCATCATAATTTTGGAACTTTTTGTTCTATGAAAAATGCTGAGATTTCAACTTTTCATCCCGAATGAAGATGAAAACATAGGTTGAAATATTGGAATTTCCCATAGGATGGAAATTCTGATTTGTGCAATTCTGGTTTTTGCTTTGTGTGTGCAATTCCGATTTTTGCTCCGTGTGTGTGTAAACCCTTTAGAGCTAGTTGGGAAACTCCTGTTGGAGTGATTTTCTGATGCAATATGCCGTTTTCACATACTTAAAATTTTCTGCAGGAAAATTTTGATTTTGTCATAAATTTTTGATTTTCCATTGGGAAAATCAAGATGAACTATTTCTTTTTGGGTCAGTTCAACCCAATTTGGAATATTTCATTTTTTGAACTGATCTGAAACATTTAGTTTCTAATCAGTTTAAACAAAACACTAAACTGCTTTCGTTATAAGCACATTGCCTTATGGGAGTTGTAGTATGGGTCCCCAATCCCTTCTATGGACTGGGCTCCCTGGAAGACTACATCTTCCTAAAATGCAATGCAGATTGCCCTCTGACCTCGCTGCATGAGTGCATCATGGAAATCAGGTGGCTCTGGGTGCATTATGGGAGATGTAGTCAGGCCAGGGAGCCTGGTCCATGAGGGAGAATGGGGCATCAGGCTCCTGAACTACAGCTCCAATGAGACAATGCAGTGATGGAAAAATGCAGTTTAATATTGAACTGACTCAAAATGAAGCTATCCCTTCCTCTGAAGCATCTGGTGCTGGCCAATGTCAGAGGGAGAATACTTGATCCAGCCTGACAGTGTTACGTTTTGCCACACACAAAGAGCCACCATATATACTTCCAGTCAGAATGACCTTTGTTTCGCACTACAAGAAAACCAAGACAAATCTAGCTTTATGGAGAGAAAACTCGGTGTGTTTCTCCTCTGTAACAGGCTGCATCAATCTCTGGGCAGCTGTTTCCAGTTGAATAGGAGATCCTTGGAAATGCAAAGGTGCGGCACACAGAAAACAAAGTCTCACCAGATCCATTTAGCACACTCTCTGGGCCTGTGTGATGAGAGCTTTACTGGGATTAACTAGAGGTGGGATCAGATACTACGGTGATAGGCGGCATTTAAAAAACTTAAAATAGATGGGATTGAGTTGCAAAGGGAGGACAGGGATCTAAACTTTCAAGGATGTTCAGATACACATTTTTGGTTTTGGCTCATCTCTAAAGTTAACCAAGTTTCCATCCCTCTGTGTCTGCTAAATCAGGTGTCTTATTCTATCAGGACTGGGTGACCTGTCCCTCTAAAGGCACGTGTTTGCAGGATGGTAATTTCACAATGAACCTCTTGCAAATTCACCTGAATCCTGGAGTCCAAGTATTGCTTGCTAGGGGACTAGTCTCTTCCCTGACTCCTGGGGATTCTATTCATTATTGCTCCACCCTGACTCCAGTGCTCATGTCCGCCCTTACCTCCTTTCTTGTCTCTCTGGCTTGGCAGGTTTTTTCAGACTTTTCAGTTGTTAGCAGCGGAGGGATCCGGAGGAGGAAGGCAGCTGTCAGTAATGCACTCCCAGCGTCCCGCTCGTAAATATCAGAGTGGCTCCTACTGGGATGCTGGCATGAGCAGTGCTGCAATTTACTCTTCCTCCACCCTATTCTCTTCTGTCTCAAGCTGGGCTGATACCTTCAGGTCTCTGGGTTTCCTCTGCTTCCTGTCTCACCCGACCTGCTGTGTACAGTAGCTGCTCTGAACGCAAACACTCCCTGCGCTTTTTTCTCCTTTCTTCCCACCATCACCCATGATTAGGGTGACCAGATGTCCCGATTTTATCGTGACAGTCCTGATATTTGGGGCTTTTTCTTATATTGGCTCCTATTACCCCCTACCCTCTGTCCTGATTTGTCACACTTGCTACGTGGTCACCCTACCCATGACCTTTTCTCCAGTTTCCCAAAGCTTCCCCACCCTCACATAGATTTTTCTGCTCCTAGATCTCCCCCTGATCTGTTGGTGCTATAGCTGGCCAACTGTAGTTCTTTGTAGAAGTCAACCCTCAATTGGGGCGATAGCATAAATTACTTGGATTAAACACAGGTATAAAGAAGTATGGTAGTTTAGAAATTAATAATACACCGCTACCTCGATATAACGCGACCCGATATACCACAAATTCGGTTATAAAGCGGTAAAGCAGTGCTCCAGGGGGCCGGGGCTGCGCACTCTGGTGGATCAAAGCAAGTTCAATATAACGCGGTTTTACCTATAACGCAGTAAGATTTGTTGGCTCCCGAGGACAGCATTATATCGAGATAGAGGTGTAATATAATCTGAGGCACATAACACTGTGGTTTGCAGGCTCCTACTAGGAATGCATACCATTTTGCATCAGTAGATCTCAAAGTACTTCACAAAGGGGAGAATGGGTCAGTGTCCTCTTTGGAAAGACGGGGAAACCAAGGCACAGGCGCTTACCCAAACTGATAGAGAGAGTCAGTGGCAGTGTGAGAAACAGAATCCCGGTCTCATGATCCCCAAGTCTATGGACTATGCACATGGTCATGCTCCCTTCATGATTCACAATCCTGCGGTGGGTTGCTAAACATGTTTTGGCCTCATGCATGTTGTTGTCAAAGGCTACTTGTGCGGCCATCTCATTGCGGAGAGAATCCTAACAGTGGGGAAAAGTCGCTTGGAGCTACAGAGTGTTAAACAAAACCCTGGCGCTTGCTGACGCAGCACTAATAGGAAACTGAAGAGCACCTCTTCCTCTATGCCCATAACTGGTTTTGAGGCGGAAACAGCAGGCCAGGGGTCAATGGGATTCCAGATTTGCACCAAAGCATAATTTGGCCCACTGTGTCTCAATGAAAAATTAAAAAAAAAAAATAACCGGCATAAAGGATAAACCGCCTGCCAGGAGAGTGCACTGTTTCCATAGAAACCCCCAACAATAGAATCTGACGCTAATCTAACAATCACTAGAATAATACTGTAGCCTCTGTGTTATAAACGTGCTCAGTCTCTCTTTCTCTCTCTCTTTTTAAGAGAAGACTGTAATAGCCTGAGACAATGCAGAACACAAGGGCCAGGGATGGCTATCTCGTCACAGGCTGTATGACAGTCAGCGATGACAGATGCATGTTTGGCTTTCACAGGTCTCTCCTTCACTGCTCCACTTCAGGACTAAAAATAAACAGAAAAGGGAGCTTAGGCTGGTTCAAGGCTTCTTGGGGAAAAATAGTTTGTTCCTAAACTCAGATAGTTCCAAAATTAGTTAAATTCTTTCTGTCCTAGCCCTTTAAAATTCCTCCTGCCCTGCATAGGGACTTCCACTAAAGTAACACAGCTCCTGCTAAAAAATGAACTCCCCCTTCCGGTATGGGCAGGGGATGTTTAAAAGGGCAAGGACAAAACCTGTATTACCAATCCTGTTTAAAAATCCAGGAATGAGACCTCCCAAAATCACGAGATTGGCTTAAAAATCATTCCATTTTTATAAACCATTTTTATAATTGTTGAGCTGTTAGGATACATATTTTACTCTGCAGCCATGAGGACGCGAAAGTTACCTTTTAAATGAAAGTTGCTTTTATCCTGTAATCACAGGACTCCAGGAGCTGGCACTTTATGAAAAACAAATATTATGAGATTCACCATCAAAATCACAGGAATTGACAACAAGCAACTGGGTGATTCTCAGGAGTGGGACGGGGCTAGAGAGCCCTTCATACCTGATTGAACGCTCAAACCCAGGCCACGGCATTAGGCCCTCTTGCAGTGCTGGGTGTGGTATTTTGCCATCCATACATTCATGCTCCATCCATCCCTTAGTCTGCACATTCCCTCGTATGACTGGTAGACAGATTTTATCCAATTAGTAATTTTTAGTCCCTTATGGTGGGCCTCCGATGCAAGGGTTTATGTCTCAGGGCCTCATCTTACTACACAGCGGTGTGCCGAAGGGGGAGGAGCGAGGGCGGGACGCTTGGGGGTGGGGCTGGAACGGGGCAGAGCAGGGGTGGGAAGAGGTGGGGCGGGGATTAGGGGGAAGAGATGGATTTGGGGCGGGGCCTGGGGCAGAGCAGGGGTCAAGCATCCCGCAGCAACTCAGAAAGACAGCGCCTCTGGTTCAGTGAGCCCCTGTTTGCCGTGAGTTTGGTGATCTCAGTCCATTTCCAAGTGGACAGGTAGCCAGGTTCCTGGAGAGAAAGGCTGACCATTAATTAAGGCACTTGACTGGGATGCAGGACAGCCAGGTTCACTTCCCATTTTAGCCAGAGGCTTCCTACCAGCCTCTGGGCAACTCATTTAATCTCTCTGTGCCTTAGCTCCCCCTTTCCCGCCCTATGTTTGTCTCGGCTGTGTCGGCTGCAAACTGTTCTGGGCAGGGGCTGTCTCTACAGCACTCAGCCTGTCGGGGCCCTGAACTTGGTTGGGAGGCCTCTAGCTGCTACTGTAATACAGACAATAACGTTATTACGTGGTTGTAACGCCCAAGAACCAACAGAGAATGGGCCCCATTGTGCGGAAGCCCAGGGCTGAATAGTTATGGCGATAGTGGGGAGAAGGAAGCACCAAGGGCAGCCCTCACGGAGCAGGGTGGGCGCACCTGGATGGAGATGCTTATCTTGGCCACAGGCTTTAGCAGTTCTGGTGCACACAAAGGGCTTTGGCTGTTATCCCAGCAATATCATTCACTCCACTGGGCTTGTGAAAAGCAAAATGACATGATGTGTGAAATGAATATGGCAGGAGCACGTGGAAGGAGACAAACACATTGTCCTGCACTCGTTTGCAAGGTTGCTAATTATTGATTTTATTTCAGGTCGCTTCCCCTGTAGCTGTCAGACAGATGGGGGTGGGGGTCGGGCTATGGGCTGTCATTCCAGGCTGAGTTGTTGGCTGATATCTGATCTTTCAGTGTCAAGTGTGAACGACAGATATAATACAGTACCTGGGTTTGTTTAGATCAGTGGTTCTCAAACTTTTATACTGGTGACCCCTTTCACATAGCAAGCCTCTGAGTGCGACCCCCCCTAATAAATTAAAAACATCTTTTTATATAGTCAACACCATTATAAATGCTGAAGGCAAAGCAGGGTTTGGGGTGGAGGCTAACAGCTCGCGACCCCCCATTTAATAACCTCGCGACCCCCTGAGGTGTCCCGACCCCCAGTTTGAGAACCCCGGATCTAGAAGGCCACAAAAGAGCTTTTCAGGTTATAGGCTACATTCTGCTTTGTACCCAGAGGCGTAGCGAGCGCCCTCTGTACCCTCTGACCGGAGGGGGCCCCGCAAGGAAGGGGGCCCCTAAAAGTGGCAAAATAAATACCGCATTCCAGTTTCTGCATTGTAAGGGGCCCCGCCCGGACATATGTTTGGAGGGGGCCACCGTTCGGAGGGGGCCACGTTCTTTGTTGCTACGGCCCTGTTTGTACCCAGTGCAACCTGATTCATGATTGCCTTTCAGCCTGTGTGTGTGTGTGTGTGTGTGCAGCCAGCTCCATTGTGGAGCAGGTTAGATTTTCTTCAATCTAAACAGCACATGGTGATATTTTTTTCTTTTGTGAAGGTCTATTCAATTGGTTATAATATAAGCTCTAATAAACACACACACACACAAAATCTCTGCTAACGTACATTTCAGAGCACAATGACATTTATTGGAGGGAGGGAACTGGTAAATTTTTGAAAAGCATCTGAAAGGAGATTACGTTTTGCTGGCGTTGTTGTGACTTTTTAGGGTGATAATTTAGGCAATGCCCAGAACATATATTGCATCAGCAAATGTGGCTCCCCACCTTCTTTTTATTCTTCTCTGTGATTATAACCTCTCATTGGAACTGCTCCAGCTTCCTTGGTATTCACTGTACACGGTGATTAATATTAGTTGATACTTTTCTGATGTGTGAAAAAACAATCAGTTTTGTAAATGCCAAACTCTTGCCCGAGCTGAGTTGGGAATATTTTCTTCCGTTTGTCAGATTTCACCATATATGTTGTTATGATCACCACAGAGTCATTTTCTTTATTTCTGCAGCCATGAATTAAACTCTGGAGCCATGAAATAAACTGCATTTCATTTGCGCCTTTGACTTCCTCACCTGCACTTTGCCTATCAATCCATCTCTGCTGGACTATTTTTTTTCTTGTAAAATGTTACCCCACAAAAATATGTCCTACGTATCCCGATAGTATGGAATCCTCCCACCCCCTTTCTGAAAATTATATTGGCCCAAGGTCTAGGGCTGACAAATTTCAACCCTAGATACTGACCTGATTTAAGATCCTATAGCCCACAAACCAGACATTTTTGTCTTATCCTACTAGAGAGCTGGGATTCCAGTTTTTGTAGGGTTTTGTGTTTAGCTGTGGAAGGATACATCCTGCAATACCAAACCTTAAAATCTTGATGTATTGATATACAGAAAAGCTATTTCAGATCAATCTAGAGGTTTTAAAATATCGGTATGATGTACAGGCCTCTGGGTGACATCTTTGAACCAAGGAAATCCTGCTTCAGATAAAAGGATACAAAAAATAGTGCTGTTAAAATGATTTAAAATTCTAAGGGCAAAGTCCAAGTTAATGGAAAGACTCTGACTGCTGATGTCAGTGGGATTTGAATCAAGCCATAAAACAAGGGCAGACATGGGCTGCATTTGTTCTGCATGCAGCTGCATGGTAAACTTGTAGCCAGCAAATGTAACTGGAAAAGCTGTCTCTTGCTACAACCTCAGAGAAGGCAATCCCTTCATATAACTTTGCATCTAAAAATAATGATGTGTGTCAGCACCATAGATTTGTGCTGAATCAGCCAAAAGTGATTCAGAACAGTTGGCAAAAGGGAGGTGTTCGTTACTATGTAAGATCAAGAAGTGAATGTTGGCATACTGTGGGCACGTCAAGGAGAAATGGAGACCATCTAGGGAAGACGATGATGCAATGGAGGAGCAGCAAAGAAGGGGGCAGAAGTGAATGGAGAAGATAATGATAAAGTAGAGTCTGGACTCTACATGATTGCAGGCAACACAAACAAGTCACTGGTACTGGCAGATCAGGGCATGACATTGTTTGTGCTCAGAGGACAGGGGCAGATGACAAGGACACGCTGGCAAACAAGGATGCATGCTCCTGTGTGTCACAGTGCCCCTACAGGGGTCATACTCTATGGGAACTGAACCCGGGACGTCTGGATCTAAAAGCATGAGTGTCTCACTGCTTGACTTAAAAGAACAACTGTGGTAGCTTTGGAGGCAGTACCATCTCATAAACCTCTGTGTCCTAGCCACTAGAGGGGGACAAAGAACCACACGGCATTAGCGTGGATCACATTTGCACACCACCCTCATTGACTTCTCTACTTAGTAGGGTGAATTAACTGCTGTGCAGAGGGCCAGCACTTGGCCAAATGGACCCTTTAAGTCCTGTTTGAAGACTTAAGTGCTGCACAGATATTACGCTGTCCCTCTACATGGGGGTGAATTTTACCTTCTTGACACTTCTGCCTAATAAAGAAAAACACTCAGTGGATGGCTTGGGGGACTGGCAGGACATCTGTCACTTCTAGGTTGCTGATTCATACCCAGTCCAGATTGGGAGTGACCTGTAGGGCAGGTGTCATAATCCAGACTGGTACATTTGTGAAAAGATTTCTCTTTCGTAGACTACGGCCATGAATATGTGTTGGGGGCCGGGGGGAGGCCTGGCAACAACAAAATACTAATGAATTGACAATAAAATGCACTTTTACTTGCTCATCTTGTATTTTTTCTGTAAGAGAAAGGGGAGGGGAAATGGGGGAGGAAGCAGAGCGGCTAAGAAGAAAAAAGAAAACAAAAATGAATCACTCCCCAAATGTGTGTCATTAGCTGGGGGTGGGCTCCACCTTTGCTCCTGAACTTCTCCTGACATTTTACCCAGCACCTGGCTGGGATTCTGGGGATGGCATCCTTAAGTAGCCAAACATCTTCTGGCACTTCTAGATGCTACAGCCACAAAGGCTATGTTGTGGGGTTTTATTTTGTCCTGGCAACTAAAAACTCCGTAATGATTCAGCTTTAAAACAATTAACAACAACAACATTCGAGAACAAACAGATTACAGATATTTGGCACAGCAAATAAAACAGATGAGCTGGGGTTTTTCAAAGACATAACTGGGCCAGGTTCTGTGCGGATGCAAATTGGCAAAGTTCCATTAAAGTCAATAGAAGTGTTACCAATACACCATCACAGAATTTGGACCAGAATTTTTTAAAGGCCCGATCCTGAAAACACTCCTTGTTATCTAGCTTCAGTAGATACAGTAGTAAGTGCTATGGCCAGTAGTCAGCATTCGCAGGGTTTAGCCCCGAATTGGTAGCAGTTAACTCTGAAATGATGGCTCAAGCCAGCTGCGTGCTATGATCCATGCAGTGTAAAGCGATTTAATATTTAATTTGGAGGGCTCTGCAAGTCCTGTGCACTTATGTGGAAGGGAGAAGTGGTAAATTGCAAGGGCTGAAGAGAAGGATGATCTTGGGGTTAACCATTATAGCCTGGGCAGCTGTGTTAGAGGACTGGGTTCTCTTCCTGGCTATGCTACTGATTTGCGGTGTGGCCTTAGTCAAGTCATTTCACCCCTGTTGCTCCATCTCTGAAAAGGTGATGAGGCTAGTAATAATCTATCTGAGTTCTTATCTGTCTCACGGGGCTGTTAGGTTTAATTTATTCATATTTATAAAGAGCCACAGATGGAAGGTGCTAGGCACGTGAAATTATTATTTTTAGTAAAAGATTTCGAGACGGTTACTGGGTGGCACAAGAGATTGTTAATGGCTGTAGCATATTTTACTTCTAGTCTGGTAGTCTGAATCCAGCCCTAATGGATAGCATATCTGAAAGGTCTATCATCCGATGGCTATCAGTGGCCTAAGAAGGGGACAAAGTTTGATGGTCTCAGTCCAGACAAGAATCCATATTGCGAAACCTACCAGAACTAATTGACCTGGAGTGAGGAGGACTGGCTGATCTAGGACTGAATGTAAGTGGAGTCTGCTTCCCCATAGTGAATGTCTTCACGGCAGCGGTTAGGCACTTTGGTGAGGCAGCGTGTGGAAAGCTTGCCGGGCGGTGCTGCCTCGGTCTGGACTTGTGGAGAACTCTAGTCTTCAGGGCTGTCACTTGGCACCTAAAATCACCTAACGTTTTTACAGAAAATGAGAGGCAAACTGTTTGCAAATTTCTCTGGGAAAAGCATTCCGAAGTTATCATGCTGGGGATTCAACAGGGAGCCCTCTTCCCTGGGTCAGTGCTGAGCCAATGCCTCAGGTGATCAGTAGCGCCCCAATGGCACCCTTTCAAGGGAAGGCATGTCCCAGCCAAACTGCAACGTGGGTAATTATATTCTGCCTCGTTTAGACTGTAACGCCTTTAGGGCAGGGGATGTCTCTTTTCTGTGTTTGTACAGCACCAAACACAATGGGCCCTAGATCCTGACTGGGGTCTTTGAGTGTTACCAAAGTTACGGTTACTACTAAAATCCCCTTCTGTGTGTTTCAGCTGGACAAAATATTCTTTTCACTCCCTGCAGAAAACTGTCCTGTCGTGTTTCTGTGCTCTGTTAAAAGGCTGCTACATTGCACTCCAGAGGTGGCTGCATTTCTGCGGCGAGGCGGGTGGAGTGATTATCTAGTGCTTGGAAAGAACTTTGGGACATATACAGGAGTAGAATGAAAGGATCTGCATAGAAAGCACCCATTAATAATAAAACAATCAAAACCTCTCTTCAAGGAGAGTCCATTTTTCTGCTTAATAATGTGGAGCTGAGCAACCAGGAGAGCTGGATGCTACAAAAAAATACACCTGCTTTTGATAGTCATCTCTTGCTTTGACAATATCCTGCAAATCTTGTTGAAATTCTTCAGATGTCTGTTATTTGCTACACACTTCAATTTAATTGCTCTGTTTAATTTATTATGCTATTACATTCTAAAATAGATAACCTGTTTGGCAGAGTTTATTCCCAAAATAATCAGGCTTGGTAACATGATTGAGAGCAAAATCAATTCATGCTTCTGCTGCTAGCCAGTCAACTGAAGAATGTGTGTTTAAATAGCTTCTCCCGTGTCTCTGAGTTTTGTAAAGCATTAAAACATAGATCATTTAAATAAATCCATCCAAATATAGGGATGTTTATAAAAAACTTCCATAAAATGAGGAAGAAACAGAATGTAAGAAATGCAAATTCGTAGATATTCATTGTGTGACTAACGCAGCAGGGATCAATTTAGACTGTTCAGAAGCCAAATATCAAGGATTCTATATAATATCAGGCTATCGGTGATCATGCAATAAACATGAGCGATGGTTATGATGAGTAGGATTTTGCTTATATGCTAAACTTATATTACTAAGTTTAGATCTTTCCTTTCTTAAAATACAAAAATTGCTCAGTCCAATTAACACAGTTACCTAGCCAACTCTGAAAATGGGCTACCTTGCTATGTCGTTAATCTAAGTTTGGAGCTTTTTAATTGTACCTATAAATCATATAAGGATGCTCAGTCAATTAAAATTGAGGTTACAGGTATGGATTTTAAACCTCCCACCGCCTAGTGAAAAAGGCTTTGCAAATGGTTTTAGAATAATTATCATGATTAACACTTGCATACGGCCCATTCACACGCTCACTGATGTCAATGGCCAGACTTTCAATGACGTCAGTGGTGCAGGATTGGGCCTTAGTGGTTGACATCTTCAGAGAGTGTTTTACAGACTAAAGCCTTGATCCTGAAACAGAATCCATGCAGGCGGATCCTTGCACCTGCATGGAGTCCCATAGATTTTCATAGATTCCAAAGCCAGAAGGGACCATTGTGATCCTCTAGTCCAGGGGTTCTCAAACTGGGGGTCAGGACCCCTCTCGGGGTCGCGAGGTTACTACATGGAGGGTCGCGAGCTGTCAGCCTCCATCCCAAACCCCGCTTTGCCTCCAGCATTTATAATGGTGTTAAATATATAAAAAAGTGTTTTTAATTTATAAGGGAGTCACACTCAGAGGCTTGCTATGAAAGGGGTCACCAGTACAAAAGTTTGAGAACCACTGCTCTAGTCTGACCTCCTGTATAACACAGGCCAGAGAACTGCCCCACAATAATCCCTAGAGTAAAGCTTTTCAAACAACATCCAATCTTGATTTAAACATTCCCCATGATGGAGAATCCACCACCACCCTTGGCAAATTGTTCCATTGGTTATTTACTCTCTCCGTGAACAATTTACATCTTATTTCCAGTCTGAATTTGTCTAGCTTCAACTTCCAGCCGTTAGATCATATTATACCTTTCTCCACTAAATTGAACAGCCCATTATTAGTTGTTTGTTCCCTGTGTAGATACTTACAGATTGTGATCAAGTCACCTCTTAACCTTCTCTTTGTTAAGCTAAATAGATTGAGCTCTTTGAGTCTATCACTATAAGGCATGTTTTCCAGTTCTTTAATGCTTCTCATGGCTCTTCTCTGAACCCTCTCCAATTTATTAGCATGTTTCTAGAATTATGAGCACCAGAACTGGACATAGTATTCTAGCAGCAGTTGCACCAATGCCAAATATTAAGGTAAAACAATCTCTCTTTTCTTACTTGAGATTCCCCTGTTTATAAATCCCAGGATCACATTAGCTCCTTTGGCCACAGAGTCACGCTGGGAGCTCATAAGAATGGCTATATTGGGTCAGACCAATGGTCCATCTAGCCCAGTATCTTCAGAAAGTGGCTAATGCCAGCCGCTTCAGAGGGAACGAACAGAACAGGGTAATTATCAAGTGATCAGTCCCCTGTCATTCAGTCCCAGATTCTGGCAGTCAGAGGTTTAGGGACTTTTGGGGACACCCAGAGCATAAGGTTGCATTCCTGACTATTTTGGCCAATAACCATTGCTGGACCTATCCTCCATGAACTTATCTAATTCTTTTTGGAACCCAGTTATACTTTTGGCCTTCACAACATCTCCTACATAAGAACATAAGAACAGCCATACTGGGTCAGACCAAAGGTCCATCTAGCCCAGTATCCTGTCTTCCGACAGTGGCCAGTGCCAGGTGCCCCAGAGGGAATAAACAGAACAGGTAATCATCAAGTGATCCATTCCCTGTCGCCTATTCCCAGCTTCTGGCAAACAGAGGCTAGGAACATCATCCCTGCCCATCCTGGCTAATAGCCATTGATGAATTCCACAGGTTGACTATGTGTTGTGTGAAGAAGTACTTTCTTATGTTTGTTTTCAAGATCTATAAATTTTGAGTGACCCTTGGTTCTTATGTAATGTGAAGGGATAAATAACACTTCCTTCATCACTTTCTTCACACCATTCATGATTGCATAGACCTCTATCATATCCCCCCTTAGCTATCTCTTTTTTAAGCTGAAAAGTCCAGGTCTTTTTAATCTCTTCTCATATGGAAACTGACCCATACCCCTTTTGTTGCCCTTTTCTGTACCTTTCCCAATTCTTTTATATATATATATATACACACACACACACACACACACACACACACAGGAATTGGAAAAGGTACAGAAAAGGGCAACTATATATATATATTTGAGACAAGGGACCAGAATTGTATGCAGTAGTCAAGGTACGGGCATACAATGGATTTATGTAGTGGCTCTATGATATGTTCGGCAGATTACCCACCACGACCCCCAAATCTTTTTCATGTCACTGCTTCCCAAGATAAAGTCCCCCATCAAGTAAGTATGGACAATATTCTTTGTCCTTAGATGTATATATTTACATTTAGCTATATTAAAAACATTGTTTGCTCATGTCCAGTTTACTAAGCAATCCAGATCACACTGAACCAGTGACCTGTCCTCTTCATTAGTTACCACTCCCCCAATTTGTGTCATCTGCAAACTTTATCAGTGATGGTTTTGTGTTTTCTTCCAGGTCATAGATAATGTTAAATGGCATAGATCCAAGAACCAATTCCCATGAGACCCCTTAAGAGACATACTGTTTGATAATGATTCCCCATTTACAATTACATTGTGAAGCCTATCAGTTAGCCAATTTTTAATCCAGTTAATGTGTCTTGTTAATTTTATATCTGTCTAGTGTTTTAAACAAAATGTCATGTAGTACCAAGTCAAATGCCTTAGAGAAATCTAAATATGTAACATCAACACTATTATGTTTACCCCCAAAAACTTGTAGTCTCATCAGAAAAAGATATCAAATTAATTTTACAGGTTCTATTTTCCATACATCCATGTTGGTTTGTATTAATTACATTACCCTCCTTTAATTCTTTATTAATCAAGTATCAGCACATCCATTATCTTGTCTGGGATCAATGTCAGGTTGACAGGCCTATAATTACCCAGGTGTACCCGTTTATCCTTTTTAATAATTGGCACATTAGCTTTCTTCCAGTCTTCTGGAACTTCCCCAGTACTCTAAGACTTACTGAAAATCAGCATTAATGGTCCAGTGAGCTTCTCAGCCAGCTCTTTAAAAACTCTTGGATGCAAGTTATCTGGACCTGCTGATTTAAATATATCTAACTTTAGTTGCGTCTGTTTTCCATTCTGTTAGTTTCTCTGGAATATGTTAGAGTGTTATCATCATCATATGATGAGACTATAACATCTGTTTTTTCCTCAGATACAGAAAATAAATATTTACTTCACACTTCTGTCTTCTCTGCATTTATTATCGATAATTCTGCCAATTCCATCTAGTAAAGGACCAATGCCATTGTCAGGACTCTTTTTGTTCCTAATATATTTTAAAAATTCCTTATTGTCCTTAACTCTGCTGGCCATATATTTCTCCTTGTGTCCTTTTGCTTCTCTTATCAATTTTCTACAATTCCCATCAACTTCCCCTTCCTTCTTTTTTTACATATATATTATTTTTTACAAGTGCCATTACTTTCCATCTAAACCAGGTCAATGAAGGGTGGATTGTTTTAAATCAAAGTGATTTTAATCATGATTTAAATCAGCAAGGAGGAAAGCTTGATTTAAATAATTGCTTTTAATCTTGTTTTTTATCTGTACTTTTTAGCTATTTCTCCAAAGAAAGGTTGATTCTCATTGCTTGGTAACGATTAAAACATGCTAATTTGCAACTAAATACAGGCTTTACACTAAATTTGGTTCTTTTTGCTAAGCAAGAGGATTCACTGTACTATACACATTTATTTAAGCAATTGTATAGATTAACATACCCTTATCCAGACTATTTTTTCTACATTTTGTATTATGTTAGAAAATGGTGAATGATACATTTCTTATTTACTAGATGATTAATTTTTTACTCATGATTTGTGTCAGACTGTTTGGATGAAAATTGGAATTCAATTAAAACTGCACAAAAACAGCATTTTAAAATTGGTTTTTATTAGTTAAATAACATTACTTGAAATGTGTTGGAAGCATAAGGAAAAGAGCTGTCAACCCTGATTTGCATTTAAAACAAACTGATTTATCAGACAAAGAAAGTAGTAACCATAGTTAGTGAATTGAACTGTTGTTTCTGGTCATCATGGCCTTCAAGATATTAGAATTTGTAGATCTCATGGTCTTTCACCTAGTTTTATTGATAGATTGGAAGAAGAAAACAAGCTTCTCCTATTTCCAATTGATTTCTTAACTTTGAACTAGTCATTGAACTGAACTAGTTGAATAAACTGAACTGAACCTGCAGAATATGCTACTGCTGTCAAAAGCTAGTTTAACACTTCAACAAAGGCCATGACTACACTTACCGGGGCTCGATGCAGCGGGGGTCGATGCAGCGGTCTAGTGAAGACCCGCTAAATCAACCGCAGAGCGCTCTCCGGTCAACTCAGGTACTCCACCAGAACGAGAAGAGTAAGGTAAGTCAACGGGAGAGCATCTCCCGTCAAAGCAGCGCTGTGTAGATACCGAAGTAAGTCCACCTAAGCTTCGTTGACTCCAGCTATGTTATTCACGTAGCTGGAGTAGCATAACTTGGGTCGACTTACCGCGGCAGTGTAGACACAGCCAAACTATGGTTGCAGGTGCTTAGCTAGTGACTTCCAGCAGGTCAGTAGTTTGACTTTCTTTAAAACTTTGGCAGCAAACATTTACTGATTACTACTTTTTTATTTAATTCAAATTAAGTTTAGGCATTAGCATAGGTTGTCATAAACCTATTTAAAATTAAATTTGAAGGTTTTTTTTAAATGAATTTCATTTCAATTTAAAAACATCCAATTTAAATAAAAATTTGATTTTTTAAATGATTTTTTTTTATCCATCATGCTTCAAGGGCCTGCAAAGAGTTAGTCTACGTGGAATCTTCTGCAGGATCAGGTCCTAACTAATGGAAGGATGAGTTCTGCAAGGTGGTAAAATCAGTGGCCATTGAGGGTGCTCAGCACTTGCAGAGTAGGACGTGTGGTCTTTAATTCACATAGCTTGGATGGCAGTGCCTGATGTTGCTTTTGGTGCCCTGGGTTGGAGCATACCATTGAAGAAGACAAATTGAAAGGATAAGTACTACGCCAGCATCCATGGTCATGGCCTGAGAATTCATCCCTTTACCCATTGATTAGCAGGAAAACTTTCGCAAACAGTTAAATAATTATTTCATAGACAGTTAAATCATCCCAGCACAATCAGGCCCAGTGTGTTCAAAACCACCAACACAATTGGCACAAATCAGCTCCTTGCTGACAGCCTTATTCAGCACAGAAACCAAGGATCTAATGGGTTATGGAGACCAAACAACTCTCTTAACCTTTCGAGGTCCATGTAGTTCAGAGTTGAAGCATATTGACTGGGTATCATAGAATCATAGAACTGGAAGGGACCTCAAGAGGTCATCTAGTCCAGTCCCCTGCACTCGTGGCAGGACTAATTAGCTAGATCATCACTGACAGGTGTTTGTCTAACTTGCTGTTAAAAAATCTCCAATGATGGAGATTCCACAACCTCCCCAGGCAATTTATTCCAGTGCTTAACCACCTTGACAGTTAGGAAGTTTTTCCTAATGTCCAACCTAAACCTCCCTTGCTGCAATTTAAACCCATTGCTTCTTGTCCTACCCTCAGAGGTTAAGAAAAACCATTTTTCTTCCTCCTCCTTGTAACAACCTTTTACATACTTGAAAACTATTATCATGTCTCCTCTCAGTCTTCTCTTTTCCAGTCTAAACAAACCCAGTTTTTTCAATCTTCCCTCATAGGTCATGTTTTCTAGACCTTTAATCATTTTTGTTGCTCTTCTCTTGATTCTCTCCAATTTGTCCACATCTTTCCTGAAATGTGGCGCCCAGAACTGGACACAATAGTCCAGTTAAGGCCTAATCAGCGCGGAGTAGAGTGGAAGAATTACTTCTCATGTCTTGCTTACAACACTCCTGCTAATACATCCCAGAATGATGTTTGCTTTTTTTGCAACAGCGTTACACTGTTGACTCATATTTAACTTGTGGTCCACTATGACCCCTCAGATCTCTTTCCGCAGTACTCCTTCCTAGGCAGTCATTTCCCATTTGGTATGTGTGCAACTGATTGTTCCTTCCGAAGTGGAGTACTTTGCATTTGTCCTTATTGAATTTCATCCTATTTACTTCAGACCATTTCTCCAGTTTGTCCAGATCATTTTGAATTTTAATCCTATCCTCCAAAGCACTTGCAACCGCTCAAGCTTAGTATCGTCCACAAACGTTATAAGTGTACTCTCTATGCCATTATCTAAATCATTGATGAAGATATTGAACAGAACCAGAGCCAGAACTGATCCCTGTGGGACCCCACCCGTTATGCCCTTCCAGCATGACTGTGAACCACTGATAACTACTCTCTGGGAACGGTTTTCCAACCAGTTTTGCACCCACCTTATAGTAGCTCCATCTAGGTTGCATTTCCCTAGTTTGTTTATGAGAAGGTCATGAGAGACAGTATCAAAAGCTTTACTAAAATCAAGATATACCACGACTACCACTTCCCCCCATCCACAAGGCTTGTTACCCTGTCAAAGAAAGCTATCAGGTTGGTTTGACACTATTTGTTTTTGACAAATCCATGCTGACTGTTACTTATCACCTTATTATCTTCTAGATGTTTGCAAATTGATTGCTTAATTATTTGCTCCATTATCTTTCCGGGTACAGCAGTTAAGCTGACTGGTAGATCATGGCAGATGCTTGCACGGCTGTTGCTATCCTTATTCTCTGGGTTCAGGAATGACTTCATCTTCCAGACCTGCCAATGATACAGCTTTCACATCCTCTAAATTCACTTATTTTTTCTTTTTTTAAACTTAGCGCATAACCCAAAGAATGCCATGTTTTAGCTTGACAGGAGGTTTAGTAAGGCAACTGATTTACCAGTTCACAGGCTATTCCCTAGAGACGCTTGCCAGAAATGTCAGTTTTGAGTTGTGAACCTCTGATTTCATTACGGAAAAACGTATACCTTTAAACATTATCTCAGCAGGAAAATCCACAATTAGTTTTCCATTTTCCATAAGGAACTTTCCCCAATTCATGTGAAATCTAGAGAAAAGCTCTATCAATCTATCATAATTTCCTAACACTTTCTGCTTATGCATTAGACATGTTGTGTGGGCAGATTTAATAGGCTCTTACTAGCATCCTGCTGAGGATAAGGATTGCATAACGTGTGACTCAAGATATCTGTCACTGGAACACTCACTGGAGCTGTGTTATCAGATGTTGGTTGGAATGCCAAAAAAGAAATAGCAAGGCTTTGGAGCCAGGAGATCGGCATGCACACTTGGTCCCTGGGAAAAATCTCTATAGAATTTCTTTTGCATACAATCAGGGGTCAACATTTTCAATTCCCAGTTCTTGCATGAGGCCTGATTTCTAGCCATTAAAATCCAATATTTTGCCTTTTTATAACATCTGTTACCCATGAAGAAATCCAAAGCTTTGCAAATGTTAATTCTCACAATATGAATGTGAAGGAGAGATTAGTCCTCCCTACATACAGGAAACTGAGACACAGAGTAATGAAGTGAATGACTTAATGCCCCACAATGAATCATTAATAAAGCTCAGAATAGAACCTAGGAGTTTTGGCCCCTGCCCTGTGCTGTGATCACTAGACTACACTACTGCAGTACATTTTCATTTATACTGGACAATGCTTTTTTGTACATGTCTGAGAATAAAGGAAGACTCTTCAGAGAGCAAATTGTCTGTCATGATTTGTAAATACTGGAGATGCTTTGACCAATTTTGAGATGGAAGGTAACTTTACTTCTCAGACATTCTGCTAAATTCCCGCATGAGGGTTTTTTTTTTTTTTGAGCACAATAAAAGTAAGAAAATGTCTGAGAATCAAGTGTCTGGCATTCAAGTCCTCCCTTTTGTCTTGACAGGTATCTTGGATCACTGTTAAAACAGTAAGTCAGTATTCTATGGTAATATCCCAAAACAATTACCTCTTGGATGCATACCTCACATGAACGAACAAGGCCTTTGTCACCCTCAGACTGGATTGCTGTGACGTGCTCGAGATCATTCAGAAACTTCAGCTTGTGCTCATTAAAGTTGTCTGTTTGCTTAGCATGTTTTTTCTCATATGGACCATATTATGCCTGTGCTCTGATGATTGCATTGGCTTCCAGTTTGTTTACAGCTGTAATTCAAGGTGTTGACGTTGCTCTATTAAGCCCTATATGGGCGTTGGGTCTGGCTATCTACTGCCTTGAGCTCCATCTTTCATAGATTCAAGGCCATTGTGATCGTCTAGTCTGACCTGCTGTATAACACAGACCATAGAAGTTCACCAAAATAATTCCTAGAGAAGATCTTTTAGAATGATAATCAATCTTGATTTGTAAATTGTCCGTGATGGAGAATCCACCTCGACCCTTGGTAAGTTGTTCCAACGGTTAATTGTTCTCACCATTAAAAATATATGCCATAGTTCTAGTCTGGTTTGTCTAGGTTCAACTTCCAGCCACTGGATTGTGTTAGACCTGTCTCTGCTAGACTGAAGAGCCTGTTATTAAATATTTGTTCTCCTTGTAGGGGTACTTATAGATTGTGATCAAGTCACATCTTAACCTTCTCTTTAAGTTAAATAGATTGAGCTCCTTGAGTCTATCAATATAAGGCATGTTTTCTAATCTTTTAATCATTCTCATGGACTTTTCTTGAACACTCTCCAATTTATCAACATCCTTCTTGAATTGTGGACACCAGAACTGGACACAGTATTCCAGCAGTGGTCACACTGGTGACAAATACAGAGGTAAAACAGCATCTCTGCTCCTACTTGAGATTCCCCTTGTGACATATTATACCTTGGGGGAGTGTCTTGTCACCCCCATATTCCTCATTTGTATATAATTGTGATATTGCATATAAAGCATGCCATGTGAGATATCAGGGGAAAGGTTATGATCAGCGGATAGTCACTGTTCTATCTAAATATGTATATCATTAATGCATATGAAGTTCTGAGAATTGTGTTGTATGGTTGTCACTAAAACATGCTGTAAATTGGGGAATCAGCCAGATATTAGCTCCCCAGAGACAACAGCAAGGGAAGTAACCAACGCCCAGGCAGGGTGTCAAACAACCCATCAACTGCCATTGTCCAGCAAAGGAGCTACAATTCAATGACTCGCCTGCATGAGGCCACACTAGAGGAATTGCTCAACCTTACCTTGGGATTCAGCAATGGCCACCAGACCTGCCTGGACTTGTGTTCTCCAAGCACATGGTACTGAGGATATAAAACAGAACACAGGGGGCCCATGCTTGGCCTTTCTCGTGCCCCCACCTATGCTGCAAGCAACAAGAACACTCTGAAAACTCCAACAGAGGGAACTGGCCCAGGTTTCAAGGATGAAACCTGTGTACTATGGACTGCAATATCCAGTGGGGTGAGAAAAACTGCTTCATCTAGATATTGCCCAGTCTAATAGGCTTATGTTTTCTTTTCTTTTGGTGACTGACTTTTTGCCTATCACTTATAATCACTTAAAATCTATCTTTAGTAGTCAATAAACGTGTTTAACTGTTTATCTTTAGCAGTGAGTTTGCCTGAAGTGTTTGGTAAGGGTGCTTGCTCAAGTTTCCAAAGGCTAGTGTATATCCACTTTCCATTGATGAAGTGGTGAACCAATTAATTAATTTGCACTGCTCATCTTGAGGTATATTCCTGAGGTACAGGGCTGGGAGCTGGCGGGAGGCAGGGGTTGGCTGGTGCCTTTCTCTGTGTGATTCATGAGTGACTCCAGGAGCATTCATGCAATCTAGCTTGGTGTAGGCCTCCACATGTGGTTGTGCTGAGTGATAACAGTGCCTGGAGGGGCTTGCTGCTTGTCACTAGCAAGGCATTGTGAGAGACAGCCCAGGCAGAAGAGAGTTAAGGCGGCACAGTGGTCCCATGATCCCAGGCTGCACCCCGGGGATCCCGTTACACCCGTTTATGCATATAAGGATTGTGTTAGACCTTTTGGCTACACTGTTGCACTAGGAGCTCATATTCAGCTGATCACCCACCACAATCCCCAAATCTTTTTCAGTCACTGCTTCCCCATAGAAGATGGGCCAATGTTCCACAGAAAGGTGAAACCAAAACCCTCCACCACTTACCTAGCCAGCAGTTCACTTCCAGAATCTTCTGCCTTTTGTCTTCCTTTGCTTGTAGGATAGGAGGATCTCAGAGAAGATCGCTTAGACAATATCTTCTTCAGCACACTTCAAAATTCTCTGAAGTCATCTCCTAGCTGTGAGATATCCCACAATGTAGCATTGTAAATGTCAATATGAACCATCTGCTATGGGCTGGGGAATTCTTTTTGCTTACTCGCTCCTTTGCAAACTTCAGTACAGTAAAAGCTGTGTTATCCGGCACTTTACCAACCGGAAAGCTCTATAAACCGGCATTTCTGATTGCCACCATGGGCCACATGTGCCTCCATGGTCACCTAATTCAGGACAAACTGCTGAGAAATAGGGCAGACACACCCTATAACTGGTGGTTATTCTCCCATAAGATATACCAAACCAGCAACAAAAGTAAACATCTATTTCACCACACTGGCTAACAAGAAGTCAGAAAAGCAGTCTCCTTAGGCATCCCTGTCTTGTGTCACCACTGAAAAACACTAGACTTAATGATGAGTGGTTATTTAAAATCAATTTAATCAAACAAAAGGGTTCTTCTGATCCCAAAGGACCAACCATATACCAAGGTCAATATATAACTCAGGTCTTACCCAATAACCAGGCTGTTGCCAATCCTTTAGTATCTAAAATCTAAAGATTTCAGAGTGGTAGCCATGTTAGTCTGTATCAGCAAAAAGAACCAGGAGTACTTATGGCACTTTATAGACTAACAAATTTATTTGGGCATAAGCTTTCGTGGGCTAAAACCCACTTCATCAGATGCTTGCAGTGGAAAATACAGTAGGAAGATATATATACACAGAGAACATGAAAAAATGGGTGTTGCCATACCAACTATAACGAGACTAATCAATTAAGGTGGGATATTATCAGCAGGAGAAAAAAAACGTTTCTAGTGATAATCAGGATGGCTCATTTCCAACAGTTGACAAGAAGGTGTGAGTAACAGTAGGGGAAAAATTAGCATGGGGAAATAATTTTACTTTGTGTAATGACTCATCCACCTCCAGTCTTTATTCAAGCCTAATTTAATGGTGTCCAGCTTGCAAATTAATTCCAATTCAGCAGTTTCTCGCTGGAGTCTGTTTTTGAAGTTTTTTTGTTGGAGTATTGCGACTTTTAGGTCTGTAATTGAGTGACCAGGGAGATTGAAGTGTTCTCCAACAAGTTTTTGAATGTTATAATTCTTGACGTCTGATTTGTGTCCATTTATTCTTTTGCAAAGAGACTGTCCGGTTTGGCCAATGTACATGGCAGATGGGCATTGCTGGCACATGATGGCCACTAGCTGTCACCTTCAGCCCCCAACTAAAACCTCTCCAGCGCATCATCAAGGATCTACAACCTATCCTGAAGGACGATTCCTCACTCTCACAGATCTTGGGAGACAGGCCAGTCCTCGCTTACAGACAGCCCCCAAGCCTGAAGCAAATACTCACCAGTAACCACACACCACACACCAAAAACACTAACCCAGGAACCTATCCTTGCAACAAAGCCCGTTGCCAACTCTGTCCACATATCTATTCAAGGGACACCACCACTGGACCTAATCACACCAGCCATACCATCAGAGGCTCGTTCACCTGTACATCTACCAATGTGATATATGCCATCATGCGCCAGCAATGCCCCTCTGCCATGTACATTGGCCAAACCGGATAGTCTCTATGCAAAAGAATAAATGGACACAAATCAGACGTGAAGAATTATAACGTTCAAAAACCAGTTGGAGAACACTTCAACCTCCCTGGTCACTCAAGGGAGTGGATGGGTCATTACACAAAGTAAAACTATTTCCCCATGCTAATTTTCCCCCTACTGTTACTCACACCTTCTTGTCAACTGTTGGAAATGGGCCATCCTGATTATCACTACAAGTTTTTTTTTCTCTTGCTAATAATATCCCACCTTAATTGAGCACTCTCGTTATAGTTGGTATGGCAACACCCCTTTTTTCATGTTCTCTGTGTATATATATATTCCTACTGTATTTTCCACTGCATGCATCTGATGAAGTGGGTTTTAGCCCACGAAAGCTTATGCCCAAATCAATTTGTTAGTCTCTAAGGTGCCACAAGTACTCCTTGTTCTTAAAATCTAAAGATTTATTTATATAAAAAAAAAGAAAGAAAGGTGAAAGTTAAAATGGTTAAAGGAATCAAATACGTACAACAATTGCAAAATTCTTGGATCAGGCTTGTAGCAATGATGGAATAAATTGCTGGCTTATTAAGTCTCTGGTTGCTTCCAAATCACTGCAAGGTCCTCAGTCCCTTGGTTAGAATGCTCCCAGTGAAAGTTCATAGTTCATAGGTTTGAGCAGAAAAGAGGCAAAATGGAGATGTTTCCAGGGCCTTTTATAGCTTCTGACAAGTGAAGGGAATCCCATTGTTCTCACTGTGGAAAATTACAGGCAACAAGATGGTGTTTGGAGTCACATGGCCAAGTCACATGTTCAGGCATGATTTCGCTTCGTCATAGCAGAAGCCATTACCCGTACTCCAGTTAGAACATTCACAGGAAAGTCAATTAAGTGTAGATAGGCATCTTCCATGGTCCATTGTGAGTTAAGTGTTCTTTGATGGACCATTTTCTTAAATAGTTCCTTCACAATGTGCTGGCTAAACACCTTGTTGGTGTTGCCACATGAGCAAAAATTTGGAATACAGGTACATAATTAATACGCATAACTTCAGACACAAAAATGTTACATGCATACAAATAGCATAATCATATTCAGCAAATCATAACCTTTCCATAGACACCTTACAGGACACACGTTGTATAAGATTTGTTGCAGTTATATAACAGTGGTTGCAGCAATGATCTACATGGCCATATTTTAATCAGATAACGTCACACTGATCTTCATTGAAAATCTGGTTTATAGTCTGGTTGGCATGGGGCTGGCAGGCTCCCTACCTGGCTCTGTGTGGCTCCCTGGAAGAGGCAACATGTCCCTGCTGCTCGTGGGCAGAGGAGCGGACACCAGGGTTTCAGAGTGCGGGAGTGGGTGCGGGGCATGGGCTCTGGGAGAGAGTTTGGGTATGGGAGGGGGCTCGGGTCAGTGGGTTGGGGCGTGGGAGAGGGTGTGGGATGCTGGATCTGGGAGATGCTCACCTCGGGACTTTAAATAAGTTATTTAATTTACCTAATTTGCACTAATCATGTCAATGAAAAGTTCTGCTTCAAAATCATTGGCACAGTAAGGAGATCCATTTCAAATGACAGTAAAAGCTTTGTTATCTGGGATGTTTGGGGAATGGAGGTAAAAAATTCTGATTTACTAAGAGGAAGGGAGTTTGGGTGTGGGAGAGGGCTCAGGGCTGGGGTGCAGGAGGGGGTGCGGGGCGCAGGCTCTGGGAGGGAGTTTGGGAGCAAAGTGGGCTCAGTGGATGATCCCAATGAAATACACCAGGGGTTGGCAACCTTTCAGAAGTGGTGTGCCGAGTCTTCATTTATTCACGCTAATTTAAGGTTTCGCGTGCCAGTAATACATTTTAACATTTTTAGAAGGTCTCTTTCTCTAAGTCTATAATATATAACTATGCTATTGTTGTATGTAAAGTAAATAAGGTTTTTTTAAAATGTTTAAGAAACTTCATTTAAAATTAAATTAAAATGCAGAGCCCCCTGGAACAGTGGCCAGGACCCAGGCAGTGTAAGTGCCACTGAAAATCAACTCACATGTCGCCTTTGGCACGCGTGCCATAGGTTGCCTACCCCTGAAATACACGACGATGTCTCCTGCAGACAGAGCTGTGGTCCCAATGTCTGAGATGACTTTGCCAGTCTCTTGCACCCAGCAGCACAGCCCCTGGGTCCCCGCAGGATCAAGCCCTTAATACTGTGCATAATATATTGTGCCACATTTATTAAGCTTGACCTCAAAAATTAGATTTTACCCTGATTCTTTCTTTATATAGAAAAGCAGCCTTTAACTCAAGGTTTTTTATAGTAGCTCATGGATTCACCATATGTATATTTTTTATTTAAATGTTTTAAGGGATTACAATATCAAGACGCCAAAAAAGGATGTTACAGTAAGCGAGACACAAGATGATGAGAGCCTGGATGAAAATTTTAGCTGTGGGGATGGAGAGGAAAGGCCAAATTTTAGGGATGTTATGCAGAAAGAATCTGTAAGACGTAGGCCTGGTCTACATTAGACAGGTAGGTCGACGTAAGGCAGCTCACGTTGACCCTAATAATGTCTGTGTCCACGCTGTGTCCATTCTGCTAACGTAACTCATCTGCTACGTTGACTTAATTACTCCATCTTTGCGAGAGGCATAGCTCTTAAATCAAAGTTATTAGGTTGACGAAGAGGCAGTGTAGATAGTGCATTGCTTATGACTTTACTGGCCTCCAGGAGGTGTCCCATAATGCGCCGCTGTGACCGCTCTGGTGAACGTTTTCAACTCCGCTGCTCAGCAGCCTGTTACACAGGAAACAGCCCCTCCCCTGTTAAAGCCCTGGGAACATTTGAATTCCCCTTTCCCGTTTGTTCAACGTGGAGCACTCACCAGCATGGCTGATCATGGCAACTCAACATTTCAATCTGCAGCCATGATGACTGAGTGGTTAAGGTATTGGACTTGAAATCCCGTGGAATTTCCCTGTGCAGGTTCAAATCCTGCTCACAGTAAGGGCTGGGTTTCAAACACACTCAACGTCCCAAAAATGCTTCAGCCTGGAATACAGAGGAGGTGGTGGATCTTACTGGTCTGTGGGGAGAAGAGTCTGTACAGGCACAGCTCCAATCCAGCCGTAGTAACGTAGACATCTATGAAAAGATCGCATGGGACACGGGGGACAAGGGCTACACCAGGGACACTCAGCAGTGCCACATGAAAATCAAATAGCTTTGGCGGGCATACCAGAAGACCAGGGAGGTGAACAGTTGTTCTGGTTCCTTACTGTAGACATGCCACTTCTACAATGAGCTTCAGTGATGACCTCACAACGACCCCCAAGAGCAATATGGATACCTATGAGGAGTTGGAGTCCCGAGCCACCGCAGGCAACACTGAGGAGGAGCTCTTGGAAGAGGAGAATGGGAGACAGGTGAGTGGGGGATCCATTCTCCTGGAGAGCTAGGAGCAGTCCAGCCAGTCACAGAACAGCATCGTGGCTGACCATGATGCCAGGGAAGGCACCTCTGGTGAGTATGCAATTCCAATTAATATTTGGGGGGAGGTCACATGTTCTAATACTCTATGTTGAATTTTTAAAATATCAGGCGGTACAGTGGCTATCTGCTTCCCAGTGCCCACACCAGCTACATAGACGGTGCCCCACAGAAAATTCTGTTTATGTGCAGAGAGATGGCCCAGAAATCCTCCATAGAGACACCCAGGAAAGTTTAATGGAGGTACTCTGCAATCTGTTGCAGAAGGTTTCGGGGGAGAGCTGACTTATTTTTTCCACCGCGATAGGACACTTTCCGACGCAACTCCAGTATTAATTCTGCTGGCATCATCGCAGTACACAGCATAACAGCACGAGGAGCTGGTGTGTGCCCAGACGTTTGCAGCATCTGTTCCCTTTGCCACCTCTGTTACCATTATGTAAGCGGGGGAATGGTCCCGCTATTGTGGGGAACTTTCCTGGCTTCTGCCCTACCCTGGTGAAATGGGCTCGCGGAAGGATCTGAGTCCTCGCTCCCACTTCCTTTACCCAGAGGCCTCCCTGCCCTCAAAGACTCCCCTTGCACTCTCCTGTCTGGCAGAGTCCTCGTAACCCCAACAAGGTTGGGCCCAGGATTCCAGGGGAGCTTGACCCCCAACCTTGCTGTGGTCACCTAGGTCAGGGGCTAGGGTGTCCCCACTCTGGGGTACTCTCTCTGCACTAGATGCTTTCCTGAGCCACTAATTATTACATACGATTTAAAGCAACCGTTTATTTAATTAACAATTAGTTTAACAAGAAATAAGGAAAAATGGAAAAGGCTGAAGGAAACATCACCCCGCTCTGTGGCGGGGAACATCACAAACAATGTCTCTGGAACGTCAGGGCAGTTCACAGTCTGTTCCTTGTAGGTCCCAGGCCTCCTTCTCAGGCCCTGGCTGTGCTGCAGGGATGCTGTGGGTTGGACACTTGCTCTGGCGGTGGCCACACGCTCTCAGGCTCTAGGTGGCAGGACCCTTCTTCCCAGCGTCGCCCTCACCCCGTCAGGATTACGATCCCCCTCCAAGTTGGGCCTGCAGAGCCTCTTGGCTGAGGCGTCTCCCTGTGCTGGGCCCACTGCCTCCAGCTCCCTGGACTGTTTCTCTGGCCCCTCTGGCTCTGGTGGCTACAGCTCTGCTCCCAGGACAGGTCGGCTCTGCAGGCTGCTTCTGTGACTCTGCTCCCAGCTCTGACTTGCTTCCTGGCTGCTTGTCTGGCCCCTCTGGCTCTGGTTGCTGCAGCTCTCCCCCCAGGGCAGCTCTGCTCTCTCTGGGCTGTGCTCTGGCTTTGGGGCTGCAGCTCTGCTCCCAGCAGCTTAGCTTGGCCCCTGCTCTCTCCTTAGCTCGGCCCCACTCTGTCTGACCCAGGCAATTCCAGCTCGCATGGAGGACGGGACCCCCCCCCGGCCTCCTGACTCTCTGATTAGCCTGCCTGCCCTGTCAATCAGGCTGACCTGGAGCACTGGCCTCTCCCCATTGCCCCTGGGGACTGTCAGTCTCAGGGTCCTGATTTCTCATCGACCCCTCCCCTTTTGGTACTGGGAGCTAACAACCAAAACACCTCCACTGAATGTTAGTAAGGGGATAACATTCCGGAGAGTGATATCAGCTAGGGAGACGGTGGCAGTTTCCATTGTGATGGCTCGGACTGCAAACAATAGTGCATGTGATCCCACCCCCTGGTGCTTTTCTGCTCCTTCACAGTTTCCCAGATATGCCGGTGTTTTGGGTGGCAAGGGTCGGCACTCCTTGGGCCACGACTAGCAGCTTTGAAACGGGGAGGGATTGGGGGGAGGGGAATTTACTTTTGCACTATCACCACCGCAAGCCCACCCCCTGCGCTGCCCAGTGGTTTCCCCAGGAATTGAAATGGGGGGGGAGGTGTTCGAATTTACAGGGTTGTGTGTGTCAGGGCCGACGAGGGGTGAGACTGTGAGGGTGAAGGTGGGCTGTATGGCACCATAGTAAAAACTGAAAAATGTTTCATGACCATTTTATTAGATTTAAGTCGTGTTTTAAAATCATCACACAAATTAAAGTTGGCTACTCAAGCCTTCTGAAGCACTAAGTCTACATCCTTCTTGGTTTCTTGTTATAATTTTGCACAACTCTGTTAATGAACTTCTTGAATGCAATGTGTTCATCTTTGGTGGCTTCTGTGATGAAGTGGGGCTATTCTTAATGTTTCCTCTGAATACTGTGTGGGTGCCCCAGTTTCCCCTATACATTTCTTAAGTCCTCTAGGGGGTGAGAATGTTGCAGAGCAAAGGGCCAGTGCACATAAATGGCCGACACTCTATCTCCTGGTAACTAATGGCCGGAGTCCTTCCCCCAGCAAGGAGATAGCTAAAGATGTCGGAGAACAAAGAGATCCAGTGACCTCCTGGCCCGGGAAAGGAACAAAGCCCAGAGGAAGAAGGGCTGGAGGGGGAGTTAGTTTGGAGCTAGCTGAGGACGAGGGGTGAGTGCAGACGTGGGTGTCTGGCTCACTGCCCCCCCCAGGATGGACCCGGCTGAGGGGTCCTGTTCTCTGTACCTACAAGCTCTGTTTTAGACTGTGTTCCTGTCATCTAATAAACCTCTGTTTTACTGGCTGGCTGAGAGTCACGTCTGACTGCGAAGTGGGGGTGCAAGACCCTCTGGCTTCCCCAGGACCCCGCCTGGGCGGACTCGCTGTGGGAAGTGCACGGAGGGGCAGAGGATGCTGAATGCTCCAAGGTCAGACCCCGGAAGGTGGAAGCTGTGTGAGCTTCTTGCCCTGAAGACAGTCTGATCACAGAGAGGAGACTTCACCAGAGTCCCTGACTGGCTTTGTAGGGAGCAGTTCCAGAGCATCGCCTGGGGACTCCGTGACAGCTTCTCATGTGTCCGGTACTTCCATTCCTTCAATTGATATGCTCATTAGTTCATTCACATGATCAGGCAGAAGGCGACTTCTTTCAGAACACAAAATTCTATTCAATGATGTAAAAGAACACTCAACTGTAGCTGTTGTGACTGGGAGTAGGAAGAGATGAATTCCTACTTCTTTCATCCCAGGAAACAGAACACAAAGATCGGGTCGAGCCACTAGTGATGATAAAAAAGAAGTTGAAGTCAAATCTTCATTCATTTGTGGTATGATATTCCCCTCTGTGTTCAAATTCTCTATTCTGTCCTGATCACATGGCAGCCCCATTGCTGGTAGTGCCTCACTCCACTCAACTGTTGGTGTTTTATAGGACAGGCATCTGTAAAAGCTACGTAGAGGTTGAGTAGAATCTAGAAGTCGCTGTTGTAGATTTTTAAGAATCAAGTCTGTGTACTTTTTCAGTTGTCTTAACAAACACTTCTTGTCTTGCTAGCTTGATTATCACTTCAAAAAAATTTTTTTTCTCATACTTAATTGGCCTCTCAGAGTTGGTAAGACAACTCCCACCTGTTCATGCTCTCTGTATGTGTGTATATATATCTCTTCAATATATGTTCCACTCTATATGCATCCGAAGAAGTGGGCAGTAGCCCATGAAAGCTTATGCTCTAATAAATTTGTTAGTCTCTAAGGTGCCACAAGTACTCCTGTTCTTTTTGCGGATACAGACTAACACGGCTGCTACTCTGAAACTTCTTGTCTTCTTCACTTAAGGATTCAATATAAATGCCTTCATTAGTCAACTTCTGGACTGAAGTCTTTGCTTCTTCCAGTACTTTTTCAATTGATAGCTCTCTGATTGATCCAAATGTAGCTTCTATTGCTGGACAAAGATCTACTACTGTTGTAGCAGATGCCTGGATGGCATTGTTTAATGATCCAAGTGGTTTCAACAGTAGACTTATGAGAGAGAGAATGGCAATAGTCTTCTCTGAACGTAGTAGCAAAAGTAATCCACCAGCCTCGCTACTTAGATCCATCCCATCTTGGTAGATACTTTTCAAAGCCAGTAATAACGGATGGAGTAATTTTAAGACAGCAGTCAAGATCGCTCATGAGAAAGCCAGTGGGTTTTCCCAGGTTGGACTAATTTGAACTTCAGTCCCAGTCTTGCATCTGAAGAAGTGAGGTTCTTACCCACGAAAGCTTATGCTCCCAGTACTTCTGTTACTCTCAAAGGTGCCACAGGACCCTCTGTTGCTTTTTTCAGTCCCAGTGTATCTTCTATATTTTCCAAGATATTCAGTCTTTTTGGACTCTTGCTGAAAAAAGAATATAATGAAGACATTAAATTTATAACTTTTTTAATGTCTTTTGAAGATTCTGCAGCTTGTACTAGTGCTAGTTGGAGTAGATGGCCTCTGCAGTGTGTATAGGAGAGATTAGGGTTACACTTTTCTCTGAGCAAAGCTTGTACTCCACCATGTCTTCCAGAGAAGTTTGCAGCTTCATCAAATGCACAAGCATCCACCTGTTTGGGGTCCAATTAAATTAAATTTTTTAATTAAATTTAAATTAAAAAAAAATTGACAAGCATTTAACTCTTCTAAGAGGTGGGTTGTCACAGCTGCAGCCGATGTGTCTTCTATAACTTGAACATCTAGAAATGCATCTACTGGCCTCGTCCTGACATCAGGATAACATACACAATAATTTAATACTTGATGCCCATTGGTGCATTCATCAGCCATGTATGCAAATTTTTTGAATGTGGTGAGAGAGTTCTTCACTTTTTCAACTGTTGAGTCTTTCACTGTTGTACTGCATGCTTCTAGCCAGTCAGTTGAGTTTCTTGCAGAAAGATAGTGAGCATTTGCTGGTTTTGTTCGGAACCAGTGTTCAACTTCAGGATGAACAAGTGACAAAGCACTTAACATTGGCCTCCAGTTTGTAGTGTGTGGTATCTCTTGCTTAAATAGAAAGTATGATGCCACAGCCATGTTTGTTCGCATGAACTGAGTTGTGTCTCCAGCATTCTTAACAGCCTCATTAACACTCACTGGTGTTGTCCTTAGTCTGTAGAGACTCAGAGTTCAGAGGTGCTTTCACATGAGTTCACCACCCAGGTGGGGGACAAGAAGGCACCTTACTCGTTCCTCCAGCTGCTCACTGTTTGCTCTGGCCATTGTTCGTTGTGCCACCGTTCACTCCATTGCTCTGTTGCCAATGGCCCTGTGCCGTCACCTTTGACTGCCACCTGCCACTGTGACCTCTGCGAGTTGGTCTCTTGGGCCTTGGCTACACTTGCAGATGTACAGCGCTGTGAGTTAAACCTGACTTCGTGCAGCTGAGTAGGGAGAGCTCTGCAGTCTGTCCACACTGACAGCTGCCCAGCGCACTATCGTGGCCACATTTGCGGCAATTGCAGCGCTATTGGGAGCGGTGCATTATGGGCAGCTTTCCCACAGAGCACCTTTTCCCATTCTGGCGCCGTGGGTTGTGGGAAGGAGGCGTGGGTGCGGGGGATTCTGGGTCCTGTCCCAACGCCCCGTGATGCATCGCTTCACATCCCAAAAATCCCTTTGTTTCCATCCACCTTTGGCGCCATCTTTCAACGGTTTCTGTGCAGCGCGATCTGTCTGCGGGAAATGGAGTCCGAACTGCTGAGGCGTATGATGACGAGTCTCGCCAGCACATCACGTTTGGCTATCGAACTATTCCTTAAGATCCAAAGTGACAGTGAGAGTGAGGGTGAGGATTCCGACGATGCTATCGAGACGCGTAACGCGTACGACACGAAATTGCTTGTGGCATTCACGGACATGCTTAGCACTGTGGAACGCCGCTTTTGGGTTCGGGAAACAAGCACCGAGTGGTGGGATCACATCGTCATGGAAATCTGGGATGACGAGCAGTGGCTGCAGAACTTTCGGATGAGAAAAGCCACTTTCATGGGACTGTGTGAGGAGCTTGCCCCCACCCTGCGGCGCAAGGACACGAGATTGAGAGCTGCCCTGCCAGTGGAGAAGCGGGTGGCTATTGCAATCTGGAAGCTGGCAACTCTGGACAGCTACCGGTCAGTCGCAAGCCAGTTTGGAGTGGGAAAGTCGACCGTTGGAATCGTAAAAAGAAGAACAGGAGGACTTGTGGCACCTTAGAGACTAACAAATTTATTAGAGCATAAGCTTTCGTGGACTACAGCCCACTTCTTCGGATGCATAACATGCATAACATGCATCCGAAGAAGTGGGCTGTAGTCCACGAAAGCTTATGCTCTAATAAATTTGTTAGTCTCTAAGGTGCCACAAGTCCTCCTGTTCTTCTTTTTGCGGATACAGACTAACACGGCTGCTACTCTGAAACCGTTGGAATCGTGTTGATGCAAGTTTGCAAGGCCATTAATTGCATCCTACTCAGAAGAACCGTGACTCTGGGTAACGTGCAGGAAATAGTGGATGGCTTTGCACAAATGGGGTTCCCTAACTGTGGAGGGGCGATAGATGGGACGCACATTCCTATTCTGGCACCACCCCACCTAGGATCCGAGTATGTTAATCGGAAGGGGTATTCCTCTATGGTTCTCCAGGTGCTTGTGGATCACCGTGGGCGTTTCATTGACATTAACACAGGCTGGCCTGGAAAGGTGCATGACGCACGCATCTTTCGGAACACTTGGCTGTTCAGGAAGATGCAGGCTGGGACTTTTTTCCCAGAGCGGAAGATCACAGTAGGGGAAGTTGAAATGCCCATTGTGATCCTTGGAGATCCCGCTTACCCATTAATGCCATGGCTCACAAACCCTACACAGGAAGCCTTGACAGCAGCAAGGAACGGTTCAACTACAGGCTGAGCCGGTACCGAATGACTGTGGAGTGTGCCTTTGGCCGTTTAAAGGCCCGCTGGCGATCTCTGTATGGGAAGCCGGACTTGGCCGAAAGCAGCATCCCCGCAGTTATATCCGCGTGCTGTGCCCTCCATAATATTTGTGAAAGGAGGGGTGAAAGCTTCACTAAGGCATGGACCTCCGAGGTTCAACACCTGGAGGCTGAATTTGCACAGCCAGAGAGCAGGGCTATTATAGGGGCCCAGCGCGGGGCTGCAAGGATTAGGGCTGCCTTGAGGGAGCAATTTGAGGCTGAAAACCAGCAGTGATATCTGGTGCCCTGCAATGGGAGTGAAGTGCAGTAGTTCCAATCTTTAGGAATCAGTGTCTGCTTAGCAGACAAGCAGACTTGCAGTGCCTGTTTATTTCCTGGCCTAAGGAGTCTTTTATTTTATGCAATAATAAAGAATGTTTTCAAAGCCAAAGAATCCATGTATTGAAAAGAAAAAAAAATATTTATTGAAAAGAAAAAAGGTGGTGGAGTGGGGAACAGTACAATCACAGATTCATGTATGTCCTGTCTGGTGTGCTGTGCAGTGAGTGCTGCACTTCAGGGCAGCTATACTGCATGGTGATGGGGGTTGAGTGCAGAGGGTAAGGGTCATGGTTTTCAGTGCTGGGTGGTGAAGATACTGGTGTTGGAGACAGCGGGTGTCGTGAAGAACACGGAAGTTGGAGAAAGTGGGTTGGAGGTGACAGTGGGGCACAACGGAAAGAGTTTTGGGACAAGGGCTGTAGGGGGTGGTGGTGTTTGCGTTTTCGGTACTGTTCCTCTTTCTGCATGGCTACCAGCTCCTGGATAGCATCTGCTTGGCGCTCCAGGATGCTGATGAGCCTATCAGTGCTTTGCTGCCGGTGCGCGGTGCTTTGCCGCCAGTGCGCTGCGTTTTCCTGGCGGATCCTGCTTTCTCTCTCCCTCCAGTCCTGTGCCTTCTCGTTCTCTTTAATAGATTGCCGCATCACTTCTTGCAGCATGTCTTCTTTGCTTTTTCGCGGTCTCTTCCTGAGTCTTTGCAGTCTCTGAGCAGGCGATAAGAGGGATGGCTGAGGTCTCAAGGTTGATGCAGATGTATAGGCAAAACGTAACATTTAACAGAGGCAGCATTGTTTATACCAGACAGAGTAATGATTCCCCCCGCACTTAAGGAGTAGAAAACACACAGGGTCTACACAATAGCCATTCACAGCGCATTGGGTGGCAGCGCTGCACTCGCTATTCCTCTCGGAGAGGTGGAGTACATGCAGCGCTGCAACCAAGGAGATACAGCGCTGCAAATGCCTTGCCAGTGTGGACGGGGAGTGAGTTACATCGCTGGGGGCGGCTTTACAGCGCTGCAACTCGCAAGTGTAGCCAAGGCCTTGAGGTTCCACTCAGCTCTCAGTGATTTCAGCTGAGCTCTCAGTGGGGGAACCTCACTGCTAGTGCAGGCTGGGCCCTCTCTTCCACAGAAGCACTGTCCCACAGCAGGTCTAAGCACATAGACCTGATTATCAGTGATTTCAGCTGTAGTGGTCACTTAACAAAACAAAAGACTATCTATGGAGACTAATCAGCTCTGTCTTTAAACAGTGGAGAGGGGCAAGTACAAATAGTACTTGTGACTCAGGCAGACCATCAAGCAAAACACCTGTCCCCACCCTCTCTCTTGATGCCCTCAATCAGCACAGGCTAAGGCCTTGGCTACACTTGCGAGTTACAGCGCTGTAAAGCCGCCCCCAGCGCTGTAACTCACTCCCCGTCCACACTGGCAAGGCATTTGCAGCGCTGTATCTCCGTGGTTGCAGTGCTGCATGTACTCCACCTCCCCGAGAGGAATAGCGAGTATTGCGCTGCCGCTGCGGCGCCCGTGTGGCTGCCCAATGCGCTGTGAATGGCCTCCAGAATTATTCGGCAGTATCCCACAATGCCTGTTCTAGCCACTCTGGTCATCAGTTCAAACTCAGCAGTTCGGGCTCCATTTCCCGCAGACAGATCGCGCTGCACAGAAACCGTTGAAAGATGGCGCCAAAGGTGAACGGAAACAAAGGGATTTCTGGGATGCGAAGCGATGCATCACGGGGCGTTGGGACAGGACCCAGAATGCCCCGCACGCACGCCCCCCTCCTACAACCCACGGCGCCAGAATGGGAAAAGGTGCTCTGTGGGATAGCTGCCCATAATGTACCGCTCCCAATAGCGCTGCAATTGCCGCAAATGTGGCCACTTTAATCCTTTAATACAGTGCGCTGGGCAGCTGTCAGTGTGGACAGACTGCAGCGCTTTCCCTACTCAGCTGCAAGAAGTCAGGTTTAACTCACAGCGCTGTACATCTGCAAGTGTAGCCAAGGCCTAAGTACAGTTCTACTGCTCTTTACTCATACAATAACAACATTTCACCCCCCCTTCAAGTGATTTGTAACCCAACCCCAGCCAAAATCTATCACTTGGGCAACACAGCTCTGTTTACTGGATAACAAGGTAGATTAGGTGTGAATGTAAATACAATCTGGTCCTGAAGCCTTTCCCCCCAGCCCTAGCTAATCACTAGCTGTCAGGGAGCGCTCATTTAAACTTTGCTTACAAATCATCATTTGAAATTATTAGGTTGGCCAACATCACCAAAATGAACGCACTGCCATTGTCATAAAAAACAACAGCCGTATAAGGAAGCTAGTCTATGTTCATACTTTTCAACTCTATTATACTTTTTCAGATACACATATTTTATCATACACTTTATATGCTTTTAAAGTGTGTATTAATGTTTCAGTTTCAATTCAAATGTCCAAACAATCACGAAACTGGCAACACTGCATGTAACTAGTTCACAAAACTGGGGAGGGGGCGGTGCTGGGGAAATTTGTGTGTGTGTGTGTGTGTGTGTGTAGGGATATCCCTGACGGTGACATTCCTCTGTGATATTTTAAAAAATTTTCTGTGGAGAAAAAAATAGTTGACGTTTCAAATTTTGTTGCCCCCCTTGGATTCATCCTGTTAAGAAGTGCTGCCATGTGGCACCATCATAACACAGGGCGAAGGCAGGCACAGTGTCACGGCCAGGGTGGCACTGGGCATGACACACAGCCCCCAGGCCGGGTGCACCAAAGCTTTGCAAAGGGGACAGATGCTCATTGGCAAGCAGCTGGAGAGGCCGACGGGGCAAGCGCCCTGCGTGGGCAGGGCCATCAGCAGGCAAGTAACACATGGGCACTGCTACTGGGTGCTGCCTGCATTGACATCCGGGCATTTCACAGCAGCAACAGCCACCGCCGCCTGGGCACCTAGCTCATCTCAGCGGCGCGCGCACGCTCAGTCCTTCCTCAGGGAAGGAACCCTCGCGCGCGCCCAACGGTTCTTCCTCGCGCTGCTGACAGAATCGCGCGCTCTCCTCTCTCTCTTTCTTCAACGGCTCCCGCGCTGCCGCCGGCGCTCGCGCCGCTCGTCCCCGCCCTCCCTTTGCCCCGAGCGAGTCCCTAACAACGGGCTGGGGAGGTGGCCGCGCATGCGCAGCCGGTTGCCGCCTCCTTGCCTGTGTGTGGCCCTCGTAGCGGGCCGCTGCGTGAGGGGAGACGGAGCAGCATGGAGCTGGACGAGGAGGAGGCGGGGACGGAGCGGGCGGGCCAGGCCCCTGTGAGTACTTGGGGAGCCGGGCTCGGCCATGCGGAGGGAGGGGGGCTGGGTCACCTCAGGGCCCTGCTGGCCTGGGGCAGGGCAGTGGTCTCTGGGTTGGGGGCCGTGGCTTGGGAGGGGGAGGGGCTACACACAACACACAACACACAACACAACACAACACACAACACCACCACACAACACAGCACCACACCCACCAGCGTCGCTGCCATCCATCCCCTGGAAGCGCTTGGGGGCCCCTCTGTTCCTATGTAACAGGGCATCCTATAGCGCCACTGACCCCTGACCTGAGCACTGGCCTCATGCTGCCCCTGCTAGGTGCCCCCCCGCTCAGCGAGGCTGCTGGGAGCTGGGCGCGATTGAGCTGGGCCGCGGTGGTGGCGTGGAGCCTCCCGGCCCAACACGCGCTGGCGGGCTCCCTGGTGGCGCCCAGATGCCGTGCTGATGGGCCTGTGGGAAGTGTGGCACCCGCAGCCTTCAGGCGGGTGGATCAGGGAGGCCGGCCTTGCAACAGCATTATAACCAGTGGCCGCAGCGTGGCCAAAATGCGGCTGCTGGTTTGGGGCGCCTCCGTCTTTGGGCGCCCAACTTGCAATGTCGGGGGCCTGGTTTCCAGAGGTGCAGAGCACCCACGACTCAAGCTGAAGTCAGTGGGGTTCAGAACCACGGGAAATCGGGCCTGAGGTGTCTCAAATTGGGCACCCATAATCAATAGGTGCTGTTGGAAACTTCAGCATGTATGTATGTGGATGGGTACATCCACATTTATTACTATATGGGATTGTTATTGCATAGAAACTTACACTGCAAAGAAGAGATTTAAATGACACCTTAGGTTGCTACAATCCAAGTATCAGGGGGTAGCCGTGTTAGTCTGTATCTACAAAAACAACAAGGAGTCTGGTGGCACCTTAAAGACTAACAGATTTATTTGGGCATAAGCTTTCGTGAGTAAAAACCTCACTTCTTCGGATGCAAGGAATTTTTAAAAATCTAATTTACTTTTCACTGTCATGGTGTTTTACTTTTGATGTTCCTTTCAGCTTGGCCAATGAAAATAGATATGTGAATTTCACTTTCTCTCTCTCTCCTGCGCTTAAAAGGATCACATAGGGCCCTGTTATGCAAAGACTTCAAACATTTATGCACCCGAGTAGTTGCATGCCTGCAGATTCTGCAGGGTGATGTTTAAAAGTCCTGAAGAAAACATTTTCTCTTAATGTTTGGTTTTGTAACTTTTTAAAAACAAAATCTAAATTTGGATCCTAAGGTATCTGACCAATGTTCCTTTAATTTTAATCCCAGTGTAAACTTTGGGTCTGGGGAGAGAGGAATGAGCATTTGCCCAAAGGAAGAGGACAACTAGGGTAGGATGACAAGCATTATTTTTTAGTTTAAGTGTGAGTGATATCAATAAACTAAATAAGTTATAGGCTTGTTTGAGTGTGTAAAAAGGACAATGAACTCCAAGCATATCAGTATTTGTTGTTGGAGTTATGATTTTGAAAGACAAGCAATTAGAGGCTCTTTGAATGAGAGTAAAAATAACCTGCTATATCTGTCTGTCCGAAACAGGTAGTTTAAAGTTCTAGGCAGTTTCTTTTATTAAGTTTGCTTGTATCTGGAACAAGCAGAGATAAAAATAGGTAAATGATTGGTTCTGGTTACCAACTGTTAACTGCCACAATCCTACAGTATATGCCAGTGATGAGCAGTAGGGTTTCTAGAAAATTGTAGTAAATCTTCTAAAAGTGGAGATCAGAATGCATTAGCTTGGATTAATACAGCAGCAATCCATTCTCTAGAGTGAGAGGTCAGTGCTAAACACTTAGGGTGAAATGCGGAGTCCATTTTTTCAGAACTCCTTATTCAGTCAACGTTTTTTTTTTTTTTTTAAGTTAGTATGTTTGGAAATCAGTGAGTATGGAGCACTGAATAAACCTTCTGGTCATACTTTGAGCATCAGGGTATTAAACAGTCAGCCATAGATGACCACAGAGTGAAGTAGATCGGGGTCTGCCAAAGAACACAGGCGAGTAAAGATAGGCAAAATTGTTGTGGGGCAGAAATATGTAGCTTTTCACCTGTTACTTTGGGAGGCTTCCCTAAACTATTCCTCCTTGAATGGACAGTGGGTTGTAATCTAAACTGTAGAACCTACTGCTGCAGCATATTTTTCTTTTAAGAGATGAAATGATGCTCTTACAGCGGTTAGAATGTCAGTGTATATTGAATAACAATGGATCTCTTTTCTGGCACTGAATAAATATTCGGTATATGTGTTAAGGTGTTGGGGGCATGCTGACTGTGGCTTAATACATTATGCATTATCGGTTTCACTTGAGACATGATACAGGGACCTTGAGTTAATTGATAGCTCTAATAATAATATTTCACAATTTATGTAATGCTTAATCCACTTGTTGGCCATAGTCTTCATGCCATAAGCAAAGGTGAAGGGGAACTAACTCATATACATAAATACTTACTGCTTAAACAAGATTTTTTTTTATTGTCTCCTAATATCTCTGAGTAGTAAAGAACAGAGTTCACTATGATTCTGTTTGCTGCTTTATGAAGTTACTGTATCAAGAGGTTAGAGGCTGTGCTGATGGGTTATTATTTATTATGGGGTGGGCCACCCAAGGAAGGTGCAGGAATGTGTCAAGGGAGGCAGCAGCGTGCACCGGGTGGCCAGAGCAGGCTCCCTGCACGCATGCCGTGCCCCTATGCCGTGCCGCTCCAGGAAGCGCTGTGGCCCCTGGGGGAGGGGGAGGTGGAGGGCTCCGTGTATGCTGCCCTTGCCGCGCCTCCAGGTACCTCCCATGAAGCTCCCATTGGCCGCGGTTCCCCGTTCCTGGCCAGTGGGAGCTGTGGGGGGCAGTGCCTGGAGGCAAGGGCAACGCAAGGATGTGGTGCTGGCCGCTTCTGAGAGCGGCGCGGGGCCTGCGGCGCCACGGGGGACAAATCCCTCGGGCCGGATCCAGAACCCTGGGGGCTGGATCAGGGGTGGGCAAACTACGGCCCGCGGGCCAGATCTAAGAGACTTTCAAACAAGGTCTTTTTTCCTCCTGCTAAATATTCTCTCCAGCTAAAGGGAAACACTACCTTTGTAGTCTTCTGGAAGAGGAGGGATGACTCCTGAGGGATTGCCTGCAACCTGATGAGGGCCCTCATCCTTCCTCAATCTTCCAAGGCCTGTTTACCACCCCTATATTTTCTTGAGAGTTAATAGCTGCCTGCTCCTTCATGTTCATTCTTCAGAAAGGGGCTGTTCTCCCCTATCCACAAAGATCTTTTTCCTGTAGCAGTGGGATTTTGACCTAGTCTACTACTTAAATTAGATCCATGCTCAGAGTTGTGAAAACTTTCGCACCCTGAGTGCTGTGGTTAGGTCGACCTAACCCCTGATGTAGGTGCGGCTTCTGTTGATCTAGCTACTGCCTCTTGGAGAAGTGAGTTTACTAAAGTGACAGAAAAATCCCTTTCGTTGATGTAGGATGTGTCTACAGTATGGCCCTGTGGCAGCACAGATGCACCGCTGTGCTGTAGTGTAGACATACTGTCTGACTCCAAGTGGTGTGAGTTCTGTACTGCACTACTCTCTCTCTCTCTCTCTCTCTATATTTATATATATGCAGGTTTTCCCAGAACACTGCCCATCAGCTCTTCCCTATTCAGCAGGATTTTCCACAGCCTAGCTGAAGCACTGTCGTATTTAGAAAGTTTACTCAAATTCTTGATTATGGCAACTTTTGATTTTTTTTTAAAGCATTAAATAGAGTTAGCAGTTAAGAAAAGTTCTGTTTTATGCTCAGATCTAAATAGGCTTCTTTTTACACTGCAGACTTCTGATAGTTTTAGTCCTCATTGAGGACAAGTGTCTGATGTGTACTACAAATTGAAATCATATAAATGGAAATGAATCGCATTCATTCAGTGATTACACATTCAAAAATATACATGCTGGGTGTCTATTTGAATTGAATTAAACGTGAAAAGATATGGGCATGTGTAGGGCTTGCAGGATTGGTCCCTCCTTGTATCTGTGTTCAAATCTGACACTGTACATACATATATTTGCAGTAAATGCTCAAAACTTGCATTTATCTGAATGTGATTGTTTGTGATTTCACAATTAATGTCCTTACATAGTACATGAATTCATTCTCTTCTCCCTCCCCCAAGCCTAAGGAAATAAAACATAAAATATTACATGAATGCAATATTTCATTATAATACACCTCTACCTCGATATAACGCTGTCCTCGGGAGCCAAAAAATCTTACCGTGCTATAGGTGAAACCGCATTATATTGAACTTGCTTTGATCCTCTGGAGTGCGCAGCCCCACCCCCCTGGAGCGCTGCTTTACCGTGTTATATCTGAATTCATGTTATATTGGGCCGCGTTATATCGGTGTAGAGGTGTAAAGCATAAAATTAACCCCCATCTGCAGTAATGCAGATTTTACCTAAATCAAGGGACATACTTCCATATTTTATAGGAATGATAACTTTGGATTTCTAGATGTATGTGATTTTAAAATCCAACCATAGCACTATGCATTTAATAAAGACAAACTAAATTGAGTTCTTTTAGAGTTTTTCCTGATTTTTTGATGTTCTGGGTGATGCACTTGTTTACTGTTTGAAATTTGAACACTTCACCTAGGGACTGCATTCTGGCTAGGTCCCTATAGCTTTCTCTCTTTGTTGTGCTCATTTCTGTTTGTGATTCATTCAGTAGACTCTGGTTCAGAACAAGGATACTTACAATTTGTTTTATTACCTAACCAAAGTGAAATTGTTTCCCTGGTGCCATTTTTCCTTTTACAAAATCTAGCAGACACTAAAGATTTCCAACAGAAGTTACTCTCCCTAGCAGACAAATCATCACAGATGTGATGAGGTAGTTCAGTTACTCAGCCCTTTGTTTTTTCCTCAATGTATATTTAGTGGAGAGAACTAGAAATCATGAAAACTTGACAGTTTTTCTACTCCACACTTGATCTGAACAAACCCTCAGATGGTTATTCTAGTCTAAATTTATTTTCTGCTTGTAATTGTTTTGTGCATCACAGCTAAGATGACATTAGCTTTACACATTACTGGTATCAAATGGTAGAGCTTCTTGATCACTTATATTCCTTTAGTGTTGCTCTCTGGTATCTAGTATTTTTTGAAACAACCAGAATGTTATCTTGCCTGTTTCTTTTGATTTCTCCAGCTGCTACCCTATGAGATTCTAGTTAATTAGCCTACTTGGGTAGTGATCGATCTATCGGGGATCGGTTTATCGCATCTATTGTAGACGCGATAAATCAATCGCTCTGCCATCGACTCCTATACTCCACCACGGCGAGAGGCGGAAGTGGAGTTGATGGGGGAGCAGCGGCAGTCGACCCTGTGCCGTGAGGATGCGAGGTAAGTCGACCTCAGATACGTCGACTTCAGCTACGCTATTCTCGTAGGTGAAGTTGCATATCTTAAGTCGATTTCCCCCGCGCCCAGTGTAGACCAGGCCTCAGGAAAAGCCTAATGCTGCAGGAAGAAGTAGTGATTCAGTAGGTGGCGCTCTTCTCTCTGAGTTAGTATTAATTCAATTCCCCAAACTTGATGGCTCTCTATTTTTTTTAAAGTGTTCCTGTCTCAGTGTGATGTGGCTTTATTCAAGTCCTTCCTTAAAGCACGTTTTTCAAAAAGGGCTGTGGTTTATGAGCCTTCTACCAAAAAGTGTTACCAAACAGGTAACTGGAAATCATAAACATTGAAGTTAAAGTGGAATGGGATGGGAGCAGGAAATCCAAATAGAAACTGTGGAATTAGCAAGATGGGTGGAGGATGGCATTGTTCTGTCAAGTTACTTTTTGCTCCTCCCTCCCCTCCCTGCTCCCCTCCCCTTCCCTACTTTGTTTGTATGTTTTGTATTTAAATTGGGGATTTTCAAATTGTTTCACAGTGTGAATCATATCTTAATAGAGAATCACAGAGTCACAGAATCGTAGAACTGGAAGGGACCTCTAGAGGTCATCTAGACTAGTCCCCTGCACTGATGGCAGGACTAAGTATTATCTAGACCATCCCTGACAGGTGTTTGTCTAACCTGCTCTTAAAAATCTCCAAAGAGGGAGATTCCACAACTTCCCTAGACAATTTATTCCAGTGCTTAACCACCCTGACAGTTAGGAAATTTTTCCTAATATCCAACCTCAACCACCCTTGCTGCAATTTAAGTCTATTACTACTTGTCCTAGCCTCAGAGGTTAAGGAGAACAATTGTTCTCCCTCCTCGTAACAAACTTTTCTGTACATGAAAACTGTTAGCATGTCCCCTCTCAGTCTTCTTTTTTCCAGACTAAACAAACCCAATGTTTTCAGTCTTCCCTCATAGGTCATGTTTTCAAGACCTTTAATCATTTTTATTTCTCTTCTCTGGACTTTCTCCAGTTTGTCCACATATTTCCTGAAATGTGATGCCAAGAACTGGACACAGTACTCCAGTTGAGGCCTAATCAGCTCGTAGTAGAGTGGAAGAATTACTTCTTGTGTCTTGCTTACAACTCTCCTGCTAATATATCCCAGAAGGATGTTTGCTTTTTTTGTTTTTTGTTTTTGTTTTTGTTTTTGCAACAGCGTTACACTGTTCACTCATGTTTAGCTTGTGATCCACTTTGACCCCTAGATCCCTTTCTGCAGCACTCCTTCCTAGACAGTCATTTCCCATTTTAATAAATAAATAAATTAATGGAGATATCCTATCTCCTAGAACTGGAAGGGACCTTGAAAGGTCATCAAGTCCAGCCCCCTGCCTTCACTAGCAGGACCAAGTACTGATTTTGCCCTAGATCCCTAAGTGGCCCCCTCAAGTATTGAACTCACAACCCTGGGTTTAACAGGCCAATGCTCAAACCACTGAGCTATCCCTCCCCCCATAATTTTGTGTGTGTGTGCGTGCGCGCAACTGATTGTTCCTTCCTAAGTGGAAGACTTTGCATTTGTCTGTATTGAATTTCATCCTATTTACTTCAGACCATTTCTCCAGTTTGTCCAGATCATTTTGAAGTTTAATCCTATCCTCCAAAGCACTTGCAGCCTCTCCCAGTTTGATATAATCTACAAGCTTTGTAAGTGTACTCTCTATGCCTTTATCTAAATCGTTGATGAAGACATTGAGCAGAACCAGAACTGATCCCTGTGTGACTCCATTCGATATGCCCTTCCAGCTTGACTGTGAACCACTGATTACTCTCTGGGAATGCTTTTCCAACCAGTTATGCACCCACCTTATAGTAGCTTCATTTAGGTTGTATTTCCCTAGTTTGTTTATGAGAAAGTCATGCGAGACAGTATCAAAAGCCTTACTGAAGTCAAGATATACCACATCTACTGCTTCCCCCTATCCACAAGGCTTGTTAACCTTTCAAAGAAAGGTATTAGGTTGATTTGACGTGATTTGTTCTTGAGAAATCCATACTTACTGTTACCTATCACCTTATTATCTTCTAGGTGTTTACAAATTGATTGTGTAATTATTTGCTCCATTATCTTTCCGGGGACTGAAGTTAAGCTGACTCATATGTGATTCCCCGGGCTCTCCTTATTTCCCTTTTTATAGATTGGCACTATATTTGCCATTTTCCAGTCCTATGGAATCTCTCCCATCGTCCATGAGTTAGCAATTTCCTCAGTCACCTCCTTGAGTATTCTAGGATATATTTCATCAGGCCCTGGTGACCTGAAGACATCTGACTTGTCTAAGTAATTATTAACTTGTTCTTTCCCTATTTTACCCTCTAATCCTACCTCGTTTTCACTGCCATTCACTATGTTTGATGTCCGATGAAAGACTGACTTGTGAACACCTTTTCTCTTATTCATTATTGAGCAGACCACGTCTCCTCCCATTTATAATCACATAACATCACTTACATATACAGTTCTATATACAGCAATTGGTACATGCAATATTAAAGTTAAGGAACTGTTTTGTACACTTCAGCTATCTTTAATGCAATTTAAGTATTTTGTTCTTTTTGAAAAAAGTTAATCACATTATTGTTTTCTGCTCATTTGATCTCCCCTTCCCATCTTATCCTTTCATCTCTTTGCCTGCTCCCAGGCTTGTCCCCCTCTCCTGCACCCCTAAGGCAAAAGGACAGACAACTTTTTAGAAATGCAAATAAGGAATACAGTACTGTCTAGTAGTTAGACCTGGGTACTGAAAGTCAAGAGTACTAGGTTCTAATGCTGGCTCTCACATAGTGTCACATTAGGCAAGTCATTTAACTTCTTTGTGCCTCAGTTTCCTGATCTGTAAGATGAGGATAATACTCATTCATACCTCACAAAGTGTATTGTGAAGCCTAATGTCTGTGAAACACTTTGAGATCCTTGGATGTAAGGCTCTGTGTAAGTATTCTTTATTATTAACGTCTTGTCTTAATGTATTATTAATCTCATTCCTCAAATTAAAGCAGGGGTCTCAAAGTCAATTTGCCTTAGGGCCAGTGCCAGTCCTCAAATCCTCCCAGTGGGCCAGTAATGTCACTGAAGATGGTGTTCAGAAAAGAAAACGTTTATATGTTATTTTGAATTTCTTAGCAATAATAAAGCTGTCATACAACTTTATACAATTCTTTGCCTACCAGAGAGTTTTTAGTGTTTGCCAGACACCTGGCAATGTTTCAGTTCTGTCAGTTTGTTGATATTTGGCCTCCGTGATTGAGCAGTTGAAACCTTCAGGATTGCAGCAAGGTGTGCATCAGATAGTTGTGTTCAGTATTTTGACTTGTTTATAGTCATTGTGGAAAAAAGTGATGCTACCTCCATGGCTGACTCTTCCCAGCAACTTATGATGCTGCCTCCATGGCTGACTCTGCCCAGCAACTAATGATGATATCTCTGTCCCTCTCCCCCAGCCAATGGGAGCTACGGGGGGGGGGGGGGGGCGGTGTCTACAGCAGACATGGTCTGCCGCATGTCTGCCTGCGTGTCTCCTCCCGTATCTCTACGGGCTGCAGTGGGGAGGTTCTCAGGCCACAGGTGCCCCGCAGGCCAGGAGTTTGAGACCCCTGAGTTAAAGCTTGTAAAATTATTGCCTTCCTTAGTTTTGGGCCCAGTTATGACTCTTATAGACTACTATAGGTATTTGTAGTAAGCAAATAATAATTCACTGAGCTTTCTCCTCTGTTTCCACTTCCATGAGGAAGCAGCATGTATAAATTCTAAGCATCAAAGTAAACAATACAATATCTGATATTAGCTGACAAACATGTCACAGTTTTCCATGGTGCATCTATCCCTGATTCAGCTTCACTCTATTTTTTCCCCACTGTACAGGATCAAACTACCCTATTCCAAGTTTCATACCATTTATTTGAGATTAGTGTGTCTCAAGGGAATAATGTACCTGGGGAATAAAAATTTCAGTTACTTCAGTTTTTGCCCCCAAGGGAGAACTCAGATATGCTTCATCTTTCTATATTCTCTTTGTTTTTTATGTTGTTGTTTTTGCATTACTTTGGGGCTGTCAGAGTTTTGGGGTAATTCTACCTTTGACCCTCCTATTGTCCCCTGGTTTGGTCTGCGCAAAGAATGCCCTTTCAGGCCTCCTGCCCACATCCCTCTCCCTCCTGACCACAAGTTTAGGCTTGAAGTCCCTTTGCATGTTGCTGTGATTCTCCCAGCAGGTCTGACTAAGGCCTGATCTACACTAACAAGGTAAGTTGATCTAAGTTACGCTAGTTAAGTTACATAAGATACATAACGTAAGTCGACGTAGCTTAGATCGACTTACAGCGGTGTCTGCACTGTGCGATGTCGACAGGAGACGCTCTCGCATTGATTTACTGCATCTTCACAAGACCTGCTAAATTGATGTCTGCTGCATCGATTGCAGCAGTGCCGATTTAGCCCGTAGTGAAGACAAGCCCCAAAGTCCAGCACCTGTGCTTTGTTTTCTGTCCAAGGGCTATGAACAGTGTTCCAGCAGTTACAAATAACCAAACAGCTCTTTCAAACAGAGTACATTTATTTTAGGATAAAAGCCTTACAGAGAAAACATACAAAAATAAAAAGGTCTAATCGCGTATTTGAACTTACCTGTGGCATACGCTGCCAGTTTAATTGATTTAAATCATGACTGAAATCACCAAGTGGAAAACCTCAATTTTTGTTTTTTGTTTTTTAATCAACTTTTCCATTAGTACTTCAGTTATTTTCTCTGAAAGGTGCATTCTCATTGGTTGATCTAATCATTAAAACTTGTTGATTTACTAAATATAGCCTTTATACAAGATTTGGTAATCTTTTTGCTACGTCGATGGGCAAACTGTAACTATATATATTTATATAAGCAATTATATAGCTTAATATTTTCAGATTCTTATTGTACGTTTTTAGTGGGTTAGAAAATGGTGAATGATACATTGCTTATTTATTAGATTTGTGTCAAGCTACATTAGGATAGTTACTGGTATTTAATTAAACACACAAAACAGCATATAACATTTAAGGTTTTGCTTTATATAAATAAATGTTTTGAATACATAAACTTCTCTTATCAAAACATGTTTCATATTCGCAACTAAATAATTTATTAAAGGAACAGAGTAGTCAATTGTAGTCAGTGAATTAAACTGATTATTTCAGGTCAGTGTGGAAAAATTTTCAAATATGCCTAAGTGAAAGTGACTGGAGCTTACTACGGTCCTACTCGCCTCAGTCTCTTGAAAATGAGACAGTATTCTAAGTTACTTAGGCTGTTCTTCAAATTTTTAAACCTAGTAGAACTCATCCTCTCCTTCCTCCTTTTTATTCATAGACTGGAAAAGAGAGACAAGTTCTTCTTTGAGTGCTGGTCCCTATGTGTATTACATTGTGGGTACGCATGTGCTCCACGCACCTGGAGTGAAAGAATTCCTGAAAGCCATGTATGTTGGTCTGCACATGTGCCCCTACTCTCCTCATGCCTCCAATTGAGGAAATAAAGGGTGGAATGGACTGACCACCTGTCCAGTTCCTTCTTACCACTTCATGGCCTGTGTCAGAGCTTTGTCCTCATTTATTCTTCTGTCTGTAAATACATGTGTACCTATTTTGTAAATAGTTTTAGAATTTTATCTGGTAATTTTTAGCTAAGTTTTTATGGGTGGATGGATCGATAAATAGTTTCCCTATCCAGGGGAATCCCCATGTTCCTCCTCCTACTTCCCCTGGTACCCTGTTATGGGTACTGGATTATGCCCAGGAGTAGGCTTCAAAATCTGTGCTTTTTGTCCATGCTTCTTGATCAGCAACCATCAGCACTGCCTGTACTGCCTCGGGGAAGCGCATGCCATGCCAAGGTGCATGTTCTTTCCCCAGCCTGTGAAGGGTGGGAACTTTGCCTCAAGAAGCACTTGATAAGAGTATGAGGCTGCATTTGGCTCCAGACCAGGGGACACCTCCTCCCCTCTCCTCCCATCCTCTATTCACCACTCCCAGTACGTCAGCCTGACTCAGTAAGGAATGCATCTCCTGCAGTGAGGTCCAACTTAGGAGTGAGGGAACCTACACCCACAAATCCCCCTTTGGGATTTTGTTGGGAGGGTAGGGAGCATTTTCATAAACATGATAGCAAATCCTCCTCTAAATCCACTTCAAAAAAGTTGCATTTAGTCCTGCCTAAGTCAAGCAAGTCTTCCTGCTCAGCCCATGAGGATTTAGAACGTCCCAAGTCTCAGGGTCACAACAAGAAAACCCACAAATCCAGGGCTCTGTCAGTACTATGCTGTGCTCTGGTGGCAGCACTACCGCTGGCACCCACTAAGCCTAAGCTCTGAGAACCAACAGCACTGACAAAAAGGCAACCATCGAGAGCCTCAGCCATCAATGGTACTGGCTCTGCCTTGCCCTAGTGTGGTACAAACAGTAACTGCTCCAGTCCCTTCGGTTCGGGCAGACAGGATCTCTTGCACTCCATGGAGAATAGAATGTGATGCTCCACCTGATGACATTTTTGCTCTCCTGGATCCCCAATCTCCACCTTCATCAGGTCTGCCCCTTACAAGACAGATCCTGACCACACCAGAAGATGCAGCTTATGGAAGGAGTCTGGCTCCTAGTCCATTATCGAGCATTGGTTTCCCTCCAGCGTGACCATTGGTACGGTTGATGGGTACAGCATCGGGGCCTATGGGAACCGCACCACCTTGCAGAGTTGGCATGATCTATTAGGGGGTCAGCCCACCTTTCCTCTCCAAGAGGTCAGCCAGAGCTTCCTCCTGACCCCATGGAAGATGAAGAGTATGAGTCAGATCCGGCAGTTCCGCTAGTACTGGTGAGATTGTCTTTGTCATTTCCTGATGAAGCAGTTGTCCCAGTGTCTCCATCTCCCCCTGATGACCCAAGGCAATTCCAGGAACTGTTACATGGGATTGCAGGGGAGCTACAGATCTCCCTTAAGGAAGTTCAGGATCCCAAACACAAACAGACAGACGTCCTCTATTCCTGTGTTTCCAGCCAAGCAGCACTTCTTGTTAGTGATGCTATTTTGGAACCAGCTTGAACAGTCTGGTATACCTCTGCTACTTGTGCCACTACCCATAAGGGGGTGAAAAAATGATATTTTGTCTCAGCCAAAGGGGTGGAATTTCTTTTTTCTCATCTTGCTTCTAATTCTTTGGTCATCCAGGCTGTTTTTGAGAGATTTAGACAGCAGCACCCTAGTTCTACTCAGTTGATTAAAGAGGGTAAATGATTTGACTTATTGGGCAGGAAGATATTCACTTCTACTTGCCTTCATAGAATAGAATCATAGAATAGAATATCAGGGTTGGAAGGGACCTCAGGAGGTCATCTAGTCCAACCCCCTGCTCAAAGCAGGACCAATCCCCAACTAAATCATCCCAGCTAGGGCTTCGTCAAGCCTGACCTTAAAAACCTCTAAGGAAGGAGATTCCACCACCTCCTTAGGTAACCCATTCCAGTGCTTCACCACCCCCCTAGTGAAACAGTTTTTCCTAATATCCAACCTAAACATCCCCCACTTCAACTTGAGATAATTACTCCTTCTTCTGTCTTCTGGTACCACTGAGAACAGTCTAGATCCATCTTCTTTGGAACCCCCTTCAGGTAGTTGAAAGCAGCTATCAAATCCCCCCTCATTCTTCTCTTCTGCAGACTAAACAATCCCAGTTCCCTAAGCCTCTTCTCATAAGTCATGTGCTCCAGCCCCCTAATCATTTTTGTTGCCCTCTGCTGGACTCTTTTTCCAATTTTTCCACATTCTTCTTGTAGTGTGGGGCCCAAAACTGGACACAGTACTCCAGATGAGGCCTCACCAATGCCGAATAGAAGGGAACGATCACATCCCTCGATCTGCTGGCAATGCCCCTACTTATACAGCCCAAAATGCCGTTAGCCTTCTTGGCAACAAGGGCACACTGTCGACTCATATCGAGCTTCTCGTCCACTGTAACCCCCAGGTCCTTTTCTGCAGAACTGCTGCCTAGCCACGCGGTCCCTAGTCTGTAGCAGTGCATGGGATTCTTCTTTCCTAAGTGTAGGACTCTGCACTTGTCCTTGTTGAACCTCATCAGATTTCTTTTGGCCCAATCCTCTAATTTGTCTAGGTCCCTCTGTATCCTATCCCTACCCTCCAGCGTATCTACTACTCCTCCCAGTTTAGTGTCTTCTGCAAACTTGCTGAGGGTGCAGTCCACACCATCCTCCAGACCATTAATGAAGATATTGGACAAAACCGGCCCCAGGACCGACCCTTGGGGCACTCTGCTTGATTTTTGGGGCACTCCACTTCAGTTTTGAATAGCCAGTCACCAAGCACTGATGGCTAGATATGATTGCCTGAACTATTCTAAATTCACAGACTTTATTCCACAAGAGGATAGAGCCCAGTTTTAGGCTCTCGTTGAGGAAGGCAAGTTGGTTGCCAAGACTGCTTTTCAATCAGTGGTGGATGCAGTAGGTACATCTTCTAGGGCAATGTCTACTGCTACTGTGCTGTGAATCATCTCTTTACGTGTCAGGGTTTCTCATGGAGGTCAAGAACCACTCTGGAGGACCTGCCTTTCGATGAAACTCATCTGTTCAACCAGAAAACAGAGATGAGCCTACATACTTTAAAGGACTCCAGGGCCACTCTCTGCTCCCTGGGAATATATACACCTGCGCTGAAGAGAGATTTCCGCAGCAACCATACAAACCTAGGCCAGTGGCTCAACAATTTTACCATCAATGATCTTATGAGGCACCTGTAAAAGGCAAAGGGTTCAGAAGTCCCATTTCCCTGTACCTTCTGTGGCAACATTATCATCCTGATCCCAGCCTCCATCAAAATAATGATGCCAGTACCTTCCAATCTGTGCACATCTTTGTGACTTTGAGAGTCACCTAGCACTCTTTTTCCACCTCTGGAAGTAACAACGGACAAGTGGGTACTAATCATAATCTATTCTGGCTATGCAATCGAATTTATCTCCCTTGCTCCTCTAAACTCTCAACTCCACTCCTTTTCAGGGGCTATTCTCATGAGGAGATTCTCAAACAAGAAGTAGAATCCCTCTTGCAGGAAGGAACAATAGAACAGATACCGCTTCAGTGCCAACCTTCGATATGAAGGATGAGTATTTTTCATGTGGACATTCACCTCGCTCACAAACACTTCCTCCGATTCATGGTGGGCCCAGACCATTTTCGATAGAGTTCTCCCATTCAGCCTTGCTCCTCTCTTCTCCTTCCCCCCCCCCCCCCCAGGTCTTTTCGTGGTGGCTTCACAGTCTTTCCCTATCTTGGTGAGTGGCTTCTTTGTTGCCAGGATACATCAAGAAGCTCACAAAGCCATTTTGTCAGCATTCCAAGTCCTCTCTTCCCTAGGATTCAGCATAAATTTGGAAAAATCTGTTCTCACTCCAGTGCAGACTTTAGAATTCATGGTGTATCCCTAAATTAAATCATGGCAAAGGCCTATCTGCCCAGGAACCGATTCCCCATGTTGAACACCTTCATAGATCAGCTCATGAGCCCTCGAACACCAATTAGAATTTCTCTCTCTCCTGGGACATATGGCTTCAAGTACTTATGTCACGCTATTTGCCAGACTGTCTTCATTGTCTGAAAGCATGGCTTTAAGCAGTGTACTCACCAAGCAAACAATCCAGGAATGCCATAGTAACAGTGTCCAGCAAAGTAACCTCATCTGTACTATGGTATGCAATCACTATGGATTTGTCCCCTTTAGCACAGGGCATTTGGACTTCCTGAGAGACCAGGATGCACATCAACATTCTGGAATGATAGGCAGTCCGGGAAGCTTGCAAAGCCTTTAACCCATTCATTCTAAGTCACCATGTCCTCCTCATATTGGACAGTATGATGACAGTCTTTTACATCAACAAGGACAGAGGAGCGAGATCCATTTCCCGGTGTGCAGAAGCAGTCACTGTGTGGAATTGGTGCATCAGCAATTAAATCACCCTGTTAGAAACTTATTTTCCAGGGAATCAGAAAATGCTGTCCGACTCTCAGCAGACGCTTTGCTATCGACCACAAGTGGGAGTTGCACAATTCAGTAGTAGACAGTATTTTTGCTCTCTGGGGAATCCCCACAAGAGATCTGTTTGCCTCTCTAAAGAACAAAGTGCAACATATCCTGCTCCAGAAGGACTCTGAAGTCTTCACTCTCAGGGCAACACTTTCTTCCTCCTGTGGTCAGACCATCTGAACTATGCCTTTCCTCCCTTACCACTCCTACCTCGGGTCTTACAGAAAATTCGTCAAGATAAGGCACGAGTCATCCTCCCCACCCCCAACTGGCCCAGATAGTTTTGGCTCCCAAATTCTACTCCTGTCATCTTGGTTGCCAATTAACATGCAGTCCTTTTTAAATCTCCTGACTCAGTGGAAAGACAAATTCAAGCATCCCGACCGCTCCATCTCAGCACTTGGTTTTTGGATATGCATCAACTCTAGAATATTCTTGTTCTGAATCTGTGCAAAACGTTGTTACTAATAGTAGAAAAGATTCCACTAGAAAATGCTGTGCAGTCAAGTGGAAGCATTTCTCTATCTGGGCACAACAAAAACTTATCTCCAGAGGCTGCATGCTGGACTATCTTCTTTCACTCAGAACAATGGGTCTTTCCATCAACACTTTATGGGTTCACATGGCAGAAATCAGGGCATACCACCCCTTTTCATGTGATTTATCCTGTTTTCACTTGCCCACAGAGTACCAGATTCTGGAAGGCCCTAATCAGAACCTTTCCGCCAGTAAGGAAACCTATTCCACAATGGGACTTAAACCTTGTTCTTATGGTGTTCACTAAGCTTCCCTTTGAACCACTGGTTATAGGTTTCATGTCTTTCCTATCTATGAATGTTGCATTCCTGGTGGCCATCACCTCAGCCAGGAAGGAGAGTGAGTTTGGAGCACTGATGGCAAATGTACCTTACACTGTATTCCATAGAGACAAGGCCTCATTGTGTTGACACTCTCTAAATTCACCCCCAGAATAGTTTTTCAGAACTAGTCAATTAAATTACTTGTGATTTTTTCCAAAAAGTCCACACAACTGAAGAAGAAAGGAGATTTCATTCCCTCGACATGCGATAAGCCTTAGCCTTTTGCCTACAAAGCCAATCCGACAATCTCTGATTGTTTATTGCCATAGTGGAAAGAGTTTGAGGTGAAGCTATATTCTCTCAGAGGATCTCTAAATGGAGAGCAGACCAATGGACATGGCTTTCAAGAATTCTCCAACTCCGGGTGCATGCATACTTATGTAGAATTTCAATAGAGACGACACATCTCAAAGAACCTCCAGTTACAAAGTAAGTAACTTCTATTTTCCTGATCTTTTTCTCAACTCCCAATCGATTTCTCAACTTTGGGGGCCGTGATCGGCCGAACCTGCCGCGTCAGCAGGTAAATAAAACTGGCCCGGCCCACCAGGGTAACCCTGGCGAGTCGCGTGCCAAACATTGCCGACCCCTGGTCTAGATTGTTTCTCTTTTCTACATTTGCAGTATTGTCTGTGACAAAGCTATGCACTTGAATTTTGCTCACAGTTTGTTCGAGCTTTTATTGCTGCTACTTTTAAATATTCTGCTGTATAGGCATTTCCTGATTTGTCAGTTGTTTCTGTATGATTGACAACCCCATCTTCCGTTGTCACACTAGCATCCATTACTGACTGGATCATTGTGTACATTGCTCCATCCATCAAAATTCAGATTAACGAATTTCCCCTTGTGTGTTTTGCACTGTCGCAGGGTAGGTCCACCTCGTCAGGGGACTGTTGAGTTGCGGGGGAACTGAAGTAGAACTGGGGGTGGAGCCCAAATAGCATAGTCTTCCCAGCCACCACAGCAGCCCTGGCTCTTAAAGCAGTGTGGCCTAATGGTGAGGGTCAGTGCAGTAGATCTTTGGTGAGGGTTCATGGGTCGATGGCCTGAGTCGCTAGGGCTACCCTTCTAGGTAAGGCAGTGTAGCCTAACGGCTGGAATCAGTAGAACTACCTTTTGCAGCAGGGCAGTGCGGCCTAGTGGCCAGAGTTAATAAGCACCCTTTGCAGCAGGGCAGTGTGGTCTAGTGGCCAGAGCGAGGTGGGCGGCAGCTGGGGCAGGGATATCTGCCACCAACTCGGTGTGGATACTTCCGAAGACCACTGAGTCAAAGCCCAGTATCTCCACTAGAGCAGAGCTTAGTCTTCCTGGGCTACTTCTTCCCCTTCTTCTGCGGCTGGTAGTCTCGGAGGTTCTGCAGTCTCTCCTCCCTCTGTGGTGTGAAAGAAAGAAAGCATCTGACTAGCAGTACCCAAACAAAAAGTGAGAACTGTGGTTTTTCTCCGACAGTGGCATTGGGTGGCTGGGGTTCAACTGGAGCCTCTGTGTTCTAGAGTGCCGGCAATCTCTCTGCAGGAGCCTGCAATGCAGCTCTGCTTCCTTTGGCGGTCAGCCCAGACTGAGCTGAGCTGCTCCCTTTTATATCCTGGTTCCAGCTGGAGTATGCCCATCAGGGACAAGGGGGTGTGGCCTCCTTGGTCCATAGAGTGTGATTAACCCCGGCTGAACCAGTGCGTAGTATGCCTGATCACATGCACACTGTTCAGTTTCCTTCTCATACACTGTATCCAGCACCCTTCCAGCAGTGTCTGCTCTGTCAGGTGGAGTGTAGCCTGGTTGTAATGATTGAACTATATCAATGGAATGTTTGTTCTGAACAAGACGCAAGGGAGTATTTTTTTCATAAATGAACTGAGCAATCTGTTCATCTATGGAATCTTTCTGGAATTTACTGGTTCCGATTACGAACTCATCCATGGCTTTATTGGATGATGATGAAGAAAATCTTTTTTTTTTGGTACAGGTAATATACTGTAATATTTATAAAGCTTGACCTCAAAAGTAAGATGTCCCCCCCCCCACCCCCCCAATTCTTTCTTTATATAGAAAAGCAGCCTTTCACTCAAGGTTTTTGATAGAGGCTCATGGATTCAGCATATGTATTTTTTTTTGTTTAAATATTTTAAGGGATTATAACAAGTTTAGTCCCTTAACATATTTTGTATTACATTCAGATTTGACTTAAAACAGATTTGTTTTTTAAAAAATGTATTATTTAAATACCAATTTAAAAATCTGATTTAAATAAGAAATAATAAATTTTTAACCACTCTGCTTTAGTCATGTTGAATTGGAATGTTCCCCTTTTCAAAACTTTTCCCATGGGGATGGATGAAAAAATGAGTTGATGATCTTGGTCCAATTCTTAATGGACAGTTCTCCCAAAAGGAGAAGGGGAAAAAAAAGGGTGGGGAAGGGCACTTACTCCCATTTGTTGGAAGAGGGCAATGCATGAGTGGGCTTTGGAGACTCCTACCTTGCATTGATTTCAATGGAAGTTAGGAGCTTATCTACCTTTGTGGATCTGGCCCTGACTTCTCTTTTTCCTACAGTAGATTCCTCCCTGGTTATGGGTGGGAGAATGTGGAGGAAGGAAATCTGCCGTGCCACTACTTGATCTATAGAGAAAGGACCCCAGTCTTCAAGGCTGGCAGGCTGACACATTTATAAATAATAAAATAACTTCAAAAAGTAACAGATTTCACCATAGACATAGGAGGTTTAACTTAAATGGAGAATCACAACCACTGCTCTTTTGTTCCATCTTACTCTATTTATTACATGCATCTTTAACACATGCCCTTGTTACTGATATGTTCTAGTACCATTCAGAACACCCAGCTAATTAGCCATACTTAACCTATCTAAATAAAATCAATTTTGCTCATGTCTCATTACACTTTTTTGATTAGCCTTCTAAGGACACTGTGTGTCCCAACTCAAGACTATTCATTTCAAGTGGGATTAATAATAAAACTCCCCTGTACTGAAGATGTATATTATAATACCAAATTGTAACCTTTTCAAAATCTAAATTTTAAATAAAAGGCCCCTTATTTAATTATCAAACAGCTGCTGGAATGTGTTTTTATTCAAAACCATTGTCAAGTACCCTAGTGTTGCTTCTTCTAATGACTGATTAATATGAATAATGGAACATATACATACAGAATGAAATTAATTTCCTCTGCCCTAGCACAAATCCCAAGCAAACTGCCATGTAGGGGTGTTTGGAATGGACTTTAGCCCCAACCAATAGTAGCCAAAGCATGGAGCAGCTTCTCTTTGTCTCTGTTGCTGTGCTTCCGGCATGTGGACTGAACAGGAGCTGTGACCGTTGCACACATTGCCATGCAGAGATTCGTGGCCACAGGTCTATTTAATTGTGGATTCAATGGCCTTGTCCTGGCCTACCCCTGAAGTGCTTATGCATGGGTTACACAGAATAATCACTCCACTGGTTTCAGAGGGTAGAGAGTCACACTGTTCACCTACTTTGTAGCTGCCCTTCCCCTATGCAGCAGAACAGCTGCTGCGATAACTGTTCTGCTGTGTTACCAGTTTTAAGTGGCCCCTGTTGTTATGGGTGAATTTCATCCACACTGCAGTAATGCTTTAGAGAATGATTTTATTGCATAGATTGCCTGCTGTCAGTTGAGCATATGAAAGTTTGATTTAAAAAAACTGTTCAATAATGTCTATGAATTCTTAAAAGTTTAAATAAACATTTTCATCTTATTTTGAGTGACATGAATAATTTTCTTAGAAGCTGTTTGCCTTTATTTTAGCAACATTGTTCCATGCACAAGCAATAGGTAGCACAGCACAGGTTTTCAAAATGATACTATTAGCCTTTTACAAATACTGATGCTTTTAAACTGGTTTCAATCAACAGCTTTGGAACAGCTATTTTCAAGGAAGAGACCCCTGTGTTGTACACCCACAGTTGTTCAGTACCAAGGAACAACCACGTCATGTATATATTTCAGTGATCTGATTTCCTGGAAGACTTGAGGAAGGCAAACTGTGTGGAAATTTTGGCTCTATTGTTACGCCTCCAAAGATAAGATTTCTGAAATTAATTCGTGAAGTGACTCTTTTTTAACTGGTGTTGAAGAAATGTGGGTGTATGGTGCTGGTGGCATCTCTCTTTAAAATTAGCCATTTGGGCAAGCTGGCTTTTGTTAAAGGGGCCACCGAGCACTTAAAGCCCCAAATTAAATTTGCCATTCTTAAAAGTGAAGTGGGTTGTGATTTACATCCCAGGAGAGTGAACACTTCCATTTATTCACAGACAGGATGTGGGGTGTAGATCCTCAAGTTTCCCAATGCTATTTGCCATTGTGTCCCAACACTAACCTGGGGCGAACACCATTAAGGGCGAGAGGGGAATTCACTCTTTATGATCCATTCAGACTTCATTGTGTCAGTTGAAACTATGTCCAACGATGTAATGAGAGTTTAATGTATTGGTGGCTTTTGTGATACAGACCTCTGTCCATTGGGAACTAGTCTGAGACCCTAAACTCATTTCATATAAGCCAGCAGTCAGCCATTGGATAGCAACAAATTTAATTTGTTAGCAGTTTGAGGCATATCTGAACGTGTGACCTACAATTGAAAGGATCTTTATGCCATTATTGATCCCTGAATCCCTTTCATCAAGGTTGCCTCATCTTTATGCTTGAATCGATGGCTTGCCAGGAGCGTGAGAATCACATAACTTGTGTATGCACTTACATATTTTTATTATTAAAAATAAACAGAACCATCAAATGTGCTTGAACTTGAAATTCGTTGTTAGATGAACTGAAAATACTTGTTATGAATGCCAATTTGAGAGAAATTAAAATGTAAACAAACAACGTAAGTGAAAAATAGATTCCACTTTAAAGTTTTTCAGATCTAATAAATATAAGATGCAATTAGTTACATAGGTAAGAACGTGTTTATTTAATGAGTTCCAACCTAAGTCTCCTTTCAAGCTTGATTTTTGTTTCACTGCATTTATTACATGAAATTCTTTTTTTTTTTTTCCATTTTAAGCATCAGTTAGGGTAAACTCTCAACCTTTGTATTAGACTAACTCTTATTTTATAATTATAGAATCTAAATTACTGAATTTCATGTATTTGTCTTTGATGACAAATCTTCATTCTGGAGTGGGGTCTGCCAAGATTGAATGCCTTACCTCGCATGTTGGGGTACAGAAACCCTCTATGAAATTGCCATAGCATTCTTTGCCATTCATATGGAGTGCAAATGGCGAATACCCCACAGTGTATGCAGATCTATGCAACTAAGTACAACTTTCCAAGTGAAGACCAGGAATAGATTATGTGTGACTATGGAAATGTCTATAAAAATGATTCACTGGAAGATTTTTAGTTATATTGTGCCCCTAAAAAAATTATTTTAATTCTTCTACAAGGAAGGATCTTGTATGTAGTAGTTTTCATCTCATTGGTTCTACTCCTTTACCAATCTATTCAGTAGAACCTGAGTTATGAACACCTCTAATGGATGTTGTTCGTAACTCTGAACAAAATGTTATGGTGGTTCTTTCAAAAGTTTACAACTGAACATAAACTTAATACAGCTTTGAAACTTTACTATTTAAAGAAAAATGCTGCTTTTAATGATCTTAATTTAAATGAAACCAGCACAGAAATAGTTTCCTTACTTTGTCAATTCTGTATTTTATACTTTCCCTTTATATTTTTTTTTAGTAGTTTACATTTAACACAGTCTCTGCTGCGGCCTGATTGCATACGTCTAGTTCAATGGTTACCAAATTGGGGTTCGTTAACCCCTGGGGGTTCATGAAATGTTACAGGGGATTCTCGGGAAAAAATTCCCTAATGGCGGCCAGAGCTGTCCCTAGGGACCCCGGGCAGCACGGGGCCAACAGCCCCTGGACTTCCAAGAGCTAAGCAGATCAAAGCAAGCATACCTATCACACTGAGGAGATTTAAACTTCAAGACTCCTATAAGAAATGGAAAGGGAGGTAGATATTTTTTGCAGTTTTTAAAATTAAATAGGCAGCTAGTGTTGTTTTTAAAATTATTATGAAGAACAAGTTTAAGCTTTGTTGTAATGTGCATTGTTTTTAGGGTGACCAGATGTCCTGATTTTATAGGAACCGTCCCAATTTTGGGGTCTTTTTCCTATATAGGCTCCTATTACCCCCTACTCCTGTCCCGATTTTTCACATTTGCTGTCTGGTCACCCTAATTATTTGCCTGGACTGCTCAAGACCTGAATGCTTGTGTAGGAGGAACTCTTTGAGTTGGCTTTTTAAATACCTTCACGCTGTTTCACATCTGATAATCCTTGATGAAACATAGGAGCCTTGTCTTCTAACAGGCTTATTCAAAGTGATACAAGCTACGAAAGTGAGATCTTGGAAGAGTGTTGCCGTTTTCATAATGTAATAAAAATACTGTAATGATTAATAATAATAACTTGTGTGTAATAAGCATGTCATGAAAACAAATTTTGTATTTCCAAGATCATGGCTTTTATAATTTATACTCAGGCAAAGGAGAAAATCCCTGGAAATATTCATTTCTAGGAGGGGGTTCGCAAGATTTGACATTTTAGTGAAAGGGGTTCACAGGTTGTTAAAGTTTGGGAACCACTGGTCTAGTTCCAAATGAGGTGTGTGGTTAACTGGTCAGTTCATAACTCTGGTGTTTGTAACTCTGAGGTTCTACTGCACTTCATTATTAAATATTCTCTGACACACACACTTTTTTAAAGGCCAATTAAGTGTGAAGCAGGTTAGAAAAGCTGTATGTAAGCAGGCCTGGCAGTGTCACTCCACAGGCAGTTTCAGACAGAGGTACTCCTTTATCTGGCCTGTCCCAACATGTCATGTGTCATGGAGTAGTTGGGTGGGAGAGAGAGGACTTCTCCCTGAAGCTGCCTGAGGAATGGAACTACAAAACCTGCTCTACAGCTATCTTCTTTAGACAGCAAAGCACAAGTGGAGAGAATGAGCGTAGACTTGACAAGCCAAAGATGGCTTGGGGGTGTGGTATTATTACAAGAGGTTTATGGTTGAGGGTGGGGTATTGGGCAGAGATGACCTCCTTGAAATACTCTGGTGGTGGTGTGAAATATGGAATGAGCAGTGATTGGTGGTTAAGGAGGATGGCGATGCCATGCATAATTCCCTATTGCTGCACTCCCTCGGACCCTCAATTAGTACTTCTAACACTCAATCGGGGTGCTGCATGCCATGCTGAAGCTGTGAAGCATTGGTTCTCTCTTTTTTGAAGATCATTGCCTGCTGCCGAGGAGGCCTGTATCTGATGGAGCTGAGGAGTTACATCACTGAAGTCAGAGTGAGGAGATGGGAATGGCTGTGGCAGACTATGGAGGAGAGAAAATGGGGGAATATTGGGAATTTGGAAGGCCATCCCTTCACTGATCCCAAGCATGGATAGGGGACACATTTCATCTTCCACAAACAGGAATCTCATTCCTGCAAGTTTTGTTGGAGCTGTTGTTCCTCAAAAAACAACCAAAGGGAGTTGTTGGAGGGAAAAACTGCTTCAGTAGTGGAGTTCATGGTGTCACTCTAGAGTTGTGTCCAGTTGCTGTTGTGCCCATCTCTGCAGGTACAGTCAGAGGAGCCAGGGAGAAGAGAACAACAGCATCTGAATATGGCTCCAGAGCAGAGCTGTGAACTCCACTGCAGAGTCAGTTACAAGCTTTTTCTCCTTGGTTATAATTGACTGTCTTAGTGTGGAGGTGTTTATCCTCCTCATCCTCCCCCAACCCGTTTCCCATAAAGCTTAATTAAGAGACTAGGTCCGTTTCATCCCTGGAATAATTCTTTACTTGAGTTACTCCAGAGGTGAGTTTGGCCCTGAATGTTTATGTAAAGTGTAAGTTTCTGTAGGAGTTGCAATTTTCCCCATCTTTCTGGGACTTTCTTTAGACATTTTCCCTCAAGGGTACTTTATAAGATTCCACAAGGTCATTGAGAGCTTGTGTTTGCATTTTTATCTTACCAGTATGAAGCATCTGCTCTGCTATCCCCTGATATATCAAGTGACTTTTTTTGTTCCTACTGTTGGTTGCAGAGAAAAGTCAGGCTTGCTCGACCCTGAATAAGTTAGTAAATGCTACTACAAAGCTTCACTGTCCCTCCCTACCTTTCAGCTGAAATGTTACGTGGCAGACTTACTTATCTCTTCAGAAGCAAAGACAATCACTTCAGCTATTGAAAGAGAAATTGAAGCCACAAAAGAACACATAAGTCATCCCTGTCCATATGACCAATAGCTCTAAATTCATATTGTTTTTGAGAACTGTTTCACAGACATTTAATGTAAATGAACTGCTCTCAGAATCGGTATAACACATCTGCATTATCTTTTCCAGGACTTTGGTCAGCCAGAACTCTTACTTTGAAATTGAGCCTACTAGGGAGAGAATCAGATTCAAACAGTGCTATTTCCTTTTTTTTTGGGGGGGGGACACATAGTCTACATGGCGTGCTGCATCAGAAGCCATTTATGTTGCATCTTTTGACGGTAGCTCAGTCCTATTGATGTTTTGCTCACACTCATTCAGCTAGTGCCAGGGGTTTGGTGGCACGGTGCTGTTAGTGGACAGTTTCTTCTCCTACTCTTGAGGATGGGATGAATTCTTTTTTCACTGCTGAGCCATGAAATGACCACTTTGCATTTTGCAGTCTCTTTGCAGCCCTATTACTCAAGCCCTGTCTCAGCCTGAGTCACGCATTTGGCTAAATCCAGCAGTTCTCAAGCTGTGGGTCGGGACCCCGTTTTAATGGGATCGCCAGGGCAGACATTAGACTTGCTGAGGTCTGGGGCCAAAGCCCGAGCCCTACCGCCCAGGGCCAAAGCCCGAGGGCTTCAGCCCTGGGCGGCGAGGCTTAGGCTTTGGCTTCAGCCCTGGGCAATGGGGCTCAGTTTACAGGCCCACCGCGTGGGGCTGAAGCCCTTGAGCTACGGCTTTGGCCCCCTCCTGCCCAGGCTGTGGGGCTCCGGAGGGCTCAAGCTTCAGTTCCCCCTCCTGGGGTTGTGTAATAAATTTTTGTTGTCAGAAGGGGATAATGGTGCAATGAAGTTTGAGAACCGCTGGGCTGAGCAGTGGGCAGGAGCTGCAGTTGTGCATTCTGGAAACTAGAGACCACTGGGGCAGATGACTTTTGGACATCCTTGGATGCATGTGTGCTTCCTCTCTGGTTACTGACACTGATGGATTAAAGCAGCAGCAGCAACAAAAGGAGTTGCTGGCAGTATCTGGTGAGGATAGTAGGTGAGGGGGTCTCAGTACTAGCCCCAAGATTCTGTCTCCCAGCTGAACCTCAGATCCCTTATCTTAGTCCCAGAGAGACCTCAGCCAGACCTTAAACCCCCAGAGACATGTCCTGCTCCTCCACTGGGAGTGCCTCCTTCCAATCCCCAGGCCTTCAAAGAGATCCCAGCTGGACCCCAAACAATTGCCCTCCAGGCAGAATCTTGCTTCCCAGACAGACCCTAGCTCCCCTCCCAGATGTCTTCTATCAACCTACACTAGCTCTCCCAGATGTCTCAGCCCCTCCCTAACCCAGAAAGAACCCAGCAACACCTAGACAGCAGACATGCACTTCAGCTACCCCAGACACTCTCCAACAGCACTCCCCCTACCCTACCCGAGCACCCCGCACTCCAGAGCCACACTCTGTCTGGATCGGCTTGAGTTTGATGCTTCTCTTCTGGACTAGTGCTTTTCTTGTTTTAGGGAGCAATTTTGTTTCAGTTGAATCTCTGTATAATACACTGCAGGTTTCATTTTATACTTTCATGCTGGTGTGATTGGAACTGGCTGCCTCACCTGTGAAGCTGGCTCCAGGATTCGGTAGGAGCGTAGACAACCGCACAGATTCCCTCTTTATGCTTGTTATACTATAGAGAAAAAATGTCACTCCAATCACAAAATAGCTTCATCTGGTGTCTCATCAAGGCAAAAGCCCTGTGACAGCCGTTTTTGCAGGCGCAAGTCAGACTTATTTTTTTCCCCAAGAAATACCCTAAACATTTTTCAGGGTCCTAAGTTACATATATAAACTGATCTGCAGTCACTTGATGGATTTATATAGCTCCTTTCTTTAATTTTTTTTTTTTAATTTGAGTTACACCATTGGTATAAATCCAAGGAATAACACTTAACATTCAGGTTTCAGAGTAGCAACCGTGTTAGTCTGTATTCGCAAAAAGAACAGGAGTACTTGTGGCACCTTAGAGACTAACAAATTTATTTGAGCATAAGCTTTCGTGGGCTACAGCCCATTTCAATTGATCCAGCATATCTGTTACCCTGCCTCTGGCAGGGCCCAGTACCTGATGCTGCAGAGACAGGGGAGTGCACCTTGTGAATTGCACAATGCTGCATGAATGGGGAAAAAGAATTTCCTGACTCATACAAGTGATCATCTTATGCAGGGCCGGCTCCAGGCACCAGCTTCTCAAGCAGGTGCTTGGGGCGGCCCTCTGGAGAGGGGTGGCACGTCCAGGTATTCGGCGGCAATTCGGCGGACGGTCCCTCACTCCGCCTGGGAGCAAAGGACCTCCCGCCGAATTGCCGCCGCAGATCGCGATCGCGGCTTTTTTATTTTGTTTTGTTTTGGCTGCTTGAGGCGGCCAAAACCCTGGAGCCGGCCCTGATCTTATGCGCAGAACATGATATTTCATTACTATTTTAGCATGTAAAATTAGAAATGTTATGCACAAATTAACTTTCCCCCTTTGCACCTCCAGCTACAGCATGTGATTCTTATCTCATTAATTTGGGCCAGCAACTATCTGCTTTTACTGATATTGCATAGTACATTACAACTTAAATGGCTCTGTACCTTGAAGGATCATGAAAATCAATTTTTACTTCCTTCTTTAAAAAAATGATTTTAGCCTATTGCTACAACACCACCACGTCCTGGATGGAAGGAAGAGTTGTTAAGCCAAAGCAGCAGTGGGACCCAGATTTCAACTGCCAGCGGGATCTCCTTGGGAGAAGCAATCCGACAGAGATCTGCCGTTAATCAGGTATTTCAAATATACATTTAGTAGATCCTTGTTTATCCAAATAGAATCAGACAAGGAGTTCACTTACCTGAAATCCAGTGTATCCAGGTGAGAGATTTGTAATGCAATTGATACATGTTGGGAATACAGCCAAAGGCTGTGATCCTACAAACATTTACACATGTTCTTAATTTCACGTAATGTTAGTGGTCCCATTGAAACATGGTCCTTTTCATTGTGTAAAATGTAGCACATGCATAAATATTTGCAGGATAGAGACCCAGTTTTGGCTATTGGGGGTTTTCTGATGAGAAAATGGTTGATTTTTAGTTGTCTTAAATTAGTTTGTAAGTTCTTCATGTCAAGCACGATGGTTTTTAAGTGTTTGTTGAGTGCCTAGTACAATCTTGATTGGTGCCTCCGGATGTTCCACAATACAAATAATGAGAAAATTAGTTTCCTTACTTACAGCTTTTATTTCTCACAAAGGGGGGCATCCACTGGTCTAAATATTACTTTAGGGTTAGACTTACTCGTTCTACCACAATGGAATCAACTTTGTTTTTTTCCTCTCTGCTTCTTTTCTTGTTTGAGTTCAGACTTTTGCTGGTGGATTGATGTAGCAACACACTTTAATGCCATATGATCACTTCCAAAGAACTACATGCACTAGTAGAAAACCAGTTAATAAAACTATAGTAAATTATAAGATAAATAGAAAGAGAGGAATAACACCAAAAAAATCTTAATTTTTATCAGGGTCAATTTTTATCAGGGTCATTTTGATTCATAAGGCAAATCTGTAATTTTACTTTATTAAAATAAATTACTCAGTAGATTAGCCTAATGCTTCTATTAGAGAAGATCTGGGGAGTATTCCATTAAAACACAGCAGTGTCTTAAATATCTCTGTCAAGTCCCTATTTTAAATTTAAAAATAAAACACTAATTTTGCAAAAGCAATAATTTTTTTCTAAAGTTTGCCATTAGAGGTATGATATAGATAGCCATCAAAAAATATTTTTTCCTACTGAGTTGATTTGTGCATATATTAGTCATGATCTTACAGATGTCGAAAGTGGCATTGGAGTTTCAGATAGATCAGGTGATGACCAGCTCAGACATATGAGAGATTGTGTGTAATTTTTTTTATTACAGAGCTGGCTGTTTGTTTCATGCAGCATATTACAAGAAAAGCTGTTTTATCTGGCACTTCACCTACCAGAAAGCTCTATAAACTGGCATTTCTGATCTTAATTGAAATTCCAGTTTATAGTCCGGTTGGCACAGGGCCGGCAGGGGGTTGGGGCACGGGAGGGGATGTGGAGCGCTGGCTCTGGGAGGGAGTTTAGGTGTGGGAGGGGGCTAGGGGCAGCTGGTTTGGGCACGGGAGGGGGTGCAGGCTGACGGATCTGGGGGGCGCTCACCTCAGGCAACTCCACGCAAGTGGCGACCTGTCCCAGCTGCTTCTAGGCAGAGGCGCGGCAAGTGGCTTTGCATGCAGTCTCCGCCCACAGGCGCTGCCCCCACAGCTCCCAAGGCTATGGTTCCCAGTCAATGGGTGCTGCGGAGCTAGCGCTTGGGGTGGGACAGGGGCACCGTGCGGAGTTGCCTGCTGTGCCTCCACCTAGGAGCAGCTGGGACAGGTTGCTGCTTGCGGGGAGCCGCCCGAGGTGAGCGCCCCCCAAATCCAGCACCCTGCACCCCTCCCCGCACCCCAACCCACTGCCCGAGCCCCCTCCTTGCACCCAAACTCCTTCCCAGAGCCTGCGTCAGAACCCCAGCCCTGCACCTCCTCCCGCACCCAAACTCCCTCCCTCTTAAATTAACCAGCATTTTTCACTTACTGGCACCCCGCCCTCCCCCCCCCCCATTTCCCCAACATGCCAGATGAAACATACTACAGTAAAAGCTGTTTTGTTAGCAAAGCCATAGAGGGATCCAGGTGGGGGAGGATTTTTGTTGACTCTCTGTGACATACCCAGTGTACAGTCTAGATGAATGAGTAGCTGTGTCTCCCCTGCCCTCTAAACTGGGGTGCCCTTTACATGGCTTTGCTGCTGTAGCCTCTAGTCTGGATTACTCACAAACAGCCTCCAGCATGCAAGTCACTCCCAGCCATGTCAGAGTGTGTGCTGTAGCCACACCTTGGTTCTTACCAGCTTTGGTTATATTATGGGGTGACCCGAACACACCCCCAGTCCTAGATTTCCCCCCAGCAATGTATGTGCTGTATTCCCTAGCCCTCTTCTGGACAATACAAATTCATATAAAGTCCATATTTCTTTAATCAAAATAATATGCACTCTTTGTTACCCCAAATTGAGTTTCCCAAACACTTCCATTCAAACACACTCGGTTAGATAAAACACTAAACCAAATTTATGAACTATAAAGAGATTTTAAGTGAATACAAGTAATAAGGCATAAAAGTCAGAATTGGTTACAAGAAAAATAAAGATAAAATGCATCTAGTGCCTAACTTAACAAACTGAAAGCAAAGTTTTCTCACTACATGCTCTCACCAATTTGACCAGATGTCTTCCCCAGTTCAATGACTACTTCCTTTGTTCCTTCTGGTGTAGTGAATCAGTCGGCAGAGAGGGAGACGGTGCCTTACGGTGTTTGCCCCCCTTTTTATAGTGTCAACCCCCCCCCCCCCACCTGCATCCCAATCCCTTGGAAAACATTTCCAGCTGAGATTCATGAGACAGAGTCTATGGGAAAGAATGTTCTCTCCTGTTTTTCCTCACCTGTTGAAGCTTCTTTTGTTTCCCTTCCTGCTTGATGACTCCGTTTACTGCTTTAAATGCAAATTAAGCAGAGCGTACATTCCTGTTTGAGACAGACCTGTTTGCCAACTTAAGTTTGGAACATATGTTAAGATCACGATATAGTGGAATCTTATAACTTCACAGTGTTGCCACACACATTTTATCAGGACAGTATTGCCCAGCAAATAAGGAGTTTTCAGATGATATTTTACTAGGCATTCTTTGTACAAAGATTATTGCAGCACTTTGATGTGTGTGGACATGGGTACATTCAGTCACACTCCATCATTCCATTTCCTCCTCCTGGTGAAAAGGGATGGAATTATTTTTTCTTGCAATTACTTTGAGCCCAAAATAATGGCTCTTGAATCAGCCTTGGGAACATGGAAAAGTACAACACTGAAAACATCCAATTATCATGTAGCAATGTGGGCACCCAGACTTCAAAATGAAACTTGACATGCAAAGTAATTGCAAGTGATGCATGACTTATTGATTATGCCCCAATACAATGATGATAAAACCAGTTAAAACATTTTGCACGGGGTTTGGATGTAGTGTTCTTCACAGGGTTTCACTGCAGTTTTTCTAACTCATACCACTGATATGACTGACTGCCTGGTAGCACAAGAAGGACCTGTGATGATATCTTTACATGTCTATTTTATTTTCAAATGGGAGGTCATCGAGCACCCTCATCTGTGTCCTTCCTTTATTGCCTTCCTAAAGACCCTCTATTAGTAGATCCATCCTCACAGCCACAGGTTGCTTAAGAGCAGTACATGGTGGTCCCTCCTATGGTAAGTTGGGATCCCAAATTTGGATTCTTTATGTGACAATGTCTTCTGCTGCAACTAGATTGTCAGTCTAGTCTCAAATAATCAGATTTACATATTAGCAGAAAAGTTTGCTTCAATTCAATGCATGTAACTGGGTTACTTTCAGTACTTGGGCCCAATAGAGTTTGTTCATGTGTGAATGAGAATAGTTGTAATCAGATGATGATGTAGTCATTGTGATTTTCCTTGAAGGATTAGGGCCAAATATTTATTACTGTAAAACTTACAATACAGAATTACAGTTCTTTAAAAGAATTGTTGAGTCAGTCAGAAATGCATAGGAAATGCCTGGCATAATGCCTGGCAGAATCTGGGTCAAGGGTCCTGCTTTGTATAGCAAAATACCAACTTGAGAAAACAGCCTCTGGACATATCATTAAATGTTTCAAAAAGAAGAAATAACTCTGAGTAAATTGAGTCTGGAGATTATATTCCCTTTACTGACTATGTGTTCAATTCAGGTTAAATAAAACTCTTTATATTCTGTTACAGTTCAATGAGACATTATTTCTTCATTTATTTTAATGTTTTTGCAGTTATAAATTATAAGTGCTCATATTAATAGTGCAGTGCTACTTGGTACATCACATATGACTAATAAACTTAATTCTCTGCACTGAAAACTGCTTAGTGCCCTTTCCATAATTAAATTTTGTCTGTTTAATTGCTTCCTCGATAATCCCACTGCAAGTTCTTTAAGAAATTACTTGAACTGTAACATACTTAAAATAAAAGTTGCTGCATTATGCTTAAAGGTGAACTGAAAGCCTTTGAAAATACAAAAAAGCTGTTTTAAAATTCAGTCATTAAGAAAACAAATTTTATAGAATTAAAGATACATACTTCAAAGATAATTTAAAAAGCACTCTACCTGCAAAACCCCCCCAAAGTGTAAAGATCTGTTTGCCCTTCAGCAAGTTGTTGGTACTGTACTTAGCAGTGCTGGAAGCTGTATTCATCCTGTATCCTTTGACATCATCCAGGTGGTTCTTTTTGGTGGAGAGATTCAATGTGGTTTGGATTGGAGGCATAATTTTGCAGTGGTGGAATTCCCTCATTTAGGATGTCCATCAGACTTTTCAGTTGCTGTGTTCTGACCTTCAAGATCTTATTGTTTGGGTTAATGCAAAAAGGATTAGTTAAATTCCATAGATGCAGATGCTGGGAGTGTGGGGGCTGGTTTGCTAGTATATGTCATTGGGACTGGCCTGTAATCCATACTTAATCACTTTTGATTTGATGGTGTACTGTGCCTGTGTGTCTTTTCAGTTTTTGGCACTATAATGTCTTCTGGTAGAAAACAAACAGAACCTTGTTGGAATGAATATCAGTGAACAAAAAAAAAAACTGTTAAGAAATAGTTAAGTTTGAAAGTGTGTATCATTGGAGTCTACCTAACAACCAGAAAAGTTTCTATTGTTATTTTCACTTCTAAAGAAATGCAAAAAGTCTAAAAGCCTGGAAAGTAAAAGGTAATGGCTTCAGCTGCTTCGTTTGGACCATGTATTCCTTCTTCTGTCACTCTCACCCTGGCAAGTTACACTGCCCATCTAGGGAGTGTAATATTCTGGGGTGCAGTCCAGATCAGTGAGGGGTTGTCACCGCCTGACCCAATAACCGTGGGTGCCTCATAATGCTTTGCTACTGTAATTCCCAACCTAGGCCACTCACAAACAGCCTACCAGCATGCAGGTCACACTCGGAGTGTCTGTGCATAGTTGCAGCTCTGACCTCAGCAGCTTATCAGCAACACACCAGTCACGATCTGACTTCCACCAGTCTGTTTACTACTTGCAGGGTGACCTCAACACACTCCCAGTCCCGAATTTTCCCAAAAAATGTGCGCTGCATTGTCCAGCCCTCTCCTGGGCAGTTCAGATATTCAGGATCGTTGCTCCTGTACAAAGTAAATATTCAACAGTTTGTTACATTAACCGGAGTTATTAAACAGTTCAAACACAGCACTGGCTTGATAAGATTAAAGATGAAACAAGTTTATTAACAAAAGAAGATAGGATTTTAAGTGAATTAAAGTATAATAATTCAAGATAGAAATGACTACAAGCAAATGAAAGGGAAAACACACATCTAAAAGTCTAAAACTGAATCTAGCAAGATTTGGTCCAAGGCTTTGTTAAGATGGCCCTTCTCACCCACAGTCTTCCAGCAAGATGGTGACTGACTCCTTCCTTGGTTAGGATATCTCCCAGAGGCCCAAAGGTGCTGGTGCCTTTGTCTTCTTGGGTGAAAAAGAGAGAGAGAGCTTGGTGTATTATGCCCCTTTCTTTTGTAGTCCTAGTGAATCTTTGAAGTGGATTCTTCTGAAGTTTACCTCTCAAAGCAAAGTTCATTCAAACATTGAGGAAGGCGACATGGAGTCTGGTGATTAAGGAGGCACCATGCTCTTTCTCCCCACTTGTGTTTGCTAAAATGCAAATTTGATCTGCTCTGCTTCCCCTGCTGTCTTACTGGCCCTGTTTACTACTTATATGTAAATTGAGGTAAATACACAGTACTTTGTTTAATACAGATCTGATTAACAACCTTTGGCTATGTACTGTAGTTGTAGCTGTGCAGGGCTGTGTGGTTTTGAACATGTGCTAATAACATCATACAGGGGGATTTAATAACTTTACATATAACATTGCTATATACATTTCATCATATTATTGACCAGCGAGTTATTAGTTTTCAAATGATACCTCACAAGGCATATTTTGTACAAAGATGATTAAAGTAGTCTGTAGGGTGTGAATACAGGGGTGTTTTCAATCACAGGGGAACTTTAACTAGCCTCTAACAAGAAGGAATCCAGGTAGTTCCCCAAGGCCATATAATCTTCCATCACTGTCGTCCTACCTGATTTACACTGCAAACTTAATATTGCCTTCCAATAAAATATATCCAAAACCATATGCAAGGGTCAATAACAAATTATTAGAAATTGATCTCTTGAATAAGGACTAAGATTTATAATCCCCTAGTAATTTATTTGGACCTTTTGCATATATATATATATATAATTTTTTTTTCAAAATTTTATTTGGAGGCAGAGTTCAGCTTGGGTGGGTGATATTGAGTGATGAGAGACTTGTGGTAATGGGGGAAATGACTGGATACTTCAACTGTTCATTTGCAGATTTTGTAACTTTTTTTAAAAGTATTTTTGTGTAGAAAATGTATTTTGAGGGAAGAGTTAGCTGGGCTCCTTTTGAAACACATTTTCAACCTTTTAATTTTTTTTG